>NC_140592.1:1029933383-1031342835 GCF_964204655.1 Triturus cristatus
TCATAATAATTTTGAGCTGAGCCTTTTTGAGAAGAGGCCCATCAAGCACTTCATCCTCGCTGCAGGAGCCATTCCAGGACTGGGACAGAAGCCGCCCAGGGCGGAGACAGGATCCACCACAGGGAGGGACAGGAGCCATCACATGCGGGGGGGACAGGAGCCACCACATGGGGGGGACAGGAGCCATCACTGGGGGGGGGCAGGAGCCATCACAGGAGGGCCATCACAGGAGGGGGAACAGGATCCACCAGGGTGGGCATGCAGTATTCTAGTATCATCTTGGTCTCTTCCAGGGTGGGGTAGGGTTCCTCACCCCCTCCTGGGCAAGACAATGAGAAGACAGGCTCTCTTCCCAAAATTTTAGTTTTGCCATCCCCCACTGTGATGTGAGGTACTTAAAGGAGATACTCTAAGAGAAGTGATTTAAATGATTGTCCTCCATAATTTGATAATCAGTGTGGGTGCGTTTGTGCCATTTCTTAATTTTATTACATTATAGACTGCATGTTTGAAGAACTGAGGTTTGCTTACAATTTAGTGACAGTAATTAAGCTCTGTGAAGAGAACCACGTGCTGCCTCGGGGTAATCATGGCCGGTTCTATGATGTTTGGGGCCCTGGGCAGAAAGGGAATGTGTGAGGCCCCTCTAAATTGCGGAGACGTGACGCATTCAGGGCTGTTTGCATCTGAATAGATGCCCCTGCGCCTGAAGCTGCAGCCCCTCCCTCTCAGTCACCTTCAAGCACCTCTTAACAGCTCATCAAGGGCTGAAGGTGTGAGGGTTGCCATCACGCTGCGCCTCTCCAATGCTGCTGGGTATCTGAGCTTTGGTACAGCATCGGAGTCTGTCACACCCGACCTCACCAGCATCGGAGTCTGTTACACCTGACCTCACCAGCATTGGAGTCAAGCAGGGAGGTGGGTGGAAGCTGTGCCGGCTTAGGGTGGTGCGACCGGTGCCCGGTTAAAATTATGGACAAATGGCGTCCGTTAAAGAATCCTTCACGGACAACGGACAGACAGCCGAAATTACGGACTGTCCGTGAAATTTACGGATGGTTGGTCACCCTAGTTTGGGGTGATGTGTGTAAGTTGTTAAGTTCTTGAGGGCTTACCTTCCCAGTGGACCCTTTAATGTTCATAGTGCGGGGTGGTGGTTCAGTTCACCCACGCACGTAGCGTACGCCTGAAATCCAGCCCATGACGCAATGAGCTAGTATAAAATAAAGAGACGGGGCCCAGCGGCGGTAGTTGGGACCGCGCTACAGAACAAACCACTTGTGTAGCGTAATTCATTAGCCTCTGCAGCGCGCACATGGTCCCCCGCTAACGAGACACATACACTGGTGACGAGGCGGTAGCGGACGCACGCTACTTCGCCGCACGGCGCTCGCCTGATCAGCGCGCCACGGAAGTCGAGACAGCTGCTGTCACAAGGCGGGGTTCTGCTACCCTGACTCCACGCCTTCTCTCCGGCGTCAGCTCGGCTCCGTGTGCCCCCTACAGGTCGTCCGGCGCTGGTGCTGCCACGTTCTATGGCCCCAGCTCCAGGCCGTCTCTCAGGCGTCTAACCAGCTCCGTGCGCCCCCTCAGAGGGCACTCACCGAGGGTACTGCCAAGCCGGCGTCAGCGAGGAGCGGCCTTATGAGTCCAGGACACATCTGCCCTCGGTCAGGCGGCTGCCTATTCTGCTGAGGTGAGGCAGTGCACGTGCCGCAAGGTGCCCCTGTTGCATCCTGATAGCAACAATCCCGGCTATCGAGCCGTTTGTGGTGGACGGTGCTCCATAATCCTGGCCCCAAAGTGGAAGGACTGGACGGAGCTCCTTCAGTTCTACGTCGAGGGAGCGGCCATCGCCCGCGAGAGGCGCCGGGCACTACTCTTACACTTAGGAGGTAAGGACATTCATCATATTTACAAGATGCTGGTGGAGGCCACGCCCAAGACATACGTGACATTGCTGAATGCTCTAAACGCACACTTCGGACCTATGGCGAACAAGGACTATGAGCGGTTCATCTTCCGCCAGGCTAAGCAAGAAGCGGAGGAGTCGTTAGATGCGTTCCATGGTCGCCTGAAGGAACTGTCCAGCATGTGCGGCTTCCAGGATGAACAGGAAGAAATCAGGGCCCATATCATTCAAGGCTGCTACTCCTCAAAGTTAAGGGAGAATATTCTCCAGGAGTCTGGCAAACCCCTGGCTGACATTCTCACATTGGGACTGTCTAAGGAGTTGGCGAAGGCCAGAGCATCGCACATGGAGGCTGCACTCCACCGCCACATCAAGACGGAGCAGGCGAACGTCGTTAAGGCCAAACTGCGCCGATCTCCAGGCAAATGTCTGCAGGGCAAGGGGAGAGAATGCGGATACTGTGGAGGCACACCCCACTGCATGCAAGACTGCCTGGCGAAGGGGAAGAGGTGCACGGCCTGTGGCAGGATAAACCAATTTGCGGCCGTGTGCAGGTCGTCGAGGCACCCGAAAGAAACAGCCCAGGCAGTAGGCAAAGCACCCAATAGTGAAGACATGGATTTCAGTAGGTAGATGATACAGCTTTATGGATCAAACTGTGAGTGGTCATAAATGGTCTCCAGCAATATAATAAAACAAACAGTCTGAAGTTAAATATGGCAAAGACGATGAGAAAGAATTTTGGCAACTCTAAATCCAAGATTGTCTGGTGGACAGGAGATCAAAGGATATTGGCCACTGGCGCATATCAATACCTTGAAATATGGCTCTACTCCAAATTAACGTTAAAAAAATCAGTGTAAAGTCATGCACACTACTTGTAGAACCAAATAGAGAAGCTAAATAACAATTTACATAGGCCAGTGGCATGAGTGTGCTCCAGATACTTGGAGCTAAGATGGCACCAGCTATTATATATGGGTCCCCCACTTGGGGCACCAAGTTGCATGCTGAACTGGCAAATTCCAATTGGGGGCTAGTCGCTCAGTGTTCGGTCTACCAAAAAGCACTCCGGTTAGTCAATTTAGATTGGAATTGGGAATTGTGAACTTAACGTTAGCCGATGTCCAATTTATCAAGTATTGCCTTTAATTGAGGAGTGCCCGCTGGAAGTTCCTTAATTCTTTGATCTGGAAAAAGCAACAGGGTAATCTTAAAATTCACATTAACAATGGCATTTCAAACCTGAATAAAATACTAAGTGAACTGCAGTTAAAAGAATATTGGGATAACAAGAACAAATGCGGCCACTTCAAATCTCAAGTAAAGCAGGCAGCAAGGTTCACTCATATGCAAAAAGTATTGAGGGCTTTGGAGAACTTGCCATAGCACAGCTACTTTTACCCTCTCACCCAGATCCATCTCCCCAGCCACACCTTTCCTTAAACATAAAACAATCTCTGAGAGCTAAAGATATCCGCTGAAGGTTTCTACTGTTACTGCTATAATCAGTTGAAGCCTGGTGGATTTGTTCTTTATGTACTTGCTGCTGAGGATGTGGATATTACTCTGACTCAATATCACATTTAATGTGTACATGTCCATTTTTAGTGACTTCTCAAAAAAAGTTTTTACGTCCATGTTTTAATCGGCTCGGAGTAAAGACAATCAAGGCAGAGATGGCAGCATGTCTGCAGGGCACTGATTTACAGTTACTGTCTTGACTGCTAAAATACTTGTAACTTTCACTTTTTGAACTTCAGAAAATGGAACTGAACAATCATGCCTCCTCCTGTCCACCAGAGCAAAGGACTCAGCTGGTTGACTAGGCTGCCTAGCACGTGATCTTTATAAAGGTCATTGTAACCTGTTGCACAATGTATTATGTATTATGTTGACTTATGGCGAGCATCTACAGCCTTCATGTTGCCTTTGGGGTTGGGGCTTTCATCCTATACATTTTAACCTAGGAACTAATCACTTCACACTTGCATATTGCACTTTATTTGCTCTAGTAAAGGATTAGCAGTACTGTCACAGTCCAGTAGCTTGGGATAAATGTGTGCAGATGACGTCATCTCAGCATGGGCCACTTTACTGTTTAATCCTTTTTAAATGAGGACCTATTGAGTTGAGGTGATCTTAGTTATTTCAAGGTTTTAGCCTGCTTATATGCTTAGGGGAAGTTTTGACATAAGTTAATTTGCCACTGCCCTACATATATGCATATGTCATACCATGAACACCGAACTTTTAAGCGTTAAAGGGCCTGGGCAACATTTGAGTTCCCTGGCAGTACAAATTGATTGTCAATGTTAACCCTTACAGTTTTTGCTCAATGAAGTCTGATTATAATGTTTGTAATACAATGCTTTTAGTAAAATGAAGAATTTATTATATTACGTATTGAGATCCTTTTTGCTTTTTAAAAAACAATGTACTTTTTATACTTGTAATTTAAGATATGCAATGTGAATTTATTATTGTAATGGTTTTTGGTTAACCGAACAATTAAGTCGACTGATTGACTGCTAGGGTCAGCAGACCATCATGCCTGTGATTGCATTTGAATCAAGGAAATGTTTTTTGTAAAAAGCAGCCCCTTTTCCTTAAAGGAAGTAGGGCTGCGATTAAAAAGAAACTTTTTCCTTTTTTTGTAAAGTATGTTTAAGTGTTGGCAGTGGTCCACTAGACCGCCGCATACTCTTTAGCAAATTTTTTTGCATTCACAAAGGGGAAGTGATCTCAAGGAACTGCTTCCCTTTCGTGAAAGCATTGCTCCCACAATTTGGCCGTCAGTCAATTTTCAAGATTTTGCAACCAGATTTCGCAGAACGCTGATGCATTGCTTCCTGATTCTGTTTTGTAGAGGGTGCCTACAACTCACCCCTTCCAAATACTAAATCAGCAGAGGTTTGTATTCCCATTTTAGGAATGAGTAAAAGTTTATCATTTCCAATGAGTGGATTAGTACATAAAAAAACATTTTGTGACCGTAAAAATGCCTACATTGGGCCTCTAATGACTAGAGTAGTCATGGCAATCAGGTCCAGTGTTATGTCAGGGACCCAACCACACAATATCAGCATGTCGTAGCCAAATGTACAAGAGGAGTATTGGGTCAAATTTAGAATGGATTTTTTAGACTCAGTTAAACTGCAAAGGGGAGCCTCTCATGTGAACAGTAAGGTTGTGTCAATAGAATGCAATGATGTGAAATTAATATAAGATAGGTAGAGTGGAGAATGGCATAGTCCACATCAAGAATTAAATACAGAGACCAAAGCACATGGGCAGAAGAAAACGATATACAGGTAAAGTAACGCTCCAAGGATTGGGAACATAATAGTATTGTAGGAAATAACCATCCTTTGAGTGGTGTACCCCAAGATTTTTGCCTTAACTGTTTTTGCTGACTGTAGAACACTGTGCACTTTATCCCTTCTAACCACTAGTAAAGTGCCTCTTCTCCCCTTTTCAGCATGAGGAAATTGGTATAACCAAAATTGTAATATTTAACTTACCTATATGTCCCCTGTATATTTTATAACGTGTATCCAGGTGCTGTAAATTATGCCTTACTACCAATAAGGCAGGGTGCATGTTATGGGGCATGTAAAAGTTCCAAGTTAAACATGTCTGCACAGTGAAAAAGCTTCAAGCTTGTTTCAGTGTAGCAAGGCTAGCTGTTCCATAGGAAACACTGGATTACATCATTATATTTAATAATGCTAATTGGGGTTAGGAACCAGCTAGAAATATAAATAAAATACTCTTTTAGATAAAAGTGGTTTCTGTTCCTGTGGTAGGATTACTATTTAGGTTGTGCCCAGGAACTGGAATAACTTCAAAGAGGCCTCTCATGTCACAGACAAAATTTAGCTGACACCTGGGTAGGGCCCTTCTTTTGTCCCCTCAGCCAGGCAGACTGCAATCACAGTGGACCTCTTTTTGACTTTACAGTGTCAAAACCTACTTGACATGTCTGCTGGGGTTTTACATATAACACTTGGGGTGCACTTCAAGAGGCGAGAACATGATGCCAAAACAATTCTGATGTATCCACTGTCTCGATGCTAGAAAACCCTGCTTTTTTCTACCAGCCTTCTGACTCTGGGTTGATTGGGGGTACAGTGACTGTCGAAAATTGTTTTTTTAGTGTTAGATGTGGGTGGACACTAGGATTACTCAAGTACACTCCTCACACACATCCTCTGCACTTAAAGCTCAGGTTTAGTGTGGCTGAACATTTCCGCCGTCTTGAAAATGCCCAAAGTAGATATTGATGAGCCTGAGAACTTTTAGCCCATTAGTTAGGGCTTGCCAAGGAGTCATTCTCACCCACTACTTTGTGCCAGGTATAAAAGTAGTATCTCCAGGCACCCACCTCAGAACACTCCTCGACCTGAGGAAGAACAAAAGAGACCTGGACCTGCTGTCTGCGATCTGAGCCCTGAAATGACTGGACCTCCTCTCTCCTGTAACTAGAACAAAGAAATGGACTGCATGGATCATAAGGCTGACCTCCTGCTAAAGCAACAGGGACAGAACTGGCTATAATAGGCTTTTTCCTGCAACTTCCCAGCTGGCCAGTGACAACTGGACCTAGACTGGACCTTGCTGTTTGGCATCTGCCTGACTCCCTGTGAGCCTTCAAGAGCTTCCCCATAGGTCCTGAAGGGCTTTAGAAGTGTGCTCCTGTAGTGGATTGGGACTGAAAGGACTAAAATCATAAGGTCAAATATTTGACCAGGATGAATCTGGTCGGTGTATCCAACCTGCTGTCTATCCCAGTTAGCATCAAATTGCACATAAGTCCCAGACTAACGCAACCATGGACTATCATTGGCACTTTATGCTTTTTGGCATCATTCCTACTTAAAACTATAAAAATTCGAATCTCTGGGTCCCCTTCTTGGATTTTTGTCATGGGGTGTAATTTTGTTTATTAAATGTCACTCTAGTTTCCTAATTCATTTTGGGATATTAATTGTTTTGCCTTTCAACTTTATTACTGTTTTGGTTCTCCATAAATACTTTACACATTGCCCTAAGTTAAGGCTGTCTGCTCTGTGCCATAGCTACCAGGGGGTTTGTCATCAGAGATTTCAGGACACACGGAATGATTAAAGTACTGCAACATGGCTACAACGGATGAAAGTAGGCCGGAAGAGGTCAGCTTACTAGTGGCTGACGCAAGGCAAGAGACCAGGAAGTTTGAACAATCAGGAGAGTATGAAAGGTGGAGTCTGAATGAACGTGAAGAGAACCTGGAAACACCGATAGAGAGTCAACTGGTAAGCGACGTGCAAAGGCAAGGAGAGGAGAGCAGTGAAGTTAACCAAGATGAGGCAGAGAATCTACAGGATGTTCCAGGGGCCAGAGATGAGAAGACGGAGAGGTAGCGAACTTAGAGGACGGCGGAATAGGAAGAGAGTCGAGAGTCATCCAGAGGAAGGAAGAGAAGCAGATGAGCATAGATCCAAAAGTATCATCTCAGCTGAACGAAGACCCTGGGAAGAGTGGAGGTGAGTCCTACACCAAGGGAGGTTTGTAGAAAGAAAGGTGCACAAGGTTTTAAGGCCACAGCTCTTTCCTGGGGTTGTGGCATCAGCCAAGCGTTGATGCTGTTTACAGCACTCTAAGGGCAAAGGTGGGGCACTCAGGCACCCGAAACAACGTGCACAGGCACACTAACCCCTGGTGGTGATTGATTTTTTTAAGAACGATATTCAAAATGCTCAGGTTCTCAGTGGCACAAAATAAATCATTGTATTGATTCATGAGGGTGACGGTGAAGGGAAACCTGTAATAATTTGAGGCCAGCATACTCGGTGCCTTTTTCTTTTCTTTTTTTCCGGAGGGACCCTGACCACCATGACAGGGTCAGAGGTGAAAGAACCAGCATTTTACCACAGTGTTGAAGGAATTTGGCACAGAAAGAAGAACAAGAGAATCATTTTCTAAAATTGTGACAAACCATAATATTATAGATAAACTTCAACTTATAATTAATGAATCCCAATTGTGGTTGTGCTTACAGCCTGTCACAGGGTTGAACACAGGTTAATTTAGTGACTTTGAGGGTTCACTCTGACAAGGGTTGTGATTATTGCTTGAGGTGGGTAGTTATCTCTCTTAAATAATAATCACATTTATTACATTGGTGTTCAGCGGTGGGATCCAGGACTTGTGTTTTGCATGATGTAAATTCAAATCCAAACTCCCCTTTTAACTCACCATCCAACATTTATTTTATGGTTTTAAAGCTGGTGACGGCATCCAAGAAGGATGACTCCCAGATTGCTTTCAGGGCATGGAAGTTAGTACACATGCTGCAGTCCACCCCACAGTAGCAAGTGAATGAGGATGAGGAGGAGGAGGTGGAGAAAGGAAACAAAAATGACATTAAAGAGGCTCTTGAGCCACAGGGGTAGGTCATCTGCAATGGCCAGAGCAGGGAACGGAGTGTTCCTTTGCAGTTTGACCCAATCAGAGTTGGAGGACTGGTGGGCGGAGAGGGAGTTGAAGCTGAAACTGGCTTCCCTAGGCTTTTAGGGAAACTAGGCTGCAGCAGAGATAGCCCTCTAGGAGAAGAAGGCAGCATCAGCAATGAACCTGGCCCTAGAGAAGAAAATGTTGGCTCTGGAAAAAAGAAAATTCTGCTGACCCAAGAGAGAAGACATAGCGAGCTGGGCTTGAAGCCCAGGAGGTTCTCCTAAGTCCAATGATGATGGTGACAGTGACAATGCAGTACCTGGGAGCAGTGAAAGAGTCTACATCTCCAAAGCCCCGTTGCTTAGCTATGTGGTGGGGATGTCATAGATACGTGGTTTGCACCATATGAGTTGGCGCTAAGTATACATAGAGACCCAGAGGAGGACTGGGGGGCTAGTCTGCGGAAGCACATGTCTATTCCACGGGGGGGATACCTTATTGACCTATGAGGTATCTCACTTGATGACAAATGCCGCCATCAAGGAAGCACTTTTTACTACGTTTGGTTTGACCCTAGAAAAGTGTTGCCTGAAGTTCTGGGATCTCCAGAAAGAGACACACCCATCATTGGTTAATTTTGTGGATTCTTTCAGTGAGGCAATGGATGGTTGGGTGAAGGACAGCAAAGTAAATGATTATAATGGGCTTTATAGTTTGAGGATGAAGGAACACATTTTGAGTAATTGTTTTGCAGAGTTTCGCCAGCACCTAATTAATTCCAAGCTAACTGTTCCCAGAGAGCTTAGGAAGGAGGCTGGCCTCTGGATGAGTAACAATGTGTAAAACAAGGTATATTGGAGGACCCGAAGAAAGTGGACCCGGTTCCCATCAGCAAAAGAAAGGTAGCAAAAGTGAGCTCTCTAAAGACCCCCAAAATTCCAGGAAAGTGTGCCCCATTCCTGTTTTGACCATGCGGGAGAAGAGTTAATGGGTGGAAACCCATGAGGCTTTACCAGTCCCGGTGCTATGACTATCTCAAGTAAGGATACAAGAAGGGGGTGACATCTGTCCCCCAAAAAAGCAACCCTCCATTGATGGGCCCACAACAGGCATTGCCAGTGCAATGCTAGGGGAGAAGAATATCCTATTTAGTTTTATGAGCAGTGCATAAATTACCCTAGTGTCTCTATGTGAAGGACAGAGTACCCAAAGCTCACATGCCTGCTGATAACACTAAAAATTACAGGCTGTAGCTTACCATCAATGAGCAGAAGGTGGAGGCTCTGAGAAACACAGGAGCCAGCATTACCACTGTTAAGTGTCATCTGGTGTATTCAGAGCAAATAATCCCTGACAACCAGCTTAGCTACTATCCAGTGGCTTAGGTTCCCCTGGAGAGGGGTATGGTCTTTGGTTCTCTGAGAATAGCTGTGATTCCAGCATTGCCAGTAGATTATCTGCAGAGGAATGACCTAGAGAATACCATTCCAATGACACAGGGCCAGGTCCCATGTTGAAATGTTAGGATTGGCTGTGTAGGTACTGATGACCACACGGTCCATGGCATCCTGACAGGAAGTCAGAAGGAGTAAGAGCCTGAAACAGTGGCCCAGGTGCCTGACAGAAAGAGGAGGGGCAGGATGCATGGAAAACCCACCCTATAGGTTCCCATGGTCCGGGAGGAGGCTGGACTGAAGGGGAAGGTTACGGTACCTACAGGGAAAGATGTCTGTCCTGGGAGACCAGCCTGAACTGGCCAGATTGCAAGCTTCAGGAGGGCCATGCTGGACAGAGTTCTGGGAGGGAGTGCACCACTCTTAACGGCCTACAGTGGGAGGCCAATGCCCAGAAAAATGGCAACACCTCTGGTGATCACCACATCCACCTGGAGAATGGTCTCCTCTATAGTGAGCCTAGGGTGCCTGAGCCTCACTCAGGAAGAGCAGTTGTGGTTGCCCAATGCTAAAGGGCCTTCCTACTGGATTTGGCTTATGACATACCCTTGGTTAGACATCAAGGGCAGGCCAAAACCTTTGACCATCTTGTCACCCACTTTTTTCCTGGCTCCAGACGAGGACCAAGTCAGACATATTCTATAGGTCCTGTGTAACTTGTTAGGACAGTGGCAAGTCAGAAGTGAAGCGCAAGACTCCCCTCTAGCTTTTCCATGTGCTGTAAACATCCTTTAGGAGTGTGGGGATATTGCTGGGCCCCAAGACAGCTCTCTGGGACAGGTTCATCCTGGTATTGTTGGAACATGCCATCTGGTACCCTTAAGCAATACCGCTTAGGACAGTGACTGTGCCTGTGTTGGCCAGGGTACTGGGGGGAATCTTTACCCGAGTTGTTTTTCCCAAGGAGGGAGTGTCCAACAGGGGCATCAAATTCATGTCTGCCTACATGAAGACCATGTGGGATGAGTGTAGGATTACCTGCAAGATCTCCATACCCAACCACCCCAGACCAATGGACTTTGTGAAAGGTTCAACAAGATACTAAAAAGCATGATTATGGGCCTGTCAGAGCCCATGAGACGTAAGTGAGACACACTGTTACCATGCTTGTTGTTTGTCTACAGGTAACTACCACAGAAAGGAGCAGACTTCAGCACTTTTGAGCGTGTATATGGACACTCTGCCAAAAAATGTCTCAGTCTTGTAAAGGAGGGGTGTTAGCAAGCTCCCAAGAAGCGCCCATTTACATGATACATGATAACCCTCAGAGCCAAGATGTGACTCTGTATGAAGGAGGTCACTGAGAATTTAGAGGCCAGACAGGAAATGACTAAGCAATGGTCCGACTAGAAGGTCAGCCTGGTAGAGTACTTACCTGGCCAGAAAGTGTGTGTCATGGAGCCCACAGAAACCCAAGCCCTCCACGACTGGTAGACAGGGCCCTATGAAGGAAAGGAAAGAGGAGGTGATCTCCTTGGTGGACCTCCAGAAACCTGGTAAGGGTACTGCATGTCAACAGACTCAAACCACACTTTGAGAAGTCTGAAGTAACAATGATGAGGGTGACAGAGGGTGGTGTGGAGGAGGGGAGTGACCCTCTCCCAGACCTCCTGCCTTCTAAAGAGAAAAATGGGTCAGTGGAGGGAGTCATCCTTCCCTCTACACTGACAGAAAAGCAGCAAACAGACTGTCACCAGTCACTGGGGCAGCTCTCCTCTTTTTTCTTACGTACCCCAGGGCTCACCAATTGGTGTACTCATGACAGCGACACAGAAGACAGCATGCCTGTCAAAAATAAAATTTACAGCTAAGCGAGCCGCAATGGCGGACGCGAGTTAGACGAGCTCCATCCAGCCCGCGGTGATATCCTTCCTTATCCTGGTTCCCCCGGCCAAACATTGAGTCGGAAGGGGGTGTAGGGATGTTTCCCCCCCCCGCGCAGCCCAGCGACGGAGCTCCGAGAGCCCGAGTGCGCTACCGGCTGTGGAGTCGCGCCGCGCGCGGCTCGGTCCCAGAGACGCTGCTGAAGCCGGGGAGTCGAGTGCTGCCTCCTGACGGCCACTGGCGGTGGCGGATCGCGGTGCGCCCGGCCCCGATTTACGGCGAGTGGTGGGAGCGACACTGGGGGCTGGCTGCCTGCGGGCCACAGTGGAAGAATTAACAGGGCCTACCGCACCACTGGGGGCCAGGTGATGAGTTGAGAGGGACTGACCCGGCGATCGAAGGAGTGGCGGCGGTAGCGGAGGGCCCGACAGGAGGGATTGGCCCTAACATCACGCACTACAACGCAGAGGACTAGCGGTGGGAGAACGCTGAGAGCCATCACAGCCGCCGAACTCGGGTCCCTTTGGCGGAGTGCCGGAGAAGTAGAGGAACGGCCCGGAGGGACAGCGGTGAGGGCCCCCTGGGCGTGGTGGGCCACGAAGACGCTGCCGGACGGGGCTCCGATCCTTGTCTGCATGCAAGAGACTGCCCACACGCGAGCTGATACTCGCTGCAGACCAGGGGCGAGGGCCTACTTCTGGATGCGAGAGGCGGCCTAGGCGGGGCGGCGATTGATGTTGCGGCGGCCAGACCGGGCCGCGGAGGTAAGCAGGGAGGAGGAGTGATGCTCGCGACTGGGCAGAGGAGCGGAGTGTGCCGATATTGGGGCGCCTGGCACGCGCGGGGCAGCGCCTGGGACTCGGCGGCACGCCCCAGCGGTGAGCAATTGATAGTGACAGTGGCCGAGGTGCAGTGGCCTTGGGCCTGGTGGACGGCTACTTTGAGGGCGGCCGGTCTGGAAGCTCCTGGTCGGTCGGCGTCCGAGGCGCTCGGAGAGGCCACCCAGCATCTGGCAGGATTGGCTTGACCCTGTGGACCTACTTCTGCATGGGACCGCGGGGCTCGGTCCCCTGGAGGGAACTCCTTGGGCAGCTGTTCCTGCGTTTGGCCCTGCCGCGACTGATCCTGTGGGGGATCTCCGGAGGAAGACATGACGAGAGACAAAGGCGGTAGCTCCGCACGCCATGGCCCAATTGATAAATTTGCTGGTCCCGGAGCGGCGGCTGGCGCGACCGGGGGACCGTCAGAAACTTTCCCGGATAACGCGGCCCTGATGGCAGCCATA
This sequence comes from Triturus cristatus, assembly GCF_964204655.1. Taxonomy (NCBI): domain Eukaryota; kingdom Metazoa; phylum Chordata; class Amphibia; order Caudata; family Salamandridae; genus Triturus; species Triturus cristatus. The sequence goes on from NC_140592.1 coordinate 1,029,946,297, forward strand.
ACTCAATCCAGAGACATGCTAGATGCCAAGATCGGGGCGGTTGGGTCAGATGTCACATTGCTGCGCCAAGATCTGCGCAACGCAGTGTCTCGTATCACAGAGGCGGAGACCCAGGTCTCAGGGGTGGAGGACAATGTTGCCACGCTGACAAAAAAAATGGCATCCATGGAGAAGATTCAGCGGGGAATGGCGCTTCGAGTGGAAGATGCAGAAGGACGGGCCCGGTGGAACAATCTGAGATTTGTGGGCTTTCCGGAGGGCTGCGAGGCGGGTAACATGGAACGCTTCCTCACACAATGGCTGGAAAGTTGGCTCCCGCCAGACGCGCTATCACGCTGCTTCGTGGTGGAACTGGCCCACCGGGCGCTGGTGCAGAGGCCGTTGTGGGGGCGCGATCACGGCCTGTGATAGCGAGATTCCTGAACTATTTGGACCGGGATGCTGTTCTGAAACAGGCCCGGGCTAAAGAGCCGCTGCAATATGAAAATGTACGTATCTCAATATTCCCCGACTATACCCGCCTGGTGCAGCAGCAGCATCAGTCCTTCATGGCCGCGAAGGCCCGCCTGAGAGACCTTAAGCTACCATATGCTCTATTGTTTCCGGCTCGCCTGCGGGTGGTGTATAGGTCCCGTACTCACTTCTTCGATACCCTGGAGGAGGTCTTCAAGTGGACGGACGAGACTGTGCGGATGCGGGTGCATACGCCGCCTGGCAGGGAATCGGACTCCTCCTCCGGAGAGGCGGCCCGGAAGGATTCAAAGAGACAGCAGCGGTTGGGGGACAGACGGTCACGCTCCAGGAGGCGCTCGAGGTCAGGGGGGGCCGCGGCAGGAGATGGTCCGGAGTATGGACATTGACTTCTGATATCCTGTTGCTTGAGGTTGGTTGGGGGTGAGGGGGGTCTCTCGGGCCCCCAATGTGTTCATCATAGTTCTTGAGATGTAATGGTCGGGGGAACGAAGAAGTGGGCTGGTTTTCCGCCGGACTTGTCCGGGTCGGGATCTGGCCTGAGGACCATGGGCTGTGAGTTTGGGATCCATTGGATGGGGCGGTGCCACTTCCCCGGTTGGGAGCTGGGTACTTGCCCCGCCGCGACAGATGCTTCAGTGTTATTGAGGTATGGGGTGGGGGGTTTGTTGGGGGGGAGTTGTTATTGGTTCAGCGTCGCACTTGCCGGGTGGGTTTCTGACATTGGTCCTACATCTAGCTGCAGTTCTCTGTGGGGGAGGGAGATGAGGTTCCTTCCCAATGGCTAGCGAACAGGTGGGGGACACAAGAGTCCCAGGTACCCTCCGAATTCTAAGCTGGAACGTGAGGGGGGCACTTGATAAAATTAAGCGAGGGGCATTACTACATCAGGCTAAGAGGGCTCGGGCGGATATTCTTATGCAGCAGGAGACGCACTTCTTGGTTACGAAGACCCCATGTTTAAAAAGATATGGGTATCACCAGGTATTTCATGCGGGGTTTGCGAGGGGTCCAGAGGGGTAGCGATACTGGTTCATCGTAGGGTCCCATATATACACGCGCAGCAATGGGTTGACCCACAGGGCCGCTATTTATTTATCAGGGGTAAGATTGGGGAAGTCCCCGTGATCTTGGGTAGTGTGTACGCCCCCCCCCTACAGTGGTCTTTTGTGGAGAGGATATTGGCCCTCTGGGCGGACATGCCAGATATGCTCTCTATCGTGGGAGGGGACTGGAATGATGTCATAGATCTGGCCAGGGACCGGAGTGGGGGGAGGGCGGTGAGCGGCGAGGTGGCCCCACGAAACTCAGCTCCCTAGTGACTAGTCTTGACTGGGTTGATGTCTGGCGGTGGACTCACTGGGATAGGCGGGACTACACGTATCTTTCAGCAGTTCATGCCACTTTCTCGAGACTGGACTATATATTTCTTCCCCGGGCGCGGACAAGTGGAGTGGTACTCGCGGAAATCCTCCCCCGCGGTCTATCGGATCATTCTCCAGTGTCCCTTGAGCTAGCCATAGGCAGAGGGCGGCAGTCATTTCGATGGCGTTTGTCACCGTGGCACCTACAGAATGCAGCCTATAGTACTCATATGCGGGAAGCTATTGGCCATTATTTTGCTTCCAATGAGGGATCGGTGTCGAGTGTGGGATCCCTGTGGGAGGCCTTGAAGCCAACTTTACGTGGGGTGGACATTTCCTGGTGTTCGGCGGCCCGCCGCAAGCGCAGGGAAGAGCTGATGCGAGCGGAGGCCTCCGTTGAGGCACTTGAGCGACAGGCTAGGGAGGAGGGAGGAAGACGGTGGGTGAGGCAACTGCTCCAGGCCCAACAGTCATGCGCAGCCCTTCTTCTGGATGAAGCACGCCAGACGTGGCTGGCGACACGTAGCAGGATTTATCAGTGGGGGGACAAGTCCGGGACGATGCTCTACAGGCTCTGCCAGGGCGCCTTTCACGCTCAGACCCTTCCGGGTTTAATAGATAATACAGGAGCTCCGATCACTGATCAACTCCTTATAGCCGAAAGCTTTGCTGCCTATTACGCGGAGCTCTATGCCCCCCGGGAGTGCCTGCCGGCGGTCACCATAGAGCAATTCCTAGATGACCTACCCCCTAAACAGATATTGGATGAGGTGCGGGATCGTCTGGAGCTTCCGCTGACGGAGGAAGAGCTTAGCACGGCCTTGGGGGAACGTAATTCAGGGAAGGTGCCTGGGCCCAATGGGTTTCCGAGTGAATTCTTCAAACGCTATAACATACAACTGGCCCCTTATTATCGAGCAGTAGTGGAGGAGGCTAGGGAGAGGGGCATGCTTCCCCCGGACTGGAGACACGCGGAGGTGGTGGTATTTCTCAAACCCGGCGGCCCCCGGACCAACGGGCCTCGTATCGGCCTATCTCCCTCCTCAATGTAGAGGCGAAGGTCCTGGCCAAAGCATTAGCTAATCGTCTTCTGCCCCATATATTGACTCTTATACATCCAGACCAGGCGGGATTCATACCCAAGAGGGCCACTAGGCACAATATAAGGCGGGCACACGTGGTGGTGGCGGCAGTTCGGCAGACTGGGGAGAGGGCGGCATTACTGTTGGCGGATATGGATAGGGCCTTTGATTCCTTGAGCTGGGTATATCTGTTTGCCTTATTGCGCCGACTCAATCTGGGTCCAAGCTTTCTTTCCTATCTCCAGCTCCTCTATACAGACTTGACGGCGGCGGTGCGGGTGGCGGGGGTGACATCTCATGTCTTTCCCATACAACAAGGCACGCGACAGGGATGCCCCCTGTCCCCGTACCTGTTTGCGTTGGCCATGGAGCCGTTGGCGGCGTGGGTGCGTGGGTGCGTATGGATGCGCAGATCCGGGGTTTTGAGTGGTCTCCGGAGGTGTCAGACAGAATCGCATTATATGCAGATGATGTCCTTTTCTTTCTTACGGAGTTAGTTGCATCGGGGCCGCGACTCCTACGGATCATGCAGATGCAGATCTTCCAAATCCACACTGTGGATGCTGGGGGACTGTCCGGGGCACGGGGCACGGGGCGTGGCCACGGGATATTCAGCTGGCGGTGGGAGGATTGAAATACTTGGGGGTGTTCCTTTCGGAGGCTCCGGAGCTTTCTTGGGACCACAATGTGGCGCCAGTATGGGAAAGGATCCGCACAGATCTCAAGACCTGGTCTTGAATGCCGTTGGCGCTATATGGCAGGTCCGCAATATTTAAGATGGTGGCCCTACCTAAGCTGCTATATCAACTGCAAAACTATCCATATCCGATCCCACCTCGATGGTTCCGACAGGTGAACTCAGTGTTGGGGCAGTTTCTGTGGGAGGGGAGCAAAGTGCGAGTGGCCCTTATAACGTGTTTTCTCTCCTCGTATTGCGGAGGACTTGCGTCTTCGGATGTCTTATCCTACTATCAGGCCTCGCACCTCCCCAGCCTACCGTCGGCCACGCGAGTGGTTTTCCTGATCTTGCGGCAGACATTGCGTCGGATGGGCTGGTGGAATGTTTTAACTGAAGAGACTCCCCTCTGGAGCAATGGGCGCTTCCCCGAATTGATGGTGCTGAGAGGTTTCCGCGGATGGGATGACATAGGCATCTCCACATTGGGAAATGTTATGAGCGGTACGACACTTAAATCATTTCAGGATTTGCAGAGGGAATTCTCTATGCCTAAATCACAGTTCTATAGATATCTGCAACTACTGCATGCACTGTCCCCCAGCCTGGTCTGACGTCACTCCCAGAGTTTAGCCCGCTAGAAGCGAGACTTTTTATGGGGGATCTGGAAACCAAAAAAATCTCCAGGATCTATCAAGCCCTGGTAATTCATTGCTCTACGAAGCTTGAGAAGTTGCGGGGAGATTGGGAAACTGACGTGGGTGCCTTAGATGAGGACGATTGGAGGGAGGCCCTGGCAGCCCCAAGGGAAGCGGCTATAGCGATGCGACTGCGCCTCATACAATTTAAATACCTGCACAGGGTGTACTTTACCCTGGCCAGACTGTTCCGAGCGGGCTTGATTGCTGCTCCGGACTGTCTTAGATGTGGTCAGGAGGAAGGGACATTTATACACACTACTTGGCACTGCCCAGCGCTGGACCGATTCTGGAGGGGAGTAACTACCTGTCTGGCCGAGGTGCTGGGGTGGGTGATCCCGCGCACGCCACGATTTGCAATACTACATGTTATGGAGGGCATTGAGGGCAATATATATAAGCGGCACTTGCTACGGCTAGGCCTTACGCTGGCAAAGCGGGATATCGCCAGGGCATGGAAGGCGCCTAGAGCTCCATCGATCACGGCATGGAAAAACGGCCTAGATTTTTGTATGGGGCTGGAACAGCCCATATATGTAGCCCGAGGATGTCCACGCAAGCATTATGAAATATGGAAACGGTGGGCGGATTACCGGGGGCTGTGGCTGGACCCACCAGTGGAAGAAGAGGATTAATTATGGGGATGTCTAGGGAGACTGGTCGAGAAGGGGGGGCGCCAGGCAAGAGGGGGAGACCGGGGTTGTCACCTTACCACAATACGATGTGGCTGTGGGGCCTTCGGGCTGTGGTCGAGAATCCATGGCTAGGGTGCGACGCAGGGGATGGGGTGGGGGGAGTTTGGAGGGGGGTTGTTATTGTTCAAGATATATGTATGGCACATATACAAATAGATTGCTATAGAGATATGCTGCAATGTGAATATGTTGCCAACTCTGATATTCAGGGTCCTGTAATACCTGTGCAATCGATAAATAAAATATGTTTAAAAAAAAAAAATGTACAGGCTGTCTGACAGAGTGAGAGCCAGCATCAAAAGAGTAGGTTTTCACGATGTGGGAGATGGGGTGATTGAGCCTTCTTGTAATCCCTGGTCCAGCCCAGTGGTGTTGATACATAAGGCTGCCCCACTAGGTAGCACCACAGAACTGAGGTTCTCTGTGGATTCCACAAGCCTCAACATAGTCAGCAAGACTGTTGTGCACACCATACACAGATCTGATAAGCTCATTGACAGTTTAAGGGCTGCCAGGTTCCTCAGTACCTTTGATTTGGCATCAAAGTATAGGCACATTGCCTTAACTGGAGGGGGGGCAAGGAGAGGTCAGCATTCTACACATCAAAAGGGCACTTTCAGTTCAGACTTATGCCCTTTGGGTTGAAGAATGCCTCCGCCGTTTTGTAAAGGTTGGTCAATCAGGTTCTGGCTGGGTTGGAGGACTTCAGTGCTGCCAACCTAGATAACATTGTGTCTTCCTTTCCAGCTGAGACCACCTGTACAACCTAAAAGAAGTACTGCATGTCCTGCAGCAGGATGGCCTGACTATCAAGGTCAATACATGTCAGATGGTGTAGTGCTCTGTGGTGCACCTGGGCCACCAAGTAGACAAGATCACAGGCACAAATATAGTGACAATCACATAGAGATGCTGCAACATGCACCTCAAGACAACAAATGGCATCAGATTTCACGCGAAACATGCAGATCAGATCAGCCTTGGAGTGGAACAGCCACAACCATCACACACCTTTTGGCTTCTGTGAAAGGTTCAAATTTTGAGGATGGTTTTTATTATTAAAATTGCAAATCCTCATGTTCAGACGACGCCGACTCCAACTCAAGATTTAGCCCATTATAGCCTGGTAATCTCCTAAAACACAGACCAAGGTGAGGGCCTTTTTTTAGGCCTCACCAGGTATTACTAGCGATTTGTTAAGGAATATGGCACCATTGTTGTCCCTCAGGCTGGGCTGACTTCCAAGAAGGAAACAAAGCAGTTGATCTGCACAGAGGTGTGCCAAAAAGCATTTGACACTCAAAGGAAGTAATTTGTTCAGCACCAGTACTCAGGACACCTGACTTCAATAAAAAAAATCCCTTTACAGCCAGATGCCTCAGAGGTTGGTATTGGGGCTCTTCTTTCACAGCTAAATGCTGAGGGCCTAGACCAACCTGTAACCTTTATCAGCAGATGGCTTCTACCTAGGGAGTAAAGGTGGAGTGCAATTGAGAGGGAAGCATTTACAGTTTTCTGGGCATTAAAGAAACAGAGCATTCCTGTTTGAGATTCAATGCCGGGTTCAGACAGATCATAAACCTCTCAGATGGCTAACGCAAATGCAGAGCGAAAATCCTAAACTGTAGAGGTGGTTCATCTCCCGCCAGGGTATGGACTTCTTCATTGCACTGGGACTGACCATGCCAATGCTGATGGTCTATGTTTTTTCTGCCTTAGCGATAATAACTCCTACAGGGGTATATAGTTCTCTCTGCCTTCTGCTGGGGGGACCCATATATGAAATTACCATCTTTTGCGTGGTGTACTCCCAGGTTTTGTCATCACACTGGTATGATAGGAGGACGATATAACAGAGACAGCAGAAGGGAGAATGAGAGGACACAATGCAGCCATGTGAAGATGTTTCTCAATCAGTATGTTTTGTACAAGAAATATAAAAACAGAAAAAGGAGTGCTCCTGATTTGTACCAAAAAAGCATTACAAAATCTAGGAACCTTGCCCTGCAGCATCTCCCCAAGGTGAACCTTTTTGAAACATCAGGTGCAGAAAGAGCTTTTGTTTTTAGATTGCAACCAGCATAAACCACTGGGGAGTCCCAAATGACATGTAACATTTATATTTTTTAATAGTTTGTTTTGATTTTAACACAATAAACTATTTCTACAGCCAATTAGTTAAAATAATGTTAAAATGTACGGAGTCATGTAATTACATTAGGATCATTTGAATCCATTATTGCCTTTTACACAAATTTTTATTTAGAGACGATTTGGATACAAAGATAGTCAATAATAAATATATGCCGTACCTTTTAACCTCTTAACTGCGGCCATCGACCAATGTCCACATCACCTCCCCAGTGCATGTGTTGGCCATTGGCGAACACATGGGAGGTATTTAAAGGCCCCTCTGGTGCTCTTCACCAGACAGAAGACCTGATTTTGATCTTGGAGGTAATGCTCCAGCTTTCGCTTTTCCATCAGATTTCCCACCCGCCTACTTGGCTATCTGCCCGCTGTATTGAGATTTTGGTGGTTCTATGGACAAAAGACCGCCCAAGCACCGCCGAGTCTGCCAGCTGGCTAGAGTACTTGACACTGCCGCCACATGGGGATGGTGGGAGTCCCACTAAGATCTAAATCAGGGCCAGAGTCCTTTAAATTAGGTTTACCTCAGGCTGCTTAGGAAGAGCTTCCCGAGCACCCTAAGAGTTATTTTTTGATATACTGTATTGACATTCAGCACGCAGGGCATGCTGACGTCATTACAGTAAAGGGAAATTAAAACAATCAGATTTTACTTTCACTTAATCAGAGCTCAGGGGCATATCTCAGCCCGCGAGAAGCACTGATTCACTTGGGAGAGGTATCAATGGAATGGGGAGAATCTCGTGGGGGCTTGGGGAGTGGGGAGCTGTTGCTCCGTAGAAGGTGATGTGGTTCAGTCAAAGAGCCAGGTCTAGAGGTCTTTCCTGAATTGAGGCAGTGACTGTGATTGCTTGAGGTGGGGAAGGATCTTCCTCCGGTTGTAGTCTTGTTGATACGTGGGATGGTGGCCAGGGCCAGTTGGGCGGAGCTGAGGTCTCTGGTTGGTACGTGGAATCCTAGGCTGTGGTTGAGGTACGCAGGCCCTGCATTGTGTAGGGCTTTGTAAGCATGTGTGAGGAGTTTGAAGGTGATTCTTTTGTTGACTGGGAGCAAGTGGAAGTCTCGTAGGTGGCCAGTGATGTGGCTGCGGCAGGGGATGTTGTGGATGAGTCTGGCGGAGGCATTTTGAATGTTCTGTAGTTTCTTGAGGAGTTTCTGGGGGATGCCGGTGTAGAGTGCATTGCCGTAGTCGATTCTGCTGCTGATGAGTGTGTGGGGGACCGTCTTTCTGGACTCAGTGGGGATCCACTTGAAAATCTTTTGGAGCGGGCGAAACGTGTTGAAGCAGGATCATGAGAGGGCATTGATCTGACAGCTCTTGGTGAGCAAGAAGTCCAGGATGATGCTGCGGTTCCGTGCATGGTCTGTGGGTGTGGGGGGGTTCCAGGTGCTGCAGGCCACCAGGAGTCATCCCAGGAGGATTGCGTGGAGCCCATGATGAGGACTTTGTCTTTGTCTTCTCTGAGTTGAGCTTGAGGCAGCTGCTCTTCACCCAGGCGGCGATAGCCTTCATTGGGTCATGAAAGTTGTTCTTGGCGGCTGTGGGTTCATTGGTGAGGGAGAGAATCAGCTGGGTGTCATCGGTGTGGGAGACCATGTTGAGTCTGTGGTTCCTGACGATGGCTGCAAGTGGGGCCATGTAGATGTTGAGTGGGGCTGAGGGAGGGTCCCCGAGGCACTCTGCAGCTGATCTCTGTGGGTTCCAAGAGGAAAGGAGGCATCCTGACTCTGTGTTCAGCCAGTGAGGAAGGAGCAGATCCTTTCCAGTGCACTGTTGCGGATTCTGGTGTCGTGGAGTCTTGTGCATAGGGTGCGGTGAGAGACGGTATTGAAGGCGGCCGAGAGGTCCAAGAGAATGAGGGCTGCAGTTTCACTTCGGTTGAGGAGGGCGTGGATAGCGTCTGTGATGGCGGCGACGGCAGTCCAGGTGCTGTGGTTGCTTTGAATCAGATTGGGAAAGATTCAGGAGGTGGTTTGCTTAGATGAATTCGGAAAGTTGGGCGTTGGTGGCCTTCTCGATGACCTTGGCTGGGAAGGGGAGAAGAGAGATGGGTCTGAAGTTCTTGAGGTCCGTTGGGTCGGCAGATGGTTTTTCTCAGCAAGGGGTTGATCTCTGCGTATTTCCAGTCTTCTGGAAATGTGGTGGAGTTGATGGAGCAGTGGATGGTGGAGCAGAGTGCGGGGGCAATGGTGGTGCCTGGTCTGTTGAAGATGTGATGTGGGCAGGGGTCCGAGGGTGCTCCGGACTGGATGCTCTTCATGATCTTGAGGGTGTCGTCTGCGGTGAGGGGGGTCCAGCTGAGTAGGGCCTGTTGGAGTCCGGCGTCGTAGGTGCAGTGGTTCCTGGTGGGGCGGGAGGGTCTTAGGTATCGAGTCTGTTGAGGCTGTCAAAGCTGTCGTATATCTCCTTGATCTTGCTGTGGAAGTAGGTTCCGAGGGTGCAACACCCAAGAGGTCTTGGGAGGGGGGATGTCTGCTGTCTCTGTGCTGGCTCAGGCAAATTCTTTGAACCACGGCAAAAATGTCTTTACTATTGAGTGGTCTAAAGAGGTCTTGCTGCTCCCCATCTCTTTTTGAGCCATCTACAGGTGGTTGTGGACTCATGAAGGGTGGGAGAGAACCAGCTGGCCAAAGTGTTGACGCGGTAGGAGATCCATCGATCGAGGTTGTGTTCTGCGGTGTTGCCATCTGTGGATGTCGGTGGAGGGGTTATGCTGAGGGAGGTGGTGAGCTGCTTATTGCTCCATGAGCTATTTGAAATATTTCAGTCTCCCTCTGGGGGGGATGATAGGGATGATTACCCTAATCTGCCCCCCACCAAGGGGTGATCAGAATGACCACTAGACACCAGATTTAAAAAGAAGAAAAATAGGGGTGGGCTGCCCATAATGAGCATGAGCATGGCCATGCCCCTACCCCAAATAAATGTGACAACTAACCCCGCGTGGGTAACTCCGCTCCGCCACCGGAGTTTGCGGAGGTTTGCCTACTCAATTTAGGCAAAACTCCGACTCCGTGGCAAAGCGGAGTTAGCCAGCCCCTCCTCCCTCCCAAATTACGTAAAAATTAAAAGGCAGAGGAGGAGGCAGCCATGCAGGTAAGTGCCTTCTTTTTAAATTTTTAATTAATTTGGGGGGGGAGGGAGAGGAATTCCACTGAGTTTTTTCAAACTCTGTGGAACAACGCGTAGAGGCACTATGCCAGCTCTGCCCGCCCTTAGTGACAACAGTCTTTTTGCCCCCCGGGTGGCAGATGGGGGTGGTTACCCCCAATCTGCCCCTCTCAGCAGGGCAGAAATACCCGCTAGACGCCAGGGGTGAGGACTGCCCACCATGGGCATGGCCATGCCCCTACTCCCAAAAGCAAAGCAGACAGTCTTTCTGTCCCTCAGGGTGTGGATGGGGAGTGATTACCCCCAATGTGCCCACTGGAAGTGGGCGGAAAGCCCACTGGATGCCAGGGATTAAAAAAAAATATATATATAGGGGTGGGGGCGGCACACCATGGGTATGACCCCCACCCCCAATGAATGCACCGCAAGCTGCTCCTAGAGGTCCCTAGTGAGCAAGGCAACAGCACTGCATGTGTAGGTCCAGTAACGCAAGCTAATCCGAGAGGTCCCTAGTGAGCAAGGCACCAGCCCTGCATGTCTTGGTGCAGTACTGCAAGCTGCTCCTCGAGGTCCCTAGTGAGCAAGGCACCAGCACTGCTTGTCTAGGTGCAGTACAGCAAGCTGCTCCTAGAGGTCCCTAGTGAGCATCATAAACGTTTGGTCACATATGGTACTGCACCCTGCAGAAGATATGGTAAATTCTCCCTACCCATAATGCATTGAATGAAAGACAGTACCACAAGTACATTCAAATAGCTATGTCCATAAATACAATTAGTAGCTTTGAAATGTGACAAAATAATGATTATATTAATTCCAGATTAGGTTGTACTCTATGTGGAGGTGATGAAGGGAAATTTATGGAAGGTCTAATATAAATGTGAGATGTGGTAGGTGCTGTACCGCAAGCGGCTCCTAGAGGTCCTTAGTGCCCACGCCCCCGCCACATGGACCCCGAAGCTTGTCCAACACCAGATACGAGTAAAGGACATCAGCGAACCGATCGGTGTCCTCCCCTCTGCCACAGCGGACCATGTGTGGGGAAATGTTGCATCCAAGAGCCTAACCAACCAGCACAAAGACATCGCCTGGATGGCAATCCAAGGAGGACTTCCAGTGAGAGCCTTCATTCACGCAAGAGGACTCAAGCGATACAAGGCCTGCCCGAGAGGGTGCACCGAGGATGCGACAACATACCGTCTCTTCTGGGAGTGCGCGTACGCACAGGACCTGCTGAAGGCCCTAGGAACAGAACTTAGGGCCTGGATACCTACGCCCTGCATCACTGCGGGCTCTGTGATGTATGGTTTGTTCCCAGGGACACACACACTGAGTGAACTCCAGAACTGCTGGAGGCTCCTGTGCTTTTTTAAAGATGTTCTTCTATTTTCCAGAAACTGCTTGGTAATATTTAAGAAGGAGACATCGATCCTGGCATGCTATTAGATGATCCACAGTCTCCTGTGCAATTACACAGCACTGGATGGATCAAATGAAGATAACAACAACAAAACCTGAGTACCCAAAAGGGTCCCCTTGTACCCTCACATGGGGGTGGGCCTAGAAAGGCTGGGGCAATGAAGAAGACAATGACAGCTTGAGGGCCCAAGGAGTCCCCCTGCCCTTACATGGGGGGGGGCCCGGAGGGGTCACTAACCTGTTTTTTGCCCTTTTTCCCCATGCCCACAACAGGTTGGTGACAGGGGAGAGGAGAAGGCAGATGAACAAAGGTAGAGTAAATGTAGTTAATTTCTGTATGTATTTGGCTAATGTGACCTTTTTCCTTCACAGGTAAATGGTCAATGGGATAGCTTGTGCACTTGCTGTCAAGTTTGTTACCAGCGACTTATGATTAAAATAGGGCTTTGTGGGAGGTGACGATTGACGTATCTGAACCAGAAACAAGGCCCTAATGAGGGTTTAAAAAAACAATGCAAGCTGTCCCTAGAGGTCCCTAGTGAGCAAGGCACCAGCACTGCTTGTCTCTAGGTGCAGTACCGCAAGCTGCTCCTAGAGGTCCGTAGGGAGCATCATAAACTTTTGATCACCTATTGTACTGCACCCTGCAGAAGATTTGAAAAATCCACCCTACCCATATGCATTGCATGCAAGACAGTACCACGAGTACATTCAAATAGCTAAGTCCATATATACAACTAGTATCTTTGAATTGTGACAACAAAATTATTATTATATTAATTCTGGATTAGGTTGTACTTCATGTGGAGCTGATGAAGGGGAATTTATAGAAGGTCTAATATAAATGTGAGATGTGCTAGCACATAAAGTAACCACTGCCAACCTGGTTTAGGACCAAGTGAGTGTCCTGTCTGAAGGCCTATGAGAAAATAGTATAACAAGAAACAGCAGTTCCTGTGGACCATGTACACAATACTTGATAATAAGGACGCTCAATGGCATAAACTTGTGGGAAGTGAATGTCAGAAAAAGAATAAAAATCATACAGACTATAGATTTATCTAAAATACTTTTACTGAACTGTTACTATTTGCATCATAGAAGATGGATAGACATTGTGCTCGGTGTCCCAAGTGAAGTAGAATTGAGAGAAAGGGGGTGACAGTGGGTGACTATATCAAACAACCACAGTTCAATCCACTCAATAAGATGTCAGTCCTCTAATACGATGTTAAAGGCCAAAAAAGTGGTTCATTTGCAGTGTGTGTCGATGACGCTTCGATCCCAAGGGCAATAAAGGGGTCTCATCAGGGCTTTGTAATGTGGAACACCTGAAACAAAATAAAAAGGATAATAATTTGAACTGCCAAAACAAACAAAGAGGGAGTATTCTTGGTTAAATTGGTACCAGATAGGAAATTACCTGGAGACCAACGGACTTTCAATGTGAGTGGTGAACACCAGAGAGGTTGTGTGGCTAAAGACAAGTATAAGAAAAAAGGTACTCACAGAGGGGCCTAGCCAGGCACTGTCAGTGAGAGAGAAAAAGGAAATGCACTGGTCAGGAATTATGTCTTGTATATAATCACATGGATTACTGTAGTCCCAAAAAGCACTCACCCCAAAGTGAGGTGGACACAAGAATAGACAGTCCTATGTTATATGGGAGGGGGTTCCGTTCAATCGTAGTTGTACGTAGGATCAGTCAATTCCCATCTATTTGCGATATTAGTAGAGAAACAGGTGGTGTACACGTATATACACACAAGGGACACAAGGATCCCTTGTTTTACTCACCCAATGGGGAAGAGTTGGTAACCTCGGTCTAGTAGCTGGTAGATAAAAAAGTTTCAAAAGTAGAGGCCAGCAATTGTCCAATTGAAAATCTGTACGGAAAGGGGTAAAACGCCGAATGTGAGTAACCCTCCATTGCACAACAGTGGATCAAAGTAAAAATATCTGGCGGTGAGAGAGGAAATGCTGCCAGGAGGGGAGGCAATTGCTGTATAAGGACCATAGCCTCTTACTTATAGCCATATTGGTGCTGCGGTGGTTCAGGAGCCAGTAGGGAACAGGCACACCCGTGTGGAGCTACAATAATTATAGCCCTAATGGTGCTCCATTAGTCTACAAGTAAGTAAGGGAACAGGCCCCCCCCAGGGTGGAGCTACGTTTGATATATATCCGTACTAATGCTACAATGGTTTATTAGCAAGTAAATGAGCAGACACCCGCCGCGTAGAGCTACGATGTGGGAATGCTGTGTGGATGTCGTGCGAAAAGACATCTGCACGGAAACAAGTTAACATAAAGGCTCACCGGTAGGCAAGCTGTCACAAATTGGTAAACAGACAAGAGAACGTCCCATTCTGTTCACCATTTGGCTGCACTATGCTGACAACACAACAGGCTAATTAGATAATATTCCAGAACTTTCCATAGAAATGTGATGAAGTTTGAGTTTGGCAAGGTGTTCTAGGTAAAAAAGGCTGGTGGAAGCCAGGCATGTCACCCCACCCGTGCTGATGTGTCCATGTTGGGGACACATCAACACTAGGCCGGATTTCCACGGACAGTCCTGTCTTTTTGTGGACTGTCCTGGCATCCTGACAGTTTTAATTAAAATTGAAAAATGTCCTGGTATTGGGGAGAGTGGCGGGTAGCATGCACATTTGATGTAAATTGTTTTGCTTTCGTTTCAAAGACTACTACTGCACTACAGTGTCATTGAAGCAGCACAGCAGGATGGAAAGAGGGGCACATCAGAATATAAAGGACCCTCAGTTGACGCCCAAGCTTTTGAGCTGTCCCCTTATGTTTATCACAACAGCTGGGAATGAAAGAGAGGGGTTATTTGATGAAAACACTGTTTATTCTATTTTTGTTTGGATTGTGGGACGTGGGCGCAACTTTAATGGTATCACGTTAAAAAAGAAACAATGACGTTTTATATTTGACGCCATATTGTAGAACAGGCAAAAAAATATGCATCTCCCCATGTTATATGTCATAGGCACATCTGTACTCTTAGCAAGTCTTGGTTTTATAATTTGCAAATGGCACTTTCAAGTCAGGTGTACCTTTTACAGGTGCAGCCAAGACAACGAGTTCCAGAATGCCAACAGGCTCAATGATCTGCTCATAAGGCAAATTGAGACTTTTGTAATGTCTTCCTTTAGCTAGGTAAAGCTTAACAAAATGGTTTATGGGATGTGCCAGTGTAGTCCTTCCATGGCAATAAGTGAAGTCATTATAGTTAGCGTCACCTGGCATCCTGGATTTGCTGAGGTAGGCCTGTTTTTCACAAAATTCCTCTTCAAGTTTCAGCGCATGTCCTGGTTTTTAAAGAGGTTAGATAGTACAAAGGGATGAAAGTTTTCATTGATTTTGGTGCAAAATTAATTATTAGCCCTTATCAGAAAGCATTTTAGTTAGCACAGTCGGGTTTCAGAGCTAACTTCAGCACGGAAACGGCCCTGCTAGAAGTTGTGGAAACAATTAATGCTACACTGGATAGAGGAGGTAATGCCGTCTTGGTATTATTGGACCTCTCCGCAGCCTTCGATACCGTGCCCTGCAATAGATTACTGCAAAGACTCATGGAGAGCAGTATCGGAGGTACGGTATTGAGATGGTTCACGTCCTTCCTAGACAACCCCTCACAAACTATCTGGTCTCCACCTTTCGCCGCGGCAATCCCCCCCATGAATTTCGGGGTTCCACAGGGCTCAATATTGAGCCCAACTTTGTTCAACTTGTATATGGCCCCTCTCGCCATTCTCACCGAGAAATAAGGTGCCAAAATAGTGTCGTATGCGGACGACACTCAACTGTTGTTCATGTACGAGAAGGGTGCCGAATTCAATGGCAATTCAATTAACACCTGCCTCTCTGAAGTTTTCTCCTGGCTCAGACACAACCAATTGAAGTGTAACGCTGAAAAGTCAGAGATTATCTTCTTCGGTCCGCGTCTGTATGAAGCTTGGCACACCTGGTGGCTGGGGGTTAAATTGGATACTGCCATTTCTATTAAGGCTCAAGTCCAAATGGTGGCAGGGGTTTGTTTCGGGGTGATGGGAATGCTGAGGAACTTTCTCCCCCTGCACTCAGTCCCTTACAGGAAAACAGTGGTCCATGCCCTGGTGGTGTCAAGACTGGACTATGTTAATTCCCTGTATCTGGGCCTCCCTGAGTACTTACTGTGCTGATTACAGGTGATCCAGAATGTGGCGGCGAGGGCCATCTTTTTGACAGGACCTAGGACTCACACAACTCAGCTTCTGTCCTCCCTATATTGGCTTCCGGTGCGGCAAAAAATCAATTTAAAGCATTAGTCTTGGTTTTTAAAGCGTTTCATAAGATTGGAGCCCCCTACCTTAGGGAAAGATTTCAACCTTATATACCACAGCCTACCTTGAGGTCCTCTGCTCAGCTTTTGATCTCAACTCCGAAGGTACTGCTCTCCCGGGTAGGGAGAAGATCTTTTCAAGCAGTGGCCTCTCGGCTGTGGAATGGCCTACCCCTCTCTCTTAGACAGATACCGGACCTCCTTACTTTCAGGAGGAATCTGAAAACATGGCTCTTTCAGCTTTGATTTCTGTTTTAAGGGAATGTTCTGTATGCCGTTATGTGGTCTTTCTTCCTAGTGCCGGGACACTCCTGGGAGTAGCCCTGCGCTTTATAAATACCAGATAACATAACATAACATGACAGATACTACTGTGTGTAAAAGTTGCGTTTAATTCCCTATAGTACCTATTGTCTGTCTTTCCTATGTTTGTACTGTCAATTAAGCCTTTCTGCGTCTGTAAGTCGATGCAAAATTATAGTCCTACTTCTATGATTGTGGATTGTCCCTGGTTTTGGTTTACAAAATCGGGTCACTCTATGCTGGGGTGAGGAGGGGGGAGAAGCCCCCGCAGTTAAGGGTTAAAAATAAATGCAGCATAAACAGACATGATTTTGAGTTTCCCTGTTAAGAGCTTTTCCAAGATCCTATACATTCATATTTATAAACATGTCCCAGTTGGATACTTTAACATTTCTACTCAGTATGTTATTAACCTCTACCTGAGCTGGGAAAGGATTGGCAGTAATCAAGCCACATTGTAATACGTGCACTTGCTTTGCTGCTAGAGCAAGTTTGATGTGCAGATTGAATCAGTTGTTTTTATTCACACTTTTACATTTCTCTACTTTTAACTTTTTAGCCAAAAAACAGCATAGCATTTTAATATAGGCAACCAGTCGTGACAAAATTACACACATCAGTTTAGGTTTATTTATGCTGTGTGCAAAGTTTTGATATATCTATACTGGTAGACAAGAACATGGCAATCTGACTTCTCTAAGAATCAATTCATTGCCAGGAGGAAAGAGTGTACCTTACGGAGTGAAGGCAGAACTTCAACCTGACTACCTAAGTGTGAGGTGTGTAGTGCAGAAGTCTTATTTTCTAAATGCCTCCAAAGTATCACTTGGTTGTTTACTGTAGTTCCCAAGTGCTGCATTGCTGCTCAGCGACTGATTATAATCATGGTGGCACTCTTGTTTTTCAGTTGCAAGACGACCACCATCTTTATAATCAAATCAGTCTGCGAGGAGAGTGGCAGCACTTGAGAGTGATCACTAACAAAAACATTTGAAAATGGGTGCTACTGGAAGAAAGCACCTTTTGTCCTGTAATAGCCATTTTTAGGTCTCGCCTGCGTTGCAGCGCATGCACTGCTTCGCCTCGGCGAGATCTATTGTCGTTGCTTTTGTGTCCGGCTTCTCTGGAAGCGGGGTTGGTGTCTGCCCTGTCTCCTTTAGGCCCCGCCCACCCGTCATCTGTTGCTCGCGAGTCGTCATGCTGCATTGTGTCCCTCCCACCTACCAAACAGCATCAAGCAGCGATCGCTTTATTTATTTATTTATTACGGCGCCCGTATGCTTGCGTAGAGAAACACCCCTCCCACCTCCCAAAACAGCATCAAGCAGCGATCGCTTTATTTATTTATTTATTACGGTGCCCATATGCTTGCATAGAGAAACACCCCTCCCACCTCCCAAACAGCATCAAGCAGCGATCACTTTATTTATTTATTTATTATGGCGCACGTATGCTTGCGTAGAGAAACACCCCTCCCACCTCCCAAAACAGCATCAAGCAGCGATCGCTTTATTTAGGCGCCCGTATGCTTGCGTACAGAAACACCCCTCCCACCTCCTAAACAGCATCAAGCAGCAATCGGGGTGGGCTAATTCTTCCAGCAATAGGCAGGGGCTCCCAGAAGGGTGAAAAAACAACAAAGACTCATTTTTAAACTACGGGACGGATCATGGATTTCCTGCGTTTATAACCCCCTGGAGGAAGTGCGGGCTGCACAGCCAATGAGCACATTGGAATTCTGTAAAGCGAACTAGGATTGGCAGACTTGCCGTTAATGCTCCAATCCCAGGTGACCTTACGCAAGGCAAAATCCTAATGCCTTCAAGTCTATGTTCAACCATTGGAGTGGCTGTCGTGAAACCGGAAATATCTCAATTGTAGGCAAATCTATCGTATATTAAAGGTCAACAACGGACAGTAGCCTGAATTAATTTACCGCCCATCTTTGTAAGTAAAGTTCCGGAGGCTATCTTGCTGATAAAGAGGGTGCCTTCCCACTAATTACTATACATAGGTGCATAGTTTCCGACTTTTCAAACTTGTGACAGCAGTTTTGTCTCACCTGCATTAAGGTTACTTTTTCATTTCCATCTCAATGCATTGAACATTTATATTCTAGGAGGGTCATCAAAGAGAACGGGTACGTTTTTATAGAATAAGTTAGTTGAAAGGAGGGTGGATCCTCTGGCTGAAATACCTTTTCGTGGGCTAGCGGTAATAGACAGCACCCAGCCCCAGGGCTTTAAGCAGGATGAAAACACTGGGGGTCTCGCAAAGGGGCGTGGTCGATGTGATCAAGGGCGTGGCTTAAAACACAAACTGAAAATCTATGGTTAGCAAAGTGTGCCGCCTGACTGGTATTTTGCTGCTTCTGACAATACTTTCAGATATATAATACAACAAGTAATATTACACCTACAACAAGCCAGGGCCGTTGGCTTTGTCAGTTGCACAAGATAAATAAGTAACAACTATGACTTTGTAGTATAGCATATTGGGGAGAGGATGTGGGCTGATGGCTAGATTGACGACTTTGGAGCTGGGAAAACAAGTTTCGAGTCTCGGGGTATTGTTCACATCCTGTGATTCTGGGCAAATCACTTAATCTCCCTGTGCCTACCAAAAAAATTAATGTGTCCTTGTGTAACGTAACCGGTGCCCATGTAAAGCGCTCCAATACCTTCGGGTCAAGTTCGCTCTATATAAATCTGTAAATAAATATTGAAAATGCTTCAGTTCTGGAATGATGAGACTGTGAAAGAACTATTGCGAGTCTCTTTGAAGTTACATCAAAGGCAGTGAAGACTGCTGCAGAGTTAAGATGCATTTATTTTTCAACGAGGGTGAGATAGGGACCCCTCTCAGCACCTGCTTTCTAGAACTGCCGGTGCTCAGCACCACTTAAAGCCCTGACATCACCCTACTGTCATTTGTTGATGATAATTTCGATAAAGTCGCAACCTGACCTTCGATAACCACCTTTCTCCCTTTGGGCATGAAACTCTCTCTGAGGGCGAGCCATTAAGACTCATTGGATCTGGATTTATAAATCACCTCCTATGTGTCACAAAATAACAGTGTGTTGTGCATGCCATAACTTTAAAGAAGAAGATGCCTTTAATTTGGGAATTTGAGCAGTTAAACATCTGATACAAACAAACCAGAAGGTACTAACATCTTCTCGGGAAGAGGTATACCGTCAAACTTCAGTGGCAGCTTGTAGCTTTTTGAAAGTGGTGGGGTGGTAAAAGTCACATTTGACTGTCACTGAGTGAACAAAAGAGTGACAACAGACTCAAGGGGGTTTCGGGCTAAAGGACATTGGGCCAGATGCACAACCATTTCATTTTGCAAGTATCTGATTGCGATTTTTTTTACGAATCATAATTAGAGACTTGCAAAATGAAATGTACTAATGTGCCTCAGACACATTTAGTGGTTCTCAACTGGGTCGCAAATGACCTGCCTCATCAACATTCATGAGGCAGGTCGCAATTTGCGACTCATTGGGAATGGGCAATAACACAGGGTTGGTGGCCTGCTGGGGACAGCAGACCCCTGTGTCTGCGTTTGCTTTTAAATAAAGCAACATTTTTTGTTGTTTGTTGAAATGCAACCCGCTTTCCTTCAAGGAAAAAGGGATGCGTTTCAAAAAGAAAATTCAACGTTTCTGTTTCATTAGATCTCGCTTAAGTAGCGCGCATGCGCTGTCTCTCCGAGACATAAAGTATTCTATATCATGGGTGAAACTCCGCCTATTGCTGGGTAATTTGTCCTGCCGCTTGGCATTAGTTAACTCAGGCATTTCCTTTGTTAGTGTGCTTATTACTGGCTGTGCTTCCGATGCGTCACTTCCATTTATTCCGGAAGCAGCACCAACTAACTTCAGTGTCCTTACCCTTACACAGCGTAATTGTTTTAAAAAAAATAGTGCACATTAACATGCGTGCGCAACCTTCCCCGTTCCAGCAGCGCTTGAAGCGGCCGTTGCGATTTCATGGCAGGAAGTAAGGATCCACAATAGTCAGCCAGGGGACTGGCGGGCTCCGTGTATTGGCCCTTTTCCTCCTTGTCTGCTCCGGAATTCAATGAGTTTCCATATCAGTTACTGCCGCCAATCTTTCCTCATCCCACGCCTACTCCGGTAGCAGCTTCTGAATTTGTCACGCACCGAGCCTTCGAAAGGCCCACACTCTTTGGACCCATCCATCCTGCTGTTCGTCTCCAATATTTACTTGCCCTACCACCACCCGCAGGGCATATGCCGCTGCACAAAATACGGAGCAGCTGTCTTACCGGTCTTGGAGCTCAGCTCAGCTCACTCGACTCCCAGATCATCCTCACTGCCCGCCACAAGCACCAGCAAGCGCACACAGCAATCAAACTCCAGTGGTGGGGAGGGGCGTCTTTAAATACAGAGCGAACTCAACCTGAATGTTTCGGAGTGCTTTACATGAGGAGCCAGTTGCATTACAGATCGGCTCATTCATTTGTAGGTACGGAAAAAATAAGTGATTTGCCCAGAATCAAAGGATGTTGTCCCGCCAAGACTCAAAACCGGTTTGATGAATAGGGGCTGTGTGTGTGCCGGGGGCGGGAGGAAGGGCTGCCGTATTGTTTTTTTGTAAGCAGAAGCTGCTTCAATCATGGCAAAAATACCATCTTTTGCAGAAACTATTTTGCGCTCTACAGTTTGTTTGCCCCTAGCTTGAATTTAGCGCAAATGTAAGTTGGTTGATGGCTGCACAAACTCACTTGTAGTGGCAATTAGTACTTGCGTCTTCACTTCAAAACATCATGACGTCCCTCTAATCAAGGTTGTTTTATAAATATCCACTTTCTTATGCTTGACCTGAAATAAAATTGACCTATGCTTTGACACAGAACATGTTTTTTTTATAAACAATTTTATTGTTTTTACAAAGAACCAGCAACACGACATTAGATAGCACCAACAGTGATATGAGACACTTAACAGAGCAAAGACATTGCTTTCAAACCCCACCTTGCAGCACTGAGTACAAGCAGCGTGTATAGAGTACGAGCTACACCACGGCACCCAGCCATTTGCCCCACACCCTCCAGTATTTCTTAGGACACCCCGTGCCTCATACATAGGTTTTTCTTGTGCCGCGCACCAATCCACCCCCTTCGCCATTTCTCAGAACCTGGTGGCGTGGGAAGCTTCCAGGAGGCGGCTATGTCCCGCTTGGCCACCACCATGGCTGTGTTGTAAAGCAGTTTATCGTTTCTGAACCCGTCTAGTCCATCTGTAATCCAAAGAAGGGAGTTACGTGGATCGTGAGGAACCTCCCACCCCAGGACCTCAGTAATTTCACTTTCGATCGCGCCCCAGAACTGAGCTAGTTGTGGACACGTCCACACCATGAGGAAGAAGTCATCTGGGTCCTGACCACATCCCGCACGCGAGGCGGACGGGGAGAAGCCAGCTCGATGTAGGTGCCTCGGGGTTAAGTAAGCTGCATGCAAATAGTTTAATTGGATCAAGCGGAGTTTAGCGGAAGAGGTGACCATCTTGGGTGACATGAGGGAATCACACCAATCCTCCTCGTCCAGCGGGCCTACCCACTCCTCCCATTGGTCCCTGAGTCGGTCTAATGAGGTCGGGGTGTTGTTGACCAGTGTCTGGTAGATGCGGGAAATACCCCCCTTCCCCAAATTGCCTAGCATGATCAGTGCTTCGGGGGACTGTGTTCAGGGATCCTGGTATCATCCGGTATGTGTGCATGGAGGGTGTGTCTCAGTTGTAGATATTTATAAAATTGTGATGGGTGCAGGGAATACCTGGACTGAAGGTCTGTAAAAGAGCGCATATGGCCGCTTGCCCACACATCACCGAGTTGCGAGATCCCTATAAGATCCCAGGTTCTAAACCCCTGTAACCCACTGACCTCCCTGAGCCATGTACCATGCCATAGAGGCGTGTGGTGGGTGAGTCTGTGCTTCCACTGAGTATGTCTCAGGGCAGCCCGCCAGGCCAGGAGTGCGGAGCGAGTGACGTCAGGCAAGGTGGATGGGATGGATTCCCCGTACATTAGTGTTTGGATTCGGGGCAGGCCGAGCTCATTTAGTTCAAGCCTATTGGCCGGGTCGGACCAGCCCCCGTTGAACCAGTCGTGTATGATCAGTAGACGAGTCGCCAAGTAGTATAGGTATAATGTGTCATCCCCATGCCCCCATCGAATGACTGAATCCGACAAATGTTTAACGCCAGCCGGGTCCTCCCTCCCCCCCAGAGGAATTTAGTAGCCATAGTATCTAGCTCCCGAAACCATGCCAGTGGGAAGCAGAAGGGGGTGTTTTGAAGGACGTAAAGAAACTTGGGAAGAATCATCATTTTAAATAAGGCGACCCTCCCCAAGGGGTTCAGGGGTAGTGTCTGCCATCTGTGGAGGTCCGCCTTAGCTTTTCTCACAAGCGGGGTGACATTGAGGGACCAGCCCAGTTCTGGGAGGAGAGCAACCCAGATCCCAAGGTATTTAAAAGACTGACGCCGAAGCGGTATCATGGACTGCCAGTCGTAGCATTCTCTGGAGAGGTGGAGTGGGACCAGGACCGACTTATTAGGATTCATTCGGAGGCCGGAGGTTTGCCCGAATGAGTGCAGGATCTGGAGACAACGGGGACCCGATTGGGCTGGTTCAGTTAAAAAGAGCAGGACATCGTCCGCATATAGAGCGATCTTGTCAACTTCGGAGTTGGGTCATTCCCATCCCCGAACAAGATTCTCGGACCGAATCAAGGTCGCTAGAGGCTCCATCGCCAAGGCGAAGAGAAGAGGCGAGAGGGGGCATCCCTGCCTCGTCCCCCTTTGAATGGGGAAAGCGGCGGAGAGAACCCCATTGACCAAGATGCGCGCTTGAGGCCGGGCGTACAGAACCCCTACCAGCTGGCGAAAGCGAGGGCCGAAAGCCATCGCAGCTAGCACATCGTCGAGGTACGTCCAGACCACGGAGTCGAACGCCTTCTCAAAATCGATGAGACGGAGCGCCAAGTAAGGGGAAAGCACCTGGCGGTGAGCCAGGGCCAGTTGCAGCCGCTGGAGGCAGTGTCTGGTGCCTCGCTGAGGCATGAATCCACACTGGTCGTGGTGGACCAATATGGTACGGTAGGGCTTCAACTGCTGGGCAAGGATTGCGGCGTACAGTTTAACATCCGTGTTAATAAGGGAGATGGGACGGTAGTCAGCGCAGTGGGGAGATGGCGGTTGTGACTTCGGGAGGACCACGATGGTGCCCATGTTCGTCTCGGGCGGGAAGGAACCTTTATCTAATGCTTCAGCATACAAGTCAGCGAGGCGAGGCATGAGGGCTTCCCGGTATGCTGAATAGTATTCCTGGGGGAGGCCATCTGGGCCGGGAGTCTTACCCGACGAGGTATAATTAATCGCCTCATTAATCTCGTTGTGGGAGATTGGGCGGTCAAGATCGTATTGAGCAGTAGAATCCAGCTGAGGGAGGTGGGCACCTCCGGCGTCCATAAGCTCGCCGAGTGACTGTACCGGGGTTCGTTTGGCATAAAGGTGATGATAGAAGGCGGCAAAAGCTCCGGCCATAGCCACCGGGGACCGTTGTATCGACCCCTCTTGATCCAGAACTTCTGGGATAATGCGGTTCGCTCTTGGATATGTGGCGAGCCTATGGAGGATTGAGCCGTTTTTATCACCCCAGCCGTAAACTCTGGCCACTGAAGATCTCCACAAGAGCTTGGCAGCCTCCAACGAAAGCTGCTTAATTTCAGCTCGAATGCTCATGAGGCGCTGCTCATGAGCTGCGTCGCCATCAGTAGAGGGGGATTGCTCAAGGCGAAATGCTTGTGCCTCCAGTGAAGTAATTTGCAGCATTTCGGCCTGCCGCTGATGTTGGATGTAGCCCTTGGCATATCCACGAATAGTGGCCTTGCCTGCCTCCCACAGGGTACCCGGGGACTTTCTTGAATTCCTTACCTTGAAGGAACCAAGCATTCAACCGCCATACTGGGCGCGAGTAAGGAGGAGGAGCCCCTGTACTAAGGAGCAGCGGAGAATGGTCAGAGATACCTCTCTGGAGTATTCGGACGTCTTGGATCGTGGTTCAGTCCGCAGACGGAATGAAAATGGCATCTATGCGTGCCTGCGTGGCGTGTGAGGTGGAGGTGTGCGTGAACTGTTTAGTATGTGGGTGCCAGATTCGCCAAGCATCGTAAAGGCCCAGGGACTCAGCCCAGTGTGTTAGTTGTTTCGCTTGCGCCAGCCTGGAGGTAGATGGAGGACCTGTTGTGTCGAGAAGCGGGGTGGAGACCATGTTAAAATCACCCCCAATAACCGTGGATCCCAGGGGAAGGGTGGGCAGCAGAGCTGTGGATTGTTTGAGTGTCGTGGCGAGCATCGAGGGGGGTGAGTTCAAGGACACAAGGTTAAGGGGAGTGCCCCCCAGTATACCACAAATAATCACAAACGTACCCTGTGGGTCATGAATAACTTGTGTAAGTACAAAGGGCAGAGTGCGTTTCAATATTATGGCCACGCCACGATAACCTCGAGCGAAGCCCGAGTGCCAAACCCTATCGTAGCCGTAACGTGCTAGGTAGGGGTAGTGGTTCCCCATCAGGTGCGTCTCCTGAAGAAGAAGCACTCCTACATTGAGGCGCTGTGCGTAACGCAGTACAGCCGTTCGTTTGGAGGGCTGCCTTCGGAGATGGTGTGTCAATCATGGGGGTTGGAGATTGTTGCAGTGGCTCGTCGGGCCCTGGAGAGCTGACGGCAAATGCGGGGACCGGAGCAGGTGCAAAAGAGTGTCAGTGGGACAGACCGTGGATAGTGGACCCATATAGGGGTAAAACCAAGTGTCGTGTGTGTGTGTTGGTACAGCAAAACAATAGGAAACAATAACAAAACATGGGACAACGGATCTCTCCCACCCCCCACCCTTCACTTCGAGAATGGAAGCATCTGTTGCCGTAACAATACCAATAGGTGAAAAACCAAACTAGAACGCTCGGGACTGGGGAAGCGTGGAGGACCCCTCCTCATGTCCGGATGTGTGTTTAAGAGTCCATCGGGAAGGAAAGAAATTCTATAGCTAAAGCACCATCTCCGGCCGCGGAGCCAGGCCCGGCGGGCAGAGACCAGTTCAGGCAGGGTCCCTCAGGAGCATCACGCTACGGGAGAGGTCCGAGTCCGGGAGATCAATCACCGAGGGTCCAGTGTCATGTTTCCCTAGCGCCTCTCACGCCAGCTGCCTGAAAACCGGACGGACGTCCCGCACAACGAGACTCCTCCCCTTCTTAACTTTGGAAGGTGACAGTCTAGTCTTCACACGGTGCTCAGCTGATGCCTCGGGACGGCCAGTCGTCACTTCCGGCCGCACTGGAATATCACGGCGGGAAACTGCAGTCTCGGCCCTTCGGATTCCACCCAGAGCTTCGCCGACACGCAGGAGCGTAGCGAAGGCTCCACCAGCAACCGGACAGTCGGTCCGGACTGCGCAAGGGCGCCTACAGTTTCTTCCTGGTGACTCGAGCGAAAGCACGGAATCGCCCCCTCCTTGTTCTTTACTGCAGCGCAGGAGCGTTGCATCCTCCCTGGACCGTAGCCTTGTTTTCCCCTTAGCGCAGTGGCGCTAGCTCGTTTGCTTTGACGACTCGTGCGACGGCACGTAGTCGCCACAACCTAATTCATACCCCAGCGCAGTGGCGCTAGCTCGTTTGCTTTGACGACTCGTGCGACGGCACGTAGTCGCCACAACCTGGTTCATACCCCAGCGCAGTGGCGCTAGCTCGTTTGCCTTGACGACTCGTGCGACGGCACGTAGTCGCCACAACCTGGTTCATACCCCAGCGCAGTGGCGCTATCTCGTTTGCTTTGACGACTCGTGCGACGGCACGTAGTCGCCCCAACCTTGTACATACCTCAGCGCAGTGGCGCTATCTTGTTTGCTTTGACGACTCGTGCGACTGCACGAAGTTGCCGTTACAGTTTCTCTCCACGTAGCGCAGGAGCGCTTATGGATGTTCTTTCCTCTTTGGGCGAGCCACACAACTGCACGGACATCGCAGATATCGACTCAGCAAGCCCCTAGCGAATGACACCGACCACCAGGTAACCAGGTAGGGATTCCTGCCCCTTAGATATCTGTCTCCTCTTGCCTTTAGGTAGCGGGGACTGCCACACCACCTCAAGAGCCACGAAGGGTGCCCCTTCACGTCACCCACTCCTGCTCACACCACCCTTCCTGGCAACCTCCCCCGGTTCCCTCCTTGACCTGGGTAGTGTCTTTTATCCTTCCAGTAACAGAAGGGCACAGGTGGGGGTTGCCCATGTCGTCCCTGCGGGATTCCTCCACAAACACGAGGTAAGAATTGTGGGGATCTGACATCCAGGCGAAGCACCACTGCCATCCAAACGGCCGGGAGAGCCGGCGCGCCTCCCGGCCGATGGTCCCTCAGAGAGCGATGTTGGCTGCCGCGAATGGCCCGGCGGGGAGTCCGAGCGGGCCCTCCTCTGTCCACGGCGTCTGCGGGAACGGTTACGCTGAGGAGCGAAGGGAGCAGGGCGGCCAGGTCCATTCTCTGCTCCGTCCAAGCCCAGGGCCCGGTCTTCAGCCCGCAGGGGGCGCTCCTCCGTTGCCCAGGTCCAGGCCTCCGTAGGGTTGTCAAAGAACAGCGTCTTGTTCGCGAACACCACCCTCAGGCGGGCTGGGAAGAGGAGCCAATACTGGATGTTAAGTGCCCTCAGCTTTTGCTTGGCCTCCCCAAAGGAGCAGCGCTGGCCCTGGACCTCGCGAGTGTAGTCTGGGAAGATCATGATTGCACCGTTCTCATAGCGTAACCGCTGTTGTTTGCGAGCTTCAGACAGGATGGCGTCGCCGTCTTTGAAGTTGAGCACCCGCATTAGGAATGGGCGGGGAGGTGCGCCCGGCTCCGGTCTAGGGGCCAAAGACCGGTGGGCCCGCTCGATCGCAAACCACGGAGAGAGAGAGTCCCCCGGGACCCACGACCGCAGCCATCTCTCCAGGAAGTCCACCGTGCTGCCTTGCTCCGCCCCCTCCGGAAAGCCCACCAGGATGAGGTTATTGCATCTAGACTTGTTTTCGGCTTCCTCCGCCCTGATACAGAACATGTTAACCTTGTTCTGGTAACATGTTGCAGTTTGAAAACATGCTGTGAAAATGCAATTACTAGGTTTTTTCTCCAAGAGTGTCTTCACATGCTGGTAAATATAAAATGCCATGCATGCTGTAAATTGAAAACGCGTCCCCTAAGGAGGTCTCCCTCAGAATGGGGGCGTGGCCCTGACCTGGTCTTTCTAACACCAACCAGGAACAGCATGGCGATTGCATCTAGACTTGTTTTCGGCTTCCTCCGCCCTGATACAGAACATGTTAACCTTGTTCTGGTAACATGTTGCAGTTTGAAAACATGCTGTGAAAATGCAATTACTAGGTTTTTTCTCCAAGAGTGTCTTCACATGCTGGTAAATATAAAATGCCATGCATGCTGTAAATTGAAAACGCGTCCCCTAAGGAGGTCTCCCTCAGAATGGAGGCGTGGCCCTGACCTGGTCTTTCTAACACCAACCAGGAACAGCATGGCGATTAGCTATCGATTTTCAAAACAGCAAGACTCTGAGGGCTCCCAAGGGGCGTGATCACACACACCTTAACATTTCAGTTAATTACCGTGACAATGGGAAAACATTCAAGTCTAAAAAGATAGCAAGGGCAAATCACAGCGGACCCACTATATCTTGAAGAGTGCAAGCACTGACAAAGCCAATAGTTTTCACTTTAGTATGCTTGTATTGTGAGGGGCTAGCATGCCACCATTTTAGAAAGGAAACTCCTGCTGTCTCTGATAACTCATGCACTATTGCAGGAAAATGACGACATTTAGAGGCGCTTGCTGCTCAGGTTGGAAGAAGCTGAACACTGAGCTAAACAGAATGCTAGCATTATTAGCAGCTGTTTTATTTATTTTTGGCATATATTGCGTTTAAATGCAAGCATCAGGAGATTTAGGTATGCACGTACGTTTTTGTCCTTATTTAAAGATCTCCAAATAATTAGTTCTTTGTATTAACATGCCCTGCAACACTCCAGCCCCATTCCGAATAAAGGCAGCAATGTAACAATTGCCTTTAGTGGTGTCTGAAATAATTACGACACAAAATATAGGCTTCAGAGCTGACGTAAAACTTATTGATGTAACTAGCCGATTATGTTGAGAACACATTCTTAAAAAGAATTGCCATTTTTTTTTAATTTTTCTCTGGTTTGCATGAACGCTATAGCACATTCATTCATTCACAATGAGTGAGGGATACAGTTAATGCAGATTGAATTTGTCTTAGTGGGTTACATCAGAGAAGCGTTCACATTTGGTCTTCGAGGATCCCCGGCTGCAGACGGGCAATCTTAAACTGAAACCCTCTTCCCCTCCCCGCTCAGTCCCCACTCCTAGCGCCCGGAACAGCTGTTTTCAGCTCAGCAGCAGTAGGCGCTGCTACAGTTAGTACAATGGTATAGCATTGACATGAGAGAATGCATTTTGTTGTCTCAGACTGTGTTACAATGACAACAAGCATTTGCAATGCAATAGGTCTCGCATTCACGCGAGTTTAAGCTGTTAGCATTGTAGCATTGTAATTGACAATGCCTTTTATTTATGTTTTGGGTTTTAAAACATAAATAAAAGGCATTGTCAATTACAATAATAATAGCTCAAACTCGCATGAATGCGAGATCTATTGCATTGCAAATGCTTGTTATAGATGCCTTCGTCTGCACCTGTGCCACAGTATACCCAAAATAGCATTGGCAAAATGTATAACATGCCCTACAAATTTCAAACCTATTGCCTTTGACAATGCACATTTCCAAGTATTTGGATACTTGCCTGTGTGTAATGCTTTAAATACTGGTGTTAGGGGCCTGATTTCATGTAGCTACTTGCCCATGCATCAGTGAGAACAGCACTCAAGACTTTTCTGACTACAGTACTATTTGTGATCTCATTTTGGCTTGCAGTCATATTGTTTTTTTGTTATATTTTTTATGTGGCAAGCCAAACCAATCGCAAAACAATGCATAATGGTAGGAGATCCATATTTTCTGTATGGTCACCCCAGGTTTGTTGCCTTTTGCTGGACCCTATATTTTTGCTGGCTGTTGAACTCTGTACACTTTAACCCTGCTAATCAGGGGTAAAGTGCAGTGCTTCTCCTTTAAACATTGTCAAATTGACATACTCTTAATTTGCCTATAAGTCCCTGGTATCAGTACAAAATGTACCCAAGGGCCTCTAAGTGAAATGCCCCTATTTAACTTCACCACCTATTCTGCCATCCACTATGGTGGTTGTGCAAACATGGCTTCAGACCTACCAATATAGCCTGACTGTATCAGTGCAAAACATGCAATGTGATCTGTCAAAATAAATCCTTTATGACAGGTAACAACCTTATTTTTAAATATATAAATAAAGTCACCCCTATGTAGCCTCTATAGTCCAGAGGACAAGGTGCGTGTTAACATGTCATTACAGTAACTAGCACCCAAAAGCTATTTTCACTGTAGCAGGCTTAGTTGTCTTATGTAGAAAACCAAAGTACAGATTAAAATACTAATACTGTATCTAGACGATGGGAACAGGTGGGAAAATAATTAAACAACAATGGTAATAGTTATTAAACATTCAATTCAATTGTGAAGTCAGAAGTGTAATACATATTAAGGAAAGGTTACTTTTAGAAAGTTACCTCAAGTTGCTGGAGTTTAATTTGCATTGTCTCCATAGCTTCTCCCATCCATTAATTAACCTTGACTAGGTGTTAAAATCGTATGAAATGCTTCCCCGGAGCAAACAAATAGGTTGACCTGAATGGGCACAGATGAATCCTCTGAGTTCAGCACAATATGCAGGGTGAGGGCTGTGGGCCTGTTTTTGACAGCAAAGTGTCAGATCCTGCTTGAAAGATCTGTTGAGTCACATGTAACACTTGAGGCATCCTTGAAAGGGAGAGAACAAGATGCTCAGACAATTCTTGTGTATCCACTGTCTGGTTGCTGCGTTGGTTCAACTAGACTTCTATGTCTGGATTTGTTGTGGGTACAGTGCCTGCCTCCAGTACCTGCATCCAACTGGATTTTAGTATTTGGACGTGAGAGGACACTAGAATTAGCATAGTGCACTCCCCACACACACCCAGACCTAAGAGCCCACATTTAGTATGGCTGAATACTTTTGTCATCTTGAAAATACCCTGACGCATGACATTTTTGTGGCCTATTTGTTGTAAGGGACAAACAGGAACCACTGATAAAGTGGCTAGGGTTGTCCCCAGGAATTTCTACCTCATTGATTAGCGTATGCCCTGTAGATGGTTCAAGACATTAATGTGGCACCCACTTCAGATCACTTTCTGGACCTCCGGAAGATCAGAAGAGGTCTGGACCTGATGTCTGTGACATGAAAGAAGGAAAGAGTGACTGGACCGTTTCTCTCTTGAGCCCAGGTCAGTTGGCTGACCTCCTGTGTGGCTACAGGGAGACAACAAGCTGCTAGAGGCCTTCTCTTGAATGTTCCCAGGTGACCACTGGCAACTGGATCTAGACTTGAGCCTTCTGTTGACTTCTGCCTGACACCCTGTGAGTCTCTAAGAGCTTCCCCATAGATGCTGAGGGGCTTTAGAAGTGTACTCCTGTGGTGGGTTGGGACTGAAAGGACTAACATCAGAAGGTAAAATATTTGACCAGGATGATTCTGGTTGGTGTATTCAACCTGCTGTCTAACACAGTCAGTATCAAATTGCACATAAGTCCATGGACTACCATTGGCACTTTATGCTTATTGGCGCTGTTCCTACTTGGAATTCTCATGGTGGATTGGGACTTAAGGGAAGTGACTAAGTCAGAAGGAAAAATCTTTGACCACCATGAACTTTGTTGGTGTATCTGACCCGTGTTCCGTCACAGTCAGCCTCGAATTGCACCTAGGTCCTGGTCTACAGTGAACATTGACTAACATTGGCACTTTGTGCTTTTTGGTGCTATTTCTATCTAAAACCTTTAAAATGCACATCCCTGGTACCTCTTATTGAAATGTCATTTGGTATAATGTTGTTTATTACATCTTTTTCTATTTTTCTAATTCGGTTTGGGATTTTTATTGTTTTGCATTTTGAATTTTGACATTATTACTGTTTTGATACTGCATAAATGGTTTACACCAGTGGTTCTTAACCTGTGGCACAGGGAGACCTAGGAACTTGTGCCACCTATTCATGGAGTTCGCAATCATTTACAAAATTAAATATTAACAGATTAATAAGGTGTATATAAATAAAGAGGCAAAGTTTAAAAGTGAAACTTCCGTAACATTTTGTAAATGTGAATGAATTTGAAATTGGAGGCAAAAAAATTAAGTTGACATCTTCAGATTGATTCATGAGAGTAGTGCAAGTGCATCAAATATCATACAGTACGATCGATGTGTGGCATAAATTGAATTTAGAAAAGCTACAACCTTCCCATCATTTTTTTTCTTCATATTTGCTTGTGAATTAAAAAAAATAAAATAATTATTTGATTATTTGTTTACTGAATGCTTGTTACCGGTATTGTTTTGCAGTTCAAATCATTGAAATAGCTGAGGCCGGGTTACCTGCATTCCAATAATGATGCAGTTGTGGTCCCGGGATTTCAGTAATGAAAAGGTGGAGGGTTCACAGAATTCAAAAGTTTAAGAACCACTTCTTTACACATTGCCCTAAGTTAAGCCTGCCTACTCTGTGCCATAGTTACCAGGAGGTTGAGCTCAGGTTTATTTGGTGAATTGGAGAGTTCATCCTCACAAGGGTTGTGATTATTCCTTGAAGTGGGCAGCCGTCCGCCCCAAATAATAAGCCAATCTCTTACAATAATATTTAAATATGACAAATTCCACAATTATGCAAACCTACAATCTCCTAAAAGTGTTTTTGTCTCTATGTTATTCTCCTAATTCTGGAAAATAATTCAGACAGGTAAACGTTTTAAACCAATGCTCTAGAAGGATCATTACAAACCATTCCCTAATGTGTCCCCAAATATTCTTTCTTGCTCATGCACCATTCCAGTCCTTTTACATTGCTAAAGAATTGTTCACTTCTAATTAATGTTCCTGTATAGTACAGTCAACAAACAGAACCAGCTTTTTAAACAGTGGCGTTTAAACCATGTCTCCTGATATGGAACTGTGCAACTTCACCACTAGACCACACTGCTGCTTCTCACTTTTCTCACATTCCTCACACACTTGATAAAATAAAAAAGATTAAGATATTTTCAGGCATTGTAAGGTAGAAGTGGTAAATCAGTCTATTGCGTCATTTTACTAGGCACAATATTCTAAGGAGCACTTCCATTCAACCACAATGGCTATGTTTGTAAAGTTTTTTTTAATATATCCTATTTGTTTTAGTAAAATGAGTATCTCTGACTTGGTCTCATAAATGACCCTCGTGATCGCATAAGCCTCTTGCTACAAACAAAAATAAGGCTAAAACTATATTTTTATTCACCAACACAGTTAATAAATGTGCTTTTTAAATTGTCATTTGCCCTACGGATTTGTTTAATGGTAATTATCCACTACATGAGGACTTTGGCAGATGAGATCCACTCAGAATTAATGCATCTTATCTGAGCTTAAAACCTTAACATTACAATTTATTTGGCAAAAGCGTAGCACACAACTTGGATAGAAGATCTTGAGACTCCCTAAGTTGGCAGGTCCTTTGGCCTTTACAGATTTCTTGCTGTACTATTGAACTGTCCAGCTCAGGATTGTAGCTGACTGGTCCCTCATTGCCACAGATAAGGTACATATGGACTGAGCGATAACTGGGAGAACGATCGATGAACCCATATGGACGCCGAAAGCGGGCAGGCCCCCAATGCGTACCTAAGCACTCGTACGAGAACCATCTTAATGAATACAATTACTAAACGAAGAGAAGAAATCTCCCTCCGTCCCTCATAAACCTGTATACTATAATCCAGCCTTTTCCCCAGCCCTGCTACCAGATCCCTTTGATAGTGGGCAAATGGGGGACAGCTTAATTAGGTTGGACGTATTCAGGGGCCAGCATGATTTCTCTTTTAAGGCTTGTAAGCCAAAATCTGAC
This sequence comes from Triturus cristatus, assembly GCF_964204655.1. Classification (NCBI taxonomy): domain Eukaryota; kingdom Metazoa; phylum Chordata; class Amphibia; order Caudata; family Salamandridae; genus Triturus; species Triturus cristatus. The sequence continues at coordinate 1,029,979,780 of NC_140592.1, forward strand.
GGAGAGGAAAGCAAACGTTTCCTCTGTACACAACTGAGGCACTGGATGCCACACCCAACTATGGATCTACCTTCTTTAGAAATAATTGTACAAACAGTTGGGGAATCATAAGGCCGGATCACCACACAATGTAACACTCTGTTGCAAGCTCTGTTGGCACAGCCTCGCCCATACAGATCACGATGGTCACATATAATTGTGAAGGACATTACTGAATCTCAATGAGACATTTCCTTGAGCAAGGTTTATGCAGACATACCCATAGCATTCTTGTAGGGAGGCACACTATAAAGTAGGATTTGACTGGTACTTGTACCCATCAAAAGTACACAAGTTTTATGCAAACACAAGCGATCTGCGCTGGAGAGGTTGTCGGATACGAGAAGATCTTAAACTTGTCTGTTGGGAGTGTCCACTAATCAAGACATAGTTGGGCTCAGCTTTTAGCTGCAATGGAAACGACACTGAACTACCCACTCCAAGCAGACTTCTCCTCCATTGTTCTGGGTCTCAGGTCCTCCGTTTTAGACAGCCAACAAACGCTGATTGGATCATACTATGGAAGTATCTGGGAGCTGCCAAAACTACTCTTGCAGTTTATTGGAAGAAAAACGAACCTCCGCCTATACACTAGTGCTTGCAGTTGTGAAATCACAGCCGTGTTTATCCCATTATAAAATCAAGACGAGAGTTTTCGGCGTGCAAAGAAATAAATTGACTGGCTGGGCAACCTATGCAAATGCTGGAAAACTAGAAAGCTCTGCTAATAATACTGACCCACCTGCACCATTTCTTACTATGGAAAAGCCCCCTAGAGAAGAATGCCCCCTCCTAACTACTTTTTAGACCTTTAATATAGATCCCTTTATAATCCAGTTCTAATCAATATAGCTGATCCATAGTGCGTCATAATTCCACATTTGTTGTCAGGGGGATGGGGGCAGACGCAGGGCAAGAGGTTCTACTGGACCTTGACCGTGTGGGTTGAGGTCGCTTGCCTCCAAAGTTCAGGGTCCATCCTACTATGGCTGTGTAAAGTGGGCCAATTACAACGTCTTCGGTGCTTGACCTTCAGTGGTACCGATGACAAACAGCCACAGGCTTCTCAGGGAGGTAGTGTTGGGAAACTCAAGCTCAGGATTCAACAAACACACACAACACAATATAACTGATTGTCCAGCCCAGTGCTTGAATTTCAAGAAGAAAAGTACTTTTATGCAAACTAGAACAAAATACTACACACAAAAGATTGCACACTATGCAATTTAGTATCCTGGTGCTGGAGTAGGTTTACACCTCTACCCCCTATTGCCCCAGGATTCCCTCCTTCAGGGGGAAGCTTACCTATGTACTAGTATTATTAATGTGCTCTGTCACTGAATTCACACGTTCTTACCCTACGAGTTTCCCAGTACATGGTTTGTCACCCAGTGAGTTTTTCAATCTGCTCCCAATTGGGACTTCCAGAGGCCTGCCTTTGTCATTGGCAAACATGCTCCCCCTCAACTGGGTTGAGCGTAAGCAAGCAGTTGTTTGCAGTTTCCTTGGTGGTTGCGTCTTTGGATGGCTGGGGATACGTTGGATCACTCATAATGAGTCCAGCGGGTGCCTGGTGCAATCCCACTTGGGGCCAGCTTGAGCAAAGATAGAGCCCTAAATCAATCATATGGAATGGTCATGAATCTCAGGCCATGCTATAGTCTCAGATCAGGCAGTCTTTCATGATTCGGCCACAGTGGTTTGAATCCCACCATCGCTTCACATTTCAGATGCAATGATGCAGCCATGCCTCAGCTTCACAATTTGAGTGCAACAGCTCAGGACATGCTACAACATCGCACTTCAGGCACAGCTGACCAGGTCACGCCACAGTTTCAAAGTTCCAAGGCTCAGACCATATCTCAGCTTCACAATTTGAGTGCTGTGGGGTTTACGACATGCTGCAGTGTTGCACTTTGGGCACAGCAGCTCAGGTCATGCCACAACGTTGCAATCTCCAACTGGAATCACACAGGAAAATCTGCTGATACAGGACACACAGATTGCTCTTCACAGTCTTCCTCTTTTGTGGACCCACTGCACCTCACTCCTTCTGGACAGTCACTCCTCCTGCAGAGTTGGTAGGCACCTTCCCTCCCTCTTTGGAGTACTTATTACTTTGATCATAGAGAACTTAAAACTGGAACAACAACTGGGTGAGTGTTGGCACTTTTATAGAGTCAGAGCAAAAAGTAGATGTGAATCCACTATCTGCAGTCTCTTTGCCATCTTGGAGTGGTTCTCATTTCAAGTATATTCTCCAGACACAGCCTTTGTGTAGACTGATACTCCTCAGAACAAGGTAGTCACAACCCACAATAGAGGCACAAAAACGTGTGTACTTTCGGCACCTGGCTGTCATCAACAACACTTTAGAGTGGTCAGGGGAAAGACAAAAAAGCTAACCTCACCTAAGTGGTCCATTTCACCTTGAGCAATAGAGATTGCAGTCCCAGCCTTCACACCCATCATCTGCCAAAAGGCAGTGCTTTAGGTGGACTAATCAGCAAGTCCTCATAGCAAAACTCCTAATTGAATTTCTAAAGGAGCCTTGTCACCTTTTTCCTCCCTTCACTGTCTAGCTCTCCTCCTTCCAGCTCTAGGAGAGTCATCAATACACTCCCACTGTCTGGGAAACAGCCTCAGTTCCATCTTGTACACAAAGCAAGCCTTGGGTACCCAAAATGGATCTCAGGGACTACCATTATTCTGGTTCACTCATAAACTCCATGCTTTTACCACACATGTACCATGTACCACGATACACTTGAGATACTGGTGCTAGGTTATCACATAGAAGCAAAACTTTAGACTACTAAGCCAGTAGATCTCCACTTTAGTGAAACAGATAATAAAGGGTAGTCACAACTATGGATTCACAAAACATGTTACACTGCCACAACCACCCTATGTTCTGATCCCATTATAGGGAGAGCAGCCCACTGCCTGTACAATTAGGGAACACTTGGTGCACACCCCAAGGTCACAGAACAGATTCAGGACCACACTAATTTCTAGGATTGCCAACTTCCTCTGAGAAAAATACTGGCCATGTGTATGTTGTTTGTTCTAGAATGGCAGAACATGATACTTAAGAGTGTGAAAAAATTATCTCAGAATTGAAAACCACAATACCAGCATACATGGCAACATTTCCAAACAGTAAAGCGGGAGATTTTGAAGAAAAAAGAATCAGAGGAATGTATTTTCCCCATTAACTTCTATTGAAGCAGAGGCAAATTCAGGTGGGAGACAGCAAAAACTTAAGCCATTTATGCTTCAAAAACCATGAGTCTTCTGCCTAAAATCGGGTCTGTTGGCATGTACGTACCAGATACAAACAGTTAGGTACTCAGGGCAGGGGAACATCAGGGCACGAGTCGGGGGTACACGCGGGTGGACGGCGTCCACCCACTTTTTTCACAGGGTGGACGCCATTCACCCTGCCAAGAAGTTGTGCCCCACTGAAAAATGTGCTGAATTTGTCCCGGTGTAATTTACAAACATCTGGACACTTGCAGCAGTGACTGCACGTTGTAATCTGCTTTTGATCTGCAACAACGTGCAGACGGGTACTGGATGGGGCTCTATTATTTCTGACTCCTGCTGGGCCCATAACAAAGGCCGAATTTGAAGGGTCATCAGGTCTCCTTTTGTTCGAGTCTCCTGGCTGGCAGCAGCCAGGAGCCTCACACCTAGAAGCAAATGCAGCAGAGGGGAAACAAAGGCTCACACTTAGTTAGCACTTCACACATCCTTAAGAGAGGCAGCTTTTCACTTTGTTCAGACTCTGTTTAGGAGATATGCATGCACGTTAAGAACATCAGATGTGTTGATCTTTCCCAGTATTTGCACAAAATAAAAAGCATTTATATAGCGCATACTACCCCCGAGGATACGTTGTAATAATTTAAATATCACTATTTTTTCCTTTAAAGCACTATGGCTGGAGGAAGCTTTACGCTGACAAAAGGCAACATTAGTCTATGTGAAGCTTACAAAAGTGTGAATCTTCGGCCTAAATCAGGAGAGTTTGCAAGTATACTAGAAATGTGCTCAAATGTACTCATGATAGACCTGCTAAACATATATGTGAGGTCTTAAGATCTGATGTCACTTTTTGTGATGCCACTTCCTGTGATGTCACGCCCCGATGTCACGCGCCATGATGCCACTTGCATACTAATTAGGTTAGTACCCCCACTTCTTGATTAGGTCTCGCCTACGCACTGCACAAGCGCTGCTTTGGAGTGACCTCTTGGAATCACTCCGGACTTTTTCGGAAACTCGTGCATGTACTGCACTGTTTCCAATGAGCACTCATGCATGTACAGCGTTTACCTTGCGGGAGCGAGCAGCGGCGCCATCTGTTTGCAATTATCGCGCCCACGATTTGGAAACAGCTGGCGCTGCTGCTCGCACCCACAAGGTAAACGCTGTTCATGGACTGAGCCTCGAAGCCTCACCCCCGTTCCCCACCGTGGCGTTGCCGGCCCCACTCCACTCAAACACCCCTTGGGTGGTGCCCTCAGCGTCCACAGGCATTTAGACCCCTCCACTCCCTTTGTTACTGCGGCCACAGTGCCCTCCTTATCCACGGATGGCAGGCAGGACCAATTGCAGCCTAGAAACATCAAATGAAATACCACGTCATATGTAGGCATGCGGATACTAATAGAAATGCCCCAGTGCAGTACATGTGATAAACGCTGCACAGCCAACCTTAAAATGTCAGTATCACAGAGCCCAAGTCGATGCCCGCTTGTCCCCTCTGCCTATTTTAGCACCAAGAGCCAATTAACTTAGTGGTGGGCGCTACATAAAATGACCAATGTTGTATTTTTCTTACCATCTATTGTAGAAGTATTTGGCGCAGTATAGCGACAATACAATACAATACTTAAACGTGACCCACGTTTGCAAATTCGTTATTTTACTGAGATAAAAATGATTAGCGTTCAGAAAGATTAATTAGTGACTAATTGTCTTGTTTGCTGTCTCTTATTTAAACAAGCAAGCTAATAATTACAAGTCATGTCGCCCGAGAATGGAGAGTACCAGCAACTGCTCCCAGCAGGAAATGGAAACTTTGCCAACTGTTTGTGTTGTTGAGCTCGCGTTACGTGCGTCTTTTTTGTTGTCTTGGACTGTGTTCATGCGGTAATGTGCAACCGAAAACTTTGACAGTATCTTGCCGTAAAATGCGCCCCTGCGCTGCTCGAATCCTGATTTACTACAAAGGAATGCCGAGAAGTATACTTTATAAATGTTACCAATGTTTTACGTTTTTTCTCGTTTCCGTGTACACCATGAGTTCTGTGTCATTTTGTCGCAAAATATAACATTGCACAGAAAAAAAATCTGCATAAATTTGACACTGCAAAGAAAAACTGTAAAAGTAAAAATGTAGGAAAAATGCCTGCATACATTAACATTTTCCACATTCAACGTTTTGATTAGATTGAAAAGCATTTTGCAATAGGATGAAAACGATCTCACTAAGAGCACAGATAAGATTGTCATGAGCTTAGACAAAACTAAACAGGTACTTAAAGCACACTTTTTTTTAATTTCGCACAACTTAAACAGTCTTAAAAAAATATAAACGCCCTCCACGCAGCTTCTGTTTTATCCACCCAAACTTTGTAAATAGGCCACCACAATGAATTACTTTCTTCGTGCAGTTTTGGAGTGGACTTTATATTTCTGCCCTTTTTTGTTCCATAACATTGCCCCACTCCTGTTAAATTGATAACTGCAGGCAGAAAACCACACATTGACAATGAAAAGAAAGCCAGACAGTATTTGTAGTTCTAATGGCTCATCAGGCATGCTTTTCCTCCATCACACTTTCCTGGACCTAAAGTCTTAACCCACTGTTTTGTATTTGTTTCTTTTTGGCACGTTTTTTAAAATTGTGTAGCTTGAAAAGAACTACTCCAATTCTAGCTGGCATTCTGCCCTCTATAATTTTGTAAGAGTTGCAGCTTTTTTTTAGAAGAACTCTTTTTTTTGTGTTCAAGGACTTCAGAATACCTAGTCAGTCTGCAACCACAAGCCGAGAAGAAAATGCATAGAATGAAAAACAAGCATTGGCATAGCCAATAGGTCTCGCCTTTGGGACCTTATAAGTGTTTAGCCATGCAACAGTTGATGTTGTTGCGCCAAGGATATTGTGCTAGATAACTAAACACTTATAAGATCCCAAAGGCGAGACTTATTGGCTATGCCAATGCTTGTTTAGGACTTGTGCCCTGGGGAACATGACTGTAAACCATGCAGGGGACATTCTCATCCCAGCCTTTACAAATGTACAACTTGGGTTCTAGTTTTTGCCTTCAGCTGTTCCCGCATGGCACCATCATTTTTGGCTTATAAAGTTGACATGTAAGTTCGAACGGCACAAATAATGGTGGAAGTTGGTGCCGAAGGGGCCAGGGAGCACCAGTTCAGTCCACTTCTCTACTTATGTCTATTATTTTTCAAAATCGAGAAGTCGGTCTGGACCGGTGCCCTTGAGGAAGCATTGCATTTGTTTGCATTTAAACTAGAATCTATTTATTTGGAAAGGTACAGTCACGCTGAGTGATTCGGGTGAATAATGATTTTGCAAAATAAATAATTTCATTTAAACTGTAGAATGTATTTCATTCGTTTGCACTATCTGGGCACCAGCAGGGGGCGCAACGGGGAACAAAGTGACTCGCGCACACACGGCCTTGGAACGAGGCTTCTCCTGAAATTCAATACAAGCAAACATATTTTTATAAACTCTTTTGAAAACGAATAGGTCTGACCTCAAGAATCGTAAAAACGTAAAGAAACAATATTAAAAAAATTCCTACACTTCACTGAAGCACAATTTTAATTTGGAACTTTCTTATTTTTAAATGCTTACAAAATCGAGTTTGAGATTTTTTTAAACATTCTTTATGTGAACTCGACATGCCTTAAAACACCGTTGATCACTGCCGGTACCATTTCCTCCTTAAAATGGCGGCTACAGGCTCGTAAGTAATTGTATGATCTAGCGCTTGTCCCATCTTTGTTTTTACTACTTGTCAGCTGACTGTCTACACAAGCAGCAATGTGCCGCTCAGACACATGGGGCAGTAAGGCGGTGTTTCGGGAGTTTGCACTGCCCTGTTGCACTTTGAGCCCTAGAGTGGCACTCAAGTCTCATTCTGAAACCCCAGCATGGAGGAGCGTAAGGATGCCAGGGCGAAAAGCAGGAGGTGAGTGAGAGATGGACCAATGCAATACTAAATAAAATACTTTGTTGGCGTTTTTATACATGCAAGTATTGCAATATTGTATTTGTTTACAAAATGTCTTTCATTTAAATACTCGAGGTGACATGAGTTGTGTTATGGTTGTTGATCTTTGATTTGTTTGTGGCTCTGATTTTCAGGGGGTTGCGCGTTCTTTTGCTCTTTGGTGTATGTATGTGCTTGACAACATTTATGTATATACAATTCTAAAAATTAGCTCTGAACTTAATTGTCCCTAGGTACAGGTTATTATCTGTACGTAAATCCTGGGATTTCCTGAGGTGGTAAATAGAGAGGCGTAAGCATACAGCAGTGAGCTAGCTACCTTTCCCACAGTGTCTTTAAATTGTTTACTCTACTTCTGACTGAGTTTGAATCTTCCCTGCTCTGTGCGTTGTGCTCTCCAATGATTGTCGGAATGTTTCTTTCCCAGGCTCTGAATGGGCTTCCGATTTCCACTGGGCTTTTGGGTTTGCTAGTACTTTTTGGTCTCCCATAGTTTTTTTCTGCTATACGGACCTGCAGGTTGCATATCATTTTAACGATTGGGTTTTATGTGTTTGCTGGGTGCTTATCTGGTTTACCTTATGTCTCTTTTCTTACTCCTCTTTGGTTGTATGTGCGGTGCTCTCCAATTTCTCGTGTGTTTTTGTTGATTTTTGGACTCGTTTAGGTTGTAGCGGTTTTTGCTCTTCACCTATCTTTATGGGACTATTTATTGTGTTGTATTGATTTGTAATTGTATTTATGTGTTGACGTTTGTGCTTTTTCCAACTTAGTTTTTCACAGTGGTTGGTTCTGTGTTTTGGTTTCATATTGACCCTTACCTTTTCTCAGTCAGAATTGATCATGTCTGTATGCTGCTCTCTGATATCGCATAGTTGCTTTTTTGTGTTATGGTTTTAACAGAGTGTAACTTTATGTATTCTGATGTTTTTTTATGGATTGTCGTGTGTGCCTTCATCTGCATTGTGGTTTATATTCAACGCTTTTACTAGTTTGTTTCGGCTATCTGAAACCCCTTGGTTTTGTGCTTTTTATGGTCTTTGATTTTTTTATTGGGTTATGTTTGCTTGCATATTTACCAAGTTGTTCTGCACTGTGCCTTATCAGCTGGTTGGCTTTCTTTCATCTACAGACTTCGGCTGGACCTGCAGTTCTTGCAGCGGTTTCTCAGGATACTGCGTGTTCTCTTTCCTCATTGGCTGTCCCGGAACACTCTCATGTTTGGAACTCTGTTGTTTGTGGCCCTTTTGGGTGAGTCTTAAACCCCAGAGGCACAGTCTTTGCTTCTGTGTGACATCTTGAGCACACATCCTTTGTCCAAAGTTACATTAAGTGAAGCCTTGACAAAAATTCACAGGTAAGGGCTCAGAATGTGCAACATCCGTTCTCAATACTCCGGATCTATCAGATTGCAGAATGTGCTCAATCTTTCACCTTAAAGAACCTTTGAGCCAGTTTTGAGCCCCCCTCTCCTCTGCCAAACACCGCCTTCTGCAAAGGTATTGTGTACCTTCCCGGACACGTTCTAGAACTGTACACCATGTGAATGCTACTATTGATTTGCTGCCGGTTTCTCCCTAATGCTACCCATCCATTATTAATTCGGTTCCCCTTTATCTGATACTCTTCTTTCAGTGTTTAGCATCCACCCTTACTTCTAAATATCCCACCTAGTGTTAAGTCTGCACACCTGAATAAACTCTCTTCGATGTTCAGTCTGTGCTTCCGACTTACGTTATTGCAATGCCAATAGCTCAAACTCTTGTAAATATGAGACCTATTCAAAGAAGCGGCCATTGTCCCGGTTGTTCGGTAAGTAAAAGCACGTATGGCATGCTGAATGTTGCATGAAAGCATGTTGTGCCTACAGTAGGAGAAACTCATTAAAGAAAATAGTTCTTACAGACTAAAAACACGTTCTGTGTAACAACCAAAGTAAAAGGGCCAGTCCACATGGGAGGTTACAAATGAAGACAAAGCGATACTGAGGAGGGACTAATAAGCCTATTAACGAATCAGAAGCCAGCATTTACGAAGGACAATGACACAAGCTAATGACAAATATGGGGGGGAGAGTGGGTGGGGTTTCTATTCCATACAGAATGGAGAGGGGATGAAACTCCGTAATCCGGGCTCCCTGTGTCTTTTTAAAAAAAAAAAATCAAAAAATTTAAATTACATTTGATAGATTTCAGTTCACAATCTGACAGTACATAGTTCAGACAGCAAGTATTACATTACTTTGTGCACTTTACGTCAACCGTACGTGCAGTGTTAAAATTTACATGCAGTAATCATTACAACATCTTACTGGTCTGCATTACTGTCAGGAGAAATTGATTAGATGAAGATCAAGAACAGAAAAAATTAAAACAGAACAAACAGTCAGCATCAGCGTATTTGCAAATATAGGTGCTTAAATTGACTCTGGCACTCTCGATTGAGGGTGCACGCAGGGGGAGGTCCTCCCACCTTGGGCTCCCCGTGGCTTAGATTTAGATAGAGGATAATCACTGCATTGCTGTTGGACTCAGAAGAGTATCCATTCATAAAGACTCAGCATATAATTTCTTTAACTGTGGGGCTAGAGTCCCAGAATAAGACATGTAAAACTTGGCCGTAAGGCCATCTGGGCCTGGTCTTTTACCCATTGCCATCTCTTTGATGGCTACTCTAATTTTCTGCATGGACACAGGGTTCCCCAAGCTCTTCCGCTGCGCAACAGCAAGCCGGCCAGGAAAGTAGAGTGTGTTTCCGGTTGCAAAGGTGCAGGGGCAATGTATAGAGATTCATAGTATCTATAAAAGTCAGTGTTAATGGAGTCAGGGAAATACAGTGGCTGCACATCCTCTCATTGAATATTACCCGCTTGCCGTGAGGGGAACGGCTGTGTGTCCTCACTTGCCTGCCATGAGGGGAACGGCATTGATCCCGCCATACTACACTTCCCAGGGGGCATAGCGCAATCGGCGCTGCTGACGTCATCGAAGTGCGCAGGAAGCCCTTATAGCCAGCGAGTGCCTCCCGCAGCGCGGGACGCGCGAAACACATTTTCCAAACGCCGTGAGGGGAACGGCTAAATACTCTCCAGTGCCTATCTTTATTTACCCGCTTGCCGTATGGGGAACGGCTGTGTGTCCTCACTTGCCTGCCGTGAGGGGAACGGCATTGATCCCGCCAGACTACACTTCCCAGGGGGCATAGCGCAATCGGCGCTGCTGACGTCATTGGAGTGCGCAGGAAGCCCTTATAGCCAGCGAGCGCCTCCCGCAGCGCGGGACGCGCGCGGGCCAAGGGCGAGCCCGTCCTTGCCCGTCAGGGGCCGGAGGAGGCCGGGTCGGGACACCCCCCTGACACCGCCTTTGGCTTCTCATGCCAACCTGCTGTTTTGTCTAAAGGTACTGTCATCCTTGATTGTAATTTTTCTTCTTCCTTGACACCCAGAACTAAGTACTTGTCTACCTGGACTAATTGTTTTGACAAATCCAAACTCATAATGGTTAAAAACCAAAAGACTTCTGCTTCCCGCCCTTTGACGAGGCAACAGTTGGCTACGGCACCACCACCACCTCTTCCTTCCCTTACGGCTATTGATAAGATGCTCCAAAAAACTATTGGAGTAGTGGTAAACGCTATTGAAAACACTGAGCGTAGATTATCTATTACACCTGTGGTACCTTTAGCAGAGCAGGTCGGGGACTACTCCATTCCTGTCACAAATCCCCCTGACGCAAGTTCTTTTCTTGCGTCTTCTTTTGCTGACTTACCCTGCGCCCAGACGTTTACTGACATTTTAGTAAATAATGAATCCATAAGTTTATCCCCACCCCCTCCAAACACTATTATAACCAAACCTTCGGGCCCTTGAGGTAAGAATAGGAGACCTGTGAAGAAGCTACGTAAAAACACAGGTCAAAATCATGTCTCTGCATTAACCACTACTGGCCCTTCTTCATTAAATATGGTTGCCCCGCTTTGGGCTACTAGTCTAGTAGCTGATATCCAGCTGTCACTAGAACAGATTATTGGCAAACATATTACATTTTTGGCATCTAGGATCGACAGATTAGTTTCCACCCTCAATAACAAGGGTTTGGGAAAGATGTCTCTAACGATCCCTAATGGGAATTTTGCTGTAAGCGGAGCCGGTGACAGTGCTCCCCAATCCGGGACTAATTCAGTAGACAACACTCTCTCAGGGAATATAGCTACACGTCCGACCCCTATTAATAATGGGCCTGCCACGGATTTAGTCAGCCTTCCCTTAAGTATATCTAATGCCATTGATGGTCCCCATATAGGTGCAATTTCAGCCTTGGCTTCAGCCACTCCAATGGCCACTCTCAGTATAGATAAGACCGGACCTGTAAGAACTAGAGTGGAAAGGAGGCCCTTAGATGCTCCAGTTTCACCAAATTTCCACCTATTCTCTACAGGTCCACCAGTGGAGTTACAAACTATTAATCTTCCTCCTGAGTCTTTACCTTATGTTGTAGTCCTTTCGGGGGTGCCACCTTTATCTCAGTGGAAAAATGAAAGCCACACTGAGTTAAAGAATAAGTGTATGCAGTGGCTAAATGTTAACAGACCCCTTCCCTTCTACATCTCTGGGGAAATCCTCACCGTAAAACGTGTAGATTGGATTGGGAAGGGACCCAAATCTATCGCAGGGAACTGTGTGGTTATAAATTTTAGTGACACTGCTGCTGTTAAATACATCTGTGGGTCGTCCCCTTCCACATTAAACACCCACATTCTCTGTCTTCACTTGTCTTACTTTTATCCTGTATCCCCTTTGAGACCTATTCCCTTTAAAGGTGCTAGATATAATGAGGGCCGTACTGACTGCCCCTCTGGAGTGTATCGGGGGCAAGCAAACTGGGTTGGCCCACATGTCCATATCCCCTCCCTGTCATCTTTTGAGCACAGTAATAGGTTCAGCGTACTGAACCAGGTTGATTGACGTCCATTTGACAAGGAGACACCCTTGAATATCACTATTGATATTCCTATCTCTCCAATAGTATTGGAGGGTAGAATTAAAAGCCCCATCCCTTTAGTGGTTACACTGCCTGGTGGCGTGGGCAGGCTTGAAGGGTATGATGGGAGAGTTACAGGCGCTGTGGGACTTGTGTGAGAAGTCTCTGCCCAGGATGGAGTGGTATCTTATATAGCAAATTTAAAGAACAAGGTCCAACCAGAGCCTCCTATTTGTGTTAGTCCTCCCATCACGGCAATACGAATCCCAATTGATACCGGTAAAGTAGCTGACGGCACCATTAAAATTCTTTCATGGAATGTTGCTGGTACAAAAAGCAAATTATCTAATCCTGATTGGGGTACCTTTATGCCTAATCATGATATTTGTTTGATCCAGGAAACGTGGGCTTTAGAGCAAAGTGTTTACCCAGGCTATGCAATATTCCACACCCTGGCTGTATCTGGTGGCAGGGGGCGTCCTTCGGGTGGTCTTTCAATTTGGATTGGCACCCATCTGGGGGTTACAGCCATTCAACTACAAACTAATTCCCCTGATATTCAATGTGTATTAATGACACCCCCAAACTTATTAAAAATAGCTTTAATTAATATCTATTCTAGACCAGTCAGTCGTGGGTTGGAGTCTGAAACTTTTAAAGCTTTAGATCTCTTCTTTCAGACACTTGATCCCTCAGTCATAAAAATTGTCGGCGGGGACTTTAATTGTCAATTTGAGCCCTTGGTCAACCCGGACTGGGATGAGCAGGATGTCGAAGATCTGCTTTGGTGTATCCCGGAACCAAAGATCCCGCCTGTGAAGGCCTGGACCCGGTTGGTCCTCCAAATAAAATCATTCTCGCTTGCTACGTCATTGCGGGCGTGCAATGGGAGATTGGACCCTGATCGCCTGGGACTTCCCACATTTAATAGGGTATCACATACTTCCACTATTGATTACATCTTGATGGAAGCTAGATTTTGGGATAAGCTTTTAGAATTTCAAGTGCACCCGAGACATGATAGCGACCACAATGCCCTGGTTTTAACACTTAAACCAGGATCTTTTGGGCTGATTAACCACGAAGCCGGCCTCACATTTAATGAGACCATGCCACTCATGGCCTTGAACAACCGTCGCAGGGTTAATTGGCCCCATTTACAGAACTCACAGACTAAGGTGGGTGAAGTTTATCAGCTTGCGTTACCTTGGATAGCTGCAATGGCTGACTCGCCATCAAACAGCCATGCTGTTACAATCCATAGCCATTTGGTCAATGCCCTGGGGGACGTCCTTTCCCCATCAATTAGGCCCGGTCGGGGTGGGCCTAAGACATGTCATTGGTATAACCACTCCTGCAGGAAAACCAAGAAAGATCTCATCAATGCAATTAAATCTCAGGATAGTTCATTAATTAGATCATCCCGTCTGCTTTATAAAGAGGCCACTGATGGAGCCAACAGGGATTGGGAGGAAGCCCGGTGGGAAGAGTTGAGAATAGCGCTTTTGGCAGGGGACGCTAAGTCCTTTTGGGCCATCGTGAGTACGGGCGCTAGGGGAGGCGGACAAGCTATCACTCCAAACATCGCACCCTCAGTGTGGGAGGCCCACTTTGGGGCTTTATATGCATGTGTGGAGCTTGAGGATCCATCTCGGTCAGGTTTAAATCCAATTCTTGAAACTAGCCAGGAGGCACTTGCGATACTCGCACGGCCCTCTGCCCTAGCCCCCCGCCATGAGTATCGATTGGCGGGGGCCTTGGGCGGTGGGCAGACATTTTGCGTGCCCCCCCCCGATCCTCTAGCGAGCATCACCTTGAAGGAGGTAGAATCTGCTATAGGCAATTTGCTCCCAAACAAAGCACCCGGCCTTGAAAAACTGCCTGGGGATCTGTTTAGATCCCAGCCGAAAATATGGGCTCCGACCCACCCGATACTTGGCTCGGGGCCGAAATTGTCCCCATTTAAAAAGGGCTGTCCCCTTTCCCCCTCTAACTATAGGCCCATTAGTTTGTTAGACACAACTCAAAAACTAATGGGCAGAATTATCCTGGACAGGATAAAGCCTGGATGGAGGAACGGGAAATACTGTCCACTCTCCAGGCTGGATTTAGATCTGGAATTTCAACTTTGGACCAGATTTTCCAGCTCCAGGTCCTTTTTTGGAAAACTACAAGGGTTGAGGGTGGCAGCCTCTTTCTTGTCTTTGTGGACCTACGGGCCGCTTCCGATCTGGTCCCCAGGGAAAAACTGTGGGTGGTTCTGGCAGACTTGGGCCTACCGCCCTACCTGCTTAATATTCTGATTCGTTTGCATGTTGGAAACTATGCGCAGGTTAGATGTGGGAGACATGGGGCCCTTTCGGATCGCTTCTCTGTTGCTAGAGGCGTCCGGCAGGGGTGCGTCTTGGCCCCCACCCTCTTTAGCCTCTTCATAAACGGCCTTATTGAAACCCTAAACAAAGTCAAGGACAATGATGCTCCTTGGTTGGCCTCTGGGCGTGTTCCCGCGTTAATGTTCGCTGACAAAACTTTGTTGTTGTCGCGAACATCATCGGGTATTCAGCGTGTCTTGGGTGGTTTCGTGGGTTTCTGCGCTGCGCGAGGACTGGAGATCAACTTGGCAAAAACCAAGTTTATGATCTTCAGTCCCCCGAGGCGCACGCGCCCGAACCCTCTTTTGAATGGAGTTCCGTTGGAACGAGTCAAAACCTTTGTATATCTTGGGATAACGCTGACGGAGGACTTTGGCTGGGGTCATCAGACCACCAAATCTGCCTTGAAACTCTCGCAAATAGCTGGGGGCATTGGTAAATTTCAGAGAGCTTCGATACCTAGATTGGTTGCGCCCGCCCTCGAGATTTACAGACTACAGGCCCGGTCGGCATCTTTGTACGGGGCAGAACTTTGGGGTCATAAAAATGTGCCAAGCCTCTCGAGGGTTGAACAGGCATTTTTGAGAAACTTGGTGGGTTTACCGATAAGTACACCCCTTATCCCCTTGCGAATGGATATGGGGATAGAATCTATTGAGGACTTGGCAGAAGTGCGCCCCCTACTCTATTGGAGGAGGCTCTGGTCAACACCCGAGCTGGCTTCCTTTAGAGCTGAATTTCGGGAGGTCTGGGAACAGTTAAAAAACAAAAATATCCCCTGGCTCTCTCACATTAAGGTCCTTTCTCTAAAAATAGGCCTGCCTCAATTATGGGGGTCTCCTGAGGTGAGTTGCCCGAGGATACCCAGGGCACAGCTTTTAAATTTGGTGAGACAGTTCAATCTATGCGTTTTGCACAGTTCTACTTCCTATGGTAGGCTCTCCGTTGATTTCCTCACAATTAAATTAGAAAGGGGGTGGGAGAAATTTTTGGATGATGTCCAACCCCCCCTTGCGAGGAAATTATATGTCCAACTTAGGCATGGCTCCTTACCTATTAGATCACTTACTTCGAAATGGGCTAAGTCTGAAAACGAAAATTGCCCAATATGTAATTATAAGAGAGAGGATCTTATCCATGTCTTATTTTTTTGTCCTGCATACAGCAACCTTCGCAAAACTTGTCTTATCCCACTATGTAAAAATTTGGGCTTTCGACACTGTGTGCAGGCATGCAGAGTCCTTAAGTGTGATACATCTCCGCATATTGTATTTGCTGTCTCCCGATTTCTTTATGGCATGTGGCGTTGTAGGTCTAGTTTTAAATCATTTTAAACTTCTGTAACTGTTTTTTGATAACTTACCTGTTTAATCTCACTTTTAACGAAATGTCATATTTTTATCTTCTTATTGGACGTGCTATGTTTGTACCTATTTTATCTGCACTTTTATGGTCTTTGACCGAAATAAAGTTATCATAAATAAGTAAGTAAGAATATTAGTGATGGGGGGGTCCCCCTCGATTCCGGTTGCATAAGCTACACCAGACACACCAGCAGCCTGCCAGGTTTTACCTCGTCATCATGTGCTCTGGCAATGTAATCTTTGTGATCATGACAGCTCAGCCTTTCTGGGGTAGCATTATATTGTTCCTTTTTCTCTCACATCTCCCTAATATTTCCAGCTGTGTACCAAAGGTGTTATCTAATTTGTGCAGTTTGGCTTCTAGTGGCTGAAGTTCCCTATTCAACTTTTTTTGAATGCCAATTGTCTGGCTAAAGCAATGAGCCCGCACCACAACCTTTAAATTCCCATTGAACAGGCAGGGTTTAGGAAAAATTGTTGCTCTTTGGACATTATAGCTATGTACTAATTGATTTTAGAAAAATATGTCACCATTCATGGTCAATTTGTTTATGCTGTCTTTATTGACTCTTCCACCGTGTTTGACTGTGTTGGTAGACAAACGCTTTGGATTTTTTTTTAGGCATACCTGAGAATTTACTACAGGTAATCAGAGCATTGCGCTCTTCCACCTGGTGCCAGGTGCTCCTAGGTGCTAGGTGGAGACCAAGGCCTTTCGTCCAGAATTTATGCCTATAATTGTGATAAGCAGGGCTGCCTGCTTGCACCCTTATTGTTTTCTCTATATATTTATGCTCTGTCTCAGACCTTATCCTGTTTCAAGGGCAATGCACAAAAAATAGGGAATCATATAATTTCCTTTGCCCTTAACACACCCCTTCCTAATACCGAATTGCAAAACCCAAATTGCGATTTGGTAACAAGTGTACCAAATCACTATTTGGGGTTTGTAAATGCCAAAAAGCCTTTTTGTGTTCGCAAATGGGCCAATTCTGCGAATCAGCCAGGTTACGGCTGGCAAAAGGTTTGTACATGTGGCCCTTAATGTGTTATCAAGTGTTTTGACAAGAAAAGGGACAATACTGTTTTTTTCCAGACTTTATTTCTATGCATTGAAGATGTTTCAGATACAACAGGATGTTTTGAAGGGTATGCCTATGCTGCAATTAAAAATTCTGTTAAAATCACTGGTGGGGTGCATTCGGTCTGGCCTAGATATTGGCTTTTGTTCAAGAAAGGAAAAGTACAAGTTAATTGTCACATCCTGGATTTTGAAAATACCCAAACCATTTTTAACCTGGTATCTTGATCATGGAATTCGTTTTTGCCTTTCGGTAAGAATAAATAGATTGTAAAATCGCAAGGGACACTGTTCCATATGGAGGGTGCAAGGTGTCACCCTGTCAAAAGTAAAAGATGTAGAGTAGGAAAGATGAGAAGAGGAGGATGAAAAAGAGAGAGGCACAGAGGTTCTTCCCCAGTATCAAGGATCCAATCCCGAAGGGGAGGGCCAAATTTTGCCTCTTAGTTGCCCTCACACACCCCAAAGGATGTCATGCTTCATCATCTGGCTTTTGCTCCTCGTCGGGCCGGTGCTGCAATGCCCGACGGACCCCCGAAGGGTCACTTTGACGGAGGTCACACACCCGCACTCACCAAACGGCTTTTCTCTTAAAAGACCTCAGTTAAAGTGACCCTTCGGGGGCCCGTCGGGCATTGCAGCGCCGGCCCGACGAGGAGCAAAAGCCCGATGATGAAGCATGACATCCTTCGGGGTGTGTGAGGGCAACTAAGAGGCAAAATGTGGCCCTCCCCTTCGGGATTGGATTCTTGATACTGAGGACGAACCTCTGTGCCTCTCTCTTTTTCATCTTCCTCTTCTCATCTTTCCTACTCTACATCTTTTTCTTTTCTTTTGACACCTTCACCCTCCATATGGAACAGTGTCCCTTGTGATTTTACAGTCATTTGTGGAGCACGGACACTGGACCAGAATGAGCTCCTGGTCCCCCCCCTCTCCTTTTTTGACTTAAGAATAAATAGATTACCATTGAAATGTGTAACGGGTGCTTGACAAAATCTGGCAGTTAAGGAAAGGATCTGCGTTTTATATATTAACTGTATCCATGATTAAAATCATGTAATTTCTGTTTGTTCCGCACAGCACTTTTCTTGTCACCAACTTCTAAAGCCCTTTTTATAATTATAACGCCCATTCTATTGATGAAGCCCAACAGTTGTGACTTCCCCAGAGAATGAAACGTACTCCTAAAATCTTTTTTAAGTTTTTTTTAAATTTGTATTTAGGTGTTTTAAGTGATTTGATTATCTTCTGTCTGTGGACCTCTTAGGTGAACCAAAACTTATAATTAAACAATTTGAAACAGTAAAACAGCCAAATACTCTAATAAATAACTGACCTGTCTGTGCTTTACTTCCAAGCACAAGAACTATACTAAATACCACATATCAAATAGAAAGTAACTGTGGAATCCAGTGCTTGCTAACACTTGTCTATGTAGAGTACTGAATCAAAATGTTGCAAAAAACATTGGGCCTTTGGTAATGTTAGACCAATGTGTCAGTGCTTTACTATTGAGCTTGTGAATACTCTATCAGCATAACTGAATCCACAAATCTAGACAGTCGAATGTGCACACTCACACAGTTCTTCAGGAGAAGCTGAGTGGTGAAACAGTACAGCTGCGGCCTGATGAAAGGAGAATCCAATGTTCATACTGCCGGATTCCCTTGCCTTTCAGTGGTTTTAAGATGAAAAGCTTAATATTTTTTTAACTGCTGATTGTGGTTACAGTGAAATAATAAAGTGTCATCCCCAGATAGGGGTCGACATTTTCCTGTGCTAACAAATAAGGGCCCACGGGCAGGTGGACAGCAAGGACAGTTTACAAGCTGGGCCTCTAGAGGCTGACATCTCCTTACCCATGCGATGAATTTGCAAACGGGCTGTGGGGTTGAACTCTACAAGGCATCACCTAGCTGTATCTCTAACTATTTCTAGCCCAAGAGATGACATTGAAGTAATTTTCAAAGTTTCTTGGAGATTACTACAGGCACACTGGATTGGGAAGGGGGGGGGGGGGTTCAGGGACAAAAGGGTCATCCCACAGGACACTGTAAGCTTTTAGCAATTCCTGAAGTAAGGCAGGAAGGTTGTTCTCTTTGCTCAGCAGTTGGCAGCCTTATATCCTCGAGCAGCGCAGACCTCGCAGTGCTCCCACAGGTCCTTGTAAACAGCTGAATAGTTGTTCTCTTCCTTTAGGAAGGCTCTAGCACTGCAGGGGCAATCCAGCACTAATCTTGACAGCAAACAGGCTCTCCTTCTCCCAAGGCAGCCCAGCTGCACTTCTACAGGGGGGTCTTCAAAGGGGCTCAGTCCCCCAGTAAGGCAGCAGTCATGTAGATTATACCTCTGTGTGTCATCATCATCTCAACCACATTGGTCAGTGTCCGGATCCTCACAACCAATTGTGTCGGCAAGTGTGTCTGGGGCACTAAAATAGCAGGGGAAACCATTTCTTAACTGTGTAGCTGACCCATCAGTGGTGGTATACACTTTGGTGGGCTTCTCCTGCCAGAAACTGCAAGATCAGTGTATGGCAGAGTGATGGCCTACAGGAGCCTTCCCTGAGCTGTTTGCAACCTATTTCAGGTATCTATGTGCATCGTACTCATTGAGGCCACATCTTTTATGTCCCAGATAAGCAAGAAGAGGGGTGGAGCTGAAAGTACTGAGGTGGTGGAGCTGCAAGTGAACAAACAGAGAGCAGAAACAAACATCTCCACAAAGAGGACACTGTATAGCTCTACAGTAAGACACTGTGGGATAGGCATGAATGTGAAAATGCAGGCTTTCAGGTCAACAAAGTCCTGGGCAGCCTCGTGCATAGCCCTTCACCATCTTGTGTTCCCATACCCAAAGGGAACTCAAAATCAATTCCCTACTGTACCCAACCAAACACGCTTACTGACTCCACACTGTTCCGGCATCACTCACAGAGGGCACATACACCATACACTCAAAACCCACATGAATATGAGTTCCGGACCCTTGCCTGCACCACATGTTCGACCTCTGAAACAAGACCATCAGCAACGAGCTCATCCCTATCTTCAACACATCCATCACCTCGGCGACTTTCCCAGAAGAATGGAAACACGCTAAAGTCAAACCCCTCCTGAAGAAACCATCCTCCTCCCCCCTCACCCCAATGAGCTCAATAACTACCAGCCCATCTCTCTGCTCCCCTTTGCCACCAAGGTCCTCGAATAGGCCATCAACTGCCAACTCACAGAATACCTGGCGAAAAACGATCTTTTGGACCCAACCCGATCTGTGTAAACAACAGCACTGAAACCGCCCTGATCGCAGCCACCGACGACATCAGAACCCTCTTAGACCAGGGAGAAACGGACGCCTTGATCCTCATCGACCTCTCAGCAGCATTCGCCACCGTGTCTCACCACAGCCTTATCAAGAGACTACATCAGATCGGAATCCAAGAGGATGTCCTCAAATGGATCGTATCCTTCGTCGCCGGAAGAACACAGGGAATCCATATTCCACCTTTCACCTCGAAACCAAAGAACATCATGTGTGGCGTTCCTCAAAGTTGATCCTTCAGCCCGACTGTTTGCCTACATGACCCCCCTCCCCCATAGCCAACATTGTCTGAACCAATGGACTGAACATATCTTACGCAGATGACACCCAGCTCATCTTCGTCCTATGTGGAGACCCGTCTACCACAAGGACCAACTTCCACCTGTTCATGACCAGCATCGCCAAGTGGATGCAAAACAACTGCCTGAAACTTAACACAGACAAAATAGAAGTACTGATCTTGCAGGAACAATGCCGCCCCATGGAACAACTCCTGGTGCCCTGCTGAACTAAGACCCTCACCCACACACCCACTGACTGACCATGCCCGAAACCTCTGCATCATCCTGGACAGCAAACTCACCATGAAAAACCAGATCAACGGAGTCTCCTCAGCCTGCATCCTCACTCTTCGCATACTCCGTAAGATCTCCAAATGGCTCACAGTCAGCATCAGACACACCGTCACTCAAGCCCTCGTCACTAGTTGCGTGGACTATGGCAGCGCACTCTACTCAGGAATCGCCACATCCCTCTTGAAAAGACTGCAGACCATATAGAACTCAGCGGCCAGACTGACCCTCGACCTTCCCAGACGGACCCATATCACCCCTCACCTCAAGAATCTCCAATTGTTCCCGCCCATAAGCGGTGCCAAGTGGACCGTGACCTGGGCCTACAGGGCCCTGCACAATCCAGGACCAGCATGCTTCAACCACTGCCTGAACTTCCACCAACCCTCCAGACACCTGTGCTCCACCTCCCTTTCCCTCGCTCATGCCCCCTGCATCTGCTGAAGTAGCAGTGGAGGACACTCCTTCTCATACCTCGCCGAGAAGTCCTGGAACAGCCTCCACCCCCGGACCTCACACTCCCTTCAGGAATGCAGAAAGGGACTCCTGACCTGATTGTTCAACTGATTCCTCACAAGCAGCTTTACTGACACCGCCTGGATATCTTCACTGGTGATTAGCCGTGCTTCAGAAATCCAGATTCATTGATTGACTGATTGAAAGACCTAGCTAAGGGAGATTGTGAGGACTTTTAAACAGAGGAGCCAGTTATCACCCCCCCCCCCAACACCAAGGACACAGAGAGATAGATATGTCTGTTCTGTCTCTATAATTAGTCCACCACATATGAACGAAAGTTCCTCAACCTCAGATCTAGGATGTGGGGCCTCAGATAATGTAACCGGGAAACTTCTTACTAAGCATGCAGGATTGTTGTATGCTCCCTGAGGGTAAAAGTCAGAAATCTACAGTGACAGTATAGTGCAGAGCTGCACTCTCTCCATACTGAAGGTCAGAAGATCTTCGATCTGCCGTAGGCGGATGGGGAGGGTGTTCCATGTCTTGGCGGCGAGGTGGGAGAATGATCTGCCGCCGGCGGTCACTCTTCGGATGCGTGGGACGGTGGCGAAGGCGAGGTCTGCGGAGCGGAGCTGGCGGGTGGGGGTGTAGAGGCTGAGACGGCTGTTGAGGTACGTTGGTCCGGTGTTGTGGAGTGCCTTGTGTGCGTGGGTGAGGAGTTTAAAGGTTATCCTCTTGTTGACGGGGAGCCAGTGCAGGTCTCTCAGGTGGGGTGTGATGTGGCTGAGGCGAGGGATGTCGAGGATCAGGCGATCTGGATGCGTTGATGCCGTTTCAGGAGTTTGGCCGGGGCTCCTGCATAGAGTGCGTTTCCATAGTCCAGTCTACTGCTGACGAGGGCCTGGGTGACCGTCCTTCTTGTTTCGGTGGGGATCCACTTGAAGATCCTGCGAAAGCATGCGGAGGGTGTTGAAGCAGGAGGAGGAGACGGCGTTGACCTGCTTCGTCATGGAGAGGGTAGAGTCGAGGATGACCCCTAGGTTGCGTGCGTGGTCGGTGGGTGTTGGGGGTGTTCCTAGTGCAGTCGGCCACCAGGAGTCGTCCCAGGCCGAGGGGGTGGATCCGAGGATGAGGACCTCCGTCTTGTCCGAGTTCAGCTTCAGTTGTTCCTCATCCAGTCGGCGACGGCCTTCATTACTTCGTGGAGGTTGGTTTTGGCGGTCCTTGGTGAGGGAGAGGATCAGCTGGGTGTCGTCGGCGTAACAGATGTTGAGGTTGTGCGATGTGGGCGAGTGGTGCCATGTAGACGTTGAACAACGTTGGGCTGAGGGATGAGCCCTGGGGTACGCCGCAGATGATCTCGGTGGCTTCGGAGCGGAAGGGGGTGAGGCGGACGCTCTGTGTTCTGCCAGAGAGGAAGAAGGAGGTCCAGACCAGGGCCTTCTCTTGGATTCCGGCGTCGTAGAGGCATGTTCGTAGTGTGTGGTGGCAGACCGTGTCGAAGGCGGCTGACAGGTCCAGGAGGATAGGGCTGCGGTTTCTCCGTTGTCTAGCAGGGTCCTGATGTCATCGGTGGCGGCGATGAGGGCAGTTTCGGTGCTGTGGTTGCTGCGGAACCCGGACTGGGACCGGTCCAGGAAGCTGTTCTCCTCGAGGAAGCTGGTCAGTTGTTTATTGGCGGCCTTTTCGATGATCTTTGCCGGGAACGGGAGCAGGGAGATTGGTCGGAAGTTCTTTAGGTCCTTGGGGTCCGCCTTGGGTTTCTTGAGTAAGGCGCTGATCTGTGCGTGCTTCCAGCACTCCGGGAAGGTCGCTGTCTTGAAGGAGATGTTGATGGTTTTCCGCAGATGGGGTGCGATGGTGCTGCTGGCTTTGTTGAAGATGTGGTGTGGGCAGGGGTCTTCCGGGGATCCGGAGTGGACAGTGTTCATGATCTTGATGGTGTCGTCGTCGCTGAAGTTGGTCCAGGCGATCAGGCGGGTGGTGGTCGTGGGAGCATGGGTTTCAGTGGTTGCCAGGGTGGTGACGGCGTTGAAGCTGTCGTGGATGTCTGTGATCTTGCGATGGAAGAAGGTGGCCAGCGAGTCGCACAGGTCTTGTGAAGGTGGGATGTCGTTGGTGTTGGAGCTGGGGTTGGAGAGTTCCTTCACGATGTTGAAGAGCTCTTTGCTGTTGTGTGCATTGTTGTCTAGGCGGTCTTTGAAGGAGGTCCTTTTGGAGGATCTGATGAGGTGGTGGTGTCTGCGGGTGGCGTTCTTGTGGGCCGTGTAGCTTTCCGGTGTTTGTTCACGGATGCAGTTTTATTCGAGTTTTCATCAGGTTCGCTTGGAGGCCTGGAGGTCTTCGGTGAACCAGCTGGCTTTCTTGCTAGTGTGGGTGTTGGAGGGCTTCTTGAGCGGGGCGAGGGTGTTGGCGCAGTCGTTGATCCACTGTTTGAGGTTGCGAGCGGCAGTGTCGGGGTCGGTCGGATCTGTGTGTGGGCTCCGGGCGAGGGTGGTGGAAAGCTGGTCTTCGGTGACTTTGCTCCAGCAGCGGCGCGGCATCTGTTGGGTGCGGTGGTGCATGGTGGATTTCCGGAAGGTGAAGTGGATGCAGCGGTGATCGGTCCAGTGGAGCTCGGTGGTGTGGTTGAAGGAGACGTGGGAGCTTGCGGAGAAGATGGGGTCAAGCGTGTGGCCGGCGGAGTGGGTGGGTGTAGTAACGAGCTGTCTGAGTCCGAGGTTGTCGATCAGGGCGG
This sequence comes from Triturus cristatus, assembly GCF_964204655.1. Lineage (NCBI taxonomy): Eukaryota > Metazoa > Chordata > Amphibia > Caudata > Salamandridae > Triturus > Triturus cristatus. The sequence continues at coordinate 1,030,003,984 of NC_140592.1, forward strand.
AGGAGTTGGTGTCGTTGTTGTTCTCGAGGTGGAAGTTCAGGTCCCCGAGGAGGATGTAGTCCGTGGAGGCGAGGGCGTGTGTGCTGACGAGGTCGGCGATGGAGGTGTGAACTGTGCTCGTGGTCCGGGGGGTCTGTAGATGAGGGTTCCTCTGAGGGTGGTGTTGGGATCGGTGTAGTTCTGGAAGTGCAGGTGTTCGGCGGTGCTGAGGGTGTCGTGGGAGTTGGTTGAGACTTTGAGAGTGTTCCTGTGGACGATGGCGATTCCTCCTCCTATTCCATTGGTGCGGTCCCTGCGGGTGATCTTATAGCCTTCTGGGATGGCTATGGCGATGTCGGGTGCCGGGGAGGGGTTCAGCCAGGTCTCCGTCAGGAAGGCGACATCTGGGGTGTTGGAGTCCAGTATGTCCCACGGCGTGTTTGCGTGCGGAGCGGGTGTTGAGAGGGATGCATCTGAGGTGGTTGGGTTCTTTGGTAGGTGGGTTGGCAGGCCGGATGCTGGTGAAGCTGCAGATCCGGCAGGAGAAGGGTCCTTGGGTGCGCTTCGGGGCAGCCAGGCAGCAGGTGCGTGATCTTCCGGCGTTGAGTGCATGGAGGGTGCAGGAGTCGTAGCAGAGGCAGGCGCCGTGGCGTTTGCGGGGGCCAAGGGTCCTGGCGCTGGACGCAGACCAGGCGTGGATGGGCGCAGAAAGGCTTGCCTTAGGCGCGCCCGCTGGGTGGCCGCGCAGCGGCCGCCATGTATGGGGAGGTGGGAGGGAGGAGCAGCTGGGAGGCGGGAGGTAGGGGCAGCGAATGGGCAGTCAGGGGTGCGGGGACGCAGCGGCAGGCACGGGAGTGGTGAACGGCATGGAAGGCAAGGGCACAGATCACGGGGGCACAGAAGGAAAAACAGGCACAGATCACGGGGGTCACAGAAGGAAAAACAGGCACAGAATCACGGGTGTCACAGAAGGAAAAACAGGCACAGAATCACGGGGGGCACAGTAGGAAAAACGGGCACAGAACACAGGGGTCACAGAAGGAAAAACGGGCACAGAATCACGGGGGGGCACAGAAGGAAAAACGGACACAGAACCACGGGGGACACAGAAGGAAAAACGGGCACAGATCACGGGGGTCACCAAAGGAAAAACGGGCACAGAATCACGGGGGCACGGAAGGAAAAACGGGCACAGAATCACGGGGGTGACGATGGGAACAGAAGGAAAGAATGCTACAGGAGAAAATACAGGCACAGGGGGAAGACAGACAACAGCAGTCACAGACAGCAAAAAAGAAAACGATCTGGGCAGTACAATGAACAATTAAGTGCCAGTGCCGAGTACCGGAAACCACCAGGACAAATTAAGCACTGGCTTGCGGTGAGCTTGCAGTGCTGCTCGACTTGCATTGTACACCTTACTTTGTGGGAGCTTTTACGACCGAATTCCTTTTAATCTCTAAAGGTTTAAATGTGCAGTAGCACTCTAACCCTATATTGTAGCTCCTCAGTAGTTAGTGGGGACTTGTGGGTCCAGTGGATGTCCCAAGTCCATTGCACCATGGCACTGGAAAATGTTCAACCACAATCCGCTGTCGCAAGACTCGGCAACCTAAAAGTTGACAGTAACACAGTACTGCTGATTGGCTCTCCTGCCATTCCCAGAACCAGTACTCCTTCTTCTTTAAACATGACTTTGGAAGCCAGTTGAAGCTGTAACTGGTCTCCCTTTACACCACATCACCCACCTTCCTATTCCCTAAGCCACATGTCTGAACTCTGGAGCTTTCCATTTGATCCCTGACCTTTCTTCATCACTTATTTTTAATTTTAGAATGACAGTTTACTTTTGAATGGTGGGTTTTCGGCCTCTACATCCCAAGGCTGGAAGAGGGCAGTCACACGTGATTAAATGACTTGGGATATGAGCTTTACTGTGTGGTCATGAACAAAAGTTAACAGAATAAAAAATACTACATTTCTGGTTAATAAGTAAGGTTAGAGCCTTGTCTTCCCTTCACATCTACCTGACCTTGTTAGTTGTCATAGATTTCCATGGTCTTCGGTGAGAGTATTTGTCCCTCAAAACAAAGAAAAGCAGCTGTCCCAAATTTGGAGCTAAATTAAATAATCCGGTTGTTTTGATTTACCTGAAAAAAAGACAGTTCAGGGAAACATCATAGGGCCCGGTATCGTCTTTGTTGTAATATAGAAGAAAAGTGAGACATTCCATGCAGTGGCTTCAGGCACTATCCCCACATCGTAATGCCACAAGGAGCCAAGGGAAAATTAGATTATATTCACCTAGGGCCATATGTATCAAAATGTTCTTTTGCGATTCTCAAATAGCGATTTTTCTTTTTTTTTTTTTTTTTTTGCGAATCGCTATTTGAGAATCGCAAAACGCTATGTATGTAGGATTTGCAAATAATTTTGCATATCCTACGTATTCCTTAATTGCGAATCGCAAATTGCGATTCGCAATTTAGGAATACCTCCTCATTCATTCCTATGGGCCTAGAGGCCTAAGTGAATCGCAAATTGAGAATGCAATTTCAAGGGTGCCAGGGTGTCAAAAGGACACCCTGTTGCACCCCTGAAATATGCATGTGTGCACATGTGGCACACATACATACCCTAAGGGCATGTATGTGTGCCACATGGCACTTTGAAAAATGCATCGCAAATTACCACCAACTAGAAGTTGGTGGTAATTTGCGATTCCTTAAGGCCAAATTGCACTTTTTCTGAGCTTCTTACATTGCATTTAAGGAATCGCAATTTGCGATTCCTTAAATGCAATCGCAAAATAGGGATTCGCAAATTTTGGAAGTTTTACTTTAATACATACCACTAAGCCCAATTGCGATCACAAACGCTGCAATTCTGCGAATTTCGGCGTTTGCAATCGCAATTTGAAATGATACACATGGCCCTTTGTCTTTAATAACATCTACATTCACCCAGAGGGTAAAGCCAGAGTGAGATTGTCCAATAAACTGAAAAGAGTCATACTAGAGCATAAGCATCAAACTCGTGCTCCTGAATTAATTATCTCTGGGGACTTTAAAATATGACCATGTTAGGAAGCTCCCATGGGTGCGACATAATAGCCCAAGATCTCATATGGGGCATTCTGACAGTAAGTGGCAATGAACGTAAGCACTGTGACAAACAGTGTGCAAAGCTAAATCTGGAGCTAGAATACTTAGCCCTGAGGGCGCCAAATGTCGATCTCAATCCGACAGGCCCATGGCTTTCACACATCACTGCCAAAGAAGCAGCGCCACTCTGGGCTACACTTTTATGCTTGTCCAAATGTTCCAGCTACTCAAATCTTTCAAGATGCAACCAAAATTAGAAAGCGACCATCTTCCACAGGAAATAGAACTGGCTTTAAAGGCAGGCCACCACACCAAAGACCACCTGTTCTCAATAGACTCTAGGAAGAGGAGATGGACAAGTGAATCTATTACAGTCATAGAAGAAAGTGCCCGAGCTATTTTTTAATCATGTTTCCTACAAATCGTACGCCCCATCGAGTGTTGGTCTCTTTTTTACAAAAGTCCCCCTTCTAAAACACTCAGGTGGCTGGCACCGAGGCCTGGTGCAAAGGGTAATACGACCACCAATAGGACAGCCAAAGATTCAGCAATGCAGGAGGCAAAGAGATGTGAATTGGGCTTTCAAGGCACTAAGAAAGAACCCATCATCAATCAAAGTAAACAACAATACAGTAAAATATGCTGGGGAATAAAACAATGGGTGAATGACTACTTCTGGGCCAAGCTCTGGCACTCAAGTAAAAAGCAAATTCTTGCGAGATTTGGAAGATGGTCAACCACATTGGCAGGACACAGAAGCCACCGGAAAACTGCGGCATCAGTGAAGTCACTCGGTCTGATTATTAAGCATCTTGTATGTAGCGCTAACAACCAGATAACACACTACACGGTTGAACCCCGTGTATCATGTGCACCTGTGCCATTTGAATATCAGCATGGCTGTATCAAGTCACAAGACATGTAATTTACATCAAGCCAGATTCACAGAATTATCACCTCAGGCCAGCGCGATGGGGTGCCCTCAAGCAATTGTTAAAGAAAACCTACCCTACTGGAGCAAGAAAATGGAGCTGGCTTTCAACAATGTGCTGTTGCAAAATCATATTCCAGAGTCTTGGAAGGGATCAACCCTGTCCCAATATACAAAGGAGGCAATAAAAACAACCCCAAAAATGATCGATTAATGACATTGTTCGATAATGACTTCAAGTGCTTTTTAACTTTGCTGCTTAAGGAACTAACAACCTGGGCAACGGAAAATCAGATTATACTATTTAATCAAGCCGGCTTTAAGAGAGGCATCGGCAAAATTACCAATGTGATGGCCCTGTCAATCTTAGATCGAGCAAAGTGTAACTATAAACCTCTACACATCTGTTACATATGGATGTACGATGTTACAACGCGAGTTTTTACAACGCGTACCGTTACATCGCGGTCGTTACAACGACTGCGATGTTACCACGCCATGCCTTTACAACGCAAGTCTTTACATCGACTTGCACTAGATGGCGTGCTAACATTAGAAAAGCGTAATTTACTATTCCAACTCCAGTCCACTTAACAGTAGGGAAAGTGTTTGGATAGTAAACTACACTATTTGTAATGTTAGCACGCCATCTAGCGCAAGTCGATGTAAAGACTTGCGTTGTAATGGCATGGTGTGGTAACATGCAGTCGTTGTAACGATTGCGATGTAACTGCATCGCGGTGTACTAACCGCGATGTAAAGGTTGTTCCCCGTTACATATATTTTAAAGGGGCTTTTGACAGGATTGATCGTCTAAAACTCTGAGCATAGTGGGGGATTCCCCCAGGTCTATTACGGGCCATTCAGATGCTGCACAAAGGTACAGGGGTGAGAATAAAGCTGGGAACCGGCACACACCTCTCGGGGAAAATTGAAACCAAGCAAGGTTTGAAGCAGGGATGTGCGCTGGCACTCCAGCTTTTCAATCTATTTATGGCTGATCTCACCCCATTGCAAAATGGAACAAACTCTTATGCCCCTGTTCTCGGAGGATTGCCACCAAGCCATATGTTCAATGCTGACGATGTTGTCCAACTGAGTCAGACACCTATTGGCCTCCAGAGACTGCTTAGAGTCATTAAAGCATTCTCTGACATGAACAGCCTAGAAATAAATCATAAGGAATCAAAAAGAATGACAGTCAATGGTAAAAGGAAGTATTGCTTTAGGTGGCACCTGGGAGACGTGCCTCTTGATGAAGTAAGTGATTACAAATATCTAGGGAGTGTGTTTGATTCAAAGGTAAATTTCAGTGAACAAAAGACTTGTATCAAAAGGAAAGGAAATGGGCTAGCTGTGTCCTCAAAGACCCTCTATAAAACACCAAGAAGTCAAACTCCGCTAATAAAAGTGATGGAAGCCAAACACTTCCAAACTATAGCCTATGGCTGTGAACCTTTGAGAGGGAGGGACAGTTTACTGATCCTAAGGTACGTGTTCCACTTACCGATGCATGTCTCCCCTGTGCAACTCCGGCTCAAGTTTGGAATCAAGAAACTATAATTAGGGGAGGAGCCTAGCGCGCAACCAAGATGGCCGCGTAGGTGCGAGGCTCCCGAGGACCTCCGGGACCTCCTACAACTATCCTGAAATTATCCTGTCCCAGATGAGGGGACTGTGTTGGTGAGCCTGAGCTGAGGTGGCACCCGTTTTCCGCTTCCAAATCGGACCTCGGACACCGGCGTTAGCACCGATCGAGGTTTGCGGCCTTCTCTTTGCCGAACCCCGGACTTGAGCTGTGGGGGGATCCGGAGACAAAGTGAACAACAGCGGCGGACAGGGCTTGGCGACTCGCGTACCCCGCACTTTCACTTTCACTTTCGCTTTCGCACCCCCCTTGCTGTTTCTGCGAGGTTGGGTCGCGGGGCCTTGTGTGTTGGTGTGGCCTCGCTGGGAGATCCTGCCTGCCCACCGGCTGTGATCCACCCCGCGGATCGGAGGTGGCCCCCCCCCCCCCGGAGCCCGTGAACCGGTTTGCTGCTCTTCACGACGTGGCTGGTGCGACCAGGAGACTGGGACCATGGCCACGAAACAAGATGGTGACCGGGCAAAGATAAAATCGACCCGGCGTGGCGCAGCCCATCAGTCTAACAGCATGGACCGCTATACCCTCCAGAGGGGATCTCCCGAGGTGCCACGCAGGTCCCCTGAGGGCCCTACTGATGCCCCTGATCTGCCCACGGATCTGACTCTGCGGGATGTTATGGGCGCCATCGCCGAGATGAAGGCCTCGGTGGGCCAGCGCTTCGATACACTGGCGCAGAAGATCGACTCGGTCCTCGTGGACGTTGGCCTGGTAAGGGCCGATCTTTCCAAAACCAACGACCGAGTCGATTCTTTGGCCCACACCGCATCGGGCCTTACGACAGATGTGGCGGCCCTGCAAATGGAGATGCGCCGGCTTAGTCAAGCGAGTGCGCTGATGGATCGCCGCCTGGAGGACTCCGAGAGTCGGGCCCGGAGGAACAACATCCGCATCATCGGGGTGCCTGAGGGACGTGAGGAGGCGGCGGCGGACCTCTTCGTGGAAGACCTGATTGTTACCCATCTCCAGCCACGGGGGCTGAGTAAATTTTTCGCGGTGGAGAGGGCCCACAGGGTTCCCGGGGGAAGGCCTAAGGTCGGCGCCCCTCCGAGACCTCTCATTGCCCGGATTTTCAATTTTCGGGACAGAGACGCTATCCTGCAATCCTCCAGACTACAGGGACCGGTTAGACTTGAAAATATGGACGTTAATTTTTATCCTGATTTCACCCCAGCGGTCCAGAAGCAGAGACTGAGCTTCCTCGGTGTCAAGCGCCGACTTCGGGATCTAAACCTCAAATACGCCATGCTTTTCCCAGCTAAGCTGCGAGTGGAGGTGGATGGTCGCACGCACTTTTTTGATCGTCCCGAAGCGGCCGGGGACTGGTTGGATACTCTGTCTGGGGATCGGGATCGGGGGGGCGGGGGGGGAGCGGTGGGGGGAGAGGACTCGCCGGATCAGAACTGAGGGACTAATATTAGGCCTCGCTCGGGACGAACTTGATGCCACTTTTGACTATGCGTCTGTTCGTGTAAGTTCCCCTCCTATGGAGGTTGTGTGGGGTCTCTTGGGGGTTCTCCCTCCTCCTCTGGGGGTCTAGTTAGTTTAACTATCTATGGGGCGACAGGCACACTGCACGTTGGGGGGGCTGTTTGGGCTCATGCAGGGGTGCAGGGAGGGGGGAGTTTTGTTGGGGTGGGTGGGCAGGGATGGGGTGTTGTTCATTTTTATCACAAGGCAAACTTATTTTTGTGTTGGTTCTAAGGTGCTCTCAGGGGGACGAATGATGGCTTCTGTGTATGATGGGGGGTAGGGAATTAACTTTGTTGTCTTGGAACGTTAATGGACTGGGGGACAGGATCAAACGAGGTGTGGTCCTGCAGTTTTTGAAGCGACTCTCGCCCGATGTAGTCTTTCTGCAGGAGACACACCTTATCGGCAATTCCTTCTGTGCCATGAATCGGCGTGGCTACCGCCTTGTGGCCCACTCGGGTTTCACGTCAGGCTCCAGGGGTGTGGGCATCATGGTAAAGAACTCGCTCCCGTTGGAAATTGATGAGGTGCTCCACGATGATAGGGGACGCTACACTGTCTTGGTGGGTAGAATGGAGGGCAAAGTGGTTGTCTTTGTGTCAGTATACGTCCCACCGGGGCTGCAGTCTACCACCTTTGCAGACCTGGGGCGCCTCCTCCTTGGCCTTCCGGGGGGGCTTCTGGTGGTGGGGGGGGACTTCAATGCGGTGGTTTCTGGGACTGTGGATCGTCACCCCCCTAGGGACCTCCCCCGGGCACAGGCGTGGCTATCCGGCCTCTTGGATACCCTGGGATTGGTGGACTGCTGGCGTTTAAAACATCCCACGCAGCTGCAGTACACTTTTCACTCGGGGGCCCATGGTAGTCTCTCACGGCTTGACTATGTCCTTGTCCCGGCGGCCTATGTCGGGAGGGTGGGAGAGGTGCGCCATTTGGCACGGGGTATCTCGGATCACTCCCCGCTCCTGTTACATTTCGATGTCTTTCCGAGGGGTGAGGGTAGGGTAGTCCCAATCAATTCCTGGTACCTGCGCGACCCCACTATTCGCGCTGACTTGATTAAATCCCTGCAGCGATATTTTGATGAGAATGTGGGGTCCGTGCCTTCGGCCATCTCCCTGTGGGAGGCCTTCAAGACAGTTCTCAGAGGAGAGGCCCTATCCCTTATTTCCCACGCCCGGAGGCGCGAGCGGGAGGAGGTGACCCGGGTGGAGGCTGAAATAGCCGAATTGGAGGGTAATCTAGAAGGTGGGGTGACGGATGCTGCACTACATGTCCTCCAACTCAAGCAGGCGGCTTATAGGGCCCTCGTCACGGAGGCGGCCAGGGGCCTCAGTAGAGAGCAGCAGGGGCGACTGTATGATGTGGGTGATAAGGCTGGTAAACTGATAGCGTGGTTGGACAAAAAGGAGAGAGCGAATCGTGTGGTCCCGCTGATTGAGAAAACGGATGGTGTGTGTGTAATTGAGCCAGAAGAAATTGTCTCCTGTTTCGCGGATTATTTCCGCGAGGTGTATTCCCCGGTCTCTTCCTGCTCTGAAGAAGATTCCCGTGCTCTGCTTAGGGATATCGCGCTGCCTTCACTTTCGGAGGAGGACAGGGTGTCGCTGGACGCCGCTCCCACCTCCGACGAGATCGCCCTCGCCATACGTTCGGTCGCTTCTGGCAAGGCCATGGGCCCGAATGGTATCCCTATCGAGTTGTACAAGTTGCGACCGGATACACTGGCGCCCCACCTCCGCGCAATGTTCCTGGCGGCCCACTCGCTGGGCTCCCTCCCGCTGGACCAGCGTCTGGCTACAATCGTGGTGATCCACAAGGAAGGGAGACCTCGGGACCGGGTTACATCCTATCGGCCTATCTCGCTACTGAATGCGGAGCCCAAAATTCTCGCCAAGGTACTGGCCAATCGGCTGGTCGGCGTGGTGGGCGACCTGGTTCATCAGGACCAGTCCGGCTTTATTCCCCATCGCAACACGGCCCTTAACCTGCGGCGTTTGCATGGGGTGCTCGCACGTGTCCCATTCATACGGGAACCGGCCATTTTGGCGTCCTTAGACGCCACCATGGCGTTTGATACGCTTGAGTGGCCATACATTTGGGCGATGCTTGCGAAGTTTGGATTTGGCCCAGGGTTTATCGGTTGGGTCAAATTGTTGTATTCGGGCCCATTGGCACAGGTGGTGGTGAACGGAAGAGTATCGGCCCCGTTCGAGCTGGGCCGGGGCACGCGACAGGGCTGCCCCTTGTCGCCGCTCCTGTTTGCACTTGCCTTGGAGCCCCTGGCGGAGTGGCTGCGGTGGCATCCCTCTATCCGCGGTCTCCGCTGGACTCCTGAGTATGAGGACCGCGTGTCCCTATACGCTGATGACATCCTCTTGTACCTAGCCTCCCCACGTAAATCATTGATAGTACTGGTTGATGTTTTACATTCATTCGGTCGCAACTCCGGCCTTGTCATCAACTGGGCCAAATCATGTGTGTATGTACTCTCTGGGGAGGCTCCCATCCTCCCGCGGGGCTGTCCGATCCAGATCGCCTCGCGGGGGTTCAGGTACCTGGGTGTCTTCATCACTCTGGACCCGGAGGCCCGCTACGAACGGAACTTGCTTCCCCCCCTCCAGCGCCTGAAGGAGGACGTCGCGCGTTGGCGGCGCCTGCCGCTATCGCCGCTCGGCCGGGCGGCATTGTTCAAGATGATGTCGTTGCCACGCTTCCTGTACGCTTTGCAGAACACTATGGACTTAGTCCCGGCGCGCTACTTCCGTGAGGTGGAGAGTCTGCAGCGCCGCCTGTTCTGGGACGGGAGGCCGCGTATTGCCCTGGCGAAGTTGACGCTCCCATGGTATGACGGGGGGATTGCCCTCCCTGATATTAAACTGTACTATTGGGCCTCCCAGCTAGCTGCAATTAACCATGGCCTATACGGGCCCGCCTTAAACCCGGCATTTGAAATGGACAGGGTGCTATTACCAGGTGGCGACTATAATCGGGCGCTTTATTCCAGCGCGCCCGACGCTCGTCTGACGGGCCCCACGCGTGTCATGGTGCAAGTGTGGCACGCGGCCAATGCAGCTATGGGGTGGAAGGACCGTTTGACCCGGGCGTCACCACTATACGCGTCTGAGCGGTTGGGCTCCCTGTGGACCTCTAAGGGCTTTGAGAAGTGGGACATAATCGGCATTAGTAAAGTGGGGGATCTCTGGACGAGGGGAGGATTTAAAACGTTCGAGATGCTGCAGACGGAATTTCAGTTGCAGGACAGTGAATACTTTCGGTACTTGCAGGTCCGTCATGCGCTGGGCTCCGTCTTTTCGGACGTTGCCTCCATCCCGGAATATTCCCCCCTGGAGGACAGAATGCTGGATGGGCATGTCCCGGACAGCGCGATCTCCTTGATATACAAAAAGCTGATTAACGACCGCTCGGGCCTGTTAACTGCCCTTCGTGCGGCCTGGGTTGCCGACGGGCTGGAGTTGGACGACGAGGATTGGACCTCTGCGGTGGCCTCCCCGAAGGAGGTGGCCATACCGGCTCGCCTTCGCTTCGTCCAGCTCAAGATACTCCACCGGGTCTCCATGACGGGGCCGAAGCTTCTGCGTATGGGCTATGCTGAAGATGGGTTGTGTAAGCGTGGGTGTGGTGCTTTGGGGACCTTTCTGCATATCTTGTGGGAATGCCCGGAGGTGGAGCGATTCTGGCGTGGTGTGCATGAGGTCTTGCGAGTGGTTACGCATGTGGCGCTGCTGCCTGAAGCGAGGAGATGCCTGTTGAATGTGTGGGAACCAACTGATTACTCGGTGCCACAGACGTGGTGGGTGACTCTGGGATATATGATAGCCAAGCGTGACATTGCTCAGCTGTGGGGATCCCAGAGGCCCCCGACGGTGTCGGCCTGGAAAGAACACATGGACTGGTGCATGTTTCGAGAAAAGGTGGTGTATGTGGCGAGGGGTAAGCCTGGGACATGGGTGAAAGTATGGGGCCCCTGGAACGCCTACCGCGGGGGTATCTGTGCACCACCGTTGCTGCCTGATACCTCTCCAGCCCCGTCCCCTTAGCCGACTCCTCTCTCCGGTACCAGGCATTGGGTTCCCCCAGTCCTCGCTCTGTTCTCTTCCCCCTTTTTAGATTCCTGTGGATAGTTGGGATCCCCCCTCTAGGGGAGCACGTGCTGCTATTTTCGATTGTGGGTTGCCTTGTGGGTGTGGGTTTTCTTGTTGTTCTTAATTTAAAATGAAACCGTATAGTGGGGTCCGGCTATTGTGGCTTTTGACATTGTTACCTCCTGAGTATGCTCCTCTGCAACGCCACGTGTTTCATAAATGTATGTCTTATGCTCCTATCATTGCTAGCGGCCGGCCGGAAGGTTGTAGGCCCATACTTGTATATTCTTGAGACTTGTAATAAACGGTTTAAAAAAAAAAACAAAAAAAAAAAAGAAACTATAATTAGCTAGACAAGCAACCTTTGTGCAAACGTGCCATAAACTCAAAAATACAACGGAAATGTCACTCAACCAGCTAATCTGGAAGGAGATGTCAGGCCACACTAAGACTCCAACATGACAATATCTAGTCCAGGCACCGACATCCCTAGGAGCCATAGAGCTCTGGTAAATGCCGACAGGTCACTCGGTCTTCATAAGAACGATCAATAGAGCAGTCAACATACAATCGCTCATTGAAGACAAAGCCTCTCTAGCTAGCGGACCACATGGATGGATGACTTTGAACAATTACAATCTCCTGAAACCCCAGCCATACTTGGAGACTGCCCACAGGGCGACCTGGAGAACAGAATATAATTCACCACTCAGCTCTGTTGGGGATGTAAATGAGGACATAACTCGTATTGTGTGCCTCTGCCCCAAACTAACTTATGAGCCACGGCACCTCCTACTGCAGTACGGCCTTAATCAACGGGAGATGAGAACCAGGTGTCAAGCTATCCTCGCATGTTTTAGATCAGATGTGGTGTTAAGCTGTCGGCTGGTAACAATTGTGATACAAGCCGAACAGATGTTAAAAAAAGGTGGTGGTTCAGAAGGCTCTGTACTTCAACTTGGACAGAACGAGCAACCCACTGCAACCTGTGATCTGTGCACGATGTCAGTGACCTTTCGCTGTAGTCGTACCATGGAACCTTAGGATAGTGTATGGACCTTCTGGCCTCCAACTACCTGCAAATCACAAGCCGAAGCCTGGAAGGAGCTCCCTTGCTGCAGTCTCACCTTGGACTCGTAGGATTGTGCAAGGGACCTGTGGCTCTCAAATGCCCGATCCTCAAGCCGAAGTGCTAAAGAAGCATATTTACACACTAGGCCTTGGTCATCCGGTGCAACAGTTGAACTGACCTTTAAAAGAACTATCACTCATATGACGGCCACTATGGCGACAATAGCATTTACACTTTGTCATCGAATTGGTAGAAATAAGCATGTGCAAGTGGCCGCAGCACTGTGGCTCAGAGTGCTGCACCGCTGACACTGGGATGCTCCGGGGGGGGAAAAACCCATCGCTTTGTAGCCTGTTATGAAGTAATTTATAATATAATACTGCCAGTACCCATAAAATCAGATAATGGCCCCCTCTGAGCCATTACGACTGGTAATATTGTATTACTGTGGCTTAGCACATAGCACTTTGGAACAGAAATGTACCCAGCAATTCAAACTTCATAACTGGGTTCTATGTCACTAAGATAGGCTATCTTTTTAACATTATTTAAAAGCAATGTACTGTACATTTTGTATATGTTTCATTTATGCGGTGATTTTACTTAATTTAATAAACTACTTGACTTGAGGTTACACACAGGCTATGAGATTGCCCTTGTACCTCCCTCCCTCTGTGAGGCTAAAGATTTCCCCCTAGTCTGCCAGTACTAGCATTACTCTGGTATGTACTCCTGAGATTGTGGCATTAGAGGCTTCACTTCCTTCTAAGGCATGCTGCTCTGGTCCATGTAGCCTGACCTCTATTTATAGTATGTTCATCCTGGAAAGGCCACTGATTCAGATATGTATATGGTTTGGGAATGTTACCAGGTAGGTCTACCTGGTAACATTCCCCCCGTCACACTGACTTTTTACTATTTTGTCGTTACTTGCTAGCTCAATGGGCTGAAACCCACTACGTTTTTTGCCTTGCACCCAGAGCCCCTTCCTAACTAGGATAAATGACCAACAACTTTGTAGCATTCTGTTCGGCAGCATTAATCGGGGACTGGAGACAAGGCTTAAAGATTGAGATCCATGGACTACTGGAGAGTGTGTGTATAGGACGGTAACGCAACATAAGTGATGTAAATACGTTTGGGATTAAATCTCCGCCTGAGAATCTGCTCCGACCTTCTGCTTTTTTGTTTATATCTATAACTGTCATTGTGATATTGGAGATAAAAATGTAGACTCTTAAGGATAAAAAATGTAGACTCTTAAGGATAAGGGTCGAAGCGTGCTGTGGCATTTAATTACTTTTTTGTTTTAAACAGTATCCGAGTATCAAACTATCATCACCTTTTGAATGCGCATTAACCACTCCACCGCATTCCCCTTTCGAAACTAAAGCCTTAAATAGGAATGCTTGCTACCGATTGAGCAGTGCAGTGGCACCAAAAGCCTTGGCGTAGAAGTTGTAACCAACAGCTGCTCATTGGACAACTGCTAAATAGCAGTCACTGTCCCAAGACCTGCTTAAAAGATCTGTCAAGCACAAATAGAAGGACCCCGCTTTACACATCTTTCGAAGGACAGTACGTTCTATGAGAGCAGCCCCTGTAAAGGGACTTTGGCAGAACCATTAGAAGGGAGTTGGACACTGTTCATGTGGAAGTGATGAGAGGGGGTATCCAAACAAAGCCACTGAGTTACTCATCAAGTGAATTGTACTCCTGTTTTGGTGCTAGGTTTGGCGCCTGGTTCTAAACCTCATGTAAATGTACAATCGAGCAACTCATAGTTATATCTTCGTAAAAGACCTGATATTTTATTTGCATTTAGGGAAGTAGAACAGTTAAGCTTTGGATACAGAGAAAACTGAAGGCCGTAGCAGTTTTTAGAACTAGGATACAGCCACAGAGCACTGATCTAGTGTTTTAAGTGCTTGGTGCTACAATAGTGAATAACATGGGGCTATATGGACAATGCTGTTTTGGGGGCAAGCTGCCGAATGGACTCTGCCCCTTGTAATCCCTCGCTCAAAGGTTGTAACTAAGTCTTTCTTTGCAGTGGTTCACCAAGTGTGTTAGAGGTGGCAGACCGAAAGATACAGTCTAGGTAGGTATGGTATGTCTGCCTTGTGTCATAATTTTGCGCTGCTTTGGGTGCAAAATTATACAGCTCAGAGGGGTTGACCTCATGTGGCTTAATTTCCCCAAAAAGAATAAAACCCAAAATGCTACTAATGGAACTCGAGTAGCCGGCCGGCCAAACTGACGTGCACTTTCAGTGCCTACCACTCCTCGTCCCACTGCTGCTGATGCATGCTACATCAGAAATGAAGTGGCAAATTAAGGAGAACTTCATCTGCATTTATGACTTTTAAAAATGTAACAAAGACTGAGCCAAGAATCGCCATGCACTGGACCCACACAACAGCTAAATCTAGCAGAGCTACCATGCACTATGACCCCACATTGAGCAATTGGTAAAGGTCGAACATGGTTTAAATGAAACCATTTTACATTCCACGTGGAGTTGCTGGGCAAGAGTGAAACTGCAGGTTACACCTAAGCATTTGACTGTTTTTTTAACTGGAGGAATGAAGATGTGTGTGTTGTGGATAGTGAAAGTGCTTAGTGGATAGAAGCAAGAGGTTTGTTTTTTATTATTATTATTGTGAAATAGGCAGCACAGCATAGACCCACTCCCCCGTAGTAATATGTATCTGGGGAATATTTGAAAGACCAAATGGAAGAAGGAAAAAGAGAGAAAGAGACTGGTGCATAGTATTAAGATTAGCTTCTTCATCATTCTGGAAATATGTAAAGTATTGATGTCTTGTAAAAGGAGACATTTACTATAAGAAACTAACCTGCATAGGCAGTACAGCCAAAATTACAGGTTAGGCAAATGGCACCAATGAGAAGAACTATAATTGTCGATTTACTTTCGGTTTCCTTAGATGTGCAACATGCTCCATGTGTGTTCTTTGAGGTAGCTGAAAGGTAACATGTTGGTGCTAGACACAATTGCAGAAGTACAAAAATATGTTTAGTTCAATAGAGCCCTAAGGTTCATCTCTCACTTTTGGTACTGGAGAATGTGGGAGTAGAGTGCCAGGTATTTCTTTGCAGAGCCTGATGTAGACATCTCTCCGGGATATGGGTCCCCTTATGCCTACTTCTAAAAGTTGTGAAGGTTTGCAGAGCTTTCTGTTTAGTTTTACCACCCTTATGGGTGGAGCATTTCATTGTTTCACGATAGATTCAAAAAGGGTGCCTATTATTCCATTATGTTCGTTGCCTGATTTTGAGGTGCCTAATGTCTGTCATGTTTGCTTATGCTATGGGATTGGGTGCTTGACTACAAGTTTGTACAACATCGAGGATATTGTGGCTCATACCCATTGCTCTGAGGTTTGTATTTTGTGGTAAGCAGATGCTTAACGCTTAACCCATGTCCCCTTTTCTTGCTTCAGCACAGCTGGTGATTTATCAGGTGGGGGTGATTCCCAGCCAGTATTATGGAGTTCTGGGCAATCGGGACATGGATGCCTTCCGCAGCTTGACCATGGTCGCCATTGTTTTAATCATTATCAACTCAACGGTAAGCAACCACAATTCAAGCCACCATCCTTCTTATTGGTATCTATACAAGCCACCACCCTTCTTGGCATTGTGGGCTGTTCCATCTCATCCATGGGCTTTGAAGACTATTCCCCCTCATCTGCAGCTACACATTTGCTACCACATGAGGAGCTCGCTCACCTCTTCCTTACATGTGAGGAACTGTCCCGCCTTGCTGTTTGATGAGATCTGTGTCCGATGTACTCCGATGTGAGGATAGTCCTTGACTCATTCTTTACTTTTTAGGAATTGTCCTAACTCATTACTTGCACAACCTGGACCAACCTTACTTTTACCCTGTGAGGATCTGCTTACATCATCTTACCTACCATGTAATAGTGCTTCAAGTCACTTCTACTTTCGATGGCTGAGGAATTGCTATGCTTTTCCCACATTTTTTAGTAACTGCCCCACCTTACTGCTTACCTAGTGAGACTGCCCCACCTTCTCCCGCATTAATTAGGTAATCTACTTCATCCTACCCCATGAGAAACTATACCACCTCATGTCTTGCCTATGAGAACATGGTCACAACATTTATCTACTCAACAAGGAGCTGCACCATTACACGTTTTACAGTACAATAAATAATTGGTCACAGTAGCAACAATTTAACAATACGAAAGAAAAAACAGCATTCACAACACCAATTTGGCATAATCTGCAGTGAATGCAATTTATTTTCAAAGCATTAATCACTTTAGTAAGGCAACACAGTTGCTCATGCACCTAGAATCATAAATACATTTGTAACAAAAGTGCTCTAGTGTTGGGAAAGGAAGGGTTGGGGTGTTCTGGATCAAAGTGAGTGAGTGAGGGTAATTGACATGGGAGAGGTAATGTGACATATATACATCTAATACACATAGCATTAGAAGACATTGATAATGAATTTCAGTCGTCAGGGCTTGTATAATAGTTAATAGTAGTCAACGTTTCGACCCTAAAAAGTTCAAGGTGTTTTGATCCTTAGAGTGGGGTCTTCATCCGGACTGTGTGAGAGGAGCACCTAATCTGGTCAACAGCACGTATAATCAGGCTGTGCAGTCAAAGAGAGTGGGCTCAGCGGAGCTCTAATTTGCGGGAAACAGTACGGCGAAGAGTGCACGCATGAACATCCGTAGTTTGACTGTGGTTCACAAGATCCCTCCCAGTAAAATGACAAATCTCAAACTTCAACCTTCTGACTCCATCCCTCCGCTGAGCCCACTCTCTTTGACTGCACAGCCTGATTGTAAGTGCTGTTGGCCAGATTAGGTGCTCCGCTCACACAGTCCTGATGAAGACCCCACTCTAAGGAACAAAACACCTTGAACTTCTAAGGGGTCGAAACGTTGACTACTATTAACTATTATACAAGCCGTGACGACTGAAATTCTAATGCTGTGTGTATTTACTGGAACAGTTGACCTTTGATAGCTCGTAAAGGTCTCTCTATGTGAATTTGATGTATATATGTCACATTACCTCTCCCTTGTCAATTACACTCACTCACTCACTTTGTTCCAGAACACCCCTACCCTTCCTTTCCCAACACTAGAGCACCTTTGTCACAAATGTATTTATGATTCTAGATGCATGAGCAACTGTGTTGCCTTACTAAAGTGATACATGCTTTGAAAATATATTTCATTCACTGCAGATTATGCCAAATTGGTTTTGTGAATGCTGCTATTTCTTTTGTATTGTTAAATTGTTGCTACTGTGACCAATTGTTTATTGCACTGCAATTTTGACCCGGGTCTGATAGCATTTCGGGTAACCCCATTGATACTTAACCATCACAAGTTTTGTCATGCATTATCCCATGTTCTATTCATTTGCCTCATCATTTACCGCATGTGAGAACCTCTACATTCTCAGTACCTAAACTGCAAGGAACTGCCCCATCTTGTAACAACCCTTGCCCTCTGAGAAAGTGGTCTTTGATATCTCTTACACCAGCTAAGAACTGAGCACACCTCCTTTCTGATCCTTCCGAATGTGCCCTATTGCCTCCAGGACTACTTTTGTAATAGGCCACAGGGGTAGTTTGTCGCTTGTGGCATCCTATGATGGAGGGTGGAAGAGGAGTAGTGTCATCTGTACCATGGTATTTAGCTTTTCAGTGTTTCTTTTCAGGTCTGGAATTTTGTGTGGAGAGGAAAGGGAAGTGGTAGGCAAATGTTGTACCTTACAGATGGTGCTGAAATCCCTTGTGACCGCCCTAACTTGTGTATAATTTAACCCACCAGTTTCACATAGACCTCTGGTGCCATCCTCAACAGGTACAGTCATGCCATTTTATGCCCTCCCTAGCAAGTGCCCTACCTTAACTCTAACCATGCCAGCGACCACCCCACATCCCCTTCTGTATCACTCCAGCTTTCATCCCACTCTGTCTCACTTCCTCTCTTTAAACCTGGCATAAACTTCCCCCATGTTCACTTTTGCACCAACTGTGAACTGCCTTTTACTCACCTACCCCACCAGGCACTGTCCTATCTCATTTTTATAACCACATAAGGAAGTGCACAACCATCTTACATCTCACTCAATTGCTTCCTGCCTTTTGACCCCGAAACAGAACAGTACATGGAGAGTATCCTTCTGGAGATTCACTTGTCCCCATTTTTCTCCTCAAATAAGTGTTTAATTTTGTAGCCTTGTCACCTTGTAAATGTATCCCTTCCGCTTACTATCATTGTTCCTGACTCTCTACTTACCCCCCAGTCTGTCTCAATACTTTTCCTTTCTATTTTTCCTCTCTCAGATTTAACTCTTATTTTCCCAAGTTCTTCCTTTTGAGTCTTTCCCTCTACTCGCACTCTCCTCATATTACCTTTGCTTTGTGCTTCACTGCCCTCCCTGAGGGTTGGTCTCCACTTCCTCTCTCTCGGTTATCATCACCTCCTTTTCTTGTAGTCCCTCAATATTCCTTCCTTTCTTCCTCTCTCTTCCTCTCTCCTACTTCGCCTTTACTTCTCTACCCATATTTGTCACCTCTGTTTACCCATGCTTATCCTCCAGCTTTCCCCTCTTTTCACCAGTTCTCCCACCAGTTCATCCTCTTTCTTGGCCCATGGTTCTTTTACTCTCAGTCATCGGATTTGACCCTTATACACCCTCACTCCTGGATCTCTCCCCACACCCTGGTTCTCCCCTAGCCCACAAGTTCTCCCCCTCTGATAACCTCTCAGTTTCCCCTTCACTTTGTTACAGTTTCCCTCTCTCAAATCTTTCCTCTTACTTTCTTATTCCCCCTTCTCATCCCATTTTCCCCTCACTTCTCTCGTTTTTTTTGTTACTCTGAAAAGTCTCCGATGACTTTTAACAGTACCCCTCTCTCTACCCTCTTTGTCTCTGTGCATCTGCTGTCCAAAATCTGTTTCCCTCCTCTGCCAAGTTCTCTCTCACCCTTTTACTCACTTTATCCATTCCACCCCTAAACACTTTCGCTATTTGACTCTGTACACATACAGTTTTTTTAACTGGACTATGGCTTTGAGGGACACATGAGAGAAACCAAAATAATAGTGTTCACATAAATCATATAGCATGGTAAAAAAGTGATATTGGTAAGAGAAGTCCCAATAAAATTTGTGTGTGTGTGTGCCACTTTCAGGGCATACTGGAAGCCTTTGACATGTCTTACACTTGAAAAGGTCACCCAATATTGAGTGAAGTATGTGCAATGGGATGAGCTGTCCTGAAGGACTGAAGTACCAGCCAGTTGCAGGATTCAAGGCAGAACTAACATCTTTTACCAATAATAATCTTTTCACCCAGCTCAAGGTGTCTCAGTAGGAGCTCCACAGATTGCTTAGGTGGGACTCAGTCTCCTGTGTTAAGCATTACAGGAGTTTTCATACCACCTCCGATGGTAGTGCTGCATGAAGGACTTTTGCATAATTCAAACATCTGGTAAAGAAAGTGTCTCTTTAACACATGATCGTAAATTAACAGACGTGACCACAACTCATTAGTCATATAGAGGTGTTGCCGTAGCTACAGTCGCAGTCTGAGATTGCATACTGAGGATGCATTTGTGATACAAGTTATCGAAACGTTGAATCGGGTAGTAGGAGTGAACTTTGAGAACTACTTGCCTCTCTTGTGTCCTTGATCCTCTAGCTTTCTGTGTGTGGTACTCTTTCTTAGGCTGTTACAAGCTATATCTATGGACCCGTACCATGCGAATAGCATAGTGGATTGTGCAACATGTAAGAACCCTGCCCACCCCCTGCGTCCGTCCTTGAAGAAATGAAGTGCAGTGGCTCCCCACCATCACAGTAAAGCTATCTCTGTCTACATCCTGTGCGCTAGGCTGCCTAAAGGGGCAACAGAAAAATACTGCTTCTCCGTACACTGTAGATTGATCGACAACAAATATGAACACTTGCTTGCTTTCGCTCTTATAATCCCTGCAGTTGTTATCTCTGTCACTCAGTCTTTTCCCCACCTCCTTCTTTTACCTCTCTTTATGCAGGCAGTCAAGAATATTATTACTTGTCTCTTCTTCCCACCTTCTCTCATTGACCCTTACATTCCTCTTTTACTGTGCATCTCTTTATCATTTTCTCCGCTCTGTCCTCTTCTTGTGCTTCCCCTGATCTTTCCTTTTCCTTCCTTTTAGTCTGCCCCCTATTTTGTTCTAACCTCCTTTATTTGCTCTCACCTTACACGTTCACGTTTCCTACCCTTTGTCAAATCCCCCTCCTAATCCCTTTCTTATTTTCCGCTCCTGTCTGCTTCATCATTGCCCATTTCCATAAATGTCTTCTCATCATTTTATTTTCAGTTGAAAAGCTTTGACGAGTTCATCCGTAACTTGATCTACATAAACTGGAGGAAGAATCTGACGGAGTGCCTTCACCGGTCCTACTTCCTGGGCCAGGTGTACTACACGCTGAATGTGCTGCGGAAGGACATAGATAATCCGTAAGCATTGAGTCAGAGTATGAGCCCCACCTTCCACCCATGCTCTTACCCTTGTACCCATTGCATGTGCTGTGCCTACAACATGTAGCTTGCCATTCAGCATTGGTGTATGCTCTATATGTGAAGCCTTTTTTCTGGGTCCGGGGCTAGTAATGACTGGACAGTACCTGTTGTTGATTTTGTTGTTTACAACTGGTGTTCCTGGGCCTTCGGTTCCATTGCACTGCAAGTGGTTAACCAAATTAGTCCCTTTGTACACTTGACATTCTTTTCAATAAGTGTTTAACACGGGGGCTATTGCGGGACTACTGGTAGTAAAGACGTATCCGCACCTCAATGTAGAGCCCCCACCTATACCTCAGAACTTTCTGTGTTTGGGTTTTGGTTGGCAGAGATTCACAGGAAACTGGAAGCACCCATAGTACTCATCCACCAGTAGCCCAGTAAACTGGACTTGAGTTTTAAGGTCCAACAATGTGGCCATACATTCCTAGTCACTCTTTGCAATCAGAATATAAACTCCATCACATTGACTTTCGAATCCCTGCATGGTTTATAAACAAATATATATAATTCGATAAAGAAAATAAGCAGGAGGATCTCATGAATTGTAAAAGCTAGAGAGATGACTTAAATATTTCAGAATCAGGGCAATCTGCCTGTATAGGTGTGACTCGACCTCAAAAGCTTGAGAAAAGAGAAAAAGGCTGTTTGCCCATCTAGGGCAGATGCAGAAGTCGGGGATGGTGTGTGCTGGGTTGGGGGTTGATGCATGCTCTAAACTCCGAATTCTAGAATGCCTGATGCATGTTCCTGACCATCTTGATGGCGTCAATATTATATTTCAATGTTGTTACGCTTCGGTGTCATCCTAGGCAACTCATTGACTGGTGTGAGTTACCTCAATGCAAGTTTCAATCCTGTGCTTTGATTATGTCCTCTCAGTCAGGGCCCTGTTCCTCTTCACACTGGTAGTACCGCCTCCCTTTCTTCAGTGCAGAGGGCTTTTTCCATAGTCCTAAGTGTGGTCCTGGTCTTTAGATAAATAGCAACACCAAGATGCCCTTTTGTAGCATACGTCTGTCTGTGTTGGTGCACAGAGTTCCTTCTTCTGTTTACACAAAGGGCATGTTAGTTGCTGAAAGGAGTCAGTGTTTATGGTGCTGTACTGCAGGTTACTGTGCAGGAACAAGATTGAAAATGGTTGCACATCTCTCTTTGCCATGTAAGGACCTTTCTCACATCCATGTCTCAGCAATAGGTTTCAGTATCTTGACACCCTGCCCAATACCCATGAGGCATTCTGTTTCCCACCAGCAGATGCATGAGTAATGCCCGAACAGCCTGATCATCACGAGAATTTAATGTGCCCTGCCTGCAACGTATACTCCGGCTGCTGGGTACCCTTCCTGAGACCTATACCATGCTAGTTATAATATGTGTGTTCCATATCTGTATACAGTGCTCATCACCTGCATGTTCCATGCCTGTAACAAATACCCTGCTTCTACCCTAGTTGTGAATTTGCCTAGCCTATTCATGTAACATGTCAGCAACCTGTTCTTCAATCATTTATACATATGTACAACATGGTGCTCCTGTTGCCTCCTGAGGGAATCGCCCGGACTTTGCTGCTGTCTCCTCCCTTGCCCTGCTGCTGCCCTTTGTGCTGGTCTCCCCTCGCCGCCGCCATTCCATCAACGCGGCTGACGAGAGGGGTGGACCACAGGACCCAGAAGGCTTAGCGGCGCTCAGCCGTTAGCGGGACTTTCGCGCCAGGCGGCGCTTGAAATTGACGAGCGCCCCGGCAGAGCGGGTGCTCCTGTTGCCTCCTGAGGGAATCGCCCGGACTTTGCTGCTGTCTCCTCCCTTGCCCTGCTGCTGCCCTTTGTGCTGGTCTCCCCTCGCCGCCGCCATTCCATCAACGCGGCTGACGAGAGGGGTGGACCACAGGACCCAGAAGGCTTAGCGGCGCTCAGCCGTTAGCGGGACTTTCGCGCCAGGCGGCGCTTGAAATTGACGAGCGCCCCGGCAGAGCGGGTGCTCCTGTTGCCTCCTGAGGGAATCGCCCGGACTTTGCTGCTGTCTCCTCCCTTGCCCTGCTGCTGCCCTTTGTGCTGGTCTCCCCTCGCCGCCGCCATTCCATCAACGCGGCTGACGAGAGGGGTGGACCACAGGACCCAGAAGGCTTAGCGGCGCTCAGCCGTTAGCGGGACTTTCGCGCCAGGCGGCGCTTGAAATTGACGAGCGCCCCCGCTTCGCGGGCACGCGAGCGGGCACCGCCGGGCTAAGCCCGGGCAAAGGGCGGGCCGTCTGTGGCCGTCCGTGGTCGGGCGAGGACGGGACGGGCCACACCATTGTCTTCTGTATCACTGAGCCACTTTACTGGGACTGCCATAAAACAGGTACTGATATTGAGGAACATTTTTACGCTTGGGGATACCACCTCCTGAGTTATCTGTATATAGTCGCCGTATATGGATGCTATGTCCAAAGCAAGGAATCCTACAATGACTAACACTATGGACAATTACTTGGTCCAAATTGTCAGTAAAATTAATAATGAAAGGAGGGCTTCATTGGGGCTATCATGTTCTCCTAGCTCTCCTCCACTGATTCCTTTGTCTGGCGCATTGCTGGCTTCTCCCTTACAGCCAACAAGTAGTATGTCCCTAGACTTAATAAGTGTAGATAGTGACTTACCCGATTCCTGCCCGCCCTTAGCCTCCAAGTCCCCACTAGATTCTGTATTAGATATAGATGAGTCGGCTACAGAAGCTGACTCGCAGTCGCCTGCTCTTCCCCTGAGAAGTAGGCTTGTTAGAGCATGCAGAAAGTCCCAATTTAAAAGTAATGGGTCCCGCCCAGGGAGGAAAAGGGTCACTATTGTGAATAAAAGTACTACCAAAGAAGATCCTCCAGGGTCAGTTTCCAAAATAATTCCAGACACTGAGCTTACCGATAAGATTAGAGACATGATAGATTCCAAAATAGGAGATATTATAACCCCCTTGGTAGCCAAAATTGACCATCTTACGGCAGAGATAGCTAGATTAAATGCCATAATAAACAGACCGGTGGATGAAGTTGCTAGAACTATTCCTATATCCCCAAATATACGTATCTTAAAGGGGGTACCTCCGAACGGAGGACAAAGGAAAACAGGAGGTGCACAAGCGAATACCCCATCTCTGTCACCTGGAACTAACAAAAATCTCCCGAAGGCAAATACAGACACACCCAAGGCACCAATAGTAAATAACCAATTTCAATGTATTTCCCAGGCAGAACCTCTTACATTGGTACTTGCCAATGTTCCTGTTTTGACTACTGACAAGTCGGAAACTACATCTTCCTTGATCAGTAAATCGTTGTACTGGTTGGTGAATAACATGAAGATGTCCCCTTGGGGTAAGCAGAAACTAGCCAGGGAAATTATTATGGCAAGAAGGGTCCAATGGCTAGGGCATCACCCGAAAAAATTTAAAGGGGATTGTGTGGTATTAAATTTTTCCAATCCTGATGTCCTCCCAGATATTTTGGCCAATTTAAATTCCCCGCAACAAAGACAAGGTGTTATCATTCCGTTAACCCTTAAATATTTTTATTATATGAGAAATCGAGTCATTCACAAAGGAGTATCAAGACCAGGGTGGACACTGTCTCCAAGTATAGGGGGTAGGAGCGTTTCTACCAGCAACTGGAACAATAGCCTGGAGAATAGATTTGAGGTGTTGTCGGGCTTAAATGATTGCGATTGACTCAAAGATAGACCTAATGTGGTGAACATGGATATGGGGTTGGCCGTAATTGTAGCAGACCCCATTCCTTTTGCTAGCATTAGTGCTACTGAGATATCAGGGAATCACCAAAGAACTTGTAATGTTGTTAAGGACTCATTGGGGTCTAAGCCCTTAGATAATCCCGGTGGGATGTGCCTAGCATTTAACTCCTTGGAAAGTGCTTTACCAGCAGACCCAAGTGCTACTATTGTTTGTCTGGGTAAGAAATCAGGTGAGATACAGGATCTACAGATTAATAATTTACCTGATCCCCTAGAATTTGATTTATTGATAAATGTTGCATCTGATAACTTAAGTCCTGCTAGCGATCGCCAGGATATGGGAATTGGTGAGACTATAGGACCATTGATTAAACATTCTTCTTGTCCTTTCGTATCTGATTCAGGACTGGCTATCCTATCCTGGAATATTGCAGGTATAAATAACAAGTTGCATTCCGGTGTATGGAGTAGCTTTGTGGATCAATTTGATATTATTTTATTCCAAGAATCTTGGTCTGTGGCCCCAGTTTTCCGCCCTGGATTTCTAAACTTTTGTATACCTGCCACTAAAAAAGCTAAAGGCCGACCACTTGGTGGTTTGATAATATGGGTACGACAGTCACTATGTTGCAAAATCACTCAACCTAATCTCCCATCGTTAGATGTTATGTCTTTAATTCTAAACTGGCCTAACAACAACAGCATGGCTATCTTTAATATCTACGCTCGAGGGATGGTTGGGGGCACCTCGTCAGAGGTGATAAATGTCTTGGATCACCAGCTTGCAGTGCTTCCCCATGAGATTGTAAAAATTGTTGGAGGAGATTTTAATACAACCTTCGAGCCTCTTGGTCCGGAGGACCGATTCCTTGCTATTGAAGAGGACAACAGGTGGGGTATTCCCCAGTTGGACCTTCCCTCAGTTAAGAAATGGTCCGCTGCAGCCATCCAACTCAAAGCCCTTTGTCTAGAAAGAGGGCTTAGAGCTGCAAATGGGCGCACTAAATCAGATCAGCAGGGTGCAAGCACATTTGATAATGGAAGGTCTGCCAGTCGAATCGATTACTTATTGGTGGATATTAGAGTATGGAACAGATTGAATGACATGTCCGTAATCACGCGGGACGAAAGTGATCATAATCCCTTGTATTTAGAGTTACATTTACCAAACACCCCTAGAGAAACTAAAATTGAGGGGGGGAAAGTAACAATGGACATTGTCACATCAAACAACATGCGTCATGTCAAATGGGATAGATTTGTTGAGAAGGTGGAAATCTTAAATGACCTCAAGGAAACTGTCATCTGTGAGGTGGCCAATCTAGCCCCTAAATCTACTAACCCTGATTTCTATCTAGTTATGCTCAAGGCCCATAACATTTTCTTTACTAAACTGCAAGGGTTTTTTATGAAACCCCCTAGTAGTGGGAAAAACACTAAGGGTTGTCCACCTGAAGAGGGATGGTTTAACAAATCCTGTAAAATAGCCCGTAAGAACCTGAGTGTTGCTTTGAGATCAGGAGTAGCAGAAGATGTGAGATCAGCCAGGAAGCTCTACAGGCAAGCTCAGGTAATAGCAAAGAAGGATTGGGACGAGAATCAGTGGCAGGACTTGAAATCCGCATGCTTGGCTAAAGACCAAAAACGATTCTGGGCCACATTAAAGTGGGGTAGAGGTGGCTCTGCACCCTCCCCACAAAATCACGTGGCAAAAAATCAATGGGTTGACTTTTTTAAACCGCAGTATGCTTCTGTCCCTTCCGCAGAAGAGCAATCACTCCCTCCCACTGTCTATTTCCAAACGCAAGTGTTTTCAATTAAAGAGGTTAACCTAGCTTTGGACAGTATAACAGCGGGACGTGCACCTGGAATGGATGGTATACCCGCGGATGTGTTCTTAATAGATAGATTATCTTGGTGCCAATACTTTCAATGGCTAGCAAATTCAGTGGCTATGGGCGCACCTGTCCCTCCTTCATGGACAGGTGCAGAAATAATCCCGGTTTATAAAAAGGGTGACAAATCACTCCCAAGTAATTATAGACCTATTAGTCTCATAGACTCAGCACAAAAATTAATAGGTCGGTTGGTACAAAATAAGCTCCAGTCTTGGGTTGAGGACAATAACATTTTGTCACCATACCAAGCCGGGTTTAGACCTTGCACCAGTTCTATCGATCAGGTTTTTTACTTTTTAGCTCTCTACTGGAGGAATGTGAAGTTGTCCAAAGGGACTCTTTATGCAGTCTTTATTGACCTGCGATCAGCATTCGACCTGGTTCCTCGTCATAAACTTTGGAAGGTTCTTGCCCAGGCAGGTATGGCCCCGGAATTACTAACCTTACTCGCCCGCTTACATCAGAACAATTTTGCGCAAATTAGATGGGGAAGCCAGGGGGAGGTGACGGACCCATTTCCCGTTGAACGGGGTGTTCGACAGGGATGTGTCCTGGCACCGACATTGTTCTCTTTATACATTAATGGGATAGTCGATTACCTTGATAGGTCCCCTACTGACGCCCCAATCCTAGCAGGATCCAAAGTGCCTGTTCTCATGTTCGCGGACGACACGTTGTTGGTTTCACGAACCCCAAGCGGATTGCAGAAAGCGTTAAACGTATTCGCTGAATTCTGTAAGGATCGGGGTTTAGAGATAAATACCTCTAAAACTAAATTTATGTGTCTAAACCAACGGAATAATTCTAAAGGGGTAATTAAATATAATGGTATTCCATTGGAACAGGTCGAGGCTTTTACATACCTAGGAATATCGCTCCAACATAGTATGAAATGGTCAAACCATATAGATATGACTGTCTTAAAATTCCACCAGCTTGCAGGTGCAATTATTTCCAAGCACAGATCTTCATTGACTAAGCCAATTAGGCCTGCCTTAGAAATTTATAACATGAAAGTTATTAGTGCATCGCTGTATGGCTCAGAGTTATGGGGGTTTGCAAATCTAAGTAGCTTACAGCTGGCTGAAAATAAATTCCTGCGCAGCCTAACAGGCGTTCCCCAAAGCACCCCTACGATCCCATTAAAATATGATCTAGGGAGAAAAAAAATCGAGGATTTGGCACGATTACGTCCACTTCTCTACTGGCGGCGGATCATGACAACGCCGGAACTTGAACATTATGCTAGTGCCCTGAAGGACATAATTAAGGCTGATTGTTTTCATTCCATTACTTGGCTTAAAGAAATTAAGAACTTGCTCATAAAACTGGAGCTAGGGTTTTTATGGAATGATGCAAACAGTGCAAGTATCCCATCAAAGGCAATCCTTAAGAAATTATATTGGGATATGACCCTAACATCTGCCTCTTATATTGGCCAAGGCTCTAATTTGACTGGCCGTTTCTTTGATATAAAATTCTTACCATCTTATGAGGCATATTGGGATATTATAGAGAGGCCAATGGACAGGAAACTGTATTTCCAGTTCAGAGTAGGGTCCCTCCCTGTAAAAGCTTTCACCCATAAATGGTCAATCTCAAAGAATGATAAATGTCATCATTGTTCAGACTTGATTGAGGATGCCGGTCATTTGTTGTTTGTGTGTCCGCTTTATATTGCCCCCCGCCGTAGATGGATAAAACCAGTATGCCTAAATTTGGGAACACGTAGTTATAAGGAAGCTCTAAGAATTTTTGAATCTGATTGCACCCCCTGCTTGGTAATTGCCGTTGCTAAATTTTTGGGGTGGGCTTGGATATTGCGCCTTCGTACTTTGAAACCCACTGAAGCTGATCAATGAGTGTTTTGTCACCAAGAAATGTCTATTAATTTTATCTAATGTTTGATCTTTATGATCTTTTATTCACTGATGATGTTTTTATTTGATGTAATTCGCCAGCATAATGATTTAATGTATTTTTAAACTATTTTGTCTTAGTATTTATGGAACTGTTAGGATGTATTTGCTTTTATGACATGCTGTCGAATAAAGCTTTTGAAACTTGAAACTTGATATGTACAACATGACACACAAGGGCTGCTTCTTATTGGTCTATACACATTTGCTGTCTGCCATGTGAATGACATGCTCCATTCCACCTTGTAGTGACCCTTGCCTCTGCCACGGTCCGTCTGAGCTGCTCTTCCACTTTATCATAATTGCTCCCCAACAGCCTTTATATGATGTCTTATATGGTTTTGATTACTAGCTAAAAATCTGGCTGTGCCTACCCAGGTATCCGCATGCTTGCTCCTTGCAAGTCTGCTGTGGCAGTGTTTTATTTGTCTGCTTCCTCATCTGAGGACACATTGCAACCGTGCATCATACCCTACTTGTGATCCTTCCGTAGAGATAGCACTCCATTCCTCTGTTGATCTTTGCAACAACAAATAGTCCTTTTCTTTTATCTGTTGTCTTTGTTTGTTTGATTGTTGGTGTCTGAAGATGTCTTGTTTTCTGTTACCGAGTTTGTGTCTTCAGGTATGGCTTTAAGCACATGTTGGTGGATGAAGAACCTCTTTTGACAGTGACCTTCTTTTTGTGATGCAAGGTACCTGACCCTGGCTTTTTCTCTGTTTTGAGGAAGCTTGGTTTTGGTTCTTTCTCTTTGTTGTTTATGCTACGTACCTCACGTTGGGCCTTCCATTTTCTTGCTAGTGCTTATTCAGTTGCTTTGGTTCTAAGCCATTCCACACATCTGCCTTTGCTTCTTCTATTTTGTTGGTTTCAGGCATTGGTTCCCAGTCTCCACTGTACAATTCAGGTAAAACTGATAGTTTTTTGTTGTCTCTGTGTTGGCACAGGGTAGCTGATTTTATTAGTCTTTCTGTTGTTAATACTTTATACGGTCGTTTCTGTTTTTTCTATTGGTGATTATCAGCATGTGATGTTATGTTTTCTGTCTGTTGTTGTCTCTGTGTGCTATGTGTTGGTCATTATCTGTTCTTGGTGCTGCATGTCAGCCTTTATTGTGTCATCTCTGTTTCTGCTGGGTATCTGGTATTATTTTCATCCTTTCTACAGTTGATCCTCAGAGCCTGCAGTTGTTTGTTTGACTCATTTTGTGATTCTGAATGATATTATTGCTACCTGCTATTACCAAATCTCATACTTTGATGATTGCCATCTTCTGAAATTTTATGTTCTGCCTTTCCTCATAATGCCATCTTTCCCTGGATTGCATTTACCATGTCTCTCTGATTATGAATACCATGAGGTACCTTTATCCCTTCTGTGTGCGGTAGCGGGAATTTGTCATGCCTTTCTCTGAAAATTTGTGGTTTTTTAGCAGGATTTATGTAAGTACTGTCATGTACCACTTAACTTCAATTGGATACTTTCTGCCTTTAAGTACTTAACCATGGAGGGAAGGTGTGATGGAGTTTTGGGGGTGTTAGCAAAGGAGAGCAGTCAAGGCTTACTCTAGGAGGGGGGTAGCACCACTGATAAGCCTGACACTAAATAACACACAATAAACAAAATACTGGTCCAGTGCTATAACAACTAGACAGTGAGTCTTTATCACCAGTTCAGTTAAAAGGACAATTACAGTTATGACCCTCAGTGAAAACTAGAACATGTAAGCGCCTTCCTAGATTGAGATAGGAACACAAATGTTTTATAGCGTTTATGTGGTAAACATAAGGACTGTACACTACATTGGCCCTGTGGCAAAAGTTTACCTGTGGGGCAACATTAGGTGCCATTGTATTTTTTAACGTAATGAGTTTGCTACAGTGTTTATCAACATGCCTTTCTCTGTCAATGGGACAGAGATGCCAGACAAAAAGATATGATGTAATACACTTTATGCTATGTCTGGTCCTTTGTTTCAAAGCCGGTGTGTCAGAATGGAGCCCTGAAGTTAAGTGGATTCAATGTCTTCTGATGAATTTATCAAAAACAATAATCGAGAAACTCAAAGCTCGATCAAGAGTCCCACCAAAACCATTTTTTATTGTGAATTATTGGATGCTTTTGGAACTTGTAGGATATACTTTGCCTTGATAATGTAACCCTGAAAACAGTGAATTGGGAGAGTTATCTCTGCATCTACTCTATACGTATGTACGTCTTAAGTCTATCTAGCTCCCTTTAGGGCTGCTAATCTCTGATGTTGTGCATTTTATGTTGAAATGTGGTGCACACATTATTGAATCCACTGGAGGAAAACATAAAGATCTAATTAATGGTCAGGTTAGCTGTTTCTCTCAATTATTGATGATGGCTCTCTTGCAAGACTGTATCTCTGTTTTGGCCAGTTCTATTTGTTGGTCAATCTGTGAGCCTTTGGTTGTTTTTTTTCTGGTAAATGTGAATTGTTTGGTTGTTTTGTTGTTTTCTTTTGCCAGTTATGAATCTTCATTTGTTGTGTTCTTTCCAGGTATTGTAAAATTTATTTGGTTGTTCCTCAAATATTTGATCTTACATAGATTCATACACTAGGAGTCCCATGATAATCTTAGAGAGCAGTGCAGTGATAAACATGGCCAGAAAATCTTTCATATGATCACAACAGTAGCCTGTTAACATGATTTAAAAAAAAAACCAAATTCAGCCAAAAGCATACAGCACAACATTCCCCCTACCCCCACATAGGCCACCATAGCTCAGATTTCTAACATATGTCACATGGTTGGGAGTCTCCTGAGCTGTGCCCACTCAGCTTCTGATAAGTTGGCTGTTTTTAAATATGTCTTAATTTCTTAGAGAATATCAATCTTCTCTAGGATTTCTTGATCTGATAAGACTAGAGCATATCTAAATCCTCTAAAAAGGCCCTTTTATGCATTGTGAAACTTGTGGATAGATGAGGCTTCATTCTGAGGATTCTCACAAACACTGCATATATTGTTTGTTTATATCGGGGATCTCTAACCTTTTCTGTAATAAGAGCTACTTATGGTCAATGAGAAATGACGCCGAGCTACTAATAGTATTAGTGTTGCAAGAGTGACCAGATCAGACAAGATTACATTAGTAGCCACACCCTTCAAGATCACAAGCCACGATCAACTCTGCATCAGGCAGGGTAAATGTAAATGTATGCGTCTTGTAAAGCACACTGCTGCCCTGAGGCGTCCTGGCGCTGTAGACCGCTGGGGAACCCGTCCTGGCTATCCCTGTGAGATGGTCCCTCCTGAGGCAAGCTAATGCCCAGAGTTGCCGAGTGTGATCCCTGGTTAGAGTAGGCACCGAGGCGAGAATTATCGAGTCCGCTGGCCCTGGTCCACGACCCTGCCGCGTCTGGGAATTGAACCCTGGTCCCATGCCGTCCTCTGCTTCCGGGTCTGCTGCCTCTAACCAATGAGCCACACCACTCCACAAGTGAGCCACACCACTCCACATAGCCAGTAGTAGTGTTAAAAATACTTTCAGTTTGGAATGTCTTTACATAGGTAATACATAATTGCCATAGCTTGAATGCCCCTCACACCAAGGTATACAATTAGTAAGCTTTAAATATTTTACTGGGAATACAACCTTTCCTCAAACATCAGCGTATGAGTTCTGAAAACCTACACATTTTTGTCTTGAATACACAATTTTCAAATTTTGATACTCCTATATTGATTCAGCCAAGTAAATGCTTGAATTTAGTAGACGGGCTGGACACAGGAGAGCTAC
Source organism: Triturus cristatus (assembly GCF_964204655.1). Lineage (NCBI taxonomy): Eukaryota > Metazoa > Chordata > Amphibia > Caudata > Salamandridae > Triturus > Triturus cristatus. The sequence continues at coordinate 1,030,036,198 of NC_140592.1, forward strand.
TGACAGCTACTCATTACAGAAGCCTGGTTTAAATCCTGACCACAAGACTAAGGATTGCAAAAGATGAAAAAGATGTTTAATGAATTGTACAAACACCCACAAGCATAGAGGGAAGGCTTTTATGATTGCTCCAATACTCTAATTCAGCAGAAACTTATACCTCTGAAAAGGAATATGAATTTACCTCAAAGACCTCAAGAAACCACAAATAAGGGTCCAATCACACTTTGAGTGTTCTTCAAAGTCAACTTGGATAAACGTCTCAACTTCTGAGGGACCTCTTATAATCTGCTCGAGATGCTGATCTGACTTATGAGGTAGTCATGCTGACTAAAATAATTACATCAAAGTCGGCTCACAAGCTGTGCTTTCAGCTGGCCACTCCCAAAAATAACATTATTGTAGTTTGAATCAGGGTCTTCATACAAGAGTCTGGAGAAACTCTGGTATGAGGCAACTAATTTGTTTTAGGCTAGGCCAATCAGGTTACAGCAATAGCAGATAGGTCCTGTCAGGGACCATTCTCCCTTCAATTCCTTATTTCATAGCTTTCACACCACACCATCCACCAAAATTCCATTACATCATTCAGTCTGAAAAATCCAGACATCAAGATCATCTCTAACATACTGCGAATGGGGACACACAGGGCAGTGCAAAGGTATCTGAGAAGCCAATGCTAAAACACAAATTGTCAACCTCTCTACCGCTTATGAGACATGGATCAGCGTCTCAATAGACGAAGGCTCCACCATCGATGGCACCATATTTAACACAGAAAATTAATGTTTGCTCATCGTTTGCCCCCGACTCGGGTCTCTGCACTCAAAAACTTAGTTAGCCACAATTTTGATGGTGTCATCGTCGATGACTGTTTCAGCAACAGCGCCATCTGCAAGAATCTACAAAGCAGTTTGTAATAAAGTACGTGAGGCAGCAATGAAGATAGTAGTCTTCTTTATTAGTTAGGAGTAACAGCATAAGCGTCCTAACCACAGGCAATCCAGCAGCAACTGCTCTCTGAAGAACCTTGTAGCTAGGCACCCAACACATTCTTAATTCCAGAACTACTCACTAGGCTTAGGGATTATAGAAATCCATAACAGAACATATTGAACAGCATAAGTGAATACCACACACCTTCCCCCAAACACAACCATAAGAATATCAGATAAACTTAGTTACAGACATAATCATGAAATTTTGCAGGAACAGAACAAGCGCGAGAACTCCTACGCAGAGGAGGTATGCATTGTGAAGATGGAGATTGTTGAGCATGAGAACTGGAAGAAGTAAAGATACGTGCAGGAGCAATTCTATTAGGATTCCAAATGCGACCATCATCTAGTTTTACAGCATTTTGAAACAACTTAACTACCTTACGTGGAATAGAGAACTTATTTCCTCCAGTTTATTGTGGAGACCGAACTCTCACAAAATCACCTACATTAACTATTGTATGAGCAACCGCATGTCTGACATCGAAGTTTGCTTTCATCTTTTCAGACTTTGTATTCTGACGAAACCTCCACTCAGGATCCTCAGGAACACTAATATCAGCTCCATACCCTCTCATCCAGGATTGAAATAATAGAGTATTGGGTGTACGTCCCCTAAATAACTCAAAGGGAACTTTCTCCGTTGTAGAATGAGGGGTCAAACGATAGGCCATAACTCTCTCTAGGATTGCATTCCTCCAGTCACGACCTTGTTCCTTGGCTGATTGAATAGATTCTTTTAATACTCGGTTGAATCTCTCAACCATCCCGTTGCATTTGGGATGATAAAGAGAGCATTTTTTATGAATAATTCCTCTTTTTGCCAGAAAGTCTTCCATCTCCTTTGAGACCAGTTGCACCCCATTGTCAGTTAAGAGTCTCAGGAAGACCTTCTCTGTAAGATACATTTTCTGAAAATCTTACCACATCTCTGGTTTCAATACTCTGAGTGACCTTGACCTCTGGCCATCTAGAGTACATGTCAATAAGGACCAAGACATAAAACTATCCAGACTTGGAAGAAACTGGTCCTAAGAGATCAAGTGCAACACCTAGAAGGAGAATCACGAATAATCATCGTTTGAGTTCTGGTCTTGCACACTTTGTCCGTCATCCTGCATTCAGAACAGTCCCTGACCAACCGTTCTACCAAAATATCGACACCTGGCCACCAGAAGTGTACACAAACTCTCTCCTTGGTTTTGGATATACCCTGGTGACCGTCATTTGCTAGACAAACAATTTTCTCTTTAAGAGAAAGTGGTGGAACCAGACGTGATCCTCTCCACAAGAGATCATTGTCTTACGTTCCAATTTTTTTTTGCATCATCAGAAAGGGACCTAATACCTGTCCACCCACAAGACACGTACTTGCACACTTCGAGTAAAACTTTGTCATTCTTTAAAGACTCTCGCCATTCCATTTCTGACACGACACACTCAACAATCTCACACACCTTGAAGTTGTCTATCTCCCAAGAGTCATCAGAGTCAAGATCATCAGAACCTACAGGTATTAATCGCGAGAGACCATCAGCAACTTTATTATCCACTCCTGGGATATATTTGACAAGAAAGTCTAAATCTTGGAGAGCAATAAACCACTTACAAATCCTGGAGGAAACTGCATTAAGATCTTTCTTGCAAAACAAATCTTTAAGTGGTTTGTGATCAGAGTGTACCAGAAAAGAAGAACCCCATAGAAATTTCTTGAGCTTCTTGATAGCCCAATAAATACAAAGGGCTTCCTTTTCAATCACGGAATATTGTAATTCTGGTCCCACAAGAGCTCTAGAAAGAAACATGATAGTATCTTCTTTACCATCTTTGATTTTTTTAAGGACAGCTCTCAAACCCTTAGAGCATGCGTCCGTGATTAGAACAGAGTCTGAAGAGGTGTCAAAGCTCTGCAAGGAGGGAGCTGACTTGAGGGCTTTCTTGACCTCCTCAAATTCTAATTGACACTGAGGTGACCAAAGAAATGTTATCCCTTTTTTAAGAAGAGACCTGAGAGCATGAGTACGGCTGGCAAAACTTGGCACAAACTTGCTATACTATTCGGCCATACCCAAAAATGTTACAAGCTCTTCACGAGACTGGGGAACAGGCAATTCATCTATGGTCTTTACTAAATGTTCTCTGGGTCTGACACCATTACATGTCAAACGATGTCCAAGGTAATCTATTTCAGTAAGATTAAATTTGCATTTATTTTCACGAAGAGTCAAACCTCTGTTGCGGAATTGCTCTAGGACACTTCTCAATCATGCTCGGTTTGTGAAGAGCCATGAATCAACACGTCATCCTGGTAGATCTTGACTCCCTTTATTCCCTTCAACACATCCTCCATGACTCACTGAAAGACAGAGGCTGCAGAGACTAGACCAAACGGAAGACATGTGAATTTGAAATTTCCGAAAGGGGTAATAAAGGCAGTCAGATCCATGGAGTCTGTATCTATTTTAACCTGATGATATGCAGCACGTAAATCTAGTGTTGAGAAAATAAATGAATTCTTCAATTGTGCAAGCATTTCAGAGATTTTGGGAAGCGGGTACTTGTCCGCAACAACTGCACGGTTAAGTGCGCGCAAGTCCACACATAAGCGCACCTCACCTGAGGACTTGCGCGCAAGAACAACCGGAGCCAACCACTGGCTTGCTTCAGTCTCAATAATAATACCATCATGTTTTAACTTTTTTAAGTTCCAAACGCATAGACTCTTTCATGGCTAGGGTAACATTCCGTACTTTGCATGAGATGGGAGCAGAGTCAGGTTTCAAAATAATCTAATGAACATAATCAGAAAGACAACCTAACTTTTCATTGAAAACTTCTTTAAACTCAGCTTGTAACTTTAAGTTAAAGTCATTCTTGCACAAAACCCCTTCCGTACAAGTATCTACACTTTCAATGCTTTTTTGTAGAGGAGGATTGTGATATGTCTCTTAGGACAATACAGGGATCAGCTCCTGGAACGAATGAGACACCTAGATCAGCCTGGTGAAACCAGCTGATAATGCTGTCACCTCTGCATGATATGTACATTTTCCCTGCAGTAAGTCGTTGTTTATATTCAATATTACCAAGAAAATAACCAAAAAGCTTTATACGTTGGCCTCCGTATGCCAAAGGTTTGATATCGGCCTTGTGCACTTTCACTTTACCATGCAATTTTAGATCAAAGAAATCTTTTGGTATAAGAGAAATCTTAGCACCTGAGTCAAAGAGCATTCTAATATTACAATAATTTACAAGGACAGGCCCTTTACACTTGTTAAAGACACCTGATGATATAACCTCCCCACAATGTAGATTCTCTTGTTCATATTCAGAGTCATGCTTTAGAAACATGTCCAGTTTCCCCACAGTTGTGACATTTTGAAGAAAGAGCAGGACAGGATTTGTCATTAGCAAGATGACCATATTGATCACAATGAAAACATTTGACCTTAGTATCCTTCCATCTGGAAGTAGACGAAAAATAATTAGCATGGCGACCCTTCCTAGTTAGATCACTTTGCTTCAAAGAAGGCTTCTGAGAATTTTTATCGATGGTATGAACTTTTTCTTGGAAATTCCCATTCTCTTAATCCATTGTGCTTTGCACGCGTGGGTTCGCATCCCATCCTCGTCGCCAGTGTAATAAAGTACGTGAGGCAGCAATGAAGATAGTAGTCTTCTTTATTAGTTAGGAGTAACAGCATAAGCGTCCTAACCACAGGCAATGGAGCAGCAACTGCTCTCTGAAGAACCTTGTAGCTAGGCACCCAACACATTCTTAATTCCAGAACTACTCTCTAGGCTTGGGGATTATAGAAATGCATAACAGAACATATTTAACAGCATAAGTGAATACCACACAGTTCTTTCGACAACTGTCAAGACGAGGAGGACATCTTCGACAAATCCAACTTCAAAAAAACACCAGAATCCTCCAGGATCACTTTACCTTCTGAAAAGAGCATCCCAATGCCGCTAATGCCTGAGCATCCATCCCAGTGTTCACCACAACGGTTTCTGGATACACATGATGATCCTTTTGGACCTCTCCAACTCAATTGAAGGTAAAAAACCAACATCCAGGTGAAGGGGAATATTGAAAAAAGGAGGACGCGTTTTCCACTGATCGTGGCCACGTTGAGAATCCTAATACCAGGAGCTCAGTGCTTTAGAACAGCATTGTAAGGAATTGGATTATTATTTGGGACGAGTGTCTGCCCACTTCAAAGAATAATCGCAACTCTTGTGAAGGTGAAACCTTCGAGTCACTAAATTAACCTGAGCTCAACCCCCTGGTGGCTATGGCATAAAGTATTCATGCAGTACCAAAGCAGTATTAATGTCAAACTATAAAAATCCCAGAATGAATTAAAAAATAGAGTGCAATTTTAGCAAAAAAAATGTCAAACATTCAATAAGGTCAACCTGAGAGATACATTCACAGTAGCGCTAGACGCCAATGACAGTCTATGGTAATGTTAGACTGGGGACCTAGGCGCAGTTTCAGGCTGACCGTTATTAAGCGTCAACCAGGTTAATCTCCGGCTAAAGATTTTACGTTCTGACTTGGAGCCTTGTTTATTTGTTGGTGGTAGGAGTAATCCATCACAACAGCGACAGGGTATGCATACTGCAAACATAATGGTCCCTCTGCTGAATTTAGAAGTGTCCTGACCTATGGTCTCCACCATGATTAAATCCTTCCGCAACCCCTGAGGACTGGGGGCCTTTGAAGGTAGACCTCCCTTTCTCCCCACCTAATTTAGATGCACAGAATTAGAAAACAGTTTTCCCTGCCTTTCACTGCCAGAAAAACGCTGGCAGTAAGGGGCAGTGAAAACCGTGAAAAGCTCCCCGTGTCATGGCGTACAATGATATGGGAACATAGGCCGTCTACAAAATAAGTGGTGGCAGTCCTTAGTGTGCAAGTCCTGCACAAGATGATGATGTTCTACCAGGTTCTCTTTCTTTTCTCTGTACAAGACTGTCTGTACATTATTTGTTGCCCGGAGACCTGACAAGGCCTACTGCATTCTGGTGGGTTTGGAGACAATGTCCACCCCTCCTTCGTGAAATCAGTTTAGTCCTGCACTACTAATCCCTTTTTTATTTTCCCTTCCTGGTGCTGTGCTAGCCTATGGAAACTGCTTCTCAAAAATGCCAGCATCTTTGGTGAGTGTTACAACACACAAATGATGGACGGAATGCTGACAATGCAAACATTTTCCCCCAGTCAAAAGATCTGGGTTAAATCCATTGTTCTTTTGTCCACTACACCACCCCAGTTTGGACCCAGCCATATGCATATCAGTCTTGACCCTGTGCCCCATGGGAACAGTCCAGACCGAACTGCCAGGCCTGGTCCTCCCTGTACCTGAAACAAGCATCCTGGGACCGGTTTCAGGATATGTCACCCTTCTTCAGCCAGGCTTGCTTGAGTACAGTGGCACAGTGAGCAAGGGATCCACGTCTGGGCATACCCATCCCACTTAGGGCGAAAAGTGTTACAACAAACAAATGATGGACGGAATGCTGACACAGGGTCAAGACTGATTTGCATATGGCTGGGTTCAAACTGGCATGGCATGGTGAGCAAAAAAACGATGGATTTAGGCCAAGATCTCTGTACTGAGGTGAATGTATGACATTGTTCTGCATTCTGTCCATTAACTGTTGTGTTTAGCATCTTTGGTGAGCCTGCACTGCTCAGCCTCCCTGATGCCCCATAGATAGCACATAAACCCCCCTTCGCCCAAAAGGGACCTATAGGGGTTTTCCACTTCACCTCAGGTAACAGGGCTGTTTCTGGTTGCTTTCAGCCTGTCACTGGATTTGAGCCATCTCTCTAGCTCTTGTGGGTCCACAGATATGCCCAATAAAAGCTGTGGTTGAATCCAGACTATGAATCAAAGTTCGCAGTCTATGCTCCTACCGCCCAGATTATCAGACCCTGCTCGTATAGCCTGTGGGTGCAGTAAGTGCCTCATTATATTACAGTGTCTCTAACCAGAAAGCTTTGACCGTATTTGGCCAGTTCAGCTATGCAGGTTTCTGATGTTTGGTACACCCAAGGGAGATTGCTCTATCCAGTCCCATTGTGAAAACTTGAAATCAGTGACCTCCTCAGTGGTCTTACTCCACAGTGACTCTACCCAGTGGCCTAGAACTCCTTGCTCCCGATGGCCACCTGAACAGGGCACCAAGACTTGGTTTGACCTGGCTGTGACTAGACATTTCAAGAACTTGAATGGGACCTCTTTTCTTGCTTGATGGTGTGGATATGTGATTGCTAGGAACTCCATATGACTAAGTTGGCCAACCTTAAAACTGGGGCTATATAGACTTTGGAGGGCAAGACGTATAACCAAATGGATACAGTGTAATTTTCTGACTGGCACCTCCCCCCTCACTTACATTTAAGTTTTCTCCCATTGGATGACATTGGTCATAGGTATAAGCGGTACAAGAATTTTAGCTCCTACTGCATGAACACAATATTTATATTATGGGTTAAATCATGGCCCATACATTGCTTGCACCTCCTTCTTTTTGTGTTTATCATGGTTTTAGCTGCCCTATTTTATCCACCTCTTCATAAAGTCCTACTTTTTGTGAGAAAGTGAACTTCATTGATGACTTTGGCTTTCTAGCATTGGAATTTCACTTACATTTTTTTGCTTTCAGAAGGTGCCCGTTTCTATCTTGTCTGGTGGATGCAAATCTATGATCTCTTTTGCTTGAATTTGCTTTGTTTTTTTAAAATTTCTGTGCATTCGAGAATTTTGTTCATGTGTTTAGGTCTCGCCTAGGCAGCGCTTGCGCTGCCTCTTGGAGACATGCTGTATTCAGGATATGGGCATAAAGCTCCTGCTACTTCCCACGCATCTTTTTAATTGGCTCCTGTCCCTGTCCTTTGTAAATGGTGGCTTTTCAATGGTTAATAGGCTTAGTAGTCCCTCCTTAATACTGCCTTGTCTCTTCTTGTAACTGCCCATGAGGACACCCCCTGTTACATATGTTGTTATGCCCTAGGTTTTAATTGCTGCCTCAGAGCACTATTTTCTTAAAGGCTTCAGGCACGACACACACTTGGTCCTAAGCTATGCTAGCAGTAGTTAGTTTGCTCACTAGAACATCTCACATTTATGAAACTGTCTATAAATTTCCCTTCATCAGCTCCACACAGAGTACATCCTAATCCGAAATTAATGTAATAATTATTTTGTCACATTTCAAAGCTCCTAATTGTATATATGGACAAAGCTATTTGAATGTACTCGTAGTACTGTCTCGCATGCAATGCATTATGGGTAGGGTGGATTTACCATTTTTTCTGACGGGTGCAGTACCATATGTGACCACAAAATAATGCCAATAACTCCAACTTTGTAGACATGCTGTGCTGGTGCTTTGCTCACAAGGGACCTCTAGGAGCAGCTTGCGGTACTGCACCTACCACATCTCACATTTATATTAGACCTTCTATAAATTTCCCTTCATCAGCTCCACATAGGGTACAACCTAACCTTATCCGGAATTAATATAATTCTTTTGTCACATTTCAAAGCTACTAATTGTATATATGGACATAGCTATTTGAATGTACTCGTGGTACTGTCTTGCATGCAATGCTGCAACTAGACAAGCAGTGCTGGTGCCTTACTCACTAGGGACCTCTAGGAGCAGAATGCAGTACTACACAACGACCTGCTGTGCTGGTGCCTTGCTCACTAGTGACCTCTAGAAGCAGCTTGCGGTACAGAACCGAGACATGCAGTGCTGGTGCCTTGCACACTAGGGACCTCTATAAGCAGTTTGCGGTATTCACCTAGACATGCAGTGCTGGTGCCTTGCTCACTAGGCAGCTTGCGGTACTGCACTGGGACATACAATGCTGGTTCCTGGCTCACTACGCAAGCATTTGCAATGCACTAGGTCTCGCATTATTGAAAGTATGAGCTATTGGCGTTGAATTATTATTTGCAACGCCAATACCTCAAACTGTCAGTAATGCGAGACCTATTGCATTGCCTCTCCTTAGCCCTCTTCCACTTGTCTCTTACCCTTTGCATTCATGTTCCCTCTTTCATTCCTCTTTTCCCTCGCCCCATGTCCCCGTTTGGTGATTACATCATTCTTAGCATGTTTTCTCTCTGGTTATTGTCACTTTTTTGTGGATTTTCTTTGGTCATCACTTTATTAATTTTGGAACTCCTTGTGTTGGTTTGTCTGCTGCCATTTAGTGAGTCTCCTTGGGTTGTTTGTTTGTGGGTGTTGTGGATACTTTTTCTGTTACTTTTGGATAACCTTGAGTTATTTGGTTCTGTGAAGTTCAGGTATCGTATCTGCTTAATTTTGAGTCTGGCTGTTTTGTATCATTTTGACCTGAATGTGGATCTTTTTGAGTTGATTGTATTACCTTTCTTGATTTAGTCACTCTGATTGTGTAGCTCCCTAGGTTGGTTATTTCGTATGCGATTTTGACTGACCTGGAGTTAGTTGTTTCAGTGGTCATTATACTTTATGCTAGAATGAGTTTATATTTTTGACCACAGTTAGTTTCTGTAGTTATGTTTTTCTCTCTTTATTTTTGTTTTTACTTTGTTTTATTTTCTCTTGTTTGTCCGTGAGCCCATGTGTTGGTGTGTGTCTTTCTCTTCCCACTATTTCTTTTGCCCTGTGAGTGCAGATTCATTGGTGCTCATTTACATGGGGTTTTCATCTTGATGCACGTTCTCTGTTTCTTTGGCTTTAGTGATTTTTCTCTGTAAATGATTGTTTTTTCTCTTTTCAGTGACCAGCGGATAAGCCAGGATGTGGAACGTTTCTGCAAACAACTGAGCTCAATGGCGAGTAAGCTGCTCATCTCACCATTCACGCTAGCGTATTACACATACCAGTGCTTCAACAGGTACTTGGTGACTGACATATGGCTTGTGCTTCAGCAGAACTGCTTTGTTAGCCATGTGCGTATTGCTTTACCATGTCTAAGGCTCTAGGTTCTAGTCTGTTCTTGGTCCTCCAGCGGATATGGGTGGTGATGCAGGTGCATAACATATTTGAAGGTCCTGCACCCTTTGTACATTCAGTGACCTGTAGAAACATTTTTGGGGCAGTGCCCATTTCTGCTGTGTCTAGTACTACTCACATTGTGTAAATAGGACAGTACTCCAATGAAAAAGTGTCTTTTGCTGGCCCCATGATTTTGATGGATCCAATCCCAGAGTACAAATATTAGTTGTATTTTGGAAGTGAGAAAGGCAGAGGATACTGGTCTTGAAAACACAATAGATCTGCAGATGTGTTAAGATGCAGGATTATTGTGGGTTTGTGGTGTTAGGATCCAGGGGTATTGTTAAGGTGTAGATGCATCGACCAGGGCCACACTGCTGCCCTCATCCTACTAGACCTCTCCGCAGCCTTCGACACAGTCTCCCACCGGACCCTTGCAGCCAGACTCCACAACGCCGGTATACAGGGAATCTCCCTCGACTGGATCGCTCCTTTCTCTCCAGCAGAAACCAAAGGATCAGACTCCCTCCCCGAACCTACTGAGATCAACTGCGGAGTACCCCAAGGATCCTGGCTCAGCCCCACTCTCTTCAACATCTACCTGGCCCCCCTCGCCGCCATCGTCAGACAAAATGGGCTCAGCATAGTATCCTACGCCGATGACACACAGCTAATCCTCTCTCTCACAAAGAACCCCTAAGACACCAGACTCTGCTTCCAAGAAGGTATGAAAGATTTCGCAGCCTAGTTGAAAAACAGGTGCCTAAAACTGAACTCTGAGAAGACAGAGGTCCTCGGACCCTCCCCCACTGCGTGGGACAGCTCCTGGTGGCCCCTGCCCTCGGACACCCACCCACCCCGACTGACCACGCCCGGAACCTCTGCATCATCCTCCCTCACCTTGACCCGCCAGATCCACCTGTTTCAACACCCTTCGCATCCTCCGGAAGACTTTCAAGTGGATCCCCCTGAATGCAGAAAGACCATCACCCACGCACTCATAACCAGCAGATTGGACTACGGCAACGCCCTCTACGCCGAAATCAACAAAACCCTGCTACACAAGCTCCAAACCATACAGAACACCGCAGCTAGACTCATCCTCGGAACCCCACGACACGGGCACATGACCCAGTACCTACAAGACCTCCACTGGCTCCCCATCAAGAAGCGAGTGACCTTCAAACTACTCACCCACGCCTACGAATCCCTCCACAACATCGGACCCAAATACCTCAACGAAAGAGTCTCCTTCCACGTACCCAAAAGGATTCTCCGCTCCACCTACCTCGGCCTGGCAGAGACCCCACGCATCCACAGAACCAGAGCAGGCGGAAAAGCCTTCTTCTACGTCGTAGCAAAGACCTGGAACGAGCTCCCAGTCAACATCAGACTCTCCCCCACTCTGCACACCTTCAGGAAGTGCCTCAAGACCTGGCTATTCGACTGAGCCGGAGGTGCACCCCCCCCCCCCCAGCCCTTTGAGACCCTCACGGGTGAGTAGCGCGCTCTATAAACCCCTGATTGATTGAATGCTATCTGGTGAACAAGTGGGTACAAACATTTACAATCCAAGCCTCAGGATTTATAAACAACTAATTTTTAAGACTAAACCGGAGTTCTTTGTTAACCGAATTAACTTAGCTAAAAATGTGGCCAAAGAGCTGTTTAAAACAGTAACAAGTTTAGCCCACCCTCGCCCAGCAAACATCCCAATGAGCCAGGGCCTTTGTGAGGAAATTGCCAGGTTTTTCTTGGAAAAAGTCAAGTCCGTTTTTTTTCTTTATTTAACGGACCAACCACAAAGGTTACTATGGACCAAGGGTCATAAGCCAGTGTCCGACTTACAGCCTACTCTTGACGAGTTTGATCCACTATCTACTATGAACACCTAAAATCTGGTTATGTCCACTAAATCAGGATCCCCTTATGACCTGTGCCCGGTCACAATGTTAAAAATGCCCCCTGAACCCATTGTGTTGACGCTTACCTCACTGTTCAATGCATTATTCTCAGAGGGGCATTTTCCTAGAGCTTGGAAAAAAGCCTCAATACTGCCACTCCTTAAAAAGCCTAGTCGGGATCCTAAGGATCCGAATAATTTCCACCCCATTTCATGTCTCCCTGTCCCGGAAAAAATGGTGGAGAAAAGAATGAATGCCCAATTGAGTACTTTTTTGCGAGACACCCAAGCCTTGAATCCCACTCAACATGGCTTCAGAGAAGGTCACGGCACAGAGTCCGCACTTATAAAATCTACGGAAGAGATCAGGGTAGCCCTTGTTCGGGGTGGTAAGGCCGCCTTTATTATGCTGGACCTCTCTGCAGCCTTCGACACGGTCCAACGATTTGTTGATGGACCAGTTGCGGGAAGGAAGAGTTCAGGGAAAAGCATGGAAATTATTGAATTCCTTCCTCTCCGAAAGATCGCAAATTGTAGCATTGGGTGATTTCTACGCCACTTCGTTCAGTCTGCCTTGTGGTGTTCCACAGGGGTCCTCTTTGAGTCCCACACTCTTCAACGTGTATGTGTCCTCCCTGGCCCACCTTATCAACTCCTTTGGCTTCTCCCTCACCTCTTATGCCGATGACACACAAATCGTGGTGTCATTGCTGCCCGGGCCAGGAGATTGGAACAGGTAAATGGTTCCAAGTTTACATGGAAGCGGTGTGGAGGTGGATGTCCCAAAATTGTCTTAAGTTTAACTCCAGCAAGATGGAAGTTGTCTTGTTTGGGAATGATCCTAGTTTCTGGAACCCTGGCTGGTGTCCGGACACTATGGGTTCTCTCCCAACACCCACTGGGAAAGTTAAAAACCTGGGAGTGTTAATGGATGACAGACTTAATTTTGGGGCTCAAGTCAATGCAGTGGCCTCCGGCACGTTTTATGTCCTAAGGACAAGAAAGAAAATATTGCCTTTCCTGCCAAAGGACAGCCAGTGTTTGGTGATCACCTCACTGATTACATCAAGGCTAGACTACTGCAACAGTCTATATCTGAACATTCAGGAGCGTTTTATGCATAAACTCTAACTCTTGCAGAACGCGGCGGATAGATTACTTTCAGATATACCCAAATTTGCTTCTGTCTCCAATGAAATCCGTAGACTCCACTGGCTACCTGTCAAAAAACGAGTGCAGTTTAAATCACTCTGCATGGTTTTTAAGGCTCTACAAGGCATAGGACCAGACCATTTGAAGCGGCAGTTTCAGTTGTATGTGCCCAACAGACCTCTGCGCTCTCTTGGAGCAAACTTGGTGACTGTCCCCCCAACAAAAAAGGCCAGGTGGGGAGGTAAAAGCTTAGGTGTCTGTGCGGCCAAGGCTTGAAATGACCTTCGTTACCACCTGAGGAATAGCTCGGATTTACTTGAATTCAGGAGGGCCTTAAAGACCTGGCTTTTTGACTGATTGCTCATCCTGGTTTTATTCTGTGCTTCGTTGGAGGATTTTAGCTAGCGCTAGGACACCTTAGGGTATCAGTAGCGCTTTATAAATCTCCTAACATTAACATTACACCCATAGAGTTGGACATGCGTGAAGTGTGCAGGAGCAAGGTTTGTGGCTTTAGGACAAGGTTATGAAAATAAGGATGTAACCTATCCTAGCAGTGTTGAAATATTTGCCTGTCGCCTTAAGCAGAAAGATGCATGAGTGAAAGGAAGTTTGTTTGAAAGACACAAACATTACCCCCTATTGTCGTTATTACTAGAATACCTACGAGAGACAGTTGCGTTTTTCCATGCAACTTGTGTGCTAGTTTGTATGTATGTGGTATGTGTAAAGCTCAAACGAAGCCAGAAGGCGGCAGAGTGCCTTACATGGTCAAATTCAAGTATGAGGTCAATGAGTGATGGGAGATATGGATGGATTCTGGGAGTAGAAGTATACCCTTATTGTATTCTGATGTTCTTTTCTTTTAAGAGGAGCGCCTTAAACTCTTTCCTAAATTGGATCAGCCTTCAAGTGGTCTTGATGGATACTGGGCGGATGTTCCAGATCCTCAGTTCTTTGATGGAAAAGGCCAGTCATCTTGTTTTTTTTCCTTTTTTACACTTCTTTGTCTCCATTCCGATGATGGCTGCGCTGCGAGGTGATAAGATGGTGAGTTTGTGCACAAGATAAACAAGGGTGCTGGTCATGATAGCTTTGTGAAAGATGCAGCTGAATTTAAGGCTGATACGAACCAGCAATGGGAGCCAATGGAATTCCATCAGGATGGGTGTGATGAGATGATATTTATTTAGCATTTGTGTGTGAAAGAGGAGCTCTCAACAAAACTATGATCGTTTATTCACATCTCATTTACTTTGTTGGCGACAGAAGTCCCACTCCTTGAGTGTTCATCTCTACTAGTTTAGTCCAGGCTTGTTAGCCGATAAACCACCTCCGACATTGCTAATGCCATTATATTGAATAGACTAGCCAATCCTTCTATTTGGCCAGTTTGTAAAGGGTTTTACTGGATTCTAACAGACAGTTGCTGTCGCTGCTCTTGCAGTGTCACTCATGCTCATTGGCAAATGATGGATTCTAAGACCCCCTGGTTCAAGGCTAGCATACAGTGTTTTGCTTCTTTTTTTATTAACTTGTTTTTTAATGTAACTCTTTGCCCTGCTTCTTAGACGTTTCTGTATGCTTTAAAAAGCTGGTGTTTTTAGTCCCCTTTTTTTTGCACGAAGGATGGCAATCTTGCAAAGATGAAAGTCTTAGTTAACCTTGCCGGGATTCCAACCAGTGACTTTTAGATCACAACATTTAACTCCAAGAGCTTTCATAAATGCACGGATGGTGGTGCACAGCAAATGTCAAAGTCCATTGATATACAAGTCCAAGTTGTCTGTAATCCAGAGCATCTTTATTTTTCATTGATGATAGCAAAAGACAGCCAATGTGTTTTGTTCACAACACGTGAACTTCATCAGGGTAAGTAGAATTGCACATCCGGCAAATATGGTATCCGGTGTCTTATTTCCATTCGATTGATACTTTGATACGTGTAATGCACCGCTAATCTCCCGTAACGCCCACCGCACGTCCTGCAAGAGCTTTCACATCCCACTAGCCAGTCTTCACCCAAAGACCAGAGATGACACAGTCACCAGGGAGAAGTGTCTTTATCTAGCATTAGTAGGCTCCTCTCACTTTATTTATAATCAGTGCTGTTCTCTGGTTTCACCCTTGTGACGCTGAACCTTGCAAGGCAGGAATAGAAGAGAGGCAGCGGTTTGCTAGTGTTCTCTGTTCTTCATGTGTTAAGGAGACATATTTTTTAAACTGTAGAGCATAACTGACTTGCTGAATCACAAAAGGAACAGACACAAATATTAAGTGTGCTGGTGCTTGGAGACTGAAAAGAGGCCTTTAGATCAGACATGTGGAGTTATTATGAAGGAGCAAAGCATGAGAAGACCATTCCAGAAATAACACAAGGAAGTTCTGCTTCATAGGAAGAGTGGTCAATGTGCATCACCATGAGATGGTGACTACGAAGGAATGGCTGCTCTTTGTCCATTAAGTGTCACCCTGGTCATCCTGTCCTGACAGACAGGATTCTAAAAGTTCAAAGTTTAACAGTATTGCGGTTGGTTTCTGGATTTGTGGGGTGCAATATGTAAGGTGGACTGAGCGTTAGGATGAAGTGTGTGCAACATCTGAGTGCTGAGTGTTGTGACTGAATCCTGTGATTAGAAGGGGTGGTTGTTGTGTGCATGTAAATCACCCCTAGTGACTGCCCTAGTAGCCCTCCAAACAGGGTGCTTAATATTAAAAAATAAAAGCATTTTCGCTTTGTGTTTAACATGCTCTGAAAGTGAAAACATGAAATTGCTGCATTCTCTGTAGTAAGGCCATTGGTCCTATTGACTAACATGTAGTTTCACTAGCCACTGCGCTAAGTACTAACTTCCATTTGGAACCACCAAAGATGTTACTGCAAGGTATCAAATTACTCATTAAATTAAACCCAACTCATTACTGGAATCGGATTTAAAGTAACTTTTAATAGAATAGTGACTTGAAATAGTCACCACTTTGTTGCCCAACCCTCCTGTAGCCTTTCCTCTATATCTACTAATGTTGTCATTGGATATAAGATGCTGCCCCCTGCTAGGAAGTGTGAAGTGCTCCCACAAACAGGGAATAAAGAAAATTACTAAAAGGAGGAGGTGTGACCTCCTCCAGCAAGATGAATACCAGGCGATTGCCATAGATGGCCTTGCTTCAAAGAGGCTACTGCCTCATTAAAGCAAATGGCAATCACACCTTTGCCTGTCCACTCCTTTGTGTAGGCAGACAGGCTGGCATCTCTTCCAGAGGGGAGAATCCTGTTGCAGAACTGGTTTTCCAGGAGGAGTGGTTCATTATGCTGGGAATACCCCTGGGGTGTACCTAGGGCTCCTCACAGGGGAAAAAGGATTTTGTCATCTTGGTTTAAGGTGGAGAGGGGTGATCCTGGGATTGTCTGACTGCCATACCTCAAGTAAGTGACATAAGTGGTAAGAGTAGCCTGGTGGGAACTGTTAACCTACTGGCTAGTGGGTCCTCTCCTCCCTCAAACCAGAAGATGGCTGAAACGTGGCACTCCAGACCCCCAGTCCTCAGATCACTGTTGGACAAGCAAGAAGACAGAAAAAGGAAGGTCCTGCTGCTTCCTGACCCAGCAAAGAGAGGCTGCACTAAAGACTGAACTGCACCTGCTGAACCCAAGAGACCCGCAAAGAGGACTGATCCTGCAATAGCCACTTGTGGAAAAAGGATTCATTTGTGCCAGGAAATAAGAAATGACTCCAAGGACTACGGGGTTAGTACCTTGTAATGCACGATGGACACAGAAGCTGAAGGAAGGATGCACTTCTGAGATCCCAGCTGCCCAGGATCTCCTGCCGCCGCTGGACTCCAAAGTGCCTGCTGGGAGACAAAGAGTTCTGACTTGTCCGAGGTGTCCCCCAGTCTATGGAACCTGGAGCCATCTTTGAAGTGGACCCTGGTCCTCCTTCAAGAAAGAGACACTCACCAGGTGGACAACGCAGAAGACCTCTGTAACTAGATACCAGTCAAATGGTGGCAACTGGACCTGCACTAGGCTCCACCACTGAGGCAGCGTATGAGATCGAGTTCTGAGGCCAGAGATGACCCCCCAAAGTACGTAAACACTGGGGTGGACCCAGGAATACTCCATGCATCTCTTTAACAGCTCAATCATCTTCTCAGCAGCTTGCATCCTCAGCATCAAGATCCCTTCTTTTCTGTAATCGCGATCTAGGTGAAATCTTCTGTGGGGACCCTGAGACAGTTGGACCCGACGGCTAACTGTCTCCCTGGACCTAAGTGGTCTCTGCGACTTGCTCCGAACCCATAGTGTCCAGTCCAAGAGAGGATGCTCAAGAACCACAATGCTGATTACAAAGATTTATTGGAACTTAAAATAATTTACTTACATTTTAAAAATCATATCTCTGGCTCCCTTCAATAGATTTCTGGCGTTTTAGTGTTTAACTTAATATAAAAATACATTCTATTTTTATAAATTGGTGTCAGATTTTATTGTGTTGTCTCTTACTTATTAACAGTTTTAATACTTCTAAATGCTTTACACGTGTTCCTATGAATAAGCTTGACAGCTCTGTGCCACAGCTCAGCTACCCAGGACGGAGCGAAGGGGTTTTGTTAAAGCACCTAACTGGACCTACATGGAGATTGGTATGTTATGGTATTATTACATAGTGAGAGCTCTCAACCACACCACACCACATAGTAATCAAATTTGCTATTACAGCTCATTTGGAGACGATTTTTTTTCTTTTGAGAATGTCAGGCGAGCTAAGCCACAGTAAACACCCCAAGCCTCCTAACCCTGAGAGCGGCTAGTCGCCATCAGCCCCTGTATGGTTTTACTAAAACGCTGCTGTGCTCCATACCTGGGAGATGCATTATGCACAGTGTATTTGCACCAACATCAGGTTGAGTTATTTGAAGCAAGCTGCTCAAAGTAGTGAGCATAAGCCCTGGTGGGACCTCAGCCTTTCTGAAAGAAAGAGAAGAGCAGGATGAGGATCAAGCTTGTCAATTCTGAGGTCACTATGGCAGCCTGCACTGCAGGAGCGACACAAGGAGAATTTGAAATGCGTCCATGCTCAAAGCTATAAAATGTTTAACTTTTATTTTATCTATCAAGTTTTAAATAGGGCGAACATGACCCATGAGGGTAACTGAGCGTTTTACAAGTGGGGGAAGTAAGAGATGCGTAAGAGAGAAGAGCAACATCCACATATACGAGAGAGGTGCAAACAGAGAAAACCTTGAGACAGGTTTGAAGGTTGAATGAAATAAATGGTCCAGATGTCATTAGCAATCAATAATATTGCTATCGCTCGCATGAGCCCTCCTAGAGGGTGCTGCAGGGCAACTAAACACATAATAGTTATTAGGCTGAAAATCCATAGTCCACTATGTTTCCTGGATACATGTAATATCGGAGTTAAGGCTACTCAACAGATCTTTTTTTTTTTTTAAAAACTTTATCACAAGAAAAGCCTGACATGTTCCAGGAGTTTACTTCTAACCTACCGTTACATTAGTTGGTATGGCGGGATTCCACAATAATGTTTATAGTTAAGTGCACCAGCCAACCAATTCCAGCGACCAGCATCATCTTCACTAGACAGCATCCTAGCTTTATTATCCTGGTCTAAAACAGATACCCCTCTTCCACCTCACCTACAGAAAGCACCATGTTTTCTGCTGGCCACCTCAGAACATCAATACTGTGATCATGGACCCCCGCCTCATAGGAGAGCTCTTTGTCATGAGTATGATATGTCCAACAATGTATCTTTCTTTTACCCATAAAGTAAGAAATGATGTTGATATCCCGGCTAAAAAAAATACCCAGGTTTGCAAAATCGAATTCACTACTAACTTGGAGCTAAATGTAACTCTTGATCTGTTACCCAGGGATGAATACAAACTTTAAACTTTATGTATATCACTTCTGTGCATCATCTTTAAGCCTTCAATGTCAGGCAGACAGTTCAAAGAAACAATCTGCCATCCTTGGACCTGGAAATATATATGTTGTTACACCGTGGGATAGGCTGTCGATGGCTATAGGCTTTGGATATTTATTGAATATATAATAGTTTGCGCTGAAGAAGTCCATTCTTTGAATGAAACATGTTGGTGGTTTTATGCTGTAATCACTGGATGCTTTTACATGTGAAAATAAATTTAAAAAATAACTGAAAAGTTTTCTTTTGGAATCTGATTTGGACTCAGACCTTTTGTGGTGCATCATGAGTTGATCCTTGAATACATATGACCATATAGTCACATCCTTGAGTAGCGGATCCAATGGATGAATGCCCTCAGTTTTTCAATTTATAGAACATATCTTGAAATACATTTGGGACAAGGGCAACGTGCGGCGTTCATGGCTTGCTGTCCAAGGTTTTTGTAGTATTCATTTTTTAGACTCTTCGGTTGGTTTGACCTCGAGGATCGGTTAAGTAAAAATTAGCAAAAAGGCATCGCTGGTTTTTAATCTGGTTTTACGAAACAGGCTCGAATAGGCACAATGACTTTTAGGGCGTTTAGGTGAAGTAATTTGTTTCGGAGATGATTGGGATTGCTTTTAGATGATCTAGTTGATATTGATCTTCCCGATTACAGCTTTTGTGCTGTCATTGTGGGGCCCAACAAGTAATTCAATAAGTGAGGATGCCAATCCTTCAGAGTAAAAGACACACAATTGATGGACGGAATGCAGAACAAATCAGGACATTCACCCCAGTCAAGAGATCTGGGTTAAATCCGTCATTCTTTTGCTCACCATACCACCCCAGTTTAGACCTGGCCATATGCAAATCAGTCTTGACCCTGTGCCTCATGGGAACAGTCCAGCCTGAACTGCCAAGTCAGGTCCTCCCTGGACCGGAAACAAGCATCCTAGGACCGGTTTCGGGGTTTCACCCCTCTTCAGCCAGGATAACTTAATTCCAGTGGCACAGTGAGCCCAGGACCCACATCTAGGCATACCTGGCGCACTTAGGGCGAGAACGCAAAAGACACTCAAACCGGTCCTAGGATGCTTGGTTCCAGTCCAGGGAGGACCTGGCTTGGCAGTTCGGGCTGGACTGTTCCCATGAGGCACAGGGTCAAGACTGATTTGCATATGCCTGGATTCAAACTGGAATGGCATGGTGAGCAAAAAAACGAAGGATTTAGGCCCAGATCTCTGTACTGGGGTGAATGTATGACATTGTTCTGCATTCTGGCCATCAACTGAAGTTTTTGCATCAATCCTTCAGAGTAAGCAGGATGGAGTACACCCACTAGAGTAGGTCTGGACGAGATGTCTCAAGCCACACCTAGGGTTGCTTTCTAAAACCCACTTGCTGATAAATAAGCTACCTCTTAACACTCTGCTACCAACCTCTTTCTGGCTTGAGCTCACCTGGGGCCATCACTATTGGTAGAATCTGTACCTCACAGAGGAGACTGGTACCTGGAACCAGGGGAGAGCATTAAGCCAGACAGTGGATTTCGGGGCATGAGCACTCCTGACCTCTTCCGAGACAGGCACTAGATATGAGTAAAAATTGATGATCACAATAATAAAAGATCCCCCTTCTTACTTTTTAATAATACGAAGAGCTGCCAAATGTTCAAATTTCACAAATAAGGTATTGCACCAGTCAAGCTTTATTGCTGTATTTCCCTACCCGTCCAGCGGAGAGGGGTCCCATTTCCTCTGCTTGTTTGGCCTTTGACACCCTTGCTATGTTACTGCTTACCTTCCACCCTGGGGTTGTTCCTTTGTGTGAGTGTGGACAGGTGTATTGTAGATGAACTGGGGGATGATTAATAGAGGGAGAGATTTTCCAGCCTTCAGGAGGGTTTACCTTCATGAAAGGCAAACCGTTCCCCACACGCCCTCTCTAAACATTACAGTTCAAAATAAGTGACTTCAGTTGTCTGCATGCATGAACGCTCCACTCGCCTCTTCTTCTCTGGACACTTCTTGTGTGTGCAGTGAGTGTGACTTGTATTTAGCTGCCTGTGTGCTGGAGACTTGCAGAGCATCTACTCTGCTCTCATTTTGTGAGGGAGTCCTGCAACTTCTGCCTACCAGCTATGCTACTATCCTTGCAAAGCAAAGGAGACTTGTACAGCTTCTGCCCGTGTCAACTGTTTATGTGGTAAAAGGCAAACCAGCTACTACCTGTATTGTCTGGGCTGTGAAGAAAGCTTGCAAAATAGCTTCTGTGCTGTACCTTGTGTGAGGGAGCATAGCTCAGACGTGGGTCCCGTGCTCTCCGTGCCACTGGAGTCAAGCTAGCCTGGCTGATGAGGGGTGAAACCCCGAAACCAGTCCCAGGATGCTTGTTTACGGTCCAGGGAGGACCTGGCCTGGCAGTTCGGGCTGTACTGTTCCCATAGGGAGGAGGGTCAAGACTGATTTGCATATGGCTGGGTTTAAACTGGAATGGCATGGGGAGCAAAAAACTATGGATTTAGGCCCAAATCTCTGTACTGGGATGAATGTTTGACATTGTTCAATATTCTGTCCATCAATTGTTCTTTTTGCGCGAGTTTCAAGACCCAGCTGGTCTCTGTATCTTTCTTTCACACGCTTTCTACTTGTGTTTCCTGCTGAGATGCCCTGTGTTTTTCAGCCTCTTTTTTTCTCTTCAGCACTGGTTGGCTCGGACCTGTGAGTATCTTTGGATACTTTGTCATTGGGACAGTTGTCAACAAGATCCTGATGGGACCCATCGTATCAACATTGGTGCAGCAGGAGAAGCTGGAGGGAGATTTCAGGTAAGTTTGTTATTTCTCCTTGTCTCCTAATTGGTCTTGCCTTGTTGTCCCTGTCATCTGAGGTGGCGGGGAGAGGAGAGGTCAGTCTTACCAGCATACATGTTTGTGGTAGATAGTCTGTGAAAGGGGATGGACTTCACATTAGTCTTTCATGTGTAGATGTGTACGTCTTAATTTTAGCACATGTGTGTGGCATAGAACTTTGGCAAGTGTTGATCTGGAATTTTAATATGGGAAGTTCCTTAAAGTTCTATGAGTGCCAGGACCTTACCTCCAGTATGAGGTCTGGCACAGCCATTGGTATTCACGCTGGCTTTTGTAGGTTGCTAGATTGTGCGATTATCATCTGTTGTTTTTTTTCTGCCCAGGTTCAAGCACCTACAGATCCGAGTAAATGCAGAGTCAGCGGCCTTCTACAGGTGAGCAACTGCATCAGAGGTCACCTGTCCCTCCCCCCCCCCCCCCCCCCCCCCCCCACTATTGTTATATGGACATGGTATGTCCTCTTCCCCTAGAGGTTTTTTTAAAAACTTTTTTTAAATTAAACCACAGAAACAAACAAACTTAGGTGCATAAGGTGGTCTGCGTACACGTATCTACTTGGTGTGCCCTGCCAAGTATCCCCAACACATCACATAAAGTAATGCATTAAAGAATCTTGATCGATTGTTTAAAACATCATATAACAATGGAATATTATAAGTGTACAGTCAAAGGTTGGATCAACCCATGTGTTGGTACAGATACATACAAATATCTTATTAACCATCCGTGCCTCTATCTTCATCACTTGGTACATGCACAGGAGCCAGGAAACAATCAGATAACCCTGCCCACACCTCGATATCCTCCTGTAACTTCCCATCGGTTTTACAGCTCTCATCTGAGTCTCTTCTGCGAGGGACCAATCCTCTTCCTGTAGAGTTAACTGTCGGGACCCTTCATCATTTCTGCTCCACATGATGTGCTTGACCCCTTCCTTCTCTCTCATTTGGTCCTTGTTAATCCCCTGTTGTTTGTCCTCCTGTCTGCTGCCAGGGTTGGACTGGGACAGATGCACGTAGATCTTTAAGTTGTAGCTTTATTTGCTGGTTGTTTGTTATACACAATAAAGTCCACTTTGCAAATGGCATTTGCCCTGAGCAGTAAAAATTTAGCAGAGCCCTGAGTAGTTTCACCAAGTAAAATCTGATCATCTTTTCCTTAGTCTGCTTTCCCTGCCTTGTTCTTTCGCTTGTCTGTGTGTACACTTCTCTGGTTATACTGTGATCTCTGACTCTGAAGAGTAAGAGAAAAGAAAGGAGGCAGGAGATCGGAGAAGAACAGATAGTTAAAGAGATCATTGTGTGTAAGAGAAGTTAAGTAGATGGAGAAGGGATGTACAGAATGAACTTTCGATAGCAGAGTGAGGTTGGGAGAGACAAAAAGTAAAGAAGAAAAAAATTAAGTGGCCAGAAAGAAATATACTGAGCAGTAGGAAGAAGTAGGTAAAGATTTGTAGAAAGATGGCTAACTTTTTTTAAGTGAGGTAGAGTGGTATAGAGAGCTAGAAAATCAGAGAAGGCAATGGAGAGAGATGTGGAGTGCACTGAGAATGGGGTGCACTGAAGGACGAGGGAGAGAAAAGGGAAAGGTAGAAAGAGAGGTGAGTTAGGTAGAGGTAGAAAGGCAGAAGGGTGATGTGGTGAAAGAAGTATAGAGAAATGCAAGGGGGAGGCAAAATGAGAAGACTTATAGAAAGACAGTTGATGTACAGAGAGCATGAGCTATAGGAAATTGTAGAGACAGATTGTGCCAAAGCATAGAAAGCAAGATGCAGTGCCGAGAGGCAGAACTGAGGTAGAGAAAGAGAGGTGAGGTTTTCTCACAAGTGGAGTAGGCATAAAAGTATGAGGTAAAAGTTGTGAAGTACAGAGAAAGAGAGGTCAGCTAGAGAAGAGGGAGAGAGATTGAGGAAGGCACAATGGAAGAAACAGGTGAAGAGAGAGTGAAGTAAAGAATGGTGGTAGAAAGAGGTATATTGAGAGAGTGATGAGGTAGGTGAGGTAAAGAGAGTTGAGACAGAGTGGGGGTAGATGCATAGAGAAGAGAGAAAGTGAAGTAATGAGAGAGATAAGGTTGAAAAGGTGACGTAAAGGTAGAGAGAGAAAGATGTTCTAATGTTTTAAAATGTAAACCAACCATCTGCCTTTGATCGCAAGGATTAAAGCAAGGCATGTCCAGTGGCAAATTGAAGAGAAAAAAATCTGTTTTATGCACACCAATATCACTTTACCAGAGGGAACTTTGAAATGTGGGGCCTTTTGAAAAATGGAACCGGGGGTAATTGCCCACGTTGCACTTTTAAAAACAGCTCTGCATTAGAAATCTATGTTGTTATGTAAACTAATCTTCACTGATGCCTTTTCTGTAGCTATGTTCTGAGGATTCTCTCCTTGATAGTTGTTTTGTATCTACTCGCGTCTATGAACGATTACTATGGATCTTGGCACTGAAAAATCAAACCCAGAATCCCCTTCTAGGTGAACCTTCCTCTGCTTATAGAGAACAGTTCTGCTGGTGACTTCGTTGTTAACTTCTGGGCTCCAAGGCTTGGTCTTCTCCTTTCTCCAAAATATCCTTCAGGGCAGTGCAGTCTACCGGATTTCTTGGGACAACCTTACAGATAATGATGCCTGGTTTGTCTGGGTTTATATGGTGACCCTGGTTTGATGCCTGGTTCACCCAATTTATCAGCATTGACCCTTAATGTGCCGGGTTATTTGGTATAATCCTTGTGACAGTGAATGTGCCAGGTTCTTGATGTGTCGCTGCGGATCTCTGTGATGACTGTAGTGTCTTCCCCAGCCCGTAAGCATGCACTATAAATTACGCCACACACAGGAGCTTCAGTTGAGCATAAATGTATTCTCTAGCATTCATCTGCCAAGTGACCAACCGCATCGCTCCCTCTACCACAGCCCCCAACCGCCTCCTTCATATCTTATGTAGTTCCCGTCCCCGGGTCTACTTCACATAGTCAGGGACCTAGTGCTCTTCATGTTAATACACTATACCTTCCTCCCTGCCCCCTCCCCCAGGCCGGTTAGACAAATGTGACAGTCACTAGTCCACTTACATCTCTTCAATCAGTCTGCGGGGACCTTTCTTACAGCTCGAGTGGTCTTAGGTTTGCTGAGGTCCTTCATCACTAGGCAACAGTGATACCAGTTCTGACTCTGGGGCTAGATGTGATGGAGTGTTCATCTCAGAGGTGGTCCAGTGAGACTCCGAAAAGTGGGGTATGCGTTTGAAATGTGACGTGTCCCTAGTGATAGACTTACCTAGACGATTTGCTGTCACCATGTGTCCTTTGCGCTCCACAACCTGGAGAAGATCCACTAGGAATGGGGTGTCTGTTTTTAGTTTTTGCTCTGTTTTACCATTACACATTCTCCTTTGTCAAAGACTATTTCCTGGGCATGCCGGCGTTTATTGGCATATACTTTCATCCTGCTCTTATGAACGGTATCCGTGCTACCAAGTTGGTCAGCGACCATTGACTGATCTGAGGTCCATTGAGGTATTTTATTTCTGATCGCTCTTCCAAATAAGAACATGGCTTGAGTCTCACCTGTTGTGGAGTAAGGGGTCGCTCGATAGGCCCTGAAAACCTGGCACAATGCTTTGTTTAAGTCTGTCCCTTCCATTGAGGCTTGTTGCACCACTCTCTTGAGGGTGCCCATAAATCTTACGACTACACCAATTGCTTAAGGCCTCAACTTTGTGCTCTGTTGGTGTTTGGAGTTGAGATGCGTGAGGAATTCCTTGAGTTCCTTGCTGCTGAAGGGTGAACCGTTGTCAGACTTGAGGATCTCGAGGATGGCCTAGGTTGCGAAGATGTCATCAACCTTTCAATAACTTTGTTGTGGGTTGTTGAGGGGGAAACCAGAATAATCGTCTATGACTACCATGAGGTGTTGCCCATCCCCCAGCCGTCCAAAGAAGTCAACTGTGACTCAGATATTGTCAACGGACGCTTGGTCATTTTTTAGGACAGGCAATTGAAGATATGACATGCTTTCAGTTCTCTCTCCACACTCTCATCTAACCTAGGGAACCACACCCTTTCCCTTTGCGCTCTTTTTGTGGCCACAATGCTTCAGTGTCCCTCATGGGCCAGCTCTGTGACCCTTTGCCTAAGGCTTTCAGGAATGACGATTCTTGAGCCTCCCACTGTTATTCCCTCTTGGGTGACTGCCTGGTCATCCTGTACATTTCAGAATTTTTGAAACGCCTTCTGGTTAGTAAGATGTTGGGTGTTATGTCTCCACAATTGTGTCTTGATGAGTCCTTTGATTATAGCCATGTCCTATTCATTGATGACTACAGCGATCTGGTCTACAAACAGAATCAAGGGTGTGCTTAACCTTAAGATGAATTTGAGGTACTCTTCAGCAACCCCTGACATTAATCTTTGGAAATGGAGCGGTGCTCAAGAAAAGCAATCCACAGGGTTTTGGTCTTTCCCTGGTTTGTGACAGATCTCATAATCGTATTCCTGCAGCTGCAACCCCCATTGTTCGATGCGAGGAGGCATCTTAGCCTTTGGGCTTCCAAATATGGTGAGCAAAGCCTGGTGATTTGTGAAAACAGTGAATCTTGTCCCATAGAGGGACATGTGGAAGTGTTTGCAGGCTTTCACAACAGCCAGTCTCTCCTCTGACTGAGAGTAGGCACGTTTTGCGTCAGATAGGCTTCACCTGACATATGCCATTACATGTCTCTGGGCATCAGGATGGCTGCTATTTTGAGCAAGGATGGCCCCTAGCTCCACTGGGCTGGTGTCCACAGTGACCTCAGTGTGCAGGTTGGGGTTGAAGTAGGCCATTACTGTCACATTTTCAATTGTGCATTTCATCTCCTTGAAACTCTGGTTGCATTTGGTTGACCACTGAAATGGAACGTTCCTCTTTGTTAGGTCTCTCAATGGGGCACTCACTGTAATGAAGTCACGAATGCAACGTCAGAAATAACTGGCTAAGCCCAGGAAGGACAGCAGCATGGCAACATCTTGAGGAGGGCAGCTGGATGACAGTGCTTGCACCTTGTCGGAAACTGGGTTCATGCCACTATCAGAGAATATGTGCTGAAATAATTTAAGTTTGGTTTTATGTAACTCGCACTTCGCTGCATTCAAGGTGAGGCTGGCATTTGCAAGGAACTGGCACACTTGTGTGAGTCCTTTGGCATGTTCTCTTTGTGTACTTCCAAAGACCAGGATATCATCACTATAATTGAAGGCATTTAAAACTGGTTAGATTACTCTGCGAAAAACATCCTGGAATATTTCACCAACCGAAGATACTCCAAAACTCAGTCTCTTATACCTGAATAAACCAACAGGAGTGGAAAAGGTGGTAATATATCCGCAGTTTTCTTCCAACTCGGGGATGCCTGCTATGTGAGGACCGGGATACCTTTCCCTCTGTTGCTGTGTTTGGCTGGCACATGTTGACACAAATGTGTGCTGCTCCACTACTGTCTTTCTTCGGTACTACTTCTATGGGCAAGACCCACAGGGTGGAGCCTGTGGAGCGTTCAATAACGTCATGCTTTAGAAGTGCTGTCAATTTTTTCCCTACTGCTTCTTGCAAGTGAAAAGCGACCCTTCGGTGCAACTGGGCAACAAAGCGGATATATTCATTGATGTGGAACTGCACCCTCATCTCCTTTCAGCTTCCCTAAGCCATGGAATAATGGATAGAACTGCTTTGTGATGTCAGAATGAGTGAACGGGTGATAGTTGATGGATATCAAACCCATGTTTGCTGCAGTGGCATGATGTTGATTGGTGTTGCAGTGTCGATAATAAACAGGATGTGGTTACCGTTTACCTTTAATGTGATACTTGGAGAGTGTCCTAGTGAGGTTCTGGGTTTCATCTGATGGGGCTCTTCCACGTTTTTGTCTACTTCACTGGCAGCTAGCCCCACATGGAATAGTGGTGTTTGGTCGACTTCATCAGCAAGTAGCCATCACGAAGAGTTGTTGTGTGATGAAGTTGATGAAGATTGGCTTTGTTTGGCCTCTCTGCCTTACGTAACTGATGTTGACGTGAGTTCTTGTGAGCGTGATGAGATTGGCTTTGGCTATCTCTGATGTCCATCTTTTAGCTGCGTCCTGATGCACTTGGCTTCTCTCGGGCACGACAAACAATTATAAAGTGATTCTCTTTCCCACAGCCCTTAAAGATTTGACATGAGTTGAACACTTGCCATCATGGGGAAATGAGAAACCACAGCGGAAGCATAGCTTTGTCTATTTTGTAAATGTCGACTTAGGTGAGTCTGCTCTGTACTTGTTTTTGCTCCTTGTGGTTAATGACGATTCGCTGTGTGCAGTCCCAGCATCCATGTTGGCTGCTTGTCGATCTCCTTGTTCCTCTGCTGTTGCAGCCATCTTTTTCTAGACTGAGAGTCTCACGTAACATGCGTCTTCTGAAGGAATCGGAGGCAGCCATCGATGGCTCAGCCGCACATGGCTATATTCATGAAATCACAGAATTTGCAATGCTTGGTGAGCGAGTCAAGTCTCTACAAACTCGCCCAGTGCTTTGCCAGTCTGTTGGCGGGCTTTGTTGAAAATATATCTTTTGTAATCAACATTCGGTGTAGGGTTGAATTTGACTTCTAATACTTTTTACTTTCCGGTACGATGGTGCGTCAGCACTTTTTTTTAGCATTTCTTTTATGCCATCTCCTGCCAGATTCTTCATATATTTGATGATCTTGCCATCATCTTCCTCCTCAAGTGCAGCTACAAAGTCATTAAATGTTTCAGTCGATGCAGCCCATCTGGCACTAATGTTCTCCTTCTTTGCAGTGTCAAATAGTGGTGGTGGTTTTAAGAACTCTGCCGCATTTTATTTTGCGTTACTCTTTTGCGCCATGGCGTCAATATGTGCCTCGCCACTTGTTGTAATAAATGGTGTGGCTCATCAAGTTCTAATGTTTCCAGCCGGGCATGGGTGCATGTGGTTAAGCTCATCCAGTCTTTTGAAAGCAGGAATGCTTCTTTTGTTTTCTTTTCTTATATTTTCTTCTTTTTTTGTTTCTCACATTGCCTGGATAGTTGCTCCCTTGGCCTGTGCTGATAATGCAGCAGGATATTAGCTGGAACGTCTCATGCAGGTGTTGGCTGTTCTCTAATGGATTCCATCTTGAGTGACGCACATGCACGCGTTGCCATGCAGAGTTTCAGGCCGCTTCTGCTGCACAGCCAGAGCGATGCGCTGCGTCAGGCCTCTTCACCAACTACTGTGCACGCAGGTCAGTGCGGTGCGTCTCTCCGTCAACCTCACCGGCAGTATCAGCGGGTGCTCACGAGCACGCTTCTCTGCAAGGCCTCTGACTGCTTCCAAGGTGATGTACTGGCTGGGGCTTCCACGCCATGTGCGCCAGTCATGGACTGCGTTGCAGTGACTCTGGCACGCGCGGTATGTGCGGGCAGCTTGCCATATCATTGCAGGCTCTCCACGAGAGCAGTCTTGTTCTTCATGGGTGCATGTACCCTACTTGTCGCCAGATGTAACATCTTCCACAGCCTAGGAGCATGAAATAAAGATTACGCACACACAGGATTTTCAGTTGAGCACAACTTTATTCTCTATCATTCATCTGCAAAGTGACCAATCGCGTCACTTCCTAAACCACTCCCCCACCCCACAACAACCTCCTTCATATCTTGCGTAGTTCCTTCCTGCCCCCAGGTCTGCTTCACATAGTCAGGGTCCAAGTGCTCTTCGTGTTAATACGCTACAATGACTCCTAGGTTTCTAATATGACACTCCACCGTAGTAACCTGTAAGGACTCTTGCTCCGCCCACCCTCGTTTCTTCTGATTTTCTCGAGAGTCTTCCTTCTGTTATCTTTTGCTGGACTTGTATCTGGAAAACAAACACTGGGAGTGTGCACAGTACTGCACCTGCTTCCAGCAGGCCCGGATTTCTCTGATGCTCGATGATCACTGTAACAAGATAGCCGGAGCTCTCGGCACTGGGTTTTATCGCAAGACCCGCTTCGTGAATGTCCGGTGAACCTTCCAAGACAAGCCCTTTAGCCAGCTGTCTCAGAACTATTAGGATCAGTTCCGATTGCCTCCCGGCTTATTAATGGAATTGCTTAACTTGTCCACTCTGCATTCAGCTGAAGGGCGCGGGCCGCGGGGACTCCGTTTGCATTACTGGAATATTTGTGAACGATGATTTCTCAACGCTTTTAATCGAAACCCACTTCACAGTGGTGAAAAGGCATGTCACTTGTTTCTTTGATAACAATTTCTTCGAAATCCTGCAATGTCGAGTTGTCTTCGCTTTCCTGTACTTAGTTCGAAGGAGCCAGCTGCTTGATATTTTTCCAGCATGTTTTCTTGAGATGTAGTTCTCTGCGTTTCCTTCTGTTGTCCACTAGATGACGCTGTCCTATTACATTTATTCATTTGTTTTTATAACGTCCACTATTTTGAAAATGTCAACGCCTTTAAGTAACTGCATGCACACAGGAGCGTAGTAGTTACAAGGGACCCTATTTTGTATTTAATTAATTATTAAAGCGTCTGGACTATAGTCACATAAATATGAATTAACCGAAATCATTAAACTGACGTAAAGATTCCTAGCGAAATCTCCATTTAACAAGACCTGATCAGGGTTTTAGGGAGCTCTCATTCATCGTCGGTTTTACCAGGTATAATGCAGATATGTTAATTTCTTGGTGTGTGGGGGAATGTTTTGTATGTGTTTATTATCAGTTTCTTATATCACCGACCTTTACTCGGGGATTTCTATTTACAGACCATATGTTGGTAGAATGTTACACTTTTGTATTATACAAAATATCAAGGTATCATAGGAGAAAAAATAAACCAATTACAGTGGTAACATAAAAGCATATATAAACTGTTCACAGCTACAGTGACAACAATATGAATTTACATGCAGTGGGCATGTTAACGACTCCTCCCTAGGAACATGGTTTACGGGTCAACATGGGAAGAGTGTGGATAGCCAAGCCCCCCCCCCCCCTGTGCCCGGCTCTCCAGACACATCTTCCCATTCTCATGGCCTACACGCATATGTACCTAGATCTCCACACACGCTCCCACGTTTAGGTTTTGCACTCGGGTAAGACTGCTCCTTTCCTCGCCTTCCGTAGACTGGCCTGCCCAATCTTAGGCTCTTGCTGGGGGAGGAGGGGGGGGGGGGGGGGGGGCGGCTCCGGTGCACACTGGCCTCCATACAAGTGTGTGCCTCCCTGGCCTATAGATTTCTGACTGCCCCGTTTCTTTTGAATCTCCTGTAAATTTCTGACTGCCTCGTGCCTCTCTGTCTGTTTGTCCATCCATTAATGGTACCCTCTAGAATGAATTCTGGCCACAGCCAGGCCCAGCTCCATTCCATGCACCGGGTCGTCTTACGGTTTCCTTGTGTAATGCAATTGTCTGGTTTCGTGAACTTGTGTGGAATCACAGACTAGCTGTGCATCTTGGCCTCTACTGGTCCCCTGATTTTGAATTCAATAACTCCCATACCACCTTCTTCTTCTTTTATTTTTTATTTTTATTAACTAAGTGTGGCTCTACCATGAGGCTGGAATGCTGCTTGGGCCATGTTTCTGCTTGCAGTTGAGACCTTACATCAGGCCAGTTCACCATCACCTTCCAGCTCTTAGCAGGAAGTCCTTACGTGTAGAAATCAGTGGGTGCTCTCTTCCTCTGGGCAGCTGGCGGGGGTGTCTACCAAGTCCCCCTTTACGCCATATTGTTTGAAAAGAGGATGAAGCTACTGCTTGCAGTGTAAAGGCAGAGCCTGAACTGTGGGCGCAGCTGTGGTTGTAAGCCCAGCTACAAGAGGGGAGTTCAATTTCCATAATGCAAACCTGGAGTTAGACTTCCCAGTCATTTATTTACCAATCATCATGAAGCTTGATTGACCATTAAAATAACATTAATTTTGATAAGTTTCCATTTCATGTTGAATTATGGGCACTGTAGTTGTGACTTGCCATCCTAGAGTATGTCCTCTTTTAGGGTGTCAGTCCATTGGCAGTATTGGACATCTAAGCCTGGTGTAGATGCCAGAGAGGTGGTAGTGCAGTCACTGCTGTGACGTTCCTTATTCACATAGGGGAAGAGGGCTGGATGTATGTACCCCCTCTTCTTTGTCCAAAGGCATGGTGGAAGATAAAGTAGTAAGTCTAATTCTGCCTTTGTTTCCTGTGAACTCCTTAAGATGAGAAGCTGTAAAGCTGGCATCTCGCATGTTCTCAGGACTCCCACCTCGTAGAAGAGCTAATGGGGAGGATTCCGGAACGTGTAGTTTCACATGCTGGGATGTAGCGACAGCGGGCATTAGGGTGAATATTGTGCTGACTTCAATTTAGGGTAACCTAGGAACTTGTATAGTGGCAACTCCAGTGTCTTTGTAGTTAGGCCATAATTTGCTCCCATCAGTGGGTATATACAGGGCACCTCGTAATAACCAATGTGCAGTCTCCTGCTGCTTCCTTTCCATGTCTTAGACTGACCACTCTGACAAGGATAACAATAGGGGTCACTTCGGTCCCATTATTTCTTGTACTTCAAAGCTGTGGTCTGTCTTCTCCCTTCCCCTTTTTAGGTCGTGCCTGGGCAGCGCATAGGCAGCTCTGCGAGGCATGCTATATTGGAGTATGTACTTGAAGCCCCGCCCACTATCTGCGCAAATTTGTCATAGGCTTGTGTCATTGTCCTTCTTAAATGCTGGCATCTGATTTGTTTTTAGGCTGGTTAGTCCCTCCTTAGAACTGCCTTGTCTTCATTTGTAACCTCCATTGATAACTGGCTCTTTTACTTCAGTTGTTACACTGTAATTCTTCTTTGGTCTGTAGCAAATGCAAGGATATGATGAACGGAGCGCTGAAACTTTTCATACACTCACCCCAGTCACAGATCTGGCGTGAATCCAACATCATTCTTTAGCTCACTTCACCAGATCAGTTCAGCCCCAGCCATATGCAAATCAGTCTGACCCTGTGCCTCATGGGAACAGTCCAGCCTGAACTGCCAAGCCAGGTCTTCCCTGCACCGGAAACCAGCATCCTGGGACCAGTTTCTGGGTAAAACCCTTCATCAGCCAGGCTAGCTTGAATCCAGCGGCAAAGTGAGCAAGGGACCCATGTCTGGGCATACCTTGCCAACTTAGGGCGAACAAAGCAAACACAAGGAGATGATGGATGGACTGATTTGCATATAGCTGGGTCTGAACTGAGGTGGCGAAGTGAGCTAAAGAATGATGATGGATTCAACCCAGATCTGTGACTGGGGGTGAGTGTCTGAAATGTTTCAGTGCTCCATCCATCATCTCCTTGTGTTTTCTTTGATCTGTAAGCACTATTTTCTTTAATGAGTTTCTCTTACTGCAGGAGGGTCTCGTACGCTGTTGTGACCACCGGCTTGTTTATTTAACTTGTAGCAAACAGGGAGCTCTTCAGGGGTCATGGGAGACAGAAGGGGCAACTCAGCGATGCCTTCAAGCATTTGGAAAATGCAAAAACAACAGTTGATGGGCAGAATGCAGAGCAATGTCATACATTCACCCCAGTACAGAGATCTGGGCCTAAATCCATCGTTTTTTTGCTCACCGTGCCATTCCAGTTTGAACCCAGCCATATGCAAATCAGTCTTGACCCTGTGCCTCATGGGAACAGTCCAGCCCGAACTGCCAAGCCAGGTCCTCCCTGGACTGGAAACAAGCATCCTAGGACCGGTTTCGGGGTTTCATCCCTCTTCAGCCAGGATAGCTTGATTCCAGTAGCATGGAGAGCACAGGACTCACGTCTGAGCATACCCGTCCCACTCGGGGTGACAAATGCAAAAACAACAATTGATGGACAGAATGCAGAACAATGTCATACATTCACCCCAGTACAGAGATCTGGGGCATGGTGAGCAAAAGAATGATGGATTTAACCCAGATCTCTTGACTGGGGGTGAATGTTTTGATTTGTTCTGCATTCCGTCCATCAATTGTGTGTCTTTTGCTTTCTTGCCGTAAGTGCGCCAGGTATGCTCAGACGTGAGTCCTGGGCTCACTGTGCCACTGAAATCAAGCTATCCTGGCTGAAGAGGGGTGAAACCCCGAAACCGGTCCTAGGATGCTTGTTTCCGGTCCAGGGAGGACCTGGTTTGGCAGTTCGGGCTGGACTGTTCCCATGAGGCACAGGGTCAAGACTGATTTGCATATAGCCAGGTCCAAACTGGGATGGCATGGTGAGCAAAAGAATGATGGATTTAACCCAGATCTCTTGATTGGGGGTGAATGTTTTGATTTGTTCAGCATTCCGTCCATCAATTGTGTGTCTTTTGCTTTTATGCATTTGGAATGCAATAGGTCTCACATTTGCGAGAGTTTAAGCTATTGGCATTGTAAATGACACTGCCTTTTATTTATGTTTTAAAAACCAAAACATAAATAAAAGGCATTGTCATTTACAACGCCTATAGCTCAAACTCGTGTAAATGCGAGACCTATGGTCTTGCAGATGCTTGTTTCTACAGTGTCCTGTTGTTCCTCAAGCTTCTTCTCTGTCTTTTTAAGATTTCTCTACCACTATTTGGCCCTTTCTGTTCCTATGTCTTTTTACCCGACAGCCCCTCATCCTTTTCCAATATGGGACGGAGTCTCTGCCCCCTTATCATACCCCTAAGGATGATTGATGGCTGTTCTCCACAGCCTCTTTTACGCTTTACTTTTACATTAATCTCCTTCCTAAGTGTTTACCTACTCCTCGTCATGTTCCACACGAGGGTCTGTTTGTTTTCCATCACCCGTTTCTCCTGTGGGGTTGTCTCCCCTTTGTTCCTTTTACCTCTTTCTCACCCTTAATATATAGTGCTTAGACTCCTGCCTTCACACAGTATCAAAGGAAGCCCTGACTCTCATCACTCATTGTCTTTGAGTACTGATCCACTTGGTACCCCCTATTCCACTGAAGGTCCCCTTTTTTCTTCAATCTCCAAAATGCCTGCTGTTTAATCCTCTACTCTGAAACGTCCTGGTACATCACACCTCATCTGCACCTCCTTTTATAAGTCATGAGTAGCCCATTCTTGTTATTTTTTCACATTCTACTTAATCGTTAGTTTTTGTATGATTCATCACCTTCTCTTCAGTCTGGTGCATTGTATTGTAGCCTTGATGTAGTGCCTGGTACACCTATAGGTGCACCAAGCGCTTTTGGGATAGTTAAGTAAGCATCTACTCAGTTTGTTTTGCATGGTTGTCATATTGCATGTTTGTAGTGTAGCCTGTATGTAGTATCATGCATGTACCCTAAACAGGTTGCAGTGAGTTTTTAGAACTACATTCACATAAAAGTATGCAGCAAGATTTTTGGAGAGGTTCAGTCACAGCTTGTAGTTATGTACGATTTCCTTTGCCAGATCTTTGCCAGGAAATGTCATATGTAGGGATCACGAGCCATCTACAGATACGGCAAAATAGCTATAATTTATTGTTTTTAACTATCCGGTACTTGATACTAATAAGACAACTGTTTTCATGATGTGATTTTTGTATATGTAGATGCACTATTTTTGCAAATGTCTATTTGTTATTCAATAAAAAAAAAACAATAAAGATATATAAACAAAAAAAAGGAAATTCATATGTAGGGAATAGCCATATTTTTAATGCTCTCTGCATTTTGAAATGGCTGTTCATGATCATTGTAATTGCTAGAAAAACTTTTCACAGCTTTGAATGGAGAAATAACCTTGACATGAGCAAAGTTTCCTGACTGAAGGGGCTGATCAGAAGTCCAGTCATTCTGGAGCTGGGTGCCCTTGCAAGTGATCTACTTGCTTCTCAGTGTCTGCCCCTAGCCTTCCTTTGGATGCCTACTGCTTGGTTATTAATTCTGACCACACCCACTCTATGCATCTGATTACCCTCCAGGACATCCCCCTGCCAGCCTTGCTGACTATTTGTCCTCATCATGTACATATTTATTTGCTTTTCTTGGGATCTGTACAAGGGATTTTTGTAATGAAATGTGATCAGTACCATTGGTTGAGATTTTAATTCTGGTAGATCAGTTTTTCCAGAACTGTGGCTCGCGCCCCACTGTTGGATCGCCAGCCGATTTTTGGTGGGTCACAAAAGTCCAAACAATAAATAAAGCAGCCTTTAAATTCTGTACTCATCTTGTCAGTTCTGCCGTGCGTCAAATGTCAGGCTAGGTCTTCTGAAAAAATGCTGCTTATACTTGTAACATGGGGATTGGTGTTTACAAACTCCTCTCACATTGCCGTTAGAGAAAGAAAAGTAAATTATGTGATAATCTTGCTGGGGTACAGAGCGTGTGAAAGGAAAGGCTGCAGGATGCCTTTTTGTTTTGTAGCCCACACCGAGATGTACATTCCTGTAAATGAACTGTACACATTCAGCGGTTAGGAAAGCAGAAATGAAGCACATTTTTTTGTAATTCTGAAGTGTGACGGAAACAAAGATTTTATTAGGACCAATACACTTTACTTGGTGATGCACAAATCATAAATGTTTACTGAAACCCGATTCCCGTATACTATCATTTGTGTGCAATATAGTTTTATCAATAAAACTGTAAGTCTGTGCAAATTTAGTAGACATTTCAGTGGAAAATATGCTGTCTGTAATTGACAGTACGCTACTTCACAATGCTTTAGTTACATTAAGAAATCACCTGCCTCTTCCATTACAACTAGGTGCGTTGCGAAAGTTTATCATTCTAAAACTTGGGTCATTATGTGGAACGTTAGATTTCCCCCCACTCTGGGGGCGAGTGGCAGCAGCTCATCCACCTGTCTCCCTCCTCTTACCTCCCATTGTGTTTTTCTTTTCAGAGCTGGTCAGGTGGAGCACATGCGCACAAACCGGCGGCTGCAGACCCTTCTCCAAACCCAGAGAGACCTGATGTCGAAGGAGCTGTGGTTATACAGTAAGAAGAGATGTGCACAACCTGAGTATTACTCTAAGATACATTTACTTTCTGTTTGACTGGTACCCTGTGATGCTACTAGCCCATGGCTTTCTCCCTTGATTAATCTTGAGGTTTCACACTTTGGAATTCATATTATCTTTCCCTCTCCGAACGTTCCAGTGAGGTGTTGGACCCCCTTACTACTTGCTCAGGATATCATTCAAGTTGAATTTGGTATAAGCGCAATCCTAGTGAATGAGTTATGTGGATGACTCTAGGAACATTTCAGCATGGAAGGCCAGTACCTTCAGGAAGGGTGTGATGCAGCATACTGTTGTGATATACAGAAGTGACTGCAGAAAAGGTTTAATGTAAGGAATCTATAATGCTCGTAACGTGCTACTAATGTGACTGTAAGAAATTTTTAATGCGACTGAAGCAAATGTTAACATGATTACTGAGCAACTCCAAGAAATGTAATAGCACAATGCAATGCTTTCGTGAATTTCACGAGCTCACCATGGTAGCCTGCATTGAGTTCAACACTCCCCCTCTCGGATGCGTAAAATTTCTCCAAGTAGCCATGCATGCCTTCATTTTTGACTTGTCTGTACCATTACAGAAGCGGTTCTCCCATAAGCAAGTACATCATCACTCCATCCCCAGTGTATGGGGGGCGCTTGTATGATGCTTTCAGTCTTTTTGGGCCTTCCCTGTAAGATACAGCTTGAGTCTCTTAGCACATGACCTACAGGACTCATGTCTGGGCATATCCATGCTACTTAGGATGGCTCACTGAGAAAAGCATCGCAACAACCCAAAGAAGCTTGGCGGCTGAGTAGAACATCTCTCCACCTTCTGGCATCTGTTAACTCCAAAAAACACTACCCTTTTCAGACTAGAAAGCCCAAAGGGGAAAGAACAGAAGGGGAAACCCCCCAGCTAGGTGCCTAGAAAATATAAGCAGCTCCTTTATGAGTCCAGTGCTGGCATCTTATCTCCAACAATTCAGGAATGTGTGAAAGACTCCCTTTCAGGGCCTTGTGCCAACTCCCCACTCGCTCCTAACTTCTAGCATCCAGTGACTTTACTCCCAGCCCTACCTTTCCTTAATGTAACAACATGATCCATGTTTTACGTGTGTGACCTATGCAGATGACCCTTCAAACCCTCCTGTACCAGCCACTGCCAGGCTTGTAATTTCTCCGCTTTCTGTAAATAAAGCAATATTGTGTGCTAAACGGTGTGATTTGCCTTGCGTTTAGCTCTGGCTTGGTCTATAGAAATGCATCTTGGTGTGAGTAGCATCCTAACATTTGTCATTATGTTTGTCTAGTTGGGATCAACACATTTGATTATCTGGGCAGTATCTTGAGCTATGTTGTCATCGCAATCCCTATCTTCAGCGGAGTTTATGGACAGCTGGGTCCAGCAGAGCTGAGTGCGCTCGTCAGCAAGGTGAGTTTTCTGAAGTCTCCCACATGCGTCCCTTGGAGCCAATGTCTTATTGTGCTGGATAAAATGGCTGCCCGTTAAGACTGCCGCTCATCTGGCACTAGGGTAGTCTGCTCAGAATGGGCATGGTCTGTTGGTAACTGTTATCCCAAAGTGTGGTTATGGTTGGTATGAAAGACATCCATTAGGAGGGACTTAGATGCTGATATTAAAGCCATCGGTGGAGTGCATGTTGCTTGTGACAATGGCAGTCACGCCAGATGGCAGTGATTTTTCTCCGAGCTGACCGTAATCCTGTGGTTATTGATATTCATTTCATGTTCAAATGATGGTAGTCATCACTGGCCTTGTACCATGAGGGACAATCATGTGCTGAAATACTTAGCAGTGTAGTGAGTTCTGTTCCGTGTCCTTTGTATAGCTCGTTGTGTTAGTGGTCTGATGCATATGTGGCTGGGCATTATCTGAGGACATCCCTTTTCCGCTGCATGATCAATTTTTTATTATTTTAGACAATGAAGACAATCAGTCTTATTAAATGGAGCAGCTTTCTTGAAAAATGTACATTTTTTTTTTTGGGCAGAGTTTTATAAAGCGCGAACTTGACCCGAATCCAATCAGGTATTAGAGCGCTTTACATAGTACCAGTTACGTTACATGAGGACACACATTCATTTTTTGTTAGGCACGGGGAGATCTAGGGGCATATGTATCAACATCTCCGTTTGCGATTCTCAAATAGCGATTTTTTGAGAATCGCTATTTGAGAATTGCAAAACGGGATGTATCTAAAAAAGCGCACAAATTTTGCGAATTCTTAAAATTCCTTAATTGCGATTAGCAAATTGTGAAATCGCAATTAAGGAATACCTTCCCATTCATTCCTATGGGCCAGGAGGCCCATAGCAATGAATGGGAAGTCCTTCTCAATTTGCGAATCGCTATTTGCTAATCGCAAATTGAGAATATTTTCAAAGGTGCAAGGGTGTCATGATGACACCCTGATGCACCCCTGAAATCAGCATGTGTGCGCATATGGCGCACATACATGCCCTAAGGGCATGTATGTGCGCCACATTGCACTTCGAAAAATGCAAAAAAGTGCATTTTTCAAAGAGATCGCAAATTACCACCAACTTGAAGTTGGTGGTAATTTGCGATTCCTTAAGGAGAAATCGCACAACTTGGGTGCATGTTACATAGCATTTAAGAAATCGCAAATTGGGATTTCTTAAATGCTTACGCAAACTTAAGAAATCGCAAAATTAGCGATTCCTTAAGAATGCGAGGCTGAAATGCCTCATACATCTCATTTTGCGATATTGTATTTGCAAACGCTGTATTTTTTGCGATTCGCAGCGTTTGCGAATACAAAATCGTTTCATACATATGCCCCTAAGTGATTTGCCCAGAATCACAGGATGTTCAGCGTCATTACCGAGACTCAAACCCAGTTTCCCAGGTCCGAGGTCGACCGCCCTAGCCGTTAGGCCAACTCCTCTCCCCTTATCACTTATTGTTTTGGAAAGTAATATGCAATATAGAGATGCGAAGTAGAGGAACACATATCGAGAACACTTAGACCCAGATATAAAACAGAAATAGTGTCAGAAGCATGGGAAGTTGGAAGGAAAATATTGCTTTCCTGTAACGTTTGGTTTGCAGCCTGCAGCGCTGCAGATTCACATGCTACGCACACTCCTGCCATTTAGTGTTGGACTCCGAACATTACAAGTTGTTTTTCTTTGAAGAAGTTTTTGGTTTTGAGGTGATTCACAGCAAGTCTCCTGAAACCAATCAAAGAAAAGTTTTCCTAACAACCTGAGTCTAGTTAGCACAGTACATAATGGGCAATTGAACACCTGATAGATATAATTTTATTTCTGCTAGTGATTGGGCATAAAAAAGGAAACACTGTGGACATGAAATGGCGATGCCACCTTTGGCAAGGAAAGTGTGTGTGCAGTACAAACCGTTTCCTTGGGTACCTGTGTAAAGGGTTCCTCAGCTGCTAAAAGCTTGAAGTTTACTCACTGTTATAAGAGAGAGAGGATAGCCACCAGAAAGTCAGCATTCCAAGAGAGAAATTGCACTGGGTTTCCCCATAAGCCTCATGGGGACAATGTTATGGTCCCAAGAGAGAACCAGAGGCAGTGTTGCACGGATTACCCCTTTAAGACCTTCCATGAAAGCTTAAATGACAGGAAATGTATGTGTTGATTGGTGTTCTCTGTTTTGTAGATATGCTGCTACTGCTGCCAAGTATGCATATATAAAAGAGTAGGCTAGCCCTGTGTTTTTTTTTTGTAACAGACGATGTGCTGGATTGTAGCTGTTTAAGGCTGCATTTGGTGATTGGAACAATAAATAGAAATTTGTTTCTATTAGCTGGCTGGCATGCACGAGTAGTACGCTTTATAGATTGTTTTACGGTTTGCAGGCATTCGTCTGGTAGCTGTACGTTTCTGAATTCGTTTCTAGGACCTCGGGTGCCAAATTGCAAAATTAGGTAATGTGAGGTTTGGATACAGCAACTGTCCTTGATGCTGACTGAGCTGGTCTAGATAGAGTGGAAGCGTTTTCTGTTGATTAATTACCATCTCTAGTAGAAGAGAGTACCAGGGCTGATCAGTCCACATGATGGCATTGAGAATTAGTGTCATTCGTTCTCGTCATGGTTTTCACAGCATGTTAGAAATTAGTGGCAGTGCGGGACAAACATAAGTAAATTACACTGACCGTCTGATCCACAGAGCATTAGCTGGGAGCCGTGGGTGAGTACCTGAAGGCGAAGTTTAGGCATTTGCATTCTGGTGCCCACTGTTTGGGTCCTCAAAAGTTTGAAGTACTGCTTGACTATGTGAGGCGTGATCTCCCATTTAAGAGACGCCTGATGTGTTCTGCTGAGGAGATTGGCAAAGTCGTTTTCACCCCTGGTAGCAACTCCGTTTGTAAGTAAATATGGGAATGTATTGCTCATTGCCAAATATCTTGAGCTAGTTTGGACAAATGTGCAGAGCAGATGCCTCACCACTGTTTTTTTATGTGTAGTACATTGTGGCCATGTGGTCAGTGTGAATTAAGACAATTTTCAGCTGAAGTACTGTTTTAAAAGCTTGATATGCTAGCTAACCTACCATGAGATGTAACACATTGATGTGGAGGCTTTTCTTATGAGGATACCATTGCCCCTGAATTGTTGAGTTGCCCAAATGAGCTTCCTAAGCTGTGATGTGTTGGTCATCTGTGGTCTGGAGTACAGAAACAAACCGCCCGCCCAAATATTTTTCTTATTCTACAATTGGAGTTTGTGCTGAACATTTGTCTGTACCAACACTAGATCCACCCAATCACTTCTGACCATTTTATAGTCAGACATTACTGTAGACAACAAATGTACAACCTTGCATTTGGTACTAATGTAATGCAAGACAACATCATTACCAGCAGTTTTATTTAGTCATCGTCACTGTCAGAGGATGCAACATCATGTAAAGAGGAAGTGGCCTTTGCAATGCAATCACTCTTATTCCTGAGGTAAGTTTTCGTTGTAACTGTATTGAGTGTCAGTCCTAGAAATACCTGTGTTTGCCAGCTGTAGGAAGCTGGCTCTCTATACAGTGCACCAAACTGAGGTACACTATGCATAGATCAAGGCAACTCTTATTGGTTTACAGAGGCACAAGAAGAAAAAACAAATTCTCTCTTTTGTGGTAGTGTGGGCAAACAGTTTAGGCTTATCAGAAATAGTGTGAAGCACTTGTACTCAGAGGCAATAAATGAGACACGCACTCAAGAATAAATCCGAGACCAATTTAGAAAAATAAGACATATTTTATATAATCTTCAACACCAAGAACTTCAGGATCAAGTAAGTCGTTTTTGAGATATTGATTTTTACATGCAAGTATAACGTTCACTTAAATGCGTCTTTCCGCAGCAATGCTTTCCTGTGGGGAAAAGGCATATACTGCACACAGTTATTTGGAATAGGTTTCCGGGGTCCTCTTCAGGACTGAAGGTGACAGGGGGCCAAGTTCCAAAGAACAACAGCAGTTAGTCTTTACCTGCCCTGGAGTGTCCAGGTGCAGTGGTGCTGGTCGGGGTTGATAGCTTTGTGCGCTACACCAAAAAAAGGGGGGGGGGGGGGGGGGGGGAGGGCTCACCTAGAAACAGGCTGCAGAGGGAGAATTGTGGACCAGTCGGGAGCTCCTAACAGGGGGCTTGGTTCGTGAGGGCCCTGGGAGCAGGGAAGCACAGTCTGCTCTCGGAAAACCCGTCAGAGGCGCTCAGGTGCAGGGTGGTTAGGTCGAATGGGCTCTTGCGTCACAGGCACTCATGGTTGTTGGTCTTCGCCGTTTGAAGGGACAAAAACAGGACACTGGGGCCAATGTTGAAGTGGGTCCCTACGGTGCTTATGTCCCTTGATGCCTGCTCGGTTTTGGAGTTGTTGTAGTCCTCATTTGACTCAAACAGGCTTTGGTTGCTGTAAGGGGTCCAGTAGCCCAGGTATTGGTGCTGTGCGGTTCCGGTTGGTCCTGGTGGCTTCCCACTTGGTGGGGAGATGGATCAAACCTCGTGTAGCACAGAGACCTCTTCCTGGGCAGCTGCTGTATCAGTGGAACTGGAGTGCGGCAGAACGGTAGACTGGACTTTGCTTGTTTGGTGCCTGTAGGGGAGCAGCTCCCCTACTCCAAGGGAGATTGTTGGCAATTTGTGAAGTGCTGGCAGTCCACCTGGGTTCTTGGCAGAAGAACAGCGACAGGATGAGTCGGTTTGTCGTGATTGTCAGGACAGGTGCAGGCAAGGTTTTGCACCCAAAAATCTGCAGCTGGTCCACTGAACTCGCTTTCTTCACTCTTCTTTGTCCTCTTCTTCTTGCGTTCGTCGAATCTGTGTTCCTGGTGTCGGTGATGCCACCTAAATATTCAACTTGGGGGCGTTAAGGGGAGTGTAAGGTAGCAGTCAATGGGTTACCTACTTTTAGGGTCCCTACAACCCCTACATGACCAATTCCTGTGGGGAGTGGGCATAACCCTGACCCAGTGTATCTAATTTCACTAAAAATCAAGATGGTGGAATTCTATTTTTCACTTCAGGTAGCCCACCTTAGGGGTTACTCCAGCCTGATAATAAACACACCTCCTGACTAGCTTATTTTCCCACCTGATCTGGCACCAAATAGGCCCAGGGCAGGGGGTGGCATTTCCCCAGTCTGGTGAAATCCAGAATCTCATATCAAAAGCGGCAGCGGCCTTTGAAGCCTCCTGCCTTGATATGCAGATTACTGGCCATCCTAGATGGAGGAGTTGACACCACCTTCGGTCAGAGTAGACTCTGTGTCTGACCTCAGAGTGCATGGGCTCTCACCTTCAGGGGATCATATACCGGTCTGTGGTGGCAGGCTGGTCAACACCAGTCAGCCAGTTCACTACAGGTTGGTAGGTGTTCTGGGTGCATGTTTTAATAAATCCATGACTGGCTTCAGTACGGATTTATTAAGAAAGATGTTTGATTCCAAACACCGTAGGGTTTAGCAAAGCCATCAGGTAGCTGGGGAACTCATAATGACCAGTGTCCAGTACACGTACTCAAAATGGCTTCCCTCTTCACTTGTAATATCTGGCAATTAGACTAAACAGCACAGGGGCATATCTGCTCATGCAGATAAGTGTTCACATGTAATATAATGCACCCTGACTTAGGACTGTAAGGCCTACTGTAGGGGTGACTTACATATATTTCATGCAGTGCCTGGGGACCTGGCACACAGGGTGTATCCCATGTTGTGTTTTCACTTTTGTCTGCACCATTTCACACAGCCTGCAATGGCAGTGTGCATGAGTTTGGTGGTGGGCCCCTTAGGGTGGCACAATAAATGCTGCAGCCCTTAGGGACCCCCCTTAGTACCCATGCCCTTCTTTCGAGGGGTGGCATTTCCTAGGGACTAACAGGGGTGCTAAAGGGTTTGGCAATTGTGGAACAATTGTACAATTAACTTGATTTTGGGAAAGAAAACTGCCACTGGAAACTGAAACCCAGTGCCCTTCAGTCAAAGTTGCATCAAATACAGGCAAGAAAATGGGGGTGAGCATGTCAAACAAAGGGCACTTTCCTTCAGCTGCTGAGACAGGTGAGATTTCTTGGCATGGATCATGAAGCCAAATTTATGTAGGAGGTGATTAACATGATGAGTTTGGCAGAGGCTTTATGCACAACTTGCCCCGCTACTAACCAATCCCCTAAATTAGGGAAAATATACATTGGGCTATACTTCAGCGAGCCACAACTGCTTCTAAGCACTTTATAAATACTTGCGGTGTTGGTATTACTCAGAGCAATAGAAATTTGAATTTGTACATATAACACTTACCACAAAACTCTGATACTGGGGATGTGCCTGCTGAAGTGGGATGTGAACGTTTACTTCTTTCAGCTCAAGCGTCGCCATAATGTCTCCCATAAGTAGAAGTGTTATGACTTCTTGCAGGGTGATCGTGAAGTAATCTGAGTTTATGTAGCAGTTGTGCACTCAATGGCCAAGATTTATCCCAAGGTTTTGTTGTTTTTAGGAATCCTAAAATATAGGGAGTGTGCTTGTCTCTGTTGATTTGTAGGCGCTATTTTGATAGCCCAGTTCTGTAGATGTG
Source organism: Triturus cristatus (assembly GCF_964204655.1). Lineage (NCBI taxonomy): Eukaryota > Metazoa > Chordata > Amphibia > Caudata > Salamandridae > Triturus > Triturus cristatus. The sequence goes on from NC_140592.1 coordinate 1,030,081,115, forward strand.
CCTGCACCTCTTATATATAGAGGTTGAAATGGTGACGCTTTGGGTTGACATTTTTGGGGAGGGGCGTGTTGGTAGATTTGGAGGGATGGTGTGGAACTCCAAGCAGTGGCAATACATAATCTTGAATAATACCCACTAATCTGGGCAGCCTACTAATTCCAGAGTGGGAGGTATAAACTTAACCGTCCCCCACATGTGCTGAATAGTCAGCGGGGATGTAGGGAAGATCATTGCTTGGTGGCTGAGGTGCCTTTTTCTTGCGCACCTCTGACTATAGTACTCCCTTTTCCAGAAAATGGTCCCCTGGTATAGTGTCATTTCCTGTCTTGTTGCTCTACTTTGTAAAGTTGACTAGTGTGGCTTACATGCTGATGTAATTCCAGTTTTTGTTGCGAGCTTCATCTGCATATTTTGGTATATTACTCTTGGTGGTTGTTTTGGACACCATCCATTGATTTTGTTCTGCTGATGTCTTTAAAAAAATCTTTTTCTTCATTTCATTGTCTTGACATGTGGACCTCCAAAAGCGGACCAATGAGGTGCTGCCTGACTTCTGGGTGCCAGGCATATCTACACTGCAGGATACTATTATTAACTCGCCTTGATACTGTGGCCTCTGCATCTAAGGCATACCTGATGCTGGTGCTGGAAATTATGTACCTTCCTCTCTGACATTTTAATCTTTTTTTTTTAAATATCTGACAGGAACATGCTGTATCAGATCTTCTATTTATTCCCATTGACTCCTGCCACCTTCAGCTAAACGGCCATTGGAATTAGCTATGCCCCATTGTGAAGCATCCGTAACGCTACTCCTTTCCCTACTGCATTGATCATTTTACTTTCTTTATCAGCATTGGGGTGACTCCTGGTCCCTGCATAAGTGCCCTTTTTATAGCAGTATATACCATCAGAGTGTCAGCGACACATGCCCATGGATAGACAGCAAATATTGTAGTTCAAGTCTTTTCGTGTCGTAACTTCTCTAGCCTTCATTGGGTCCTTAAATTCACCAGTGCTCTATTCAGTTTTTCTCAATAAGGAAGTCATTCTCTTCCTGTTCTACATGTAGGAGCTAGTGGTGTGCTACTGCTCTAACAATGATAGTGGAGTATGTAGAGATGTTATCAAGTGGAGATTCTCAAACTGTGTATGGCTGTATGGCCTTGGCCACTTGGGTGTTTACTCTGTAGTAATTCCAAGCATCGTCCCATTGGCCAGTTTACCCTGGCTCTTGGTGTATTGGTATTGGCTCAACTGAATGCTTCTCGTTAGGTCCTGAATTTACAGACTGTGGTGACATTGGTTGTGTTAAGGTAGGTGCACCCTTCTTTTATTTTTTTGCAACTTTATTCAACAGTTTAAGGTGCAGTATGATTTGATAGCACAAATTAAAATCATTATACTCCTCTTCTTGCATAGAACCTTTTCACATATCTATCAGGAAAACCATCTGAAATCATTGTATGAGGGTAATATTTCACATTTGTTTTACAGTCTCTTTTTTTCTTAATCGCGCAAAGTTGGAGACCATGTACACAGGTTTGAACATCTCACCACTACAGGCATGCGTGCCACCACATAACCCATACCCTTGCGCCATCTTACATACGTAATGAAAGGGGACCGTATTTTTCTAATGTTGCTAATTTATCGGTAACAGTTGCTGCAAGTTTTCCCTTAGTGTATATGGACTGCATCTTGGTTCACCAGACCATCACCATGCAGGGTTCCACAAACTTCTAGAATGCAGTCTGGCTGCAAATAGAAGGTGTGAGTTTGCCAATTTTAGATGTAAAAGGGTATGAGTTGTCATTCCCTGCCTATCCCAGCAGTATAACCAAAGGATCTAATCCTAGTGAGATTAATCTTTTGGGATAAAGCACCATCTCCATAGAATCTTGTGCGAATTCTCCTTATACTGTGATGCCTTTCTTTCCTTAGGGATTGGAAAATGTCTAACCATTTCAGATTAGCATCCTTAAATGTAAGCCTTCACATTTTAGGAAGGACTGATGTGTTTTGTGGGGGTGTACATAATATAACACATGCGTGTATAGATATATATATTCATCTAACATCTCACATTTTTGATCCATCTGGCTGGAGCCCTTGTTGGCTCAGCTCTGAAGACTTACTCAGGTTCACACTAATTTCAGTGCCTCACCTCTGCTCTTGAGAATAGTTTCCTTGACCTCTGGCTCTTGGGACATTGACTTTAGGTGCCGACTGGTGCGAGTAAGTTGGGTGGTGAAAACTCTCAAGAGGAAGGTCTTCAGACAAAGTAGGATGCTCTAGGGGCAGTTTCGTTCCAGAACTCAGTGTAGACTTGTTTCAAGGTTGATCCCCTGTGGTTGAAACCTTGGTAAGCTGTGCAACATTTTTTCGAGGCTAAGAGTGCTGTGACTAGTCCCTGTTGTTGATCTAATGGATGAAAGTTGTAGTCATTCTCTTGGATGTGTGCTTCAAGATTCAGCTTCTCTGGAGTTTGTTTTAATGAGATATAGAATTTGGACTGCACTGTCTTTGTTCCTGTCGTGTACTGGACGGACTGCCCCTATCATCACTGGACTCAAAGCTCTCTGTGTACTCTGCTACCTCTCCAACTGAGGTCTCAGTAGAGTCTTGATGCTCCATTTCTCAGCAGTGCACCCACCTTCTGTTGTATTTGTGCCAAATAGTTTTCTTGGACCATAAGAAGTTACATACAGAACAGTTGATCTCATTGTGGTGCCTCACTTAACACAATTGACAGATCTGATGCTTGCTCCATCCTCAGGAACTTGCTACTGAAAGAGAGGCAAAACTTGCATGGAGTGTTGTCCATATACACTCTCCTTACCAACAAATCATTCACATAAGACCTGCTCCTCCTGGTTGTTTGTCTCTGCAATAGGTGTTGGCACAATCTGTGTTCTTTAGGTTGTTCTATTCTCTGTCAGCTCTTCTTTTCATTATTGTCCGTAATCACAATCGATCTGTTTTTGATGGACCTCTTGAAACATGTCCGAGCTTGATGGTGTAACAACACAGTCTGAGATGCAGTCAGTATCCTGGTACATTGTGGGTTTTAGGGGAGGCACCATAATTGACCTCGAAACCGAAAGCCCTCCTTCGACGAAATACAGCTTGCGATAATCCGAAGCCAACAACAAAAGGCAGGAGTGTGCACAGCATGTGATCAACAGCTACACTTGTTGTAAACAAGCAGTTAACATGACCTCCATTTGAAAAGATACAGAGAGCGTGCACTATAACTACTTTGCTTTCTCTCTTTGGCTGTAGATGTAGACCTATCCACAATGGTTTGATTCACCTAGTACACCATGGTACGTTTTGTCTGCTAAATAATGTGCACTGTGTGTCCAAATGTGTAGTGCTGCTGAAGATACCCCCACCAAGGTATTTTCATGGAAGGAGGGTAAACCAGCATTGGCATAGCCAATAGGTCTCGCTTTTGGGACCTTATAAGTATTTAGTTATGCAACTGTTGTGTGTGTGTGGTTGTGGTTGTGTGTGGTTGTGTGTGTGTGTCCGCTTGTGGTGGTTGTGTGTGTAGTTGTTTGTGTGTGGTTGTTTGTGTGTGGTTGTGTGTGTGATTGTGGTTGTGTGTGGTTGTGTGTGCTTGTGGTTGTGTGTGTGGTTGTGTGTGTGTGGTTGTGTGGTTCTGTGTGTGTGTGGTTGTGTGTTGTGGTTGTGTGTGGTTGTGTGTGTGTGTGGTTCTGAGTGGTTGTGTTTGTGGTTGTGTGTGTGCTTGTGGGTTGTTGTGGTTGTGTGTGTGTGCTTGTGTGTGGTTGTGTGTGTGTGTGGTTGTGGTTAAAGTTTTAGTCACTACTCAAAATGAAATCCATTGTATCGGCGTTGCCAGTGCTCCTTTATGTTTAATGCCCTAAATGAAACACGTTATAAGCATCAAAGGGCTGGCCGAGAAGGGAGGGAGGGAATGCGAGGAGCAGAGGGGAATGCGAGGAGCCAGAATGAAACTGACGAAAAGGAGCCAGAATGAAAGTGACAAAGGGAGGAGGGAGAGCCGAGCAGAGCATCAAAGGGCTGGGCGAGAAGGGAGGGGTGGAATACGAGGAGCAGAGGGGAATGCGAGGAGCCAGAATGAAACTGATGAAAAGGAGCCAGAATGAAAGTGACGAAAAGGGAGGAGGGAGATGCGAGCAGAGCATCAAAGGGCTGGGTGAGAAGGGAGGGGGGAATGCGGGGAGCAGCTGTGCACGTGCACGCCATCGTGCACTCAAGCTTTTAGCCAGCAAAACCATGTGAGTAGCACTTTGAAAACTCACCTACTAAAGTCTCTCCGAGCAGCGCATGCGCGCTGACTCAGCGAGACCTAAAAATGAAATTATATATAAAACAGCAGTGGAGATGGCCGCCTGAATTAGTCACTCCGTCGGACCAGGGGAAACGCTGTCCTTCCCGAGCCCTGCGACCGATTGTTTGTGCATCAGGTAGTGCATCAGGTAGTGCCGGCATCGCCTTGTAAGGTGTCTGGCGTCTGAGGAGCCCTCTATACTTGATGGCGGAGGTTGAATAACCGATTTTTAAGAGGGTTTTGCTTCGCGATGCAAAAGAAAAACAAAATGGCGCCCACCTGAAGGTCTCGACTAGAAGGTCCCGTTCGGCTGATCCGACGTCCCACGGCAAGTATATAATTGTCTGCCGAACATGACTGCTCACTCGCGCTGATGGCGCTTTGATGTCAAGGTACTTTCACCACCTTTAGTAACTTTGGCGAGCTGTTTGTTAATATATTGGCATGCCTGACTTCAAGATGGCGGCGATGCTGAGGCGATGCTGAGGCGCTTCAGGCTACACTAACGGCTATTAAAACTCAGACATCCAAAGTTATCGTTACCCTCGAGGGACCAGCGCGAGTCCAGTGCATGCCATGGGTCTGCTTGAGAATCGATGGATGTTTTCTTACAGCATTACTCAAACATCTGAATGCCACTTCATTTAAACATGGCTCGTGTCTTACCAAATGATAGCGACCTAGGCACTCCTGTTTTCTCCCCCTTGCTGGGATCCTGTCTTTGACCTCTGATGTCCTAGTGTGCTCTATTTGGGCGATTTGCGGAGGGAGGGAGCTGCATACCAAGCTCTATCACATCAGGCTCTGTGCTTCTTCTGTGCGAATTGCGGAGGGAAGGAGTTGCTCACCAAGCTGGAGAGAGGTTTGTTCTCTTCTCCGGGCGTATCTGGGCACGCTGCTATACTACCTGACACCACTGGCTACCTACTTGGATCAATGCCTTCTCATTGCGAATTAATGCCACACTGCCTTCTGTCGGCTAATCCTACCACACCTGGGCAATTCGCCGGCACTCTGCATGTGTAGTGGCCTCCTGGCCCACTGGAACTCCATAATCATCCACACAATGACCATGCATCACTACAGAGAGCCGCTACTATCTTGATAGGGGTCCTTTTTGAGTCATTCTTTTTCTCCCAGCACGGCGCTGTTGGGAGTCTCTAGACAACTTCACTAACCAAGCAGTCAACCAACTAATTTTCCATCTGTTACCACAACCTAAATACCTTCAAAATGGCTGACCGTGATTCCAAGTTGCTGCACAAAAGAAATAAAGGTGAACCCTCACAGTCAGATTCACCCATCAAAGTGAAACCAGATATCAATAGTACATTGGACCTAATCCTTAAAAAGCTGGCTGATGTCCATGAGTTGGCCAAATCAACCAAACAAACTACAGAAACTATACAGCTGGAGATAACGGCCATTAGAGCAGATATGAACACTGTGAATAACAGACTTTCTGTAGCTGAACAGAGGATCAGTGATGTTGAGGACATTGTAACCAAGTCATGCAATGAAGCAAAATCCCTGAAGAATGTGTCGTCTATGCTCATGAGACAGACAGCTGAGTTGGAAGACCGTAATCGTAGAGGCAACATCCGAATCCTTGGTGTTCCGGAGGGGTCGGAGGAGGCTCTAGGCTCCTGTTTAGCCTTTCTAGAGGACTGGATTCCTAAGTTCACTGGCATATCGTTTGATCAGCCTTTTGAATTGGACAGAGCACACAGAATCCCTTCATTTAAATCCTCACCACGGCAGGGGGTCCGTCCAATCATCTGTAAGCCTCTGCGATTTCGACAGGTAGAAGCAATACTTAACTATGCCCGGAAAAACCATCAACTCACCTGGAAGGGTCACAAAATTATTTTTACCCAAGATATTTCGAAGCCTACATATCGAGAACACTTAGACCCAGATATAAAACAGAAATAGTGTCAGAAGCATGGGAAGTTGGAAGGAAAATATTGCTTTCCTGTAACGTTTGGTTTGCAGCCTGCAGCGCTGCAGATTCACATGCTACGCATACTCCTGCCATTTAGTGTTGGACTCCGAACATTACAAGTTGTTTTTCTTTGAAGAAGTTTTTGGTTTTGAGGTGATTCACAGCAAGTCTCCTGAAACCAATCAAAGAAAAGTTGTCCTAACAAACTGAGTCTAGTTAGCACAGTACATAATGGGCAATTGAACACCTGATAGATATAATTTTATTTCTGCTAGTGATTGGGCATAAAAAAGGAAACACTGTGGACATGAAATGGCGATGCCACCTTTGGCAAGGAAAGTGTGTGTGCAGTACAAACCGTTTCCTTGGGTACCTGTGTAAAGGGTTCCTCAGCTGCTAAAAGCTTGAAGTTTACTCACTGTTATAAGAGAGAGAGGATAGCCACCAGAAAGGCAGCATTCCAAGAGAGAAATTGCACTGGGTTTCCCCATAAGCCTCATGGGGACAATGTTATGGTCCCAAGAGAGAACCAGAGGCAGTGTTGCACGGATTACCCCTTTAAGACCTTCCATGAAAGTTTAAATGACAGGAAATGTATGTGTTGATTGGTGTTCTCTGTTTTGTAGATTTGCTGCTACTGCTGCCAAGTATGCATATATAAAAGAGTAGGCTAGCCCTGTTTTTTTTTTTTAATGTAACAGACGATGTGCTGGATTGTAGCTGTTTAAGGCTGCATTTGGTGATTGGAACAATAAATAGAAATTTGTTTCTATTAGCTGGCTGGCATGTACGAGTAGTACGTTTATAGATTGTTTTACGGTTTGCAGGCATTTGTCTGGTAGCTGTACGTTTCTGAATTTATTTCTAAGACCTTGGGTGCCAAATTGCAAAATTAAGTAATGTGAGGTTTGGATACAGTGACTGTCCTTGATGCTGACTGAGCTGGTCTAGATAGAGTGGAAGCGTTTTCTGTTGATTAATTACCATCTCTAGTAGAAGAGAGTACCAGGGCTGATCGGTCCGCATTATGACATTGAGAATTAGTGTCATTCGTTCTCGTCATGGTTTTCACAGCATGTTAGAAATTAGTGGCAGTGCGGGACAAACATAAGTAAATTACACAGACCGTCCGATCCACAGAGCATTAGCTGGGAGCCGTGGGTGTGAGTACCTGAAGGCGAAGTTTAGGCATTTGCATTCTGGTGTCCACTGTTTGGGTCCTCAAAAGTTTGAAGTACTGCTTGACTATGTGAGGCGTTATCTCCCATTTAAGAGACGCCTGATGTGTTCTGCTGGGGAGATTGGCAAAGTCGTTTTCACCCCTGGTAGCAACTCCGTTTGTAAGTAAATATGGGAATGTATTGCACATTGCCAAATATCTTAAGCTAGTTTGGACAAATGTGCAGAGCAGATGCCTCACCACTGTTTTTTTTTATGTGTAGTACATTGTGGCCATGTGGTCAGTGTGAATTAAAGAAAATTCTGCTGAGGTACTGTTTTAAAAGCTTGATATACTAGCTAAACTACCATGAGATGTAACACATTGATGTGGAGGCTTTTCTCATGAGGATACCATTGCCCCTGAATTGTTGAGTTGCCCAAATGAGCTTCCTAAGCTGTGATGTGTTGGTCATCTGTGGTCTGCAGTACAGAAACAAACCGCCCGCCCAAATATTTTTCTTATTCTACCATTGGAGTTTGTGCTGAACATTTGTCTGTACCAACACTAGATCCACCCAATCGCTTCTGACCATTTTATAGTCAGACATTACTGTAGACAACAAATGTACAACCTTGCATTTGGTACTAATGTAATGCAAGACAACATCATTACCAGCAGTTTTATTTAGTCATCGTCACTGTCAGAGGATGCAACATCATGTAAAGAGGAAGTGGCCTTTGCAATGCAATCACTCTTATTCCTGAGGTAAGTTTTCGTTGTAACTGTATTGAGTGTCAGTCCTAGAAATACCTGTGTTTGCCAGCTGTAGGAAGCTGGCTCTCTATACAGTGCACCAAACTGAGGTACACTATGCATAGATCAAGGCAACTCTTATTGGTTTACAGAGGCACAAGAAAAAAAAACAAATTCTCTCTTTTGTGGTAGTGTGGGCAAACAGTTTAGGCTTATCAGAAATAGTGTGAAGCACTTGTACTCAGAGGCAATAAATGAGACACGCACTCAAGAATAAATCCGAGACCAATTTAGAAAAATAAGACATATTTTATATAATCTTCAACACCAAGAACTTCAGGATCAAGTAAGTCGTTTTTGAGATATTGATTTCTACATGCAAGTATAACGTTCACTTAAATGCGTCTTTCCGCAGCAATGCTTTCCTGTGGGGAAAAGGCATATACTGCACACAGTTATTTGGAATAGGTTTCCGGGGTCCTCTTCAGGACTGAAGGTGACAGGGGGCCAAGTTCCAAAGAACAACAGCAGTTAGTCTTTACCTGCCCTGGAGTGTCCAGGTGCAGTGCTGCTGGTCGGGGTTGATAGCTTTGTGCGCTACACCAAAAAAGGGGGGGGGGGAGGGCTCACCTAGAAACAGGCTGCAGAGGGAGAATTGTGGACCAGTCGGGAGCTCCTAACAGGGGGCTTGGTTCGTGAGGGCCCTGGGAGCAGGGAAGCACAGTCTGCTCTCGGAAAACCCGTCAGAGGCGCTCAGGTGCAGAGTGGTTAGGTCGAATGGGCTCTTGCGTCACAGGCACTCATGGTTGTTGGTCTTCGCCGGTTGAAGGGACAAAAACAGGACACTGGGGCCAATGTTGAAGTGGGTCCCTACGGTACTTATGTCCCTTGATGCCTGCTCGGTTTTGGAGTTGTTGTAGTCCACATTTGACTCAAACAGGCTTTGGTTGCTGTAAGGGGTCCAGTAGCCCAGGTATTGGTGCTGTGCGGTTCCGGTTGGTCCTGGTGGCTTCCCACTTGGTGGGGAGATGGATCAAACCTCGTGTAGCACAGAGACCTCTTCCTGGGCAGCTGCTGTATCAGTGGAACTGGAGTGCGGCAGAACGGTAGACTGGACTTTGCTTGTTTGGTGCCTGTAGGGGAGCAGCTCCCCTACTCCAAGGGAGATTGTTGGCAATTTGTGAAGTGCTAGCAGTCCACCTGGGTTCTTGGCAGAAGAACAGCGACAGGATGAGTCGGTTTGTCGTGATTGTCAGGACAGGTGCAGGCAAGGTTTTGCACCCAAAAATCTGCAGCTGGTCCACTGAACTCGCTTTCTTCACTCTTCTTTGTCCTCTTCTTCTTGCGTTCGTCGAATCTGTGTTCCTGGTGTCGGTGATGCCACCTAAATATTCAACTTGGGGGCGTTAAGGGGAGTGTAAGGTAGCAGTCAATGGGTTACCTACTTTTAGGGTCCCTACAACCCCTACATGACCAATTCCTGTGGGGAGTGGGCATAACCCAGACCCAGTGTATCTAATTTCACTAAAAATCAAGATGGTGGAATTCTATTGTTCACTTCAGGTAGCCCACCTTAGGGGTTACTCCAGCCTGATAATAAACACACCTCCTGACTAGCTTATTTTCCCACCTGATCTGGCACCAAATAGGCCCAGGGCAGGGGGTGGCATTTCCCCAGTCTGGTGAAATCCAGAATCTCATATCAAAAGCGGCAGCGGCCTTTGAAGCCTCCTGCCTTGATATGCAGATTACTGGCCATCCTAGATGGAGGAGTTGACACCACCTTCGGTCAGAGTAGACTCTGTGTCTGACCTCAGAGTGCATGGGCTCTCACCTTCAGGGGATCAGATACCGGTCTGTGGTGGCAGGCTGGTCAACACCAGTCAGCCAGTTCACTACAGGTTGGTAGGTGTTCTGGGTGCATGTTTTAATAAATCCATGACTGGCTTCAGTACGGATTTATTAAGAAAGATGTTTGATTCCAAACACCGTAGGGTTTAGCAAAGCCATCAGGTAGCTGGGGAACTCATAATGACCAGTGTCCAGTACACATACTCAAAATGGCTTCCCTCTTCACTTGTAATATCTGGCAATTAGACTAAACAGCACAGGGGCATATCTGCTCATGCAGATAAGTGTTCACATGTAATATAATGCACCCTGACTTAGTACTGTAAGGCCTACTGTAGGGGTGACTTACATATATTTCATGCAGTGCCTGGGGACCTGGCACACAGGGTGTATCCCATGTTGTGTTTTCACTTTTGTCTGCACCATTTCACACAGCCTGCAATGGCAGTGTGCATGAGTTTGATGGTGGGCCCCTTAGGGTGGCACAATAAATGCTGCAGCCCTTAGGGACCCCCCTTAGTACCCATGCCCTTCTTACGAGGGGTGGCATTTCCTAGGGACTAACAGGGGTGCTAAAGGGTTTGGCAATTGTGGAACAATTGTACAATTAACTTGATTTTGGGAAAGAAAACTGCCACTGGAAACTGAAACCCAGTGCCCTTCAGTCAAAGTTGCATCAAATACAGGCAAGAAAATGGGGGTGAGCATGTCAAACAAAGGGCACTTTCCTTCAGCTGCTGAGACAGGTGAGATTTCTTGGCACGGATCATGAAGCCAAATTTATGTAGGAGGTGATTAACATGATGAGTTTGGCAGAGGCTTTATGCACAACTTGCCCCGCTACTAACCAATCCCCTAAATTAGGGAAAATATACATTGGGCTACACTTCAGCGAGCCACAACTGCTTCTAAGCACTTTATAAATACTTGCGGTGTTGGTATTACTCAGAGCAATAGAAATTTGAATTTGTACATATAACACTTACCACAAAACTCTGATACTGGGGATGTGCCTGCTGAAGTGGGATGTGAACGTTTACTTCTTTCAGCTCAAGCGTCGCCATAATGTCTCCCATAAGTAGAAGTGTTATGACTTCTTGCAGGGTGATCATCGTGAAGTAATCTGAGTTTATGTAGCAGTTGTGCACTCAATGGCCAAGATTTATCCCAAGGTTTTGTTGTTTTTAGGAATCCTAAAATATAGGGAGTGTGCTTGTCTCTGTTGATTTGTAGGCGCTATTTTGATAGCCCAGTTCTGTAGATGTGCCTGCACCTCTTATATATAGAGGTTGAAATGGTGACGCTTTGGGTTGACATTTTTGGGGAGGGGCGTGTTGGTAGATTTGGAGGGATGGTGTGGAACTCCAAGCAGTGGCAATACATAATCTTGAATAATACCCACTAATCTGGGCAGCCTACTAATTCCAGAGTGGGAGGTATAAACTTAACCGTCCCCCACATGTGCTGAATAGTCAGCGGGGATGTAGGGAAGATCATTGCTTGGTGGCTGAGGTGCCTTTTTCTTGCGCACCTCTGACTATAGTACTCCCTTTTCCAGAAAATGGTCCCCTGGTATAGTGTCATTTCCTGTCTTGTTGCTCTACTTTGTAAAGTTGACTAGTGTGGCTTACATGCTGATGTAATTCCAGTTTTTGTTGCGAGCTTCATCTGCATATTTTGGTATATTACTCTTGGTGGTTGTTTTGGACACCATCCATTGATTTTGTTCTGCTGATGTCTTTTAAAAAATCTTTTTCTTCATTTCATTGTCTTGACATGTGGACCTCCAAAAGCGGCCCAATGAGGTGCTGCCTGACTTCTGGGTGCCAGGCATATCTACACTGCAGGATACTATTATTAACTCGCCTTGATACTGTGGTCTCTGCATCTAAGGCATACCTGATGCTGGTGCTGGAAATTATGTACCTTCCTCTCTGACATTTTAATCTTTTTTTAAAATATCTGACAGGAACATGCTGTATCAGGTCTTCTATTTATTCCCATTGACTCCTGCCACCTTCAGCTAAACGGCCATTGGAATTAGCTATGCCCCATTGTGAAGCATCCGTAACGCTACTCCTTTCCCTACTGCATTGATCATTTTACTTTCTTTATCAGCATTGGGGTGACTCCTGGTCCCTGCATAAGTGCCCTTTTTATAGCAGTATAGACCATCAGAGTATCAGCGACACATGCCCATGGATAAACAGCAAATATTGTGGTTCAAGTCTTTTCGTGTCGTAACTTCTCTAGCCTTCATTGGGTCCTTAAATTCACCAGTGCTCTATTCAGTTTTTCTCGATAAGGAAGTCATTCTCTTCCTGTTCTACATGTAGGAGCTAGTGGTGTGCTACTGCTCTAACAATGATAGTGGAGTATGTAGAGATGTTATCAAGTGGAGATTCTCAAACTGTGTATGGCTCTATGGCCTTGGCCACTTGGGTGTTTACTCTGTAGTAATTCCAAGCATCGTCCCATTGGCCAGTTTACCCTGGCTCTTGGTGTATTGGTATTGGCTCAACTGAATGCTTCTCGTTAGGTCCTGAATTTACAGACTGTGGTGACATTGGTTGTGTTAAGGTAGGTGCACCCTTCTTTTATTTTTTTGCAACTTTATTCAACAGTTTAAGGTGCAGTATGATTTGATAGCACAAATTAAAATCATTACACTCCTCTTCTTGCATAGAACCTTTTCACATATCTATCAGGAAAACCATCTGAAATCATTGTATGAGGGCAATATTTCACATTTGTTTTACAGTCTCTTTTTTTCTTAATCGCACAAAGTTGGAGACCATGTACACAGGTTTGAACATCTCACCACTACAGGCATGCGTGCCACCACATAACCCATACCCTTTCGCCATTTACATACGTAATGAAAGGGGACCGTATTTTTCTAATGTTGCTAATTTATCGGTAACAGTTGCTGCAAGTTTTCCCATAGTGTATATGGACTGCATCTTGGTTCACCAGACCATCACCATGCAGGGTTCCACAAACTTCCAGAATGCAGTCTGGCTGCAAATAGAAGGTGCATTATGAGTTTGCCAATTTTAGATGTAAAAGGGTATGAGTTGCCATTCCCTTCTTTCCCAGCAGTATAACCAGAGGATCTAATCCTAGAGAGATTAATCTTTTGGGATAAAGCACCATCTCCATAGAATCTTGTGCGAATTCTCCTTATACTGTGATGCCTTTCTTTCCTTAGGGATTGGAAAATGTCTAACCATTTCAGATTAGCATCCTTAAATGTAAGCCTTCACATTTTAGGAAGGACTGACGTGTTTTGTGGGGGTGTACATAATACAACACATGCGTGTATAGATATATATATTCATCTAACATCTCACATTTTTGATCCATCTGGCTGGAGCCCTTGTTGGCTCAGCGCTGAAGACTTGCTCGGGTTCACACTAATTTCAGTGCCTCACCTCTGCTCTTGAGAATAGTTTCCTTGACCTCTGACTCTTGGGACATTGACTTTAGGTGCCGACTGGTCTCGAGTAAGTTGGGTGGTGAAAACTCTCAAGAGGAAGATCTTCGGACAAAGTAGGATGCTCTAGGGGCAGTTTCGTTCCAGAACTCAGTGTAGACTTGTTTCAAGGTTGATCCCCTGTGGTTGAAACCTTGGTAAGTTGTGCAACATTTTTTCGAGGCTAAGAGTGCTGTGACTAGTCCCTGTTGTTGATCTAATGGATGAAAGTTGTAGTCATTCTCTTGGATGTGTGTTTCAAGATTCAGCTTCTCTGGAGTTTGTTTTAATGAGATATAGAATTTGGACTGCACTGTCTTTGTTCCTGTCGTGTACTGGACAGACTGCCCCTATCATCACTGGACTCAAAGCTCTGTGTACTCTGCTACCTCTCTGGACTCTGTGGAAATATGGATTTTTATGATCAGTTATGTCCCCTATCTTGGACCCCAACGGTTTCATGTATAGATCATAAGTACATGTATGTTTCCTCCAGTTCCAGTTATGAAGACGCAAACACTTGTGCGTCCACCGTCAACATGTCCTCTTTCTGATCCGCCATGAATGGGCCGGATATTCTATTTCTAAGTATGAAAGGCCACCGGCTTTATATGGTTTATTTATCCCATTTTTCAGTCCAGGCGAGTAGGCCCTGATTCTGCCATCAAGCCTTTTCTGCCTTCTGCCTCTGAAAGCTCCAGTCTGACCTCGCATCTGTATCCATGAACTTTGTCCTACTCCCTGCGCGGCTAACGGTGCCTGACTCCAGCCTGTTGCCTGCCAAAAACTGTATTTCACCTTCAAGATTATCTGCTCTGCTCCGCTCTTCACCCAATGCATTCCTGTCTAGTAGTTTAAGTAAACATTCTTTCAGCTACCGAGCAAAGGGCCCGGCTTCTGTCTTTATGCAAGTAATTCATAGCCCTGTTACTATGGAAGATTTCTGTCCTCGCATCTAGTGTAGACACTTAGACGCTTGTACACGCACTAACAGTCAGTATAGTCAGTATAGAATAAGATTCTATCCTAAGAGACCTTTCTTTTTGGATAACACAGTTCTTTAAACATAGGATGTTAGATATGATTTGGGATTAGGTTGACATAACCCCAGACTTCTGTCTCCACATGTAGAGCTAAATGTCAAGTCCCTTTCACCCCCTAGTTGCACGTCAATCACACGTCATGCTGCTGCGCGCGCATCTCTGCCAAGTATTTCTGCTGACATTGCGAAATTCTTCCGTGGAACCACCCATTTCTGACATCATATCCAATGACGTTCTTTAAGTTACGCCCAGTTACACCTATTTTAGTTACGCATGTATGTTCTTATCTTTATTATCAACTGTTACGCCTCCTGCATCTGTTTCACTGTAATGCCTATTGTATAAAAATGATTACTTGTCAATAAAGTTGTTCCTTCACTTCCTGAACCTTCGTGGTGATGGAATATGGAGACCATTGATTCGAATCGATTTTGGAATAAAGCCCGTTCCGAACCTCTAATACCACGGATTCTGCCTCTTATTTTACTGAGCTATTATTATAGTTTTTCCGCATCAAATTAAGTCCCGGTAATTAAATTATTTACCACATAAATGGCGCCCGAACAGGGACACTTTCTCATCTCACGCGCCGGAGGTGCGTTGCAGGCCCGGTCTCCTGTCACAGCTGGACGGACAACAACGCGTACCCACAGGATTTCCTGTATCTCCCTCCTGCCGAGCGGGGGTAACTGAGGCTGCGATCAACACCCAGACGAGGCGGTGAGAAGTGCGAAGTATCCCGACCAGAGCCTAGCTGAGAGAGCAAGATCCGAGGTATACAGAGGCCCACCAGGTTCCGAAGTTTCGAGTCGAGTCCAGTCCGGTCCGAGTCCAGTTCAGTTCAGTTCCGAGGCCTTCCGTTCCGAGCTACCCGGTGAGTACCATTGTCGGGGAGGCGTTCTGACGTGCACATAGGTTGTGCCGGTCAAGACGGGTTTGGGTACACAAATCCGGTCTGCACTGTTTCAGCAGTGTATCTGTACTGTTTAGCAGTATATCAAGTATGTCTAGTATATAATCCAGAATTACCTAGTTAGTGCCGAGTATCATGTTTAGTGACTAGTTCCTCAAATGACCATCATTGCTGTTCATTAAATGTTAAATGTTAAAATGTTTTAAATACGTTCTGCATATTGTGGTGTGAATGACTGTTCATTATTGTATTTTGTTGTATTAAACGTGTTCAGAATTAGGTATCAGATCAGATCAGTTCTCAAAAATGCCGCTCTTTTCGAAATTAAGACAGATAAAAACTAGAAAAGGGGTACTCGAAGAAGCTGTTCCCATTCCTCCTAGGGACACTCCAGGGTACTTCATGTATCATAAACATGGCCTAGACGCCATATTATTTCTTGATTTATGGGTAGACTACACCAAGGAATTACCAGAAAGTCAGAGGTGGCCCGCAGCTGGGACCTGGGATGCAGATTGCATCGTGAAAGTAGAGGAAGAATTATGGAAAAAGAAAGCTAGACAATCACAGAAAGATGCCATTGAATTATGGCGTAAAGAATCGTATAGACGTACAGAAAAAGCACGTAGACAGGAAGAGAAGAGTAAGGAGAATTCAAATAAAGTTCGAGAAAATATATTAATTGAAGAAGGTACTCGAGTAAAATCAGAACAAGTAGACCGACAACGAAATGCCCTTATGAGTGGTATGTATCCTCTTTTGGCCGAAGGGTTACCTAAGGCTACTCCGGAGATACCAAAAGACTTGCCACCCCCATTGTTCCCGATAAAAGTACATCCCAAAGGACATCCCAGAACCGCAGAAGATGTTTTTCTTTCCTCTTATTTAGACGACGCAGCTCCCGAGTATGCTAGTGCTGCGCCACATAGACCGCCTGCCGAGGGGGTTCAACGCCAAGACCCTCCTCCGTCTGTACCTCCGCAACAACAAACTCCGACACAAGTTCCGGCAAGCACATCTGTTTCTACAGCTGTACCCACATCTATGGTTGCCATATCACGTTCAACGAATCCTTTCACATCCAGCACCCCAGGTGGTGCTACAGGAGGTACAACAAACATTTTTTCCACGCCACCCAGAGTAAATAAACTTTCCTTTCAAGAATTAGTCCACCAACGTACGCCCAAACTAGTAACTCCCGACGCGCTTAAGGAACTTCTAATAGATTGTAGATATGACCCGGTGCCCGGAAAAGGGGACGAAATGCTGCTGGCATCATTACGTATCCGACGAGCTGCAATATATTTAGGGAGGCTACCAGGAATGACTACACATTTAGAAAATATATATCACTTTGTCCAGTCAGGACGAGATTCCGAAAGTATTAATAGAGCCTTGGAGTACCAGAAAGTGGAGATACAGGGGGAACTGTTACGTGTCCTCATAAATTGTGTGATCAGAAATCAAGACCGACCAGGGGTAAATCCGGAAGAAATGCAAATTCTTACCACCTGGAGTCGGAATATATCAGAGGGGAGACATGATAAACGATCATGTATAGTAGCTATGTGCCGCAAGATCCGCAAAGAAGTAGAACGAATACACGAAGAAAGATTAGCAGTAGACGAGCCTGAACAAACCGAGGAGGAGGAAGAATTGGAACTGCCCACAGGACAGTTAGAAACTATGGCCTATGTAGGTAGAGGGAAATATTGTAATAATACTAGATGCTTTACTGATCCGATACGTCCGATACGTCCAGATAATAACAGAAACTTCCAAAACCCAATAATAAATATAAGGTCCCCCGAACATTCGTTCCAAGCCGCTGACAAATTGCTCCAAGAACGAAGGGGTTATCATATACTTGATTCTATGGACGAACAAGAATTAGCCAGGTCAGCCGTTCATTGGGTTGACAGTCCCGGAAAATATAGTGATGATACACTAGCACACACGTTTTTGAACCTCGCCCCAGATGAACAACGTTTAGCTGGTATCTATATGGTTCAACAACTCCTTATATTATATAAAAGCCAACACTCCGATCCTGGTCCATTACCTAATATATTGACTGAATTACTCACAAATAAATGGAGAGGTTCAGGTACTGAGTTAATTAGAGAAATACTAGAATCCAGAAAGCAGTATATTCTTTTTGTATGCCCCGAACATGTCTCACTGCCCATCAAGGAAAGAACGACGTACTATATGGATAGACAGAATCCCTTACGCGAAGTGCACCCGATAAAAGGTGATGACAATCAGTTTAAACGTGTGTTTGTATACACACCCATATCTAAAATAGAACTATTAGAAATGAAGAAAGTGGTACCCAGTCATGACAAAGACCCAGCGGGTTTCCACCGTGAAATTAAAGACATGTTGCTCATGGGAGAGTATACCTATCCAGACATTATGACGATATTGAAGGTATTAATGCCTGCGGGCATTTACGAAAAACTCAAGGAAAAGGACTGGGAGGTGGGAGACCAGAAGATAGATTGGACAGCATTAGAAAACGAAGAAAAAGCTCGAGGTCCAGGTTCAGGGCTTGGGGAAAAGACCAAAATACTACCAGGTTTACTAGTACAGGTATTGCCACGTTTATTAACTACGAAAAAGGAAGACTGGGGTGCAATTTCAGCCTGTAAACAAAAGCAAGATGAAGACACTAGTGATTTCTATGCCCGATTCGAAAAATGTTTTGGTATAAATAGTGGAATAAAAGCAAGTAGCGAATCTTATCCACATCTGTTTGTGACAAAATTAGTTGAAAATGCCCTGCCCCAAGTTAAGAATAGAGTATTGAAATTCGAGAGTACCTGGCAAGGTAACTCTCCGTCACAAATGTTACAAATGCTACAGTACCATCACAATAGAACTAGAGAGGAACAAGAACATGAACAAAGACGCATGAAAGACACGAAAATGAAAATGCTAGTTTCCCAGACAGTTCCAGCTGACGGTCATAAAAAGGGTATGACACAGTCCAGTGTTTCAACAGGTCCTGTAAAAGGGACATGCAACTATTGTAAACAGCCAGGCCATTATGTACACGATTGTCCAGTTTTAAAACATAATATTGCCATAGGTAATACTAAAGAAAGACCACGGCCACTTAGACAGGATCAGAACCAACAAGGAGCTCCGCAGCATGCACAGGCCATGCCAGCTCCGCAACAGTCTATGCCAGCTCCACCACCGCAGCCTATTGCTGCTACACCAACAACGACACGACAGATGTACCAGACTGCACAGTATGATTATCCTGATTATCAACGATACTCATGAAACAGCCTAGAGAGGGAAGTTGGCTTACCCCTTATCGAGGTCCCTGTAGATCAAGAAGGACCTTATGTACACAGTGAACTATTAGGCCAAGATAGAAAATTTTTACTTGATACAGGGGCAAGCCGAACAACAATAAAACGTAGTGAAGTTCCAGGGGCACCCCTCTCAGGCTCACAGAATATTTCCCTTGGGTTTTCAGGAAAACCTATCATTAACGAAGTATCACAGCCTCTTCCCCTTACGATTGGTCCTTTGACACGAACTACAGATTTATTGCTTACTAAATCATGTCCAGAAAACCTGTTAGGTATCAAAACATTGAAAGCTCTAGGAGCTATAATATGTTGTTCTCCGGAAGGAGTGAGATTGTTTTTACGTGATTTCAAAGGGCACTATGTGTCCCGAGACATGGATCCCCGACTGCAGACTTTACCCACACATTTATGGGCACAAGGCCCTACAGATGTTGGTTGCATGAACATTACACCATATCGAGTCCCACTAAAGGCAGGAGTGGTACTACCACGAATGCGACAATACAAGTTACCACCAGAAGCTGTAGTGGCTTTACTGCAAATCATTGACGAGCTTATTGGCCAAGGAGTGGTTGTGGAAACCGACTCCAATGTATGTAATTCCCCGATAATCCCGATTCTTAAACGAACTGATCCAAAAGCCCCGTCAGTATATCGATTGGTTATTGATCTGCGCGAATTAAATAAATGTATTGTACCACAATACCCCGTAGTTCCAGACATTTCTTCATTACTGACAGCCATTGATTCCGAAGCAACATTCTTTACTGTAATTGATCTCAAGAATGCCTTTTTCAGCGTCCCAATAGATCCGGAAAGCCAATACTTGTTCGGATTTAGTTTAAATGGACGAAGCTTTAAATTCACACGCGCACCTCAAGGATTCACAGAAAGCCCCAGCATCTATAGCCAAGCACTGAAACGAGAACTTGACAGTATCCACATGCCAGTCAACACTGCCCTGCTTCAATATGTTGATGATCTGCTGATCACCGCCCGAAGCGAACCTGAATGTGAAAAAGCCTCACTGACGGTTTTACATTTTTTGGCCGAAAAGGGGCACAAGGTGTCCCCTTCTAAGCTGCAATTCTGTGTCCAGCGAGTTGTTTACCTTGGTCACTCGCTGTCCAAGGAGGGAAGGCAGCTTACACCCGACCGCATACAGTTAATTGATAACATGTCAGT
Organism: Triturus cristatus; assembly: GCF_964204655.1. Taxonomy (NCBI): domain Eukaryota; kingdom Metazoa; phylum Chordata; class Amphibia; order Caudata; family Salamandridae; genus Triturus; species Triturus cristatus. The sequence goes on from NC_140592.1 coordinate 1,030,101,092, forward strand.
ACCCAAGACACAAAAGGAGGTGCGGGCTTTTATAGGCCTCACTTCATATTGTAGGCAGTGGATCCCTCAGTATGCATTTCTAGCAAAACCACTCATTCAGTTGACAACACAGGAGGCAGCCACATCGACTGTCCTCCCTTGGACTCAGGAACATACACACGCCTTTGAAAGTTTAAAGAAAGCTTTATGTCAAAGCACCTGTCCTAGCAACACCATGTTACAGCAAACAGTTTACGCTCTTTGTTACAGAACGCGAAGGTACTGCTTTGTCAGTACTCACACAGGAACAAGCAGGATCACACAAACCATGTGCTTATTTTTCTAGTACATTAGATCCCGTAGCTCAGGCTCTGCCTGCGTGCCTGAAGTCAGTGGCAGCGACAGCTTTAGCAATCAGACAAAGCGATGCCATAGTGTTAGGACATCCATTGACAGTACAAGTACCACACGCAGTAGAGGTTCTCTTGAACCGCACACAAACACAACACTTGACTATAGCGAGACTCACCGGTTACGAATTAACATTGTTTCAGCCACACATAGAAATCAGACGTTGTAGTACATTGAATCCTGCCACTCTTTTGCCAGTAAACGGAACAGACCCATTAGCACATGATTGTATTGAAGTTATTACTATCACGACGAAACCCAGACAAGACTTGACAGACGTCCCATTGACAGATTCAGACCTGACGTTGTATGTAGATGGTTCATGTATGAGAACAAGTACAGGAGAGCTAGTGGCCGCGTATGCAGTCACAACAGACACTGAAGTCATTGAAACAAATCGTATTAATACCTTGTCAGCTCAAGCAGCAGAGCTCATCGCTCTGACACAAGCCTGTATTCAAGCCACAAATAAGAAAGTCAACATATACACAGATTCACGTTATGCATTCGGAGTCGTCCATGACTTCGGCGTGCTGTGGCGAGAGAGAGGTTATTTGACTTCTCACGGTGCCCACATTCAGCACGGACCCCTCATTCATGCTCTATTAGATGCAATACATCTACCCGCTGCAATATCAATTATGAAATGTAAAGCTCATACGAAAGTTACTGATATCATTTCCCAAGGCAATGATCTAGCTGACAAAACAGCTAAACAGACTGCTCAAACTCACACATCTGACATGACAAAGACAATAGTTCGGACACCAACACATTGCATGATGGTAAAGGATCCCGCTCTTGACGTAATTGACATACAGACACATGCTACACCAGAAGAAATAAAGAAATGGACTGAATTAGGAGGGATCCAAACTGATCAGGGATGGATGACGAAGGAAAAATCTATATGGTTTCTTCCCGACTCAATGGTCCAAGTTATCATAAATACAATACATAGTCCTGCCCACTTAGGAGAAAAAGCTATGCTAGACAGCATTCAACACATTTGGTTCAACAAACATTTACGAGCAGCAGCTAAACAAAAAGTCCGTACCTGTATGATCTGTTGTCAGTTTAACCCAGGTAAAAGCATTCCCGTAGAACAGGGTGGATTTCAGCCTCCTGATCACCCTTTTGAAGTCCTCCAGATGGATTATATCCAGATGGAACGATGTCGAGGATTCAAATACGTTCTTGTAGTTGTTTGTGCTCTTTCCCGTTGGACAGAGGCATACCCGGTTTCAGATTACACTGCCCCGACTACTGCCAAACAGTTAGTTCGAGAATTCTTCCCACGGTACGGTTTACCACGTGCTGTCTACTCAGATAACGGCCAGCCGTTCTCATCCGAACTAATGAAATACGTTTCACTTTTGTTAGGTTATCAATGGAGATTTCACTGTGTCCGACACCCCGAGGCAGCAGGTCTCGTGGAACGACATAATCAAACTCTGAAGATTAGATTGTCAAAAATATGTAGAGAGAAAGGTGTCGACTGGGTAGTAGCCTTACCAGTTGCACTCTTTTACATGAGAATGGTAGCGCACTCTCGAACAGGGCTATCCCCTTATGAGGTGATCTTCGGTAGACCACCAAATATGTGGGGGACGCCTATACCTCGTAAAATAACTGACGTTGACTGTAATATGCTGACAGATTACCTGGCTTCCTTGATGTCTGCACTACAATCTTGTCGTTCACAGGTAGCTGCAGCCTTTCCCGACAACACCGAGGTGAAACCCCATGACGTGGTTCCTGGTGACCTGGTGTTAGTGCGGAATTTTGATCGGAAGTCTCAGCTGGATCCTAGGTGGAGATCGCCTCAACTCGTACTGCTAACCACGAGGACAGCCGTGAAGATCGAAGGTCGAAAAGGCTGGATACATTCAAGTCATATCAAGAAATTTCATGGACTACCATCCGATATAGAGACTAAACACTGTATTTCCTCAAAGACAGACTCAAAGCTTCCTTTGGTTGAACTGAATGATAAAGAACAATATAGACTAAAACTACGGTCCAACAAGTCAGACAATTTGATTGTTTAAGTCCTCTCCAAGGTGAATCGGTTGAATTTGTCTCTGACATGTATCGTCTGGACCGGAATAGAGAAGAAGATAATCAAACCAAGTTGAAAAAACATGCGTACTGTAAATCACTGCGTAGTCATTGTACAGTGACGTTATTAATTTTGTTTTTCTTATGTCTTTTAATAATAGCTGCAAGTATATTGTTGCACATATATTATCCTATTTCTAAACATGTTTATAATGTTACTGCTGAACATTCTTTTAGTGAATTTCCCCCGCATGAGTTGTCATATAGATTTGCGCTGCGCAATAACACTTTTATTAGTATGTTACATCATTCCCATCAGGCTAGCAATGCTACAAATTGTTGGATATGTGGCCGACTCCCTCCCTATCAGAACTATAATGGACTTTTGCCTCTCTTTCCATATCCGTTCACACACAATGGCTCCTGTGGAGCATGGTTTAGTTTAATTAATTCCCTAGATTCGAATTCCGCAGTTTATCAAAACAACCGGGTTTGGGGAAACCTGAACTTAGTCTTGCTTAAAGCCTGTTACCCTAACAAGGAGGGACTTCCCAAAAGAACAGGAACTGATCTAGAAAATGAAGTATATGGATTAGGTAATTTCACGCTTAATCTCATGATCCTGAATGTCGAAACCGAAGCTGCACCAATTTTGCCCGCTATGTCAGTATTTCCAGTTAAAGGTGAACTGTGTATAAGAAAGAATGGCTCCATACACATGGGCCATAGTAAATGCATCACTGTAATAGAATTCAGTGATCAAGGCAAGTCTACATTTAGAGCTTCTCGCCATTCCTACTTTGTATGTGGTCAGACTGCATATATACGTCTGCCTCTAGATTGGGATGGTACCTGTTACATCGGATTTCTTTTGCCACCTGTTTTCCTAGCTCCTCCTGATTATCATAGAAATACTCATTTAGTACACAATAGAGAACGGAGAGATCTCCCAATAGTCGATTACACTGAGACAGCATGGGAAAAATACACAGATTTCAATAAAGGTCTCTTTCCTTATATAGGTACAGTCACTAATAGTAAGCTGATACGTAGATTAACCAGAACCCTTGAAGCAGTAGTAAACGAAACTATTTCCGCCTTAGGCAATTTAACAGAAGAACAGTCTGCTATGCGGATTGTTGTGCTTCAAAATCGTCTTGTCCTTGACGTCATTCTGGCCGATAGGGGCGGAGCTTGTAGGGTCATCGGATCAAATTGTTGCATTTTCATACCAGAAAATTCGCCATCTGTATGTAAAGCCATAACACGCCTTCATAAGATTGTAAGCCAGATACACCAGAATCCAGGCACCTGGACTTGGTCCGGTTGGTTTTGGAGTGTATTATCTACCTTTGGATGGAGGGTCCTATCCTTCCTAGGTATTGGCCTTCTCATACTATTCAGTTGCTGCTTATGCCTACAATGTGGACCAGCGATTTGTGGTCTATGTGCCACCTCGTGTATCCCACATCCAAGTTTTCATTCAAGATTCCGGAAGAAGAAAGAAGAACAAATGATGTTATATGAACAAATCAACGGATTGATGAAGATTGATATCTCTTAAGGGCAAGTAGGGGACAAGGAGGGAATGTGGAAATATGGATTTTTATGATCAGTTATGTCCCCTATCTTGGACCCCAACGGTTTCATGTATAGATCATAAGTACATGTATGTTTCCTCCAGTTCCAGTTATGAAGACGCAAACACTTGTGCGTCCACCGTCAACATGTCCTCTTTCTGATCCGCCATGAATGGGCCGGATATTCTATTTCTAAGTATGAAAGGCCACCGGCTTTATATGGTTTATTTATCCCATTTTTCAGTCCAGGCGAGTAGGCCCTGATTCTGCCATCAAGCCTTTTCTGCCTTCTGCCTCTGAAAGCTCCAGTCTGACCTCGCATCTGTATCCATGAACTTTGTCCTACTCCCTGTGCGGCTAACGGTGCCTGACTCCAGCCTGTTGCCTGCCAAAAACTGTATTTCACCTTCAAGATTATCTGCTCTGCTCCGCTCTTCACCCAATGCATTCCTGTCTAGTAGTTTAAGTAAACATTCTTTCAGCTACCGAGCAAAGGGCCTGGCTTCTCTGTCTTTATGCAAGTAATTCATAGCCCTGTTACTATGGAAGATTTCTGTCCTCGCATCTAGTGTAGACACTTAGACGCTTGTACACGCACTAACAGTCAGTATAGTCAGTATAGAATAAGATTCTATCCTAAGAGACCTTTCTTTTTGGATAACACAGTTCTTTAAACATAGGATGTTAGATATGATTTGGGATTAGGTTGACATAACCCCAGACTTCTGTCTCCACATGTAGAGCTAAATGTCAAGTCCCTTTCACCCCCTAGTTGCACGTCAATCACACGTCATGCTGCTGCGCGCGCATCTCTGCCAAGTATTTCTGCTGACATTGCGAAATTCTTCCGTGGAACCACCCATTTCTGACATCATATCCAATGACGTTCTTTAAGTTACGCCCAGTTACACCTATTTTAGTTACGCATGTATGTTCTTATCTTTATTATCAACTGTTACGCCTCCTGCATCTGTTTCACTGTAATGCCTATTGTATAAAAATGATTACTTGTCAATAAAGTTGTTCCTTCACTTCCTGAACCTTCGTGGTGATGGAATATGGAGACCATTGATTCGAATCGATTTTGGAATAAAGCCCGTTCCGAACCTCTAATACCACGGATTCTGCCTCTTATTTTACTGAGCTATTATTATAGTTTTTCCGCATCAAATTAAGTCCCGGTAATTAAATTATATACCACAACTCAAAGCCCTCTGTGTACTCTTCTACCTCTCCGACTGAGGTCTCAGTAGAGTCTTGATGCTCCATCTCTCAGCAGTGCACCCACCTTCTGTCGTATTCGTGCCAAATAGTTTTCTTGGACCATAAGGAGTTACATACAGAACAGGTGATCTCATTGTGGTGCCTCACTGAACAAAAGTGACAGATCTGATGCTTGCTCCATCCTCAGGAACTTTCTACTGAAAGAGAGGCAAAACTTGCATGGAGTGTTGTCCATACACACTCCCCTTACCAACGAATCATTCTCATAAGACCTGCTCCTCCTGGTTGTTTGTCTCTGCAATAGATGTTGGCACAATCTGTGTTCTTTAGGTTGTTCTATTCTCTGTCAGCTTCTTTTCTTTATTTCCTTAATCACAATCTATCTGTTTTTGATGGACCTCTTGAAACATGTCCAAGCTTGATGGTGTAACAACACAGTCTGAGATGCAGGCAGTATCCTGGTACATTGTGGGTTTTAGGGGAGGCACCATAATTGACCTCAAAACCGAAAGCCCTCCTTCGACTAAATACATCTTGCGATGATCCGAAGCCAACAACAAAAGTCAGGAATGTGCACAGCATGTGATCAACAGCTACACATGTTGTAAACAAGCAGTTAACATGACCTCCATTTGAAAAGATACAGAGAGAGTGCACTATAACTACTTTGCTTTCTCTCTTTGGCTGTAGATGTAGACCTATCCACAATGGTTTGATTCACCTAGTACGTTTTGTCTGCTAAATAATGTGTGCTGTGTTTCCAAATGTGTAGTGCTGCTGAAGATACCCCCACCAAGGTATTTTCATGGAAGGAGGGTAAAAAATGAAATTATACATAAAACGTAATGGTCGTACACTTTTCTGTATTTATGTATGATAACAATTTTGAAAAAGCGTCTTAGCATGCCAGCTGTTAATGGGCGATACGTGTTGGCTAATGTTGCAGTTGATCAAGAACAACAAAAAAAGTGTTAAATCATCACTTTGTGCTTTAATATCTAGGCGCACTCAGTTTGTAGGAAGTGTTTACGCAAACATCCACTTTTACTCTAGTTCAATATCCTCATCAGAGTAAGCAGTATCTAAATAGTGTACACTGGGTACGTTCATAATGATGATATTCCAAGTGTCCTAACCACATCCATTGTGCTGCGAGTTGCTCTCTCTCTGCTCATGAGTCTTGTCACCAGAGACCATTCTGTCTGGGATCCTCCACCTGTCCTTTGTGTTCTTTCATCAGTCTGTCTATCCTTCTTCCAGAATGCATTTGTGTCCATCTACCTGATTAGCTGCTTCAGCCAACTCATCGACCTGTCCACCACGGTGTCTGATGTGGCTGGTTACACCCACAGGTAAGTCCTGAGTCATCAAATTCCACCAAAGTGTCGGGAGTTTTGGGATTAACTACAGGTGAGCAAAGTCTTTGGGTAGATCACGATGCCTGAAGTTAATGGATAAACCTACAGGTGAGCTAGTGTTCCATGATACAGCTACCACTGTATGTGGCTTAATACACTGTTAGGTGAATTCATACTATGAAACGTGTCCAGCCTGTGCCCTGCCCTGCTTACTTATTGGCAAGGTAAACATACCACAATCCTTGAGGTCACCAAACTCACTGATATACACACTTGGGAAGCTTGGGTCCTTGGTATCTTTAAGGGCAGAAAAAGACACGTCCTCACACGTTTTGTTGGCCAAGTGAACACTTACATTGCAGTGGAAGGGCCCTACTGCCCCACCCTTGGTGGCATGGCAGGCCCAGTGCGTAAATGGGGAACTGAGAAGGGTGGGGCCCTCTGATATGAGGAGGCATGCCGCATCCGCAGATGTCCGATATCCCCAAAATGGGACATGCTGCTTTCACAGTGTGTACATCTTGAAACCCCGGATGATGTCCCTCCATGACCCCACTGCCCGACACTCATTTTAGGCTTAATACTGCCTACTATCCATTAGTCCTTTTGCCCCCCCAATTTACCCTTGGTTGTTGCACCCCCTACCTCCTCCTGTCGTAGGCCACACAGCTTCACAGTCCTTCGAACATACCACTCTACCTTACCTTTGCAACTCCAGTATGCCGTACCCGACCTGCCATGCTCTTCACACACTGCTAAGCCACCCTTTTCACTTGTACCTGCCTCGGCCCCAGCCCACTCCCCAGTTCAAGTTCTGTTATCTCTCCATTATAACTCTCATGTCACTTCACAATAGCAAGATTCAGGCTACTGATTGTAACGATAGACTTATATATTATGTCTTAGGGTCTTTTCTATTTGCCTGTGTCTGTGTAATTTAGCATTATGCATGTGTTAAGTTGCTTTGTTGTTTATAAACTCAAAACTCCGATAGAAAAGTTTATTTTTATTTTAATGAAACGTGCGCAGCATGGATGGTGTGTGTGTGTTTGTGTTTGAGAGTGGGGGGAAGCTGTAGGGGGAATGTGCGATGTGTGTCCTCCTCTTCTCCCCTTCTCATTAACATATGAACACCACTGTCTGATGGATACTCCGTGATTTCGTTTTTCTACGTGACCTGAAATAGTGTACAGCACCTGACTTGGGTATGTTAGAATGAAGTACTGTAAAAGCTGAGGTATGCCGGAAAGAAGTAAAGTAATAGGCTGAGGTGGTAATATGAGGTACACTAATAACCTGTGCCATGTTGGTTTAGGATTCTATAAGTGACTGTGTGGTTGAAGTGAGGTACAACAACTTATAGGTGCTGAAACGGTTTATAGTAACTGGTTGAGGTGTGTTGGAATGATGTACTATAATCAGCTGCTGTTTTAGGATGGAGTCCAGTGTCTGCTTGAGACTTGTGGTAATGATGTATAAGAACTGGAATAACTAGTTACAATGTAGCATAGTTAACTGGCTGGGGTTTATCAGAATGAAGTTTATTAATTAGATGAAGTATGTCTCAGGATTGGAGAACTCCAGGAGACCATGGAGGAACTTGTCCAGAAGCAGAAAGACTCTGACACAGAAGCTGAATCCAGTTGGAACTTTAACAGGTATGCACCCCATGATGATCCGTAGAGCCCTGCATCCTTAGATAGATCTTCACCTTCTACCTCAGAACCCACATCTGCAGCAGAACATCACTTCCAGCGTCAGAGCCATGCATTCCACTGTAAATGTTGCCTCCTGTTGTAGATCCCGCGTCAACTTTATATCCCTCTGTAGAGGTTGCAGACTGCCATGGAACCCCATACTACATTTAGAAAAGTCTAGTACAAAATCACTATTTATTTTGACAGAAATAACCAGGTTCTGAACCAGTACCCTGTTGTACTTACCCAACGGAACCACTTGTAGCTTAATAACTATTAACCCTGGGTCCGAGGAATACAGGGTGACCCCATTGATCTTAATGATGGAGCCCCATACAGCAGTATGTATGGATGTTCTAACTTTGTTCAGTTCTCTGACACCAAACAGATTCCCTGACACTGAAACCCCAACAAATGTGGACAAAGAACAGATTTCGGGCTTCAGCCACTAAAAACCCCTTACAAAAAGCTAGGTTTCAAGCCATTAGTGGGATGCTAATATATTTGATCTCCGCCTCAAAGATGGAGGAAAACTGTTCTACATTATGGGAACAAGTATGGAGGAAAATTCACCTTCTCAGTCTGTTCTCAAAATCAAGCTTCTTTCTGTTTCCGCAACCAAGAGGCAAAGTGAATGCATTGGATGGTAATGGAGAAGTGAGTGCTTCAGGAATGAAGGACTGACTACATATGCAGTGAAAAATCCTGCACAGTGCCCAGAATGAGGCAGTGTCTGTAAACGAGGCACAGGCAGATTTCGTAGCTACACCCATCAGGTTGACAATGACTTTCTAGACAGTGCCACTTTGTTTGTAACTTTTATAGACAGATCCAAATACAATAAGATGGCATAATCTAGTCTTGAGCATTTAATACCAGTGACTTTTTTTTATGGCCATCAAAGGTCAGGCTGTAGAGAATGAGGACCTCCAGATGGAAAAAGCATGCCAAAGCCACTACATACACACTTAGTGTAAATTCCCAACATTTCACCACTTACACGTGAGCCAGACAGGGACCCAATGTTAATGAGCCATAATAATTTCCCTCACCCTGAAGCCTGGAGTTGTTCATGCTTGACCATGGTATCCATTGTTCGGGTGTACAAGTTGAGATTGTTTATACAATCTAACCCCAAAATATTACCATATGTCCAGCCTTTTCACCAGATAAAGGAGAAAGTGAGTATCATTAGTGTATGTGTGAAAGCTACAACCCGGGAACTGGGTGAGCCTTGCAAGTGGCTTGAAATAGATAATGAACATTTCCCACAAGACTGTAATAGAGTAAGTCAGAGGTCACAGAGGGAGAGAAACTGCCTGGGTGCTAGATGACAACCCTAAAATCATAATAAACATACCTAACTTCTTCTGGTAGTGACTTAGATGCTGTGGTCCACAGAGGTGAAGGCCGCCAGCTGATTGAGAAGGACCAGAACTGAGACTTCACCACCACTGACCACCATCCTAAAATCATGAAAGTCAAAGCTGAGAAAAAGCAGAGTCTTCTGACGAAGAAAAAACCCACCAGTAACTCATCAAGATATCAAATGTTTCTGGCTACTCCTGTAGTTGGACTGCAGCCACACTTTGCATCCCTGTGGTTGCTTCTTGTAGCTAGACAAAGTAATAAAAGCTGTTAAGATCCCTTAGAGTAATGGTGTGCTTCTTAAGAAATAACCATACAATCACTGTTTCAAGAGTCCATGACAGAGACAGACCAAGTACATCTCGTTCATATTAGGACTCCAGTAGGGCGAATGAGTACAGCAATGAAGCTGAGAAACAAAGTGTGAGATACCAATGAGCACCTGTGTCCTGCCACAGAATCAAGAATCGGTTGAGAATCTGCAGCTGCTCCCTGATCCTCTGGTTCGGCTACAGAACCTTGCTTTCCTTGGCAAATCCACATGACCTGCCATAGAGCGCCCCGGTGCTAGATATCCCTGAATACAGCCCTTGATCTTGCCCTGTTGCCTCTGCTTGTTCCTCTCTGATGCCTTTTCATCTGTTGCATGTCTTGTGTGTTTTGGTATGTTACTCTCTTGTGGTTTGTTGAGCTCCACTCTCACCTCTGCTTTGACCTGTTTCTCTTTTTTGGTTTTTATTGCGTTTCTTTTGTATTTATTTGTTTTGTCTCATATTTGAATCAGTTGGTTTTGTGTTGTAAGTTTTTTTTTCTCTGTGTTGAGATGTGATTTGTTTGTTAATTCTTTAACCCTTTTCTATTTATCTGTTTCTCTTGCATTGTCATCCGTTTCTTTGTTTTTTTACCAACTTCTCTCACATATAGATCTGTTTCTCTTTTGATCTATTTCGCTAATGTGTAGATTTTTGCTTCATACTTTATATTTTGTACAGTTTTCATCTGTTGTGTCTGGATCAGTTTCTTTAAGTTCTGTTTTGATCTGTGTCTCTCAGTTTTGATTTAAACTGTTTTGCTTTGGTGCCAGTCTTGCAGATGAGCCATTGGTGACTGTGGATACTGCCTTTGTCCTGGATAGAGTGTGTATGTCTGCACCATCCTCTGATCATCCATTGGTTAAGGACCTGAGTATGAAAATCTCACAAGGGAACAGTGTTCTGATCGTCGGGAACACTGGCACGGGCAAGACCTCTCTGCTTAGAGTGCTGGCCGGTCTCTGGGAGAGCACAAAAGGTAGGAGTATACCTACATCTTTCTCTTAGATCTTTTCATCCTTCCTTGGCTGCTGACTGGTTAATGGAACTGTACTTTGTTATTGGCTGATACACTCCCTGCCCTGACATCAGTTGTGGGATAATTATTCTGGCAGATTGTTTTGAAGTGTGCAATGATGCTTGTACTAACATGAAGTGATCGGACGTGGCTTTGCAGTGTGTCCTTTGTAAGTGTCTGTTTCTTACAAAGATGTACCCAGTGGAGAGAAGGGAAGAGTCCCAGGTGTAAAAGGTCAATATTCTTGAACAACTCAACACGTGAAGTATGTGCAAGAATACTGGGTGCTTAGTCATTTTTGTGGCCACCATGTCTCAGTAGTAGCTCTTGCTAAGACGCTGCCCCAGGCATTAAGGAAGGTCGATGCAATGAGAAAGCATTTCTAATCCGGGTAATGTAGGGTGTATTGTCCTTCACTATAAAATGGGACAGCATTGTTTTCTATCAGTTGCCAGTGTCCAGGTCAGTTAGTGCTGGATAGACCATAAAGGGCCCCTTGAAAAGACTTCTCCACTCTCAGCCACATTACTAATGTACAGGGAAGGAGGACTCATTGGCAATGTAGGGTGGGTGCTTTGTACTCTCAGTTGATTGGTACATTTGGTCGAGTGACCACAAAGCTTAAGATCTAGTGTGCCTGTTAACAAAGGTATTCTTTTTTACAGGTAAACCTTATCAAGAAACTGTATAAAATGTCCTGTTTAATGAAGTAGACCCTGGAATTCTTGAAACTGCAATTTCTGATTTCTCAATCTAATATCCCAGTGAAGTCCTTAAGAAAAGAATGTGATGGAGACATGGCAGGGGCAGAAGAAAATGGTACTGCATATTCCTGTGCACTCTCTTTTATGAGGAAACTTGGTTCCATCATTTTGCACATAGCTAGGGAATGTTATGTGCACTGTAACTGGCTATCCATTAGCGGCTTTACTTCATCCATGGATGTGCAAGAGTCTGTGTTTGCAGTTTCCCTGGGAATCTTGTATATGTTTCTGATTCAACCTTCCGTTTGTGATGTTAACAAAGCCTGCAATCCATACAGATTTGTTTAGTCGGAAAAGCTTTTACATAACATGGTTCATATCACACTGGCTTCTGAGTGGTTTGTTCAGCAGTAAAGTAGTCAAGAATCTCTACTTTCCCAGTCTGCGTATTTTCTTCTAGAGAACTGCTCCGATGGTGAGACCACAAATATGTTGTCTTGAGGAAGATGCGTCAACTAGTGTTGATAAAAGTTTAGAGGATCAGATTTAAAAATTGTTGTGAATGTTCCAACATTGCAGTTGTTTAGCATGGTGATGCTGTTGCATTTTCACAAACTACCAGTGTTCTTTTTTGAACTGTAGATATTCAGTGCTAACACAAATCGACTCCCTTTTATAGTTGGATAGCTGAATGAAAGTCACTTCTAATCCTGATTGTTAGTCTGATAGTGCCATTCTGAACAGATAAGGGCTACTGATGTGGACAACTTCCATTGTCAATCTGAAAGTGTTATTTGCTGTCTGAAAAAGGGACCGCCGGTCAGAAACAGTCACTCAGAGTTCTAACTGCTCATTTGAAAAGGTTATCTGCATCCTAAAAAAGGACCTCAACCAAAAAGAATCACTGCCAGGCTGAAAGGGTTGCTGACAATTATTGTGCGACAGTGGGTCTGGCTGATATTTGCATGCATTTGTGTTTGTAATTTCAAAGTGCAAACCTAACTCGAGTGCATTGGAGAACTGAACAGCGAGCCTGACCCCAGGGCAGATGCAATCATTGGAGGAAAGTCAAGGGTAGACTGCTGGATAAGGGGTAGTGCTCCTGAAGACGTGTGTCTCCGGCTTTTTTTCTGAACGGTAGAAACATTGGTGCTGATGTGTTGTTGATAGTGGTGCTGTTCTAAATTTTGAGAGCATGACCATAGAAGGCTTGCCTTTTACTTTTTTCATCTTGAGGTGCTATGTCTCCATTCTAGTGATATACAGGCTCCTGGACTAGTGTTGTCCCCCACCCCAAACGTGGTCGGTTTGCAACCTAAGCTGGGGGTCTTGTTGTTGCAGTCTTTATAAGTGAGGCTGCTCATCATGAAGATGATCCAGGCAGGAAGAGGGAGCCGATGTAGGTCTTTCAATCTGGAGGATGATGTAGTCTGATTTCTTCAAGCCCTTGATGAGCTGTGCCGCTCTGTTTAGGATACCTTTCTGGGCTGATTGGGTGGTATTGAGGAGACCGTTGAGCATAGTGTTGCATTTGTCGAGATTGGAGAGTAAGGCTTACACAGGTGTTGTAAAGCATTCTACTCTGAGCAATGGCTTACAAGTGAGAGTTGGAACCCAGCTGTCTTGAGGCTTCTTGTGATGTGTGGCTTAAAAGAGAAGTCTGTCAAATGTGAATCCTAGAGGTTTTTCATGGTCTGTCAGGGGGTGAATGAAGCCTAGTAGCTTTAGGTTAGAGAAGCCAGGCCTGAATCTGAGACTGTTTGTTAATGCTGGCAAACAGGAGTAATTGAGTCTTTTTGGGGTTTAGCATCAGGAATTTAGTTTTTTTAATAAATATTTTTATTGAGTTTTTACAACCCGTTTTAACAACCAATGTGTATAAGAACATAAATTCCGGCAGACTTAACTCAGAGACAGGACGTCAAAAGACAAATAACATAATGCAGGTGCACTGTGTAGCAATAACAGTATTAACATACCCAGTAGATGAAAAGCACCACCATAGAAAAAAAGAACTCACAAAATGAGACTGTTCCAAGTATAGAAATATTCAAGCAGGGCCTACCCCTCCCAGCAGACTCCCACACACAACAGGAGGGGACAAGCAGAGCAAGGAGCAGCACTAAGGAGTGTCAATTGGGGTCACACTCAGTGCTCCAACATCTGAGGCCGGTACAGAGCCACCAGAAGAGGAACCCTCCACAGTCACCCATCCCCCACGTTCCAAACGCGAACAAGCTAACAAAATGGTATCGCTGCCAGGCAAAATATGTACTTTCCGAACCCCCCGAGCCTCCTCCCTATGAATCGCCTCCCTTTCACAGTCTGCCCTTTTCGTCAACTCTAACCACCAGCGGTGGACATCAGGACCCGGGCAGACTTTCAGCTCATGGTCAGCTGCCTAAATGCAAGAGGCAAGGCCATATCTAAAAATGGATCATTAACCTTCCAAGCTGCTGAGCGTTCATGAAGGCCAAGCAATCATAATGAAGGACTCGAAGGAAAGTCTCTATCTGTGCCTACCCGAACCACCTGGAGGACCATTGTTCAATAAGGTAATAAGATCGGGAAAGACCAGATCATGTGGAGAAAATTTGAAGCGGGCATTTCGGGATACTTTAAAACTAGATTCCAGTATTTTCCTGCAAGAGGAATCCGAGAGAAGCGCCCCTAGATCTGCCTCCCCATGTAATTGGAGGGACGTAAGAGCCGGTCATGCCCCCTCCAGCAAAGCCCTATTAAGTAAGGTAACCACTTTCGTCCAACCCACAATAAGAAAGAGATGACTCTGGTAATCATGCTTTGGAGGTTCCGCAACACCGGCACCCCATCCTCTCCTGTATCTTGCACGTCAAAGCTCCATGAAGGAGGAAATGGCCCACTGGAATATCATAAGACTCACATAGATCTGAAAAGGACTCCATTCTACCCCACAAAAAGATCACCCGAACATCAGTCCCTGCCGCCGACCACTCACGAAGACCAGACCATCTCTCTGGGCGACCCCAATGCCGGATTACCAAAAGAGGAAGCTCCTGGGAGTATGGGGATGACGTACGAGTCTTCCATAAGGCACAAGCCAAAACAGAACACACAGTTCTAATCAGGATATTCGAGGAAGCAGGAGTGGGCTTTAGTAGAAACCCCAAAGAGCAATCCTTGGAAGCAGAGCTATCCTCAGCAGCTCCGGCACCATCCCATAGAAAGGCTCACCATCGAGCCACCCATTGAAGCTGCACCCTAAGTAGTATAATTCCAAGTAGGGAGCTGCTAGGCCCCCCTCAACCACGGGTAAATGCAATTTCTAAAGGGCAACATGGCGATGCGAGGTGCCCCAATGAAGCGAGAGAAGCAGTCCATCTAGTTTCTAAAAATGTTTTTAAGGCAATTCCAACGGTAGTGCAGCAAACAAATGAAGAAGACGCAATAAGATAATCAATTTTGAAACTGCCACACAGTCACTAACCATGAGAGGTAATGTAGACCAGAAGGCAACTGAGCTACGCATCCCAGCCAACACTGTTCCGAAATTCCCCTCATATATTAAGTCAGTGGAGCGTTAAGGAGTCACATCAAGGTACCAAACCATATCACGCTCCCACCTCAACATCCAGCCTGTTAGGATAGGACCATGCTCTGGGGCATCACCCCGCAAGGGGTAAACACAGTAGTTGTTCCAGTTGACCTCCAGTCCCGAGTGAGCTCTGAAATCCGCTAATGCTGCAACCGCCGTCAGAAGGTCAGTGTCTCTCCCTCTGAGATACAATAATATGTCAACTGTGTACAGAGAGTGATAAATACAGCCAGAAGTAACACTCCGGCCCTGATAATGTAGTCCCCTGTGAAACACGCAGGCAAAGAGCTCCCTGGCCAATGCAAATAACAAAGGTGTTAGGTGGCAACCCTGATGGGCACCCCGCTCCACCGCAAAGGCTTCAGAGATCAAAGCACCAGTATGGATTCTGGCCAGGGGGGCCAGTGTAAAGAAGCCTTGTCCAATTGACGAAGGGCAAACCCAAGTCCATGCAAAGCATAGTAGGATAAAGGAATTCCTAGCTGAATGTCAACATAGATAAACATGGCTTCCGGAGGAAGGTGGTCTCGAGGGTCTAAGCCCAGGAACAATTGACAGATTTTGGGCATAGTGCTATGTGTAGGAATGAAGCCTGTTTGATCCGGATGGACCAAGAGCACATATGAGGAAGTAACTGAGTCGCCAAAATGTTACTGTAGATTTTGTAATGGCCATTAAGAATAGATAAGCGCGTTCAGAATCAAAAAGAGGGTTCTTATCTTTCTTAGGAAGTGACACAACGGCTGCTTCCCGCAGCAAGTGCAGAAGCTGACCACGACCCCGGGAGTCATTTAAACAGTGCCACAAGTCTAGGTACAAGGTCCGAAGCAAAGGTCATGTAAAATTCCGTAGGAAACTCATCAAGACCAGACACCTTACCCATCACCATTTCCTTATTCACTCCACATACCTCTTGCTCAGTAACACCTACATCCAGTTGATCCGCCACTGCCAACTCAAGGAATGCCGGAGAAGCATCCGCAATATAGTTCAGCAATTCCTCCTTAACGCTTACCGCCAGAGGAATACAACTCACGATAATCCTGCAGTAACACCGCGTTGATCTCCTCCTGTGTAACTACATCTCTCCCCAAAGGACCTCGTAAAGTATTGAGTGACTACCCCGACATCTCGCAAAAGCCATGCCAGCATCCTGCTCAACTTATCCTGATCTGTATTCCCCCTAGCCTTGTAAGCTTTATAATCAAAGTAGCGAAGGCACTCCACAAGTTCAAATAGCTTTTCCCGCTCCTCCAGTAGGCGCCCCCTACCTTTTGGGGTTCCTTCCAGCCCACCTGGAAAGCCATCCAATACCTCTTTCTGCCGTTGAATATCTGAAAGCAGTTGAGAGCGAACCCCCACTCTGCTAGAAATACAATACTCCTGGATCACCACCCTCATAGCCTCCCATTCTGTCACCACCCACAAGGCCGAAACAGCGTTATCGGTCCAGTACTGAGACACGCGCTCCCCCAATAAAACACGGAAGGCCTAATCATTCAAAAGTGCCGGATCAAAGCACCAGGTAGGCACACTAGGCACAGAAGAGGACCGACGGAAGGCACCCTGCACAGGAGCATGATCGGAATACGTTCTCGCCAAACATTCCAGCCCCACCACTCAATCAAAAAGCACTCTACACTTTTAAACCCTGTCAAGCCGAACCTCGATATCGTGTAGTCCAGAGCAAAAAGAGAACACCCGAGCAGCTGGGTGACAAATCCGCCAGCAGTCAATAGAATGCGGCCATTCCATCCTGCCTGTGGGTGACCCACGGAAGGGCGGGTGGGACAGATCCAGGCTTAAATCCTCAACACAGTTAAAATAATTCCTAACCATCCTCCATAAGTGAAAGCAGGTAAGAACCTTTGATCCACGTTTGGAGCATAAACATTTAGGAAGGCAACATCCCTGCCTTTCAGCCTTGCAGTACTAATAAATAATGACCCTTCAGATCTGTAACCACCCTATGCAAGCAAATAGAAACTCCGATCTCATCCAAATATGAGCTGCCCACGAAAAGGCAAAGTAAAATGTAGCATAGAGCTGGTCGCGCCAGCTACCCTGAAGGGTAGGGCCCTCTACCTGCATAAAGTGGATCACCTGAAGGAGCGCAACATGGACCCCTCCCCCCTCGTTTCAAGTAGGACAACGCATTATAACGATTAGAGGGGGAAGAGAGGCACTGTACATTTCATGTGAGCAACTTAATTTGTGTAGCCATAAGTGGCAAACCAGGAAGAAAAAGTACCGCCCAGATATTCCCCTGGTAGAAGAACCACACGGGACCATGCAGATGCCACTGTACCAAACACGCATTATCATAGCCTCATACGTACCACCGCCGGCAGACTAACTAAAATGCACCAAAATACAAAACAAAACCCCAAAAGTGCCTCCAAACCCCCTCAAGGATTGAAACATGCAACCACCCTGTCCAGACAACCCACACACTAGATTCATAACGGAAGAGTATACGTGGGGAGGGAGCCACTAGCAGGAGGAGGATAACCAACCCAAATTGAAGAATAACAATAGAGCATATAAATGCGTCCTGCAATCCAAATACACTGTGTGTCTGCCATCAGCGCCCTGCTCGATCCCCTGCAGCTGGGCACTCACAGCCACATCATCGTTAGAGCGTTGAGTGTGCCCTATGATGGCACCAAGAGAGGGCACGGGCCAGAGGGAGTGCAAACAGAAGTGTCAAATGCAAGGGGGCTAACTCCCCCGGCAGCACAAAGTGGAACAAATTAACTGATCACCAGGTTAAAAATGGAGGGCCTGAGACCCCAAAAAAGGAAGACACAAGGTCAAACGCAATGAGGGGAATTGGACGTCCTGCAAGGGAAAACACCAGACTTCCACCCCAGTCAGAACAGCAATGGAAGGGACGATACATTTCCTGGCACCCGAAGGGTACTCCCTAGAGGGCACTGCAATGTTCGTTGATCCTACAGCAAAATGATGGTGGGGCCACACCGCTCCCAGCTCAGCATACGTCAGGAATCCAACAGGGAGGAGGGCCAGCAGCAAAAAACACTGAATGAGGGCTCCTGGGACAGTAAGGTGGGGGGGCATCTATTCCAAGAGCCTCTAACAGTAGAGACAAGAAAAGAGGGCCACCAGGCCCACAGGATCACTCCTCTGCAGCCACAGAGCTTCTAAAACAAACTCTGCATTGTCTGGGTGGGGCCGAGAGCCCATGCGTTCTCCTGGAGCCAAGACAAAGGGCTCTCATAGTTGGACCGTTGAAGAGCTGTGGTTAAGCAGGCCCTCTGGGCTGACTCCAACTAGTTCCCTTCTTTATAAGGATGGCTCATGTTTAGGTTAAATCCACATGGAAGCCTGCTCTAGCTCCCTTTGCAGGGTGTGGGGGTTCTTTCAAAATTCTATTCCTACATACAGATGTTGAGGGGGGCCTGCACCAATGACCATCCAGGACAGGAACTTATTTAGTCACTCCTTTCGCAGAGATAATTTCTCCTGCTGTCAATATTCACAGACTGCCGTGCTCCACTTGCACATCATTTCCTCTGCCAGTAATATTGATAAAGCTCCCTGATACACCTGTACATTCTTTCTCCTGTTGACAGTATTCACAGACCTCCTTGCTTCGCTCACACATCCTTTCTTCTGCAGGATGTATCGACAGATCTCCCCTCTGCACTTGTACACCCTTTGTCCTGCTTACAGTATTCACATACCTCTTTGCTTAACTCACACATCCTTTCTTCCGCAGGAAATATTGATAGATTTCCCTGCTGTTCTCATAAATCCTTTCTTGTGTTGACCGTAGTCAGACCTCCTTGCTTTACTAACACATCCTTTTGTTTGCAGAAAGCATTGATAAGGTCTCCCTCCTGCACTTGTACATCCTTTCTGCTGCTCATAGTATTCATATTCCTCCTTGATTGACTCACATCCTTTCTTCGGCCTTAAGTATTAGTAGCTCTCCCAGTTGCACTTGAACATCCTTTTTCCTGTTCCGTGTTCACAGATTTCCCAACCTCTTTCATACACCCTTTCCTTTACAGAAGGTAATGATAGACCTCTTTGCCTCACTCTTACATCATTTCTCATGTAAACAGTTTCAACATAAACCTGCTTTGCTCACATATTCTTTTCCCTTCTACATGCAGCCTCAGCAGACCTCCCTGCGTGCTCAGATATCCACATCCTGAATCCTCCAGCTGTTTTTCTCAGACTTCATCCAATCCCCTTTCGCTGTCCGTGCAAGCAGTCTTTACAACTTTTTGCATCACGTTTTCATTCTTTCTGTGCCCTGTAGGCTGTAGTCACTGACCTCTTCTTACTCATGCACCCTTTGCCACTCCTGCAGGGAGTATCAACTGACCTCCCTCCTCTCTTATGCCTCCTTTCCTGCAAGTAGTATTCTGATCTTCACTCACACTTTATTTATTTCTCTTGCAGGCAGTGTTCAGAGGCCATCCTGTTTTGGGCCCTATGGGATACTTTTTCTACCACAGAGACCCTACTTCACAGATGGAACATTGCGTGAGCAGGTAAGGCCATGGGAATCCAGATTTTGTATTCGATCAGTCTTCAGGTTCTTCTGGTTTCTTCCTTCACTGTGCATCTCTTTCCTGCTCCCTTGGATACAGATCACCCTCCCCTCTCCACCACACCTTGTTCTGTAGCTTTTCCTGGAGGTCTCTTCTATTAACACCTCCACAATGGAGATGCTCCGTTTGGATAATCTGCCTGTCCTCATGGAGATATCTTCCTCCTTTCATATCTGCCTCACTAACCTCCAAATTCTTCTTGGCTTGAAAAGTTCCTCTGTTTCTCTTCACCTATTAAAGATTTTCCCTGCCCTGGGGATCTTCTTTTACCTTCAATTCCACTCTTGCTATATCATCATTCACCTTTACAGGTGTCTGGGATCCAGGCGATAAGGTTGATGCAGATATATTTGAGTACATATTTCTTCAAAGGTGGGAGTGATGCATTGGGAAAGGGGTGTTCATATGTGTTTGCTATAGTTTCACTTTACTTTTCTTCACAGGTGATCTATCCCCTAAAGGAGATTTATCCAGATTCGGGTGAGTAAACACATTCTTGCCAAAAGAGGCTTTTCTCTTATACTCTTACCATAAGCTGGGCATGATTCTCTTGCTTCTCTAGAGGTACTTCTCATTTCTTCCCTAGAAAGCAGCCCGTACTTTCTTTCTTCTGTGGGAGGTGCACACCCTTTCCTTTCTAGCTGGTACACCTTGTGCCCTTTCTTCTTTCCGATATATGCCGCTTATGTACTTTCTAGGGTGCTGCCATTTTCACCTCTGATGAACACCTACCGTTTTCTTCATGGTGACACATGCTTAATAAGTAATTCAGTCGGCCAACCATCCTCAATAATGCTCTTTTGTGCTCTAAGAATACTGAGGAGGGAAAACGCAAACTGGACTTTGGAGGCTTATAACGTTTTGTAGCTCTCATAATTTACCACTGTTGTAGCATTAAAGACAAGTGAATTGATCGATGTCGGCCAGTTTTGCTAAACGTAAAACTAGACAAAAGAGTTTAAGCGAGGGGAGTAGGGAAGCCTCTACTTCTAGGGTAGTTTTTTAAAATATTCGTGATGGCTTAGAATGGATAGAAACCATTGTGAGGTTTGGGTAGTTGTGTGCACAAAAACAGATACAATAGATGGTATCCAAGCATTTTTAAAGATCTCTAATGAAATGCCTCTTTCAAATATTTTTTAACAAATGGACCATTGCATATAATTTGATTAGATAGTATGGGGTGCTTCCTAGCTAGCACATGTACTTAGAACTTGTATAGAAACCCTTTTTGGTTTATTGGACACAACAGAAAAATACAATTGTGCTATCACAAAGAAAATACTATTGGTTTTGTATTAATGTAACCCAAAGACACAATTTAAACAGAAAAACATGGCATAGAAATATGAAAAGGATAAAGACGGAGAAAACCCCCAAATATTTGCAGTAAAGCCCTGTCAGTGAATTGTACTTTCTTTGTAGACACTTGCAGAATAAAATGCTATCACTCATAGTGCAAGAGAGCCAATGGCTCATGTGTGTTGACCTATTGCCCCAGGCTGGTGGGTGGAAGCTTAATGTGAATGACAGTTAAACAGACCAATAGATAAAGGTGGGTGTGTTTATATATATTTCACAACAAGCTGCCCAGAGATGAAGCCGCACTCCGTAGCAGGTAAGTAACATACTTTATTCCATGCACATGCGGTTTCCCTTCTCGTTTTCAGTCTCATCGGCCTTACGCGTTTCAAAGCACTTTCAGCTTCTACCTCAGAGGCCGTGTCAGAAACCCTGTTTAACCATCCTGCATCTTGCCCCCACGTGTTCTATGGCTTCCCTTGGCTTCCGGTGCGCCAATTTGAATAATTCCATACTAACACTGCACGCTGGTAGATAGCGCATGTAATTTAAGGCGTAAGGCCGATGAGACTGAAAACGAGATGGGAAACCGCATGTGCATGGAATAAAGTATGTTACTTACCTGCTACGGAGTGCGGCTTCATCTCTGGGCAGCTTGTTGTGATATATATATATATATATATATATATATTCACTTAAAAAACCATAGGTTTCACACATGTTATAGTTAGCTGGACATTTCACTCGTAAAAAACCAATGAAATTCCCCCGTTATAGTTAGTGCAGGCAACTATAACTCACGCGACCGCAATCCTATGCTGAGGACGTCAGATATTACATCACTGTATTTAGACACTTATTTACCCATGTCTTCTTCCATTAATCTTTAGCTATACATATATTACAAATATTTATTTTTCATAAAGACACATATGTCATCAGTGATGTAATATCTGACGTCATCAGCAGAGGATTGCGGTCGCGTGAGTTATAGTTGCCTGCACTAACTATAACGGGGGAATTTCATTGTTTTTTTACGAGTGAAATGTCCAGCTAACTATAACATGTGTGAAACCTATGGTTTTTTAAGTGAATTTGCAAGGTTTTTTAAATGCTAATTCGTAACTATAACGTGTGTGAAACCTATGTTTTTTTCAGTGAATTTGTACGGTTTTTTAAATGCTAAGTTATGTATTTATTAATTATTTTTTTTTCAGGTTTTTCACCGTGCGCGCACCGTGCACGCGCTGTGGGCGCTCGGTGCGCTTTGCGCACCGAGCACCCACGGTTCGCAGTGCGTGCCGTGCGCGCACCTCGCGATTTAAAAAAAAAAAATTGGTTTTTTTCTCCCTTGGGCGTCCTGTGACCCCCTGACCAAGGCTAGGGGGGTCAGGAACTGTCCACTCTGCCCCCTTTTCACGTTCTCCACCTTTTTTTTTTTCACCCCCTCAGACTGCGAGAGACAAAATGGCGGCCGACACTTCCTGGTTTCGACCGATTCGAATGTTTACCGACATCTAACAACCAATCAGAATTGCGCTCGTGCACGGCAGGGTGCGCGCACAGTGCGCGCGTATAAATATTGATATGCTTTTAAATGCTATTTTCTCAGGAAATACTGAACAGATTTACACCAGACCTGCAAAAGGCACTTCCTTGACCTTATGGCTACCTCTCTGCCAAATTTCACGTAATTCTGTTCAGCCGTTCGGGCTGTAGCTGCGACTAAAAGTCCTATGGAAAAATGCATGGGGAAAACGCGTTTTAGGACCCCCCCTTTTTCTCGGCCCCCGCTTGACGAATCACCTCGAGACTTTCAGGGTAGGAGCTGAACGGAGCGCCCCATTTGTTTTGAAACTTTCGCGAGGATTCGTCAACCGGCGCCAAAGTTATTCAAAATAGAATTTTGAGATTTCCTATGGAAACTAGGTTGTAACTATAACTATCTACTGGCGACCGCCAGTAGATTATATATATATATATATATATATATATATATATATATATAGTTTGTAACGTGTGTGTGTGTATATATATATATATATATTTTTTTTTTTAAATGTTTGTAGCTCGGTGTGGATGGCACTCTGCTAATCCAATGCTTAAAAACTCTGCTAGGAAAACAGATATTTTTGGTGAGCAGATTGAGTTTCGCTGGTGTTGGGTGCGCTACGCAGGAGCACCTAAACCTGGGAGCTATCAAGAGTTCTTTGCTTCTTTCTTGCATAATGTATGCAGCCCTCTAAGCCTGAAAGGGTATTGGTTTGATATATACACTTCCCAGTGGGAGTTTCCACTAGGAAGTTATGTTTAGGACCACGTTTCAATAGGTAATGTGTTTTTTGGTTGCCAAATAACTTTGGCACCATTTGACGAATCTTCACAAACCTGTCCAAACAAAAGTTCATCCATCGCAGCTCCGTCGTGAAAGTTTTGTTGTGATCCGTCAGGCTGAGATAGGGGGTGGGCTGCCAAAAGGCGTTTTCTCCATGCAGTTTTCCGTAGGAAAAATGAACAGCAATACTGCAAAAACGAACTAAGTCAAATTTGGCAGAAACCAAGATCTTGATTCAGAGTGTGCTTTTTGTGATTTGGTGTAAATCCGTTCAGTGCTTTTGAGAAATTAAGGTTAAAAATATTTGTATATTTTACGCCGCAGAGGCTTCTCAGAGCTGTCAGCTTTCAAGATAAGATCTGATTGGCTGCAACAACTTTAACAAAGATATGGCATTAGCCATTTTTAGGACTTGGGGACCGAGTCCACTGCCCTGGGAAAAAAAGTATAGGGTGGCAAAACCCCTTGGGCTAAAAATGAATTTTTTCTTTTAGGACTGTGGATCTTTCTTGAGGCCTGGGGGACCCTATCCCCCTTGGGGACCCTATCCCCAGGGCTGTGATTTAAATTTTTGAGGGATGGCATGCCTCCTTTCTCTGGTTGAAGGTCCCCATATACACTGACTATCTTCTGGAATACCTGCCAGATGTTGTCCCGGGTCTGATAACTACATACACTTACTCACAGTTATCGGAAAATTAAACAAAGCAAGCTTAATAACTAGTGAATATGATCCTCATATCATTGTGGTTTCTTCCTTTTCTGGAGACTTGGGCTCAAATACCAGTACACCATTGACCAACTATTTCTACGATCACAAAATATTTAGAAAATGTATTAGAAGGAAGTCCTTACCCAATCAGCTTTACACTTGGATAGTGTCTACTGTTCGCAAGTGGAGAATAGGTTATCCTTAGATCCTATCTGCTTTGGCTCCAAACATCCATTTTGGTCCCATACATAGTATAGTCTGGGAATTTCTGTGGCTGTCCTGAAGAAGGCGCTTAGTACGCCCAAACGCGTGTAGAAAATAAGAATTTTCCATCATTGAGCCACGATGTTTCAATATGAAACCAACTTTTATATTTATGTTTGGTTTTTGTATTAATGTTTGAAACACTTCTATTGAATTGTTTTACATTTGTATGTTTAGTGTATATTTTTTGTATGTTGTTCTTATGAGTATAGTATGTCTTATTAGTCTTATAGGCCTCAGATATTTTATGTCTGACACAAATAACTTTTTATCATGAACTTGTATTAATAAAATGAAGTTTTTAATTTAAACGTGAAGTACACAGAGTCTATGTCAATATTAAGTTGCTTGATGTAGGTCTGTATATTAGACATTGCCTGATATTTGCCTTAGGGATGTTCTTTTCTCAAATGTATTTTCCCTGCCCTAGGATCTAGCATTTTCAGCAGGGGGTCCCATTTAAACAATCGATGCCTCCCTTCTTCCCAAGCCCTACATTGGCCTTGGGGACTCCATCCCTGAAGCTCAATTACTGCTGTAGTCTCCTGGGTACCCCATCCCCCGGGACACTGGTGTTCCCTGCTTGAGAGAGTGCGGGCAGGGAATAGAAATGCAATTCCCTGATCACAGTCTCCCGGGCAGGGAACACAACTTTGCTCTCACCCGGGCATTAGCAGAGAAAAATGCTGCTCTCGCCCGGGTGGGAGCAAAGTAAAAAAGCTGGTTTCCGCAAGTAGCAGGGGAGTTGGCTGGGACCGCAGGGACATTTGGGCTCCCTCCACTGCCCCATACATTGGCATTGCTTTGGGGCACAGGGGCACTCACTTTAAGAAAAAAATGAATAATTGCAGGTTATAAAAAAATAAATAATTGTAGGCTATTGGTATGAGTGCTGACTGGAGAGCCTACAGAGGCCTTGGGGCTCTCACCGTGGCTGTCATGGGTGCCCCGGGTAGGCATAAAGGCTCTCACTTAAAAAATAAAATATATAGTGGGCTCCCACCGGCATACACAAGGGGTGCTGGCTTGGGAGCTAGCATGAGCTGCAGGGGCCTTGGGGCTCCTTCCGCATCCCCCAGTTTTTGGATATGTTGAGAGATCCCTGGGTGGGCACCAGGGCACCCACTTTAAAAACAAGCTTTGGAAATACAATAGGTCTCTCATTTTCTCGAGTTAGAACTATTGTCGTTGTAAATGACAATGTCTTTTTCCCCATGTGTTATGGAGTGCATGTATCTAGTGTGTAGTGGAATTATGTGGGTTTGACTGGAATTGTTAGTTGTTGAATTGTGTGGTGTGGAGTGGATTAGTGTAGTGGAATTATGTGGCATGGCTTGCAGTGGAAATATGTGGATAGTAATTATGTGGTATTGAGTGTACTGAAATTATGTATTGTTTTGTTACTGCATTTATAGAGCGCTTACTACCCTTGACGAGGTGCGAAGCGCTTTTTGGGCGAGTGGCACGCTACTCCGGAACCCATAAAGGATTAGTGTTGAATAAGTATAGTGAAATATGAAAGTCATTTGTGTGGTGGGTATGTTGGTCAGTTGTTTAGATTCAGAAGGATAGCGGAAAGACAGAAGAGGGAAAAAGGTTTGCATTTATATAGCGCTTGTTACCCCTGATGTGGTGTTGAAGCACTTTTTTCAGCTAGTAGCACGCTACTCCGGAACCCATAAAGGATTAGTGGCGAATTAGTATAGTGAAATATGAAAGTAATTCGAGTGGTGGATATTAGTTATTTGGATTGAGAATAAAAGCGGAGGGGTACAAGAGGGAAAAAAGATTTGCATTTATATAGCGCTTGTTACCCCTAATGGGGTGTTAAAGCACTTTCTTGGCGAGTAGCACGCTACTCCGGAACCCATAAAGTATTAGTGGTGAATAAATCTAGTGAAATCTGAAATTTGAGAAGTGGACATGTTAGTCTGTCCTTTTCATTGAAAAGGATAGTGGAGGGATAGAAGAGTGTAGGATTTAGACTTTTTTTTTTAAGGTCATAGCGGTAGTGGGAGGCTTGGGATGAGCAAAAAGGGATGTGGAAGGGAAGAGTCAGAGGGAAGAGTTTAGAAAGGCTTGTTTCGGGGGATCAGTATAGTAAAAGAGCGGTCAGATGGTGCAAGGAGGGGTAGAGTAGAAGAGAGTCTAGAAAGGGCTATTTTGGGGATCATAGTAGTGGTTTGGGGTTGGACATGAATGAGAGAGTGGAGGTAATGTATATATTGATAGAGGTATAGAATGAGAAATAGGCTAAGTACATGGAAAGTTTATAGATACGTAAAGGAAGTACGTATATGTAGATAAAAGATATTGATAGAGGTATATGGTGAGAACTAGGGTAGTGCATTGAATATGCTTTTTTTCTCTTTTGCGAGGAAAGTAATAAATCTATAGATCTTTCGTATGATTTTGAGAGATATAAAAGTTTTGTTAAATTAAAGAAGGCATTGTTGTGCTCTTGAAAGAATAAAAGCAGAATATGTTGTCTATCAGGCTACTTTACAAACTATTAACATTTTATTCATGGAACTGAGTCTAGGAAGTATTGTTGTTTACAGCACTTCCCTCGACTCTTGCATTTACATGCTACAATGTAAAAAATGCTTACTTGGAAGCTTTAACAGCATGAGAAAGTATAACTATAACTCGCGCGACCGCCACTCTATCACAAGGATGATGTCATCAGTGATGTCATGAGTGATGGATGCCACTGACCATGTCATGAGTGATGTAATATGTGACGTCATAAGCAGTGGATTGCGGGCGCGCAAGTTATAGTTATCTGAACTAACTATAACGGGGGAATTTCAATGGTTTTTTACGAGTGAAATGTCCAGCTAACTATAACATGTGTGAAACCTATGGTTTTTTAAGTGAATATATATATATATATATATGTATATATATATATATAATGTATTATATTTTTTATTATGTGAGGCTGGTATGACAACTAAAGCGGTCTCTAAGCCTGATATAAACATAGACACTTGCCTAGGAGTTTGTTGATGATGAGTGTGTGATTATGTGGGGTCCTGTTACAACCGTGGACAGGAACCCAAAACCGCTGCTTCGCAGACTGCAAGTATCAGTTTACAGGTGCTATGCAGACTTGATGTGCGTGGTGGATACAGGCACTCAGTCATATATTGAGCCACTTTTGTTTATGAAGGATTATGTGTAATAGAGTTTAGCACCTGATAGGGTCCAGCAGTATTCCCAAAACCAGTCCTTCGGTACTGTTAAAAATCAAAGTGCATCATAGGAGAGCTAATATGTTCCTAAAAGTTACTTCATTGATTAATCCTTCTAGCCTCCCCTCAGCTTAGCCCATATGGCATCCTCCGCCTATATGCCATTTAAGACAAGGACTGCTCTTTGAGGCAAAGATGACATATAGATCTGCTAAACAGGGCCACTGGGCCAAAGCCCACAGGTAAGAAAAATAAAACAATAGCTATCCATGGTTTGAATGAGGAGACTACTACACCCTTTCTTTCTTACTCTACATTTGCCATTCTCCTCTGGTACCCCACCTTTTTTTAGGTCTCGCCTACGCAGCGCGCATGCGCTGCATAGGAGGACCTTTAGCCGTCGTTCTGTTCTTTTTCGAAGCACATACTAGTGCTTGTGGCGGCATCCACCTTGCGGGAGCGCGCCACAAGCACGAGTATGTGCTTCTAAAAAGAGCAGACTGCGCGAGCACCACTCCCGGGCTAACCTCCTGCTCCCCCTCTCTCACGCGCGCTCCCAGGACAGTACTGACGCAAGCACCGGTGTGCTTCAAAACAGCTGCTCTGGGCGGCGGCGCCGGTTTGTTCTGTTTGTTTTTTCTGACCTGCAAAGCAGTCTCCTGTCAGGAGGAGGCGATGGCTTCCCTTGTATTTTTAGATGCGCACACACGAGCGTATGTTTTTTGTAATGTTTAGGTGCCGCTGTACAGTGCGGAGCTTTTGGCACTAAATCTGTATAATGCGATTATTTTTTATCGCACCTCTAACCCGGAGCACTTAACAGTGTACAATGCACTTTTTTTTAGCATTACTTGCGTGTGGGCTGTGCATTTATTTCTCTATTCCTTTCGCTTCTCACACTGCTGCAGCTCGCCGTATTTACATTAAGTATTTTTTTTAAATGCACCCATGCCGTGTTTTTACCTCAATGTCCGCCACACGCCTCTATTTATAAGCTCACAGTATTTACATTAACTAAGAAATTGTTTTTAAAAGCGCTCACATTCCGCACTTGTGCTTTCACTTTAATGGCGGACATTAATGGTGGCCATGTACTGTAAATCGCATTGCTGAAATGACTGGGACTGAAAGGCCGTGGCCTTCATTTTGTTGCAGCTGAAACCTTGCAGCTGTGTGGAGCTCAGACATTCCTTCTTTGTAGATGCCATTGGTGGGCAACAAGTAAACAGCTTACTGTAAATGCGCTTCGTGCCAGCTTGTGGCTCGAGCTTGGGGTTAGAGAAATGACCTGTAACATTTTAGGTTTCTTTCAAGGAGGGGGAGCACCCCCTAATCCCCGCTGCAGTCCAATGGAAGATTTTTCTCCAGATCCGAGAAGCATCAGCGGCCTCACACACAAGACGCACTAAATCTGTATAATGCGATAATTTTTTATCGCACCTCTGACCCGGAGCACTTAACAGTGTACAAAATTTAATCGGAAGCCTGAAGTACCCAATCACACTTCCCAAAAAGTCATGTTCTATTACTTTCTGCTGCTGCCTTTGTTTTAATTGTTGATGGGTGGATTTAGGCCAAGAATACCAAAGAGTGGTTGTTATAGTAATGCACTCTCAATAGGCCTCTGTCACATCTCTCAGCTTTTGGAGAAAGCTGCGACTGCCATACAATGACAAGCATTTGCAATGCAATAGGCCTTGCATTTGCGCGGGTTTCAGCTATTGGCATTGTAAATGACAATGCCTTTTATTTATGTGTTGGTTCTTAAATCAGATAAATAAAAGACTTTGCCATTTACAATGCCAATAGCTTAAGCTCTCGCAAATGCAAGACCTATTGCATTGCAACTGCTTGTTTTAATGAAGTACACAATACATAATTTAAACATAAAAACCTAAGTACACGTAAAAAAAAACGTAAAACAATTTGCCAACACACTCTGTTTAAAATATAAATAAACTCTCACAAAAAATACATAAATTAAATAAACAAACAATGAGGGTGACTAAAAATATGTGCACTGGCTGCAGAATTGGATGAGTAGGGCAATAACAGCCACAATCCAATGTAATGGAGCACTTCAACAGACAATATTTCATTTTGCTGTTGCACCACCAATTTTTACACTAATGTACACCAGTGTACTGCAACATAAGCAGAAGCCAGAAGGACAATGTCAGGGTCTCCATTTACGAAGTGGACCAGAGGAACCAACACATTTTTGTTTTTCCTTATTACAATTTTTCAATATGCTAGACAGCAGCCGCACTTTTCTACAACATAACTTTAACACATTGGCATAGCCAATAGCTCTAGCTAAACACTTAAAAGGTCCCAAAGGCGAGACCTATTGGCTATGCCAATGCTTGTTAATCTGATGCAGACCTGCCTTGTTTTCCATTTGGCATGCTCTTTTCCCTGCTTGCCTCTAGTGCACACCCATCCTTCTTCTGAGCTCCAGTTCTCATGCGGTAATTACCCTTGTATTTGATATCTGGTAGACATACCAATCCCTTTATAGTGAATACCCTTCTTTCCTCACTACCAGCCACCTTTCCTTTTGCCTCTTTTGGGCACATTTTTTTTCCTCTCTGCCCTTTTCTCACTTGTGCCACCTTCACGTTCTTGTCTATTGGATGCGTCTTCCTCTCAATCATTCCTCTGGCTGTCACCCCTCTTCTTCATCAGGCACATCTTCCCATTGTGGCAGATGCCTTTCCTTTCACATCTGGTGGCTACAACATAGTTGCCTCAGACTGCAGCCTTCACTTCTCAAGTATACACCCCGTCCATTGTCCATTTGTTTTCCTCTCTGCCAAATGTACCCGTTGCCCATTCCCCCAATGAGTCTACTTTTTGTCCGATGTTTCTTTAGTGATCTATCTTCGACTGTAACTTCCTTCTTTATCGTGCACATACTCTGTCTCTATCACTCTCTCATTTGTCTCCCTCTGCCTCTTTTTATCTAACCACTGCCTGTCTCACACATTTCCCGTTCCTCTTACTCTTTCTGTTAGTCGCCCCATTATTTCTCTCACTGTACCTCTGTCTCTCTCTTGCTATTGCCTTATCTATTTCTTCCTTACTTATTTGCTTACATGTTGGTTGCTCACTTCAAATGGTCTTTTGTTCCTTTAATGGACATGATTCAGTTCTTTTTGTGTTTTAGGGTCAGCAGATGACGAGAGGATCCTGAGGTTCCTGGATATGACTGGGCTGGTGGGTTTGTAAGCTTTTTTTACGCAAATATCTTAATATATTCTCTTTGATAACACTTGAAAATGAAAAATGGGACATGGGACATGGAGGGCATGAGTATTAAACATAGTTCCAGGAGTGCCAGGCTGTCAAGGTATCGATTTGAGATAAATGTATGCTCAATGAGTCTACATGGAAAAATACAACATCTGGTCATCCTGAAATTCTAAAAAGGTTTGCCATCCACCTGGACCCATCATAGACATCCCTGTCTGGGTCTTGCTGTATTGCTTAATGGGTAGTTATTCATAACTTTGAAATGCTCTGTCTACTCTTTCAGAGCATGGTGTTTAGGGCATGCTGTACCTCTGTAGTGGCTTCCGTCGTGCTTTCCTGGACCTACCTCATTTGATGCATCCTTCTATTTTCTTAGCTGGTGGTTTACTACCAGATATTCAGTTGTTTATACCATCCAGGACATGTACTATCTCTTATACCCCAGTATGGTTATACTATATGGGGATGTTAATCCGCTAAAGGAACTGAGCATCGTATCATCCTAGAGACGCATCATCTGTACCCCAGCTGATACTGGGAGGCCCTCTTTAAGTACATTAAATATCACTATGCTTCCCTCTTTTTAGCTTGCTTTTAGTACAGCCCTTTCTAATGTTATGACAGATGTACCGTCTTCCATACCCTGGAAATACGCCAGCAGAGTTTTATGGTTGCTCTCATTCATAGATTGAGCAGGTCCGTCCTTCTGGTATCAGTGCATGGTGTGTGGGACACAGGAGTGCATGTGTATTGTTTTAACTTTTTTGTTGTTGCTCCATATCGTATTGAAGTTAATAATCAACTTTACTGATTCATATTTCATCTGTTTTTTATTCAGTCAAATTTACTGACCAGAACTGGAGGTCTGGACCACAAGGTGGACTGGGACTGGTAAGTGAGTTTCCTTTGCCCTTCCAGTTTAAGCATGATGCAGAGCAGTCTAGATTGAGAGAGAGTGCTTCTGGTCATACAACAGATCACCCAGCAGTTTGGTGTCAGTGAATGCGAAAATCTGGTTGGAAATATGTCTCTGTGTTTGCAGTGCAGAGCCTGTGGGTCCACATTCCTATTTATAGAGTAGAGTCGGTGTTCTGAGAGACGGCGGCTGTTGGGATAAAGAGACCTTACTTATAAATTGTGAGCTTGAAATGTGGTTGAGGTTTAAAGAATGCATGGAAGTATTAGGCTGTGTAGATGACAGTAAGTAGTGCACCTGCTTCTCTGATTTTGCTACAAATAATTCATGGCAAAAGACACACAATTGATGGACGGAATGCAGAACAAATCAAAACATTCACCCCCAGTCAAGAGATCTGGGTTAAATCCATCATTCTTTTGCTCACCATGCCACCCCAGTTTAGACCTGGCCTTATGCAAATCAGTCTTGACCCTGTGCCTCTTGGGAACAGTCCAGCCCGAACTGCCAAGCCAGGTCCTCCCTGGACCGGAAACAAGCATCCTAGGACCGGTTTCGGGGTTTCACCCCTCTTCAGCCAGGATAGCTTGATTCCAGTGGCACACTGGAATCAAGTCAAGAGAACTGGGGTGGCACAGTGAGCTGAAGAATGATGATGGATTCAACCCAGATCTGTGACTGGGGGCTGTGTGTTTGAAAAGTTTCAGCACGCCGTCCATCATCTCCTTGTGTTTGCTTTGTTCGCCCTAAGTTGGCAGGGCATGCCCAGACGTGGGTCCCTTGCTCACTTTGCCACTGAATTCAAGCTAGGCTGGCTGAAGAGGGCTGTTAGCCCGAAACCGGTCCCATGATGCTTGTTTCCGGTCCAGGGAAGACATGGCTTGGAAGTTCGGGCTGGACTGTTTCCATGAGGCACAGGGTCAAGACTGATTTGTATACAGCTGTGTCTGAACTGGGGTGGTGGCAAAGTGAGCTAAACAATGATGGATTCCACCCAGATCTGTGACTGGGGATCAGGGTTTGAAAAGTTTCAGCACTCCGTCCATCATCTTCTTGTGTTTACAAATAATTCATGAACAAGAAATTTTGATCCTAGACATGCTGGAGATAAAAGGGTGGAATTTCTGAACTAAGTCAAGCATTCGCTGAGGTCTGAACCAGACACACCCTGGAAGAAATTGTGATAACACTAGGAGCCAACATTGCATCCCACCCGTTTTGATCACCAAGGGGATCAAGCCAACCCTCCCATCGAGCCCTAATGTAATCCAGTGTTCACGGGGCATTGATTATTAATGTATAATATATTTTGGAGAGGACTCCCTTGCCCAATGCACCCATAATAAGCTTATCTTCCAGCAGGCTAAACTCCGGGAGAGGGTAGGCCTGGGATACATGTGTGGAGTGCGTGTCATAGTTCTAAGTGTATGTAAAATTGTGTGGAGATAAGCGAATAGGTATCCTGGAGTTCCTGGAAGGACTATTTTTGAGACCCTGACCACAATGTTGCATAGCTGTGTTATGCCACTGAGGTCCTATTTCCCAAATCCCTTCAGCGCTGCTACCTCATGTAACCAGGTGCCTTGCCAAAGGAGCGTTTGTTGCGTAATGTGGCGTCCCAGTGAGTGCAGCCCTCTACGTGAGGAAAGCAACCCTGGTCACTGCAGGAGCGGCGCAAGTGGATCGGAGAGCCATAATCTGAGGGAACCCCAGGAGTGACCATTCCAGCTGGTAGGCAGGATCCGACCATCTCCTGTTGAACCAATCATGGACCACCAAAAATTGGGTGGCAAGAAAGTAAAGATATAGGTTGGTCATCCCCAAGCCTCCATCGTATGGGGCACGTTGGCAGGAAGCAATGGCCAGACAAGGCCTAGACAGGTGCCAGAGGAAGGAGGTTGTGACTCTATCCAGAGCATAGAATTAAGCCCGCTCTACAGATATCGGATTCTGAAAGACATAGAGGAATCTCAGAAAAATCATCTCTCATATTGGGCTAATCAGCTCATGACATTCAACGGAAGGGACTTCCATTTGTTGAGTTCCTCTTTGGGCCTCTGTGTCAGGAGCCCAAGGTTGAGGAACCAAGTGAGGTCTGGGTGAGGTGCAACCCAGATGCCTAAATAGCGGAAGCTGAGATGACGTATAGGGGTGTTAACCTGCCAATCGGAGCAGTCCCAGGTGAAAGCCAAAGGCACTAATACCGACTTAGGGGCTCATTATGATGGCGGGTGGACATCAGTCCGCCGGCATCATATCGGTGCTGGGACCGCCCGCCAGACGTGCGGCGGTCCCACCAGCCCAATTAGGATGCCCCCGCCAGTATGGCGGGCGCATCCTGGCCTTTTAACATTGCGCACGGTGCTGCTGGCTGCAGCTCCGTTCGCAATGTAAAAATTCCACGATGTGCATTTCCATGCACAACGTGGCAGGCACCACGCTGTGTCTGCCACCTTGTGCATGGAAATGTAGGGGGGTAAGTGCACCCCTCCAACCCGCCCTCACAGAGGGGGCCCGCAACGGGCCCCCAAAGCCAGTCTCCCTGTCTTTTGGCAGTGGTATATCTGCCTCAAAAAGACAAGCGGAAGGGCTCATCTTAATCACTACAGCGGTGCCACAATGATGCCCTGGTTACGGGTTCTGCAAGGTAGGAGGAAAAGGACTGCCTTGCGGAACTATGGCAGACGGACTTTCCGTCCACCGCGGAACCAATGTACTTCCCTCCGCATCCTAATTTGGCGGTGGGTTAATCTCATTCTGATGGTGGGAGGATCGCCACCGCCGGGCCGGCAGTGGCGGTCCTTCCACCATCATAATGAGCCCCTTAGACGGGTTCACCTGGAGGCCTGAAGCTGCTCCAAAACACTGGAGAAAGCAAAGGCAGCAGGTTCCGCACACTGCAGGGTCTGCAAGGTAAAGGATGATGTCCTCTGCATACAGCACTATACTATCTTCATGCCCCTCACTCCATCTGCGTACCTGGGTATCTCTACAGAGAAACCACGCCAGAGGTTCAATCGTCAGCGTGAAGTGGAGAGGAGAGAGGGGGCAGCCCTGCCAAGTCCCCCGTCCAATAGAGAATAGATCGGAGAGTACACCATTCACAGCGACTCGCTCAGTGGAGTTAGTGTAAAACGCTTGGATGAATCCACGGAAACTGGGCCAGATTCCAGCTCGGTGTAGTCCGTGTCCCAGGTCCATGGTATCAAATGCATTCACCGAATCAATGAGAAGCTGGGCCATATTGGGTAGGAGATGGCGAGGGGCCAAGGCCATGTGGAGGTACCAGAGGCAGTTCCTTGTACTGCAGGTCGGCATAAAGCCGCACTGGTCTGCGTGTATGAGCATATGGAGGACCCTCCTGATATGGGTGGTCAGAAGCGTGGCGTATATTTTAACCTCACAGCTGATAAGGGAGATATGACGATAGTCATCGCAGGAGGCCTAGGGGGCTGCTTTTTCGGGATTACTACAATGGTAGCAGCATCTCTCTTTGGTGGAAAGTCGCCCTTCTGTCATACCTCGTTGTAGAGGGCACAAAGTTGGGGATTCAGTGTTTCCTGAAACATTGCGAAGTATTTTGCGGGGAATCGATCCGGACCGGGGGTCTTTACAGAGGCCACCACAGAAATGGCCGCCCCAACATTCTTTAACTTTAATGGCTCGTCCCACATCCGAATCACAGATCAGGACAGTCGAGCAAGATTCTCTTCATTAAGGAAGTGGAGGCAGAACCAAGGTCCGCTTAAGGGAAAGCTACATAAAGGTGGCTGTAATAGTGGGTGAATGTTTGTGGTACCTCAGGAAGAGTGTGGTGAACGGTACAAATTTCGGCCATGATTCCGGGCACAACTCTTCACCTGCAGACGGGAGGCTAATCAATATAACAGCTTCCCATTCGTGTCCCCCACACATAGATCCTAGCTGTCGTGGCTCACCACAAGTGTTTCGCAGCCTCCAGGGACTAGAGATGGATCTCCTCACTTAAGAGGTTCTATTGCCGGGGCACCTCGCCATGCAGGCCAGTCGCGAGGCTTTCCTCCAATCGGAGGGTGCCGGCCTCTGAATTGAATGATGTGAAGGGAGCAAGCTCGTTTCTTCACTCTAATTTGCCGCCTGGCATTTCCTCTAAGGGTCACCTTACTGGCGGCCCAGAGGGTGCCAACTGAGCTGACAGAGCCCTTGTTACTCTGGAAAAAGGCTTGCACTTCATCTCGAAGGGCCTGGGTATAAAATTAATCTTGGAGATACCACGCATTAAGATGCTACAAGTGGCGTGGGCTATTCCTTGTGGGAGGAGAGGAGCATGGTTTGAGATACCATGGAGAAGGATCTGGGTATTTGATACCACTGGGCAGTCTGGGGCTGGCATGAAGATAAGATCAATGAGGAAGTGTGCTGCTGAAGTATGTGTGAATTGCAATTGTTGGGGGTTCAACACCCCCCAGACATCACAAAGACCAAGAGCGGTGGCCCAGTTGGAGGGGCAAGCCCTGGCTTCGCAGGATGCAGACGGTGGCCAGTGGCGTCTACGTCCGGTGCAGGAACTGCATCGAAGTCGCCATCTATCGGTGTCTGCTCCTGTGGTAGATCCAAGAGGATTGTAGATATGTAATGGAGGAAGGCATCCAGAGCCGCTGGGGGTGCACAAACAAACACAAGGTTAAGGGTTTGACCCTCAACGTGAGAGCAATGACAATGTATCGACCCTGAGGGTCTCTGATTTCACGGATGACAGTCATAGGGAAGGAGCGACATAATAAAATTGCCACCCTCCAGGAACCCTGAACAAAGCCAGAGTGGAAGACACTGTCATAGTCTTTACGCACCACAGTTTGGGCTCACTTGACACCCCTTACCATTTTAACTGATGCACAAATGCCCAATTAAAGCACTTGCACTAAAGGTTGTGTTCTTGATTATGATCACTTCACATATGCAAGTAAATGATTTACCAGCACTCATTTTAGAATTTTTTTTTTTTAAAGATTTACAGATATTTGCTTGTTTCTGGAACTTACCAAATCTTGTTTCTTTATTTCATGATGCTGAAGCCATAGATATATGACACTATATGCCCTCAGCTGTCAGCTCGCTATAAGCATTTTGTACTACAAGACTGCTAGTGTGTTTTTTGATTAAGACAAGGCAGAAGTTCATGAACACAAATCAACTCCTTGTAGCATGTAGACAACCACAGAAAGGGAAAGCCACCACAAAGACCATCATTGCAGGTACAGGATCAGCTGCATTTACACATATGCTACTGATACAGATCAGGGTACCTAAATTATGCCCACTACCACAGATAGAGTAATTTCACAGTTGCACGCACATACGTTCATCATACGCTAGGGCCCATTTCACTAACATACGCTCCAATACCCTACCAGCAGCAAACCTGTGGGAAGAAAACTCCTAAAGCACCCTGCATCTATATCTAGGCGATAGGACCAGTTTAGTGGTTGCCTAACATAATATAAACAATCTATAAACAATAATCAAAAAGTATTCAATAAACAACAAGAAAAGAAACAACCAATACCATGTTTAAAAGTTATATTGCTTTATCTAAAATTAGTCAGAATAAAATCAGAATAAATCATTTCTCATAGTTACCTATTCTAACTAGTGTCAGAACGGGTCAGGACCAGTCTCTCAAAAGTCTTTTCAGGATAAGGTCCTCAGCATCAGTCCTCAGCAACGCAAGTTCACGCAGCAAGGCGACGAAAGAAAGTGCGGGGAGAGCCCTCCCTAAGCTAACATTTTATAATGCAAAATACAATGAAAACCCACATGAATTTGACAAGTAAAACTGTATCACTGAGCAGAACGAGAAGGAAGGGATGTAACTTTGCAACATCTTGAAATCTCCGCTCAGGAAAAGTCATAATACACAAATCACGGAACAGGAACCAAGAACTAGAAACTATTAAAGTATCCATCTCGCTCATTTCCCTCGGCAAACCGGCTTTAGCACAATGTTCTTTCTGAGGTTCATTGTTCACCAAGGACACATCATTTCTTTTGGAGATCCTCCAAGCTTGCTGATGTCCTCCCGGAAATTTCCATATAAGGACTACCGTCAGTTTTTCTGTTAACTGAACTCCAGCAGGGGTCTCCCTTGTCACATCACAGATTTTGCCTGCACCAGAGCTCAGCCAGGCTTCAAATTATTCTCAGTTATTTTCATGAAGGCCTCCATAGGCCACAATAGACCATCTTTAATTAAAGAGACAAAATAAAGATTACTACATCATAATGATTAAACAGTGTTAACCCCACTAACACCCTTATGTGTATGCATTTATCTAGCTTTGCAACATATAAAGCATTAATTCAGACAGCATTTTGTGCTTAAAATAAATAGCACACAGCAACGTTTAAACATGAAAACTTGCACGTTATTGTAAATACGAAAACAGCACACGCATGCTAACCCTCGTGTAACCTTCTCTTGTGTTAGGACAAACAGGTTGATTAATAGAACGCACTTGCACAAGACAAATATTTAGTTGTTAATTATTAATAAATTAATAAAACGCATAGACATGCCAGAGCTTCAAAAGCCCCAGAATTTTCTAACAGAAAACTCTGCTCCAGCACTACATGTTCGCAAATGAAAACTTTTCATTTGAAATCAGAGATGATTTACCAGAAAGAACGCTGCAGCACTTTGCTTTTCTCTACAATATATCTTCATGTGAAATATGCCCAAGCAGCAAAATGGAGTTTACTGCATATGTTCGCTCACCATTATTCTAGAGTACTAAAATCTGCAATGGGGCACTAATCTAGCTTCACATCAACCTTGTTAATTAAGGATATGAACACTTCTGTGAAGTCTAAAAATAGCATGCACATTTATAATAATGTTTAGGCTGAAAAAAGAAAATGCTACTTACCAGTGAAAGTAATTTTGCAGTTCTCATCCATTACTGACTCTCATGTGACCCAGCCAACCTCCCTTGTCTTCCTGTTTGTGACTCTTTTAATCCTTTAATGCTTATCCCACTGGCTATCATGAGTCTCTCTGACTGGATCACCTCGATGTGAACGTTTCTATGCCTAAACATTATACTCTTGTGTTGCAGGTATGATGTCCTGTCTCCAGGGGAGATGCAGAGACTTTCTTTTGCACGACTGTTTTACCTACAGCCAAAATATGCAGGTCAGTAACTTCCCTACGGCAGCAGAGAACAGAGAGCGCTTAACCCAGAGACCATTTTACAAGGGACTAGGAAGGGAGTAAGAATGAACCATGTACATATTTTCTTGCTTCTAAAGTGCTACATTGTGCCAGAAAGCCACTTCATAGTGTTGACTGGTGGTGATAGGTAGTTTTGCAATTTCTGACTCTTTCAAGGGAAGTTGAAGATCTATCTTCTATGCACACTTGGTAGAAGGCCAATTGTATTTATTGACGAAGGGCAAGCTGTGGTCAGTGATGCCTTGTTTACAACGAGGGTAGGAGTGGGACAAGGTTGTTCTGATGGATTTCCTGGATGGATTGAACATCTTGTTTAAGAATGTTATCTTGAGTTACTTCTTGAAGGTTTTGCAGACTTCTAAAATGTTGGTTCCACAGCTGATCTCCTATTCTCTCATCGATCTTGTTCCGTGGCCTTTTGCTTAAATCTGGCTTGCATAGTCAAGTTTCCTTTGCAGGATCTCAAGTTTGCACCTGATGTGTTTATCTAGGGAATAAGGTCTGCAAAATGTTCAGAGCCATGACCTTTCTGAGGCAGATAATTTTCTTTGTTTGGGTCATCAGAAGCCAATGGGAATCTTTGAGGGCAGGCGTGATGCAAGTAGATTTTTTTCTACTTTGCTTTTCCCGCCTCTGTAGCTTCATATCGGAGTTTGGTGGAAAACTGAGATACCATAGTCAAATTCACCTACACCAAGGCCTTGACCAGACCAACATGACGACGTAATTATCTAATGACGGATACAGCACACTTCTCTGATCCAGGTGCAATTTTTAGTTCACTCCAAGGGAGCAGCTGGCCTTTTAGTTGCATTCTGAATATTTTCTTAAATTGAGCTTACCAAAGGCTTGGGGATGAAGGGGGCATAATCAAGAGCTGTGCTCTACAATGGTCACA
The DNA here is from genome assembly GCF_964204655.1 of Triturus cristatus. Lineage (NCBI taxonomy): Eukaryota > Metazoa > Chordata > Amphibia > Caudata > Salamandridae > Triturus > Triturus cristatus. The sequence goes on from NC_140592.1 coordinate 1,030,141,052, forward strand.
CATCTTTGCAGGCTTATTGGGGGTGGGTACATCAGCCGGCAAAATCCGGCCTTGGCGCGCTTCTTTTGAATCCAGGGCAGGAAGAGTGGTGTGAAGATTCCCTCAGTAGTTACGTAGATTGTTGGAGGTGGGAGCACCCTAATCTGTGGAACTGGCTAGAGGCGATGTTTTATTCTTAGGCCTTCCACATGAGCATGGCCTAGTGCAGCTTGGCCCTTCAGAGTATGGTGGGGCACCTGATTACCTGTCTATGACACTGCTGCATGTATGTGCTGGTGAGGTGCTGGATTGGGCTCCTGTCAGGAACTCTGGCCTGCCAAATGGTGGCTGTATCTGGAGAACAGAACCCAGCGGGAGAAGAGTGACAGTGTTCCCCACTCGTGAGGGGGGGAGGAGGTCGAGCTGTGCTACTAGTCTTTCCTCTGTAAAGCTCAATGTTTCAAACCTGGAGTTGGATGGTCACCCCTCCCTGCCCGAACTGTTCACAGTCTCTGGGGTCTAATACTTCTGGGTCCCATTGCACACAATCTGGCATAACCTGGTCTATGTAGTCCTGTTGGTCATGTTGTCTGAGGATCTGCTTTATTACTTTATGTGTGCCCAACCAAATGCCACCAAGGCATCCCATGGCTTCCTTTTGCCACCATAGATAGAATGGGTCTGGGGTTCACGTTTGTTCGCTGGGTATAGCTCTTATATTCTTGCTTACTTCAAACCCCGTGTGGCTGTGTTCTTGCTACTGACTACAACCAACTTGACCAGGCGGGGATGCCCTGTGTATTGGCATGCATGCTCGCCAGCAGCACTCTGCTAGGAGTCTCAGCTTTAGGACACGGAGGCTAATATCTATCAATCTACGCAGATGATATGGAGATAATTTGTTTGGCAGCCTTTCAAGCATCAAAATAAATTGAGAAACGTCAATAATAGTTAACCTTGAGCCCTGGCACTGGGAGATGTGATACAAACGTTTCCCCGCAATGGCATAGTGGTCCTGATACACTGCAGTGCTGCTTGGGTCATAAAGTACAGTTATGAGACACCCTATGCCAAAGTCACGGAGCAGGTAAAGAGATGGCTATGACTCATTGTCTCTTGCAAGACTAGGGGCCCTGATGAAAACTGTTGTGCAACCTAAACTCTTAAACCTATTCTTCAAAATTCTGCAGCCTCTAACGTGCCATTTCTTTGCTCAGCCCCCGACCTGAATGATCAAACAGACATGGGCAGGAGAAACTGCCTCACATTCAATGGAAACCCCTTATTCTTGTTTCTAAGCTGTGTGGATTTGCAGCCTCGGAGTTTAAATTATATAATTTATGTGCTCAGGCACAGTTTCCCCATTTTTGGTTCCACCTTTCCTTCTCCCATCTAGTAGTGGATGGGTACAGGGTGCATCCCCAATCCTTGATCTCCGTTATAACCTGTGTGGATTCGCAACAGCTAGATTTGAATTCTAATATTCATGTGCTCAGATACACTTTCCACGTTGTTGGTTCTATCTGCCATTTGTCTTTTACCATGTAATTGTGGAGACCGATCTGGTGCATCCTCACCACTTCCCACAACATTGTGTTACTTGGCAGTAGACCTATGAAGCTCCTTCAATTCGGTGGCCTTCACTGGATGGGCCTGGCAGAGACTGGCAAATAGCGCAGGTATGGCAATCTTTTACTCACAAAACCTACTGCCAGTAGACAACCCCTTGCTTTCACTCATACTGTGCAAATCATTATATCTTAACATTAACCAGTGCTCTTTGACCAAACTTCAAACAGTGCAAAATGCTGCCCCTTGGCTCACTCTTGACATTCCTTATCTGTCGGTCCCTCGTGAGTTAAAAAAAAAACTGCACTGGTACCCAGTGCGGAAGGAAATTCTGTTTAAGGCCCTTTGCATAGCTTATCGATACCTATACAATCTGGGTCCTCAATTGTTTGGATCCAAGTTTCAATAGTGATCACCTAGGAGGACATTGATAGTGCCAAGATTTTGCCGGGTAAACTGGAGAGGCAGATCCTTTGTTTATGCTACAGGCAACTCTGGAACACACTTCCACAGCACATTACAGAATTAGACAACTATTATGCTGTTTAGGAGAAATCTTAAAACTTGTCTTTTTACGCTTCAGTCTGGTTTCAGTCACTCCGGTTTCTGATCTCACTTCTCATGATTTTGTTGTTTTGGGGTTTCAGCGCCTTCACACCTTATGGTGTTTGTCTGCTTTATCAATCGTTTTTCATTTCGTTTCACCTGACTATGGGGTCAAGACTCTGTTAGAATTACAAACATAAGGCAACACCTTCCTTGAGGGCAAGTTTTTGCCGATACAGGGTATTAAGGATGACCAAAATAGTATGTTGATGGATGTGTTTCTAAACGATTGCCAACGGTCCACATGTCAATTCCTTCACCCATCATTCCCTTTGGTGCTTCTCACTCACACATGATTGATAGCGGGTTTTGCCCAGAACCATCTAGTCACTAGACTTTACAGTTCTGGGTTGGAGGAATGCATAGATGGCACATTAAAGGCCATAGGCAAAATGGGCATAAAGTCCTCATTCTCTGGTGAACAGTGGGCCTACAGTTGTGCTGAAACCAGATGTCCCTCTTAATGATAAGCATAGATAGTTGCAGTTCCAGTTCTTGGATACATTCTACTGCACTCTCAATGGGTTAGCAAAAAAGGGCTTAACAGAAGATTTATCATGTCTGCACTGCTGTGCTCCAGGTTTTTCACTTGGTCTGGATCTACCTGGTAACATTCTGGACAGCAATCTTCACTTCACTGTCAACTATGATAGTGGTATCGCAGTGGCTTAACGAAAGTTGAAGGGGCCCCCCTGCAAGATACACAGAGGGGCCCGCTCTGGATTTAATCTGGAGCTATCAGGCCTGAGTACTGTGCGGAGGGGGCCCCCTGTAGCTCGGGGCCCTCCCGCACTGCGGGGGCCTGTGTTACACCCCTGTGGGATCGATGCCTCCTCATTGGTTTGTACAGACCCGTTTGAGATATCCCAGTTGCCCTGCACAAGTAAATGGTACTTGCATTGCTGCTAGCAGAAAGGTATGTAGCAATATTCTGGGGTAGAGCTCCAGGCACCCCATTTTATGACTGGCTGAAAGACCTGCTGTACTGTAGTGATGTGTTGGATATCTACTGGTCTTGATCCACAGCACCAATAGGTGCGGTAGCATTGCTGTTTCTCTTCCCTTAGCACGTCTGATAGTATGTATAGTGTTGCCTGCTCGCTTGCTTGATGAGTGCTTAGGTGCTTTTCTTTGTTTCTTGCCTTGTGCCATGTTTGGCTCATCACTAAATGGAAATGGGTTACGTCTTACCATTGGCATATCTGACCCATCCACTTTGTTACTGTGGCTACACACTATTATGTACCAGTTAGTGTACAAATCACCGCTGATATTGCTTTGCGTCTTACATTGTTGCAATAGAAACAACAATACATTTGTTTAAAAAAAAAAAAATCAGGATGGCCAATGTTTGACAGCATCATTTTTCCTCAGGGGCCGTCTCTGTTTTGAGGTGCAGGGTTGTCTGAATGTTAGGATAGTGAGTGTGGTATAAATGAAAATTATTCTTTTATGTTCTTTCAGTGTTTTTAAAACTTTTCTTTTAGCATGCTTTGCTTTTTCTTTAAAGTAGTTACTATCAGTGTGCTGCCATGGTCATGTCAGGGTTTAACAGTGGTACCAATCACCAATTTTGCATGAGCTTTGAACAGAATCAAGGTTAGGAAATATAGAGTTTCTGCATGGAGCTGGAGAGTAAATGATATACCATTGTTTAGCTATGCCTTCTAACTCCTTACTGATCACGCAAACTGGATGTTTGGACCAAATGGAAAGTAAAGCCTTCTAAACGTCGCAGACCATTATTAAACAGGAGAAACCCTGGTCTGAAGCCAGCTGTTCATCTTCTAAATCTCAATATTTGCCAAGCAGTGGGTTAATTCTCCCTATTGATGGTGTATAAAGAGGAAGTTGATGGGGCCTCATTAGCGAGGGGGGACTCTGAACGTATGCTGGGTAGCTGGAACAGCCTAGGTCTTTTTTTTCTGTTAAAAATATAACTGCCCAATCCCTTATAGATACATATGGCAAAGGAGGTTGTTAAGGGAATCTAGGGAGTAGATGGGCTAGTGGTACCAGTGGTATGGGTCAATTAAACGAGTAACAGATTGGGGAGCAATTTTCCTTTGGCATACCAATTGCTGTTTCATAGTTCTTATGGAACATTTCATACTTTTTTGTTTTGGAAGAAGGGACCAGAGATAGCTTGAGGGCAATACAGGAGGATTGGTTTTATGGGTACATGAAGAAGAAAAAAAGAACAAAAATCACATTCAGGGAAAAAGAGGATGATAGCAGATGTTGCATAGGATAGGGAAGAGACCAATGATTGCTAATTACAGAAGGTATATTTTGGAGTATTGGTCTGTCATAGATTCTCAAACTTTGGAAACTTCTGGCACCTTGCGGTTTTATTATGAATAATCTTTGAAAACGTTTGGAGAAAGATGTTACAGATTCTGCTCTGCTGTCAGTAACAAGTTATTATAGCTTTCTGTGGAGCAGAAAGTTGGGTAGCAATTTTCAGTTACATCTGTGTCAGGCTGGACCATTCTTGTTGGGTGAGATAGAGTAGTGGTGGTGGGCTCCAGCCTATTCTCAACCATGAGGTGATCAAACTTTATGAGGTTGTAGAAGGAGGTAGGTGATGATTAATTTTGTTTACAAAGTATAGTGACACATTTTATTTTGTTGGTAGTGCTGGATGAGGCAACCAGCGCCCTGACTGAGGAAGTGGAGAATGAGCTTCACAGAGCTTGCAAACAGCTGGGGATGACCCTGATCAGCGTAGGACACCGCACAAGCTTGGAAAAGGTGAGGGTGTGCCTCCTTGATGATGCCAATCAATCAGTTTCTTCCTCCTCCTATCCTCACTATTTCGCCTATCCTGTCTTTTCCTGTCCTGGTGGTGACCGCAGAACTACCGAGCACCGGATTTCTGCACTGCACAAACCCCCTTGAGGTCACATAACACACAAACTCCAAAAGTTTCTCTCCAGGGTTCCATTTTTTATCCTGACGTCTTTTACATCTGCCAAGCAAGTGAATCTGTTTTTTAGGGGAATTCTGCATTTTTGTTCTGAGGAGAAGGAGGAGGCTCCCTTCTTTACATTCACTGAACGTGAATTTTGTACGAAGATGGCAAAGTGGACTTTAAAAGTCCTTGAGCGCATGAGACAGGGAGAAGATCTGAGGGTAGAAGAGGAGTAGTGGAAGAAGGAAAAGCTTTAAAAGCACTCCAGCCTTTCAACCTGTACAGAGAGGTAAACCACTTCACAGAGGTAGAGCTAGAGAGAGAGGAGATCAGGAAAAGATGGAAGGAGACACCAGTATTGCCTCTCTTGCCAGCATTCATGTTTGCCGCCAAAGGCCATGATGTCACTGTCGAAGGCTTTGGCTCCAGCACGCTCAATGACACCACCACTGGTCTTTGAACTCCAGACTTGCGGTGACACCCTCACTGTCTCCTTTGATACAGATGGTTCATTCGATGTCAACCCAATAGTCTCCGACGCTGGAATCGCTTTCGCACCAGTTGTGGACATTGCGATACTCTGCATAGTACATCTCCTCAAGCCCCAAAAGGAGGTTGAGTCCTACACCTCAAGAACCAGCAGTACAAACTTTGGGATCTCTGCGCTTTCGTATACGTGCAGAAAAGTCAATCCAGAGCTCTTTAACACTTTAGTACCTGCCTCCACCTTCAAAGATGGCCTCAAGTCCTACCATTATGTCACATAAGGAAAATTTCTGTAACCCCTACAGAACCTCCAGTTGGTGGAACACCACCTGTGCGCTACCATCTTTTCTGACAGAATGGGTCTTCCGGTACACCTCCAAAAGGTAGAGACAACAAATCCTCTTTAGTGCCTTTTTCCTGGTCTCACTCCGATGGCGACAACATCAGGTCTTCCTATAATCCAGCATTTCCTGCAGCTTTTCTCTCCCATGGATGACATCTCCATCTTCCAGGTTTTGTCGAGGTGCTTCTCAATTGAACTTCCCTGTGGAAACACCACATGCAACCGGTTCCATAATCATGGAAACCCTACAACTGAGGGCATCACTGTGACATCATCTTCCGCTTGTTCCAGGACTTTTAGCACTGGCTGAGGAGAAAACCCTTACCCCTTCTCCTATGAAGGCTGTCATGCAACGTTTTCCCAGCAGGAACCAGACTTTCTGAAATCTGATCCAAAATTGGACTCTGTTATAATCACATTGATCTGGCGTGGGCATGCCTCTGCCCAGGACAGATCAAAAAGAGAATAGATACAAGAGGGAGGGAAATGTGTAGCACAGGACCTTTGGCCTTAAAAATGCAGTGCAACAGCTCTCCTTGGCTTTGATGAAAGTGACATCTGGAAAGGGATAAAATAGTTTGTGAATGACCACCATGACATCGATATCAGGAGTTTGAAGAGTTGGGCAGAGAAAGCTCCTTGGTATCCAACCAAGTCATTAGTGCTTCTATAAACTCAGCTGAATCTTGAGGTAACGTTATAAAGGACATCCTGGCTGGGCCTGATCACTCTGTAAACAAACACTCGACTCACAATCTTGAATCTTCTTTTCTCGGACGTCTCCTTATTTGGTCAACAAACGGAGGAGGAAATGTTGAAAATTAAGAACTAGGAGGAGACCCTTAAGGCAGCAGGTCTTGAAAAAAATAACGTTTTGAAGCCTCAGTTCAAGTCCAGAGAACCCACTGAGAATTGTAATCCCCTCGCTGGCCATATCGGCAGCAGCTACATCAGCAGCCACCTCAGAAGTATGCGTACACGAGAAAGTCTCCCAAAGCATCCTTGAAACACTTCTGGAAGACCTTCATCCAACAGCCTCCAGTGCAGGGAACAGTTATCTCCACATCAGGAAGAGTGGAGAAAAAAATAACCAACATGGGGGTGCTGAATATTCTTTCAAAAGCAACATTGAAGTACCTTATTGCCATGTTTGGGAAAGAAGCGCGTAATGGAATCAGTTCCAGCCTCTCACAGGAGAAAAGGAATATATTCACTGTATTGACTCATTCAGAGAAGAGACCAGAGATAAGCATTCAGGCTGGGTCTATGTTTCACTTGCAAGTGGAACAAGGGAGAGAAATTGCGGTTGCTCACTCTGCCAGAGTTTCCCACTCCTAAAACAAGGAGATTAGATGTGCATAACAGACTTCCAAAATTCATATTTTCATTTCCCTTGATCAATCACCTTGAAAATATCTAAGGTTCGTAGTGGCCACTTCTCATTTCCAGTATTCGGCTTGATATCTGCCCCATGCATATTTTGAAAGTGCAGTGTCCGTGGCCCATCTCAGTCATTGAAGAGCATTCATCTATCTCTAGATGACTGGCTAATCAACACCTAGTTGAAAGTGAAACAAGACTTCCAAAAATCAATATCCTGCTCCTCAGTCTAGCCGTACAGATCAATCTTTGAAAAACAGTAACAACACTTGCACAAATTCTATCTTATCTAGGGATAACTATAAACAAAGTACAAGGAAAAATGTTTACTTTGAAGGACAGATGGTGATCAGTCTGGGACAAATGTCACCTACAGTTAGAAAGACAAATCCACCAGCCTGTCACATCCACTCACTACTCTGTTCCATGCCCCCCTACATTTCCATTTTTATGAATGCAAGACTGCATATGCACCCTCTGCAGCAGTGTTTGAAGGATGGTCGCAGAAGTACAACAAGCTCCACCGAACAATATCGGCGAGTAAGTCTCTCACAGTGTGGCAGAAAGAGGAACTTGCTTCATGTTATCATTTGCGCAGAGAATTCCCTTAGAAGCCCATGTTCTGGTGTGAACCTGGGCTTCTATGGGAATTCTCATGGGCATATTATCAAGCCCATTATCGCCGCTTTAGCAGCAGTTTTCTGCCGCTAAAGCGGCGATAATTTTAACGCAGTCCTTGATAATATGCCCCTTGATTTTTTTATAGCAAGAGCTCTGATCTCAGACAATTGTCAGAGATGCATCTTTTTTAGAATGAGGAGCTCACCTAATGCCTTTGTCAGTACAGGGTTGATGGTTAGAGGAAAAGAGTTCCTGTGGCAGCAATTACCTGAAATTGAGAGCTGTCCATTTGGCTCTCAAGGCTTTCCTTCAGTATCAGACGACGAGCCAAATCCTCATTCAAACAGTCAGCTTGATAACCATGCACTACCTGAACAAGCAGAGATGCATGAAATCAAGACCTCTATCAATAGAACCTCAGACGATCTGGCTATGTGTTGACCAGGGATCTCATATTTAAGGGAGTGCACATACCAAGCACCCTGGCTCCATCGGTTGATTTTCTAATTCACTTTTATAAAGAAAATCATGAGTGGGTGTTGGACTGTAAAGTTCTATAGCATATCTTTCCAAGGTTGGATTTTCCAACCTTAGACCTCTTTGCAGCATTTCAAAACAAAACATGGCAGGACTTCATGTTCATGATTCCGGAGCAAGGCTCGTTGGGCAGTGCCCTATTCATGGGCTGGTAAAGAACATTACTCAATGCCTTGTTCTCCCATTCCACTGATACCAAGGATGATTCTGAAACTCCGTAAGTCTCAGTTGACAAAGATGCTCACGTTCCAGACTGGCTGAGACAGTGGTGGTACCCAAACCTATTGCAGATGTCCATCTGGCCACACAAGGGATTACCACTCAGACGGACTCTCTTGACCAGATTACAGGGGCAAATTCTTCATCACAAATTGATGTCACTGAATTTGGCATCATAGCACCTGACATCAAACAATATAGTTGTTTAAATCTTCCACAAGCATTTATGGACAGCCTCAAGAAAGCCAAGCAGCCATCCACGTATTCTTTCAAGTGTGAAAGCTTATGTAAATGGTGCCTTTTATGTGCTTTCTTATTCAGGTTATAATCATTGCCTTTCATGTATGTCCTGCAAGATGATTGATAGGTAAATTAATATAACCCAATCACCGTTCAAGAAGATGTCATCATTACATTCCTCTTGTATTTAGCACAATCTAAATTAAAGTTTTTATCTAGCAAGATCCACCTTGTTGAAATTACAGTATACACAATGCCCAAACCTGATCAGTTTCTTCAAAATTCCTGTTGTCTAGGACTTTCTAGAAGATCTGAAGAAAGTGTTTCCACAGGTGGGAACTGCGGGCCAGATGTACAACCCTACCAATTTGCCACTTGCAAATTGTAATGTACAACAGTGTCGCAGACACTGTTTGCAGTTCCTAATGGGGTCGCAAATTGCATGCCTCATTAATATTCATGACGCAGGTGCAATTTGACCCCATTAGAAATGGCTAGCACTCCCAGGGATGGTGGCCTGCTGGGCTCAGCAGACCACCATGTCAGTGACTGCTTTTTTAAATAAGGCAGTTTTCTTTTTTTTAAATGCATCCCGTTTTTCTTACAGGAAAACGGGATGCATTTAAAAAAGAAAAATGAAACATCTGTTTTATTTTTAAGGGCAGGCAGTAGTCCCTGGGACCAATGCCTGCCCTTAAAAAATATATTTTTGCATCTATTCACAAAGGGGAAAGGGTCCCATAGGGACCCCTTCCCTTGTGCGAGTGGCTTACCACCTACTTAAAGTAGTTCGTAAACTGCAAGTGTTTTGCGGCCGCAAAACAATGGTACATTCCATTGTGACTTGCTATTAGGAAAGGATGCCCCTTCCTCATAGGTAGAGTTGCAAATGCTATTTTGCGAGTCACCGACTCACAAAATAGCATGTTCGAGGCATACGAGCTGCAGATCACACACTTAGGATAGTAGATAGCCATCTGGTGTTGGGCTCGGATGCTTGGAGGTTGTTGTCGTCTTCGGAAGAAGTCTTTGGTCACGAGATAGGTGACTCCTCCCTTGGACTACAATGCGCATGGGCATCCACTCCATCCTCAAATTGTTTTTTTCCGCCATTGGGTTCGGATGTAACTTTCCACTCCGGTAGAAAACTTCAAAAACAAGCTTTCGAAGCGAAAACACTTTTACAAAACTACATCGAGGCACCTTCACTCGACATTGAATTAATCGGACCGGTTACGGACGTCGACGCGGGCGATTGGACCTATCCGCGCCGTGAGGCCTACGGCTCATGGAAAAGTCGTCGTTTAAAAAATGCCCCCAGTGTGGAGCAAAATTCCCACACAGTGACCATCATAAGGTCTGCAACCTGTGCCTCTCGCCGGAACAGAACGAGTCCAGCTGTCCAGCCTGCGCCGCATTTCGATCCAAAAAGACCATTCTGGATCGAAGAGCTCGACGCCATATCATGGCACACAGACCAGCCCCGGAACCAGAAAACATCTTCGATGAGGGTCCCGATGTCCCGGAAGAAGATTCCGAGAAACTTCAAATTATCTCAGAAGCAGACGACTCAGACGACCCCATTACTCCGGGGCAACGCGTGAGTAACACTGCCCCTACCCCAACCCCTCCAAAACCAAAGGCATTGGTCAAGACTTCGCCAGCTGGCCTCAGTTGAGAGCGAAAACACCCTTCAGAAGGCCTGCCTTCGGGCTCGGCTCCGATGAAACACAAGCCTTCCAGTGGCTCGGGCCCGAGCAAACCACATATCATTGTGCCACCGGCACCTTCGGCACCGAAGACACAAGACCTCTCGGCACCGAAACCGGCTCCTTCGGCACCGAAAACACCGAGGCCCATAGACAAACCGGCACCAAAAGCTCCCAAGCTCAAAGACTCAACTTCGGCACCGAAACTTTCATCGTCGCCGAAACCTTCATCGGCACCGAAACCACCGGCTAAGGACTATAATACACCTCCTAAAGCCAAAGACTCTACCGATCACCCAAAACCTCGATCGGGACCGAAAAAAATCGGCGCCAAAGTCTGTTCCTGAAGACCAAGAACTTTTCCACCCAGATCCAACACAAAAAAGGATCTATATTAATCCAAAAACTGGACATGTCACTGCTGTACCTTGTAGGAAACGGAAACCGGATACAACACCTGCCCCAGTTCCTATAAAGAAGAAGGACTCGGCAACATCACCAATTCCTCCTTCCTCTCCTGTACCACCTCCTACCCCACCCCCTCTGCCTACACCACCATTACCTCTACCATCTCCATCACATACACCACCCCCACAGGATGATGATGATGACCTAGGGGGAGGGGGTGATCCTGATGATCTTAATGATCCGTTCACAAATCCAGATACCGTACCATCGGACGACTGGGCATACCCTCTACCAGATATGCCTGACCCCACACCATATCCCTCCAAACCATCACCTCCAGATGACCACCTGGGGTTTGGACAACTAGTACACAGAGCAGCGCTTTATCATGGCGTCACCATGCACTCCGATGCACCCGAGGAAGACTTCCTCTTAGACACTTTTGAACAGTCTCAGAAGTAGGTTCAAATTTTACCCATGATTAAAGGGGTCATAAAACACGCCACAGAAGTATTTAAAGACCCCGTACGGGCCAGGGTACTCAACCCAAGAATTGAGAAAAAATATAGACCTGCCCCAGAAGATCCTTGCTACATCAAAGGACAGCCCCCTCTGGATTCTCTGGTCGTTTCCAACGCAAGGAAACACGCCAACTCCCAAACTACGGGAGATACACCGCCCCCCGACAAGGAATCCAAACTATTAGAGGCATCGGGCAAAAGAGTAGCAGCACAAGCCACTAATCATTGGCGTATCGCCAACACCCAAGCCCTATTAGCACGCTACGATAGGGCTCACTATGATCAGTTAGAAGACCTGATACAACACCTACCAGACCAATACAAGGCCCAGGCAAATGACCTTATACAAGAGGGAAAACTTATCTCAAATGCCTCAATTAAATGTGCACTTGACGCCGCAGACACTGCCTCTAGGGCAATAAAACACAAATGTACTCCTTAGACGCCATGCATGGCTACGCATTTCAGGCTTTAAGCCAGAAGTACAAACTACTATACTTAGCCAACCACTTAATCAAGAACAACTGTTTGGACCAGCAGTAGACACTGCACTTGAAAAAATGAAAAAAGACACAGAGACTGCTAAATCCATGGAAGCATTACAGTCTCCACAACCACGTGGCTCCTTTCGACGCTCCTTCTACAGAAGAGCCTCCAAAAACATTGGAGCAGACACCTCCTCCACATTCAAACTCTCTACACAAACATCCCCCAGTAGAGGATATTTTAGAAGAGGATATAGAGGAAACAACACCAAGGGACGAGGTCGAGGCAGTACCAACACTCGTACCTCTCCCGCCACAAAACAGTGCCTTTCCTCCACTCCCCCAGACCATTCCACTCCAGTCGGGGGAAGACTCAAACAGTTCCTACCTGTCTGGAACTCCATCACAACAGTCAAGTGGGTAAGACGAATTATCCAGTATGGTTACTGCCTAGAACTCACCACTACCCCCCCACACATTCTACCCAAGCAACGCTATATGTCACCAGACCATCTTACGCTCCTCAAACAAGAAGTGCTCTCATTGCTTCAAAAACACGCAATAGAACCAGTTCCCTTACAACATCAGGGTACAGGGGTATACTCACTGTACTTCCTAATCCCCAAAAAGGACGAGACGCTCAGACCAATACTGGACCTCAGACTCCTAAATCAGTACATAAACTCAGATCATTTCCATATGATCACTCTTCAACAAGTACTCCCACTACTACAACAAGGCGATTTCCTTGCCACATTAGACCTCAAGGACGCCTATTTTCACATCCCCATGCATCCTGCTCACAGGAAGTATGTAAGATTTGTGGTGGAAGGACAACACTATCAGTTTACAGTCCTTCCGTTCGGGGTAACAACTGCGCCCAGAGTATTCACCCACAGGCACATGCATCAAAGCTTTTTGCGATCGCAAACGGAGCGATTCGCAAAAATCGGCCGTTTACGATCGCAAAAATAGCTTTTGCGATGCATGAAACAACTTGCCACTCGCAATTTAGGAAATCGCAAATTTTTGTGATTTTTTAAATTGCGATTGCATTTAAGGAATCGCAAATTGCGATTCCTTAACTGCAATGCAAGATGCCTTTAAAAATAGCGATTTCGCTATTTGGGCCCGCTATTTACCGTGGAATCATACCACATGGTAAATAGCGAAAAGTGTGTGCGCAACATTTGTGCACAGATCGATTTCAGGGGTGCAACGGGGTGTCGTCTTGACACCCTTGCACCCTTGAAATTGCATTCTCAATTTGCGATTCTCAAATTGAGAATGTCTTCCCATTGATTCCTATGGGCCTCTTGGCCCATAGGAATGAATGGGGAGGTATTCCTTAATTGCGACTCGCAATTTGTGAGTCGCAATTAAGGAATCTTTAGAAATCGCTATTTTTCAAGCAATTTCTACATGCATAGGCTTTTGCGATTCCTTAATTGCGATTCCTTAAAAATCGCAATTAAGGAATCGCAACATCCAATATTGATGCATGTGCCAGTATATGCCTAGCAGTAGTAGCAGCGCATCTCAGGAGACAACAAATTCATGTCTTCCCATATCTAGATGATTGGCTCACAAAAGCCAATTCATTCAACAAATGCATCCTACACACTCCCCAAACTATTCAAACCTTACACAACTTGGGATTCACAATAAACTATCCCAAATCTCATCTCCAACCCTCCCACATACATCAATATCTGGGACCACCATAAATACCTCCAAAGCACTAGCATATCCCAGCCCAGCCAGGATAGCCAAATACAAGCTCGGATCGCAAAATTTCAAACCCAACACTCTCTTCCAGCAAGAGTGTTCATGCAACTCATAGGCATGATGGCGTCCTGCATCTTCATTGTGCCTTATGCAAGACTTCAAATGCGTCCCTTGCAAGAATGTCTAGCACGTCAGTGCAATCAGGCTCACGGACAACTGGCAGATCTGGTGTTGGTGGACAGCCGCTCACATCGCTCTCTAAAATGGTGGAACACTATAAACCTGTCCAAAGGGCGGCCGTTCTTAGAGCCTCTTCCACAAATAGTGCTGACAACCGACGCATCTCTCACAGGATGGGGAGCCCATCTCCTAACACACACCACTCAGGGCACATGGACCACTCAACAGAAAGGGCTCCATATCAATTACCTGGAGCTACTAGCAGTATTCCTAGCACTAAAATCATTCCAATTACATCTCCAGAACAAAACTGTCCTCATCCGGACGGACAACATGACAGCCGTGTATTACATACAAAAACAAGGAGGCACACATTCTCTCCAGCTGTCCCAGCTCGCACAGAACATTTGGAGATGGGCCATTCCCCAGAACATATTCCTGCTAGCAGAACACCTTCCAGGAGTTCACAATCAGATTGCCGACCTGTTGAGTGGACAAACTTAGCAGATCCACGAATGGGAATTACACCCACAAGTCCTACTCCCATTTTTCCAAAAATGGGGCCAACCAGACATAGACCTGTTCGCCACACACGAAAACGCAAAATGCCCAACCTTCGCCGCCAGGTTTCCCCACCCACAGTCGAAGGGCAATGCAATATGGATGAACTGCTCAGGCAGATTTGCGTACGCTTTTCCGCCTCTCCCACTCATTCCATTTGTGGTATGCAAACTCAAGCAACAGTCTCTCAAACTGATACTAATAGCTCCCACATGGGCGCGTCAACCCTGGTTCACAACACTGCTGGAACTCTCTCTAGTTCCACACCAAAAACTGTGCCTCTCCCCGTCCTTATTAACCCAGAACCATGGAGAAATCAGACACCCAGATCCACATCAACTGAACCTAGCGATCTGGCTCCTGAAATCCTAGAGTTTGGTTACCTCAACCTACCACCAGACTGCATGAATATTATAAAAGAGGCCAGACGGCCTACTACTAGAGCCTGCTACGCTGCAAAATGGAAAAGATTTGCCATTTACTGCACTAACAATGATATACGCCCACTGGATGCATCCATCCAGAACATCATTTGCTACTTACTACACTTGCAAAGATGTAATTTAGCGTATTCATCCATACGTCTCCACCTAGCAGCATTAGTAGCCTACTTACAAAATCGTAAAATTTGTCATTTAGAGTACCAGCGATCAAAGCCTTCATAGAAGGTCTTAAAAGGATTATTCCTCCCAGATTACCACCCTCTCCAGTGTGGTACCTAAATATTGTTCTCACAAGGCACATGGGTCCCCCATTTGAACCTCTGCATAAATGCGAACTACAGTTCCTTACATGGAAAGTAGCGTTCCTTATTGCTATCACATCCCTTAGAAGGGTAAGTGAGATCCTGGCTTTAACCATACAAGAACCATTCCTACAGCTACACCGTAACAAAGTGGTTCTTAGAACAAATCCTAAATTCCTACCAAAAGTCATTTCTCCGTTCCATCTTAACCAATCAGTCGAGCTACCAGTGTTCTTCCCAAATCCAGACTCTGTAGCTGAAAGAGCTCTTCATACCTTAGATGTTAAAAGAGCCCTGCTTTATTACATTGATAGAACCAAATCTTTTCGCAAAACCAAACAATTGTTTGTTACTTTCTCTCCACCACATAAAGGCAACCCCATTTCCAAATCCGGAATAGCCAGGTGGATAGTTAAATGTATCCAAATATGCTACCACAAGGCTAAACGCACTCTTAACAGTTCCCCCTAGAGCGCATTCCACACGCAAAATAGGGGCTTCCATGGCATTCTTAGGAAACATTCCCTTAAAAGATATTTGTAAGGCAGCCACATGGTCTACAACACACACCTTCACTAAACACTACTGTGTTGACGTGCAAGCGAAACAACAAGCTTCTGTGGGTAAGGCTGTCCTTAAAGCTTTATTCCAAACTGCTGCAACTGATACAGGTGACCACCGCTAGGGAAGACACCGCTATATAGTCTATTTTAAGTGTGTGATCTGCAGCTCATATGCCTCGAACGGAATATGCTACTTACCAGTATGCATCTGTTCTTGGCATGTAGAGCTGCAGAGCCACACACTCCCACCCACCTCCCCGGGACCTGTATCTGTTCCAGCATCGTCTTACTTAGACATTACACATGGACATCCTTTCTTTATTTTTACAAACTCCATCATTTCCCATCATGGCGAAAAACAATCTGAGGATGGAGTGGATGCCCATGCGCACTGTAGTCCAAGGAAGGAGTCCCCTATCTCGTGACCAAAGACTTCTTCCGAAGACAACAACAACCTGCAAGCATCCAAGCCCAACACCAGATGGCGATCTACTATCCTAAGTGTGGCTCTGCAGCTCTACATGCCAAGAACAGATGCATACTGGTAAGTAGCATATTCCTTGTACATGCTAGGACCCTTTTTTGCTGTCGCAAACGGCACGATTTCCCGTTCACAACCTCAAAAAATGGTCGTACATCTGGCCCTGCGTCCCTTCCATGTGAGCTAATCTTTTTTTCCCAAAATGAATAGGCTGTCCATTTGAACCTATCCTGAAGGCTTTATTGCAGCACCTTTCCTTGAAGACAGCATTATTTTATACCTATAACATCTGTTTTTAGGGCTGGTGTAAAGCTCAAGCATTGGAAAGGCTTACATTTTATTGTCTTTCATTCGAACAGGGTAATGATTGAGTCACACCCTTCATGTCTCCCTAAAGTATTATCAGAATTACATATTAATCAGACCTTACCTTACCGTCTTTTTTCCCAACTCCTCTTCACCATCAAAATGTTTTTTCCGTTGGCACGTTTGTCAAGGTTTGGCTATATCCTAACAATCCATCACTGGTTGGATTGTAGCCTGCATATACCAGTTGGCCACAAATTGGCGGGTAAACTCCTTGCAGGGATGTGAATGGCCCACTCTACTAGAGGTAGGGCAGACATCAAAGCTTTGCTTAGAGCATCCCTCTAGGAGACCTATGCAAGGTAGACACATGAAAATCAGACCGTAGCTTAACAAGGCATTACTGTCTTGATTCTGATGCAAAAGCCAATTACAACGCCGGTCAGGCTACCTTGAGAAACCTAATTGGTTAGTTAGGCTATCTCATAAAATAATCTTTAAATGCTATCCCTATGAATACAACTTTTGTTTAGTCTGCCCAACAGCCACCAGAGTGGTAAGTTTCTAGCTTGCCAATCCTATTGTAACTGTTGATTTAGTGGTGTAATACAATATGATAAGCCCCCTCTGCAGAATGTGATGAGGTTTACCTGAGCCTCACATATATTCATTGGCCTTGGGCTGAACAGGGTCACCTTGAAAGGTTGGGGCCCATACGGCGCCACAGGTAATATTGGGGCCTTGGTTTGCACCTGGTTTGACTGTCAATGAAGATCCTACGATTCATAAGAAATGGTTACCTTCTTGCAGTCCTGGTTCCGCATCATTAGACTCTTCACTGAAATCATAAAGGGGCCTTTCTCCTCCCTGGAATACATTCTCTTGGGCATTAAAAACAAAAAGTTGACCCATTTTCGCCACACCTTATTTTCTCACTTCTAATAAAAAAAAGACTCTGAGGCAAATGCCGGTACAAAGCATCATCGGTAGTGGAAACTCCTGAATTCTTAAAGCTGTTTGTTCTGAAGTTTCTTTAACATATATATATTTTTTTTATATTTTAAAGAGTTTTATATAGCGCTGGCTAGACCCGAAGGTATCAGAGCGCTTTACATAAGGTTTCACATAGTTGCCAAATTACATCAGTTACAAATTACAACAACAAAAAAATACCATTAAAAACATTTAAAGAACATAGAGGGTGAGGAAAATGGAGTGAAGAAGGGAAAGGGGGTAAGGTATAGATACGACGGTGAGACAAAGGGAAAGTCTGCCCTAGGTCCGGCTGGGTAGGTGACGGCCACGGGGGAATCCACAGCCCATCTCCTCTTCAGCTATCAGGTAGCTCCACCGTGCATCGGTCAGATAGCTAGGTCTAAACGGAAAAACATTTAAAGAACGAAGATGACGAGAGGAAAGGAGCGTAGAGGGGGAAAGGAGTAGGGTGAAGGGGGTGAATGGTACTTATTTTATCGAACTCAGAAGGATGAAAGGCTTAGTGGGCCCACTGGGATCTGAACCTGTGACCATGAGGTTGAACACAGGCCACTACAGTGGATGCGTTAGTCCACTAAGCCACCAGAACCAGCCTAGATAGAAAAAGAGTGTTCCTTCCATCAGGATCGGCAGTGATTTCAAAGACTGTCAAAGACTGGTCTTCTGACAAACTACAGCAAAATATTTTAATAAAGAAGGTTTACAGATTTTTCCTGTTTGTGATGTATCCGGTTTACGCTTTCCCCTCAATATTAGACATCTGTACAGCATTTTTGCTGTAGATTCTGTAATGTAGTTTTGAGAGAGGATTGTTTGGAGTGTGGCAGTCTAAATTTCGTAAACATCTTGTCTTTGAGAGGTTCCTGAAGGATACTTCACAGCATAAAAACATATGGGACTTTGCACCCATTTTATAGAAGCATGGACAAGTGAACTGTTATGAAGTGTTTCATGGTCCGCACATATAGTGTAGACTTATTCTAATTATTGTAACTTCAATGAAGTTTCTTATGATTCAGAACCAGGTTCACAAGTAAGTAACCATTACTTCCTCTTGTGCCTCCCTTCACTCTTTCATCACTCACTCACTCTTTTCAATTCCTCCTACCACTGTCCTTGCTATCACTTTCTTTCTTGCTCATTCAGTATACCTTTTTCTTTATCCCTCGCTCTACTGTTTCCTCTCACTGTATAATTAGTGCCCTGTATGTGAGTGTGCTTTTGTTTTGTTTTTTTCAGTTTCATGATTGGACATTGAAACTTTGTGGCGGAGGAGCATGGGAACTAACCAGGCTAAAGAAACAATGAGCCTCTTTCTCAGCCTGCAATGCCTTGGAAATAGATATCAAGCCAATGGTTGGGCCATTATAGGACACCGCTAACAGTGTTACAGTAAAGGGGTAAAGCTGAGGGTTTGCTCTGACAATGAAGCAACATTCATCGTTAAGTCAGAGTGATATACTTATGATATATGCTGACAAGAGGAGTGCGCAGGATGTGAGACTGAGGTACGGCTCCATCTGAACAATATGCAGTGGGATAAAAGAACACTTTCATCGTAGCAAAATATAATACACAAGACCAAGCTACAGAACTTTACAATGTACTGGAAAATTTATCTCCACCGGAACAAAATTAGCCATGCATTACTGAGCTAAATCTCAAAGCAATAGAGATTAAGGAACATCTTCATCAGAGCAATATTCACTGTGTACAACTGAGCGGCATGTCTGTTCTAGTCCTATACAATGGCTGGAGTACATCTCCAGCAGGAAAATA
This sequence comes from Triturus cristatus, assembly GCF_964204655.1. Lineage (NCBI taxonomy): Eukaryota > Metazoa > Chordata > Amphibia > Caudata > Salamandridae > Triturus > Triturus cristatus. The sequence goes on from NC_140592.1 coordinate 1,030,160,408, forward strand.
TAGAAACTACGAAACAAGGATACAATCTCCTAAAGGGCCTGCACTGAATGAGTCTGAGGTATGTCTCCATCAGTACGTAATGCATTGGGCAAAGAACACTTCCATCAAACCAATATATAATGTCTACTAAAGAGCACACTCCATCAGAGTGATATACAATGTACAGGACAGAGTATATCTCTAGCAGCATGATATTCCATATAAGGCACTGTATGACAACTGTTGCAGCAGTGAGGCAGAGAGTAAGCTGAACTGAGTTGTATACACTGAATTTGAACCTGTGAAAGTGATGGCTGAGAATGACATAAATCACAGTTGATCTGAAGAACAATTTTAGATTTAGATAGTCTGTGTAGTTATTCTACAGTGCAAATGAAAATACCAAGACAAATCATGCAAGAAGTGGTCTGCAAGACATCAATCTTAACCTGCATAAAAACGCACCGTATCTGGGCGGAGTAGAGAATGGATCTAAATACTCCAAACACAGTGTGGGATACTTTAGAATGGCTACCCACCAGAAATCTGTTCCAGGAGCCTTGAAAAAGGCTGTAAAAAAATGCTCTTGAAGTGTTGGCAGCATCTAAGTGGACACACTTAGGAAACATTGGACAGTAAAGCGGCCAGATCATTTGCACCGCTGGAATGATCAGGCATGTGCACAAATGTAAACCCATACTCCAATACAGTGGGAAAATTGTGACTGGTTGTCAGACCAAATATACGTTTATTGCTGAAAAACCCTTAGAAGAGCAGTAAGAATGGTGTCTTACAAGTCCAATATAAATCCCAGAGAAGCGGCATACAATGTCGTTATAAGGGACTGGTTACATCTCAGAGGAGTGGTATACAATGTAGGTATAAGAGGCCCGGACAAATCTCAGGGGTTCGGTAATCAGTTTAATTTCAGGCATGAAGGATTATCCACAGAGGAGCAATATATAATGTAGGTATAATAAACTAAGATCAATTTCTTAGGGACAATACACAGTGTATAGACAAACAAGGCCCAAAATATTGTTAGTTCTTTCATTTCCTTCTATTAGCTTCCTTAAATGCTACCAACTTGTTTGGTATAAACTATAGGCGGAGCTTCCACCAAATCCTTTTATATATATATATGCTGTACCGTACAAACTGGCGAATATTTGTTAAATCCCAATCCCGACTTTCTGTGCTTAACTGCGGACGCATACTTTTTAGGGCTCCAAATTGTTTAGATCTATGAAATGTGAAGTAGATTTGTGCTATGTTTTTTAAGGATTCTTTTAGTTCACTTAGTGTGGTTTTAACAACATGCATTTTAAAGTTTTTAGTAAATTTCCCGAAACCTATATGTTTTTAAATTTCTGATCAGTAATCCATTTAAAAAAAAAAAATTCTATTATGAACTCTGTCTACCTCTTCCCCTCTTAATGGTGGGGTTGTGTGTTTTATTGTTAATTGTCTTTTGTGGTCTTAAGTGATCGAAATAAAGATATTGATTGGCTACCAATATATCTTCATTAGAAAAAAAAAAATTCTTAAATCTGAACAGCCCTATGCCAACACATGTTTTATGACCCCATATGTCAAATTTGTCACCTTGTCAGAGCAATGCAAATTTACATTAACCCTTTCAATTATTGTTGTTATGGCCTCTTTGCAAATGTTGTATATTTCCTATTTAAATAATTCACTATAAAAAAACTCGTGTTGGATTCCTATTTGGGGTGGGCGATTGCCCATTTCAAATTAAAATCACAACCCTTGTTAGGGTGAACCCTTAAACTCACTAATTTAATCTGAGCTAAAGCCCCTGGCAGCTATGGTTCATAGCAGACAGCCCCTGGCAGCTATGGCTCATAGCAGACAGGCCTAACTTAGAGCTATCTGTAAAGTATTTATGCAGTACCAAAACAGTAATAAAGTCAAAATGCAAAACAATAAAAATCCAAAACCGAATTCGAAAAATACAGTAACATTTACTGAAGATTATTACACCATAATACCACAACCAATAATGGAACCCAGGGATATTCATTTTCAAAGTTTTAAGTCGAAATAGCACCCAAAAGCTCTAAGCACCAGTGATGGTCTATTTTCACAGTAGATCAGGACCTGAGTGCAATTTTAGGCTGACCACAATAGGGCATGGGTTGGATATACCAACCAGGTTCATCCTGGTCAAAGATTTGACCCACGAACTTAGTCTTAAGTTCCAATCAGCCATAGCAGTACACTTCTGAAGCCTCCCAGGACTTCAAGGAAGGCACTTGGAGACTCGCATAGTGTCAGGCAGAGACCAACCGCAGGGTGCATTCCTGGTCCAGTTGCCATTGGTCAGCTAGGTACTTCTACAAAAAGCCTCTTGCAGCTTGTTGTCTTCCTGTAGTCACGGTGGAGGTCAGCCAACTGACCCTTGGAGTCCACTTCTTTGACCTGGGTACAAGAGGTAGCAGGCCCAGTACTTCAGTGTTCTTCTCAGGTCACAGCAGGTCCACTCTTCTGATCTTCTACAGGCCCAGAAAGTGTTATGAAGTGGGTGCCTGGGGGTGCCACATTTATGCCTGGCACAAGCTTCTGGGTGGGGTGGGGAAGGGGGGGGGTGGACTCCTGGGAACTCCCTAAAAAATAGGGTAAAAGTTCTCAAAGCTACCCCATCCCCTTTTTTAGTAGTTCCTTTTGCCTTAAAGCAAACAGGATCAAATTGCCAGGGCATTTTCAAGATGGCAAAAATCCACTGCTGGCTCCCCGCTACAACACGGCATAGTCCCTGAGGGCGTGGGCTGAAGTGAGTGACTTCGCACATTACCCGTATTTCTTGTACTGTTTTCTCCTCACAGGATGTCCCTAATGCAGTCGGAGGGGTTGGTAAATGGGTGATCAATTGAATGAGTTTAGATCTTAGTCACTCAATATTAGCCGGCTAGCCATGAGGGAGGAGGTCTGCTTAGCGGAGGATCTGTTCTGTTCTGTTCTATTCTATATGAGTTTATCCAGCTGAGATCACATAGACTTTAACATATCAAGACTGTAAATGTCGTGATGCTTCTCCCAATTGTTTTCTCTATTGATGTTTATTGTTTTACGATGATGATGATGATGATGACAGTGACCATGTGATTCTGCACTATTTTGTTTTTTGCCAAAATGCTAAATAAAGTTAGGAAAAAAAAAAGGCAAAAATCTTCCCCCACAATAAACTTGGGCGCTGAGGGCATGTGAGGGAGTGACATACGGAAGTCACCAGTGTCCTCCCACATCTAGCACCAAAATTTAGTTTGAAGCAGGCACTGTAACCACAATAAACCCAGAAATAGATGTATTGTAGGACAAAAGCAGTGTCCTTTAGCAGCCAGAAGAGGGATCCACAAGAATTGCCCTGGCATCCTGTTTTCTCAGTTGCAAGTGTGCTCCAAGTGTCACGTGTTACTCAACAGATCTGTCAAGTAGGATTTGACAGTGTGGTGTCACAGGATGCCTAAAGCCCTCACTCTGAATAATCTGTGGAGTACAGAAGAGTCCTCACTACCCATTGAGGTCCGCCTATTATTTACTCCTAGAAGGCATATCACAACTCGTTCATACCTATTCAAGGCTCAGCACAGGCTGAGAGCTGGCAGGAGCTTATGCTATTTAGCTTTCTGACCGTTTAGGCAGGTACAATGTAAATTACTGAAACTTAAGTTTCCTTTATAATTATAAAAAATCTGACAATCATTATATTGAATTTTAAGGACTATTAAAAATATTGGTTTAATACTTTTTTCAGCTGTCCTTTTCCCGAGATACAGTATTAGAATTTTAATCTGTACTCTGATTTTCTACATGAGACAGCTAGGCCTGCCACAGTGACAATAGCTTTTGGGGCTTTGTTACTGTAGGGACATGGTAACATTAATCTTTTACATGACATCCTACCTTGTGGGCCACAGGGTCTACATCAGGGGACTTACTAATATTTAAAAGGGAAGTTTTATTTGTCAGAAAGAGTTATCTTATAAGGTTGCACCACAAGTTTTACATTGCAGCAGTCAGGCTCACAGGCCAGGCCTGAATATCCATTAGTACTGCAATTAATTTGCAGGCCCTGGGTGCACTTTCTACACCATATATTAGATTCTTACCGATACGTTGAGTGTGCCAATTAGGAGTAAGCAGATGTAGCCATGTTTAAAGGGGAAGAGCCGGCACGCACGTGTAAAGTGCACAGAGTAGCGCACAAAAATATAGGGCCCACCAAAAAGCAAAAAATCGGGAGTGATCGTGCAATAAAGGCAGATTTTCTACAGATTCTAAAAACAAGTCTTTCAAAAATCGGGGTTGATATCTCCCCCCCCCCCTCCCCCCCCCCTAAAAAGCCATATTTGTCTTGCCCTGATGAAGCAGCAAATTTTACATATATTGTTGTGAAAGACGTGTTGGCACAGAGGCAGTTCAGATTTAAGGAAACTTTTCTCAATGAAGATGCATTTGTAACAGTTAAGGAAGAGTTTTAATGGACAATATAGAACTAAAAAAATGTTGGAACTGATTTGTGCAATAGAGTCAAACCCAATTTATGTGCTTCAATTATTTATTGTTGCTCAATCACCACCACTGCCCTGACACGTTTCGGCCTGACACGGCCTTGATCACATGAGATATAGATATATATATATATATCCACAGCTGTGACAAACCATGTATGATAGCAAACCTGTAGGTGTGATATACAGCTTGAGAGGTAAATCTCACATGTATTGTGTAGTATGATCTGACTGTCAACACAATTTTTTGCTCAGCTTATTTAAAGGGACTAACTATTGGATTCTTTTTAAGATCAAAGGAAACCATGAAAGTTTCTTTTTGGGCACAGTATACACAGCAGGCTGAATTTTGTTGTAGTCTATAGTTCAATGCATTCATTTTCAGGGACTACTCCTGAAGGGATCAAATCCACCCCTCTTTCAAAGCCAACTGCCCTGACCCTTTCTTTCATACTCGTGGCCTAACGGCTAGAGCGGTCGAACTCAAAGCTGGGGAACCGGGTTTGAGTCTCGCTAGGGACGTTCAACATCCCGTGATTCTGGGTAAATCACTTAATCTCCCCGTGCCTAAGAGAATGAATGTGTGTCCTCTGCAACGCAACTGGTGCTCATGTAAAGCGCTTTTCAGGTCGAGTCCCCCCACAAAAAAAAGATAGCACTTGGCCTCTTCCATCAAAGATTGAGCTTTTTGTAATATTTCCTAGTATAGCATTGGTCTGCTCCACTTCTCGATCATGTATTAGGTTATATTGGGCTTTTCTAGAGTGCATAAGGATTCCCTGACGACACCTCTAAGGGCTAGGAGGTAATGAGAAAGGCTTTGGGAGAAGGAATGAGAGACCAACCACAAGCTGAAATGGTGGTCGCGAAATTAGATTAGAACGCTAACTGTTTCACTCCCTTTCAGTTCAATAAGTGATCTGACATCAGGGACAGCAGAAATGTCAGAGATAGAGTAAGAATGTTCTTCAGGGTCTTTGGACCATGCCTTGTTACTCATTTAGCCTAAATTGAACTCATCTAGCCTACCAGGGCAGAGGAACTAACCATAGATTATCTAGATGGCTGCTCTAGTGAAGCTCCTATATTCTTTGCTTGATAGGCTAAGGGATTTGGCAAACATTCTGAATTCAGGATCTTGGCCTACTACAAGAATGCGTTATTAGATGAATAAGTGAAATATGTCTGTAGGGTTGTGGTAGTGAGCGGAATAGTATGCACCGTTGACTGTAGGAGAGAGGACAGGAGTACTTCATAATGGAAACTACCACTCCTGTGCAGTTCAGATTTCTCTCAGTTGCACCGTGGATACCAGTCCTCGATGATGTAACTATAAGATGGAGTGAGAGTGACAAATTGTTTTTTTATGCAGAATCATTTGTAACTTTTTTTAAATGATGTGTTATATACATATATCACAGGACAATGAGACTCATACCCACATATTTGGGTGCTGTCATGGGTATTGATTAATGGTCAGCAAACATTGTATCATGAAAAGCACAAGAAAACTGTTGCATAGACAATAGACTCCCAAAATAATATGAAACTTGATAATTTGAATACAGGTGATTTATGGATTTACTCATTGGTCAGCTAATAACAAATGTACACATTCTCCCTATTAAAGCCTTTAGGTTCTTTTGTGAAGTTAAAGTAACCTCAGGTTTGCATTAGCCGAGTTGCCTTTCTCAAGGCCCTCCATGCTCAGATTTGCTGTTGTGTTGTAATCCATAAACTACATGACCACACAGACCACTAATACAATATTATTAACCTTTTATCAAATATCAATGGTTATTGTTGCTTATTGTGTTTACATGTTCTGTCTGTTTTAAAAGAGAGAAAGCATTGAAATAAATTATTTTAAATTTGATTAATTGGTCAATTAGATGTAATTTGGTATTGTTTAATTTTTTTCATTTTGATATATTGCAATAACTGCATAAATTAAACCCTTGTGTTTTAGGAAACCAATTCCTTAATTCCCTACTTTCCACTAGAAGAATATTTATTGATGCTTAAACAAATGCAAGACTGAAATCATGCTCATGTATATTCATTGTACAAGCTGCATGGTCCAAATTTAAAATGGCTTTCTCAAATTCTTGAGCCCGTATCTTTCGAACCGCTTGGAAGGTACCACAGAGAACAATGCAGATAAATTAAGAAAATATTATACTATTGCGAAATCAACTCTAAAATATTTAGCCTGGTGAGAGCACATGGAAGCAATAAAAAGGACACTTTCTTCGATCGTTAATTATACCATTGCTATGCTTTCGTAAGACTACCCTCAACTTTGTTTTCTCAGTCAATCTATTAATCAAAGGTTTCATATGGTGTTGTAAACATCCCAGCATTTCTCTGGGAAAATGAAGATTATCCAATATATTCAAAGACTCAGTCAAGGCACTTCATATTATTTAGACAAAAGATAATACTTAACTCAAACAGGCTATGCAAAGGCTATTCTTGTAGAATCCCAAAAATAAAATAAAATGTGCATTTATAACATCTGAATCCTGGATTAAAGCAGGCATTATACCAATAAGCTTTTATTTGATAATAATCAACCTTTCTACTTGCCCAGCTGAATACAAAGCACAAACATACATCAAATTTAAAGTCATTCTTAAGATAAAACACGCTATTTCCAAAATTAATCTTACTAGCATGAATTCTGACTGGTTAAAATCCTATCCCATTCTCAAAATAATGGATATATTGCCTCAGCACTGTATTAAAACTTTGGCAAACATTAGACAACTCCAACAAACAAGCTTAAGATTGACTCTGCAGCTCAGACTAAACATGGACAACACTTTACCTAACATTTGCAAGTCCCATTGCCAGTCAAAAATATCCACCATATTTACTCAGTCAAAATTTATGCTGATCCACCAAGCCCCTGGACATCAACTAAAACGTTTTAGCTGATCCTCAACACCTGTAACTCCTGTAGGCATTGCCGCTCTGCTGAAGGCACCTTAATGTAAATGATCTTTAATTGTGAGAATATAAAACCTTTCTTGAAGGTGGATGAAAATGGGATAAGAGATTTTTAACAGAAACCTGCATTAGTTATCTTGGGGGTTTTATCAAACCTGTGAAACGCAACGAGCAGCGTCCATGGCTTACACATCCTTGACTTATTGTTTTTGCCTCAAAATCAGTATTAACCAATTGGAAAAAAATCTTATGATCTGTCACACTGGACAGGGCTTGGCTGGTTTGCAGTACACAGAAGTGGGAGGTAAAATGTCTAAATTTGTCACACTTCAAAATGTTTCCAGTAAAAAGGTCTGGGATACATTTGATTTCTAGTTACAAAAGACAATAAATAGTAGGTACATCATTAAGAAACACCTTTGCGACATAAAAACATTTGCTTCTCTGCAGGACGACCTAGCTGGTTCAGAACACTTTCGTTAAAGACAAAATTTGGCATGCCCTGCGCTCGGCCTTTCCTAAGGGTTCATCCCCTCAAGCCCCCAAACCCCCCCCCCCCACCCCCCCCAAAGCGTCTCCACTGGAAGACAGGATATTAGACGGGTACCTCCCTGAGAAATCCATCTCTCTCATTTATAACAAGCTCATACACAACATGGAAGACCCTCTCATCCAGTTCCGACAAAAATGGACGGCGGATGGCATTGAGCTGGATGACGAGGACTGGCAGGAGGCTGTGTCCTCTCCCAGGGTGGTAGCTATCCCCGCTAGACTACGACTGGTTCAGCTAAAAGTATTACACAGAATATACATGACGGGACCTAGACTAGTGTTGATGGGGAGGGCACCCACGGGGGACTGCCGAAGGGGGTGTGGCCAGCTGGGTACTTTCCTTCACATCATCTGGGAGTGTTCGCTTGTCCAGACCTACTGGAGAGCAATTCACAGGGTGGTGGGAAGTGTCCTGGGAATCCCCCTGCTCCCAGAGGTGCGTAGATGTTTGCTCAGCATATGGGAACCTGCCGACTTGAATGTAAGCCAAACTCAGTGGGCCACTCTTGGCTTTATGATTGCAAAAAGGAACATTGCCCAGTGCTTAAAGATTGGAAGGTCAACATGGAATAGTGCATGTTCCGTGAAAAGTCAGTCTATGTGGCCAGGGGATGCCCCGAGAAATGGACTCGGATATGGGGGCCCTGGAACCGCTACAGAGGCAATATCTGTATCCCACCAGTGCACACAGACCCGTAAGACATACCTTCGCCCTGAATTACCCCACAGTGTACGAAATGTTATGATGCTGTTAACTTTGTATGTGCCTGAACAGAAATATTTAAGTTATTGTAATGTGCTATATTTTTTTGAAGTCGATGACTGTTAATACAAAGATTTTACAAAAATAATTTTAAAAAAACACCTTTGCATAATCTGTCAAGAAATAAGCTTCACTAATGCTCTGTTCACATTTCTGTGCTGGACTGACAACCTGACCTGACGTTGCCAATGACCTGGTGTACTCTTCTCCTGCTCCTTTTTATCTCCTCCTGCCTTTTTAGTACTCCTACTCTCTTGCTGCAAAAGGTAAACCAAAGCGCAGCACTGAAAGAGATCCAAGCAATTCCACCATTGTTTCAGCGCTTAAATAATCATTTATTTCAAATAGACTCATCAATTACATTTACATTAATGTCTTCGACGTATTGGACTTTATCAACTGATCTACCTCTAGTGCTGATCTCTAGATCTTTCCCCTCTGGTGCATTTTATATCTTCTTAAATCACAGTGAATGAGAGATGCGGCCCTTCGTTCGGCGCGGGAGAAAAAGACACTAGTATACGAGGGGTCTACCATCTTGCTCTATCCTGATTTCACTGCCAGGGTCCAGGAGGCGAGACGGCAGTTTGCTCCTGCTAAAAAACAGCTGAGCGAAATGGGACTGGACTACGCGATGTTGTATCCGGCCAAACTCCGTGTTAACAGGCAGGGGAAATCTCACATCTTTCTGGACCCAAAGGCACTGCACAAGGCGCTGAAGGACTGGAGTAGAGAACGGCGGTGCAGCCCGGAGAAGCGACAGCAGAGTGAGGAGACGGAGAGCACGCTGGAGCTTCAGGACTGATAATGGCGGACTGGCAAGCATTGTCTCTAATTACTCTGCTCTTAGGCAGTAATAGATAGTGAGGTTGGGAGGAGGGACTGGGGGGGGCAAGATGCGTAATGTGCTGTTGAGATAAAAGACTGCTGAAATACTGTCACACTGTATGCACAACCGCCTCCTAATTATCGCATTGGATACGACTAAGGGAGTTAAGGCGGGCAGATGGGCCCCGTCTCCGGCGGCCAATTTACCTCGTAGGCAGGGGAGGAGGGGGACGCACTAGTAGGGCGCGCAGTTGTGGGCTGCGGGCGATGCAGGGAGGAGTACAGCGAGGAGATCTGGATGAGGCGGTGGGGCAGAGATGGGTTTGCTGCGCTTGCAGGCTGAGCTTAAGTATACAGTGATAAGTTGTCATACACTAAGGACTGAGCGACCTCCGCCTGCGAGTGTATTCCAACTTTTTCTGGGGTCAAGTTGTTTCAGGGTCGGGAGGTGGGTGGTGTGAGTAGTCCCTAGATGGGACGCGGCAAGGCCCAGTTGGGGGGGGGGTCTGCTGTGGGAGGAGGGAGGGGACAGGGTTCCAGTTACTATTTTTTTTTTAAGGGGTTGAACTGTCAGTATGCTTTGCTATGGTTATTTCTTCGTTACTGTCATATACGACGCACAGAGGTAGACGATAAGTGTTACAGACGGGATAGTAATGGCTAGTACTCCTACAGCGAGCGGGTTGCCTGACTCCATTAGAGTGGTGACTTGGAATGTCAGAGGCCTAAACGACCACTGGATGCTACGTAAGGTAATGCATTACCTCAATCGACATAATATAGACATAGCCTTCCTGCAGGAAACGCACCTCCCCAATCGGAGTCAGATGCTGCGCATGAAAGGGTTGTTGGGTACTTCGCATGCAGCCGGCTTCACAACCCATGCTAGAGGGGTGTTAACTTGGTTCAACCCTAAGTCTGGTTGCAAGGCACAATTGTTGTATGCGGATGGAGGGGGCAGGTTTGTGCTTTCGCGGTACCAGGGTAAGGGACTGGATTTATTATTGGTTAATGTGTATGGACCTAACTATGATTGCCCGGAGTTTTACGCAGAACTAGCCAACAGAATCAGGGACTCTGGTATTACATACATGCTATGGGGAGGGGATCTTAACATGGTTATGAATCCAGGTCTTGATAGATCGGGTGGTCCGACCAGATTGCAGACTGCAGCAGCTAAGACAATTAGAAGGGAGATGCTTTGTATGGCCCTTTCAGACGTGTGGAGAGTCCTCTATCCTACAGAGGGGGGCTTTACACACTATTCTGCTTATCATAACCTACATACCCGTATATATTATTGGCTGGCGTCGTCATCACTCATGACTCAGGTCCGCACATGTCAGGTGCTACCACGTACCCTATCGGATCATTCTCCCATATTGCTCACATTGGCTACACCTAGGAAGACTATACCGCCATTTGCGTGGAGGTTCCCCCCATACTCACTCCTTGATCCCTTGTTTAAAAAAGAAATGGCAGAGGCAATCACAACGTTCTTTGATACTAATTTAGGTTCAGTGGATAGTTTCCAAACGGTGTGGGAAACATTTAAAGTTTATATCAGAGGGGTGGCAATCGCCAAGGATTCCGGGGTGCTGCGCTCCATCCGGAAGAGGTTATCAACATTGGAGCGCAAGCTGGGTGAAGTAGAGACTAGGCAGCAGGCGGTAGCATCGGAAGACATTGCTGAAGAGCTGAAGGCTCTGCTGGCAGAATATCACGAGGCGGCAGACGCGGAAGTGCAACACCTAGGGAAGTATGCCACTGCCAGAAAGCATGGGGAGGGTGAGAGGCCTAGCTCCGTACTAGCCAATATACTTAAAGCCCGTAGATGCAAAGCAGCGATCACTAAAGTTAGATCGGACGACGGAGCAATGCTGACGGAAGAAGCGGACATAGCTGCGCGCTTCAAGTCCTACTATGCTAACCTGTATGCCTCTCAACAGACTAATACGGAAGAAAGCATACATGACTATTTGGATCATATTCAGCTACCCTTCCTCTCAAATGAGCATAGGGAGTTTTTGGCCCTCCCCATAGAGAGGGACAAAATCCTAGAGGCGTTGGCGGGTATGAAGGCGGGTAGCGCCCCTGGAGCGGACGGCCTTACGGTCGCTTTCTATCGGTCCTTTATAGACCTGCTGCTCCCGCATATATCGACGCTGTTTGATGATCTGTGTGTCACGGGCCAAATGCCTCCATCCATGAGGGAGGCTATTCTGGTTGCTATCCCCAAACCAGGTAAAGATTTGGAGGAGTGTAGTTCATATCGACCGCTGTCTCTGTTAAACGTCGATACTAAACTATTTGCGAAGGTGTTAGCCACGAGCCTTGCGCTGCTCACGCCAGAGCTGGTAGCTCCGGAGCAGGCAGGGTTTGTACCAGGCAGGAACCTCACGTATAACCTTAGGACGGTGTTTGGCGTAATGCAGCATGTTCGACAGTATTCGAGGGCTCTTGCGGTCTTCCTAGATATGGAGAAAGCCTTCGACTCAGTGTAGTGGCCCTACATGCGACAGGTTCTGACCAAAATGGGATTGGGTCCGGTCTTTTTACAAATGATTGGGGTGCTATATAAGGGACCTACAGCTAGGATCCGACTGGGTGACTTGGTCACGGACGCTACACCGATCTCGAGGGGGACGTGCCAGGGCTGCTCCCTGTCTCCCATACTATATGCTCTTGTAGCGGAACCGTTGATAAACTGGAGGATGATGTGGAGACCTGGATCGGACTCCCCCCCGTCGCTTGTGGGTTGGATATCCATCGCAAAGATGGTGGTACTTCCCCGATTCTTATTTTTGGTTTCCTTTATTCCAATGGTACTGCCACGTTCCTTTTTTGCTAGGCTGACCAAGTCTCTGTTACGGCTGGCATGGTCGGGGAAGCAGGCTCGTGTGTGTTGGAGGGTCTTGACGCTGCCCTACCACATGGGGGGCCTAGGGGCGCCCGACATGGAACTATACTACAGGATAGCACAGGGAGCACAGGCGCATAATTGGGTGCACGGCGAAGACACGATTCCATATCTAAAATTGGAGAGATTGTTTGCTGCGCCTCTCCCGCTGCCTGCGGTCATGTTTGAGCCTGCAGACCGTAGAACGGGTTTCTTAGATTCTTTAAATACTACCCGGCATGCATGGATATGGATACTGCAGCAGACTGCGGGGGCGCAGCTATATTCTCCGGCCATGCCCCTTGAATGGGCGGTCTGGTTGACCCCTTGTAGGGAACGTGGGGTGGTGCAGTCCTTCCGTGGGTTAGGTATACACCTGGTGGGAGACTTGTTCAAGAACGGTATCGCTAAAACGTGGGATGATGTAGCGTCGACATTGGAGACCTATACTCAGCTACAGCGGTTTCAATTCCACAGGGTCAGAGGCGCATGGAGACAACACCTAGGAGATGATATGGTTGAACCCCCTGAGGTTCCAGAATTATCGTATCTTATTAAACATAAGAGCCCTCGTAGGATGATGTTCAAGTTATATTGCATAGCTATTTCACAGAGATCCCAGAAATATACTAAGGCTCGATTGGCCTGGCAGAGGGACCTGGGCACAGTGATAGACGACGCCATGTGGTCATATTGCTGTGCTGGTACACGTCGCATATCACTGCATGGCAAGCATAGACTTATACATTTCAGGTTTATAAACCGAGTCTATTATACGCCGGAAAGGCTGCACAGGTATGGCTTGCGTGAGGGGTCAGCTTGTGAGAGGTGTGCACACCCCGCTGCAGATTTCATTCATTTTGCGTGGAACTGTCCAGGCGTGGGTACATTTTGGGAGGCTGTATTTCAGCAGATCGGAGACATAGCTGACTTAGACTTAATCCCGGACCCTGCGGGGGCACTGCTTGGACACTCGAGGGGGCTCCCAAAGGCGGCGCGTAGGCTAGTGGACATGGGTATGCTGATAGCCAAGCGCAGGGTAGCTCTATGCTGGATGCGAGGCCCCTTGCCTACAATGGCTCAGTGGAAACAAGACGTGCTCTATTGCTGTACGCAGTCAGAGACGTTTAGCCAACTGCTACCTCCGAGAAGCAGGCCAAAGAACTTTTGGGGATTGTATGCTGACTACCTCAGGAGCGGTGGGGTAGGTTTGAGGCCCAGTGCTGGGGAGGAAGGTGTGTTGGCCCTGGAAGCGGCGGGCGCTGGTGCAAGTTGAAGAGTGTTATACGACAGACGGTGGAGCTCTGAATATTGTTGTACAGAGGGGTGCATACATTCCAGGGTATAGATTGAGAACGGGAGGACGCAAATGGTCATTTGTTGCTGTTCGACTGTGTGCATACCGGTTAGGTATGGCAGGCCTATGAGAGGAGATGACATGGACAGGCATTGAGTGTGAGGAAGTGACTTTGGGTGCAGCTGACAGGATCTTTCAACAGTTGTGGGTGTGTGGGGGGGGGGGGGGGAGGGTGTTGATATTAAGTTTGGTTATGTTTCAAGAAGAAAACTTTGTGCTCCCTAATAGGGAAAAGGCTATAAGAAATGACATGCTGGGCTGCATCCATTGATGGAGATGTCAAATTACTGCATGAGAAGACAGCGTTGCCCGACCTCTGGGATGTGGGATAAGCTGAGATGTGTAGTGATTATCGGAGACAAAGCAGCCGGCCTCAGGGTTGTAGGCGAGCAGCTGTGTATGCCAACATGATTGTTCATTCAAAAATAAATTAAAAAATAAATAAATAACAAAAACAAAAAAAATCACAGTGAATGAAGACTTTATTTAAAGATCAATAACCGATACTTAATGTATTATGCAATATTGTTTGGCTTACGTACTTCAATCTGTATGACTTAATTTTAATAAAACATTTCAGGGGAAAAATTAAGAAGTCTCTCAATTAGCTTTTTATATTTTACCCAATATTTGAAGCATGAGATTATTTCCTTCTTGTCAGTACTGAATAAGAAAATAAAATAATCATCAACCCCTTTATTGAAGACCGTGGGCATATACACTATTTTTGTGCATCTTGAGATATTCGTTTATACAGATAAATAGCAGGAAATAAACAGTCACATGGCTCTTGCAGATGTTAATGGAACTGCAACTTCAACCAATTAGAGGTTACATTAAAGCCAGTAGCGGATAAAAAACTATCAATAAAAGTATTTATTGGAGGACAAAAGTATAAATGAACAATACTGAACAAGCTCAAAAAGCTAAGAACAATATAGGGAACAACTTGTGCAGTCAACATCGAGATATAAAGCCCCACTGCTGTTCGCCCTAGCAGTGGAGCCATTGGCCTGCATAACGAGATCTGGAGGGGCGTATCGGGGGATCCAGGTGGTCGAGCAGCGGCACCAAATAGCACTGTATGTGGATGACTTCCTTCTATTCTTAAATGATGCGGAGAACGATCTGCCGGGAGCAAAGGCTATAATGGAGCGCTTTGGCTTCTTATCGGGGCTAAGAGTAAACTGGCTGAAGTCCAGATTGTTCCCTTTGATAAGGGACGCAAGGCCCCCCCTGAACTTGGGGAATCTGCGGTGGGAGCCCCGCTGCTTCCGCTATTTGGGAGTTCACATTTTCCACTCTATGGAGGATGTGAAGGAAGGCAATGTAGGGAGGGCGCTATGCTCGCTTAAAGACGCTATGGCTTTCTGGGGGAGACTTCCCCTCTCAGTGATGGGCCGCATCTCACTACTTAAAATGGTGGCTCTTCCTCGGCTGCTCTACTTCTTTGTAACACTCCCGATCTGGATATCAGCGGCTTGGTTCCGAGAGCTGGACTCCTGCTTGTCGGCATTCATATGGGGGTCAGGACGTAGACGGGTAGCCCTTAATACATTAAAGCGGCCCAGGATGGGGTGAGGCATGGCGGTGCCCGACATGGAGGCCTACTACTTAGCAGGACAACTACAGAGGTTCACACAGTGGAGAGCAGGAAGCAGGGAGCCGGACAGGGGGATGCCACCTTTCCCCCCGGGCAGGGCTGATGTGTTCCGAACTCTACTAAGGACGGCAAGGCCTCAACAGATCCGCAGCAATGAACATAGAGTGATAAATCGTTGCTGGGGCAGATGCCTGCAGGAAACCAGAACAACGCGCCCATATTCCCCAGAGATGTCGCTGTCGCGGCTAGAAACCCTTCCCCATGGAGGACAGTGGCGGGGTTTGGACGATTGGGTTCAGGCAGGAGCGACGAGGGTTGGGGATCTCTTCCGGGACGGGGAGCTTCTCTCCTTTGAGGAATTCAGCGCTGACTGGGACATACCACAGGGGCATTTCCTACTATATAGGGCGGTCACGGGAGCGGTGAGACGACATTGGGGAACGGGGACTACAGAACCTCCGCGACACGCCACCTGCGAATACATAAGCTTGGCAGGTGGAACCATTAAGGCCGCGGCTTGCCTCTACAGAGCCATAGGGCGAGACTCCATACAACCGAGGACACACTACGATACAAATGGGGTGACGACATTGATAGGCCACTAGACGACAAGGACTGGGACAATATTTTAGAACGAACCGCCAAAGTATCTCGAAATGCCTGGTTTAGCCTGATAAGTTTCTATATACTCCACCAGGCGTATCTCACCCCAGAACATATTAACCGCTATTTTGTTGCCGCGGACGCTCGATGCCCGAGCTGTCATGCACAGGGGGAGACCTTCACCCATATGGTGTGGAGCTGTGCCTCGTTAACACAATACTGGCAGGAGGTTACACAGGTGACGGAGAGGGTGGTCCCCTGAACATCTGCCCACGTACTGCTCCACTTGTTCCCACACTTGGCCAAAACCAAGACCACAGCTAGATTCCAGGACCTGGCATTTATCCTGGCGAAACAAGAAATAACTAGTAGCTGGAAGAAACTGGAGGGCCCTGGTGTACACAGATGGAAACAAGAGTTGGTGAAGTGGGCGGGATGTGAGGGCAGGGTCCTGCTTAGGAATGCACAGCGCGGAGTGGGCAAGCCGGAACGAGCTCCAGCATGGGAAGGGCTGTTGGCGGACTTAACAAGAGATGGCGGGGCATCGGAGGCTTCCACCCCAGAGAGACCCCCACACGTAGAGAACCCCCAGGGTCCAGATTAGGACAGAACACCACAGTAGAGCCAGAGAGAGGAGAGCATTTCTTGGCATCAACACACACGGGAGAGGATGAAGTTGCGAAGGAAGGCGCCGGCGCAGCACCATTACTCACACCTCGAGCGCACGAGAGTCTACTAACTGAGCCCAATAGTGGTAGAGGGGAGACAGCAGTGTGGGGAGTGGGAGGCCTAGTTACTTGTTTAGGAGGAGGGGAGAATTTTCTCGTATGTATACCGCACCTGAATTAGATAGTGGTGTGACCTTTGCAGACAAGCGTTTGTAGATGGGACCAAGTAAGGGCAACAACAGATGCATTTGCCTGGTAATGCTCTATTTTGTCTGTACATTGATACCCTAGAAGTGGATATGTTACATGACATGTAAACTGCAATAAAAAATTTGTTTACAAAAAAAAGAAATTGGGATACAAGGTGCAACAGATAAATATTAAAACAAAATAAAGATCAGCATGAATAAAAGGTGCTGTAGGTAAGGGTCCTTTTTTGACATGGTCACCCCGCTCTTTGCCTACTATTTGATGTGCTTTTGACTGGAAGTGCACTATGTTCCTGCTAACCAGGTCCCCAGTGCTATATCTCTTTCGCAAAACTTTGAAATTGTACCCCAATTGGCAATACCTTTAGCACCCTCTGTAAGTCCCTAGTAAATGGTACCCCTGGTACCTAGGGGCTGAGCTACTGAAGAGGGTCCCTAAGGGACCCCTCACTTAAGTCATGAAGACTGCTATTACAGACTGTGTGTCTGGGTGCAGAACAAAGTGAAAACACCACATGGCACACAGCCTGTGTGCCATGCCTGCACACACTGCATATAGTAAAGATAAGTCACCCCTATAGCAGGCCTTACAGCCCTAAGGCAGGCTGCACTATACTACATGTGTGGGCATAACTGCATGAGCAGATAATACACGTGCTGGTCAGTTCCATAACTGCCAGTACAAGTGAACAGGGAAACCATTTAAAAATGTGCTGGACACTGGTAAAAACGAGTTCTCCAGCTACATGATGACTTCACTGAAACCAGGGATGTTTGGTATCAAACATCTTGTATTGATAAACCCACACTGATTCCAGGGATGGATTTAGAATACATGCAACCAGAGGGCACCTTAGGGGTGCCCCTTGAAAACCTACCAACTAGCCAGCACTGGTGAGTTTCTGACCTCAAGGGTGAGGGCCTTTGTTCTCAGGAAGTCAGAAACAAAGTCTGCTCGGGCAGAGGGTGTTTACGCCCATACCCACAGGATGACCTGCAAATTAGCATTCCAAGGCAGGGAGCTTCAAAGAGCCCATCACCTTCGGTATGCAAATCTGGCCTCCCTCACAGGAGAGGTTGCCGACCCCCCCCCCTCTGTCCAGGGCACATTTGGCACCTGGACACGCAGGAAATTTAGTAGTCAGAGAGGCGTGGTCACCTTCCGGCTAGTTCCACCCCTAAGGTGAGCTACCTGAAGTTAAGTCAAAGTTTCAGAGTCTGTCATCTTGGTGATGGCAAACATAGGAACTCTGGGACAGGTCTATGCCCACTTCCCACAGGAAGTGTTCATATAGGGGGCATAGTGACCCCAGGGGTAAGTAGTCCATTGGCTACTACCGTACACTCCCCTAACACTCGTTACTCCTGTATTTAGGGGAGCCCCTGGCACCAGGAGATCAGATCCTGCCGACCAAAATAGGAAGAATGACTGAAGAGCCGTGAAAAGTAAGAACTGTGAAAGAAGCAACTGACATGGCGACAGCCCTGCCGGCATGTCTGCTGTTCCCGACGATTGCACCAAGGTCGACTTATCCTTCCAGCTGCTGTGTCTCCAAAAGCCTGGGAGGACTGCCAGCACTTCTGCCAATAATCAAGAACTTCTGTGGAACTGCAGAGTTGCTCCCCTGCACCTTGCATGTATGCAAGAACGAACTGAGAGGCCTCTAGATCACGTAAGCCCGACACAGGCCAGCACCACTGCACCCGTCGCTCCAAGCCCGAGTTGAAGTGGGCCAGCGTGGTCCCTTAGCAGTTAAGAAGCTCACTTTGGGTTTGCCAGCAAGACACCCCTCAACGCTGCCTGCAGCCTTTTTGTGTGCGCCCCCCTGACCGCGAATGCTCCTGGTGGCAAAAACCTGCCGCATAAGGACACCAGCACCCTTCACCCCTAGCCCATGGAGAAGAGGACCAAGGGTGTCCCCGAACATCATAAGACCTGAGCCTCCCTGTTGATTTAGCCCGTTTGGCCTCCAAGCCTCTTTTCACGAAGACTGATCTCCATAGACTAACATTGGGCACCCAACGATGTATTGCACCTCTGCATCTGACCGCCCCAGTGCCGCCTGGTGCTGCCTTGGACCTTTGCCTCCTACTCACCTTAAGTCCAGGAGATTGGTCTCGGTAGTCGCTACACTCAACCTGTATGACATATTTGTTGTACAAGGCATGTGTGGCAGGAGATACACATGCTTAGCATAAGTTCGCCATCTAGTGTTGGGCTTCGATGATTGCAAGTTGTTTTTGTTCTAATATGTTTTTCGAGTCACAAGGCTGTGTAACTCCTCCTTTTGATGATACTGCGCATGGTCATCGACTCCATTGTTAGATGTCTCTTTCCGATTATGGGTTCGGATGCACTATCTGATGTTCTGGTTCAAGATCGTCTCAGGCAACCTTTGGTTCGCCAGTAAATCCCCTAACTTGACAGTATTGTTTCGATCGCGTAGTCACTCTTGCGTTCCGAGCAAAAGAACAGTTTTGCGCATTGGGTCCTACAGGCCACGCCAGACTGGGCCCTTTTCACATCAAACCGCTCTAAAATAAATATTTGCTGCTGATGGAACACACACTGTTCCGCTTCTGTCTTAAGTGCCATTTGAAATACCCTCACACTGACCAACAGTCGGTCTGTAACATATGCCTCTCACCCGACCATCCGGAAGGTACCCGTGAGGCCTGCAGGTCGTTCCGGTCTAAGAAAAATATTCGGGATCGATGTGCTTGGCGCCTAGAAATTCAGCACTGTCACTCAGACAACGCACCCGACATCTTTGGCCACGCGGGCGAGGAAGAAGCAGCCTCGGCAGCCGAGCAGAAGTCCTCCTCCATCCATGACTCCGACTCGGAGACGTAACAAGATCCAGTCAGCCTGCAATCTCCCAAAAAGTATCAGACCATGAGTACAACTGCCCATTATCTAAAGCTCAAGAAATCGTCTCGGAAAGATGAAACTGCTCATAGGAAGCCACTGCACAATAGCAATGGCGTGCACTGACACACCTATCCAGATGCCACGCCCTCATCGTCGAAATCTTGCCTACAGCAGGGACCTCCACCTCCTCCAGAAAGCCAGCCTCGGAACCAACACATTGGACCATCGCCTCGGTACCGAAGAAGAAAGTACACAGTGCTTTGGCTCCGACCACACTAAAGAAAAGACTTACCGGCACTGAAATGTTACACCTTCAGGCTGAAAAGTCCACCCCAACCTATCCTCAAAACCATGCAAGAGAGGTTCGATCGGAGCCTAAAAACATTACAGATTCACCTAGAACAAAGAAAATTATTCTTCAACCGGCAACGCCTCTACCCTCTAAAACGATTGTCTTGGGGGCGTGGCCAAGATGGCGGGCTGAACAGTCACTTGTCGCGGAGGCTCCCCGCTCCTGGCCCATTTCTCCGGCTAAATCTCAGCATCGAGCCTCTGTTGATACTGGGAACATTGCGGAGCAACGAGGGGACGCGGGGCGCCAACCCAGAGAACATACACTGTGAGGGCTTGCTCGCGCTTGGCGACATGTGCGGCTAGCGGTATATACACTGAGGCGGTGAGAAAATAGCACCCAGGCCGGACAACAACTAGAGTGGCGGGCAGAGGAGCCCCGGTAGTGAAATCAGCGACGCTACGGAGGCTTCCTGCTGAGCTGCAGTGAGTGCCCGGAATGGCAGCAGAGACGGGAGAGACCGGCACGGAGCACAGGGTTTGGCAGGGGTGCACGCCGTCTGAGAGCACCGAGCACTGCCGCCTCGGCCGAGCGGCACCCGACCTCAAATCGGAGGTAGATCAGGACGGGCCTCGGCTCCAGAGTGGGTGTCCAGGATCTTTGGCTGGGTTCGGGACTGTCATGCGGCCCGGCAGGGGCAGGAGGCGCAACAAGAAAATGGCGTCTTGGCCCAGTAACCACTGAGACGGCCGTTACCGCGCTTCCCAGCGGACTGTCTAAGACGGGAGTCAGGGCGCTCACATTCGCCACTGCAGGGAGGGACTATTTCTACACGAGCGCCTCCAGACAGGATTGATACGGAGAGGGGCCGCCTGCCTGCAATACAGAACACAGGAGGCCAGTAGTGCCTGGGCATTGAGCGGAGAACCGCCATAAACGTGAATTCAGAGGGGCGAGGGCGACCGGGGGAGTGCAGATACAGACGGAGCAGCGTAGTGGACTCAAACACTGCCCCCGCTCATCTGGAAGCCAGTACTGGAGGATAACAATGAGAGTGTGAGTAGTGGGCCCTGTGGGCCCGACCTCAGGCGAGTCCTTTAAGAGTGGACCTGACACACAGGGAACGGCAGCCGTGACTCATGGCGCGGCGGCCGCGAGGGAGATCGGCGAGCCGCCAGAATCCAGTGCAGCATTGGTGGGGCCATCCGCGAGGGACAGCTTACGAAGGGCTGAGCTGCCCGCACCTTTTCCTCAACAAGCAGCTGCTGGTAGGTGCGATCGGCCCAAGTCGGGTGTGAGGTGAAGTCCTGCCCATAGGCCGGGCATTGGGCTAGAGGTGAGAGGCCGCAGTGGAGACACAAGACAACGGTGATGTGCCTTCCAGCGACGTCCAGGGGTTCATAGAGGCTGCGTGGGGAGCAACAGAACAGACATCGGGCCAGAGCATTCGGCTGGCGGAGAGGGGTAGAGTCGCCCACCAACGCCTGCTAGAGGGATCATGCAACAGTCAAGGGGGCCCTGCATGGTGTGTAGCAGTGAGATAGCCACCTGAGACCCCAGAACACTGCAAAAGAGAGGGGGACATCCTCGGCAGCCAGAGAACGTAGAGGGGTCTATTGAATTGAACGCTGCATATGAAGGTGGGGCGGAGGTGACTCCAGGCGAAGGTTGTCTGCCGCCGGAAAATAAGGAGACAAATCCAACCCACAGCAAAGGGCAGTAGTGTTACATAGACGGCCCAGATCGTGACGAACACTGGGGTTACCTCCCCCCAACGAATGCCCAGAGATGCCCTTGGTGAGGAAGAGAGGGGAAAGATCTCTGAAAGAGATGCTCATCAAAGGACCCCCTCCCAGAGACAAAGGGAGTGGGACGTCCATGGGCCCAAAAGCTCCTACAGACCCGGAAGATGGAGAGGTTCCCATCACCCGCTCCTTCCTCGAATCGCTCTTCAATGTTCTCAGGGAAGACTTTCAGACACTTAAGAACGAGGTGACGAGCGAGGTCCGAGAGATCCGCCGCGATGTGGACGCAGTCGGGGAGCGAGTGGCAGCATTCGAAGAACGTGAAATAACTAAAGCAGAAGAGATCGAACAACTCCAACAAGAGGTGCTCTGCCTGCAAGATCAACATCTGGATTTGCAAGCACACACGGAGGACCTCGAGAATCATTCACGACGAAATAACATTCGAGTCAGGGGAGTCCCCTCGAAAACGGAGGGGTCGGATGTGACCCAATATCTCCAGGGGCTGTTCCGCGACATCTTAGGAGAGTCACAGGATTTTGAAATCCGCATAGACCGAGCACACCGTGTAGGGCTGGCGAGACGGGCCCCTGCTCCTCCCCCGGACATTCTTGCCTTCTTGCCGGACTTTCCTCTCAAAGAACGAATACTGCGGGAGGCTCGGTCGAAACAACCTATCGTATATCAAGGGCATGCCATAGCTCTATACCAGGACTTGGCCTCCATCACCCTGCAAAAGAGGAAGGCTTTCCGAGAGGTGACCACTCATCTGAGAGAACAGGGGGTGGCGTACTCCTGGGGCCACCCCTTCCGCCTGATCTTTAAACTGAATGGAAAGCTCCACCAACCCCGATCTCTCCAAGAAGCTTGTATGATTCTTGGTTTAGACCATCGAGCCACGGAACAGTCACCCAGTCATACACAGAACTTGCCGAGAAATGGTTGGCAGAAAGTGGGCCGCAGACATTCGACCAAACCAGAACGAAGGCCGACCTCGGACACCATGGCACAGGAAACATTGTCGGCTCTTGCAACAGTTCAGAAAGAAACCGCTGCGACAGCCCACCTGTGACTCTATCAGAGGGTTTGATTAGCATTGATATTGCCATGGCTGGGGAGGTGGGGGTCAGGGGCGGGGGGGCCGGGACACTTGGACCACATACTAACCCCGATTTTCTACTCACCACATGCCCACTACCTTGCGTGATGGGCACTGGAGACTGATGGGACTCTGGGGTCTCTAAGTTAGGGTTAGGGAGGGCAGGGAGGGGGTCAGGTGGAGGGGCAGGGAAGGGGGTTTGCTGTTGACAGGTTGGAGGGATGTTGGGGTTAAGGAGGGGGTGGATGGGGGGAAACCGGTGTGCTATACAGGGAGGGGGTCCACTTGGGGCACATGCTCACAAGCGGAGGGTGTTGAACATATGAAGCGGTCAGGTGGACTGGGGTCTTCCCCATCAATTTTAGCAGTCTGATTTCGTAGTCACATTATGTCAAGGTCCACATTGCAAATTCTCACCCTTAATGTGAAGGGACTGAACAACCCCATTAAAAGGAGAGCCATTTTGTCCTATTTGGAGAACTCAGGGGCGTCCGTCTGCCTACTACAGGAGAACCATCTTCTTCCCAAAGACTGGCACCGTATGAGATCCAGAGCTTTTCCCCATCAATTCTACTCTTCCACATCAGATAAGAAGGCGGGGGTGGCCATTCTGTTAGCTAAATCGTTCCATGGTGAGGTGGGAAGCAAAGTGGCGGAAATAAAGGGCCGTTTACTGGCCTATACGATTTGGGTGGGGGGCGCCCCCTTGGTGGTGGGTTCTGTCTATTCTCTATGCTCCAAACTCGGGACATGAACAGTTTCTGAAGGTGGCAATGTCGGAGGTCTTGTGTTTCCAAGAACGGAGGATGGTGGTGGGGGGGAGGGGGGGGGGGGGGCTACATTTGGTTATGGATGCAGAGATGGATTGGTAAGGGCAACACTATGGTCAAACAGGGGCCCTCTCCAAGACAGGGAGGGAGTGGCTAAGGGACAGGGGCTTGCTAGATTTGTGGAGGGTGGCTCACCCTCAAAGCCCGCAATTTTCCTTCTACTCTCATGCGCATCATACCTACGCCAGGCTAGATCATTTTATAGGGTCCACAGAGGTGAACACGTTAATAGACACAGTGAACATCATTCCAGCAGCGCTTTCAGACCATGACGCAGTGATACTGACTCTCTATGCCCACGATCCATAGATCTCCGGGGAGGTGGAGACTTAGAGAAGCTTTGCTTTCTAGAGCAGGGTTGCCTCAACAACTACGCAAATGCATCACTGACTATCTAGCGACCAACGACACCCCGGACACGCCTCTCTCGGTGCTCTGGGTGGCACTAAAGGCCATGGTGAGGGGCGAACTAATCGCCATCTCCGCAGCTGAAGCAAAGGAGCGTAAGGAAAAGAGGGAACTCCTTACCGCACGTGTGATAGAGCTGAATATGCAGCCCTTCGGCTGAAGCACTCCTACTATGTGGTAGGCAATAAAACAGGGCGGCTTCTAGCTAGCAAAGTTAGGGCCCGCGCCCAGCGAGCCAAAATACAGGCGCTTCAGACTGACAGAGGGGACACAGTTGAGGGAGACGAGATTGCTGAGGTCCTTCGGGGCTTCTACTCCACACTCTACGGTAAAGCTGCGCCGTTGGGCGACGACGGGACACCATACCTTCAGGGGGCCGCTACCTCAGCGTTAAACGCCTTGGGAGCCGAAGCATTGGACACACCCATTAAGATTGAAGAAGTGATTGGTGCGATTTCTCGTCTCAAGCCACTGAAGTCACCGGGCCCTGATGGCTTTTCGGCGGGATTCTAGAAGGCCTTCTGCCTACTGTTAGCCCCGATTTTAACGCAGCTTTTTAACTCCTTCCAGGGGCCTGGAACCATCCCCCCGGATATGTTGGCTGCTGATATCGTAATCTTCCTAAGCCGGGGAAGGACGTGACTCAGTGCAGTTCATATCGACCAATTTCCCTCCTCAACCTCGATCTAAAGTTGTTTACTGGGATACTTGCGGCTAGACTGGGCCCGCGTCTTCCTGGGGTTATCGAACCGGACCAATCTGGCTTCATATCTAATCGTCAAAGCAGTGACAACACTAAACCCCTATTACACTTGATAGACAAAGCCCACAGCACCAACATGAATGCCCTACTACTATCGGTCGACGCCGAAAAGGCCTTCGACAGAGATAGCTGGGATTTTTTAGATAAAACCTTAGTCCACTTTGGAGTGGGAGATAGAACGCCATACTGTGAGCCTATACGCCGATGATATCCTGGAAACCCGATGTCCCCTGAACAATCGGTGCCAGCTTTTTTGCAGGAGCTGGAGGCTTTTGGTTGGGTCTCTGGTTTTAAGGTAAATGTGGGGAAATCCATGGTTTTACATCTGGGTAGTGGGGCAGCCCGCCGGGAGGGTGAGCAGCCACAATACGGAGAACTGCAGTCCCGCGATACAATTACCTATCTAGGGATAGACTTGGCTTCTTCCGTCACAAGAACGGTTACGCACAATTATACTAAACTCCTTTCCCAAATCCAGAAAGTACTCAGACAGTGGCAAAAGCTCTCCCTTTCACTCCTAGGCCTCATCGCAGTCATCAAAATGAATATCCTGCCCAAAGCTCTTTACATTTTTCAGACTATACAGGCCTGGTTGGGCGCCAATTTGAGGTTCTGGACTTTTAAGAGTCCAGAGGTGTCAGGGAAACAACACCCAAAGACCCCTGAGTTCCTTCCTGTCTTGGTGCACAAATAAACAGAGACGCGGGCTTCTCGATGGTGGCGTCAGAGACCAAGATTTATTTACTGCAGGGACACAGAAGTCATAGGAACCACACAAAGGCAGAATCTACGAGACTGTTCGATTTGCAAGAAGTGAGTCGCACCTTAAATACATAAAATATGCCTTCAGGCAACATTACACAAATACTTTTCATGCCCAGCCCGGTATCCCAAACAGACAATAAATATACACCAAACAATAATTAGTCGTAGGTTTTCAGTATTCGATCAAATCCCTGTGTCAGTTTCCCATTCTTTGACCGATCCTCCCCATCATAAAAATCGTATCCTCCCCATCGTAAAAGCCCAGAAGGAGAGGAGCAGAGCCAGGTGTGGGAGATAGAAAAGTAGGATAGGTATGTTTATGGATCATAAACGGGCATGGCTACCGTCTTCGGCCTCTCAATCAGGACAATGGACACGAGAACCAGTATAGCAGAGCTGGCCTCAGGCAGGGGAGGCAGCTTGATTCTGCCTAGTCACGCAGCGTCAGCTTCCTCGGATTTGGGCTTACGTGTCCTTAACAAGGTGATTCTGCCGGGGTCATTGCTCGTCCATTGACTATGTGAGGGCAAGAAACAAAATGGGTGCCGTATCTAAAATGGATGCCATGGCTTTACAACAGAAGCCCTATTTCTCAGTGAATTCATGCTCGTAGCGCAGCGAAAATCACTGTCATATACATAATGGATCATTTACGGTTCATTGGTACCAAAATCGTGTCAGTACTACGATGCCGAATACACGGGTTCGGATCGCTGCAGAACCTCAGACCGTCCTTTTGCCCTTACATAGGCAATAACTCACTCTATGTCAGAGTCCATCTCTATGTTCATCAGGTCACTGATATGTTGCTGGAGGTTCCGGGTTCGTTCAAAATTCCGCACTACCACTTGATCACCGGGTTTCAACGTGTGGCCTGGACTCTCTGGCAGTTTAGGCAAGGATTCAAATACCTGTTGATGAATAAGGCTCAGTTTAGCAGTCAGGTCAAAAAGGTAATCGATCAACATTGGATATTCGATCTGTTTGAATTCCTTTGGCCTAGGGACTCCCCAAACATTAGCAGGACGACCAAACACAATCTCATATGGGCTAAGCCCTACTTGAGAGTGTACAGTCGCTCTGGTGGACAGTAAAGCTAAAGGCAGTGCGTCTGGCCATGATAGACCAGTGGAAGCTTGAATCTTAGCAAGTTTTAGCTTCAAGGTACCATTGTACCCTTCAACCAAACCTGCTGACTGTGGGTGATTCGCACTGTGGAATTTCTGGGTGATGCCCAGACCTGCGCACACACTCTTCATAACTTTCCCTACAAACTCACTTCCATTGTCCGACCAAACAATCCGTGGCATACCATACCTGGGGAAGTACTCTTTGAGGAGGATGTTTGCAGTGGACATAGCAGTGTTGTCCTTTAACGGATACGCCTCAATCCATCTTGAAAAAGCACAGACTACCACTAGGACATATTTAAGATTATTACATCTGTCCATGTGGATAAAATCCAACTGAATCACTTCGAAGGGACAAGAAGGGGGAGCAAAGTGACCAACTGGGGTTGGGGTTCCCTTGCCAGGATTATGCATCAGGCATATCATGCAATTTTTCACCACTCTTTCCGCACACTTAGTGATTCCATCGTTCTTCCATACTGGAGCTAACATCTTACATATCCCTTTCGAACTAATGTGTGCCGCTCCATGCGCCATCGTGACTACCGCAAGTACATACGCATCGGGTAACATCCAACGCTGCTGCTCAGACAAATCAACCCAACATCCACTTGAATCCATTCTACCCGTTTTCTCCTTCCATTCATTCTTCTCATTTTTAGTTGCTTCATTCTGGATTGCCTTCACACTTTCAATTGTATTCTCACACATTCCTGATTCAGCAATCCATCTCGCAGACGTTGCAACGTACATTCGACTCATCATGTTCTTGGCCGTCTCTTTGGCGACCTCATCAGCAAACGCATTCCCACGGCCAACATCATCCGTAATCTTTCGATGTGCACTGCACTTCACAATCGCAACTTCATTCGGTAAGGTCAGAGATTCCAACAGGTCATTGACTAACTGTCCATGTTGAATCTTAGTCCCGTGGGACGTGAGAAAACCTCTTTCTTTCCACAGACGTCCAAAACTATGTGCTACGCCGAAGGCGTATTGGCTATCGGTAAACACATTCACTCTCTTTCCCTCAGCTAAAACACACGCTCTTGTTAATGCAATTAATTCTGCAGCTTGGGCAGAATTCTGACTTACTCTTGCGGTCTCAACAATCGTGCTCAAAGTCGTAACTGCATACGCGGCCGTCACATCACCATTCTGTAGTTTAAAACATGACCCATCGACATACAAAGTGCCATCTGGATCTAGTAACGGAGTCTCTTTTAAATCAATCCTACCTTTTGTCTCTTCCTCAGTTCTAAAGCAACAATCATGGGGCTCTGAATCACTCGACTCTTGAGTAGTCGGCAACAGCGTTGCTGGATTCAATATGTTGCATCGCTTGATCTGGATGTGACTTGCCAAAAGCGTCAGCTCATAGCCTGATAGTCTAGCACTGGTGAGGTGCTGAGTTTTCGTTCGATTCATGAGTGTATCCACAGCATGTGGAACCATGACTACTAACATGTTGTTCATGACTAGTCCAGCGGACTGTCGAATAGACACTGCAGCTGCTGCTGTAGCTCTCAAACAACTTGGCAATGCTCTGGCTACCGGATCTAATGTGGATGAGAAATATGCACAAGGTCGCTGTTTGTCACCAAATTGTTGCGTTAAAACACTCAACGCACAACCTTCTCTTTCATGGACATATAAAGTAAACGGCTTACTGTAGTCAGGAGTACCCAATACAGGAGCTGAACACAGCGCATCACGTAAGTCGGAGAAGCTCTGTTGACATTCATCAGACCATGGCAAAGGGCTCGGAACACCTTTTCCAGTCAGGGCTACCAATGGTTTTGCCATGAGAGAAAAATTTGGGATCCATTGCCTGCAGTATGACGTAATACCCAAAAACGCACGCACTTCTCTCTGTGTGCTTGGTACAGTCATCTGCGAAATTGCTTTGATTCTCTCTGGGGTCAACCTTCTTCCCTCCTTTGACAAAAGATGACCCAAGTAGGTCACTTCTTGGCAACAATATTGCAGTTTAGAAGGTGAAACCTTGTGATGTAAGTCTGACAAATGACGTAATAAAGAAATTGTAGCTGTTTTGCAAGTTTCCTTGTCATCAGCAGCCAGTAAAAGATCATCTACGTATTGGATCAGGGCAACACCAGGGGGAAGTACAAGAGCATCTAATTGACTTTTTAATGCTTGGCTGTAAATTGAAGGGCTCTCACAATAACCTTGTGGAGCGCGCTTGAACCTGAAACTGCGACCACCTAAGGAGAAACCAAAAATGTCTCTACTTTCCTCTGCTATCGGGATGCTGAAAAAGGCATTCTTCAAGTCTATCACTGTAAACCATGAGGCCGATGCAGGAATCAACGTCAATAATGCAGGGATATCTGGTACCACAGGAAACTGTGGAATCACTATTTTGTTAACCTCTCTGAGGTCAATCACAAATCTGTAGATTGGAGGTTTGGAAGGGTCAGTGCGTTTCAAAATCGGCAGAACAGGACTATTGCAGACATTTCCTCTAGTTTCCTCTATCACATCTTTCTGTATTAAGTCTTTCACAATCAGTAAAAGTGCACGTTCACCTTCATTCGAAATCCGATATTGTGGTATTCGTGGGAATCTAACATTCGCTTTTAGACTCACCACATAAGGGGAAATTTCCAAAAGACCTACATCATTAGGACCAGTTGCCCAAAGAGTATCAGGGAGAGAACGCAGCTCCGGTGGGAGTTTATCCATTGACATGTACATTGGAGAAATGACTCTCTTACCCAATGTGAGCTGTACCCCCGAAGGAGAACAGTACAGTGTCGCATGCAGGCGTTTCAACAGATCCAAACCAAGCAGATTCTCATTACAACCGGTTGTTAGAATAAGGGGTGCTTCCAGTTCGCATGGCCCAACAGAAATTGACAAAGGACTAGAAACAGGATTGTGAACAGGGGCGCCTGAGAAACCTACTGAAGTGTTCGTTAAGCCAGACAAAGGTGCGCCAGGGAGTTTTGCATGCATAATTGAACTTTTTGCCGCACCAGTATCCAACAGAAACGGTTCGACCACGCCTGATGTAACTACTGCGACATAAGGTCCACTCTGATCAACTGGAACTGATACTACTCCCTCTCTTTGCCTGTGGCTGTCCTAGTACTCGTTTCTCTGAATCTCTTCATTGTTATCATAGTAATCCTCAACATGATACTGTGGAGATCTACTTGGTTGCGTAGATTGTACATTTCGCTGATCGAAATAATTTGATGGGCGATCAGCCTGTGGAGTCATTGTACCACGTCCTCTACCTCTAGGAGCTTGCATAAACCCACCACTACCTCTATGAGCTGGGACACCACTGGTTTGTGCGTGCAGTACTGGACACTCGTTCTTATAATGGCCCTCCTTTTTACAATAGGCACACTGATTCCATGCTAACTGTTGTCGGGGAAAACCATAATTAAATCTTTGGGACGTCCCTTGCTGGAACTGTGGCTGTTGCTGAAACTGAGGTCGCTGCTGTGAATCTGACTGAACTGTGCGAGGTGGGTATGCCTGTTGCAAAAGAACTTTAGTTTTTAAATCTTTTGTCTTCTTTTCTGACTTTTCCCTCTCTTCTTTCTCTCTATTCTCGTAATACTGAGCAGTTGCGAGTATCTGTGCTGTCGTCGACACTGCCCATGCACTCTCAGAATCCTTTAACTTGTTACTAAGCTCAGGCAGTAAATTAAACACAAACTTGTCGACAAACAACCTCTGACCTCCTTCAGTACTCATATCTTGCCCACTGTGGTCTACGAAGGTCTCTTCAAATCTAGTGAAGAAGTCCGAGACGCTTTCGTCCTTCTTTTGCTTGCATGCTGATAGTTTGTCCCAGTTGACCCGTAACGCTGGCATCAGCGTTTTCATCAGATTAATTATTCTGCCAGGTAAAGCAGCAATCAGAGGCTCAGGTTTAGCACCACCAACTTGTTGCGCGTCTGCCGCTACAATAGCTGGCCAATCACCTCCTAAGGCGACTGGGTGGTTCTCTTGCCGAATCTTGGCCCATATAGGCTGTGGCACTACATTGCCAAATAGCATTTCGATGTCTGCCAAATTCATGACACACGCTTGAACTGTCTGCGTTAACTCTTTATAGTAACCAGCAGGATTCTTACGCGGGTCCGGCAATGCCTGTTTTACTGCTAACACTTCTGCCCGCTTCCAAGGGATGTGTATCCACACTCTATGGAAATGCGCCGGAGCAGCTGCAATGCCATGAGCCGCATCAGCTTGAACTGCTTCGCGCCATATCGGCGGAACTTCCCTCATCGGATACTGACCTCGTCTTTTCCTCGTAATCGGAGAACCATCAGAACCCATTGCAGGCCGAGAAGGAGAATCATCCCTATAAGCTAAAATCAGTTCTAACGCTTCCCTTACTTCTGAACCTATCACCATTCCTGCGGCGAACTTTTGCTGAATATTTATCAAATCAGAGGGGACGGAATCTGAGTCATCATCATCCCATTCCTCACGCAAAAGAGAACACATCACGTCAAAGACATAACGCTGAGTTGGTTCATTCCATTGCATAAATGTATCTGACACTCTTCGTGCATCATACTTCGCAGCTTTCGACATCCACCTGAGAGCTGTCGAATCCAACATTTCTCGTTCCTGAGGACCAGGAAACTGGCTACGTCTCTGTGTAGAGTCAGAAACGGGGGTCCCAATTAAGGACCTGTAGAGAGGAGTTAGGATATTAGTTACAGAGTCGGTTATTTTCCGACGAACAGAAAGCGGGGTCAGAATGTTTACAGAGTTCGGGAACAGGGAAGCTGGAGCAGATGAAATGGTAAGGGTGGGAGTAGCAGGTAAAGCAGTTTGCGAAACGACAGGCAAAGGCGGAATAGGCAACCCAGAAAGAGGGGGTGCCGAAGGAACATTTACCACAGGAAGGACAGGAGCTTGAATCAAAGGAAGTGGAGCAACTATTCCAGGCTGACCAGCAGCTGGCTGCACAACAGGTAGTAACTGTGGTGCTGTATTACCCTGTGCATACGGTGGAGGTGATCTCAACAGATAAGACAACAGAGGATCCTTTTCAGGGTCCTCTATCGGCTTAGCAGGACAAGATGGCAAGACAGGGTAGCATTTATCAATCGCCAAATTATGTTTTCTATTCGCTACCTCTATTGTTTTCTCAGTCTCGTTGACATGCAACTGTCTAGCAGACTCCATTAATGTCAACCCTTTCTCTTTCTGTTCCTTCTTCATCTTCCTAATTTCTCTCTGTTTAGCTTCTTTACGCCATACGCGAAAAGAGTCAAACATTGCCAGCCGGGCTTTCTTTTTAAACAACTTCATCTCTAGATTGTCGAGAATTTCGGTTTCAAAGCTACCATGCGGTGGCCAACTAAGGACACCATCTTTCCTGGTGTAACGGACCCATACTTCATTATAAGCGATAGGACCTACACCGTGTTTACAATAGAGCTCATATGTAGGAGTTCCAATTGGAGGAACCGAACACGGATCCTCCTACCGGGAATCCCCGTTGCAACTTAACCAGGACAGGAAACAATTACTACTGTTAGTCATTATAAACTAAGGACAGATTCCAACCAAAATGCGCAAAGAACTTAGGCCTACCAAATGAACTAATACCAAAGCAAAGATTATCTTAACAAGAGCAACCAATGATAATCTACGAATTCAAAAACAAACGTATCCAGAGAACAAAACAAGAGCAACAAAGCACAACCCACTTAATACTTAACTGAAATGTGGAAGACGTCACCAAGGAGAACCCGTCTACGTCTCGCCATACTAAGGTCTGCACCTCGGGTCCAAGACAGGGCGACAGTCAAGGCAGCGGTCCTCTGTAGCCGTCTGGGAACGGGAACCCTCGTGGAAGAGATCGTCGGGCCACTTTTACGACATACAGGGATCGATGAAGCGGGGTACCTCCCTCCGTAATCTTCACACGAAACTCCTCGAAATTTTCAGGCTTTGGACCGGTACCGGATGACGTCGCCCCACGTTGGGCGCCAATTTGAGGTTCTGGACTTTTAAGAGTCCAGAGGTGTCAGGGAAACAACACCCAAAGACCCCTGAGTTGCTTCCTGTCTTGGTGCACAAATAAACAGAGACGCGGGCTTCTCGATGGTGGCGTCAGAGACCAAGATTTATTTACTGCAGGGACACAGAAGTCATAGGAACCACACAAAGGCAGAATCTACGAGACTGTTCGATTTGCAAGAAGTGGGTCGCACCTTAAATACATAAAATATGCCTTCAGGCAACATTACACAAATACTTTTCATGCCCAGCCTGGTATCCCAAACAGACAATAAATATACACCAAACACTAATTAGTCGTAGGTTTTCAGTATTCGATCAAATGCCTGTGTCAGTTTCCCATTCTTTGACCGATCCTCCCCATCATAAAAATCGTATCCTTCCCATCGTAAAAGCCCAGAAGGAGAGGAGCAGAGCCAGGTGTGGGAGATAGAAAAGTAGGATAGGGATGTTTATGGATCATAAACGGGCATGGCTACCGTCTTCGGCCTCTCAATCAGGACAATGGACATGAGAA
This sequence comes from Triturus cristatus, assembly GCF_964204655.1. Taxonomy (NCBI): domain Eukaryota; kingdom Metazoa; phylum Chordata; class Amphibia; order Caudata; family Salamandridae; genus Triturus; species Triturus cristatus. The sequence continues at coordinate 1,030,193,795 of NC_140592.1, forward strand.
CCAGTATAGCAAGGCTGGCCTCAGGCAGGGGAGGCAGCTTGATTCTGCCTAGTCACGCAGCGTCAGCTTCCTCGGACTCGGGCTTACGTGTCCTTAACAAGGTGATTCTGCCGGGGTCATTGCTCGTCCATTGACTATGTGAGGGCAAGAAACAAAATGGGTGCCGTATCTAAAATGGATGCCATGGCTTTACAACAGAATGCCCTATTTCTCGGTGAATTCATGCTCGTAGCGCAGCGAAAAACACTGTCATATACATAATGGATCATTTACGGTTCATTGGTACCAAAATCGTGTCAGTACTACGATACCGAATACATGGGTTCGGATCGCTGCAGAACCTCAGTCCCCACCGGGGACCCTCCATAAACTACAACGCGTGGTGCACCAATTCGCTTGGGCAGGGGCACGATCTCATATGCGCAGAGATTTATCCCATAGGCCTCTGGACGAGGGAGGGTTGGGTATTCCGAACTTTCTAGAATATTTTAGAGCATCCCAACTTAGACACTTGGTGGAGTGGAGCAGACCCGAGTCTGAAAAAAGGTGGCTGTTCCAAGACCGGACGCTGGCGAAGCTCTCCTTGTGGAAGGTGCCTTTCCTCAGGCGGCCTGATAGACCACCGAATCTCAGGGGCTCCCCAATCACAAGCACGCTGCTCAGAGTCTGGGACTCAGTGGCAGTCAAACGCGGACTCACATTCTTTCCCTCGCCATTAACACCCATATTCGATAACCCGGAGTTCCTACCTGGGCTCGAGGAGCGTGCATTCCCGCAATTGCAGGCAACTGACTGCAAGTCGGCAGGACACCTTTTCGATCTAGATGGATTCCTTTCATTTGCAGAAGTGCAACAATTCTACGCAATCACTGCTCCGCAACGCTACCAATACTTCCAAATTCGCCACTGGCTCCTCCACCCGAGGTGCGGCCGCTGCTTCAGAGAAAGCTCATGACATATGAGAAATGGCTCATAAACAAAGTCTCAGATAAAAAGATGATATCTGAACTATATAGTATGCTGCGTCCACCAGCTCCCTCCTCGCCCTCTGCGGCGCAGCCGCGTTGGGCACGGGAACTCGGGAGAGACCTAACAGTGAAAGAATGGCACAACGTATATTTTCGGGCCAACCATACGGCCCGTAATACAGCTAGTTGAGAAGCTGCGGTTAAAGTGGTCACTTACTGGTACCTAACACCGGCCAGGTTACATAAAGGGAACCCGGATCGAAGCCCGACCTGCTGGCGGGGTTGTGACGCAGAGGACACGCGGACTCATCTCCTCTGGGACTGTAAGGAACTGACTGATTACTGGGGTTCTATTCTGGATGACATGGACGAGCACTTTGAGACCGAAATCCCCCGATTCCCTGCATACACATTATTGGGGCTCCCTAACCCACTCACTTATCCACTGAAATCGATTAAGGGAAAACAGATGGACCTAGCGCTGGGAGCGGCCGTTCAACATATCCTTTCTCTATGGGGCACAGGGACACGACCAACCCACACAAATTATGGTATATCATAGGCATGGAACGTATTCAAGCTACCCTGACGAACTCTACAGATTCTTTCAGGAAAATATGGCGCCCATTGCGGTCTCTGCTGGCGCTTGAAATGAATGAGGTGGCATGCCCCAAATACCTTTATCTCCTTCGGCTCACTGAAGAGCAACATAAGGATGAAGTCCCTATATACGCTTCTTAATTGGCAACCCTTACGAAAGGCCCGTAAGAGACTTTCACTTAGCACACCGGTTCGGGGAGGGGGGGTTCTCGGGAGTTTTTTTTTTAATCTTATTCACTCTTCAATTTCTTATAATGTTTACTTGGGCCATCCCCATGCTGTACCTTCTTTGCATAAACCTCCCCACTCATCCACGGAAGAATTCCTGGGACTCATTTATGTGTGTAGAGGTCCGGCTGGTATGGGGGGGGGGGGGGGGGGAGGTGAATTGGTGACAATAACATGGGATTGTCTGATGTATTCAATGCTGATTTTCCATGCTTGCAAACTAATAAGAACAGAGTTAACCATAAAACAACTGTCTTTCGAAGAGGCTATTGACACTCCTATTAAGTCTCTCAAGATGAAGAAAAATGACATGGGCACTAGCTCTTTACATGTTCCTGTCCCTGCCTCTCCAACTCATCCATCACCCCCTCTCCCTTCCACTTCGCTAACTGCTTCACCACAACAGTCGGAGGAAGGCAACATTTCACCTCATCACATACATTCACCCTTCAGGGATGATAATGATGACATAGGAGAGGGCACACATCCTGAAGACCCATGGAACGACTATGACATAGACCCACAAAGGGATACAGACCCAGACCTCTACCCTGCACACTCATCCCCACCAGATGATGCTTCAGCTTATCAAGACTTAATAGCCAGGGCTGTAGCATACCACCAGGTGCTCTTGCAAAAAGACCCTATCGAGGATGACTTCCTCTTCCTCACTACTGCACAACGAGGGTCCCAATACTTACTGATGCTTATAGGAGTGCTACGTCATGCTGATGATATCTTTAAAGATCCAGTGAGAGCATGAATTATTATGCCAAGGGTTGACAAAAAAATACAAGGCAGCACCATCTGACCCAATTTACATTAAGGCACAGTTCACCCCAACTCATTGGTAGTAGCCAGTGCAAGAAAGAGAGCTAACTCTTGAACAGCTGGGGACCCGGCTCCCCCAGACAAAGAGTCAAAACTCATTGACGCATCAGGAAAATGGGTTGCAGCACAGTCTGCTAATCATTGGTGAATTGCCGATAGCCAGGCCCTTCTGGCGCACTATGACAGGGCCCACTGTGATGAGATGGAGAGGCTCCTCCAGCATCTCCCAGAGGAATATAAAAAGCAGAGGTATGAATTAGTCAATGAAGGGAATCTAATTACCAATAATTCCATCAAATCCAGTAGACTCGGCTGACACTGCAGCTAGAGGTATAAATTCAAGCATTCTCCTGTGTAGAGACACTTGACTTTGTGGCTCCGGTTTTAAAACCGAAGTCCAGCAGGCGGTCCTTAATCTCCCTTTTGACAAGGAGCACCTTTTTGGCCCTCAGGTAGACACAGCACTCGAAAAAATTAGAAAGGACACCGATGTCTCTAAATCTATGGGTGCCCTCCAAACTCCCACCTATCATGGGTCCTTTTGTCGCTCCTCCTTCAAACAGGGCCCCAGATCTGTATCTAACACCCCAGGGTCCTCACAGGCACAAAAAATAAAAATTATCACATCATCCCTGCCCTCCATTCTCTGAAGTGGCTAGCTTATGAATCGAGGATCCACCTCAAAATAGCTTGCATAATGTAGAAAATTATCAACCACAACACTCCTCACTACCTGGCTCAGAAACTGGTTCTATCAGGAGAGAGCAGATAGTCTCGTAGTACTAGTTCCCTACGACTGAAACCCCAAGAAGTTTATAAAAAGAAAACTTGCGAAAGATCTTTCTCTGGAATTGCCCCACAATTATGGAACTCTTCCTCCAGAGACTAGGACCACCCCCTCATTTAATCTTTCCAAAAAAGAAGTTAAAATAATATTACTAAATATCCATACCACATTGATTCCATTATTTCCCTGTGTTCCCCTACTTTTATCTTATTATCATTTGCTATTTTTACTTTTTGTGTTATTTTCCTGTGACTCTTTGTATCATTTATGCACTCTGTTTTCCCCCCACTGTATAGCATTTTGGACATCACCCTGTTATTCTTTTTATTTATTAACTCCTTGTACATACTGTGCTATTGTTATGCTGTACAGTACATTGATACCAATGTTGGTCTTGTTCACGCTATATAAAACTTCATAAATAAATATAAAAACCAAGGCCAGGGATCCATCTCTAGAGACTTCTACAGGAGCACATATAGGGGTAATAGTTTTAAAGGCCGCAGACGTGGATATTCTACACATACCGCAAATACTACCGCCAAACCATGACTTCCTCAACATTCCTCCCCGACCATCTAACAACTGTTTGGGACGCCTATAAAACTTCTTCCAAAAATAGAAATCCATTATAACCGATCAAAGGGTGTTGGACATTATCCAAATTTGTTACTGTTTGGAGCTCATCACAACTCCTCCAAATATTCCTCTCCGCAAGTACAAACTTTCCATACAACACCAAGCTCTGCTCAAACAAGAAATAACCACTCTCCTACTCAAAGGAGCCATAGAGCCAGTCTACTTCAACATCAAGGATCAGGATTATATTCACTATACTTTCTCATTCCCAAAAAGGATGGTTCACTTCGACCCATTCTCGACCTCAGGTCCCTAAATCACTACATCCTATCAAAACTCGTCCACACGGTTTCCCTTCAGGAAGTCATACCATTGCTACATAGGGGTGACTTCATGTCTGCATTCCCCTAAAGGACGCCTACTTTTATTTACCCATCCATCCTGCACATCCCTACGGTTTGTCTTCCAAGGAAAGCACTATCAATTCAAAGTGCTTCCCTTCGGAGTAACACCATCCCAAGGGTATTCACTAAATGCTTAGCAGTGGTGGCAGCACATCTGCACAGCGAAACATTCACGGATTTCCTTACTTTGACGATTGGCATATAAAAGTCAACAGTTCCCACGTCGGCAGATACGGTACACAAAAACACTCCCCCCTACTACATCAACTAGGGTTTACCATAAACATGCAAAAATCGCACCTACAACCATCACAAATTCAACTGTATTCAGGGGCCATACTCAATGCGCACTTGGGGTTAGCATACCCAAATATATCCAGAATACAAAACATTCAAACATTAGCCCAACGGTTTCAAACCGGGCTCCAATTCACAGTCAGCGCACTAATGCGCTTTTTAGGCATGATGGCAATTTGCATTGCGGATAGTCCCACATGCCTGTCTACATATGAGACCGCTTCAAGAATGCCTCTCACGTCAATGGACTCAGTCACAGGGTCAACTACACCATCTAGTGTTGATAGACAGCCGCACGCATCACTCTCTACAGTGGTGGAACTCACAAAACTTGTCCAAGGGGCAGTCGTTTGTAGTCCCAGTTCCCCAAGCCAATCTCACTGCTGATGCTTCCCCGACGGGTTGGGGGGCTCACCTTCAAATTCTTACGATCCATGGTGTATGGGGTCCCAAATACCAGCGCCTCCATATCAGTTACCTAGAGCTTCAAGTTGTTCACCTAACATTGAAGCATTCCTAACTCACCTAATATATAAGGTTATCCTGATCCGGACAGACAACATGACAACCATGTACTATCTACAGAAATGGGTGCGGGGAGCTCACAATCTACAACTATCACACCTAGACCAGACCATCTGGCGCTTAGCATTACATCACAACATTCATCTCCTAGCGGAACACGTAACAGGAACAAGCAATCAAGTTGCAGACCTCCTCAGCAGGATGCAGCAACAAGTTCACAATTGGGAACTTCACCCCAAACTCCTCCTACTATACTTTCACAAGTGGGGGTTTCTACAAATAGACCTGTTTGCAATCCCAAAAAACGCAAAATGCCCAAACTTTACCTCCAGGTTCCCACACCCACTATCCAAGTGCAATGCTCTATGGATAAAGTGGTCAGGGATATTTGCCTATGCCTTTCCACCTCTCCCAGTACTTCCATTTATGGTCAGAAAGCTCAGACAGACCTCCATCACCCTAGTACTAATAGCTTCACCCTAGGCTTGTCATCGATGGCTCACCATACTACTGGAATTCTCACAAGAACTCAACAAGAAACTTCTCCTCAACCCTGACCTTCTCACACAGAACCATGGCGAAATCGGACATCCCAATCCCAAGGAAATGAACCTTGCCATATGGCTCCTGAAGTCAAAGAATTAGGGTATCTAAACCTACCACAGCATTACATGGATATTCTTAAAGAAGCTCGTAGGCCTACAACTAGAAAGTGCTATGCCGCCAAATGGAAATGATTTGTCCTTAACTGCCAGCGTCTAAAAGGAAACCCATTAGATGTGCAGGTACAAGCCATTATTTGTTATCTCCTGCATTTCCGAATCTCAGTTCTAGACTACACTTCAATACACTTAACACCTTGCAGCCGGTCTATAAAACAGACATGTATCTTTATTCAAAATACCGGTCATGAAAGGTTAATGGAGGGGCTTAAATGAGTAATTCCCCCTATACTTCCACCAGCTTGGAATCTAAACATTGTACTAACAAGGCTTATGGGGTCACCATTTGAGCCACTAAATTCCTGCCAATTCCAGTCCTTATCTTGGAAGGTAGCATTTTTAATAGCTATCACTTAACTCAGACGTATCAGTGAGCTCCAGGCACTAACCTTTCAAGAACCATTCTTCCAACTCCACTGAGACAAAGTAGTGCTCAGAACAAACCCAAAGTTCCTCCCCAAAGTAGTCTCTGCTTTCCATATTAACAAATCAGTAGAATTACCTGCCTTCTTCCCGTAACCTGATTCTGCTTCTGAAACAGCTCTTCATACTCTAGATGTTAAACGAGCTTTAATGTACTATATTGACAGAACCAAAACATTAAGAAAGACTAAGCCATTATTCATTTCTTAAACTTCAGGCCGAATTTGACGAGGACGGTCTCCAGAAAAGGCCAGTACACAGCATAAACGGCCTTCTCAGCGTCTAGCGCCAGAAAGGCATGCAGGGTAGTACGGTTACTGACAGCCATCACCCAGTTGTGGGCTCTTCAAAGGTTCCACCGGGTCGCTCAGCCTGGCAGTCAACAATCCAATGTTGAACATGCAGTGCTATGTACTCTTTTTCAACCAACTGCAACCCCCACAGGCTAGCCACCACTTTGGGAGAGGGACTGCTTTATAGTCTATGCTATGCAGGTGTATCTGCAGCCACACATGCCTTGAATGGATTATGTTACTTACCCTATAAGCATCTGTTCTTGGCATGTAGTGCTGTAGATTCACATAAGCTCACCCTCCTCCCAGGACACCTGTGTAGGTGTCAGGTCTAGGGTGGGGAGACGCTCTAGAGGAGGCACATAACGCATGGTGTGAATGTGGAGGGGGGATTTGGAACTACCTCTCCCATGAGACGGGGAGACAGAACTACCGCTCCCACAATCCTGGGAGTGCAATGGGATTGGCTTATTTAAGCTCCGCCCACTGGGAACGCGGGGCTTGCCACTCGGAACACTTCCTGATTTCCCTGAGGACCGAAAGTAAGCTGACGAGCGAAATCCATCGTATTGAGAGACCGTCACAGGTATTCTTCAGACGGTAACATCACCGAGCGTGGAGCCCATTTACAGGAAACATTATTTGCCGTAGCGCGTTGCGCTACTAGAATTGCTTTGGGCGCATGCGCCATTGATACTAGGGCCACGAACAAGGAAACAGCACCGGCGCCCCGTACCTTGACCCCACAGTGCGTCTTATGGCGCGGAGCCTCTAAACAGCAGAGGAGACTTGGCCGACAATATTGAGGGCGAAACCAGTGCCTTCTCAGATTGCTCCGGACCTACGCGGACGAGAGGGAACTACACGGCAGCAGGAAAGCGTCGTTCCTCTACGCCTGTCACTTGGTGAGGTAACCAAGGAAGGAAGACAGGTTTCTTATCCAGGCCCTGCCTTAGAGACTCCTTGAGTCTTGAGATAAGTACCTTCCACGTATTACAAGAGGCTGCTTAAGCAACAAGGCTTTCTATGTGTTTTGACGTGACTGCTGTGGGAAGGATAATAAGTTTTGTTTCTGTAAGTGTGTTTTCATTGGGATTGCAGGGACAGGGGCGGTGTGTCCTAAGCGCTAGTATGATGCATTGTGTGTATCTGTCTCACTCACAGGGTTTATGGGGTGGAGCCTAGGCGATTGAAGTTCGATCTAGTGAAGACATCCCTTGCCAGCACCTTCAGCAGCAGATTATTTCGTTTTGGTTTCTTTGTCCCTTTTTTCCCTTTCCCCCGGAGGAGGTGGTATACGTGTCGTGTTTATTGAGCATGCATGGGTGTCACCCCCAAGGGGATAGGGTTAACTAGCTACTCATCATTCCCGCTGTACCCGGCTACCAGGTGTGTACCACCTACCTCTATGTGATAGAGTGGCAAGCCCACGGTTACATACAGCCTGAACGATGGACACCAACACCGTGCTTACTTCGGTGCTGGAAACGCTAACCGCCTTGCGAATAGAAGTAGAAACGTTCCGTGGGGAGAACTTAGAGCTCCGCAATGAAATGAGTACTATGAGGCGGGAGGTCGCAGGGTTGTCCCGTCATGGGCCTAGCGATACACGAGGAGCTCAATATATTAAACCGTGGACGCTACCTCCTCCCTACCATCAGGGGGTAGGAGCAAAACAGTCAGCTCAGGCAACCGGGGGTGGTTCGGGCCCTTCAACCATTCAAGTTATTCAGCCCGCACACTTGCCCTTAGCACCACTCGAACGTTTCTACGGAGACCCAAAGAAGTTTGGTATTTTTTTGGGACAGTGCAAGCTGCACTTCATGTGTAAGCCGGCAGTGTTCCATAATGATCAGACAAAAACCGCGTTCGTCATGTCCTATCTGGGAGGGAACGCGGCTAGCTGGTCCTTTCCCCTCATAGAAAGGGATGACCCAACCCTGAGAGATTTTGACACTTTCTGTGACAAGATGGGCAAACTGTTCGATAGGAAGGCGCACCTACTCTCTTTAGACAGGAAACTGCTCACATTGAAACAAGGTAGTCAAGACTTACTTTCATATATCACTACTTTTAATAGACTTATTTCCGAAACGGACTGGCCAATGGAAAAACGATCCTCCCTGTATTATCAAGGATTGAGGAGTGAGCTCAAAGACGTCCTGGCTCAAGTGGTACATCTGCCCTCCGCCTGTGGTGAGCTGATTGATCTCACTGTACAGCTCGATCATCGATTACAGAAGAGGAAAGGAGATAAACCGCATTCCGAGGTTAGATAACCCTTGCCTCGCTCCCGAGCGGTCAACGAGGGACCCACCCCCAGCATGGAAGGGATCGAACCCATGCAGATAGGTGGTATCAGAGAACCATTAACCCAAGCAGAGAGGGAAAAAAGAAGAAAACAACATCTGTGTTTGTATTGTGGGGAAACCCGGACACTTCATTAAGGAGTGTAAAGCAAAAACCAGACTTCCCTATCGGGAAGGCAAGGGGGAACAGAAGGTTCCTGCAATGGTCGGCTCACCAGAACTGTCGGAAAACTAGCTCGCCCAAACACGATTCAGACCCCTTGTTTGAGGCCACAAGAGGATGAGGTCTGCCATGCAGCGGTTAACACCGTCCAGCACGCTGTTGCCCATATCAACGTCTACGTTACCTTGGATGTACCGGAAGTAGGACTGATGTCTGTGCATGCTTTATTGGACTCTGGAGCAACAGGCAATTTTATCGATCAACACTATGCCCGAGAAATAGGCCTGCAAGGCGTTAAGAAGAAGATACCAGAGCTGGTTAAGGCTGTTGACGGCTCGTAATTGACATCAGGGCCCATAATATACCATACTCCCTTGGTTCAGATGCGGATCGGAGCGCATCACAGAGAGTTCATCCAATTCAATTTAATAGACGCCCCCCAGTTTACCCTGATATTGGGCATGCCGTGGCTCACGCTCCACGATCCTTTTGTACAGTGGGCAGCAAGGACGGTTACGTTGAATTCTCCCTATTGTACTGAGCATTGTAATCATGAGACAGTACAAACACCGCCCAAGAAAAATAACCCCGCAGAGTTTCTAGCCAACAGTTATGTTCCCGCCAGCGTGAATTGTACCACGATTCTACCTAGCGAGTACCTGAAATACCAGAACGTCTTCAACGAACAGGAAGCCAGTAACCTTCCCCTTCATAGGGAGTATGACTGTGTCATTGACCTCGAACCTGGAGCCAGTATTCCGTGCAGTCGCATATACGCCCTCACTGAAGCAGAAAATACGTATCTGCAACAATATCTGAGTAAACTATTAGCCAATGGATTCATTCGTCATTCTACCTCTCCGGCGTCCTCCCCTCTTTTTTTTATTCCAAAACGTGAGGGAGGCTTAAGGGCGTGTATAGACTATAGAGCCCTCAACCGCATCACAAAGAAGAACAGGTACCCTCTCCCCTTAATTCCTGTACTATTAGATCAGTTAAAAGGGGCCACGGTATTCACAAAATTAGACCTCCAGGGAGCATACCATCTGGTACGAGTATGGCGGGGGGATGAACGAAGACGGCCTTTAGAACCAAGTTTGGCCTATATGAGTACCAAGTAATGCCTTTTGGTCTCTGTAATGCCCCCGCCGCCTTCCAGTATTATATGGATGAGGTACTGAGAGGATTATTGGATGTGTCCTGCATCGCCTACATCGACGACATTCTAGTCTATTCCTCCTCCATGACAGACCACATTACGCATGTGGCAGCAGTATTGGAAAGGCTCCAAAGGCATTCCCTCTATGCCAAACTCGAAAAATGCTTTTTCCATACTCAAGAAGTGGAATTCCTGGGGTATGTCATCGGTCCGAAGGGACTAAGTATGGATACGAAGAAGACACTGGCCATCCGGGAGTGGGAATCTCCTTCATGTGTAAAGGCCCTGCAAAGCTTCCTGGGGTTTGCGAATTTTTATCGAAGATTCATACGAGACTTCTCGAAAATTATTCAGCCAATGACACAACTACTGGGAAAAGGGGCAGTGTTCCACTGGTCACCACTAGCCGAAGAAGCCTTTACAGCAATTTACGTGCGCCCCCATATTACGACATCCAGACGTGTCACAACCCTTCATCCTAGAGACAGACGCTTCTTATTATGCGGTGGGAGGAATACTGTCACAACGACACCCAGAGACCGGTCAATTGCATCCTGTCGCCTTTTATTCGAAAAAATTAACCCCTTGTGAAGTCTCCGACAAGGAGCTATTGGCCATCAAACGAGCCTGTGAGGAATGGAGACACCATCTGTTGGGGGCCAAGCACACCGTAGAGATCTACACGGACCACCGAAACCTATTATTCTTGAAACGTGCCCGAGCCCTGACACCCAGGCAACTCCGATGGTCGTTATTTTTTGCAGACTTTGATTTCATTATCAAGTATAGACCAGGCCCCCAGAATGGAAAGGCAGACGCACTTTCTCGACCCCCATCTGCAGGAACCATGGTATCCAAGGAGGAAGAAGAATCTCCCGTGATCCTGCAGATGGCGTCCTTCCCCATAGAAACGGTGGCGATACTCTCCTTTCAAGATGTTCTTACAGAAGTAAAAGAACATTCCTTATCAGTCGATCAAGCAGTTTGGGTGCAGGAAGCCCCCCAACAGTGCTATGAGAAAGACGGATTACTATACCATGAGAAAAAACTCCTTCTGCCCACAAGACCTCTCCAACAACAGGCCTTACAGTGGATTCACGACTCCGTCTTGGGGAGACATCCAGGAATTCATAAAACGGGACTTGCCCTGTCCAGATATTTTTGGTGGGAATCTCAGCTTAAGGATGTGACCACCAGCCCCGTGGCACACAGTCTCCATGGACTTTATAGTGGAAATGCCTCTTAGCCACGGTTACAATACCATTTTAGTAGTAATCAACCATCTGACCAAAATGGGGCATTTCCTCGCCCTTACCAATTTACCCACTTCAGGTGCCTTAGCCTCTATCTTTCTACAGAACATAATTAAACTACATGGAGTGCCGGCAGTCATCATCACCGATAGGGGAACCCAGTTCACGTCCAAGTTTTGGAAAAACTTATGCGACATCATGAAAATAGACGCCCGTCTATCTACCAGCTATCATCCCCAAACGGATGGAAAAACCGAAAGGCTCAACCAAACCTTGGAGCAATACCTTCGCTGTTTCACGCTTCAACACCAGGAAGAATGGAGCAGATTACTATGGACAGCGGAATTTGCATACAACAATACCTCCCATTCTTCGTTGGGGTGTTCATCCCTTCTATGGTCTCCAGGGGTTCCATCCCAACATGCCACCCTTTGAACACCCAGTAGTATCCACGCATCCATCCATACAGGAACACCATGCGCACCTCAAACTAACCTTAAACACTGCCCAAAAACACTTAGAAGAGGCTCATGTAAGAGACAAGAAACAGGCAGATAAAAAGAGGACACCTGAACCACTATATAAAGTAGGAGACAAGGTGTGGCTTAATACCAAACACTTAAAACTCAAAGGGAATAACCGATTACAACCCAAATACATAGGACCCTACATTATAGCCAAGGCCATCAATCCTGTGGCCATGAAGCTCACGCTGCCACTACAGTGGCGAATCCACCCAGTAGTGCATGTTTCCCTACTCAAACCATGTCACCCAGGGACACGGTTACCCGTCCGACCCTCAGTTATAGAGGTAGAAGGAGAAGAGGAATACGAAGTGCACAACATCCTAGATTGCAAAGTCGTCAGAGGACGAGTGCACTACCTAGTTGATTGGAAGGGTTACGGTCTTGAGGACCGGTCATGGGAGCCCGAGACCAATCTGCATTGTCCGAGATTATTAAGGCAATTTCATTCCCGCTACCCCACACAACCAGGCAATCCGTCGAGACGACGGCCATGGGGAGGGGGTACTGTCAGGTCTAGGGTGGGGAGATGCTCTAGAGGAGGCACATAACGCATGGTGTGAATGTGGAGGGGGGATTTGGAACTACCTCTCCCATGAGACGGGGAGACAGAACTACCGCTCCCACAATCCTGGGAGCGCAATGGGATTGGCTTATTTAAGCTCCGCCCACTGGGAACGCGGGGCTTGCCACTCTGAACACTTCCTGATTTCCCTGAGGACCGAAAGTAAGCTGACGAGCGAAATCCACTCGTATTGAGAGACCGTCACAGGTATTCTTCAGACGGCAACATCACCGGGCGTGGAGCCCATTTACAGGAAACATTCTTTGGCGTAGCGTGTTGCGCTACTAGAACTGCTTTGGGCGCATGCCCCATTGATACTAGGGCCACGAACAAGGAAACCGCACCGGCTCCCCGTACCTTGACCCCACAGCGCGTCTTATGGCGCGGAGCCTCTAAACAGCAGAGGAGACTTGGCCGACAATATTGAGGGCGAAACCAGTGCCTTCTCAGATTGCTCCGGACCTACGCGGACGAGAGAGAACTACACGGCAGCAGGAAAGCGTCGTTCCTCTACGCCTGTCACTTGGTGAGGTAACCAAGGAAGGAAGACAGGTTTCTTATCCGGACCCTGCCTTAGAGACTCCGTGATTCTTGAGATAAGTACCTTCCACGTATTACAAGAGGCTGCTTAAGCAACAAGGCTTTCTATGTGTTTTGACGTGACTGCTGTGGGAAGGATAATAAGTTTTGTTTCTGTAAGTGTGTTTTCATTGGGATTGCGGGGACAGGGGCGGTGTGTCCTTAGCACTAGTATGATGCATTGTGTGTTTCTGTCTCACTCACAGGGTTTATGGGGTGGAGCCTAGGCGATTGAAGTTCGATCTAGTGAAGACATCCCTTGCCAGCACCTTCAGCAGCAGATTATTTTGTTTTGGTTTCTTTGTCCCTTTTTTCCCTTTCCCCCGGAGGAGGTGGTATACGTGTCGTGTTTATTGAGCACGCATGGGTGTCACCCCCAAGGGGATAGGGTAAACTAGCTACTCATCGTTCCCGCTGTACCCGGCTACCAGGTGTGTACCACCTACATCTATGTGATAGTAGGTCACAGTTTACTTTTCTAATTTACCTTCATTCACATTACTTGCATTGACATCACATTACTGACACCTAATCTAACTCCACTCTCATTCACCTGCGGCAAAACAATCTAACAATGGAGTCGATGCCCATGCAGAGTATCACCAAAGGGAGGAGTCTCTCAGCCTTGTGTGACTCAAAAAAGTTCTCCAAACAAAAACAACTTGCAATCATCCAAGCCCAACACTAGATGGCAGACTTATGCCAAGCATGTGAATCTGCAGCTCTACATGCCAAGAACAGATGCTTACAGGGTAAGTAGCACAATCCTTTCCTTCTCCAGGATAACATTACAGCCTCTGACAATTGCACTGGTCGACTTTTGAAAACTTAAACTTTTTCTGTCTCGAAACATACTTACCTGATCGTAATGATTCTGGTGCCTAAATGTATATAAAGATTAGTGTTATTTTTAGGTCTCGGCTAGCGAAGGCTGCGCTTGCGCAGTCTCGCTCGCGAGATTTAATGACTTGGAGTAGTGGGGCTTTAACCCGCCCCTCTTCTCTCCTCTTCTCCATTGGCTGGCCTCACAAATGCTGGTCAGCCATTGGAGAAGAGGTTTGTCTCTCCAAACAAGCCCCCTCCTTTTGTGATTGGGGGGCGTGTTTTTTCAAATCTTTCGCTTTTTTCAAACACGCCCATAAGACAGCGAGTCTACGGCATGTCTTGCTCACGCTGCCTACACGCGCCAGTCGGCTCTCTGATTGGTTGGCAACTACCAAATAAGCACTGTGATTGGTGGACCTTGTCAACCAATCAGAGAGCCGACTGGCGCGTGCAGGCAGCGTGAGCAAGACACGCTGTAGACTTGTGTGGTGCAAATGGGCCATATCCAGGGATGTGGCAGTGCAATAATGGTGCAGACTATCTTGCAGCAGTATCAGTGGGTCAGCAGAGTGTGGTTTTATTGTAGGTATGCCTGCCAGCTGCTCTCCCGCCGCTGCCGCGTATATCCCCAATTGCACTCTCGCACTTGCCTGATGAGCGAAATCTCCTGACCATGCCTCGATAATTTCTGACTGCACAGCCGTGGTGTCAAACTACAGTGGCGCTCTAATCTGACTCTCGGTGGGTATAGGTGATGCCAAGGGAGGAGGACCAGCACTCAACCCGCTGTGTATGGCCCCGCTTGCGCCGCCCGCCTCGCCTTTCACACAGTTCGCACCGTGGTAGAGTGCAGACGCTGGTCCCGGGCGCCCCGACTCTGCTCTCAAGCGTGCCGCTCACCTTCCGCTGTCCACGGGCGCAGCATTCCATTCCCTCCCACAATGCTTGCGCTTCTCACGGGCCTCTGTCAGTAACGACTGCAGCTGTCTGGGACCTAGGTTCGCCGATTACTTGCCCCGCCTGCTTTCACTTTAGCCAGCGGCTGCGCTGCACCCTCCTGTGTTCAGGCCTCTCCAGTGCCGTACAGCGTTCAACTCCGTTTCGGTCTTACCCGTGAAGTGTTTTTCACTAAACTTAGGTCGATCGTTAGGTATGACGTTCCGATTTCGTTTTCCGGGGTTTCGAGCTTTCTCGGCCATCTTCAGGCTTGGCTAGCTCCGCCCCCCCCATCCCCAGCTTATGGGTAATAAGGTGGTAGGATGACTCAGTCGCTGCCTACTACATTTCTATGGTCACAAGCATACTTCTGTGACTTCGCAGATTCCCTCCAACAATTCTTAACGGACGTCCAACAAACTCTGAAAGAGGGGGAGGACATGCAACGTCTCTAAGGATGCAACCAGGTATATAACAAACCAAATGTGTTACGGGCAGAGGACCCCTCATGTGCCATCTGTAGCTCGTCCAACGAGCCCTCCTATTGTACTGCATTTGGCATCCTACGCAACCTGCATGCCCTCTAGTTCATGGCAATTAACCTGTGCAGCACTAACATCACTAAGTCCAAGAAGTGATTTGTAGTGTTCCCCGCTTTCCTACGCCTAAACAGCCCCAAAAAATTGCTTGCCATGGTGTTAAGGTCAGCTCTTCCCATTCAGCCAGCTAATGTATTGTGCTACATCACGCCACTAGTCCATAACTACAGGACAGAGCCAGTACATAGGTGCCATATCAGCATCCAGGGCGTGACACCACGGGCAGCTGGAAGGAGAGCTGAAAATTCTGTGGATTCTGGATGGGTTGTAATAAACCCAGTGTAATATATTGAGCTGGACATACTGAAATTTGGCATTGCGAGAAACTTTCCACTGGTGAAGAAGCACCCTGTCCCACTCCTTCTGTGTCAGATCCCAGCCTATATCTCTCTCCCGGGTCCTGCAAAGTGTCACCAAGTGGTCTAGTGGTGTGTGTGGCAGTGATGGCGTGAGCTAATCAAGCAGCGGCTATCACCTATTGTCTCTTACAGACTAGTTATTACTAATATTGACATCTTATTTCAAAAAGCTGCATTTGGAAAAAATAATAATGTGGACTAGCTTATCCTACTGACGCCAGCACAAGCACATGGGACGTTACACTCACAAGCCAGCTGAGGGAGCGCAGATGGCTGTGTGTGTGTGTGTGTGTGGGTGGCTTTGTGTGTGTGTGGGTGGCTCTGTGTGCGTGTGGGAGGCTCTGTGTGTGTGGCTCTGTGTGGGTGGCTTTTTTTGTAGGTGGCTCTATCCGTGGTGGCTTTGTCTGTGTGTGGGTAACTGTGTGTGTGTAGGTGGCTATGTGAGTGGCTCTGTGTGTGTGGGTGGCTTTGTGTGGGTGGCTCTGTGTGTGGGTGCAAATGCAATATGTCTCGCATTTGAGAGTGATTAAGCTATTGACATTGTAAATAACAATGCCGTTTCTTTAACCCCTTCAGCGCGGCGCGGATTACCGCGCCGTGCTGAAGGTTCGTTGCGCGGGCGGGGCTGTGACAGAGCTGTTCTGTCATACGCACAGCGCGACCGATGCGCATGACGGAACCGCTCCGTCATGCGCATCGAAAGGGTTAAATGTTTTAAAAACAAAAACAAAAATAATGTCATGAGCAATGCCAATAGATCTAACTTTAACAATGCCGAGACCATTGCATTGTAAATGCTTGTTATAAATTGATGTGGATCGCCTTTTTTAGTCGTTACATCATTTATAGACTGTGTGTATTTTATTTTGAAGATGTCTGACACTCCTCTCTGATAAGCCTATGGCTGCTTGACCACACTACTCCCTAGAAGAGCACCTTGGAATTGCTAGAGCAAGCCCCTGTCCACTTATAAGGGAATACATGGACTCTTTGTACAGTATAGCTCTTTTTGGCATACTATATAAAAAGCCAGCTCCCTACAGGCGCAAATAAGCAAGAATCCTAAATCCTTCTCAGTAATATAAAACTATTCTGAAAAACACAATTGTTAGGAGTACACTACTTAAATCTACAGAATTAACAGGTCTGATATTGTATTGGTTTGCCTAAATGATATAGGGCCTGAAGCAGAAAATCTCTTGTCACCTGCGCCTACTTGGTCCTAGTACCAGATTTTTCATGAGCTGATAGCGCACAATGTGTCTTAAAAATATTCAGCTCCTAAAGCTTGCCAACTTTGGAAAATAAGATGTGTTTTTAAAAGAGGTCCAAGCTCTGTAAGGTAATCAGAGCCGGTTTCAGACACTTAGCTACAGGTTGATTTATCTATCGACCACAATGAGCCTACCTGTGTATGGCTGAACCTTATGAGAATGTTTTATTTTATATGCAGGTAAAAAGCCATAATATGCATTAGCATAATAAGTAGATACGTTTTCAAAAGCATGATGCTCAGTGGGAATAAAGGGTACCACTTTCCATGCACAGAAGCACAATACCCACTTGTGGTCTCCTTCCGATCGGCATTCATACAAAATCCAAACATTTTCTTTAATCGGCACGGGGGATCGATAAAGCACAGGACTTTTTTTTATTTTAATGTATGTTTGGAACCCAAACCCGAATTTTAAGTCTTGGAACAATTGAGGTGTGTACCAGCACCCATTTTTGTAATGTCTTAGAGCCTGATTTAGAGTTTGTGATAGAGTAACCCAACCCCCAAAGGTGAGGGATATGTCTATCTTATTACCAGTGTAGCATATCCTATGGCACTTGTAATAAAGTGGGCAACATATCTGTCACCTTTGTTACAGTGTAACCTGTCCACCAAACTCTAAACTACATTGCAACCAAGGCTGGAATAAAAGGTGTCATATACCAGCCTCAGATAACAGCACCAAAGAGTGTACCATGTTAGCTGCAGAGAGAGGAGCTGACAGTATTTCTTGAGGCCACTGACCAGATTAAGGAGGACTGTAAGCGTGCCGCTGACCTACTATTAGGAGAAGAAAAGAATGGCTCTCTGGAGTGAGCGAATCTTGCCTCCAACCTGATATCTGACCAGCAGGAAGAGTTTCAGGCAATGTTAGGTGGTTGCTTTGCCACCTGTTTTCATGAACTTGGTTTATACAAAATAGACATAGGGAAGATCCTCAATCTATCTGTTAACAACAACACATACATGATGAGAGAAAAACGTCCATCAAGCCAGAGGTAGCTAAGACATGAATGTCGGTTCATCAAAATGCTTGGGGTAGTGGAAATTACATTTTATACCCTATGACCTTAATGATGTCACAGGAAGTGACATCATATGACCTTTGACCTTGCATCATCCCAAGAAGTGATGTCTCATAACCATAATCCTGATGACATTACAATAATTAAAATTGCTGACATTACATAATTGCATAATTAATAATATATATTCTTCCAGGGGAGAACAAAGAGTGGGGGTAGCTCTTTTCACATAAATTTGCTAAAAAGCCATACTCTAAAAAAAAAAAAACACTCACTTAATATTCAAGTCCTTTCATGTTGTGCCATACTACTAAAATATGACAGTCCCCATGAGTTCACCCAATTACATTTTTAAAATGTCCTGCGTGTGCACCCTTATATAAAAAATTACCTCCTTTGCTAGGACCAGCATTTTGCCATGGTGGCCCCTTTTGCCCAAACATTATGCTAGTGTCAGAATCTTCCTAATACTGCTTCTCTTACACTATGGAGGTCCCTTATGTCTAAGGTTATTTCTAATATGCCAAGGACCACCTTTTGTTATGGATGGCCCCATGACCTTGCCACAGTTATCTTCCACTATGCCAAGAATTTTCGCCATTGTGCCATCAGAAGCAATTTGCCACAGGTGCCAACTATGCCAAGAATTTCCTCCAGGAGGCCAGCGCTGGCATTTTTTCTTGGATGCTCCATGCCAAAATCTACCTACACAGTGCCAGCAGTAACAGTGCGCCGAGGGTATCCCATATGCAAGTATTACCTCCAGTATTCCAGTGCCAACATTTTGTCAAGGGTGCTTCTATAAGCCAAGAAGCATGCCAGGTCCAACAGCGGATATGCAAGCGTAACAACACACGATCACTTACATTTACTTATTCACACTCATTGTATCGCACTCTCAAACCGACCATTACTCCCTTATACTTACTCACTCATTTTGACACATACACACATTCACAACCCCATATACAAACATACATGCGCACACATATACATGACCTCTCACCCAAACTTACTCTCACCCACATGCACACAAGCAACATACATTAAAACAATTTTATTTTTCTTATCTAAGATGCCAGTGAATGTCCAGATCTTGCTGCTCCATTTTTATTACACTAGTAGTGAATAATAAACTGTTATTCACTATTAATGTCATAAAAATTAGCAGAAAATTAGGTTAAAGCCCGACTGATAATGTGAGACATCCCTGTGTTCTTAGCACTGATTTTGCCACCTCTGAGGAGATGGGCGGCAAAGCCAGTGAACGGGGTAGCAAGTGGCAAGCTGGGGGTCACAACTGCGACCCCTAAATGACATACACGAGCTAAGATGCTGTCCCTGGGGTTGACCAGGGCCAGCACATTGGTGTCAAAGACAAACAGAAAAGTGCCATAATACTTTTGATTTGACCAGTGAGTATTGACAATTCAGTCTAGGAGCCAAAAAGTAGGCTGAGTGAGCTACACTGCACATGTTCGTGAATCACGATCTTACTGGTCCAGAGGCCTTTTGTACTGGTCTACGTAGATGACATTGCTGAGTTCAGCAATACTCTGGAGGAACACTTGTAACTCTTTCCAACGGGTGTGGCCTGCCGCACAGAGGGCCAAACTGACCATTAAAATAACCAGCTGCCAACATGCTCAGTCCTGTGTTGTATGTGTAGGGTACCAGATGGGTAAGGGAGCGATTCATCCTCTCGAAGCCAAGGTTCATGCTTTGCTGGGCTAGGTGTTCTTAACTTTTCTGACTCAGACGAGAGCCATCTTTTGGCCCTCAAAACCTTGACAGAATCTTTGTGGCCAACTATGGAACCATACCTGCCCCTTTATTGTCCTGACCTCTAAGAGGTAACCCAAAAAAGGTTCTGTGGACTGAGGAACCCCAGAAGACCTTTTATACTGTAAAGCATGCATTGTAAAATGCCTCTGTAATAAAGACCCCCCCTTTTATTATGGTCAGCACTGCCCTGTACAGATGGATGATTATGACAAGGCAGTTGTAAAAGTCCTTAGGCAACTCATTGAGAAAGGCAGAGCTCAATCTATGACCGTAATTGAGCCGAGGCTGCTCACTAGGGAGCGGAGCGGGTCTGCTATTGCAAATTAATGGTTTGTCACGGAGTTGTGGCTTTACAGTGCTTCAGGCCTCACTTGTTTGTCAACAGATTACCCATATTGTACCCATTGACCATATACACCTATAGTACGCATATATCGCTATGAAAGATAAAAGCCCTGAGCTTCCTAGGTAATCCACCGCCCTCCAAGAGTTTCACTTTGCAGTAGAGTTGAGGCAGGAACAGTTCACAGGAAGACAGATGATCTTTCGCAAAGGTCTTCTCAGTCAGATGATCTGAGAGTTTCCAGTCCAGCAGCAGGTCCTGGACAGTCTGATTTTAGAGGAACGTAGCAAAGCGGCGCCTTCCTGCCCTGTTACCATTTTCTCCGTACTCGTGCCCTCATTACGGATGATCTCTTACCTCTGATGGGGCTAGTAGCAGGCCTTCTCATCCCCATCAGAATTGTGAGATCCTCGGGGACACTGTGGATCTGTTTATATCCACACAGATCTTTCCATGTGAAAATCAGAGGAGAAAGGAGGAGTTACAAATTCTTCACAAAATTCCTCTTTTATAGGGGGACCCTCAGTATCTCCTTGGAAACTCCTGGGAGATCAGACCCTCCGGGGTTACCCGTTACACTGGGTTTGCCAAAGGTAACAGTAGGATTACTGGGTCACTCTTAAAGAGTATTTCAGTCTTTGGAATCTGCAATAACTATTCTGTCTTTTTTTCCAGCCTTTCACCTTCAGGCAACTACATATAAAATAACGGTGTAATTCTATCCCCATACTAGGTCTCAGGGAAAGGGTGCAGTACCACGGGCTGTTACTAGGTGCCCTTGTGGAGTTGTAAAGTAATGCAAATATAAACAGATAAATTGCAGCTGAACATACGTTTCCATTCGTTTTTATTGAAGCAACATTTGTGTTAGCTTGCGATTTAAAAATGTACCATTGTTTTTTTATTTAGCTTTATTTCACACACAAAAATAAATAAACAATGGGTCATTTTAAAAACGCAAGCTAACAAAAATCTCACTTCCAATAAAAACAAATGAAGATGTATACTCCACAGCAATCTTTCTCTTCATAATTCCATTAAGGGTGCAGACTCCACAGGGACTCCTAGTAACAGCCTCTTCTACTGCACCCTTTTCTTCATTGGTGGAATTTCATTTATTACTCCTGCTAATACTAGGATATTTTTAAACAAAAAAACAATGCCAATAGCTCAAACTTTCACAAATGCGAGACCTATTGCATTGCAAATGCTTGTTGGCATTGGCATCAGCCCTGATTCCTCTGAACTCCTGCACCAACTACATGTTTATATTTCGGTGCTGCAGCCCGGTGGTAGGGGGGCCATGCAGGCTACGGGCTGCATGGTGGCAGCAGAGGCCAAGGCTCATGCTTTGCTGGGCTAGGAGTTCTCAACTTTTCTGACTCAGTAGAGAGCCATCTTGGCCCTCAATACCTTGACAGAAACTTTGTGGCCAACTATGGAACCATACCTGCCCCCTTGATTGTCCTGACCTCTAAGAAGTAACCCAAAAAAGGTTATGTGGACTGAGGAACCCCAGAAGGCCTTTAAAAATGTTAAGCATGTAATGTGAAATGCCTCTGTAATAAAGTCCCCCCTTACTATGGTCAGCACTTCCTTGTACAGATGGATGATTATGACAAGGGAGTTGTAAACGTCCTTAGGCAACTCAGTGAGAAAGTCAGAGCTCAATCTATGACCTTAATTGAACTCAGGCTACACACTATGGAGCGGAGCTGGTCTTCTACTGCAAGGTCACGCAGTTGGTTGGCAGAGCCCTGTGTCACAGAAGCAGCCTGGCCCGGACCTGGTGTAGATTATGACCAGGTTAGCTCCCGCCCCCATCACCACAATCGCCATAATTCAAAACTCTACGAGGGAATCACGAGGAACCATAGAGGATC
This sequence comes from Triturus cristatus, assembly GCF_964204655.1. NCBI lineage: Eukaryota > Metazoa > Chordata > Amphibia > Caudata > Salamandridae > Triturus > Triturus cristatus. Next base: position 1,030,216,035 of record NC_140592.1, read on the forward strand.
AAACTATATTGATTCAATCTATATTAACGGCAAGTGTGTGCTCCCCCCATATGGCATACAAAGAGGGAAGTGACCACCAGGAAGAGTGAGGCAGCGCTGTTGGTGTACTCATGTCCCTGTACCCTGATCACGGAGATGAGGTAAACCAGGGAGGTGAGGAGGCACTAGGGGCCACTCGGAGCTAAAACCAAGACCTAGCTTCCTCATGCTTCCTTCCGCATGCTCGTGCCCCGCCATTCTCGGACCACAGGTGAAAGAAAAGCCAACAGGCACAGTACATAGGACAGTGCTAGGCTTCAGCCTGTGAATCCGAAAAGTGAACTGCCCACACAAAGCTTCCATACCTGCCAAGCTGGCACCATTGTCAGTGCCATCTCCCTGCTGCCACTATAACACTTCTCAAATGCCCCAGAATGAGATATGGTAGGCTAAGAGGTAAAGTGTGAGCCTCTAACCAGAGAAAGTGGGAATTAGCAACATTCTAAGGTGAACTCTGGAGGAATGTTCCAAGAGGTAGGAGGGGGCGGGGGGAAAAGAGGGAAGCTACCACTAGGGAGAGAAAGGAGAATAACATTGCAGGGAAGGGTACCAAGGAAAAGGAAGGAAGATTACAACACATCTCCCTACGAAGGGAAGGAGAAAAAGGAAAAGAAGAAGATAAGGGAAAGAGGAGGGGTAAAGGAACCTGTGAAGTAACCAAACTTAATGTAAGTAACCTGGAAACTCCTAGGCCAAGGAGGCGAGGAGCACCCAGCAATACGTGAAAAGGGTAAAACGCCCTGGTTACAAAATAAGAAACAGATGGCAAGAAGGACAAATCAGGCGGGTATGGCTATGGCACACGGATCTCTTCCCCTGATGGAAACAAAAGGAGTAACTCCCATTCTCAAGTCACAAGATGTATGATATGCCCAAATTCTTTCTCGTAACATCTTATGTACATCCATATTGTTGGAACAAGCTAGATGAGTGAGATCTTTGATCCAAAGCAATGTCATCCCAATGGAGTCATTGTCACCTTGGCCATATACGGTGGCTTCCTCATGTTCGATACCCAACTCACAAAGAAATGTCTTCATTTCCATAGATAAGAATTTGATATCATTGTTGGTGACTATGCAAGCTGGCACACCTTCGCAAGCGAACGAGTCTCTTAAGAAGTCAATTAGAACTTTTGTCGAGACATGTGAGACACACTTGTATTTGATCCAGTGAGATGTGTAATCCATGAGAACAATCAAAAAACTCTTAGGGGCTCTTGATTGTCCGGCGGGACAGATTATCTCCAATGCCAACTTAGTCCATTGAGCCTTTGGAACTGCTGTGACATTGTCAGAAAAATTACACTTATTCTCTGCAGGCAAACTTTTAACAACATCCAACTCTGATACTGCATGAACCAACTCTGGCACTCCCCCTTCTGCAGAGGTTTTAGCGCTTTGTTTTGAACTGATGTACACTCCTGGGGGAGGTACGTCGCAGACAATGCTATTTACTCTTTGGCCTATTCCAGTGGACAACTCAGAATGATTGTATACCTCCCTGCTAGTTTCAGCCACCTCCTCCGCTATGAGAACTTGATCTTTACTGTTCGGGTCGAGTACAATCCCCAGCTCTCTTTGATGATGCCACCCCAATAGATTAGACCCATTGCTTACCATGTATACTTTGCCCCATGTGGATCTTCCTTTGAATTTAATACACACACTCATCATCCCTACTAAAGGAATGTTCTCATCGGCATACCCTACTGCTGAAATGTCAGGTTCCCGCATACTGAGACAGGAGGTATTAAAAATGTCATTTATGACCTCAATATTGAATAAGGTAATCGGGGCACACGAATCGGCCAACACATCAATGGGTTTATTATTCACGAAGATAGTGCATTTAGGATGTTCAATAGGCCTGCGATCACTGCATTGCTCTTGAGAAGTTGAGGAAGGTTGACAGTCCCTAGCTTTTACCTGAAAGACATACTTGGGGGCCAAATCCCCTTCACTGTGTAATAATTTCACACTATAGTTTTCACTGTTGTTGCACACTCTACCCAAATGCCCCTTCTTGTTACATTTTACACATGTGACATTTCGGGCAGATCAACGTACATCATTAGCAAGGTGATTGCTGCTGCCACATCTATAGCATTTCAACCTTCCCTTTTCACTGACCGATTGGTTATCATTAACATCACTGGGTCTAACTTTGAATACCTCATTAACTAAAGAACTTGCCTGTAGATCACTGCTATTGCGAACTTTAGCAACCAGTTCATTGGGAGTCTTCATCTCTTTAATACACTTAGCAGTGTGTTCCACAGAGACTGCTATACTAACCGCTTCTTTTAAGGTGGGGTTTTTTGCCAGAAGCTTTTCTTGGATTCGACTGTTGTTTGTGCACCGGACAAGTTGGTCCCTGATGAGTGAATCGGTGAGTTCACCAAAGTCACATAATTGTGTCAGACCTCTAAGTGCTGCTATATAATTGATAACCGATTCCTGTTTATTTTGAATGCGGGAAAAGAACTTATGTCGCTCCAAAACTACATTTACTCTATCACCAAAATGTGTCTCCAACTTTAACAGTGTGACTTTAAACTCCTCCATGTCATCCTCATCCGCTTCTAGATCTGGTTCAGGTAAGGTGTCATAAATCTTCCTACCTTGAACGCCCAGATTATGCAACAGTATGTGTTTTGCGAACTGGTGAGTACCTTTCACCGCCTATAGCAATGAGGTAAGAGGCGAATAAGTTTACCCATTCCTTCCAGTGAATTTCCGGCTCCCCAATTTCGTTGAGGATCGGAGGAGGTTGGCTCATAGCTTGTCCAGCCATGTTTGGAGGAGGTAGTTAACCAGGCAGGCAGAACCGGAATGTCCACTGGAGGAGAGGAAATTACCAATAACAGTGTAAAGGGAAGGAGGAGCAAGGAGCCAAAGGGTGACTCGCAAGTTGGTATAGAAGTTACAATATTATGCTTCAACTGGACCTTAAGTACAATGGATCGCTGACACAAATATATGGCAGACACATTAAAAGGACAAAGACCGCAATCCCCCTTCTGACAATCTCTTTAACGAACCATGACATTTTTTTTTTACAATTTTCAAAAACCCATGCGAAAATGTAGACTGATATGATGAGGTACAAAATGAAATCCTGAGTAATTGGTCAGTTAAAGTGTGCGCATCACCGTGGAGTGAACACACACTGCTGAGAGACAGGAAAAGGGTGCAAGGCAGAAGCACCACATAAAGAAAATGAAGAGTAAGGGAACAGTGCCCCTATGAAAGGTGTATATGTCACCGGAACCGGGTGCATACACAGTTTGGAATTATAAGGAGGGTGTGCGTGTCACCGTGTACAGGCGCACGCCAAAGCCAAAAAGTGTGAAGATATGCGTGTTACCATGCACGGGTGCACACACAATACCAAAATTAATGAAGGTGTGCGTGTCACCGTATACGGGTGCACACACAGTACACTGACCCAAGATGAATGTAGGCATAGGCAGTTCAAGGGTAAAAAAAAGTAGAGTACCTGCGTCGCTCCTGAGGAGTGACGACTGCCCCGCCAGGAAGGAAATAATTATTTTACCACAAGGAGCGCAGGCGTGGTGAAGATCTCGGAGTGTGAGACGAAAGTGCGCCACCCTGAGAGGAATACTTTTACCTCAGGATGCGCTTGCGCACCGGAAACCAGAAATCGAAGTCAGCTGGACGATTCCTTGTGTAGAAAAGAAACTCTTCAGGCAGACTGGTCTTGCAGGAATTCGAAGAAACGAAGAACCTTGGGTCAGGTTACACAGGAGGCTTCCTGCAGACTACCCTCGAGACCTGCGAGGCCACCAGGCAGATGAAGAAAATTACTTTGTGCACCACCGAAGCATCTCAAAGGACGGAACAGAGGTTGACTGAGGGGAACTGAAGAGCAAAGCAGAATTCCCACAGGCTCCCCTACGTGACCTCCAAGATCGCCGAAGTAAGAGCACCGGGTAATACAGCAAGCAATGTTGAGCAGAAAGAATGACGGAAATATAACAGGATTTCAACCAGACTGCAAATCTTCTCAGGAGCCAGTGATGCAGAACAGCAACCAGCACGCAGATGTACGGAATGGAGAGAGTAATGAGAGGGGAGATGACAGAGCTGGCCCCCTGCGCCAAACGTCGCCAGTGTTATAAATTAGTACTCTGAAGCAAGAGTGAGTACAACGTCTTTATTCTGTCATCCACTCTCCATAACTGACAGCATGTCAACATTCTAAGGTGAACTCTGGAGGAACGTTCCAAGAGGGAGGAGGGGGCGGGGGGAAAGAGGGAAGCTACCACTAGGGAGAACAAGCATTGGCAAAGCCAATAGGTCTCGCCTTTGGGACCTTATAAGTGTTTAGTCAGAGCTATTGGTTTTGGCTTATGTGTTTAAGCTTTAGTGTTGAGCAGTGTGGCTGCTGTGCAGCATGTTGGAAAGTTATAATTAAAGTGTTATAAGCATTTTTTTGTTACCTTCTCTACAATTAAGATGAGATTATGTCTAATTAAATGGCCTTATTAAAATAAAAATGCATATAAAAAAATGTTTAGTGTTGGCAACTTTTTCATAACTGTTCTAATGTTTATAGTTTTTTTTTGAGTGGGGGCAGATATAAATAACAGGAGAGTAGAGATTGGGACACGGTAGGTGAATTATAATTTGAGTAACGGACGGATATTAGGGGAGAATTAACAGATGCCAGATTTTGAGGGTACTATGGAGCTATAGCAAGAGGCAGCCCTTACGCAAAAAGTGAATAACATAGCCAGCAGTGCACTTTTACCCCATTCTTTACTCTTTTATAGACCCCACCCTCCTCTTTGTATCCAACAATAGAGCCCCGTTATCACCATTGAACACGAAAACATGAAAAGGGAAAATAAAGAGTGGGGGAAAGAAGGAAGGACAGAACGCTAAGATAAATAAGAACAGAGCAAGAAAAGAACAGAGGATGAGAAAATTTAAAAAAACTGACGAGCCAGTAATGGCAGGAACAAGAGAAGGAGATTAAAAGAGTCAAGAGGAAGAATAAATAAATAAGAAAGGGGGGCAGAAGAGAAGAAGAAGGGGGAAAGGGCACTATGAGAAAGATAAAGGCGGAAATAAATAAAAAGGTTGAGATGAAAGAAAACAGTGAAAACACCACCATCAGGCAACAATGCCCCTCATCTCTCCATAGCCCCTTTCTCACATCCATGTAATTTGTTTAAAGCGCTGGTAAAGGCTGGCTTTACTAATCCACTCAGCTATCCACATAAAATACAGACCTGTTCTTTGCAGCAGGCATGTTAACCATCTACGCTACTTTAAAGCAAGTAAAAAGTGCCACTAAACAAAACTTCCATCTCTCTCTCTCTGTCTAGCAGGATCATTAATCACAAGAGTTATCTTGACATTTTTGTTGCTGCCTGAAACGTGGACACCCAAGAAACTCTGCGGCAGGTGCTTTTAAATATTAAATTAGGCTAAACACAGCACGCCCCATCAGGTCAGCGTCCCCCTCCAGGTCAGCGCCCAGTGCAGCCACACTGGTTGCATTTCCCTAAAGCCAGCCCTGGAATGTGACCTCTGTAGTTTGCATAAGGGCAATATTTTGGCCCCTGCGCTCTACACTAAAGTTGAGTCTTCCATGAAGTGTGGGGTGAAGGTTGGTCTCAGCTGCCTTTGAGGATGAGCCCTCCGTAGTGTGCTTGAGTGTAATTAATGTTTAGACTCTGCAGTGCGAGGTGAGCTTGAGTCCTGGCAGCAGTTTCGGGGGAAGGGTTGGTCCCAGCTGCTGTTTGAGCTGAGTGTGAGGATGAGACCCCTGCAGTTTCCTCCATAAGTGTACTATCATGGTTTGTGCTCTTCAGTGTGCAGTGAACTTGAGTCCTTCATGCAGTGTTGGGTGAATGTTGATGCCACCTACATTTTGGGCTGAGTGTGAGACTGAGACCCCTGCAGCTTCCATGAGTGTGACATTTGCACCTGTGCAGTGTGAGGAAGAGCACGCTGTAGTTTGCGTTAGTATGATGAATGTTTGAACTCTGCAGTATGAGGTGGCTTTCAATCCTGGCTGCAGTTTGGAGATTGTTGTGTGACTGAAAAGTCACACCTGTTGCATGATCTTCAGCGCATCTACACATTACGACCCAAAAGTACAGGATCTTGTACTGGATGACACCGCAGACAACAGATACCGCTACGAGACATTATTTATATCAGACTGGGGAAATTCCACACGAAACGCAGGACACGAGTGCATTTTACGAACAAGGAAACCACTTCCAAGAAACTTCATGCACCAAAACATCCAGTAAAACACCGCTCCAAGTACAGACTGGATACAAGGAAGGACCGCTCCTGAGAAAGAAATCAGTTGAGGTGTTCTTCGAAAGCTGTGTCCGAAATGCCCAGGGCAGGCGGGGCATCACTGGAGAGGTCAGTCATGAAACTCAAGCTCACACAACAGGACTCTTGGCGCAGGGAGTGGGAAGATGTGCACAGCAGGGGTAAAGGGATGGCCAGTGCAGGTGACGCTTTTCCTTTGTAAAGGAAATCCTGCTGGCGTCACATCCCCTGCTGTGCACATCTTCACACTTCACACTTCATGCTGCACAGCACATCAAACGTACTTACGTGAAATCCCTGCTTCAGGCAAAGATATCACCTCGGTGGCACCCCTCTCAAAGAAAACAAAAGGTGGGGGGCAGGGAGAGATGCTGAAACCTTCAGAGGCTGGCTGCCTCCGGCTGGTTGCCTCCGGCTGGTTCTGGGCCTCTCAGAAGGGGTCATTAAAATCACATTCTCGGATTCTAAAGCATCCTAGAACAAAAGTGGAGGCTAAATACAAATGAAAGTGGGGGAAAGATTTTCATTCCTTCATTATTTTAGATCACTGCAAATCAAGAAAGTGTGTTGTGCTGTCATCTGAACCTTGGCAGCCCGGGCTGAAGATGACGACGGGGGGGGGGGGGCTGAAGCCCGTTCAGCCCAATGGGTGTGGCGCGCCTGAGTCATATATATAGCCTGCTGCCGAGGGACTACAATGGTAGCCCTTTTGTCGAGTTATAGGCCCAAGCCGCAGGCCTGCAATTCAACGGAAGGAACGGAATTGGCTGTTCAGCTCCCAAAAGTCTATACCGGATGCTAACATTATGGAAGATTCGTGACGTCAATGGTGAACTGTATAGAATGTTCAGATGGAGCAGCGAATCAGAGGGTGGGCTCTGACTCCTGCAGTGTCTCGCGGGATGAGTTCAGCGAAGATGGGAAGGAGGCAGGGGCAATATGGTATATTGTACACTCCCTGGCTACCATTTTTACACCATTTGATTTCCAGCATTGACCGAATCTCAATTTAGGGAGAAATGTGCACTATTTGTATCAGATTCTTAGAGGCGGAAAATACGTGCATGAGATGCTGAGCGAGAGAGGTCATTTTACATAGCACAGTTTATATCCAACCCTCTCGCCTACTTCCCCACCGCCCACCCCTGCCTGGTGAGGGGGCAACATAAATAGAGCTCTCAGACTCTGGGGGCGCGCAGAGGCTGACAGGGGCTCTGTCTGCCACCCAGGCAGCCCTCGGCGCGCCCCGTCTTTACATATGGAAAGTGTGTGTCTGTTTAGGGCACTTGTGGCTTTCGTGAAGTGCTGCAGCTTTTGTGACGGCTGGGGTGCAGAAGGGTGCGCTCAGCTGTGCAGTGACACCCCCCTCCCTCCATACAGAAGACCCAGCCCCTCCCCTTCATCCCTTTTGTGGTGAGAGGGGGTAGCTGGGAACCAGAATGCTTGGAGTTTCACTCTGTATACATGAGAGTGCAGCCTGAATGGTGTTTGCAGACGGCGGGGAGGACGATAGAGAATGGTGCGGAGGAGGGGGGTGCAGTGTGTGTGTGTATGTGTCAAGAGGTGGGGGAGGGTGGGGGAGTGGGAAGGAGGTATTGACATAAATAAGAGAAAAGGCCACGTACAGATCACAAGAAAATGAAAGGAGTGTTAGGCGAGTATAGACAGACTGAAAAATATTGACAGCGACAGGATTAACAAGCAGGAAGGGGGTGGCAAATGGTGTGCACTTTGATGTCCTCAGTGGGCGCGAGGCTCACTGAGGACATCAAAGGGGCCACGAAAGTGAAAGCAAACGAGTGCTTTCAGGCCTCCAAATGGTGCGCGCGCCCGGAGGGCGCACATGCACTGTATTTGGAGGCCTGAAAAGCCACTGTTTGCACTTCCAAAACTCGCTTACTATAAGTCTCGCCAGAACAGCGCTAAAGCGCTGTCTCAGACGAGACCTAAAAAGGAGAATAACATTGCAGGGACGGGTACCAAGGAAAAGGAAGGAAGATTACAACAGAGACCTTCATCCACATCCCCCTGTTGCCAATGATTCTGATCTCAAAGGATCTGTGTCCATACAGTTGGTCGGCCGAGGGCGACCCCCTGAAATGGGACGAGATAATGCAGTACCAGCAGGTCAAGGACTCCTAGGGTCTCAGCACTCCCCTATAGTAAATACTGCCCAACATCATAAGACTGACTCTAAGACCTTCAATACATTAAGGAGTTCCTAGTCTGAGCTGTATCCCTTCTCAGAGTTCAAGGTCAAGAGTGTTGAGGAGTCGGATCCCTCATACTTGCCTGGCGAGATCAGTGGTAATGACATAGGGAGCCAGCTCAGCTTCCAAACACGGGAGGGTGTTTGGGAATCTCCTTTGGGAGGGCAAATAAACAAACGGTGCGGGAAGATGAACACAACAGGGATTCGCAAACCATGAACAATTGAACAAACATGTGGGCGGCAATTTTGAGTTCAATGCAAGCGACAGTTATGGCTCTCAGGGAGCATGCGAATAAAATGGACATATAGGTGCAATTACTTAATACTATGGCAGTCTTTATAGCCAGAATTGATGATAAACTTGAAAAATGTAATTCCCTGATCATGAGGGTTCAAATGAACCACCTTAATGATTTTACCATACTTTCATGCAAGGAGGTGGTCGACAGATTAGTACAACTCCCGGTAATCCTAGAAGGAATTCTGGGAGAAGTCAAAATTAGCCTCACCTCAGGGGCAGCTCAGGTTAAGTTACCATTAACTACCCCACTGGATGGAAGCGCTGATAGCAGTCAATCAGTAGGAGCAGGCCGGAAGAATCTATCCCCAAGAGGCCACGCACTCAGGAGAGTAGGCAAGAGAGAAATGCACATTGGGCAAAGAAGAGATCCTAGTGCACATTGGGATGTGGGGCACTCGTTGAGCCCAATTCAAGATGAAACGCACGCACTGCCCCAAATGACAATAAGGGAGCGAAAGCGCACGATGAAGGGCAGGAATTATGTCCGCCTCAGAAACATAGGCTCTACAAACGTACCCTCATCCCCAACACATGAAGGTAAAGAGGACGAGGTGAAGAGTGACCACCCCGGGAGATAGCGCCCGGCTGATTAAATCGGTGCCCTTAATTAATATTCCCGATACTGAGCTCGTACCACTAGTGGGGCACCAACCGTTAGATACGGAGGGCATCCCTACTGTTACCAAACTGGCTCCAGCAAAATTAGGCGAATCGGCACTGGCAATAAGGTGATCCTGGCAAGATAAAGATGCCCTGGCCAGAAACCTCAAGGAAAAAGCAACTCAAACCCCAGTTTTAATAGATCAGGCCCCCTAGAAACATGGTTGCAGCAAGCCACGAATGTGGCCTTCGAGTCATAAAGAGGGACCTCTAGTGAGTAAACGGGAACAGCAACCCGGAATCAAGTGGCGGAATGGACCTCCCTGGAACTGGCAACAGTCTTGTTGAACTAATTAGTACACCCATTGGTTATCCAAGATGGAGTGACTACAAATATACATCCATGGGTCATTGGTTACTATGGAATCCTGAATTTAATTCTAGGGGCCTACAGGATATATTAAATCATTCAAGTAGTTTAAAACTAATAACGGCGCTACCAGGTCTACACCATGTGAGATCGGACGATATTCTTGTCATCAAGTTTCTACCTCGAAGAGGGAGACAGCACTCAGATCCCACCCTCACCACCTTCGCTGCCTCAGATTTTCCTTCCCAGGTTCTAGAGAGGAAAACGCTGCTGGAAGCCTGGGACAGATATCCTCACCTGCTATCAGAGGAGCAGCACCCTGACCAGAATACAGACTCCACCGTGTCTGTATTCAATCAATATATATCTTTATTCGGTAAATCAAATCACCATTAAACCGTGTCTGTATTAAGAGGGGCAACTGGGAGACAATCCCTTATGGGCCACAATATTGGTGCACCTGGACAGCCTAACATCACAATTCAAAACACTAGATGAGAGGGACATCCCGAGCCGCGAAGAATTACAACAAAAGGCGAACCCTAAAACAACGGGAGCTGGCTGCCCACAGTTGTATCTCAGGCAGCAATCTGCAAAGATCGCATAGTCGCTCAGCCAGTCGTCTCTGAACTGGACGGCCTAATTATTTGTTCCTAAAACATAACTGGTCTGCAGACAATTGAAGACCCTGTTGTTGTACACTACCTAGGTGCATTTGATATGATAATGATTCAGGAGACTTGTGCCCAAGTCAGTATTCCACTCATCGGATATGAAGAATTCAGGAAGCCGGCACAGAAAAGCAGCACATTTGGAAGGGCAAAAGGCAGCTGGCAATTTTACATTAACACTGACCTGTCTGCTGAGATCAAGACCTCCACACGTATGAACCATGCCTCTTGGCCCTTGATATGGACAGTTGGGCCAAGCACCTACACAAATCCCTTGTCCTCATAAATGTATATGTTAATCCCAAAAAGAAGACTGCAACTGCAGACTAGCTTGCCGCACATATGCTTCATTTAAAAAATACATATTATTCACCGTACTGTCTGGTGTCAGGAGAGCTTCCAAATAAGGAGCACACAGAGGCAGCTGAGCCCCTCCCAGTCCAAAATATGCCACATTATAATTGAAAGGACAAGGCATGCAGTTAATTGGTCTGCTTGATCTGAATGGTCATAAGCCAGGGGATATCTCTCCAGCATAGACCAGAGCATGAGGCACGTCTATTTTTTAGATGATACGCTAGTGAACCTTCCACTATACAACTAAGTACGGGACTTTAGAATATCTCACCACGAGGAGAGTGATCATCACCCGCAGGTAATCACGGTAGGAACCTCTTTGCGAATCATGAGGTTGTAACAGCTCTGTAGGAAGTGACCAACACTGAAAACCTGAAATGCCTGAAGTGAGGCTTAAGCTCAGTCAAGGATCAGGCAGAGGAAGTGGTGGTCAGCCTTGAGAATAGGGCTGAAGAGGGCTCTAACGTGATACCAGTATGGGAAGCATTGCAAGGGAACTGATAAACAAACATCCTGCCAGTGGAGCAAATAAGGGAGCCCACCCTGGGTGCCATAAAAACATAGTTATGCCATGATCCGTTCGCCTGAGGACAGCGATTGTAGACAGACTGCTTAGGCAATTACGACGAACCCCTGAGAATGAGAACCGACTACTAAAAAGGGAGATATGAACCTTCAAAAAATCCAAACAGGAAGTGCTGTGGACCCAACTATTATATGCCTCAAAGTCGAATGACTTTAAAAAATTCTGGAAATGTACTAACAACATTGAAAATTCCCCAAGAGCAGCCTACAATGTCATATATAAGAGGGCGACTGGGATGAACTCCTGAAGTCTCACTTTGAAGGAAGTACCCATGATGCAACCAGTCTAGATCGGCCCCAGGGAGACAACTGGGCTGTCAAGCCTTTGGCATAGCCAACATACACACCCACAGTGATAACTTAGATCATTAAAAAAATCTCAGTCTGATTGCGCCCCTGGCCCAAATGGGTTACAACAAGCGCTCTTTAAACATTCGACTTTGAGATGGGTAATCTTTCTGGCAGTGATGTTTAATTCTATTTTGGAAAATGAGTCACCCCCAGAAGTTGGAATGGTTCGATAATCCACCCCATCTTTAAGGGAGGTACTGCATCTTCACCAAGCAACTATTGTTTAATTGCACTCTTGAATGCAGATCTTTAAGTACTTCTTTACACCGCTACTTCATGATCTGGAAGTATGGACATCAGACACTAGCAGACTCCGACTCAACCAGACTGGATTTACAAAGAGCCAAGGCTTCTTACCAAACCTTTTGGCAGTGGTTCTGATTATTAGTAGAGCCAAGGCCACAAGAACCCCTCTTTGTGTGCGCTTTGTTGACTTCAATGCAGCGTTTGACTGTCCCGTGCAGCAGGTTATGAGTAAATCTTCAACAGTGGGGAATCCCACCCAACATCTTCAGAGCCATCAGGTTGCTATATTCAGACATGCGAGTTAGGAATAAGATTGGGGATGGTACCCACTTGTCAAGGGAAGTGAAAATATCAACTGGACTAAAACAAGCTTGTGTTTTAGCTCCTCTTCTCTTTAATTTATATATTGCAAGCCTCTCCGTGGAATTAGATGGCCAGATATCTCACGCACCGAGCCTCAGTGGCCAGCAACTGTCAAATATTCGGTACGCGACGATCTACTAATGTTTAGCAACACCAGAATAGGCCTACAGAGATTACTGAACTGCCTTGGATCATATTCAGAGGACAAGGAGTTGGAAATAAATCGTAAAAAGACGAAAATCATCTTACTTAATCGCCACATTTTAAATCAACACAAATGGCACCTTAGCAGAGACACAATTGATGAAACACCTGCATATGTGTATTAAGGATTCAAGATAGATGCAAGAGCTACTTATGCACCCCAAAGAGATGTGATTAAGGGAAAAGCCTTTACAACGCTAGCAAGATCCATTTGGGGGCGCAATCACAAACCATTGGTAGCATAATGAAGGCTAAACTGCTACCTACCCTCTCATATGGATCGGAAATAATGATAAGCGCAGTGGCCAGCCGCCTTGATAGAATCATGATACGATCTTATAACCAAGTCTTCTGGCTACCTAGATCGGCATCACCTGCCCAGGTCAGACTGGAGTTCTCACTGACAAAGCAGTCACTTGCCAAGCCTGTGGCATTTGTTAAATGCTGCCGCAAACTGCAATAGCCGCAGGGGGTACACTGGTTAATCTAGTCTGGTCGGAAATCAATCTCCAAAGGGGGAATGGTGAATATAAAAAACCTTGAAAAAAGCATTGTGATGCTTGAATTGGGCAACGTATAGGACGTTAATATATCCTGTCACACTTTCAGAAGAGGAGTAAATTATTCCATTAAATTGCAAAATTGGATGAACGATAAAGATAAAGTGTCCAAGCGGTCGCATGGGTGGTTGGTACTGAAATCTTACGATGCCCAAAGAGAGTCTCCCCTCCTGGAGGTCACTTACCTCTTGAAGATTAAACAGAGAATATTGATACTAAGATTTGGAGAAATTTCAACCTTAGACTTTCTTCCAAAGTGGAAGGAAAGTGGCCAAAGAGGAGACCAGAAATGTTGCCTATGTCATCAGTCAGGCAAAACATTGCAGCGTGCCATCTGTATCTGCCCTGCTCCGGCCCCACAGCGAAGAAGCATGTTGAAAGAAGAATTAAATTCACTAGGGATCAGGTCCTGTAGATCAGCTCTTATTGAGTCATTAGATCCAAGGAATACACTGCTTAACATTCAATGGGTACAGTGCTTGGACATTTTTTAATCACTTGCCAAGGCAGATCTATGGACTCAGGTGGGGGGACAAGACAGATGGCGAAGAAGGCCCCTGATAAGAACTTTTGAAATGCTCTTACATTATGGTGGGTTGCTAGGGACTATGTAACTTTGTTGTTTCCTATCCCACCAGGTTGAGTAACAGCTCAACACTCCCACAAATTTTCTTATGATCAAATATTTGCATTTTTGCACGTTTTGTATACATTTGCACACTGAACAGACCTCTGCCAGCTTTACATATCATATATTGGCATTTTTTGCGCTTTCTGCATAATTTTGCTCATTGTATAGGCCCCTGCCATTTCTGTATTAGTGGCCACTGACCAAATAAGAAAAAGATCCGCACGGTTGCACTTTACGCTCTTTCTCGCACATGCTGGCAACATTAGAGCCAGCCAGATTGCTCCTATTTGCATATTTTACACATTGTATCGGCCTCTGCCATTTTTGTATTAATGCAGGCCATTATAGGATGCCAGATAGAATTAGAGCTATTTAGCTTGCCCTCTGGCCAAATAAGAAAGAAGATTCACACGCTTGCAATTGGCACACTAGCTTGCACATGCCGGCAGCACTAGAACTGGCCAAATTGCACTTGTATATATTGATTGCATATGATTGATTATTTTCCCAATTTTCATCTTATTTATGTGCCTTGAATTGTAATTTTTAATGATATTTATGGTTTTTATTGAGTAATAAAGAATATTTACAACTGCTACACTGCATTTCTATTAACTACACTTTTCTTTTAAACTTGATGCCCCCTAACAATAGATTATCATTTTCAAGGAAAAATATTGTACTGAAATGCCACATTTTCATTTTAAGTAAATACATCTTCAACGCCAAAATAGTTTTTTTATTTCCAACAAGTACTCCCTTGTACTACTGCACACATGCATAGATTATGCCTCACATTCCCATCTATCACTATCTCGTGCCATGGCTGCCCCAAACAAGTAAGTAAATACCTTTATTATAAAATGACCAGCGGTTTCCACAAGGGGAACCCATCATGCTGCAGAAGACCCGGCGGCAGATCATTATCCCACCTCGCCGCCAAGACATGGAACACCCTCCCCATCCGCCTGCGGCAGACCAAAGACCTTCTGACCTTCAGAAGACTTCTCAAGACCTGGCTCTTCGAACAGTAGCAGCTCCCCCCCCCCCACCCCATAGCGCCTTGAGACCCTCGCGGGTATGTAGTGCGCTTTACAAATGCCATGACTGATTGATTGATTGAAGACCCCAATATGTGAAAAATAACCAGCCAGCATTCTGCCCACAGTATGCACCAACAAGCTATGAATTAATCCCAGAAATCTATATTTACCACAAATAAGCCACTGATGGCTTCGAAACACCACCAATATGCCAAAACTTATCCAGAGGTGTTTATACTGCCATGGATGGTCTTAAAATGTCACAAATTGCCACCAAAATGCCACGGATGCGCCAAAAACCCTTACCACCAACATGCCGTGCCAGTAGCACATGCTTATACTTGTGCATGCACTGAAACACAAACTCTCCCCCACACTTATATATGGTCTCACCCGCACATATCTTACAGAAGATAAGAGGGTACATACATTTCAAGCAATGAGGCCTAATGCAACAGGACGCTACTCTATGGCTGCCAGCTTCAGGAGCAGTTTGAAAGCGCTGTTGTGTTGGTTTACTACCAAACATACGGTAAATAAAGAGATACACATTGTTTTTAAACTTCTGTAGAGGATGCCACATCTGTGTGGTAGCTCAGGGTTCTTCAGTCGGTCCTGGAGAGCCGGATCCATGCCGGATTTTTAAGATAACTACATTAATCTAAATGGGGATATGATCAAAATCTGCCATAGATTCAGCCCTTAAGGACCGACTTTGGAGAACCCTGTGGTAGTTCATCAGGTGTTGTTACTGTGGTGGAATTTTAACAATCATCTGGTAATGGATGGAGTATATAGTATGTGACACTTGAATTTGGGGGCTTTGTTCAGCCAACGAACTACTAAGTTCACAGTGTTTTACAGCCCCGCGTGACTGTGACTAGTGTGTAGATTTTAAAAGAGAGTAACTGCAAACCGAACAGTTTCCGAGCAGCCTTCCGATGTTTCCCAAGGTCCATGCGTGATGTGCTGCTCCAGTGCAGGGGTTTGAAGTGAATTCTGGGACTTGTAGTCTTGGTTATTCCATTATTAAACCGGAGAAAAAGGTCCCAGAATGAAAAGGAAAAACCTGGCCTGGAGCAGCACACCATGCATGGACCTGGGAAACTCGGCAGCTATGCCAATGACTTTTCATGTTTCTCCCAGGGTGCTCCTACCCAGCAGTCAGGATCCTAATACCCGTTTGTTTTTCCGGAAAACTTAAGGGTCAATGTTTTATGACCTCCGATCGAATTAAAATGAATGATTTTGCCCACAATGGGTATTGGGCTGCTTAACAGGGAGAGTTTACTTTTACATACAGACCCATACAAACGCAGACTCACCCGCATACAAGGACACAAACTATTCGCGGCATTTTGTTTTAACTTACCATCTACTGCTTTTGCAGGTTCCTCTTAAAATCCTTTTCAGCTTCAGAGCCACCGTCAGAGCTCCGTGGGTCCCGGGGAAGGCACACAGCTCCCTCTTGGTAGGAGTGATTGGACGCTGAGCTGTCAATCAGGCTGTATACATGGCCATTGGTCGGAGCGCTGGCAGGCAAGTGGTCTTAAAACGTGGTCTTAAAACGTTTCAATGCCGCGCCCCTTTCTCTCCCTCAGGTAAAAAAAATATTAATTATGGCCCCTAAGAATGACAAACCTAGTTTTTCACAATTGTGCTCTAAAATGGGCAGCTCTTAGCATGTTTAATTATTCAAAGATTACAGTTATGCCCAGTTATCCCTTTTCGATATACAAACAAATACTAGATTGCCAACATTCAACGGGCAGTGCGGTCTCACTAAAGATTAAAAGCATCCAAGTGATCCTTTGTCACACATGGAGGGAGGGACTTTGAGGGTTATTCGGAGACCTAAAAACCCCTTTGAGGCTAAATATGTGATGTTGGCCCCAGAGTGGCTTGCTGGCACTCTTTCTTCAGTGGAAACACAGCTCTGCTTTCAGCCTCATGCTCCTCTTGGTCCTCCAAGTGACCAATTCAGACCCCTCAAGGTGCCATTTTGAAGCCCTCTGCGTTGCAGAGCTGTAGGCCAGCTTGAATGTCCACCCGCGCTCAGGTGGTGCACTGCATGCGTGATCTAATGCTCTAAATACACAAACTGCGCATGACAACCTGGACAAGCTCTCCTCGCTGGGTAAGGAGATCTCAGCTTCTGTCTGCTTTGTCTACTGCACCGATTCAGACTCTCAGGCTGGCAGGAGAAAACAGTGAGGGGGCATGCTCGGATGCCCTAGTGGGTGATCCGCCACTGTACATCTCCACCGACCTGTGTAAGGTATCCACACAGAGCCACAATCCCTCGCACAGTAGATGCATACCTACACTTTTTACTTTATCTGGTGATAATGTCCAAGAGTGACCGTTGCTATGGATAGTTTCCTTGCCCTCCTGAGTGGAATCCTCAGGCCTCCACCATGCCGGACCTCAGTCAAGTGAAGTAAAACTTTATTCGGCAATGCCATAAAAGCAGCAATAAAATTGTACAGTACAAGTAATACTTCTTAAAATATTTAAATAATCACCTGGTAGGACCTCAGTCCTTAAAGGTTGCTTTTCACAGCTCCCACGTGAAACCTCCATGCATAATCCAAGTATGGTGTATAATAGTTGCCCCTTTGCGTTCCTGTGTGTTCTCATCAGAGCATATACTATAGTTGGCTCTACTACTCGTTCCTATGGACTGGCAGATGCCCACTCTTGTTGATTGCGCCCTACATAGTCTGTACTGTGACTGGTCCTATAAGGATAATGATACTTACCCAGTAAGCATCTGTTCTTCGCATATAGAGCTGTAGATTCACATGCTTTGCATACTCCTGCCATCTAGTGTTGGGTCCGGATGTTTGCACTTTGTTTTTCTTTGAAGAAGTCTTTCCACTCACCAGGAAGAGGACTCCTCCTTTCGGTGATAGTGCGCATGGGCATCGACTCCATTGTTAGATTGTTTCTCCTCAGAGCATATACCATGGCTGGCATCATAACGTCCCAGTTTGTGGGTTGATCCCCGCTGCTCCTGGGCAGAGTTGTTAGGCACATACTATGGGTGGTCATATATTGGTTGTCCCTCTGCCACTCCACCAGGGATCCCTCAGACCATAGTCTAGGGTTGATTGTATAATACCTATATCTATGGGTTGCTCCCTGCCTCATCTTGGTGTACTCCTCAGATCATACACAGTGTATGGTCCCATAATGCACATTCCTACTGGTTACTCTACTGCCCCTGGGTGAACTCAAGTGCAAATATGATGATATTCAATTCCACCGTCCAAGGGTAGCACCACTCGCCTATGAGCAGCTTCCTATCCTCCATAGTCAATGTGGTGTGGACAGTGTAATGTGGACCACTCCAAAAATGGTAGTCATCTGCACATGTGGCCATGCTTTATCTAATAGCCAGGCATATGCACAGCTACATGCTCCCTCTGACAAGGTATGAGGCATCACTGCCATACACGCATGACACCAAAACACTTCACACATATGCCACATTGCACTCACACACTTCTGTTCATCCACACATTAACATTTAATTGCTTAAGCATCATCTTCTGGGTCTGGTGGCTCAGTGGAATAATGCATCCACTGCAGGGGCCTGTGCTCCACCTCATGGTCACAGGTTCACATCCCAGCGGGTCCACTCAGCCTTTCATCCGAGGTTGATAAAATGAGTACCATTGAGTTGAGTAACAGCAAATATCTGTTATTCAGCGCCAAGATGCCCACGGGAGAACGTGTGCTTTACAAATACACGTAATGTATTCCTTCTTACTCCAACATGTGCTATGGACCACCGACATAACATGATAAAAGGCATCTCCGATCCTTACGCAGAACCCGGCCACATGGCACAGACGTACACAGCCCCATCCAAAGCATTTACGTGAAAAAGCCTGCACCCTGTTCACAGATGTCTTAAGTGCCTTGTAAGGGGTATGAAGAGCTATCTAAATACAACATAATGCAATTGTATCCTATGAACAGGACATCCACACCCACATTTCTATGTATAAAATACACATACCAACAATCATTTGCAAAGTCATGGTCCCAGGTCACAAGCCCAATATTTGATGGATTGGTGCTTATTTAGAATACTTTCCTTTAACATATGCAGAGAATTATTGATCAAAACCACAAGTTTGCATGTCCCGCCACATTTTCTAAAAATGAAGAGCATGAAAATTAATAAAAGGAATCCAAAGCATTTAAATATTGTTTTTGCAAGTGAAATATGGTAAATATTAGATTATTACAAGACTGAGGGGATTGAAGATATGTGGGGAAACCTGGACCCCACCCCCTTTGTCCTGCACTCTGTTGTAGCTAGGTGTGCTTTGTGAAAATCTCTATGCATTTTATATACCCAGATGGTGCTTAATTTGTGCTGGTGGTTGCAGGTGGTGGGAACTGGCCCTAATTCTTGTGGACCTTATTTTGCAATATCACACTTTGACCCAAGCCTAGAGAGAGAAGGCAAAAAGGGAGAGCAATCAGTTGCAATGCAATAGGTCTCGCAATTGCGAGATGTTGAGCTATTGACATTGTAAATGACAATGTCATTTATTTTTGCTTTTCTTTTCAAAACAATAATAAAATGCATTGTCATTTACAATGCCAATAGCATTAGTGAGAGTTTAAGCTTTTGGCATTGTAAATGACAATGTCTTTTATCTATCTGTTTTGATAATTAACACATAAATAAAAGGCATCACCATTTACAATGGCAATAGCTCAAAGTCTTGATCATTTCTTCAATCTCAGAAACACAGAACAACCTTGACCCTTAATGTATCTGCCCCGCTCAGGCCCCGGCTCACATGGCCCTGTCAGATGCGTTGTACATTCTACTTGTGTATCATTGTATGTGTGTGTTAGTGTGCGGACGTTTGTGTGTATGTGCGTGTAGTAGATGGTAGGTGTATGTATTAGTGTGCGAGTGTGTCGTAGTGTGTGTGTTTGGGTACGTGTTTATGTGTATTTGTGTTTTTGGGGGCGTGCTTTGGTATATATGCGACCGCAACCATACCACACCCCTCAACTCCGGATTAAAGTGTGGAAATTTTTTCAAAGATGGTGGTGTTTGCCACTTTTCCAGGAGGCTGGCCTCATATAGAGAAAAAATAAGGGTGGAATGCACTTCGTGAAGTCTAGAGCGGCCAGCCCAAGTTCTCGAAACATCAAACCACATGTGGACTTGCAATTACATTACCTTCTGTTTCACATTCCATTTCGGGGGGTGTCAAGCAAGCAGAGGCAATGGCCTCTAATTAAAATTTTCTTTTGGCCGAAAGAGTTAATCACGAGACATTACGCTCAATACGATTTTACTTCATTTTGATCAACTACTTTAGAGTATGAGGACAGCTCTAACCTCCAGCGTCTTTGTGGTTGCGGGATTACTTGTTAATCGTGTGTCATGCCTAGTGCTGTGGTGGGAGTGTGTGTCATTTTTTAGGTCTCGCCTAGCGACGCTGCGCATGCGCTGCTCGCATTGGCGAGATCTATTGTTGTCGGTTTTTCGTCGGAAGGGAGACAGGAGATGTGCACGTGTATGGACAGGAGATCTGCACTCCGTACGCATGCACATCTCCTGTCCCCGCGTAGGGCTGGCGTTTCTACACAGCGCGCGCATGGCGCGCTTTCACTTTCCCTCCCTACCCCCGTCGGCTCCAGATCATCAGGAGATGTGTACGCGTCAGACAGGACAGGAGATGTGCACGCGGCGTTTCAACACAGCGTGCGCATGGCGCGCTTTCACTTTCTCTCCCTCCCTCCCTCCCCCCATTGGCTTCAGAACCTCTCGGAAGCTCCCGGGGACCTTGCATGGCATCAGCAGTCTCGGAGTCGGCTTGTTGTCTACCTCCTTCTAATTCTGCCTCCGTGCCCCTGCCGGTCTCTTTCTTTCTCTGACTCTGTAGGTCTCTGTCAACTCTGTATCTGCAAATCTGTTACTTCCTGTCTCTGTCTATGCTTCTGGATCCCTCTCTAGCCACTGCCTGGCGCTCTCTGCCTAGCTCTGTTCCTGCCACTGTCTGTTGCTGTTAGGGGTCTTTCTATGGATGTTCGTTAGTTTCTGTCTCTGTTGCATTTGTCTGACTCTGCATATCTCTGTCGGCCTTTGTCTGGCTCTTTCTTTGCCTCTGTCTGTCGCCATATCTCTGCAAATCATCTCTTGCCGCTCTGTCTATCTTTGCCTCAGTTTCTGCGTGTCACTCTCTGACTCGGTCTTCCTCTGTTACAGACTTCCTGTCTCCGCCTGCCTCTGTCTCTTAGTTCTTTTAGTGTGGGGCCCCTGCCTGGGTATCTTTGCTTCTGTCGGCCTCTGTCTCTTCATGGCCGTCACTCCCCCTCCCTCCCTCTCTCCGCCGCATCACAAGTGTCTAAGCTCCGTCTCGTGCCCGCCAGCGCCAGGCTCGATGAGAAGGACGCCTGGGCCTTTGATGGCGCCTGATGGCCCTGGGTATCTTTGCTTCTGTCAGCCTCTGTCTCTCCATGGCCGTCACTCCCCCTCCCTCCCTCTCTCCGCCCCATCACAAGTGTCTAAGCTTCATCTCGTGCCCGCCAGCGCCAGGCTCGACTAGAAGGACACCTGGGCCTTTGATGGCGCCTGATGGCGGCGGAGATACCGGGCCCGTATCTGCGGCTCTGACATTCACAGCTGTCTGTGCTCCCTCCATCACTGGAGCGCATCTCCCCTAATCCCTTCTGCCTGGTGGCGCTGCTCCCCGGCTACCTTGTCGTACTTTCATCCCTCTCTTTCCTCTGCAGTCACTTTCATCTCTCTTCCTTCCTCTACCCCTGATGATTCTTTCTCCTCCGTCGGCTGTTCCTTACCCCAGTTTCCCTTCCTACCCTCCTCTCCTCTTTCTTTATCTAAGACCCTCATACTCTCTTCTCCACCTCTCCATCACTCATTTCTTTTCTTCCAACATAAATTACCCTTCCCCAGGCGCTCTCCTTCCAGCTTCTATCCCTCCCTTCTCCCCACTTCACCCCTTCTTCTCATTGGTGTCTCTTTTCTGTCTCTCTAACATCTCCACACCATGTGTCCTCTTCCTTCTTCCGCTCCCATCCTGTCTCATTCCATTTTCCCCTCACCACCGCTTGTTTCTTGTGCTGATGGAACTCCCTCACAATCTTTCTTCGCTGCTTTCTCCTTTTCTTTATTTTACACCTTTTCCTTCTTTCTCTCCCTTACTTTCCCTTCTCCCCACCCTTTCTGCCATTGTTTCTTCTTATCTTGTCTCCGACACTTCCTTGTCCCCATCTCCACCCCTACATCTCTCTCCCTGCTCCATTATTTCTTCCCCCTCTCTCCTGTGCTCTCTTCACCTAACAGTGGTATCTTTAGAGGGGTGTCCATGCAGATGTCTCCTTACAGAGTTGTCTGGTTGTGGTCTCTTAGCAATGGTCACTCTACATAGTCCTGCCCTGTGCTCACCACACCTCACAGCGGTCACCTGAAAGCGGTCTACTCACTCAGGACAATCTCTTTACATTAGTGCCACTGTCTTTGCAGACATCTCTCCTGCAACATCGCCATCTGAGGTTGGTCTCTTGACGGTGGTTTCTTGATAGCGGTCTACCCTATGATCTGTCCTCCTAAGGACTGTTTCTTTGCATTCTTCTCCCTGCTATGAAGCAGTTTTTGGAGCAGTATTTTTGCATTAGTTTCTTTGTAGAGGACTTGCCTATCTTCTCTCCCTGTTAGAATTGTCTCTGCTGAGGTCTCTTATTTGCTCATACGTCTGCACTCTCTTCTGCTGGGAGTGGTCAATCTGTTCACAGGGATCTCCATCGCAGGATAGTCTCTTTGCAGAAGTATAAGAGGTTTATCCTATGCTCTGTCTCTCAAAAGATGATCTCTTTGCAGACCCCTACAATACACTCTTTCCCTAATACATCATTCTCATTAGAGCATCCTCGTCGCAACGGTCTCTTGGTAAGGGTCTTATTCTCTTGGCCCAGTCTCTTTACAGCAAATTGTTTGTGATGGTATTTCATCTTATTTGTGCTGTCTCCACTAGGTGCTCTCTTTGCAGTGCTGTTTCACAGTGTGGTCCAGTTTTTAAAAACATTTTTTTTAAAAGTTGTGGTTTTATATAACGCAAACTAGACCCGAAGGTATTGGAGCGCTTTACATGAGCACCAGCTTTGTTATAGACATACACATTCATTTTTGTTAGGCACGGGGAGATTAAGTGATTTGCCCAGAATCACAGGGTGTTCAGCCGACGCCGAAACTCAAACCAGGTTCCCCATCTCCAAGGTCGGCAACTCTTGCAGTTACGCCACATCTTCTCTGCAGTTGCAGTGATCTCTTGGTAAATGCCTATTCTATGCCCTCTCTCTTTCTGGGAAGTCTCTTTATAGCCCCCTAACTATAATTATCTCTTGTAGAACGCTGCCCTATGCTCTGTCCCTATGAGGGTAGTCTTTCTGAAGTGTTCTTCTTAATAGGTCTGTCCTGTGTATGTATGGATAGGTATTTGAAGAGAGTATACCAGTGTTGCGGAATGCCAGGATTTGAAATACAAAGTTTGCCTGTATAGTCTTGATTACATCCCATGCTTCTTTTGTCCACACCATTAACTTTCTGTTTCTTTGTCTCACCCATGCACTTTTTCATCCCTTCTTTCTCTTTGTCAGTTTTCCTCTTTTCTCTTCCTCCCACGTTCTCCCTTCTCAGTCGTTTGCTCTCTCTTACTATGGTCTATCTTAACTCTGGTTCAAACTCTAGCCATGATCATCAAGTCCCAATCTCTAAAAATGGGCATGCCCACCACCAGCACAAATTAAGCAGTGTATCTAAAGCATGGTGAGGTATAGAGATAATTGGGTAATAGCACTTAGATTGTGATGCAATAGCGTGCCAAATATAAATATTATTGGGGTTTGTCACTTAGGCTGAGATGCAAGAGCAGGCAAATATTTAACAAGCATTTGCAATGCAATAGGTCTCACATTTGCAACAGTTTGAGCTATTGGCATTGTAAATGACAATGCCTTTTATTTATGTATTTAGAAAACCTGCAAGTAGGGATTAAACACGCACTTTGTACTTATAGTCCTTGCTTATGAGAAGCAAGGTTGCCAATAAAAGAGGCACAGTTACTGCCAGCCTTGCTTCTCGTAAGCAAGGACCATAAGTGCAAAGTACGTGATTAAGCACTACTTACAGGTTTTCAAAACGCATAAATAAAAGGCATTGTCATTTACAATGCCAATAGCTCAAACTCTTGCAAATGCGAGACGCATTGCATTGCAAATGCTTGTTTATAGACTGGCTACTTTTCTGCAGACACATCACAATGCTCTCCTTAGAGTCCACTGGTCACTGCTTACCAAAAGCGACCATGATTAAGGCGGAAAATCATGTACTGCTCAATCAGTAATAATTGCCCCCCCCCCCCCCCCTTATCCCAGTGATGTAGGCAGCAGCTTAACGAAAGCACCTGCTGGCAGAGTTAGAGGCACATTACTGAGAAGCAAAAAATAAGCATGCAGTGCAATTCGAGCCAGGCGGAAACAAAGAACCAGGAGCTCAGGAGGAGCAGAGTTCCTCTCAGCCCTGCTTGGTGAGCCGGTGTGTGTTTTCTTGGATGGAGAAGCTTTCTGAGCTTGAAGCAGTATGTTTGTGCACTGTCCTCTACAAATCCAGTCAGACTGCACAGCACCCTCCAAAGTAATGAGAGAAACACTAGTCTCCTTTTAGCACCTCGAACCACAAAGGGTATCTTGGCACTTACGTAGGTGGTATTGTGAAACTGAACCCCTCATTTTATAGACCCCAGAGGGTGAGATAGAGAGATGGCCCTGCAGTTCTTCAGACATACAAATGACAGCTAAAATGTGGGAGCTGAACCAGAAATCTAATGGCGCGAAGAGACCAAAGGCACATTACAATGATGAAGTTCCACAGGGAACTTTATTAAGCGCTTGTGAACTACAGCTGGGGAGAAGTTCCCCCATCCTTACAGTGAGCCTGCCACCCAAGGGACTCTGCCACCCTCTCAGCTTTACATTCTGCTCCCACTGAACCCAGGCGAAGCTCACACATGCACTGATCCGAAGGGCTCCTGGGAAAGCACAAATGCGCCGGTTATCATTTCCAATGCACTTCAGTTATTACCGTCAGCACCTCTGGTGCCCTGCACTGCCCTTTCATCACGACCCCGCAGCAGAGACCTGTCCAAAGACACCCCTCGCCCGCCATTAGCTAATAGTCCAGCCCTCCTCTGGGACCGTGGCTGGCCTCCACCCGCCTGCACAATGCAGTGTCCAGCGGCACCGCCCTCCCTTTTGCACTCTGGGGACTGGTGTCACTTTGACTGCAGCGTGAGGCGCATTTCTCACCTCTAACAGTCTGGTTTAATCATACCCCGTGCACATCAGCGCCTTTTGGGGTCCAGACGAATCTATTTTTATCTTTGCCGAGGTCCGTCTGTATGGGAGTAACCCAATTTTCAATGACAGCCCCGTGATTACGGGAAGGAATCACACCAATGCCCGCTTGTTAAAGAAGCGTGAGCGCCTATTCTGAACAAGAGAAAGGGTCGTAGTGAATGGATCAAGAGCTCTATTTCGAACATAAAACAAACTCGTCGTGCATTAAGGCACCGAACTAGCAGCGCATCTTGTAGCTGGAGACGTTTAAAAGCGTGCGTCTGGTGTGGGGTCTGTGAGGTGAAAGATCCGAGTGCTGAATTATGTCGACATCTGAACCCACAGAGTTACTCAGGGTTCAAGAACGACCATTGTCACCTTCAGCCACAGCGAGGCTGAACACAGGCACACAGGCACCATCTGAATGTAGAGAGGCTTAATCCCAGAAGAAAAAGAGCAAAGCAAACAGGCTGTGTTTGTCTACAGCATCCTGTCTCCAATACGTCACTTTGTTATGCATGTGTTCATGGAAAGGGAAAGTGGGACTCACAAATCAACAGGAGGGAAGGCAGAGGGTGGCGAGGAGAGCCACTCCACATGGGCTCATTCAGACTATGAGAAACTGAGAGGTGCCTGAGATGTATCGGAAGCGAAAGCTAAGCCGCGTTCTGAGATCGTACACAGGCCACATGCCATGAGCACCAACTGAACGGATGAAGTGTTCAAGAAGAATTTTGGTTTCGTCTTCGATCTCTTATCTTTATGGGGCAAAGGGTTTCTAATTAGAGTCGAGACGCGCACTGCCTCCGACCTTTCAAAGGAAAAAATCTTGCCGAAACCAAGATTTTTTCCCTTTGAGAGGTCGGGGGCAGTGCACTCCTTCACGCTCATTAGAAACACATGGCCCCCTAAAGATAAGAAATTGCTTCACGACAGCCGTGAAGCAGACGAGCCTGTCCGGATGGACCATCTGAAAAGGAGAAAGGGCAGCGACTACAAAACCCCATTTCCAATGGCAGGCCACCGTTTAGCATAAACGGTGACGCCAGCCAATGAAAATGAGGGGCAGGGCTTCGAGCCCCCTTCTCAAATCTCCTCTCTAACTATATGTCTCGCCGAGCGAGCAGCGCATGCGCTGCAACGCTAGGCAAGACCTAAAAAGGAAGATGGGGAAACAGTGATAAGAGAAAGCAAAAATGAAAAAGAATCTGCGAGAGGGTGGTGGGAGAAAGAGACATGAGGTGGAATGATGACAAGAAAGCTGCGGTACTCGGCAAGCTTGGCATTTGGCAGCGCCGGTGGTAGGCTCAGAAGAAAAATTAATTTTTCCTTTAAGTGACATTAGAGATTGTGCTGATCCAAATATTCAGGGACACGTTGCTAAGTCTGAGTGGTAGACTTTCTATATGCTGTTATCGCTGCCAGGTGAACCTTTATGGAGGAGTATTGCAAACCTGCTTTGGGCAAATGTACTAAGTATGGTAACAGTACCTGTTCCTGACCTCGAATAGGATCATGACCCTCAGCAGTACACTACATGTAAAAACGCTTCCACTTAAAAGCATAAGACTTCCTCGTAGAAGGTCTCCTAGCCTTCTTCAAGATCTGCATACAGTCTTGAGAGAGACCTAAATGTCCATATTGGATGAACTCAGGAGCCATGCTGCTAACCTCAGGGACGGCAGGTTGGGATGGAACACCTTTCCTTCCGCCCTGGTCAGCAGGGCAACCTCCTGTGTGGTACTTTGGACAGATGAAGAAGGTCCGGGTACCACCACTGGCGAGGCCACTCTAGAGCAACCAGGGTCATCTCTGTCTTGGAATAGTACAGTATCCTGATCACCATGGGAATGAGGGGAATTGGTGGAAAGGTGTAGAGTAATGTCTCTGACCAGTCTAGCAACAGAGCATTCCCCATGGATCCTGGTTGCGGGTACCTGGAGTTGAAGATGCGGCATTTTGCGTTTTCTGCGTTAGCGAAGAGATCGATGTCTGGCGTTCCCCAGTTGTGGAAGATGTCTTGCGCCACTTCTTGTTTTAGCACCTAGTTGTGTGCTTCTGTGAAATGCCTGCTTAGGCCGTCCGCTTGGACGTTGAGAACGCCTGGTAAGTGAATTGCGGAGATTTTCATGTCTCATGCCAGAAGCCACTTCCAAATCGCCTGTGCTTCCAGTGACAGGGGTCTGGACCTGTTGCCCCCCTGCTTGTTCAGGTAGTACATTGTTGTTGTATTGTCCGTCTGAACAAGCAGAGCAGTCAATTTGATGGAAGGAAAAAACGCCTTGAGAGCCAGATGCACCGCTCTGAGCTCCAGATACCCCAAAACTGGATAAGAAAACAAGTTACTTACCTGTAACTACAGTTATCCAGTATTGGTATCTTTCATAGATTCACATGCACCCACCCTCCTCCCTGGCGAGACAGTTCTTTTATTGGGATCCCTATTTCCCACAATCTGAGGAGAACTGCCTCTGCTGTGAGGGTTCTAGAGGGTGCAAGTAGCTGATTGGATAGAACTATTTTTTTTTTTTTTTAAAGAAATGTTATTGTTTTCACAACAAATACAACCAAAGGACATGGAATCAGACCGTATGTACAGTTCATTAGACAAATCACCACGCATAGTCATAATTTCTTCAAGTAGGCCCAAGTCGAACGCTTTGAAACCAACCTTGTCGTCCACCCTCCCTGCCACCCCCCGGGCCTTCCTAGCCATCCGAGTCAGAGGATTCCTCATCTGAAAGAGGTGGTGGATCACATATGTTACCCCTATACTTGTTCCACGCTCCCCACACTCTGACCCACTTTCGAGGACAACCCCGCCTGATAAATACGGAGCGCTCAGCAAACATAGCCCTATCCATCTCTCTCTTCCATATTGATAGCAACGGCGTCTCCACCGCTCCCCATTTTTGGGCTATGTTCCGTTTGGCCGTCATGTTCCCCAGCGTCACCCAGCCCTGCGCCTGACGATTGAGATCCGTGGGCTCCCACACATTCAACAGACAGCGTCTGGGCTCAGGCATCAACGACACCCCGCACACCTGTGACATTGTTCGCAGCACTCGCTTCCAGAATATCTGGAGAACAGGACAGTCCCAGATAATGTGATAGAAGGTTCCCTCCTCCCCGCAACCCCGCAGGCAGAAGGGATGAGGCGCTCTGCCCAGTTTATGTAACAAGCTTCTGGTGAAGTACGAACGATGTAGAATACGAAGTTGCACAAGCCGCAGCCTCGAGGGTATACCCGCCTCGCGTGGCGAGGACAGTGCCTCCCGCCAGTCCGGGTCATCAAAATCGCCGACCTCGCCGGCAAGAGCCCCATAGGGTCCGGCAAATTGTTGATCAATTTACGGTACGTGAAGGACGTCGCCCTCTTAGGCATGTATTCGGTCAACAACCTGTCCTCCAGCGGGGATGCCTCCGGAACCTGCACACCTGGGGTTAACTGTGTCGTCAGGGCATGTTTCATCTGTAGGTATCGGAACCATTCTGAGGGAGCCAGCTCATATTGCTGTTGTAAGCGAGCGAATTGGACGACCTCCCCTTTGTGCCACACGTCGCCTATCACCGAGATCCCGATGGTGTCCCAAACGTCAAAGCCCTTGCTGTCCCTCAGACGTCCCAGCCGTTTGGTATCCCAGAGAGGTGTAAGCTGCAGCAGGACTCCCCGCCAACCCAACCTGGCCTGTGCTGCATGCCAGATAGACACAGTCTGTCGCAGGGGGCCGATCAGCTGCGGGGCCAGCCGGGCATCATATAGTGGGGCTAGCATACCCCTTTCACCCAGTATATCCCTATCCGCCTTAAACGCAGGGTCCGACTGAGGCGCATGGAGCCACTGGTTGATCACCTTAAGCTGCGCCGCCCAATAATAGAGCTGGATATCCGGGGGCTAGAACTATTTTTTAGTTCTTTTCTCATAATGATGTAGATAGGCTACTAAGTTTTAGGCCTCTGGCTTTCTTTTATCCTACTACTATTATTTACTTAGGCACTGCTTTTGTATTCTACCGTGGGACTCGGCGACGGGGAATGATTCAGGCATGTGAATCTATGAAAGATACCCCAATACTGGATAAACAACATTACTCAGGTCTTACACATATTTGGAGACCTGTACAGTTGATGTCTGTTCAAATGTTCATGGTTAGGATCTGGCTTGCACTGGACCTGGAGAAGGTGTTCGATTCGTTGGACTGGCTGTATCTCTTCTCACTGCTTGACAAATACATCTTTGGAAAGCCTATGATAGGTATGGCCATATTCCTTTATACTACCCCAGTGGCAAGGGTCTGCACTGGGCACTTGTCTTGGATACAATAGACAAACATAAAGGCATCAGCAGGACAGCCCATTGTCTCAACTTCTCTGTTCGCCCTGGCAATGGAGCCGGTGACTATTAGGTTGTGCGGGGATGGTGCCCGAATGGGATATCTCCTTTGGGAATCGGACGGATTCTATCTCTCTTTATGTGGATGACATATTACTATATGTCAGAGATGCAACAGTGGATAAAACTGAAATCATAGCTCCTTTGCCTTAGCGATGGGCCTTTGGATAAGTTGGCAAAAGTTGTGCCCGTTTCTCCTCTTGCCTGATGCTCCGGAGGTAAGCCAGGATGTTGGTGGAGGACCACTCAGCTGGCAGCCGCAGACATTCAGATATCTTGGAATCCAGGTTTATCATGATGCAGCTGGCCTGCTGGATGGTAATATCCCCAGAGCGGTTAAGACAATCTGGAATCAAGTGGTGTTCTGCCAGACACTTCCTCTCTTGGGGAGGAGGGGGGCGAATAGCTCTGTCCAAGATGATTGTTCTTTTGTGCCCCACTCCCATTGGCAGCGAAATTCTTTAATTCCCTTAGCGTTATGCTAAGTGACTTCATGTTCTGATACGGATGCTGTTGAGTTTCGGAGATGAAGTTACTTACAGATAAAGGAGGGCTCGTTGCATTACTACTTG
Organism: Triturus cristatus; assembly: GCF_964204655.1. Taxonomy (NCBI): domain Eukaryota; kingdom Metazoa; phylum Chordata; class Amphibia; order Caudata; family Salamandridae; genus Triturus; species Triturus cristatus. Next base: position 1,030,246,248 of record NC_140592.1, read on the forward strand.
GCAGCACGGCTGCAGTGGGTGAGCCACTGGCTAGTTAAGTGTCAACTAGAGAACACTGCTATTGGGTGCCCTTAATGGTGGCTGCAGTGAGTGCTACAGCTATTTCACCCCTCTTAGCTCAAAGCCCCCCTCTCTCTCCCACGTTGGACTGGGTGGCATTCTACAGCTTCTGCAGAAACCTAGGCTATTCGCATGCCAGAGGTCCTATCACACTTCCTGATCTGTATCACTGGCACTTTGCGGGCATTGCTACAGTTTGTGGTATTTTTTGCTATGGCAGCTTGATGTTGAGGATTTAGTGGAGCAGTGCGACCTACACACAGGGCAATTTCTCATGCTCCAAGCATAGATACACTTGTTGCATATGGCTTGGAAAGTCACACGGGCAGAGCCCGCCACACATGTGCTGCAGTATCTTCATCTCATGGGCAATGGCCGCAGACTCATCAGCTGTCCCACTAAAGCATTAGGCGAACACACCCAGGCCTCTCTTGCTGCCCTGCAGGGTAGACGGGCAAGAAAACTTAATAAGATCATCACAGAGAGTGCTAGCATGCCCGGCTAAGGGTTCTAGGAATGCATGGTTTAAATTAACTCAGTTCCTTGTTCTCCACTGGGCGTAGCTTTTCCCGGCTAAGATCAATGACTTCTTTCCATGAGCGGCAGCCCGGTGCCTGCGCTGTTAGGTACTTAGCGAGGACTTGCTATGCATGTTATGGGATTGCCCATTCCTGTTACTGTATTGGATGCCTGTCACTATATAACCAGCTCAAGTCACAGGACTGACTTCTGTACTGTGCTGGGAGGACTGCACTCTGGGGTACTACGCTCACATCCAGTGCTTAATTTGTAAAATAATTAGTGCCAGAGCCTTGACCAGGAGGCCACTGCAGCTTGTACCACCCATTGCCCCATCATCACTGCCAATGACGGCACCAAAACAACTACCAACCATCTCTCTTGCCTGCAAGTGCGACAGTTCAGAATATTCCAGGCCCCCAAAGCTAAAGGAATGGCTGGGGAGGTAGGTATTAGTATTTTTTAATGAATATTGTATATATATCTCTAAATTAGATAAGCAGCGCCACCGTGTGGCAGAGTGTCATAAGTGTGGTGATGACAATTAAGTGCCGGTGGTGAGCACCGGAAAAGACCAGCTCAAATTAAGCACTGCTTGCACCCCTGCCGACAATATAAAAAAGTTGCTTCCTGGACCATACCTTATTGCTAGCCCAAATGCATTGTAACTCATTGCCCTCCTCCGCTGATGGGGTGGCGTTGGTCGCTCCTGGTGTAATCCATGGTTGGAGAGCAGTGCCCTGAGGTCTGAGGAATCTAGAGGCCTTTCAAAAACCCCATCTCTGAGAGCTGGGACGAGATACTATTCACTTTCCAGTCAGAGATCGCTGCTGGGCCACTCCCTCCTTCCTTTCAGTGCACCACGCCTAGTGCTGCTGATTGGCCCCCTGGACTGGCATTACATTGCAGACTTACCAGAAGCCTGTGCCTCCTCCTTCTATTCAAGGCAAGCATTGTTGGTAGACTTAGGTCCGTCTCACTACATAGCACGATGAGGCCTGTTCCCACATGCAAATAGTCGTACTCCCCACAAAATTAGGAATTATCTGATACCTTGATGAACTATTAAAATTGAAAAGACAGTTTCTCGTCATGCCCTGCAATGTCAAAAAGTGATTTGGATAGAGCCCATGAATATGATGGTAAGACTGCAAAGAACTGTGGGAATTTACATGGGCCTTGGGGGACATATGATGTTTGCATTATTACCCTTTTTGGGGGGGGCTCGAAGGGAAATGCTTTAAGTTAGAAAGTCTCTACTCTGCCGTGTATTCTGCAAAGAAAAGCACTTTGGCCCAGATTTGCAAACACTTTGTCCTGGGTTTGCATTACTTTAGTAACTCAAACCCTGCATACAATGTAGTGGTAGTATTTATTTTGCAAAGCAAATCAGGATTTGCATTTAAAAGTTGGCCAAAGCAAAGCAGCATCATGCACTACTGTGCCTTATTTTGCATCGGGGGGCGTATCATGGATGGAACATGGGCTTCAACAACCACCAATGGGTTTTCATGCATACCCCTATCTACTAACATTTGCAGACAGGGATCTGTACACCTCGAGACAGGCGTAACAGAGGAGGGATTTTTTAACTTCTCCATTTGTTTCAAAGTTTGCATGTGTGCTGCATTGTACAGCACACATACAAAGTGGAAAAAGTATTAAAGCATAGTTTTTGAACTTGAAGGCTCTCCTTCAGTACAAAATCTGTGCTTGACAGAGCACAAACACCTTTGCCCTATGGTACAAGGGTGTGTTTGTTGGTGCATGGCAGCCTAAAGTGCATCAGCACTGGAGGAGATAAAAACAGAGCCATTTAAAGTGAAAAATAGTGCCATAGTAGATATGGTGCTGTTTTGCACTCTCGCTTTGACTCAACACAGTGCTGCAACATTAGTTGCTGTGCTGTATTCCATAACATTTTAGTAAATTTCCCCCGGTATCCTTTCTCTGTGCATTTCGGGCTCTGTATGTGTGTGCTCAGTGGCGTAGCAAGGGGGGGGGGGTGGTGGAGCTGGATGGTCCGCCTCGGGAGGCACAAGTTTTGAGGTGGCGCCTCCCCCCACTCTTAACTGCGGCCTTCGCAGGAATCACCAGCATCCGCCCACCCCCACTCTTAAATGCGGTGGCCGCAGACTGCAACCACAGGGACCGCCACGGGTGGCACAAGCTCTAGCTACACCACTGTGTGCTCCTAGCTTCTTGCTGTGCAGCATCAAGAGAGAGTATTGACAGACACCAAAGCATGTGGGGAAGACACCTCTAGTTGGAAATGCTCAGTCTGCTCTCATATCATTTTACTATAATGAAAAAAATCATATAAGCAGGGTGCAATTGTTATATTGAATTATAAAACATTAGTCCTAAGGAGAAAATATAAATATTTTTGAAATATTGATATTGATTAATGGCATTTACCATATGTAACTTTAGATCATTTAAATAATTGCTGTATATTCTGTGTACACTTGTTGAAATATAGTTTGAATTGATCGGAGTGAGAATCCGTGTCATTTGTCCAAAATGGCTGTATTAAATGAACTTTTAAGGACGGGCCTAGCATTTATGGTTTAGGATTAAGTGGCTCTGTGATTGTTTTCAAACGAGAATGAAAATGCTTGAAACAAGACACTAGTCAAGACTTCCTTTCATGTTGAAGTTTATGTTGCCACCAGAGGCTTCCTGTTGTGCAAGGTTAGGTAGTACTTAAGTGACAAAAATGCATGTTCCACTGATTTGAAATAAAATGTTAAACAGGTAGTATCCCACAGTCTGAACTTATCACATCATGGGGTCTGTACTGACTACAACACTAGTAGATAAATGTGTCTGCATGAGGGCTTCCCCAACACCCTATATACCTAATCCCACTCATTTCATAATTCATCAAACCTGTTCAGCCGGGGTCCGATAAGGTACTAGATAATATGTCTTTTAATGGAAATCTGTAACTGCAACAGCGACCATGGTTTCGTCGAACTACATCTCACATTTCGCAATTTCTTCACTGTGACAGCGAACCACTTTACGATTATTATTCACAAATGTGGCATTTTCAGTTTATTTTGGATTATTTAGTCCCTGAGAGGAATCGCTTCTTACAGATTCTGGTTGCTCTTTTAATATTTCCCTTATAAGGCGATGGGCACAGACCCTAGTTTCCGCACACTATGTTGTGCAGAAGTATGGAGTGTACGTACACCATACATGGTACCAAGATGGTAGTTGTCTCATTGTTAGGGTATGGGAGGGTCGGTTTAGAAGCAGATGGCAATATTTTTCTAATACTCGGGCTGCCGCTGGATGATGTTTCAGCCACCCCAGTGGGCACTGTACTATCTCCGTGCGTGCTTTTCCAACAGCCTTTCATGGCCTGCCACGATCTCCTCAACAGCTTCATGGTCATCCAGGGTAGTCAAGTCTCCCAACTCGTCGGCTTTGTTTTCCACAATCTTCCTCAACACGCGGCGCATGATCTTCCCTGAGCGGGTTTTGGGTAGACGTCTCACAACCTGTTTTAGGAGATAGCGAAAATGAGTGTCCATAGAGATTCAGTGGGGCATCTGCACAGACATCAACAAGCACAAAGATGAATGAAAGTGGCACAAATGTCTGCCAGTCCAAAAAAAGGTGTAATCATTTAGGAAAAAGGAATGTAAGCTCAATTTAAAGCAAACACTTTTGATGGTAATGGAGCACAGTTTTAATGTATCAGAACCAATTCTAATTCACAAATTTACAATGTTGGGATCATAGGGTTCGTGCGAGAAAATGTATTGCAGGGATGCCTTTTCTATGTAAATATGACTTCAGCAATCACTTTACAAGAATACTTTCTGCAACTTGAGTAGCCATATATAGATTAGCAAGGTTTGTGGGGGTTCTTGTTGAAACCAGATTACAGAAACATGTGCTTGGGACCATGCAAGACAACAGACTGCAGGGGGAGAAAGTGATTTGCCTAGAGTGCAAGACTTATAGTCAATTGCAGAAGCCAGGTTTAGCAGCCAGGATTCAGGATGCAAGGTAAAGTGCGGTGCCACTCGCCAAACCTCCTCCTCTTACGTTGGGAATCACATAAGCCACAATTTATGTACTAAGAAGCATTAGACTTGGGATACAAGAGGATACTGGCAAGCCTTATAAATCAAGCATGGGACCTTTAAGTGAACAGGGTCTGTTCCGAAGGCACTGAAGACCCCTGATACATATTATGATGTTAAAGAATCAAAACTGCAAGACAACAAGAGAATGAGCCATATTCTAAACCTAAAGAAACTGATGCATGGGCATGCAGTGCCAAACCAGCCAGTGACTGCTACTTGGGTTGTTCTGCAGAGTATGCCTACCAAAACACAGCAATAGGTCATGAACTGGCGTGAGAGTCCATCAGCAAAGACGCTAACTCATTAAGTGTCCTGGGTAAGTCTAGCAACCAGCACAGATCAAGAGATCACTAACAGCAACATGAAAGCTTGGAAGCTCAGAGCAGAAAAGAGCCCCTGGTAGTTTTCTGTGTAAAGCCCGGTCTGGCTCTCTAAAGCCCAGTCTGGCTCTCTTGTGAAAATAGGCTTTGCATCAAAACCTATAGGAATTTGTGCTAATTCATCCAAGTAACATCCCAGTATAGCCCCTTCATGCAAAGCACTTCTTATGCTGAGAAAAGGGCACCTTTCCAGCGCAAAATACCTTCTGCACGGGAAAGTAAAGACCAATGCATCTCTTCGCTTCATTTGCTTTGGTGCAAAGCTTTAGGAAATATGGACCATACTGTCTTGTGATATCCTACACATACTTGATTGCATGTGCCTTGTGAAAGGCTAGCAGCAAACAGCAAGAGGCTACTGATAGTGCCCTGCAGTACTACCTTGATGTGGCAAAGATCAGCAAATGATCTGTGGGAGCTGAGCAGTACAGAGCAAAAAAATAGTAAATTCCCAGTAAGAAACTTAATACCACAGCATAAGAGGTCATTATCGCCCATAGTTTTCGAATAGTAATACCCAAAGGGTGAAATGTGCTCCTGTGTTATGGTACTTCAGGGAAAAGGCACTTCAAAGATATATGTTTGTACCAAGTTTCATAGATATTTTCAATGTTGACTATTACATGGATGTAGTAGGGCACTTTATGCTTGAATAAGACTGGCTAGTATGAACCGAGTATCTGCTAGTGATCAGAAGAGACTTTTGCTTGTAATTGTTAAGGTCTTAGGACCTTTAAATGTGCTCCGGTTCTTGGATACTTGTGCTACCTAGATATAATCTGAAGGTTGCCCTTGGCTTATTCTGTTGTGATTGGATTGTTGGGCACATGTTACCTAGTTGTGATCCGGTGGTTGGACTTGAGATGTTTTATTGTAATCTGGTTGTTGGGCACATGTGTGCCCTAGTCGTGATCTGGTTCTTAGACACCTGTTGTGCCCTGATGTGATCTGAAGGTTGGTCTTTTCTTATTTTATTGTGATCTGGTGTTGGGCACCTGTGTGGCCTAGTCATGATCTGGGTGTTGGACGCTTGAGTTAACTAGGTGGTTGCACACAGGTTACCTGGATGAAATCTGGAGCTGCATACTTGGCTATCTTCTGAGACACAAGCTCTTTCAATTCCTGCATCAGCTGCTCATGAGGAAGGCTGGAGCTTTTCTTCAACACAATGAAGACATAGGCTCCTGGAAAGAGCAGAGAGTGAGAATGGAGACCACAGAATTAAGAATCAAAGGCTGTGGTGCTATTAGGAAATGGTATTGAGGTTTTGGAAGAGTACAGAAGTAGAAAGTCAGATCATAAAATGCACTCTGTTCCCTCATCCAGTCAATTGGTTGCATTTGTATTAGAAGCTTTCTCTTCTGGCTTAACTTATGCTACTGCTGCCTACCCTAGCCACTCCGCCTCATTCACACCCTCTTGGCTACCGTCTCTCCTGCAGCCTCTTGTTCTCTCCTGCTTACCACACCTTTTCTGCGTATCTTCTTCCCCTATACAACCTCCACTTATCTTATCCCGTAAGACTCACCTTCTAACCCTCCTACTTATCTTACACCCTGCTGACTTTCTACCCCTCCTACTTACTCGCGTTCTCTTTTTAGCCCTCCTACTCATCTCAAACTGGACCACCTTCTGCTTCTCACTGTCTATCCTTCCTGCTTATGTAACCCTTGGTCCCCTCCCTTCCTACACTTACCCCTTTTTCTTCCTCTACCCCTACCTACCAGATTATTTTTCCTCCCTGCTGACCTTTTACCCCCATGTCTATCTTATCCCGGTCCACCTTTTATCCCCACTGTTTATCAAACCCTCTCCTGCTCATCTTCTACATCACCAACTTATCTTAGCCCATCCTACTTATGCTATTTATCGTACCCCCTCCTACTAAGCTTCTACATTTCCTACTTATCTTATCCCTCCTACTCATATTTTACATCTCCTACTTATCTTACCGTTCCTGCTTATATTCTATATCTCCTACTTATATTACTCCCCCTACTCATCTTCTACTTAATCATAATCCCTCCTACTCACCTTCAACATCTCCTACTTATCTTACCCCCTCCTGCTCATCTTCTACTTATCTTACCCGCTTACTCATATCCTACATGTCCTACTTAGCTTACACTTCCTACTCATCTTCTACATCTCCAACTTCTCGTACCTCATCCTACTCTTCTTTTCCTGCTCAAGTTTATGTTTGCCGTACTTAACCTCTTTCTGCTTACCTTCTCCCTTCACTTCATGAGGATAGCCAATAGCTGCGGACTCTGCCACGGAGCTGTGCTGATTCTGTGAAGAGATCAAGTCAGTCTTCAGTAACAGGAACTGGCCAATCACAAGCAGAAAGAACAGATAAATAGAGTGGGTGGGAGGGTCCCACAAATGGAGGAGCAGGCAATGCTCGCCAAAGTCAGGCCATAGCCTGCCATGGCCCTGGACTCCTCCCCGTCCCCCCCCCTAGCTGCCCCGCTGACATTTACCACCTGCTCACAGCAGGCAATAGCCATCCGCAGAATAAGCTCCGGAATCAGGTAAAACCTGTAGGTATTCCAATGTCTGCATAGTTAACCCCCATTTTGAGGCCTATAACTAGTAATGGACAAATGTAGACGAGGGGCTACTGGCTGAATTAGAGATTCCGACTCCCGTTTATCCCCACACCTAAATCATCTAATCGTAATAAACGCATTTATGGTAAACTTATCCTTTACAATTTTTCACTGTCATTAATCACTAATCTGCTATATTTGTCCATAATGAATTCCAAATCCTGATTGACACCTAGTCTTGTAGTCCAAAATCTGGATGCAATATACACTATGGTTGGTGGTAAACAGTCCATGGCTGCCAAATAGCCCCAGGTCATGGATCATGCTTTCAGACAGTTTCTGGTTTTTAAACAAATTCATATTGTATGTATACTGAGGTGATAGGTCAGGTAGACCTACAGGTTCCATGAGGTAAAGTGCTAAATAGGGTGGGGCGACTGTTATTGTCACCTGCCTCCCCAGTCATGTACAGGTTACCAAGTAAAGTGTCCCACAGTGGAGCCGGCTGAGGCTCAGGACGCAGGGTGGTATATCAAAACATTAGAGATTATGGTGTTAGCAGAATATGATAGAGAAAATACCAAGGAACAAAGTATCAAAAGGGCAATTGTATAAACATGAGTATACACTTAATTTCTTAATTCCATATCTTGTGCATGTTTGTACCATTTGTTGCTGTAGATACACATGCTTAGCATGTTTCTGCTATGTAGTGTTCAGCCCCGATGTTTGCATGTTGTTTTTCTTTGAAGACGTCTCGAGTCATGAAATGTGGTGTGACTCTTCCCTTGGTTGTACATTGTGCACGGGCACTCACTTCATGTTCAATTGTTGTTTTCCACTATCAGGTTTGGACGTATACCAAGTGGGCTTTGAGACTTTTGTGTTCTGGACACATTCCATTGGATCCTTTGGTTCCTTATTGTTGGAAAGACCCACTCCCACGCCGGAAGGGTGGTGGTGGTGTTCTCCCAGACACGCTGTGGTAGCTTGGCTCGAGCGGTAAGGAAGGCACCGTGTTAAGCATACGCAATACCCACACAATAACCATGCGTGCATCCGTTCCAAAAACGACACTACACCTTAAAAATTATGAAAATATCTCTGTGTTTATCTTCTTTTCTCTTAGTTACTGATTAAATAAATAATAATACAATCACAGTACACAAGCTTCTCCTTAGAAAGTGCAGGTCAAATAAATAATAACACTTTACAGGTGCAATAAATAGGATCAGGTCAAATAAATACTGTGAGGGAATAAATACTGTACAGGAATAAGTTAGCTCAGGTCAATAAATACATTACAGGAATAACTTAGATAAATACAATAAATACAGTACCCTCAATAAATAATATCAACCAACAATGACATTTGTAAAATCAGATCACATTTTAAATACTATGGGCTGATTTGGCCCAGTCACAGCTTGTGGTTAGGTGGTTGGCCTGAGGATGTCTCACCTAGCTTGGGTAAGGCTGAGGCTAAACCTGAGGTAGATCAAGGGTAATCTAGGAATCTGGCTCTCCCAAACTACACAACCCCTCACACAGGTCACTATATCAGTCCCAGTCCACCCCTGGCACTTCCAGGCTGGTCCTAACACCTCTTTATCCCTTAGGATGGTCTCTTAGAGCTCCACAGGGCCTTAGGCGCCCTCTATTCCACTTACTGCCCTTTTTATGAAGCTCCGACGCCGCTGGAGTCGTGTCGACGCCGTGAGGCGGTTCCGGTTCGATGTCGGCGGCCTCGGCTCGATGACAGTTCTTGACGACGCCGGTAGGTGGTTCCGGTTCGATGTCGGCGGCCTCGGCTCGATGTCGACCTCCGGTTCGATGACGTCGGGCAGTCTTGGCTCGATGTCGACTTCGGGCGGCTCCGGTTCGATGACGTCTGCCGGCCTTTGCTCGATGTCGACTTCCGTCTGCTCCGGATTACGATCTCCACTCCCGACCTCCGGTGCTCCTCTCCTCGGGTTCCGGCGACTCCGGAGTGCGACCTCCACTCCCGACCTCCGGCGCGATTCTCTTCAGGTTACGGCGACTCCGGAGTGCGATCTCCACTCCCGACCTCCGGCACGCTTCACCTCGGTCTCCGGCGACTCCGGAGGGCGGACTTCACTCCCCCGTCGACGCCGCACACTCTACCTCAGGTGAATTCCTCCTCGACCTCTGGTACTCTCGACGACCTCCGTCGGCGCCCTCTCTCGACCTCTGGCGGCTCCGGGTACGACGTCTGCTTTCCAGTCAGCGCCGCTTCTCCACCTCGGGCTCCAGGTCTCTAGGCTTCTCGACGTCGGACTTCAGGTAGTTACCAGTAACCAGGTCAGGTACTTGTTGTTCTTTGCTTTTAAGGCCTGTTCCTGCTGTCCAGGTCCTTAAGATGGTTTTTCCTGCTTTCTCCCACACAGGGCTCCAGGCTGGGCTCAGTCAGTAGGGACTAGTATCAAGGGTGGGTTTATGGACCCCACTCCAGGCACAAGTTTCCACCCCTGCTGCCTCACTCCTTCCTCCTTCAGGTTTCTGCACCTCTCTCTTCACCAGTCAGGTGCCAACTGCCAGCTCCAACTGTCAACTCTGACTTTTAGCTTCTCAACATTCTAAACCGCCTCCAACTGTCACAGGGTTCCAGAATGTTGCAGAAGGTTCTAGTAGGTTCCAGTGGGTTCTGATGATGTCACAGGTGGCCTCCATTTTGTGCTCCAGGCCCTCAGACAGAAGTTCCAGGGGTAGATAAAATGGCTCCCTGAATCTGCATCAATACGAAAAAGTCTGGTGGTTCCCAAAAAGGAAAAAATACTAACAGGGTTTGAGGCAAAAGTGGGACAAAATAAATAATGATGAGGAGGGACCACCCAAAGGGCTGACAGGTCTAACACTTATTGATCCTGTTACGTTGGATTTGAGAGAGCTGCACTGGGCAAATCAGAGGATGTGCCATCTGAGATGCTCCGAAAGCCCGACATCTTCGGGGAAGAAGATACCCATGGTAATGAACAACAAGTAGAGGTTGGCCTATCCGGTCACGCACCTGACACCCAGTCCAGAGACAGTGTCTTCGAGGGAGTCTAACCATGAGTAAATAGAGGGCAATGAGCTGACGCAGAAGACTTGCAGCCCGCGCACCAAGACCACACCTATGGTCGTGAATATGCAATTAGCCCCCGAGGCCCATATCACCAAGTCATAGCCCCAAAGGAAGTCCCATGCCATGGGAGAGCTCACACGGGTGTCAGGCATCAATCGCTGAGCTCGGATGCAAAGAAAAGGCAAGGGGTCCCGCTGCCTTCGGGCTCTGCACAGCACTGGCAAAGAGCTTCAGAACCGAGTAAGCCTCCACCAAGGGTATCAACAACCACCATCAAAGAGCTAGAGCCACTCCAAGGGCACTGAGCACCATCAGTCTCACCAGAAGAAAGCACCAAAGGCTGCGTCTGCACCTGTACTTAAGACTCCATCAATGTTTAAATCATCATCAACACCAAATCCCTCTTCGAAACCAAAAGCAAAGCTAACTTCGAAACCTCAGTCAATGCTCAGAGTGGTAGACATTAAGGCTCTCATCCTCGAGAAACTTCAACATAAATTTGATGTCTGGCAGAAGCGCCTGCTCATCTGCACTGTTACGGGCAAGATCTCAGCAAAAATACTAGCACCTCCAGTCACTAAAAAACTAGCCTTCCTCCAAGTCTCCCTCCCCAGAGACCATACACACAACCCACACTGCCTCCTCCAGAGTCACCAGAGGGATCTCCTCTCTCCTCGCCTTTATGTTCAGCCCTAAGAGCTAGTTCTCACTGATGATCCCTGGGATAACTTTAATCTATGCCCCCCACGTGATCAAGATTTAGAGCAATAATTAACAAGGGCTTCACCCCCAATGACACCACGGCCTATCATAAGGTAACTCAAAGTGGACATGCATGTCACCCAAGAAGAGGACTACCTCCCTCCATGTGGAGATGCTTTCCATGTCAGAGAAGACAGTCTAATTTTACCCATGTTAAAGGGCATGCAAAATTAGCTCCCAACAACTTTAATGAGCCTGTCAAGGGGACGGTAGTGACCCCAACGGTTGAAAAGATATGCAAACCATTGTCTAATGACTCAATGTACATCAAGGGCCAAGTTCCTCCCAACTCTTTGGTGGTCTAGTATAATAATAAATCAAACTAACTACCTCTGCAGATCCAACTTCTAGGTTACGTGGTAGATTCAGTGACAGGGAAAGCGTATCCAAACCAGCAGAGAGAGGAGACCTTTCAGCAGCTGTTACCACTTTTTCAGCCCAAGCGTCAGCTCACACGAAGAACAGTGATGTGTTTTGTAGGGATGATGGCCTTGTGTTTTGCCACTGTCCCCTACACAAGACTTCACATACGTCTCCTACAAGAGTGCCTGACGGCACATGGCCTCAAGTGGAAAGTCACTGGGAAGATTTAGCGCTGATTCAGGCCAGCTCTCATCGCTCTCTGCAGTGGTGGAACACCAACAGTTTGTTGGAAAGCACGTTTTATACAGACCCCGTACTACAAGTGACCAATACCACAGGTGCCTCTCTTACAGGGTGGGGTGCGCTTGTTGACAACATCACTGTACAGGGAATGTGGCCTTCCAATAACAGAGTCATCACATCAACTACCTGGAACAGCTAGCCATTCACTTAGCTCTGAAGGCTTTTAGTCATTCAGGGCAATGTAATCCTTATGAAGCGGATATTAAGGCAACTATGTATTACCTACAGAAACAGAGCGGCACACACTCCCCTCAAATGTCTCCGTCAGAGCAGGGGATTTGGCATGGGGCACTTCATCACAATGTTTGCCTCTTTGCAGAGTATCTTCCAGGGGTTGACAATGACTTTGCAGACCTGCTCACCAGCATGCATCAAAAAGTCCATTAGTAAGAACTCCACTCGCAAGTACTACACAGTCAATTCCAGATTGGGGATACCCCACACATGACTGTTCACCACCCCAGAAAATTCAAAATGCCCAACCTTTACCTCTAGGTGCACATACCCACTGTCCATTGGCAATGCACTATCACTGAATTTGTCAGGGATATTTGCCTATGCTTTTCCACCTCTCCTACTGCCTCCCTATGTCTTAAGGAAACAGACACACTTCACTGATACTCACTCTAGAAGCTCCAACCTTAGCCAGACAACTGTGGTACTCATCTCTCCTGGATATGTCTGTCAGGCCTCACAAGAAACTTCTGCTCAGGTCGGACCATCTCACACACTGGCAAGGTTAAATCAGGCATCCAGATCCTGAACAGCTCAATCTTGTGATTTGGATCCGGAGGTCCTAGAATTTGGGTACCTCAACCTTCCCCATGAATGTATGTCCATCTTAATAGGAGCCCAACAGCCCACAATACAGGCCTGTTACGCAGCAAAATGGAAAAGGTTCAATCACCATTGTATTTCCAAGACCCTGGACCCTCTAAAGCCTACGGTACAGGACATTATCACTTACCTCTTATACTTACAGAAAGCAGGCCTCACCTACACCTACATTCACCTACACTTATCTACATCCTTCAAGCAGAACAGGAAAACTCATCCCTGTTTAGAATTCCAGTTTTTAAGGCCTCAATGGAGGGTCTCATGAGGGTTACAGACCATAGAGTGCCTCATGCGTCTATGTGGAATCTCAAAGTAATCCTCACCAGACTCATGGGAAAACTTTGAACCGCTATATTAACTTGAAGACACACTCACTTATCTCTTGGGCCTCAAGTCTGGATATCCTACTGTTGCATGTCCTGCTAAACTGATACCGGCACTAGCAGCCTCCTTAAACGCGCCAGTCAACAAGGTTCTCAACTCCTCGTTGTTAATGGGCTTCATGCCATCTATCTGGAAGCAGGCGAAAATCCTGCCTCTCCTGAAGAAACCTAATGCAGACCCCAACACTCCAACCAACTATAGACCTATTTCCCTTCTCCCTGCTTTTGCCAAAGTTGTGGAGAAACATGTCAATAATGTACTTACGGAGTACATGGAGGTACACAATCTCCTGCACCCCAAGCAATCTGGGTTTAAGGCTAACTACAGCACAGAGTCGCCCTGTTCTAGTTTGTTTAAATGAAATAAAGTATACTTTGAACATGTTTTTACTTTACCGATCACAAATGATTGGGTTTTAATGTTTATGATGCTCTTATGGATCATTTATAAGGTTTCATTTCTACAGATTAGCAAGAAAAACTTAAGGTCTTTATAGAGAGGGGAATTCTTGTTGTTACTCGTAAAGAGAAGGAGTCACACCACATCTCGTGACCCGAGAGACTTCTTTGAAGAAAAATACCCTTGGAACTGCCCGAGCCCAACATGGTAGGAGTAGTCTAAACATGTGAATCTAGAGCACTATATGGTACGAACAGATGCTTATAGGGTAAGTAGCATTTTCCATATCTATGATTAAGGGACATAGATCTGGAGTGAAGCAAAGTAAACCTATACTTACCAATATATACTTACAGTCTTGATATTTTGGTCCTCCATTTTTTGGCAGTGAAATTCTGATGAAATGAAACACTGGAGTTGATATTAAGGTGAAATACTGTGGGGTACACCCAGTGGTTTTGCTATCCCTAAATGGGATGAATAACTGTTGGTTTGGCAGGGCTGGTGAAGCAAAACAACACAAGTAACTCTACCCCTATGCTTAAAATGTACTACGTATCATATTTTTTACCCCCAAAGGGTATGGCACTCAAGAAAAAGAAAAAGGGTATTGTGACGAAATGACAAAAGAAAGGTAAATTGTCATTTCGTCACAATACCCTTTTTCTTTTTCTTGAGTGCCATACCCTTTGGGGGTAAAAAATATGATACGTAGTACATTTTAAGCATAGGGGTAGAGTTACTTGTGTTGTTTTGCTTGGCTGTTTATTCCCCCATATCTCTACCCATATTGTGCCGTTTGGGGGTGCCCCTTGTTCTTTGGATACGATTGGCAGGGCTGGTGTCCCGCTGATTTATAGCTCCCCCCTTACGCTAAACTTTTAAGGACCCCCTAACTCTGCACACCAGTGAATTAACTGTGGCCCTTGAGAACACGTGTGAAAGAGTACAGAGGGCTTTTTATCGCAGTGGATAACACTCACATACAATTTATATCTTGATCTATCTAGATAATCAATGTGTGCAGAGCTAATATATAATGTTTTGATCCCTGTGAGTAACAACTAGTGGAGACCTAGGTTATACATTCTGATCCCTGTAGATATACCCATATCGTCGAACCCATATTACACATCAGGATCCTTATTGAATAGTTGAAAGCTAACAAGACACATATGGATGCCTTAGGGTGGCCTATAATCCATACACACCTGGATCCCTATGGAAAACCCCATATTGGAGATCTAGTGTAACACAGCCTGAACTGTATGGACCGCTCCATAAAAGCACTTAATATTCCATCTCCTGATTCGAGGGCCTACTGTAAGATAAAATGACCCCTCCGCGTTAATCTCCTAGCGCCAAGACGCCCATGGGCAATCACGCGCTTTATAAATTTACAAATCAAATCAATCCAAAATACAGAGGAGCCAAATGGCCTTTAGACACAAAAACTTAAGTACAAGTCATTAAATCTGTAGAGTGGGCTTAACTCTCCCTATAAGAAAGCATCTGTAATGAATTTGTTTTAAATGTTGAACCCAAACTGGACCTAATCGCCCCCATTACCAGGTCTTACCACAGCATCTTCGATCTCGGCCGTGCCCAACCGGTGCCCGCTCACGTTTATGACGTCATCCAGTCGGCCGGTGATCTGGTAGTATCCCTCGTCAGAGCGTGAAGCCCCGTCTCCGGAAAAGAAGTACCCTGAGAAAACAAGGCGACAATGTGATGCTTATTACCATCTGTACTTTGAAATATACCCCGCTGCGTCATACCCTGCCACATCCCCTATCAACAACCAGAAACTTCAGTAGTGCACTGCGCCCCACACCCTCATATGGCATATCAGATTCTAATGTAACAAGTGTTCTAAGACACCCTCATATGACATTAGATTCGAATGTACCCCATCCTACAGCAGAACACTGTGGCCCAATAGACCCTCACATGACGTTTCAGATTCCAATGTACCACATTCGACAACAGTGTAGTGTAACCCAACACACCCTCATAGGACATATCAAATTCGAATGTACCATATTCTACAACCGTGTGGCAGGCCCTGGGACGTCCTGCCTTAATAGCAATCTATAATAGAAAACCACAGACCTTAGCTTCCTGCACTGACCCCCACACCATAGCATGTCCTGGGAACTTGTACAACAGTCTTCAACAGTATATTCTGGCATTTTACGTTCTGCTGTAATATCCCTGCCCACAATCAGAAACTGTCCCCTATCTCACCACACAGCATCCTGACGTACAAAATCAGTCAACAACTGTATACCATACTGTGTCACCTCTTGATATAATAAAACACAGTTTTCAACAGGATACCACACCCTTTTACATTCCGCTGTAACATGCTGGCCTATAATAGGATACTACACCGCATCGCACACTCTCATCCTGAGATAGAAAACTACAGTAAACAACGGTATGTCACACCCTATCACCTCCTGATATTCTATACCTCCATCTACAAAAGACTAACACGCACTTTCACATCCTGTTGTAATTGACCTTTCTACAACAGGACAACACTCCCCATTGTAGCCTACCACACATCCTGATATAAGATACCAAAGTCAAGATTATGCCATACCCTATCCTCTCCTGATACCACACTGCGGTAATGTACTGTTCCGCAGCACAACACTTCTAATGACACCCAACCACACTCTACATATCCTGATATAAGATACCACAGTCAACATTATGCCATACCCTATCCTCTCCTGATACCACACTGTGGTAATGTACTGTTCCGCAGCACAACACTTCTAATGACACCCAACCACACTCTTCATATCCTGATATAAGATACCACAGTCAACATTATGCCATACCCTATCCTCTCCTGATACCACACTGCGGTAATGTACTGTTCCGCAGCACGACACTTCTAATGGCACCCAACCACACTCTACACATCCTCATATAAGATACCAAAGTCAACATTATGCCATACCCTATCCTCTCCTGATACCACACTGCGGTAATGTACTGTTCCGCAGCACAACACTTCTAATGACACCCAACCACACTCTACATATCCTGATATAAGATACCACAGTCAACATTATGCCATACCCTATCCTCTCCTGATACCACACTGCGGTAATGTACTGTTCCGCAGCACAACACTTCTAATGACACCCAACCACACTCTTCATATCCTGATATAAGATACCACAGTCAACATTATGCCATACCCTATCCTCTCCTGATACCACACTGCGGTAATGTACTGTTCCGCAGCACAACACTTCTAATGACACCCAACCACACTCTACATATCCTGATATAAGATACCACAGTCTAAAACGGTATGCCAAAACCCTATCACTTCCTGACATAACATACCATAACCTACAACAGGAGTCCTTATCATACAATATCTACCTATGTTTAACACAGCCTAGAACAGTATGCTAAGCCATACTAGCCCACAACATTATATCACAGTACACCACACTCTGTTCTACATTGGAATAATACGTTACAATGTACACCAGTATCTTATTTTGAAAACTTAGAAATAGTAATACCCAACTCAAGGGCAATAGGGTGCTATATAATCAACTGACAACATTAAATGAAAAATGCCACGCAAATATATAAAGATCGCAATACAGGAGGCAGAACAAAATAAAGAAAAATACATACTGAACAATTAAAACCATGTAGAAATAGCAGTTTGCTTGTTATAATTTCCAAGATTTTCAGAACAGTCGGAGTGGGGACATTGTCACAGAGGAAGGTTGAGCGAGAGTTCCACAGCCTGTTTTATGTGCCAGAAATAGGAATGTCCAGTCACCAAAGATCCCTGCTCAGGGGGTCTCAAGACCCACTAGAGATCTGCAGCTTGTGCAGAGCTCTAGGCCTAAGTAGTACTTGGCACATCAAAGGGTACCCTGACCCAAAAATATACGTAAACATGACATGCACAGAGCTCAGGGACTGAAGTACGTAAACATGTTTAACTTAATTATGTTACTTGCAACATATGCTGAAGCAACTGCACATAACCAGCTCTTCCCAAGTCTTACGCTTCCTCACCTCCACACCTCTTCTCACTTCAGGAATCCCATCTTCCTTCCAGCTCCGAGTTGCACTGAAAGGGTTCCCCATGGAAAGTAGGATCCCCTTTGTATTGCACTGTATTGTTTGATACCATTTGTATATTGCTTACTGCCCCGCAGTGTGGCACTGAAGCTCTTATACACAGAGATAGCATGCTGTTCCGAGCGGGCACATGGTGGGAAGGGTGTTGTCTTTGCTTTGTACCTGTGGGAAAGGCTTTCATGTCATGCTCGATGAACACCGAAGCGCCTTTATCATGTTATGAGATGCAGCACGTTATGGGTTATGCATCAGGAGGTGTGAGGGATAGACAATCTATTTTAACATTTGTGTTATTCTTGCATCTCTGAATAGCTTCGCAGGACCTTTTATTACGTTGGTAGTTTTCTTTCGTGTTCTCAGTCTGATTTCTTATGCTAGCTGAAGGTTGTCCACTCTGAGACCTTATGAATGCAGGTGACATAACAAATGGAGATAAAGAGTGAGGAGGAATCTGAGATCTGCCTGGATCGGCTGCATTACAGTCTTCCCTTATATTATTGCCACAATGAGACCTCAAGTGAGGAGACATGCCAGGATTCACTGTTATAATCAACCCCTTTGTTATTACAGGTTGTCAGTGCTCAGAGAATGTGACTATTCAGGAACTGTAGGGGGGCTATATTAGAGTTCTCCTGTGACCAACAATTTGCAGCAGACTTCTCTGGCCCTGGCAGACATGTCTGGTTAGTATTAAGTCCTTAATGAAGCAGGCTGATATAGTCTGTGCCTTCCATTTTCCTTGCCGTCAAGGTTCCACAGGTTCCTTTCATACATTATCTGCTTGTCCCATTGACCATTAATGATCAGGTAGTCAACTCATATACAATATCATATAGTAACACAGATTATATCAGATTGAGAATGGGAGGCTAAAGACTAGAGTTATTGTCCTGCATCTTGTGGTTAAAGGCAGTAACTAGGGTAGACATTGAAGGATGGAGGGTGGGGACTTTGGTTGGGTCTTGTTTGCTTTTAGGCAGGTTTATAAGTGGCGAGGGCCAGTTGGTACTTCTAACACTGATTGGAGAGTCATATCTGTGTGGTCTCATTTTATAACCCAGATTAAATATTGAGTACACTAAAACTGAAATGATCACAGGCACCAAAAATGAAGGACACCACTTCTGAGTAGAAAAAGGCTACCCAAATAATCTGTACTCCACCAACCTCCCTCTTCACGCACACCGCACGCGTTCCCTTGATAGTCACACCTGGGTAAGGAGCGAGATAGGTCTCCATGTATCGTTGGTGATCCTTGTAAATGGTTCTGGCCATCCCAGGCCAAGGCTGTGATATGCACAGTGCACCAGACACTTTATTCTGTGTTAGGAGGTTCCCCTGGAAGCAAAAAGAAAGAGAATGACAACTTTAGTTATGAAAACGCCTCTGGAGAAGTTGTAAGAGCGCACATTCTGAGAGAGGGTTGCACGAGTCCTGCATCTGGAAGGAGTAAGAGTGCTGTTTCTTTGAGAGGCTGCTAGAGTGCTGTCTCTTTGAGAGGATGTAAGAGTGCTGTCTCTAAGAGAGTGAGTGAGTGCTGCCTCTAAGACAGGTTGTAAGACTCCTGTGTCTGGGAGAAGGGTATAAGAGTGCTATCTCTGCAAGAGGATGTAAGATTCATATCTCTAGGAGAAGGTGCAGGAGTGCTGTTTAAGGAGAAAGTGTAAGAGTGCTGAACTTGTGGGGTCTGAAGGGCCCTGCCTCTAAGAGAGGGTGTTAGAGTGCTGTTTGCTTTCTCTGTGAGAGGATGTAATATTCATACCTCAAGAAGAAAGTGTAAGAGTGCCGTCTCTGGGAGAGGATGTAGGAGTCCTGTCTCTGGGAAAAGGGGTTGGAATGGTATCTCTGTGAGAGGGTATACAAGTGCTGTCTCTGGGAGAATATGGATAAGTTACTTACCTGTAATCCTAGTTCTCTTCCAGGGGTATACTCATCAAAGTCATAAGCACTGAATAGTCCCGCCCACGTGCGAGGCCCCCAGAGCATTAACAATAACATATGCATATGTAACCATATATATATATATATATATATATATATATATATATATATATATATATATATATATATATATATATATGGGACATATATATAATATTCATATATCTAGAATATACACAGATGTATATGCATATGCAGCCTTAAATTCAAAACTAGGCTCAAATATGCCTATTTTGCATTGTATTTTTCACTTGAAAAAACATCATAACATTTCCAAGATATAGAGAAAATGTACTCTCAACGTATTTGAAGAAAAACACAGCCTTTATTTTCAGGGAAAAAGGCAAGGTGATAGCAGGCAGATTAGCCTAGAAGGCTGCATATAGAACACTCAAAATAAAAACGGGCGCCATGCCTTTAAGACCTCCAGGACCTCCAGGATCCCATCATGCCCCACAGGTGACAGTTAGGTCAGGTCTTTTTGACGGCGTATTACATTGTGAAAATATATTCTGTAATAAACATGGTATTCATCTGGGAAGGAGGGAGGGTTGCTTATGACATTGTTGAGTATACCCCTGGAAGAGAACTAGGATTACAGATAAGTATCTTCTCCTTTTCTTCCAGGAGATGGTCATCAATAGTCATAAGCACTGAATAGAGTAGCAAGCCCATCCCTGAACCCTGCGGACGAATACCTGCCTAGCAAATATTTAACAGTGCAATCATCCAAATAAATTCCTTAAGGATGCTTGCCCAAACCGAGCATCCGCTTGAGTATCAGAATCTAAGCAGTTATGGCGGGTAAAGGTGTGGACCGGCCGCCACGTAGCTGCTTTACATATCTCTTGAATGGGTACATTTTTTAGCATAGCCGTAGTAGCGGCTTTACCCCTTGTAGAGTGAGCCCTTGGCTTGCCAGGGAGCTGTTTGTGAGCTAGCTGGTAGGCTAATGTGATGCAAGATACTATCCATCTCATGATGGATAGTAGAAGAAGGAAAACCAGTGTGCATTGGACCATAGTTAACGAATAGACGGTCCGACTTTCGTATGCCCTTCGTTCTATCTAGATAGAATTTTAACACTCTTTTTAGATCAAGTGAATGCAATGCCCTCTCAGGATGCGTGGTAGGATTCGGAAAAAATGTAGGAAGAGTGATCGGTTGATGAAAGAATGCATCGGTAAGTTAGGTTGGTCAATCTCGGTAGATACAATGCTCCAATGTTTGTTGATGATCTTTTTCACTGCATTACTTCGAGTGGAGAATGTTGTGACACATATCATCTTGTTATTTTGTCGTGATGTAACTCTGTTGTGTAGTCTGTTCGCTTCGTGCAGTTCCTGCGGATCCGCAGGAACTGCACGAAGCGAACAGACTACACAACAGAGTCTGAGAACCTAACTGCCAGGTTAATCTCAAGAGGTTACCCAAAACGCTTGGTGAAGAGGGCCCAGAAGAGGGCCTGGTACAACCCACGGGACACTCTGCTCTCATCCAAAAATCCCGTTACATCACGACAAAATAACAAGATGATATGTGTCACAACATTCTCCACTCAAAGTAATGCAGTGAAAAAGATCATCAACAAACATTGGAGCATTGTATCTACCGAGATTGACCAACCTAACTTACCGATGCATTCTTTCAAGAAAGCAATGAGCATCAAGGACCATGTGGTGCATTCCTTCCTTGAGGACCCAGTAGAACCGACCATCCGGTCGCTCTGGAATTTACCACCGATCATAGGTCATTTCAAATGTGGGTCATGTAAAGCATGCCCCACAACTATGCAATCAAAGAACTTTGAATACAAACATCAGACCATTACATTGCAATCACATACAAACTGTAATTCCAGTAACGTTATCTACGGGATTCTGTGTCCATGTGGCCAGCTATATATTGGCCAGACACAGCAAAAAGTCAAGGCAAGAATTCTTCAACACCAAAGCAGGATAAGATGTAACGTGACAGGTGCACCTCTAGTTGAACACTATCACCAACTGGGACACCGCCCTGACGAAATGCAATGGATTGTCTTGGAAAAAACCGAACTGGGACCCCGGGGAGGCAATATATCCTCTATCTTGCTCATTAGAGAGTCCAAAATGATGATTCGATTTGATACTATTCTAACGGGTTTGAACGAACAAGACCCCAGCAATGCCCAATTAGCTATTCTCAGCAACTAGTAAACAATGTTCATTTTCTTCTGTTGTTTCCAGCTCGTAGCCTAACCTGTTGTCAACGTTATTCTTGAACACCCTGTCATCTTGACCATTAGACGCATATGATCAATGTACTCAATGTATATATGACAATTTGACTGTTTCTTTCTCAAAGAAACCACCATCTGTTTTTGCCGTATTCTCATTAGTCATTAAGAAAATGTCAATCTACATGAGCTCCCATGCTTGGTTACTAACTATGCACCTTCAAACAACAAATGTTTCTTTTATGTTCTGTTTTTTCCACAGTTGTACGTTATTCTTGAACATCCTATCATTTTGACCATTAGACGCATATGATCAATGTACCCAATGTATATATGACAATTTGATTGTTTCTTTCCCAAAGAACCAACCATCTGCTTTTGCCGCATTCTCATTAGTCTTTAAGATAATGTCGATCTAAATGAGCTCATATGCTTGTTTACTAACTATGCACCTTCAAACAACAAATGTTTTTTATGTTTTTTTTTCCACAGTTGTACGTGTTTTCACATAGATTCTCTTCTCTACACCATCACCCGGTCGATTATGTCCACTTGTCGGTCCTCGATCACTCCCTTCGAGCAATAAACTCTAAGATTTGCACTCGACCTAAATAATTCATTAATAATACCCGTGTTGTCTTCGATACACTAGTTAGCTGTGTCTATTTTATTCTAGATCACCTTTGTAATTTACCATTATAATTTTTTTAGCATTAGTTTCTTTCCACCCACGAACTACTCGGGTTGTCTTTCTTCTACTATCCCGTTACGGGCAGCATCTAGCGGCTGCGCCCGGTTCAACGTCACGCGGCGTTAGCGTTCTCCATATGAGGGAGCCGCTCCGCGGTCGCAGTGCTTTGTCTGATTCGAGCACCGCAGTCACGGACGCCGCCCAAAGGTAGGGGAACTGCTCCACTTTCCTTAGTTTAATTTGGCTAAATCGACCTATGATTATATTCGTGGTTTCTATTCTTTACACGATTAGTTCGCTCCCGTGCAAACAGATGATTTTGCCTCGTTTTATTCATTTTGTGAAAGCGATACCTTTCTTTATTGACTCCTCACATTTTCTTTGCTAGTATTCTATTTTATGTCCGTTAAGTATTCTAAATTATGTGATGTATTGTCCGTCCCGCCAAGTCTCTCGCCCCACATTATAACATCGTAGTATACGGATGATAGGCTGGGGGACCAGGTCCCGCTGGCAATGTATTTCTCTAGGTTTGGTTCACCTACCAGGTTTCTCATTAAAGAGCACCCTTTCCATTTGGTTTATAGAGGCTGATTTTCCAGTGATTTATTTCACTCAACACACCGATCTACGCTGCGGCGTGGTATGATGGAGTAATTAATCCCTCCTTTGTGGTTCGACTAATACCCGTAAGTTCCCATTTATATGGAGTCATACCCTACTAATCCATTTAATTGTTGTTTGGATGATTTCAATGTCACCTTAAATTTGTTATAGGTGCTTGTCACTCCCACCTGTCTTTGGAGCCTTCTTGCCCTTGCGCCTTCGGACGCCAAGCCGACACTGATTAGATGTCCGTTCTCTAAATTGGTAATTATGGCAATGACTTTCCATATCCAGCCTCGCTGTTCAATTCCGCTTGGCCTTGCTACCCTTTTTTTAATACCCACCCAATGTTTTTATAGGTGCCTACCCTTCCTGTTTCACCATCCTCTTTGTCCTGAGGAAGACCCCACCTGTAAGGATCAAATCAACCTACTTTGGAAGAGGGGTCGAAACGTCGACATTTCACTATGCCAGTACCTTCAATAGTGCATTGAGCACTGTGTACTTTTACTTGTATATGGTTTATTTGGCAAAACATTCAATTCTGTTAATGAATGACTTCCATCTTGATTATTTGGCACGATAGTAACGTGCCCAGCAATTGATTTGTACTATTGTTATGAATGTTTATATGTCACTTATCCTACTACCCTACCTAACTCATCACTCCCTCCCCTTCCCCGTGGCACCCTGCACTTTCGTGAATAATGTGATTTTTCATACGCATTCATGTGCCAGCTCCAAGTGTGATTAAATAACACTTTGGTACGCCTTATTTGTTGCAATAGTTATTTTGCTGACTCTGTTCAGGTTTTCAATTTACGTATGTTCTGGGACCAATTCCTTTCTACTGTTTGTTACCCAGGTCCCAGTGACTATTGGGTTTGCCCTTTGTTCTAACGCAGTTGATCAATAGAGCATTCCCCCTGGAGCCTGGTTGAGGGTACCTTGATGAGAAGGCGCGGCATTTTGTGCTTGCAATGTCTGCGAATAAAACTATGTCTGGAGAGCCCCATCTCCAAAAGATGTCTTGAGCTATTTCGTCTTTTAGCACCCAAACATGAGCTTCAGCGAAGTGTTGGCTTAGTTCGTCAGCCTGTGCATTGAGGGTGCCTGGAAGGTGAACTGCCGAAATGGACATGTTCCTCGCCAGTAGCCATTTCCATATTGCTTGAGCCTCCAGAGACAAGGGTCTGGATCTGGTCCCTCCCCGTTTGTTCAGGTAGTACATTGTCGTGGTGTTGTCCGTCTGAACCAACAGGAAGTGTGACTCTATGGAGGGGAAGAACGCTTTGAGTGCTAGATGCACAGCTCTGAGTTCTAGCATGTTGATGTGGTAGGTTTTCTCCTTTTCAGACCACAGCCCCTGTATCTGAAGAGATCCCATGTGAGCGCCCCAGCATTGAAGAGACGCATCTGTGACTATAATGTGTTTGGGAATGTCCTGGTGGAAAGGAACACCTTTCAGAAGATGAGACCGTTGCATTCAAAGTTTTATTGAGACTTGAACTGCGTGAGGACAAGTTATGGTGCCCTCCCAACAGTTGGACACTTGAGACCACTGGTCCTCTAGAACTTGTTGTAAGGGTCTCATGTGTAACCTGGCATTTGGAACAATGAATATGCATGACCCCATCGAGCCAAGCAGAGAGAACACCTTCCTGGCTGTTAGATGAAGTGTGCTCAAGAGAGTGCGACCTTTGTGGAGTATTGATAATAGTCTCTCCTCCAAAGGAAAAGCTCTTGCGTTTGCTGCGTCTAGCGTAGCGCCAAAGTAGTGAATCCTCTGTGTAGGGTTGAGGATGGATTTTTTTAAGTTTACACACATTCCCAATTGATTCAAGATTTGGATGCAGTAATTCAGGTGATCCTGCAAAAGACTGGGAAAGGCACTCTTGAGTAACCAGTCGTCTAGGTAAGGATAGACGAGGATTTTTTGTTTTCTCAGGAAGGCAGCCACCACCACCATGCATTTTGAAAAGGTGCAAGGAGCAGACTTAAGTCCGAAAGGCAGGATCTTGAACTGGAAGTGATCTGATTCTAGCCTGAATCGAAGAAACTTCTGGTGCTTTGGAGAATCTGGGATGTGAAAGTACGCATCCTGAAAGTCTATAGAGCACATCCAGTCCCCTTGGTGGATGTGTGGAATGAGTTGGTGTAAGGCCAACATCCTGAATCTCTCTCTGAGAACGTATTTGTTTAAGATTCTGAGATCTAGTATGGGCCTGAACTCCTTGTTTGGACCTTTCTTTGGGACCAAGAAGTAGTGGCATTAGATTCCCTGTGGATGTTGGTGCCAGTGAACCTTTTCGATGGCCTGTTCTTGTAGCAGTATGGAGACCTCCTCTCACAGCAGATTTATCCGACTGATTGAGATTTTCTGTGGAGGTACAGATGGTGGCAGAGACTTGAATCTGATTGAGTACCCATTCCGCACAATATTAAGCACCCATGCGTTCGGTGTTATTTTTATCCACTCTTCCAAATGAAAACATATACTTCCTCTTACTGGAGTGGGAAACAGAGTTGGGGAAGCAAGAACTTACTGTTTTGGCTGTTGTTTAGCCACCAGGGGGGGTTGCCTAGAGCCCCCTCTTCCTCTACCAGGTCGTCGCTGGTGGAAATACGATCTCGCATTGTGTTGCTGTGAGGACCAATGAGGGGCTAGAACCCTCTGCTGCTACTGACAACGATCGTAGGGTTGGTAGCGCCGTCGCAAATCCTTTCTTTTCTCCAGACCAACCGCCTTCAAGTTGTCCAGGTCGGATTTCATCCTGGACATCTCATCATCCGCATGAGAGCCAAAGAGAGATGATCCATTGAAAAGGAGGTCGAGAATCCTATGTTGGGCTTCTGGTTTCAAGCCTGTGAGTCTCAGCCATGAGGATCTCCTGGCGCAGATGCCATGGGAATAACCATGGGCAACAAGGTCTGACGCATCAGCTGTCGCACTGATGACCTGATTCGCCACGAGCCCTCCTTCGTGCCGAATCTCCTGAAAATCTTGCCGATCTTCTTTTGGCAATTTTTCTGTAAAATGTGAAAGAGAGTTCCACAGTGAACGGTCATATCGACCTAGCAAAGCAGAAGCGCTGGCCACCTTCATGTAGGTGTTGCACATTCTCTTCCCAATGGAGTCCATGGCTTTGCTGTCTTTGTCCGGGGAACTGCAGATTAGGAAGCCCCCATATGGCCCTTCCTAGCCGCTGATACAATTATGGAGTCTGTTTGTGGGTCAGACCTCAGAAAAAGAGGGTCCTGTTCTGGGGCTCAGTACTTCTTTAGTATCCTCAAAGGCGCAACTCCCCACGAGGCTGGCGTCAGGAAGGTACGCAGAGCCGGTTCTAGCAACCCAGGCACCAAAGGAAGAAGAGGTCTAGTGGAGGACCTGTGATGCAGAGTCCCAAAATTCACAGATTTCGAGGGGGCAGCTGTCGGCATTTCGATGTTGAGCTTCGAAGCACCTCTACACAGTACCTCATTGAATGTGTCAATATCATCCACTGGCGATACTCTGATTGGTGGGGTGGATGACAGAGTTGGAGAGTAATCAGCCTTCGAAGAAGTGGATTCTGAAGACCATGATGGAGACCTGTGTCTTCGCTCTCTAGGCGAACGATGTCTAGATTTTGACCTAGATCGATAAAGGGGAGATCTTGACCTGTGTCTCCTTGAGGTTGTAGACTTCTGAGGAGTGGAATGTTGCACTTGTCTTTCAGGAGAATGGGAAGGTGAGTATATCTGAGAATACTCCGATCCAGGGGTAACTTTTCGCATCCTCCAGTCTTTTACACTCTCTAACCATCTCGGGGAGAGATTCGTAGGAGGCGTATGGTGTTCTGGAGCCAGAGAGCCCTCTGGCGTGACCTGAACAATTTGTAGTTACGGAGAGGATGACGCACTCCTTGACGTCAGGCCTTTAGCAGTAAGATCATGGATCTCCCTCAACGTTGATGGATCCCTCAACGTCGACACTGGTGAACAATCTGTTCTCAGTCTCTTTGCCGGTGGAGACCTATGGGTGGAAGCATGTCTCGACGTTAACCTCCTCGACATCGACCTCCTAGACATCAACCCCCTCACCGGTGACCTCCTCGATGTCGAAGGTGACCTTCTTCTCGACGATGAAGGTGACTTCTGCGCCGGTGATCTACTGGACAGCGATCTCCTTGACAGCGATACTCGTCCTGTTGTTGGCGACGAAGCAGCCGAGCGGCCCTGCTCCTTGCTTACCAACGCCAGAGTCTTCTGCGTCGGGCTTGGAGTCGATGTTCTAGGTACCTTCGACGTCGGTGGTGTTATCGACGTCGGTGACGAGGTCCTCGACGGCGACCTCACCTGTCGGCGATGTGTTTTCGACATCGAGCGTCTGCCTTCCACCATTGTAGGTGACCCAGACTCAGACCGCCTGTGAGAGGGTGTCGACGTCGGCTGGTGAGACGTTTTAGCTGTACCTGGAGTCCACTTTGACGGCGATACAGCCGTTGACGTCGATCTCGGCACCGGAGTTTCAGACGCTGAAGAAGAACAAAAAGGGTATTTTCAAGGTCGACTGTTCACTCGACGGTAAATTTGACCGATGTCGTCGTTTGTCTCCCTTTTTCTTATGTTCTGGTCTTCTTTGAGAGGAGAGCTCTTTAGAGGGATGTCCTGCTCTCTGCCACTTACTGACTCCTTTCATTTCTCATGCATGGCATACAGCTTAATCTTTTCCCTGTCACGAAGGGTTCTTTTCGACAACTGCTGGCAGTAGTAGCACTTGTCAGGCCTGTGTGTAGATGGCAAGCACACAATACAGACCGAGTGCGGATCTGACTTAGCCATTTTCTTCCCACAAGAAGGGCACTTATTAAATAAGCCTGGCATTCTGACAGGAAAAATGATGGAACTAGTAGAATAAGTACTAAAAAACGTCGAGCGAAGACTGAAAATCTCAGTTGGAAAGACCAATTAGTGACAAAAAAACACTAACTGACGAGCTCAGTGCTCTGGGATCCTCACAGAAGGAGCCGGAATAAAGAACTGACCTAACTGTCACCTGTGGGGCATGATGGGAGCCTGGATGTCTTAAAGGTCTTAAAGACACGGCACCAGTTTTTTTTCTTTGAGTGTTCTCTATGCAGCATTCTAGGCTAATCTGCCTGCTATCACCTTGCCTTTTTCCCTGAAAATAAAGGCTGTGTTTTTCTTCAAACAAGTTGAAAGTACATTTTCTCTATATCTTGGAAATGTTATTTAAATTATGTTTTTTCAAGTGAAAAATAAAATGCAATATTGGCATATTTGAGCCGAGTTTTGAATATATGGAATATGCTACTTACCAGTATGCATCTGTTCTTGGCATGTAGAGCTGCAGATCTATACACTGTGCATAGCTCGCCATCTGGTGTTGGGCCCGGATATTTGCAGTTTGTTTTTCCTCTTGGAAAGTCTTTGGAAGTCACGAGGTTGGTGACTCCTCCTTTGGTTCGTATTGCGCATGGGCTTCGG
The DNA here is from genome assembly GCF_964204655.1 of Triturus cristatus. Lineage (NCBI taxonomy): Eukaryota > Metazoa > Chordata > Amphibia > Caudata > Salamandridae > Triturus > Triturus cristatus. The sequence goes on from NC_140592.1 coordinate 1,030,275,075, forward strand.
CTCCATCCTCAGATTGTTTTTCGCCAGCAGGGAAAGATGGAGCGTAGTGATAACAGTAAAGAAACCCATGTGTGTTGTATCTAAATAAGATAGACTGGAACGGATACAGGTAGCCGGGGAGGCGGGTGGGCGTGTATAGATCTGCAGCTTTACATGCCAAGAACAGATACATACTGGTAAGTAGCATATTCCGTTCGAGGCATATGAGCTGCAGATTATACACTGTGCATAGATTAAACAGCAGTACCCAACCCTAGCGGAGACCACCGGCATCCGTTGCAGTTGTTTGGAACAGTGTTTTTAGTACAGCCTGGCCCACACTAGCTTGTTGCTTAGTTTGCACATCTACACAGTAATGTTTTGTGAAAGTGTGCGGTCTTGACCATGTGGCTGCTTTGCAGATGTCATCTAGTGGTATGTTTCCTAGGAAAGCCATAGAAGCCCCTATCTTCCTTGTAGAGTTGGCTTTAGGGGGAACAGATAGCGTTCGTTTTGCTTTGTGGTAGCAAATCTGTATGCATTTGACAATCCACCTAGCTATCCCTGATTTAGAAATAGGGTTGCCTTTATGTGGTGGAGATAAGGAGACAAATAGCTGTTTGGTTTTCCTGAAAGGTTGTGTCCTTTGGATGTAGTAAAGTAACGCCCTTTTTACATCCAGTGTGTGTAAAGCCCTTTCTGCAACGGTTTGAGGTTGTGAGAAAAAGACTGGTAATTCTACCGACTGGTTTAGATGGAATGGAGAAATGACTTTGGGTAGAAATTTTGGGTTGGTGCGGAGTACAACCTTGTTCTGATGCATTTGAAGAAAAGGTTCTTGTATAGTGAGTGCTTGTATTTCACTAACCCTTCTGAGGGAAGTGATGGCCACTAGAAAAGCTGTTTTCCATTTGAGAAATTGGAGCTCACATTTATGTAAAGGTTCGAAAGGGGGTCCCATTAACCGTGTGAGAACTATATTCAAGTTCCAGACAGGTGCGGGTGGTACTCTGGGTGGAATTACTCTTTTGAGGCCTTCCATAAAGGCCTTGATAGCAGGCACTTTGAAAAGTGATAGGTGCTGCCTGTTTTGTAAATAAGCAGCAATTGCAGCGAGGTGTAACCGAATGGAAGTATATGCTAGGTTACACCTTTGTAGATAGAGTAAGTAACATATAATGTGCTTTATGGATACATTTAAAGGATTGATTGTATTGTTGTGGCAGTAAACAACAAATATTTTCCACTTTGCAGCATAGCATGCCCTAGTAGTAGGGCGCCTAGCTTCCCTGATAATATTCATGCAATCAGGGGGAAGATTAAGGTATCCGAATTCTAGGACCTCAGGAGCCAGATCGCAAGGTTGAGCTGAGCTGGGTCCGGGTGCCTGATCTCTCCATGGTTCTGGGTTAGGAGGCATGGTGAGAGGTGTAGCTTTTGGTGTGGTACTACCGAGAGTTCCAGCAGTGTGGTGTACCACGGTTGCCTGGCCCATGTTGGAGCTACTAGGATCAGTGTTAGGGAATGCTGTTGTAGCTTTCGCACCACTAATGGAATTAGTAGGAGAGGTGGAAAAGCGTATGCAAATTTGTTTGACCAGTTCATCCATATCGCATTGCCTTTGGACAATGTGTGTGGATATCTGGCGGTGAAGCTTGGGCATTTTTTGTTTTCGTGGGTGGCGAATAGGTCTATGTGTGGATGCCCCCACTTCTGCAAGAACGGGTGAAGAACCTGTGGGTGAAGTTCCCACTCGTGGATCTGCTGCGTCTGTCTGCTGAGCAGATCTGACACGGTGTTTTGGACTCCTGGGACATGTTGGGCCAGGAGAAAGATCTTTTGTGGAATTGCCCATCTCCATATGCTCTGTGCTAATTGAGAGAGCTGTGGAGAGTGTGTGGCCCCCTGTTTTTGAATGTAGTACATGGCAGTCATGTTGTCTGTGCGAATGAGGACTGCCTTGCCTGAAATCTGCGTCTGGAATGATTTTAGGGCGAAGAAGATTGCAAGTAACTCCAGATGGTTGATGTGGAGTAACTTCTGTTGCGGCGTCCATGTGCCCTGTGCTGTGAGATGTAACAGATGAGCTCCCCAGCCGGAGAGCGATGCGTCTGTTGTTAGTATTACTTGTGGAATCGGGTCCAGGAACGGTCGACCTCTGGAAAGGTTTGTGGTGTTCCACCACTGCAGAGAGCGATGGGTGCGACCGTCTACCAACACCAGATCTGTCAGTTGCCCCTGGGCCTGGTTCCACGGGCGCGCTAAGCACTCTTGGAGTGGACACATCTGGAGTCTTGCATGGGGCACTATAAAGATGCAAGAGGCCATCATCCCTATCAGTTGCATAAACACTCTTGCTGGGAGAGAGTGTTGACATAAGACTTTTTGACGCAGAGCCTTTATTTTTGCAATCCTGGCAGGATTGGGATAGGCTATGGTTTTTGAGGTGTCTATGGTGGCACCAAGGTATTGTTTTGTGTGTGAAGGTACCAGGTGGGATTTTTGATGGTTCACCGTGAAACCTAGCTGGTGAAGTAGTTGGACTGTAGCGGCGGTATGTTGCACACATTGTTCGTAGGACATGGCTTTTATTAGCCAGTCGTCCAGATACGGGAAGACGTGAACGTGCTGTCTTCTGAGGTGTGCCGCCACTACTGCTAGGCACTTGGTGAATACCCTTGGTGCTGTTGTTACCCCGAACGGGAGCACCTTGAACTGGTAGTGTTGCCCGTCCACCACAAATCTGAGGTACTTTCTGTGAGACTGGTGTACTGGGATGTGAAAGTATGCGTCTTTCAAGTCCAGAGTGGTGAGAAAATCGTTCTGGGAGAGAAGTGGAAGAACCTGTTGAAGGGTTACCATGTGAAAATGGTCTGAATGTATGTAAGTGTTTAGAGGTCTGAGATCTAGGATAGGTCGTAGAGTCTCATCTGTCTTTGGAATCAGAAAGTACAAGGAGTAGACCCCTAAATTTTGTTGATTTATGGGGACCTGTTCTATGGCTCCTTTTTGCAGGAGGGAGATCACCTCTTGTTTTAGTAGCGCAGTGTGTTCTTGAGACATAGGGCGGTGCCTGGGTGGAATGTTTGGGGGGGTAGATGTTAATTCTAGGCAATACCCTGACTGAATAATTTGTGTCACCCATCTGTCTGAGGTGATTGTCTCCCAGATGTGAAGGAAATGTTGTAGTCTGCCCCCGACCGGAGTGGAATGGTCTGGAGGGAGCGGGGGAAAGTCATTGGGCAGGAGGTGTGGCAGAGCGGGCGGTATTTGTTTTGCCTCTGCCCTTATTATTATTGCCTCTGTATCCGCCTCTTTGATAACCCTTTGTGAAGGTAGGTTGAGGAGGGGATTTGTAGGACGTGGATGCACTATCCGAGGAGTAGCCTCTGCCCGTGCCCCGAAAGGAAGAGCGGCGAAAAGAGCGCCTGGGAGTATGTGACTGCAGGGCTCCCATGGATTTCGCCGTGTCAGTATCTTTCTTCATCTTTTCGAGGGCTTCATCAACTTTGGGGCCAAATAGATGATCTTGGTCGAATGGGTGGTTTAATATAGAGGCTTGTACCTCAGGTTTAAAACCTGAAACTCTGAGCCAGGCATGGCGACGGAGAAGGACACTGGTGTTTATGGCCCTGGAGGCTGTATCTGCTGCATCTAGGGCACAGCATATCGAGGTACTAGTTATTGTTTTTCCCTCTTGAATCAATTCATTAGCCCTAGTCTTGTACTTTTCAGGGAGATGGTGCATGATGGTCTCTAGCTCATCATAATGCGCCCTGTCGTATCGGGCCAACAGCGCTTGCGTATTGGCGATACGCCATATATTGGCGGCTTGTGACGCAGTGCGCTTCCCTGACGCGTCTGGGAGCTTGGACTCTTTGTCAGGTGGTGGTGCTTCGCCTGAAGCCTGAGAATTAGAGCGTTTCCTAGCTGTAGATACCACTAGGGAATCCAATGGTGCAGGGCCTTTAATGTATGAAGGGTCTGTGGGGGCGGCTTTGTATTTCTTCTCTATACAAGGATTTAGGACCCTGGCCCTGACTGGGTCTTTAAAAACCTCAGGTGCATGTTTAATTATGCCCTTTAACATAGGTAGAATGGCAGTAGACCTATGTGCATCGTCGAAGGTGTCTAGGAGAAAATCCTCCTCCACTGGGTCAGTATGTATCTCCACCCCGTGGTAGTGTGCCGCCCTTTGTAACAAGTGGTGAAAGCCTAAGGAATCCTCCGGTGGGGATGGCCTAGATGGGTAAAGGTCATCCTGTGGGACATCTGGGATGTCCGGATTGTTATAGTCGTCCCATGGGTCTGGAGATCCAGTAGGGGTGGGGTCTTGTGGCACATCTGCTGGATCATAATAAGGGTCTCCCAAATCGTCTGGGACAGGAGACAAGGTGGGGGAACGATGAGGCGGAGGGGGAGGTGGGGAGAGTGGAGGAGGTGGAGGAGGTGGGGAGGGCACCCTGAAAGGAGAGGTAGCAATGTCTTTCCTTTTTGGAGGTGGAGGTGGAGCTGGTTTGTCCAAGTGTCTCTTTTTTGAAGACAATATCAAGTGTCCAGTCTTTGGATCCTTGGTGAGTGTTTTTTGCAGAGGATCCGGTGTAAAAAGTTCCTGCGACACTGGTTGTTCGGTCGGCGCCAAAGTTTTCGGGGCCGACGGCTTTTTAGGCTTATCTAAGCCGTGCTTCCTTGGGACCTCCGATTTTTTGCTCGGTGCCGAAGAAGGCTTCGGCATGGGAGTGTCGGTGCCGAGGGCCTTGTGATGTTTGGTCGACGCCGGAAGAGTAGGCTTCGACGCCGAAGGCTTTGGTGCCGGGTTCGGTGTGGAGGTGGAGGCCGATTTTTTCTTCGGTGCCGAAGGTTGTTTTTTGGCACCGGTGGTCGGCTGGCTCGAGCCCGAGCTGCCGGAAGGCTTAATAGGCTTCTTTACCGGGCCCGAAGGTGGGGTGTGAGAAGCAGTGTCCTTGGTCTTGCCCAGGCCCGGGGGCGAAGGTGTGACCGGAGCCTTTTTCGGTATCGGCGTGGGCGTGGGAGGGGGTATTGTACTCACGACCCGCTGCGCCGGGGTGATGTCCTCCACATCTGAGTCGTCGGCCTCGAAAGCGCTGACGAGGTCGTCGTCCTCCTGTTCGATGTTTTGCTGTCCCGGAGCTTCGACGTCGTCCCCGAAGATGTCGACTGGAGCGGAGGTCGAGGAGTGCGCCATGTTGCGTCTAGCCCGTCGATCTAGAATAGTCTTTTTAGAGCGAAAAGACTTGTAGGCGGGACAGTCTCGGGCCTCGTGTTCTGGGGAGAGGCAGAGGTTGCACACCTCATGAAGATCGGTGTGGGGAAACTTGGACCCACATCGAGGGCACTTCTTGAAGGGAGTTCTTTCCATCAGCCGAGACCGGAGCCGGAATAGGCCCGAAGGCCGCCGTCGACGACCGGAATCGAAGAAGTGCCGAAGAGAAGGTGATTAAGATGATTTATTAACTGAATGAGCTCGATGAGTGAGGATTTTGCATCGATCGTTGAACTGGAAAAGTTTGAAACCGGAGCGCGAAGTATTACATCCGAACCCGATGGCGGAAAAAAACAATCTGAGGATGGAGCCGAAGCCCATGCGCAATACGAACCAAAGGAGGAGTCCCCAACCTCGTGACTTCCAAAGACTTAACTATATATATATATATATATATATATATATATATATATATATATATATATATATATATATATATATATATATATATATATATATATAGAAATCCAAACAGCTGTCTCCCACCTCCAACCGGCGAGGAAGAAGCACACGGACACCAAATCGTGCTTCAAAGGTTTTAATGTAGATCAGCACCCACACAGCACGCCCTTACGCGTTTCGGCCACCAGATGGCCTTGATCATATATATATATAGTTATCTGGAAGAAAACTAGGTGTGCTGGGCACTGGGAGGGGGTAAAATCTCTCAGAGAAGGTGTCAGATAGATGTCTATTTGAGAGTTGTGAGAGTACTGGACCAGTGGAGGGCGGGAAATCAATGATTTAGAGAAGGTGTGAGAGTGCTGCCTTTGGGACAGGGTGGAAGAATGCTATTTGTGGGAGAAGGAGTTAGAATTTAGTCTGGGAGAGGCTGTAAGAGTCCTGTGTCTGGGAGAAAGTTGAAGAGTGTAGTCGCTGCGCGAGGATGTGAAAGATTAATGTCTCTAGGAGAAGGTTTGTGAGTGCTGTCTCTTCAAGAGGGTGCAATAGTGTTGGCTTTGTGGGAGGATGTAAAAGAGCTGTCTATGGGAGAAGGTGTAAGATTACTGGACTTGTAGGAGCTGCAACAGATCTACCTCTGGGAAAAGGTGTAAGAACCATACTTCTGAGATAAGATGTCAGATGTCTCTATGAGGCGTGTGGGAAATTCAGTTCTTTAAGAAAATGTGAGACTGCTGCCGCTGGGTAGGGTGTATGAGTGCTGTCTGTTGGAAAGGGAGTGAGAGTGCAGTGTCTGGAAGAGAATGTAACTGTACTGTGGCAGGAAGAAGGGGTAACATTGCTTTTCTGTGAGAGGATGCCAGATTCATGCCTTTGGGAGAAGGTGTACGAGTTCTGCCTCTTTGGGAAGGTGTAAGAGTGCTGGGCCACTGGAAGAGTGGAAAATGTAAGTCTTACCCAAAGCTGTGAAAGTGCAGCCTCTGCTATCTTTGTGAAAAACAATCTAAACATGCTAGACCTGTGGGAGGGTGTAGGAGTTCTGCCTTTAAGAGAATGTGTCAAAGCACTGTCTCTGCAAGAAGGCACCCATGTGAGGGTAGAAATGTGATGTCTCAGTAAAAGTTGGGAGAGTGTTGTCTATGTCGGAGAGCCGAACATTCTAGAGTGTGTAGCAGTGGAGACGTGATCTTGTTGCATTACAGTACTAATGATTTATGGTTTGGATTTTTTCTTTTTTTTGTATAAATTATATGCCATATGCTTTCCGACCCTGTTTTAGCATCCATTGGTCTAAAGTAATTTTTCCCCACTGGTCTGGAAAGAATCTCAAGTGTCAACCAACTGTTGAAAGGGGCTAAGTTGCTAGGACTCTGGCCTATGTCCTTTGCTCAACCACAGAGAGACTGATGCTGTGCCTAAGACAGATGCTCTGACAAAGTGCCTGGCTGATGCTGCTGGTTCATTTAGGAGTATAATGCCAACTACTTTGAGGTCTACATTGTGTAGAGCCCCTTCGGCTGATGGATTCTCTCTGTGGCGAACCATCCTTTGCCGTTTTGATGGCCTTTTTAATGCGTTGAAGTGCCTCTTGAGTCATATTCGCATCTCTTCCAACAACCTGAATGGGTCTTGCCTGTTCCGCATAAAGAGGTTACTCCTGCTCATCGTGCTATAGTCCTGAGTAATTGCGGTTTGTATGCACTCATTGCGATTGTGGAACATCCGATACACCCTCTGGGCAACTACCTTTGAAGGCCTCCAATATGACATCCCACTCCAGCGATATTGGGTTTTTCCGGAGCCCCCTGCGCAGGGATGCACTTTCCGCCCCTGCCCATCTAACCATTTCGTTATGCCATGTGTGTAATGAAGGAGCCTTAGTCGATTTCCAACGCATGGTGATAGATATTTTGGCTAGCAATAACGCCAGGTCCATAAAGCGTAACTGAACTTTTTGCACTGGTCTGCGTTTACGGAGACCAAGTAAACACACTAACGCCGAATCCCCTACATCAAGGTGGGTAACCATCTCAAGTGTTTGTATCACCCTTCTCCAAAAAGCTCTCAAACCCAGGCATGCCCACAGCATATGAAGTACGTCAGCCTCCAACATTTGACATCTAGGGCAGCGATGGATGGTGGACGGATACATCTTCTGCAGTCTGTGTGGTGTCAGGTAGGCTCGGTGTATTAGCATGCATTGTATAAATGTAAATTTTGCATTACGTGGGATTTTCCTGGGGTAATCTAAAATTCCTGCCCATTCTTTATCCATGAATTCTCTTCCTATATCCGTCACCCAATGCGCTCGGAGCATCTCGAGGGGGAGCTTCACATGTGTGCGGACACTCAAATATAACCATTTAATAAGAAGGCTGCCCCGACCCATAAGATAAAGTGCTTTTCCTAGTTCATGTGTCTGCGGTTCTACCCGGTCAGGGGATCATTGCTTTTTGATATAATGTACTAGCGCTGCATGTGTAACGTATAGGGTAGTGGGAGCCCCGGTTTCCTTTGTGAAATTGTCATGGTCCATAAGTGTCTCACCTCCGAATAGCGACCCAATTGTGTCCACCCCCGCTTCTAACCATGGACCAAGTGCCTGTGTCGTTAGTCTGCCGCTCGTAAGTGGAATCCCCATCAGTGGAATGTTATCTGCGTATGGACTGCACATAGATGTATATTTCAAGGCCTTCTTCCAGCAGTCCAGTGCCGTCTTCAACAGTGGTGGCAAGGCTGGGGGGGTTTTGCTACGAGGCAGTGATAGAGTATGCAAAAGCCCTTGTTCGAGGTGCTTCGTGGTATATCTAATCTCTTGCAGATTACCTCCCGCCGTCCAGTAGGACAGCCACTGCAGTTGGCAGGAGTAATAATAGGCTTTAAAGTCTGGTGCACCCGGGCCACCCCCTCGCTTGCCAATCTGTAATTTCTTAAGGCTTATTCTGTGGCGTCCCATTCCCCATAAAAGGTCCAGCAGAATAGTATCCAACGTGTTAAAGAGAGCTGTAAATTCGCAAAATAACATAGTAACCGCGGGAGCACCACCATTTTAGATACAGCTATTCTGCCCATGACCGATAGAGGCAGTGTGGTCCAAAACGCCACCTGGGATCTTATACCTCTAATAGCCTTTCCTAGATTACCCTCTAGCATGTCCTCGTGAGAGAGACAGACATTGATGCCCAAATATTTGAAAGTGTGTGTGGCCGTTTGTAAGGTCAATCCCCCAAAAGGAACAGTATTTGGGTGGTGCTGTTCATGAAAAAAGAAAGCGTTTTATTTGGATTCATTAATTGCGAAGCCAGAGACCCTCTCGAGTCAGCAAATATTCTCGGCATGGGGTCTAGGCCTCCCAAGAGGTCTGACACATAGAGAATTAAATCATCTGTGTATGCCAGCACCAGATGTATGGATGTGTTGATCGGGATACCGCACTGGGACGCCTCTGATCGGAGCCGCAATACTATTGGTTCCAACCCCAACACAAATAATATTGGGGACAATGGGCAGCCCTGTCATGTGCCTCTAAAGATACGATATTCTCGTGTAATATGTTTCCCAGACCAGACCCTGGCCGTCGGGGCCTCATACAAGAGACGTACCCATTTCATATAATCGGGTGGTAGGCCCAAGCGTGCTATGGCCTAAACATATAGTCCCAGGACAATGTGTCGAATGCCTGTCGCATATCCAATGCGATGCACCCAGCTCGTTGATAAGGGGTTAGATCTGAGGACATTATATGGTGCAGCCTCCGTATGTTTAGTGATGTGCTTCTCGCCGGTATAAAGCCACATTGATCAATGTGGATTAGCCTGTTTAAATATGGTTGGATTCGGTTCACTAGGACTTTACTCAATATCTTGTATTCCGTGGACAATAAAGACAAGGGGCGGTAGCCTGACATGTCAGCCAAGTCCCTCCCTGGCTTTGGTAGCGATACTACCAGCGCCTGGACCATGGTGTGAGGTAGATGTCCTAATTCAAGAGATTTATTGTACTCTGCCTCCGGCTGGGGTACTAGTATATCCGAATAAGCCTCAAAGAATTCTACTGGTAGGCCGTCCATGCCAGGCGCTTTATTACATGAAAGCCCCGAAATAGCGGCTTTAATTTCTCTTCTAGTTATGGGCCCCAAGAGCATGTTCCGCACATGCTCCGGGATCTGCGGGAACGGTAAGTCTGAAAGAAAATCGTCAATATGTATTTCGTCCAGTGGCAATGGCGTCCCATATAACCCTTCATAATATACACAGAAAGCCTCATTTATAGCATATTGAGTAAATACTGTGGCCCCTCCAGGTAGGTTGATATGGCTGATGATGGTAGTGGGTGGGTCGTCCCTGATTAATTTGGCTAATAGGGTACCCGATTTATCTGCATCAGACTGTTTTATTTGAGTGTAGGAGCGGTAATCAATCAGTCGGAGTGTTTCCAGCAGTTCCGCATGTGTGATGCGTGTCTCCTGCAAGTCAGTTCGCTTATCAGAATCATGCACTGCCTCCTGCTCCAGAACCGTCATCCTATCCTCAGTGGCCTTTAGATTCCTGTGTACTTCCTCCTTTGAGCCCACTGTGTTGCTAATCACCGTCCCTCTATCACTGTCTTCAGTGCGTCCCACTCAACTAGGATGTTTGATGCGGTGTTCGTGTTTTCAGAAAAATAGTTTTGGAGTGTTGTAGAGAGAGCACTGTGAAACACTGTGTCCTCAAGTAATTGGGGCCAGAGTTTCCATGTAGGAACTGGTGTAGGTATTCTGCCCAAAGTAATGGTAGTCTCTAAGGGGTTATGATCAGAGAAGGTCTTGGCCAGGTAGGTGGTGTGTGTCACCTGGTCCGCTACGGAGCGGGAACACAGGAGCCTATCTATTCGTGTGTGTAGCTGGTGTAAAGGGGAGTGGAAGGAGTACTCTTTGCCCAGTGGATTCCTCTGCCTCCACACATCATGTAGTAGCAAGCCATCTACCCAGCTGCGCAAGGCATCAGCCGGTTTACTAGCTACCGTACCATTTAGAGGAGGGTGTGAGTGGACATGACAGCATTGCAGACGCCCCCGATTATCCATGGGGTTGCCTCCCAGCCTGCTAAAATAGAATTCAGGCCTAAACAATACTTGTTCTGATCAAAATTTGGTGCATATACATTCCCCAAGACGCCAGGTCTTCCATCCAATGTACCCCTTAAAAATAAATACCTGCCCTGCGTATCCACCCGCTGAGAAGCGGGCTTTCGAGCTTCCATCTCTTTGAAATCAGACCTTGACGCGATACCATATTAAATCACTGTTTCTCTTTCCCTGTTTCTCTTTCCATGTTTTCAGTGGTTTTAGCTACAACACAGCCCAATCCATGCAGTGTGTCCTGGGCAACTCTCAATCAATGAGTCATGTATAGAGCACAACAAATCAGTGATAACCTGTGAGGGTCTCGAGGCGCTAGAGGTGGTGGCTGCTGCATTGAGGTATGATCATTCAAACATCCAGGTCTTTAGTTCTTTACTGACATGTAATCGTGATGCATGGCCATAAGAGGCAGATTCTGGCCACATGGGCAGCAAGCACTTGCAAAAACGACATACCTCTGTTGTACATGTTCTGAGTCTGAGAAGCATATCTGCTCTGCTATTGTCTGACTGTGCTATGCCTGTTCTCTGTATGTAAAAAGGCTGCACTCAAGTGGAGACTGTGGGAAGCTTGCACTTCCCATCTCTTCCTATTTTCTATTAGCTGTACAATAAGTCTTTAAAATATAGAGTAGCAGATATGATGAAGAGATGACGCCTGAGTTTATATTCTTAAAATAGAACAGAGTAGACAGACAGAGCTGAGGCTAGACCTGTGATCTGGTTCAGCTACAGGAATGGCATGGTCCCTTCCGAAGAGATCTGCAGTCTTCCCCAAGCCTCCCCACTGGAGGCCTACATCTCAGAGGACTGCACCTCTTCCACCGCTTAGGAAAGACATGATCCTCAGTAGAAAAGAAAGAGGGAGATAATAACTATTATAGAAGCCCCTGTAGACAGTTCAGTGTGTGGTAAATACATATTTTGTAGTAATGTAGTATTGGCAGAGAATGCTTTGACCTGAACAATCTTAGCATTCTCTGCCAATAGTCCTGATGTGGTCATGAATTGTACTTCTAAGAATGTTATGGTTCAAGTGGGGACTGTTGACTGGGTCAGTTACTGGTGGGCTTACAGCTGGATGGACCTGTCAACCGTGTAGCCACTCCAATAAATCTTCTGAACCTACCTGGTCTCCAGCACCTTCACTACAACAATTTCAATGCCATTACTATTATTAGTTTGCCAACATGACTAACTAATATAGCAATACTAAGCAAGCAATATCATGGCAGCCATCTGTTATCTATGTAAATGGTATTACTCCTTTCTGCGAATTTAGTCATCAAGTGTATTCAAGAAATGCCCAGATACTCATCAGAAGACCCTAACACATTGTAGATTTCCACAAGAACAAAATTACCCTACTGCACGGTCAGGTGTTGATGAGATCTTAGCAAAGAGTCCCCTTTAAGCTGCCCCACCCACACCAGTGGAAGAGAGGCACGTTAGGTCCAAGTGCCTGCTGCAACACCCACACTTACACCCAGTCCTCAACTTGTTTTTTTCTTTGATAGCATTCTTCTAAATGTCATGTATGGCTCTGGTAGGGAGGAAGCCACTATCGTTTATATCAGTTTCCGAATCTAACTCACTGCTATAACATAGCAAAAGTTGATAAGAAAAATCATTACCCACTGTTGCTAAGTCGTAAAAGAACTTCAAGGCAAGGCTATCAGGGCTTTCTGAGAGCCTGTCAGTGCAGCACAAAAGAAAAGCACGGAAGGTGGTAGGGTCTGGTATTTATTTCTCACATTTGGGTCAGGGAGAAGAGGTCATTTTATGTTTTACTCCCCTGTGTGAATAACTGGTTTCTAAATCCAGTAATTCACTGCTATGACAAATACATTTGTTAACAAAAGCGGTTCCTCAATATTGCTGTCATGACGGAGTCCCAGGCTGCTCTGGTTGAGCTCTCTGAGAGCCTGAGAGAGCAGCATTGGGAGCATAGCCTCTGGAAGAGAGGGGAGGAAAGGCACAGAGTGGTGGGAGTGGGTGGCAGGAGGCCATGTATTTTATTCATTTTGGGATAGGGAGGAGAGGCCATGTTATGTATGGCTCCCCTGTTACTCCTCTGCTAATGCGTAGCTGTTGAAAGCGGGGCAGACAATTTGGGGGAGGGAGTTCCATACAGAAGATAAAAGGATAGGTGGGTAAAGAGTGAATTAGTGTGATCTTTTTCACCTTGGGGTTCTGAGGGACATCATATACAACTTGAGATTTGCTCTTGTTGTCTATTTCATGTCACTCAGAACCCCACAGTGAAAAAGATCCCTGTAACTTGCAGTTATCCATCTATACTTCGATGTTATGCACACCTCTAACGGATCTAAGTGATCCTCTAACTCCCCCACCTCTCAAGAGATGTGGGAAAGGTGGTGAAGTGGCAGATCTCTGCCATCTTTTCCTGCGCTGCCCGGAGTCTGCAGACTCAAGGGGGTAGTGGGGTGTTGCTGATGCTCCGGTGTGGCCAAAAGGCCTCACCAGGCACATCTGTGGGCTTCTGTAGAGCTGCGGATGAGAGGGAAAGGTTTGTCTCTGCTAGAAATGACTCTGTAGTAACCAAGCTCTTTATAGTGAACAACAGACCAAGTGGGGGCCATCGCTTGCCTGCCAGCAGCCTACTAAAGGGCTTTGAAGCCTCACTCTTGATATCATGGAACAATACAGAGAAGGACATTCCGTTCCACGCATGCCGTTCCAAGAGATGTCAGCATGTGTGGACTAAGGCATATAAGTAAACCACTACAAACTTACAGGGCAGCTGTCAGCGTAGCGCCAGCTCTCTGCTCTCACGGAAAGCGATAAACACAGCTCTCGAATAGGGAGGGGAAATACAGGAGCAGAGCCTGGAGGAAGCTGACATTTATTTATTTATTTAAACTTGGGTTATGGGCTTATGGGGTCTGGGGTGAGGAAGTCTGGCTGGATCTCAAATATTTATAATTTAAATATTGAGGGAAGTATAGGAGTGTGGCAGGATGTCACACATGTGTGTATTTTTTAGAGGAAATGAGGTAGGTAGAAGTGTAAAGCGTATCTCCTGCTGCACACCTAATGCATAGGGTTAGCTGACAGGGTGTTTAGTGTCATGCAGGAAAAGAGAAAACAGTGGAAGACAAGTTATTAATAGCCAAAGATTTCCATCTCGGGTTCAATGTTATAATAATACACAACCCAAGCTTTGTTTGTGAAGCTTATGTCGTCACTTGAAACGCCTCAGTGGAAACCGACCCTTTATAATAGCAGCCCCATCTACATTTCTACACAGGGTCATATCTAAGTAAACACTGATGACAGAGTCGGGGTGCCAGGCCCATGTAACCTGCCCATCATTCTCCTGCCTGCTCCAACTCTATGAACTAAACTCAGTGTTTCGCTTTATGGAGCGACACCTGAGCGTAGTAGGCCATAGCTGCACATAAGGAATCTGTACTGCGCATACTGGGTACGCATGATCATGAGTGTAGAACTTTGCACTCTAGAGCGGCGCCCGACTTGTGAAGGAATCATGCATGGGCATATGGAGGGGGCACAAAAAGATTTGAGGCATTTACAGGCATTTACTCAAGGAGAGGGAACAAGGGCCAAAGCTACAGACTTTGGAAGCCAGACTCATGGTTTATAATCCCATCCTCGGCACTTAATATTTCTATTATTCTAGACACATCACTTTATCCCCTCAAAGTGTAAGGTGGTGTAATGCAAATATGGGTAATTGTGTAAATATGCATGATGTCATATAAAAGGCAAATGTGTAGTGTTCTGTCTAGAAGACTTCCAATAATGCGCAGCACATCCTGGTTTCTGAAATCTGGTCTCGTCTGTACCACCCACATAAATACATATGAAACTTTTGTATGTAGAGCACCTTTTGTTTGTGATATATAAAAATCTCACCTGCACTTCAGAGCTATATTTGCACTACACAAAATGTATGCCTAAAATAATATAAATGGCACTCAAAGCTGCAGTCGGGTATTTGAGATGCTTCCTTAGCATTTGAAGCCATACCTGGGCATATGATGACTTCGCATGGGCACGGGCACGGGCACATGAGGCTAAGCCCTGGGAGCAGGAGGTTGTATTAGGGTATATAATAACAGTGTCTGCCAAATGTACCAGAGAATATGATGCCTGTGCTATTGATGTATGATGTTAGTAGTAGCTGTTGCATATCAGCACTATACCCTGGCTTATAATTACAGGACCCGGGTGGAATAGGCCTATAGGGCAATCAGGCAGTGCCCGATGGGCTGGTCTGGCAGATCAGTGTGTGGGCCGGTTTTTGGCTGTTTGTGGGGCTATTATATGGTCTGCTGGACCAGTTTGTAATGTTGATTTCCCTGATATTAAAACAAACGTTGCCTGGAACAAGCTGAAATACATGAAGTCTTCCATAACTCGCACAACCCTTATGCAGCACGTCCTTACATGTTCAAAACTGCCCTGATTTGCAAACATGGCCCACATTTTAGCTACCTAATTTACTTATCGGGGTGGTGGGGGGGGGCACTTTTATTTTTGTGCCCAGGCCATTTTTCTGCCCCAGTCCAATCCTGTACAGGACCTTAATTAATAAATAGGTGGTAACTAAACTATTCTTATCTGTTGCAATATATAGTTTTTTACTTTATCAGTATTGCAATTCTTGTTTAACCATTCGTTACAGCTTTGGCCTCTCAGATTTTCCTCCACTTCAAGAGAAAGCCGTCACCTCTCTGCTCCTAGTAATATGTCCCACGCCCCATCTGTCCATGGGAATCTTGGCCCTGCCTGGACACCTTGACACATCTGCCCCAGGCAATCCTAGTACTATAGTGACCCTAGTAGCAGAACTGTATGACAACAGGACCTCCTTTGCCTCTGGTGGTCTTAGCAATAGAAGGACTCATTAACCCCTCTACCTCCATGGTCTCAGCTCTTCCCAGTACCTCTGACCCCTCTGCCCCTGCATCAATACCTTGTCATCCAGCAGAGCGGGGCTGATTCCAAAGAAGGGTCTCATGGCCATGCCAGGCAGGATCTCATCGCCCCGGTTTGATGGTCTTGGAGCTATGCAGATGCCCCCCGTCTCTGTGGGAAGAGGCAGAAAAGTGAGCTTAAAATACTTATACATATGCATATTTACAAGTTTGTCATTATTCTTCTTATTATCATTATTACTATTATTATGCACCATATTGTCCCATTGTTCATCTTACAGACACCTAAATGGCGTATGGGAGAAAAAAATGCCATTTTTCCCCTGCTCTGTGGAGATGCCATAAATGAAGAGTATGGCATCGCCCATCCGTATGGATTGGGTGCCTGATGCACAGGGTCACCCCTTCTCAATCCAAACCACTGAAGTCACAGACACAAGCAAGCAGATTTGCAAGTCATCTCTTCTCCACACTTTGCACTGAGGGCACTGCTCATGTCCCAACACCCCTGGCTGTGCCAAGAGTGGGCACTTTCCTTACCTTCCAGTGTGCAGACACTGCAGCACCATGCTGCTTCCTTACTTCATCCACAGTTATTACCAGCTAATGGCCACACCTACTGTACCCATGCACACAACAGAAGCAGATTCTCCATTAGTGCTTTGGGGCTGCGCCCCCCAGAAATTCCTTCACATTCCTTTACATATGTGAAATAGAGCGATTCATTTAGAGATACAATCCTATCTCTGAACAAATTGATATATTTAAGTCTGGGCTGTCTGTCCCAGGCTGCCTGCCCTGGGTAGCACTGAAGCAGGAGACAGAAGCCAGGCAGTAAATCAACTTTCTGAACTTTGATGCACGACGCAGGGCTTACTGTTCTAAAGCCCTTCATTGCCATTGTAGCCTATGGCTGTATCCACTACTTGCCGGTGACACTTTCAGCATCATGGTTTCGGGCGCTGGAGTCTCTGTCCCTGCGTGAGAGCAGCCATCCGTCATTCACAGTCCTAGATCCCACCCTTTCCAATTCGTCACACATAGGAGTGGATGCAAGCACGTGTGATTTGGAGCCTTGTCCTTGGTACTGGAGTTAGAATCAGGGACGGCTCCTCCGTTATGGCAGAGGAGAGTCGCCCCCACCCCCCTCCCTGCTAAAAGCCAGCAGAGGCAAAGAACAAAAATACATTGATAATTAAACATTTGTATTAGCATTTTATTTTTTGTCCTGCAGGCTACGAGCCAAGGAAGGGTGTGGCTACTCATACTGACGCTGCAGCTGCAGCACCAGGGAGGAGGGGGGAGTGGTGGGTACTGCCAAGTGCGCATGACGGTTTGGCCGGCCCTCTTGGGGCCGACCAAACTGTTATGTGCACTTGGCATTTCTCCACCCGAGCTGTGTTGTACAGCTGGTTGGAGAAACCAACACAGACTCTCAGTCTATGTTTGAGCGCTGAACTGAGGCGGTCAGACCAATCCCAGCGCTGCTCAGTAATAGTATTCCAAGCATGAGAGCTGGGATTGGGAGCTGAGAGTCTGCGCAGTGTGCAGCAGTTCCTGGATGGGATGCGAGGGTCGGGAGTAAGGCGGCGGACGTCAGAGAAGGTTAGTGCTATTTTCTTTGTTTATAATTCTGCTTGTGTTCTCCCTCCCCCCTCCCCACCATGTCGCAATATGAGTGGCCTCTACTGGTTAGAATGCTAATCTTCTGTTATGTATATTGTGCTGAGAACCCCTCACCACGCTAACCTCTGCCACCGTGACACTCCAAGCTCTAGCTGCACATCACTGACCCCATTAGAAGTGGAGCTGCTGTGTTTGTTCCCCTGTAAATTTTGATCCAAAAGATGAGCAAGCCAGGGTTTTTGTTCCCATATGATGTTGATCCAAATATCCGAGTCAAGCGCAAAGCAAGAGATACGTGCTTACAGTAGACAGTTAACTGCTATATGACATTAAAATTGGCCCTATGGGTTTAAATACCTTGGTATTTTCGTTACTCGAGACTCAGATCTCTGTTATGAGCATAATCTCCTTCTCCCTTTGCTGCGACTCAAACGGAATATTCAACATTGGAGATCCTTCCCACTGTCCTTGCTGGGGGGTGCCACACTATACAAAATGATGGCATTACCGCAATTCTTGTATACACTGCAGAACTCTCTGGCCCCAGTACATGCAGAATACTTTAAAAGTATCAAGGACGCGTAGAGGGAACGGTTATAGGAGGGGAAAACACCACGAATAGCGACCCGAAAGTTGACGAGAGGGTGGTACGACGGTGGCATAGGACTCCCGGACATCAAAAAAATGTATTCGGCAGCACAACTAACATTAATTAACCAATGTATATATAGGTCCAATGACGACCCCGGCTATAGGATGGATAGATGGCTCCTCCCCGAGGAGCACTATACCAAGGTACTGTACACAAATTCTGCAAAATTAAACTTACCGGGACCAACCAAACACTCTTTTTTTTTTTTAAACTGGCCCTATGGATTGCAGTTTGCTCCCATCGATGGCAGGTGCAGGATTTGTTGTGCACACTCCCATTGATTACTGTAAGACATTATCACACAAGGAACGTAGCAGTGAAGTGCGACTCGTATAGTCCGCCGCCATTCTGTCCTTTTGCTTAAAACTGTCCCTAGCTTGATGCCCTTAACAACAATTAATGCCAAAAACAATGAGTGTTAAACACTAAGGCAATGCATGTCAGCGCTTTAGTTAGATGAGTTAGCAATTTAATCATGTTGTGTTTCTGTATTTGTTTCCGTGCATACTTTGAGCCATGCCAGGTGTGTACGAGGGGCTTTGATTGAGAGCTCTGATGCGGACGCTGAAGCCAAAGCAGAGTGCCTGTCAGTGGGTTCGCCTCTCTGCAGAGCACACACACAACAATGGTCATGTTTTCCAGTTGTAATTCCAATGTTGTGAAAATGTGTGAAGAAAGTGCAAAGATGGCAAAATATTTACAGGGAGGGCAAAAGGAAATAAATTACTTAAATATGAGTGAATGCAGTGTCTGTTTGAAAGTGGTGGAGTGAGGGAGACGTGAGAAGTGCTTTCGGGGAAGAGTGAAAAGAGGGTGCTGAAGAAGAAAGAGGTGGTTGAAGATGTGCAGATGGACGAGATGTGAAGAGAAAAAGGACATACATATATAACATAAAATGCACATAAGTGAAGGCTAAAATTTCCGCAGGCCTCAATACTATGAAAATTTCAGATTTGAAACATTTTGAAGATTAATTATTTATAACAAATCCTTGTTGTTAATCATCTATCATAAACAGCTAACAAACATTGACAAAGCTAATCGTACTGACAGGTTGTAGGTGTAGGTCTGTTGTTGTGTAATATATCTGGATGCAATTACATCTCAGAGAAAAACCAAAATAGTTACATGTCAGAGAGAAACCAAAATACTGATCGGGTAGCACACTATGGGAATCTCAGAAATGTATTTTACATGTTCCCTTTCAGAGAGCCTCCACATTTTTTATCCCACTTAAAGACCTGTCTTCACATATTTCTACATGACTGATTGCAATCAGCAGCTGTCGGTCTTTCCCAAAGCCTGGTCAGAGAATTTTCTCTCAAAGTTGATGCTGCATGCAGTGCAAGACACTGGGCAAGCATTTCACTTTATAAGGTTGAAGTTATAGGGCAGTTTTTAATGTGTTTAATATTTCATGACTATAGGTTCCCATTTCTTTATAAGCCTTGCTTTATCACTAAATTAATTTGCTTTAAAATGCACCATTTGCCAATCTTTTTAATAATTTTTTTCTCTGGAGGAGGGCCCAGCCTAGACCCTATATTTGTCCATTAAGCTTATTCAAGTCGCTCACAACATAAATGTTATACCAAACTTTTATACCTCACCACTTTCAAATGTCACCAGCCGCCACTGGCACACAGATAGGCCACTAGCAGATCCACCCATGTGCTCTTTACATATATTCATAGAGATGCCACCTGTTGTCTCACACTGGTACCCACTTGCTCCAAAAAAATAAAAATAGTGGATCTTCTTTGCCCAAAATCGGGAGTGATACTCAGCCCCCACAAACCCCATGCTGCTGTTCAAAAGATTGAACCTTCTCTTGAGTGCCTCCCTCTTAGGCGGCTAGTGGCATGCATGTGTTGACAGTCCACCCATGCACAATATGCTACTACCATGAATGTGTGTTTAGTCAAATTTGTGATGGAGGTAAAGGGCCAGATTTACAATAACTGGCGCATCCCTGCAGATCAGCAGTATTGCGCCAGTTATTTTGCGTGACGTTTAGAACCCCTTGCGCCACCATGGATGCGCCACATTTACAATGCGGTGCACCGTGGCGTAAGGAGAGACAGATGTGTGACATCTGTCAGCGTATAGGTGACGCAGTGCGGGAGTCGTGTCGCAAGCGCGACGCAACTCCAGCACTGCTCAGGGGCTTCCTATACTTGCAATGCTGCGTCACTCCTTAGGCGTAAGGTTTTGACGCAGCATGTACATAAAAGTGACTCAGTGAAATCTTGTAGATTTCACTGCGTCACTTTTACGGGGCTCCCTTGCGACGGAAAGCCCACCCAACATACATTATACCTGACACAAGTATAATGTAGCGCAGGACTTTACAACGTGACGCATCTCACTAGATGAGTCATTTTGTAAATCTGTTGCATGGTGGCACGTGGTTTACGACGCCGCTGCGTCACAGAAGTGACGCCACAATGTCATAAAGATGATGCAAGAGGCTTGTAAATCTGCCCCAAAGTGTATTATGCGATACCAAAGGGGATGATGGACGGAGCATTTGAGCAAATCAAACACTCACCCCCAGTCAACTGATCTGGGTTTAATCCATCATCATTCTTTAGCTCACTCCACCACCCCAGCTCAGACATGGCCATATGCAAATCAGTCTGACGCTGTGCCTCATGGGAACAGTCCAGTCCGAACTTCCAAGCCATGTCTTCCCTGGATCGGAAACAAGCATCCTGGGACCGGTTTCGGGTTCATAACCCTCATCAGCCAGGCTGTCTTGAATCCAGTAGCAAAGTGCGCAAGGGACCCACATCTGGGCATACCCTGCCAACTTAGGGCGAACAAAGCGATACCAAAGGGGATGATGGACGGAGCATTTGAGCAAATCAAACACTCACTCCCAGTCAACTGATCTGGGTTTAATCCATCATCATTCTTTAGCTCACTCCACCACCCCAGTTTAGACATGGCCATATGCAAATCAGTCTGACGCTGTGCCTCATGGGAACAGTCCAGCCCGAACTTTCAAGCCATGTCTTCCCTGGACCGGAAACAAGCATCCTGGGCCGGTTTCAGTTTCATAACCCTCATCAGCCAGGCTGTCTTGAATCCAGTGGCAAAGTGAGCAAGGGACCCACGTCTGGGCATACCCTGCCAATTTAGGGCGAACAAAGAAGGCCAGACCTTGTATTATTATATTTTATCATTGGACAGAAAGAGTGGTGGACTTAGAATGGTTTGACAAAGCCTGTTCTGTGCCCGACAGAGCACACCAGTTGGTCACTGAATGGCTCTTTCCTGGGTGACTGCTGTTGTCTGTCCCTTCAGTTGGGTCTGTCTGTCTCTGAGGTTCCCAAAGGCCTGTGGGAATCAGATTGGTATTTAGTGCTGGTGAGAAAGTTCTGTTCCCAATGTGGGCTCAGTCTGACTGGACTCTGTCCCACAGGACCTTCTGTGCAGGATGCCCGTTGAGTGCCCCCCACACTCACACAAGCTTGTTTGTGCATAACTTTCTGCAGCCCCTTCACCCTTCCCTGCAACTGTTTGGAGTCCTAAGCACCACATGTCCCTGCTCCCCGTGCCCCTGCTGCAGTTGGTCCTCACTTGCACATGCCTCCCTTGCTGATGCCTGCACCACTTCTTGGGTTCCTGCTACCATCCCCACTGTAGAACTATGGCTATACCTGCTGTGTGTGCCTAAGTGTGTGTGTCCACAGCTTGCACTGCTGAAGGCAGTATGGTACCTGGTCTGTGTGTGTGTGAGAGGCAGATGGGGTGCACTGCAGTTGCCTACTCTATTCCAGTTTGTGTGCAGGGGAAAGGGGTACCGCCTATGCCAATGTGATATCTGTGATACTAGCGTGGTACCCGTTCTCTCTGTGGGGGTGACACTCGCACTGGTGCTGCCTGTAAAGTGTGTGTGTGTGTGTGTGTGTTTGTGTTAAGGTTTGGCTTTCTAGCATGACTGATGTCCATGTGGGCTCTGATGTGTGTGCCTAACTGAAACTTAAGACAACTGCTCACAATACAAAAGCCAACTCGCCTGGTATTGTAATTGTTTGCTTTTATTCCAGAAAACGGTTTATCTCCAATGTTCTTTGGGCTCAGTATTTATAACAGTGTCTTCCTTATGGGTCATTGTTTATGTGGTTTACTTTGCAATTTCTTCCAGCAGAAAATTCATTTTACCGTTAAGCTTGTATGTCTTACGGTGTGGTAACCTGGCACTCAGTCACCTTAACAGGGGATGGTAGGGTGTTGGATCATAACCAATGAGTCAGTCATATCCTGACAGATACTCTGCCCATGCCCAAAGAGATGTGCCTTCCCTCCATGTCCACAAGGATGCCTCTTTCCCCTTACTATATCCTACACTTGCTTCCGCTCCCAGGAGCGTAGCTTCACTGTGGGTGTTTGGGGTGTTACACCCTCCTAATAAATGTTTTCTGTAGTAAATAGTTGAGAACAGGTGCTACGATTTTTACATGCACACAGACGAAAACACACAAACACACATTCTCTGTGGAAGTTCTTTAAAAATTGTGGTTATTTTACAAATATTTTATTTTAAGTACCACTAACAATCCGCACTGCTCTCAATTTCGACTGCCCTTTAAACTCACCCCCCCCCCACACCACCCTCATGTCCTGCTTCTCAGTCAGTCAGTCAAATCCACTTTATTCGGTTAATAAAACACCATATAAGTACTCAACAATAACATGTACAACACCCTAAAACAAGAAACATGTTAAAATAATCTTAGGCTCCATAAAATTCAATTTGATTGATATAAATCTGAGCAAAAATGTCTTTGTCTAAAGCAAGAGATACAACACATTTAAACGGTAATTCTTATTCACTCAGGACGTAAGAAGGTACACCTCAGGTTAAAAAGGCAAACAATTAAAACATCTTACATATGATTCTAAAAGAACAACAGCGTTACTGGGCACGATGTACCTTCTTTTCCTTTTCCTAACGGCGGCGACTAAAAAACTAGCAATATATAAAAAATCTACCAAGTGTCATTCAGCATCTGAAGATACACTAAAACCGGCAGTAAATGTGTAAAACCCTTTCCCTTTAAAATTGGCAATCAAACATTTCTGCTGATTTCATGGAAATGATCACAGAACATAATAAAGTGCATGGTGTCTTGGGTGGAAAAATTATCACATGTGCATGGACCTAGATCTTCCACCCTGCTCCAACTCTGGGGGTCAGCCAGTATACAATGCAGAAGATTAAAATGGAATCTGATTAAAAGGAGGCGATGGTATGGCTTTGTTAATACTCTCAGGTAGGGTTCTGTCGATGGAGATGTTTTTAACAAGAGGTAGGCTCCTACCATAGGTTTCATCATCTCTTTGGCCTCTCCCTCAGTTTACATTACGTTTAAATAATGTTTTTGACCCAGGATAGGTCCTCTTTCCTAACCTTGTCTGTAGAGCCAAAGAGATTGGGACGTCCTAATTTCTTAGTTATCGACTTAACATACTGTAGCCATGGGATGCAACAGGATCTGTCCAATGAGAAACAATCCCGAGCAATCTCTCTATTCATCAACAGTTCAGGGTTAATCCAAATCATTAACCAACATACAATAGGAGCCAGACCTATCGGATCGGTTAAAAAGCCAAAACCTAGTTCTTGGTGGATGATGTACGAAGGGGTGGATTGCGGAACTGAAAGCAAGTCCTGAAAATATTTGTTTTCCACTATCTGTAAATCATCCACCGGCTTATAGCCCCAGATTGCAACCACATACTTCAAGATAGCGATACATTTTGATCTATAAATGTTGAGCATAGCTTCAATTGGCTTAGCCCCAAATCTCTGTGCAAAACCTAGGAGAGCTGCTGTAGATCTTGCCATAGCGTGCTTTTTTGCTTTCCGTTGTGGTCCCCACAAACCCTTCTCATCAAACAGAACCCCTAAGTATGTAAATGAGGTCACCCTTGTTATTTCCGACCCTTGGCAGTGGAATGTCTTATGCTTTTTAGGTTTCTGACCCATGACAATGGTGTGAGATTTGGCTATATTAACGTTTAAGTCCAGTGAACACATGAAGTCCGCAAAAGAATCCAGGAGTCTCTGGAGCACCACTGCTGTGCGGGCTAGCAGAACCGCATCATCTGTGTATAAAAGAGCGGGGATTGCCCGCATCCCTGCTTGAGGTATTTCTTGAGAGGCTATACACAGGGAGGATTCAAGATTATTTATATATAGAGATAAAAGGAGGGGCGCTAGAATGCAGCCCTGTCTAACGCCTCTTCCAATACGAAAGTACTCAGTATAGTTGCCCCTCCGGTTAAATCTCACCCTCGCATAGAGATCCCTATGCAGGTCCACCAGAAAGTCAACTATACAGTGGACCATGCCCATGTCAATTAGTAATACCCATAGTTTCGCCCTATTGACTCGATCGAATGCCGAGGACAGGTCCATAAAGGCCAGGTGTAATGTCCCTGCCTTGGCCACTGTGTATTTCCCAGCTAACAGCTGTAACTTTAGGCACTGATCGATTGTACTCCTGCCCTTCCTAAAACCATACTGCAGGTTTGACAGTACTCTGCTGTCCTGTAGCCAATCCGTTAATTTGCTGAATATCAAACTACCCACTACTTTCACAACTGAATCGATCAGGGATATGGGCCTATAGCAGCGCGGGCCGTCCCTCTGGCCCTTTTTAAATACCGGAATGATGGTAGATTGAGACCAAGACCTTGGGAACCCATGCTGACTTGCCCCATTAAAAATATTTGTTAAAATTGTTGCCCAAAATGTCACATTCATTTTATATAGATCAGCCGGAACACCGTCCAGTCCGGGAGCCTTATTACTGGTCATTTGCTTAATTGCCAACCCAACTTCTCCCTTGTTAAAAGCCAATCTCTGTGAGCCTGCACTTTGAGCAGAAAAGGTAGGAGGTCTCACGTCTAACTGATCCTCATATATAAATCTAAAATGAGTGGTCCATTGAATTTCCGTAATATTGCATTCCAACGGGGAGTTGCTAGTGCCAGAAAAAAAAGGTTTGTTTACCATCTCACAAAACCTGGCGCTGTTCTTAAGGACATCCACCAAAAGTAAGTAATTCCAGACTTCTTGTTTAACTTCGGTTTTACGGGTTTCTAGGGCACTACTTATAGATCTTTCTTAGTGCAGCTATATGGAGTTTATCTTGGGGTACATGATTTAAAGCAAAGAAAAGTTTTTGGTGGGCTTCAGTACATTTGTGGTCAAACCACCTCTCACATACAACCTTACGATTACTGCTAGGGAGTGTAAGACCCTTAGCCACCAAACCACAAATCCTCTCAAAAGCTGAGAGAGTTTCTACCCCCGTCTTAGTATGGTCAAGACAGACCCCAAAATCATCAATTGCGTTAACCCATAGGTCTTGGAGAAAGAGGTCCGGGACTACCTTGCTCCATTTTATCCTGTGACCCTGGTCTGCTAGTTTTAAACAAGTTTCAGTAGTGGCTTCTCCAGGTTTGCCAATTAGTCCCATACCTGCCCTCAATGTAAGGTAAATAGGATTATGATCACTAAAGTGTGACTAGAGTGCATTGTAAGAAACCACCTAGGATAGTAGGCCTGGAGAGATGAAGATAAAATCAATTATAGAATCCAAGCCTCTCGCCTTAAAAGTAGGGATCCTGGGCTTATCTAAGTTTTATGCTTGGTTGCACGAGATCAGATTCAGCCAGAAGGTCCTCTAGAAATCCCCCTTGCTGTGTGTGCTCAAAATGTGAGCCGAATCAGTTTACAGGGCCCAAAAAATCTGTGATGTGACAATTCTTTGAGCATGAATGAATATTAAAATCGCCTAGGATTATTATCGAATAAAAAGTGGTTTGTTTCTCCCTATAGACCTCTAAAAAGCATTTTAAATTACATAAATGTTCATTAGTAAAACTGCTTTCAAAGGAGTTATAAAAGTTAACAATGAGAAATTTTGATATATGGGCAGGCGTTACTTCCACCACTAAACAATTGCAGGTACCAGAATCCACCCAACAGTGTGTTCCTGGCAGTTTGAGGGAAATAAGAACTAATAATCCCCTCTTAGGTCTGCCAGCAGGTGAGGGCAGAGCGGGTTCCCAACAGCTTTTATACCCGTCCATCCAAAAATTGTTTTCACTGTCCCATGTTTCTTGTAGGCCAACCACATCATACTCCCTCAAAAAGTCAGACCTACTAAGATAATTTTTTTTGTTTCTCAGGCCATCTATATTCCAGCTAAGAACCCTTAAATGTGGTTTATCAACCTCACTAGCCCTATGACTGGAAATGGGCCGGGGAATAGCAGGACTAGGCTCGACTAAGCTGTGCTTCTCACATCATGTATGTTAACAAGATATGCCAGCATGCTTGTTGGGAAATCTGAAGCTCACATTGCTCCAATTTTACAGACCAAGCTATGCCCCTGTCTGCTCCCTGTTCAAAATTCTTCCAGCTTCTTACCCGTTTGCCACCAAGTATCCACGATGGGGCAGCGGCTCTCACCGACCACTCGGAAATACCACTCCCAGGCCTCTGTGTTGATGGGTTCGCCAACTGCAAGGGGAAGTTGGAAATTTGTTTATTAATGAAGAACTCGGTCTATTGTAGCCAATTGAGAACAGATGAAATGCTACATGACCCAAGAGTTAGGCTGTGAATCTATCTAAAGCGAACCTGAACAATGCTTTGGGTTGCTGACTATCAAGTGTACATAAAGACAGTTTGTTAATTATCGTATCCGATGCTACCTAGAATGGTTCTTGTCTACCAACCTTTCGTGATAAGCTGTCTTGAACAATGGGTTAGTTAGGTGAACTTACTATAATCTACTGGGGTATGGGTTTTTGAAGGATCAAACAAGGGTTTCATGTGGTTTGATAATTGGTCTTCCTATAATGCATCCAAAGCACGGTTCTTGATAGCTGGCCTTTCTATAACCCACTTACGTCAGAGACGTTGATGAGTGAATTTCCCATAATGCATCTAAAACAATGATTTAAAGGCTGCTTTTTGCATCATGTAATCAATCAATTATTTTGATGGATGACTCCCCCAATGCACCTGAAACTATGTGTTTGATATCGGACCTCTCAATTCCATACCTGAGAGTTTCATATGATGATCTTCCCATAATGTGTCTGAAACAATGAGAATAATAACGGATTTTCCCATAATGTACTCGCGCAAGGGTTTTGATGGATGACTTCCTCATAAAGCATCTCTAATCAGGTGATCAATTACTGATCTCTTAATGGCACACACAAGCTAAGTGATCAATAGCTGATCTCTTCATGGCGCACCCAAGCTATGTGATCAATGCTGCTCTCTTAACGGCACAGCCAAGCTATGTGATCAATGCTGCTCTCTTAATGGCACACCCAAGCTATGTGATCAATGCTGCTCTCTTAATGGCACACCCAAGCTATGTGATAAATGCTGCTCTCTTAATGGCACACCCAAGCTATGTGATCAATGCTGCTCTCTTAATGGCACACCCAAGCTATGTGATAAATGCTGCTCTCTTAATGGCACACCCAAGCTATGTGATCAATGCTGCTCTCTTAATGGCACACCCAAGCTATGTGATCAATGCTGCTCTCTTAATGGCACACCCAAGGTATGTGATCAATGCTGGTCTCTTCATGGCATACCCAAGCTATGTGATCAATGCTGCTCTCTTAACGGCACAGCCAAGCTATGTGATCAATACTGGTCTCTTCATGGCATACCCAAGCTATGTGATCAATGCTGCTCTCTTAATGGCACACCCAAGCTATGTGATCAATGCTGGTCTCTTCATGGCATACCCAAGCTATGTGATCAATGCTGCTCTCTTAATGGCACACCCAAGCTATGTGATCAATGCTGTTCTCTTCATTGCATACCCAAGCTATGTGATCAATGCTGGTCTCTTCATTGCATACCCAAGCTATGTGATCAATGCTGCTCTCTTAATGGCACACCCAAGCTATGTGATCAATGCTGCTCTCTTCATGGCATACCCAAGCTATGTGATCAATGCTGCTCTCTTAATGGCACACCTAAGCTATGTGATCAATGCTGTTCTCTTCATTGCATTCCCAAGCTATGTGATCAATGCTGCTCTCTTAATGGCACACCCAAGCTATGTGATCAATGCTGCTCTCTTCATGGCATACCCAAGCAATGTGATCAATGCTGCTCTCTTAATGGCACACCTAAGCTATGTAATCAATGCTGCTCTCTTAATGGCACACCCAAGCTATGTGATCAATGCTGTTCTCTTCATGGCACCCCCAAGCTAAGAGGTTTGAAGGATGACAGCCCCAGAATGCACCTTAAATGGTAAGTTTGATCTCAACGTAACGTACCTGAGCCGAGGGTTTTGATGGATGATCTGTCGTGTTTCTTCACCCATTCATCTCCATACTTCAGCAGCAGGCGGATGGCTGTTGGCGCTCCATAGAACTGGTTGATTCCTAAACGCTCCACGGTTTCCCAGTATCTCCCTGAAAGATGAAACTGAATAAGCCACTGCTAGGCCAAACTGCAAAGATGCGTCACAGTAACTAATTGTTTGTAATAGATTACGGGTGGGGATGACTTTACTGAAAAGTCACTAGAATTAGTAGCTTTGCAGATAAAAGGTTAGGTAAGTTATTGCCTAATATGATTTGTTGCTCACTTTGACCTATACCTACAGGGAACCTGTTAATTCCTTACGAAAGATATTTAGACTCAGCACAAGAATTCACAGTGGAAGACTGAAGGCAATGACAGTGGGTGTAAGCACATTCCGCTGCAAAGTTGACGTTGGCTTGTCCCGTACCAAAGTATACAACAAGCATTTGCAATGCAATACGTCTCGCATTTACGGGAGTTTGAGCTATTGACACCACTTGCAGGTTTTTAAAATACATAAATAAAAGGCATTGTTATTTACAATGCCAATAGCTGAAACGCTCGCAAATGCAAGACATATTGCATTGTAAATGCTTATCTTCATGAGGGGTTGAGTCAAGTGTTTGAAACAGGACACATATTGCAATCTATATATATTGAGAGCATAATATTCTATTGAGGTTATGGGTGGGATGTCTGGAATTATGTGACAGAGGAAGACCAAGTTGTACAGCAGGTTGACTAAATTATAGTGCACGGAAAGGCAAATTATGAGAACATCTTCCCATGAAAAACAGCTCAATGGAATGGCAGTTACATTTAATACTTATGTGGTACCTGTCTTACGAGGAAGTACTTTACGATTAAAGACACTGGATCTAAAAGCTATGCAACATGTTTGTAGTTATTTTACAGTCTGAGTGCACTGTTGAAATAACTGATGCTTTGATGTGAACGAGAATTAGTGTTAACAGCGAGGAAAAGAAACCAGGACAGAGAAGGAATCATTCTGTCCACCTTGTAAGATTTACATTTAAGAATTTCATTTTTTTTTCCTAGTGGAGACAAAAGCCCTGCTTAAATGCATCAGACGTGGATGTTTATATTGTCTGGGCAACATGGTCACATTTTTAAATGCCTGGTCTCATCATTAAATCGTTGACGGTGTCGGTTAAGTTTCTAAAGTGCCTGGCGCAGTTTTGCATCCGGAGGGCAGCACTTTTAGTAACTTCTGAGCTAGAATTTTTTGGTTTTTGCTAAAGTCTACAAATTATAAAGCAGATGATGGATTGCGGGGCAAGTGCGGCGCAGTTATATTTATAAAGAAGAAATTCCCCACTTTTTAATGAAGTGTTTGAATAAAACCTTGTTGCCTTGGTGTGAACTGTTTTACGAAGGCAACGCCCTGTCCCTGTCCCCCCAGTTTCTCTACAGCTCTCAGTACTGCCGGGGGTGGCGGGGGCTTGCATCGTGGGTCCAGGCGCTACACCCCAGTAGTGCCCACATCAGATACATGTATGCACCTGTAGAACAGCGCAGCCCATGCATTACTGTTGCACTTACAGTTAGAACAACACCAGTTGTTGGCGACGCAGTCTCTACAGTGCTCTGCTACCGCTGCAGGGGACGCTCTTCTTGGGGAGAGGGGAATACTGGGGGGACGGGGAGGAAGGGCAGTGGAAGCCTCTACATGGGCCTTAGGACGGCCCATCTTGTCAAATCTGAGCTGCACCCCGCGGCGCGAAGCAGAGAGCGAGGAGCTACAGAATGGGAGGGCCCATGGCCCCTGCCATGACCTTCGACCCATCCAGGTATAGATTTACATACATTCGGTGCTCCGTCACGTGCCCCATCCATACAATAGGAGGACGTGGCTCTTCCGTGACTTTAGTATGGGGCGACGGTCCTCACTGTAGTAGGAGGGGGAGACCAGCTGATTATTAGAGGAGGGGGGGGTGTCATCCTGGGGCCAGCAGAAAAATGGGGGCTTTTTATTCAAAGCTCAAAGGCCGGAAGTGCTGGGGCGAAATCACTGCTACGCCCAGGAAGCCTATATGGATACTTGGCAATGTTTGGATGGCCTGGTGCATGTGAAGCGCCGGGAGGGATGAGGTAGAGTCAGTCACAGCTCGGGCATGTCTGCAGCCAGAAAGAAAGCAGTGCTTTGTTTATTAGGCCTCAAATCATACACAAATGCTTTAGGGGCAGGAGGAGGAGTCAGTACTCACCGGTGAATGCTGAGCACAGAGGGGATCTCTACCTCATGTCCCAGCGCGGCCACAGTCCTGCCTCAGGCATGTGTGACCGTGAGCTGGCTCTGTTGCTGTGGCTCGCACGCTTCTCTCTTAGCACTAGACACCGTACGCGTGCACATCTCCTGTCCGGGCATGCACATCTCCTGTCTGGGCAGGATATATCAGTTCATGGACGTAAATCATCATGCAATTTTTCATACACATATAATAATAGACATTTTCAATAGAAAAGCACTAAAACAACTTTAAAGAAGCCCGCGAGTGGTACGGGCGCGACAAGCCTGCAAGATCCCTGCGAGGAGCAGGCGCCACCACAAAGCAGCGTCCTGCGAGTGGTGTGCAGACAAGCCCGCGAGTGGTGCGCACGTGACAAGGCCGTGAAATCCCTGCGAGGAGCGTGCGTCATCACAAAGCAGCATCCCGCGAGTGGCCGAAAGAGACGCCGTACGCGTGCACATCTCCTGTCCGGGAGTGCACATCTTCTGTCCTGAAATGCCGAAAGAGACGCCATAAGCGTGCGCATCTCCTGTCTAGCCCGCCGTGCACATCTCCTGTCCCCCTTCAGCCAAGAAACCGACATCAATAGATCTCGCCAAGGTGAGCACCGCATGCGCTGCGTCGCTAGGCGAGACCTAAAAAGTGATGGAGGATATGCTCTCTGCCACTGGTAATTACATGGGGCAGCATCTCTGTCCATCATTACTCTGCACACCAGGCCACCTCAGTTTGGGCCCAGTGACATGCAAATCAGTCTCGACCCTGTTCCAATTGGAACAGTCCAGGCCAAACTGCCGGGCCAGGTTCACCCTGAACTGGAACACAAGCAACCCAGTAGTGGTTTCGCTCTAGCTAGGGCTCGTCAGCCAAGTATAGCTTGGTTCCAGTGACACAGTATGCATGGGATCCACGTCTGGGCACACCCGTCCCACTTAGGGCGGCACAGTAAAGTGTATAAAAAATGATGGATAAAATGCTTGAATTATTCTCAGCCACTGGTAATTACGCAGGCTGCATCCCAGTTCATTGTTAATTTGTACACCAAGCCACCTCAGTTTGGATCCAGCCAAATGCAAATCAGTCTCAATCCTACTCCAATGGGAACAGTCCAATCTGAACTGCCAGGCCAGGTCCTCCTTGAATTTGGAATACAAGTAACCCACAACCGGTTTTGCCTTAGTTGGGCTCATAAGACAGGTATAGTTTGGTTTTAGTGTCATTCTATTTTTAACGCCAGTGAAAGCAGAAAATCTCCCAGCATCGATGGAAATTGCTATATTTTTCCAGCCGCCTTAGCAGGGTTATGTCACGTTGGCAGAGGAAAAGTCTTCAGAGTGTATAAGGGTATTTATTTAGCTTAGAGGCTGTCTCTTGATTATCATGATACCTAAGAAGATGTGTTAATTGTGGTAAGACAAAGCAGTTCTTATTCTGTATATGATAATTGTCAAGGCTTACTCATGCCTCAATGTCA
Organism: Triturus cristatus; assembly: GCF_964204655.1. Classification (NCBI taxonomy): domain Eukaryota; kingdom Metazoa; phylum Chordata; class Amphibia; order Caudata; family Salamandridae; genus Triturus; species Triturus cristatus. The sequence continues at coordinate 1,030,307,161 of NC_140592.1, forward strand.
GGGTGACCAGATATCGAAAAGCAGAAACGGGGCATTCTAAAGAGAAGTAGGACTACAATTTTACTCGACAGAGGAGCAAAGAGTGGCTTAACTGACAGCGCTTACCAAAAAGGAAAACACAGTCACTGGTGGCACAGTTTCATCTGTTAATTAAAGTGCTTTGTGATAAAGGTTGCTAATTAATTCAGCACTATAATCCTTTAAAAAAATGCCACTGCTGAATTAGTCGACCCTCTCTGAAAACTGAGACATAAGTTAAATTTACTGAAAGCTCCCAGGACAGATGGTGAAAAACAGGGACTGTGCTGCAAATGTGGGATGCCTGGCCAGCCTACGTAATGTGCTGCACAGATGAGTGCTAGCTGCACGGCTTAAGCTTTGCCTTACCGGGGTTGGGGTACACTGGGATGCTCTCAAAAAGCACTGTGGTGGCACCATTGCAGAGAGGACCATAGACTATATAGCTGTGCCCAGTGATCCAGCCGATGTCTGCAACACAACCAAACACATCCCCATCGTGGTAATCGAAGACGTACTGTATGCGACAAAAGAAAATACACAGTATTATATAATTTTACAATCGGGAGGTGAACGCACAATTTGAGATCTTTTTTTATTATTATTGTATTTAGCTATTTTAGTAGTGACTCTGCTATTCAGCAAGAATACATAGCTATACAACAAGGGTGTCACAAAGCAACCAATCAAACCAAGTCTGAAAATCCTCTCTGGTATATTCGCCATTCCATGTTATTAACATCTTGTCTACCCCTTCTGCCTCGCTCTGTGGTCGTAGTTGTGTTCTGATGTCTTACGCCTAAAGTCTACTGAGTGTTAATCCATCAAGGAGGCCATGGGAGCAATCCTCTAACATCAGATGAATGGAGAACAATAGGAAATGTGACTCTGCATGGTTGAGGCATACACTGTGTGCATGAGGGTCATGTGACTATTAATCCAAGCGCTCCACCTTACCGCACCTTCAGCCAAATCCTGCAGAACTTGACTCTAGCTACTGGGGCTCAGTGGTTGGCGGCTACTGCCTGTCTTGAGCCTGGAGCTATTGTAAGTCAGCAAGGGCTTGGGCAGTTTCTGACGTGTAGTGAGTGACCAAAGGCCTGATTAGCACAGGCTCCAGGAGCAGTACCAGAAGTTCACGGCTGGAGATCTCTGCCAGCCGGCCTCCTGCAGCGAACGGTGGGGTCCAGGCCTGTGCTTCATCACCCCTGGGAGAGCTACACCACAGAGCCCAGCATCAATTACTTCAGTGCTCTCACTTTGCGGGCCATGTGGTAGTTCTGCGCATCATTACCATGTCTGCTTGGACCTCATCTCTATCCACTAGTGTGACCTACTTTCTCTCAATACAAAACAGTAGGTCGACTCCTGATAGCATTGAGTAATAATTTGATCTGCTGGGATCTATTACAACCCTTTAGGGTTCGTTTTACTAATATTTCTTTTAAATGATTTGCCAAATCGAATCTACATATTACTTCTTTCTAAAAATAGCTCAACTTTGCAACCAAAGACCTTGGCAATGTCCTTATCCTGAAATGTATCTCCTCATAACAATTTGAGTCACGTGCTTTGCTGTTAATGAAATACTGCATCTTGCGTGCATCAATTTCAAGATGGCCTCTTAATTTAGCAACACACATGAGCAGATGTGCAGGCGGCTCCAGAGTCAACCGATCATTTATCAAAGGCAGCCCTCTAAGGGCGCGAGGCAACAGCGGCAGCAGGTGTACCACGAAGATGCATCTCCCAGCCCACAGCAACCTGCCCCACCATGATGATGCAGGCAGAGGCTGTACACTTCACAGAGGACACTGGAACAACAAGGGGGCTGGGCAGATCGCAATAGAAGGAGGGTTAACATTGGCAATAACATGTCAGAGGAGCGGGGGAAGTAGAGCGTCTACAGCAGCAGAAAGCACCAGCCATAGTGGCATTGAGTCCTGCTGTCAGTGAGTGATGTCGAACCTCCAGCAGTATCACTTCCAACCCCAGCAACACATGCATTTGCTGGGTTAACCAAATAGTCACCTTCCATAGGCAGCGACGGCTCCTCCGCTATGGCGGAGGAGCGTCGCCTACTGCTTCACAGCAGTGTCAATTTTAGAAATATAAAATCATGATAACTCAGTTATTATCATTTTATGGTTCGTGTCCATCTGCGTTGCGGGCGGGTGGGTAGGTGGTGCTGCTCTGCTCTGGGTACAGGGCAGAAGTGGTTTACCCACTCCTAAGTGCGCAGTGACTGTTTGGTCGGCCCTCTCGGGCCGCCCCAAAACAGTCATGCACACTTCCCTGTTCTCCATGCAGGTGGCAATACAGCCTGCATGGAGAACATGCCCACCCCTCCAGGCCCTGGCTGAGAGCCGTGTCATGGCGCTCAGATCAATCGCAACGCTGCATTGCAGCATTGCGATTGGCTTAGGGGAGGGAGCCTGGCCACCTGCTTCCTGTTCCTGTCGGAGGTCAGAGAGCAGAAGCAGAGAAGACGCGGGACCAGGCCTCAAGGTACGTTTTTGTTTATCCTCCCCATCCCTCTGTGTGACACCCCCACGTGACACCCCTGAACCCACTACCCCCACTCTTGACCCCCGTGCCCGCCACCCCACCCGCGAGCCATGCCAGCCGCCCCTGTCCATAGGAAGATGGGAAGTCCATTTGCATAAAATGGATGAATGCACTGCAGTGCTCCATAAGGATGTATTGTGATGCAAGTAACATTTAGACATACGCAGACATTAGTAGGTTAGAAGAAGGTGTATTATAAGCTAAATAGATACATACATGACCCCACCAGAAGCATATGTAGATGGTGAGCCCTGTTCTTCTGGCTTAACAGCCCTCCAAGGGACCCTCATAACCATGACATTCCAATACATCATTGGGTAACCTGACAAGCAGTACACTGCACAAAACATGCTGCTAATATAACCACCACAAAACCACACACATTGGCCAGACAAGCATGAGTAAATGGTAGAACACACAATACAGATAAGTCGCTATGACAGACTATTCATAATCCCATCCTCGTCGCCATTGTTGAGATGCTGAATAGCATGTAAAAATACAAAAATGCATAGTTATGTTAGGAGAGGGTTTATTGCATGGTAGATAGGCACATGAATGACCCCATCAGGAGAAGGTTTACTTAGATGATCAGCCCTGGTCCTTCTGATTCAACCACTCTCCAGGGAACCCTTGGGACCCTGACACTCCATCACATCATGAGGACAACACAGGATGCTTCATCATGCAACAGAAGAATACGCAATATAATGTAGGGATTTTTTGTGATGAATCTACAAGGTACTTCCTGTTGATGGGTCTATTTCGTGAAGAAACACTCCAATAATTCCATTCTAGTGGTGCTAAAGTGCATGCGCAAAGACCGTAGGAAGCACATTCGCCATCTTGTTTAGGTCTCGCCTGACCCAGCGCTTGTGCTGCTCTGGCAAGACTTAAAGTAAGGGCTTCAAAAAATGCTACCGCCGGCCACAGCTTGCAGTGCATGTGCGTGGGCGCGCGCTTGAGCAGAGGCGCCATATGGCGTGATTACTGCTGCGCGCGCACCACTCGTGCACATGCACTGCAAGCTGTGGCTGGCGGTAGCATTTTTCCCCCGCCACGGCAGTCATTTCTCGAAGCGGGGGCTTGCTTTTTTTTTCCCTGTTTATTACTTCTATGTAGTAATGGCGGCACCCGTGCGTTAGCTTAAACATCTTAGGCTAAAGTCGGGTGCTGAGATTGCTTCAAAAGTAAAGAAATAGACAATTCTTTACTTTTGAAGCAATCTCGGCATCCAACTTTAGCTTAAGATGTTTTAGCTAAAGCACGGGTGCCGCCATTACTACAGAGCAGTAATAAACAGAAACAAGCATTGGCATAGCCAATAGATCTCGCTTTTGGGACCTTATAAGTATTTAGTTATGCAACTGTTGCATGGCTAAACACTTATAGGGTCCCAAAGGTGAGACCTATTGGCTATGTCAATGCTTGTTTTCGTAGTGTTTTATACAACGCGAACTAGAACCTAAGATATCGGGTATCAGAGCGCTTTACATGAGCACCAGTATCGTTACACAGACACATTCATTTTTGTTAGGCATGGGGAGATTAAGTGATTTGCCCAGAATCACAGGATGTTGAGCGTCGTTGCCGAGACTCGAACCCGTTTCCCCAGCTTCGAGGTCGACTGCTCTAGCCGTAAGGCTACATCCGCTCCCCATTTGAAGTGATCTGGCCCCATGCATCCCTAGAGTCATACAAGACTTGCACAGGAGGGATCATTTTGGAAGCAGAACAAAGACTCTGCCTGTTGACACCTATAACAGCGAGAACATCCCAGACATTTTAAAAAGGGCCCTTTCTCTCTGGATTTTTACACAAATAACTGTACACCAACATTGGGACTGCCTTTGAGGTCCTCAGTGTCTGCTTATTTGCTGGATTTGCAATGAGTTCCTATAAAAAAAGAGACTTCTGTTTAAGACCCTTGTTTTGGTTCACAGGGCCTTTAACTAGACTGGAGCCAGATATCTTAGGGCAAAGATTCGTTTCTATGCTCCTTCCAAATGTCTTTGCTCTGCCAATGCTTTTTGGCAAAAATTCCTAGGATCTTATGATCCAGTGCGGGAGGCAGATCCTTCTATTTTCTAGGGCCATCTGCCTGGAATAAACTGGCTCCTGAACTTTGGGTCATCCCAGTTACATCCGTGTTCGGAAAGAAACTAAAGACATGGCTTTTTAATCTAGCTTAAATTTGCATTGGTTCCCGGTGTAGTGATTACAGTGCGCTATACAAATGCCCTTTCATTCATTCATTAGAAGATGGACATGGAAACCATTGGTGCAAGCACATGCGGGTTGCTGAACTGAAACATATGGGTCATGGGACTGGGATATGTGCCTATGGAAAGAAGACATCTTTGAATGGAACACATATTGGTATATCTCTTGTGATGAGCAGAATCTATTTCATGTAGATTGTCCCACAATACTTAAATGAATTATTGAAATGTATATGGTGCCATCTTGGAGTGCCACCCTCTGATTTGATAAACATGCAGACAACTCACTGTGGTTAAGTACTGATTGAATGCATGGAAAGACGCCCATTACAGCACACTATGATTTAGAAACAAGCAAACCATGGTATGTTAGGTTTAGACCAGGCACATATTAATTTTCTGTGGGTGGTATGCCAAGGCAAGGCCCTAAAATAGTGGTGTTCCTCAAAACATTGTTGTCAACGTTACCACTAGAATTGATACCACAATTACTAATACCATTGCATAGTACGGAATCTGGGTGCATTTTACAGTTCTGGGATTCTTGTTGACCAGAGTCAAAGCGATCTGTTAATAGTTCATCAATTTCAGGTTCTAGTTATGTTTAGAGGCATCTTTGCCTTTCATGTTGTTATGATGCCTTAATATATGTATGTGAGGGTGTGGTAGGTTTAAGTTAACTTCATTAGGATGGTTGAATGCAGTAGTGTCAGAATGATGGATTTACTATTCAGGTGGTATAGTTGTAGGACTGCCTTTCTATATGTATGTGAAGATGAGGTAGGTTTAAGTTGGCTTCATTAGGATGGTTGATGGTTGAATGCAGTAGTGTCAGAATGATGGATTTACTATTCAGGTGGTACAGTTGTAGGACTGCCTTTCTATATGTATGTGAAGATGAGGTAGGTTTAAGTTGGCTTCATTAGGATGGTTGATGGTTGAATGCAGTAGTGTCAGAATGATGGATTTACTATTCAGGTGGTATAGTTGTAGGACTGCCTTTCTATTTGTATGTGAAGATGAGGTAGGTTTAAGTTGGCTTCATTAGGATGGTTGATGGTTGAATGCAGTAGTGTGAGAATAATGGATTTACTATTCAGGTGGTACAGTTGTAGGACTGCCTTTCTATATGTATGTGAAGATGAGGTAGGTTTAAGTTGGCTTCATTAGGATGGTTGATGGTTGAATGCAGTAGTGTGAGAATAATGGATTTACTATTTAGGTAGTATAGTTGTAGGACAATAGCCAACTATCGTGCAGCTACTTTATGTGCATAACGCGCCAGCAGTTGTGTCTCATCTGCACAGTTATTGGAGTCCAATGTTTCAGTACAGCTCCATCACAATGTGCCATTGCGGTATCAGATGCTAAGTGCTTGCAGCCATGTTATTTTTTTTTTTGTCAAAATTGTTTTTTATTAGCTTCAGAAAAGGCATAACAAACAGTACAGACCAGAACATGTGTCTCGTAGCCGAGTGGACCGTCAAGCAGTAGGGGATACAACATCAGAGTACCGACCTTCCTCAAAACCCAGAAGAGGCGAGCCTCCCCCATAGGAACACTCGCTAATGGAAGGGTACAGAGTAGCTAGAATAGGGAGAGGGTGCAAGCCCGGAAATATACCCCGGAGACCCCCAGTGGGCGTCTATCGGGTTCTAACAGACCTGCGCCGGCCAGTACTCCAAAAGGCTCAGGCAAACCACCAGCTGACACTGTGTCATGAAGCTGTAGAACCTGTTTACGAACCCCCCCCCCCCCCAACTCCCCACAATCCCTCCCGCCCCACCCCACAAAATATAAGAGGAAAGAAAGAAGAGAAAGATAGAGAAATAGAGAAAGAGATGGGAGGGGCTCCGGTAGAGCCATGTTATTTTTACGATGGGACCAGGATTTGTGCCTTTGTGTACTCTTGGTGTAGGGCAGTGTGTAAGTTAAACTTGACATGGATCTCTGCCAAGGAACATAAAGCTCAGAAAAAGTGGGCCCAGAGTTGTGCAGTGCACCTGATCAGGACAGGAATGGCTTTTTTTTTTATCCCAAAAGGATGATGCAGGTGGTCTTCTCCAGAAGATCTGTTGGGTGTAAGGTTGCTGTGTGGCAGAGAGACATATCTAGAGGCAATGCAAGCTCTGCCATCACTGATGCATCGATCCCACTTTAGCCATTTGTTAGCGGCAGTAAATCAGTAAAAACTGGGAATAAATAAAGAATCTGACACTGGTTGTTTTCCTGATTGTGGTGAATTCAAGATAGGCAAACTTGCTATCGAAGATCAGCCTCTTGGGTGTGGTCCCTCGTGCAGAAATGAATCGCTACTCCAGTATGGTGGAAACAATAGATAACTACTATCTCAGACTAAGCTTTGGACAAAGTTTCCAGACACTGCATCACAAGAAGATTATTGTCCGGTCCTGCCACATTCGCACGCCCATAACTAATCGGGTTCTACCAAGCAGATGCAGGGACTCCGGTGTAGGGAAGGTGCAATGAGTGATGGAGGGAGTCGTCGTTGGCATGAAGTGCTCACAGGTTGCATTCACTGTCATCTCAACAACTTAGTACTGGGTCCAAGGCTTTGATTGGGGGGATGGATACCGAGCCCGTCTTCCGGCTTCCTGTCTAATGATGCGTAATCTCGTGCACCTTGCAATAACTGGTTTCACCTGAATATTGGAAGCATTACCTCTGTGAAATGAAACTGGCTTGATTTCATACCAACCTAAATGTCCAGGACCCTTCCTTATGACACATAAATGTTCAGCACGTTTCTAGAGTGCCCGTGGGGGCATTGGGCTGGAGGGGCACAGTGAGTACGTAAGTCCATCCGCACTGCACAGTCCCTGACTGCACGTCTACCCATATCCTGACATTGATCTCTGCTTCCAACCCCATGTCAACATCACACACAACCAACATCATTCTGGAGCGATACAGCCACGGTGTGACTCTTCAGTTGGATTGTGTGTGTTCCGTGAGGTGTATTAATCTACAGCAATGCAACCTTGGCTTTTCAAGACACCTTGGCTGCTTTAATGTCCTGTCACACTCTGCACCCATCAGCTCCTGCCCAAATATGGCCCTCCACCCTGTATACACTTCAGATTCATCTCTGGCCTGTCACCACATGAGGTTCCAGATGGAACTTCTGCCCTTTATTTGACTTTACATTGTAAGCATTCTTAAAGAAAATAGTGAAAGACTTGTTGAGTCATACTGGTGTTCCGCTCCCTACCCTCCGCATCATAGTTTTTGTTCTCACGTCTGATCCGCTATAATCTTCTAGGAACTCATGTTCGATTTGTTCCTGATACACCACATTTTCTTTGCGCACAGCATACCACTGCTTTGTGGAGCTGGGTTGCGCTACATAATGGACTGAAAATAAATGCGGCCCTGGCAGCAGCGCTGGCGTGCGTGCACGCACACACACCCACATACACACCTCCCCATTTTACATAGGGAAAAGCAAGGACCCTAGTTATGGGTCACGAGAAGGACTTTTGAGGGGTAAGAAAGCAGTCTACCTCATTGCTACAAGTGTGCAGGTAAAGATTCCTTTATCCCTGTCCTTTAATTTGCTGCCACCACCACAGTCCCCACAGTGGCTGGTTTGAGGAGCACTGTTCACCCTCACCTTGATAGCAAATGTGCTTTGGTCGAACCTCTTTTGAGCAGAGCTCAATGTCTCTTGAATAAATGCAGAGCATCTGCACTGGACTTGCACACTGCAAAGTACACCAAAAGGAAAGTCTTAAAGCATCTAAAAAAACAGCTGGGTGGGGCACCACCTTTTTAACAGATTCCCTGTGCTGTTCATACAGGCCTTATTTACATGCTCACCCCGTGCCTTCCCTCCACAGCCTGTTCTTTCCTATTCGCCGCTTTCCCCTTCTCCACAGCCATGCGTTTCTATATTACCTTCCCATACCATGCCAACGCAGTTCTGTATACTACACTAACCCTCTGCTCTTCCTCAACACTTCATTTTCCTTATTCCAATCATGTTCCCTTTCTCTACAACCCGGCTTTTACATATTCACTACTTGTGTCTAGCATTCACAACCTCGTTTTACTTCATGTTCTCCGCAGTTTGATGTTCCTCATTGATCTCTGTTCTCTTTCTCAGGGCCCTGCAGTTTCATTTTTGACCTTGTGTCCTACGCTCCTCTGTCTCACTTTTCAAATTCAGCCTTTGCGTCTCTCCTCCAAACACTTGTTTTATTATATGCACCACGTGCCCTCCCCATGCAGCCACATTTTACCATAATACCTTATATCTGTAGATTGCAAAGCTTTTTTTCCATATTCACTCCCTGGGCCCCTCCCCCACAGCCTCATGTTTTCAGGTTCATGCGATGTACAACCATCTACACTCAGGTGTTACAATGGACCCTCCTGTGTGCCTGCTCTTCAACATCACTTTCCATACTTAGCGCCCAGTGTCGTCCTTTCACAGCCTGTTTCACCCCATTCCCTCCTTCTGTATCCTATGTTGTGTTACTCATGCTCTGCATCCTTCCGCCACAGCCACGTTCTTCCAGTCACCCCTTTCCCTTGCTACAGAGCCTTGCTTTTATATCTTCACCAACAGCGTTCTGCCTCCACATTCTCCCTTTTCCATATTCACCCCATGCCCTGCCTCCAGTCTCCCTTTTCCATATTCACTCCTATGCCCTGCCTCCACATTCTCCCTTTTCCATATTCACCCCATGCCCTGCCTCCAGTCTCCCTTTTCCATATTCACCCCTATGCCCTGTCTCCACAGTCTCCCTTGTCCATATTCAACCCTATGCCCTGCCTCCACAGTCTCCCTTTTCCATATTCACAGCTATGCCCTGCCTCCACAGTCTACCTTTTCCACATTCACCCCATGCCCCGCCTCCACAGTCTCCCTTTTCCACATTCACCCCATGACCTGCCTCCACAGTCTCCCTTTTCTATATTCACCCCATGCCCTGCCTTGACAGTCTCCCTTTTCCACATTCACAGCTATGCCCTGACTCCACAGTCTCCCTTTTCCATATTCATCCCATGCCCTGCCTCCACAGTCTCCCTTTTCCATATTCACCGCTATGCCCTGCCTCCACAGTCTCCCTTTTTCCATATTCCCTTCAGGCTCTGCCTCCAGAGTCTCCCTTTTCCATAATCACCCCTATGCCCAGCCTCCACAGTCTCCCTTTACCATATTCACCCCTATGCCCTGCCTCCACAGTCTCCCTTGTCCATATTCACCCCTATGCCCTGCCTCCACAGTCTCCCTTTTCCACATTCACAGCGATGCCCTGCCTCCAGTCTCCCTTTACCATATGCACCCCTATGCCCTGTCTCCACAGTCTCCCTTGTCCATATTCACCCCTATGTCCTGCCTCCACAGTCTCTCTTTTCCACATTCACAGCTATGCCCTGCCTCCACAGTCTCCCTTTTCCATATTCACCCCTATGCCCTGCCTCCACAGTCTCCCTTTTCCACATTCACAGCTATGCCCTACCTCCAGTCTCCCTTTTCCATACTCACCCCTATGCCCTGCCTCCACAGTCTCCCTTTTCCATATTCACCCCTGTGCCCTGCCTCCACAGTCTCCCTTTTCCACATTCACAGCTATGCCCTGCCTCCAGTCTCCCTTTTCCATATTCACCCCTATGCCCTGTCTCCACAGTCTCCCTTGTCCATATTCACCCCTATGTCCTGCCTCCACAGTCTCCCTTTTCCACATTCACAGCTATGCCCTGCCTCCACAGTCTCCCTTTTCCATATTCACCCCTATGCCCAGCCTCCACAGTCTCTCTTTTCCATATTCACCCCTATGCCCTGCCTCCAGTCTCCCTTTTCCATATTCACCCCTATGCCCTGCCTCCACAGTCCCCCTTTTCCATATTCACCCCTATGCCCTGCCTCCACAGTCTCCCTTTTCCATATTCATCCCATGCCATGCCTCCACAGTCTCCCTTTTCCATATTCACCGCTATGCCCTGCCTCCACAGTCTCCCTTTTTCCATATTCCCTTCAGGCTCTACCTCCAGAGTCTCCCTTTTCCATAATCACCCCTATGCCCAGCCTCCACAGTCTCCCTTTACCATATTCACCCCTATGCCCTGCCTCCACAGTCTCCCTTGTCCATATGCACCCCTATGCCCTGCCTCCACAGTCTCCCTTTTCCACATTCACAGCGATGCTCTGCCTCCAGTCTCCCTTTACCATATTCACCCCTATGCCCTGTCTCCACAGTCTCCCTTGTCCATATTCACCCCTATGTCCTGCCTCCACAGTCTCTCTTTTCCACATTCACAGCTATGCCCTGCCTCCACAGTCTCCCTTTTCCATATTCACCCCTATGCCCTGCCTCCACAGTCTCCCTTTTCCACATTCACAGCTATGCCCTACCTCCAGTCTCCCTTTTCCATACTCACCCCTATGCCCTGCCTCCACAGTCTCCCTTTTCCATATTCACCCCTGTGCCCTGCCTCCACAGTCTCCCTTTTCCACATTCACAGCTATGCCCTGCCTCCAGTCTCCCTTTTCCATATTCACCCCTATGCCCTGTCTCCACAGTCTCCCTTGTCCATATTCACCCCTATGTCCTGCCTCCACAGTCTCCCTTTTCCACATTCACAGCTATGCCCTGCCTCCACAGTCTCCCTTTTCCATATTCACCCCTATGCCCTGCCTCCACAGTCTCCCTTTTCCACATTTACAGCTATGCCCTGCCTCCACAGTCTTCCTTTTCCATATTCACCCCATGCCCTGCCTCCAGTCTCCCTTTTCCATATTCACCCCATGTTCTGCCTCCACAGTCTCCCTTTTCCATATTCACCCCATGTTCTGCCTCCAGTCTCCCTTTTCAATGTTTACCGCTATGCCCTGCCTCCACAGCCCCCCTTTTCCATATTCACCTCTAAGCCCTGCCTCCTCAGTCTCCCTTTACCATTTTCACCAACTGCACAGTCTCACTTTTCCGTATTCATCCCTGCGCCTTGCTTGTGTAGTCTCACTTTTTCGTTTTCACCTCGTGCCTGCTTAATAGTTCCCCTTTTCTGTATTCTCCCACCTCTCACTGTCTGTACAATCTCACTTTTCCATATTCTTAGTGTGTCCTCCTTCCATATTCACCATGCACTGCTGCTGTAGTCCACTTTTTCATACTCACTCATAGTTTCGTTGTTAGGTCTAGCTTGATAGCACAGATGTCGATACCTTATGTTCTCAACTTAGAAAAGGTCTTTCAGGAGTAGCCCAGGGCTAGGCTAATCTACATGCAGGATTACATACTCTAACATGGCACTCCTTGTAAGAAAGGTGCTTTCTTTTAAATTCCTACAATGCCTTTATTTGATGTGGAAGACTGGAACGCAGCAACTTGCCTCGCCTCAGTGTTCGGAAATGCAAATGTGTGAGATGTACTAAAGCTGAGTAAAGGTGTACATAATACCAAAAATCTCTGACAACTGTTTACAAACTAGGAAGAGTGAAATATTTTTTCTGATTTGAACATGGAAAGGCCTCTTGAAAAGCTCCCTTTCAAAGGTACACGTTATTACCCAGAGCCATGGAACCAGCAGATGGATAAACTGGAGAAAATGTGGGTAGCTTTCTGTTTCCGGGTGCCAGATACAAAGGATTAAAAATGGGCTTCATCAAGGTAGCTATATATACGAAATGTTTGTTTACTGTCGACAGCATGAGCAGTAGCAAAACATGGATGTTATTTCGAGTGTCCTGATGCTGGATAGGAGTAAAGATGTTATATGTCAGACAATGTTATTTAATCAGACGTTGTATGTGTTCTTTTACAACGTAAGCAGGCTTACCAGAGCTCTCCTTCTTGTGTACTTATGAAGAGGCAGAGAGAACAGGACATTCATGCACAGGGTACTGACACTGGTATGACTGGCCTCTGGTAACATAATGTGTAGTTGTAAAGTGCATGTTCACCCGTGGGCATCTTGGCGCTGAATAACAGATGTTTATTGTTATCCACTTCAATGGTACTAATTTTATCGACCTCAGAAGGATGAAAGGCTGAGTGAACCTGCCGGGATTTGAACCTGTGACCATGAGGTCGAACACAGGCCCCTACAGTAGACACATTAGTCCACTAAGCCCCAGACCCCAGTAAGGATAGTGCTTAACACTGAGTTAGCGCAAGTCTACTCCCGGACACCAGAGTCCACACTCCTGAGGAACTGGCAGCACAGCACTGCAGTTCCCCATCCATTCCTTTGAACTAGGCCATCCCTGGGAGCTCCACAGAAACATTCACAGCCAGCTGAAGGCTAGTACCACTATGTAACACTCTTACAGTGCCTGGACCCTACTAAGCACTAATAGCTCCTTTCACAAGACCACGGGTGATCGGATTAAACAAAGTTATGTGTTATACTTAGTTCGTTAAGGGGGCAGGAGGAACCACTTTTTATTATGCCAAACTGCGTTCTAAACACAACTTTTCATTTAAACAAACTCTTTAAGAAGTATATGAATGTACAATGGATACGCTCAGGACTAGTGCACGGATTTTTAGCACTCTGGGCAAAATACCATTTTGACGTTGGAGCGTCCACTGCACTTTTTCCCCACCATTGACATAGCCAATAAGGCTGTCTTTCATGTGATAAACATCTGTGTGTGTAACACGTCGACAGCATCTGTGAAAGCCTGTGTTTATGTGCTTATGCACGTTAAAGTAAAGCCTATTGTCTTTGCCAATGGTTGTTCAATTTCCACCCATTGTGTACTCCTGCTACAGCCTCGTTTTTTCATACTCCACCCTGTGTCGTACCTCTGCATTTTCATTATTTCTTATTCACTGTATAAGCCTTTCCAACACTGCCTTATTTTTCCATATTTTCCAACATATCCAACATCTACACATTGACTATTCCTCCTACAAAGCCTGTTTTTCCTATATTAACTTCTTTTTATATTTCCACCAGTCTCGTTTTCTCCCATTCACCCACCGTAGTCTTCTCCCACACCCCCATTTGTTCTCTTTTTATCCTGCGGGTGAGTCTTTCCACCACTTTCGCATTTTACTGCATTCCACCATGGCCTCTCCTACGCAGACAGGTTTTTCGCTATTTGCTCTCCCTCCATGTCCTCCCTCTACAGACTTGTGATTCCATTTCAATCCCTTGTTCACTTCATTCACGGTCTCGATATTCCATTTCTGCATCTTGTGCACTTCCTCTACACTACGTTATTGCACACCCTGGATTTTCCATGATGGCACTGGCCGTCCTTGGAACCTGCTATCAGCCTGATGGAAAGTGCTGTACCAGGCCTCTGCCGAGGCTATATTTAGGGCGTTTGGCTCTCACCCAGGAAAAGACAGATAAACAGAGAGCTGAGAGAGCTGTGGAGTTTATGAAATACTCAAGTTCACTGTCGAGGACACATGAGTGTACCGTCCACTTAGAAACTGCGAGTCCGATTCACAAACTGCATTTTGAGGAACACAAAGTAGTATCACTATTTACTACAAAATGCAATTCACAAACTTACAGGTGTAAATCTCCAACGCGCCTCAGATTTCTGGGGGGGATATCTCTACACATGTAAGTTTACTACTTGTAGTAAATATGAGAGGGGCCACGGGGAGTGTGGGACAGTGGGGAATATCAATATCTACTACAAAATGTAAAGGGTTTGGGGAGAAGAGAGAGACTGGTCACTTCAAACACAACTCACACAAGAGTAAACACGTTGTAATTCACAAACTACACTTCTAAAGTTGTACAGCCGTAAAGGTGGCAAAACAGTACCAAATTTATTCCAGCCCTGCCCTGCAGTAAATCAAGCACCACACATGAACACTCACAGGTGCTGCAAAACCCTTAAAAAATAAGAGGCACAGACTGAAAACAACACCCCTTAAAAAATAATGTTAAATAAGTCAAATTGATTATATATACATGTGTGTAAAGAATAATGTTAAAAAACTATATATAATCAGTAAATAATTGTTTATTTGATTGAATAATAAACCTAATATTAAAAGAAAATTAAATTAACGGGTAAAACTTTGTTAAAAAATGAAGAATTATTTTAACCCAATTCAACACATAACGTTTAACAAAATGTAAAACATATTAAATAAAAATTGTAATTGTGGATGAGATTTTTTTAAAATTATTGTTTAAGAACTATGTATAAATTAAAGACATATATTTTAACACATTTAATTTATTGAGTTAATATGCTATAACATTTTATTAGTTTGATTTTTATAATAAATATCTTAATATAATTCTACTCGTTTACTCGTTTTTTTTAAAGAATGCTCAACTTTAATAATTTTACCTATACTTTTCCATAGTGCTGTCTACCTATGTGTGACAACTTATTAGTACAAACTTTAAAATCATAAATGTACTCTTAGATGTGCATGTGCATGTGCATGTCCATGGTTGGTGCAAGGGTCCCAGTGTTGCAAGCAGGATTGCTTTTGTGCAGGAAAGGACACCTTTCTGCACACAAAAATCTTAGACATTTTTCTTTTTCCTAGTGTGATGCGCAACACATCACGCTCAGAAAAAGGAAGTAACAAGGAGAAATAAAGATATTTCTCCTCATTACACCTACGTCTGGGAGGTGTACCATTATGACGCATTCCCAGGTTTAGAGCTCTTTGTAAATCTGGGAATGTGCCAAAATCCATGGTGGATGCGTGGGAACGTTTTCATTCCACCCATGGAACAACCCCGTGCTGCAAGGAAACACAAGGCTGCGAAGTGCACTGTCTTGTGTTACCTACGATTTACTAAACCGCAAAGCCACGCAAGGTGGCTTTGCCTGGGTTAGTAAATCCCATTTAAGGGCTTGTGTTATGTTGCATCGTCTTGCGTGACTGAAAGGCAACGCATGCCCTTACTAAATCTGGCCCCCCGGGTGTATTTAACACCAGTAGACACGTTTTTACGTATTGGATAGTGATAAATGACACATTTAGTTATGGCTGCAAAGAAAATTAAAAATCAGCAATGGTTTTGGACATGCGTTTGCTGGCGCAAGTACATAAGAATGTGAAATAGGATAAAGCTGGAGGTGGTACCTGATCTGGGTTTTAAAAGGAGCTGGAAGATCGCAGACACAGTGGAAAAGTCTGCAGGCCCTAATCTTCAGTCACCGTCTGACTTTACATTTTTTCTCCAGAGACGCCCTTGAGTAAAAAAAATGTAACCACCCCACACAAAATTGCCCACAGTTACCCCCAAAATGATGGAACTGATACGCCCTCTTTAAATTTAGAATGTAAATTGTCAAATATTCTTCTTCTGCCTAGAATCTAACAACCTATTGCCATCCCATTGAGCCCTCGAAATGAAGCCATCTCTACAGCTTGAATACCAACTCATATGCCTTATTTTTTGATCCCTCCCATACAACCTCACCCTTTAGAGCATCAGCTGCAATCATAAGCGTAAAACTGGATGCAGAAATTCTAGGCGTAAAACCGGATGCATAAGGGGCACTTTCAGGATCCTCTGTGCAACACACCAAGGAAATCTATCATTTGTACACTTATGCTGGGACCTTCTGGTCTGGTGAGCTGAGCTCCTGTCAGACATTTCCTAGACCAGATATGGGGGAATGAGGTATTTTATTCACCGAGAAAAACTAACACCACACATGAGGTTTTACCAGCCACAGCACATACCTCCTACGATGATAAAATGGAATAAAACATGGTGAGTTCAGTGCAGCAAATCTGTATGTATTGGTACCTACTTGCATTTCCCACGTTATATTTTGGCATGTTTGATCTGTCGAAATGTACCTAGTGAAGGAATATTGTGGTGATAGGGGCAAAGTTTGTACGGTAATGACCGCAATACTCCGAATTCCAATATGTGCAGTAACAGGAGTATATCAGAATTAAAAAGCCCACTCCTAATCGAGGCCGCTGTGATCTGAATCAATATAAAGCGCTCTGTTGACATGAGCCTACTACAACAACACTTGTGGCCGAAGTTGATCTGACATTCTATCTAGCATTTGTCTGACAAAGCGTCTGTTTTAGTTCTTTCCCTCTCTTACTCACTAGAGGGCGCTAAAGGCCCGCGCATTCAGTCGGCCAGCTCCTACTCGGTAGGACTGATACTCTTAAAACAGCGATGGCACTTTTCAGCAGGACTCGAGCTAGTTTGGTTTCTCAATACTTTCTGCTACAACCAAGTGGTGCAAAGTGTTTATAAAGTCAAAGTAATGTAAATTACTCTTCCAGTTGTTTTGTGCTACTTTGAGTAAAGTGGGTTGTCATATTTTTGACGCAAAACCATATCAACTCAAATCGCTGCGCTTGCGCAAAAAATAACCCTGCTTGAGGCAGGCGCTAAGTAGGAGAAAGTGTACAGTTTTGCCTAACTTGTCACACCTGTACAACACACACTGTACAACAGACATCCAAAGTGTGAAATGTCTAAAAGTTTGTCCAGGCGTTGGATTTTGCACTGGGAGAATATCCTTCAAGTACAAAACCCATGCCAGCCATCACACACGCTCCTCTGCACACGGTGCAAAGGTGTGCGTACGGAGCTGGGCAGTCGGTTTGTGCATCAGTGCTGGGGAAGAGAGCAGCAGCGCCATATCTTAATATACATAGCTCTGCGCAGTTCTCTCCACTCAGGTGCAACGCAGTGCAGCAGTCAGTTTTCAGCAGGGCTCCTACGTGTTTCAAGGGAAACTGCACTTTTCAGCAGTGCTACTGCACATTTTCTGCCAGTGCCATGACATCGCTGCATATCCAGTGGCAGCCGGCACAGGTAACAGCGGTGGGGCAGGGTGGGGATAGGGGAAGTCGACCTACGACGGGATAAGTTAAATTAAAAAAAATATAACCACTTACCTTGCGCTTGCCGCATCGCCGACTCTGCAATGCAGCGAGTGCAAGGTAACACACCAGAACATGAGCTTCTATGGGAATTCACAAGGGCATAAAGAGGCGATAATTTTAACTCTGATCTTGATAATATGGCCCTCTGTTTTTTAATTTAACTTATCCCATCGTATGTCAAAATCCCTGACCCCAGGCGCGCAACACCCATTGGGCTCACCGGGCTTCAGCCCCCCCCGTCATGTGTGTCAGCCCGGCTGAGACAGCCTCGCGGGCTGGCGTCCGTCCAATTGCAGCCGGACTCGAGTACTTCACAGGTCTTTAAAAGACCATTTACTCGTTAATGCGGCTTTTGTTGCGTTTTCCCACTTCTTACAGCCACTCTGCCTATGGCTGGAAGACTTAGCCCCCCCGAAATCTTTTTCAGCCCCCCCCGAAATTTGGCTCTAGTTGCCTGCCTGCCTGACCCCAACCCTGCCCCGCCCCACCACCCCACCGCTCTTACCTGTGCCTGCCGCGACTGAGCATATCTACTAAAACATAGCTGCCAATGGTCTCTTGTCTTTTATGTGCAGCACCTACAACTAGTCCTGGCTTGGCAGCAAACAGCTCTTTACAAGTTGGCATTTTTAAGATCTCACATTTACTGATAAACCCGAAACCGTCTCAGAATGATAATGATTTAGGTTAAAAGGTATCCATTACAACTGTTCAGGGTGACTGTTTCTGCCTTGGACAGAGCCTGGACAAATGTAAGTTCCTTCTGCCCCAGTAGGACACAGCACAACAAACCATCAAGTGAAAAATTGGCACAACCTCTTGGCATGAAACACCGCCGGAGGAGCACTAGCAGTCTTAACTGCTGAGGAATCGTTTTCTGTTTCATTCTTTTTCTATTCGAAAAATAGAGAAAACAGCTTTTGTTGAGGGAAAAAAAAGCCCAAAAGCCGCTTGCTTTCTGCTAGTTCTGAAGGGGAACGTCATAGGACTTGTCATGGACCCTGGTTAGTAATAGATTAACGGACTTCTGTTGTTACCCCACAAAGCAGCTGAATTCTCATGCGGCTGTGTATCTCACAGAATCAGCATTCTTCACACCAGCACATGGTTAATCAGTGTCCCAAACAGTGGAGACTGGGGGGGGGGCATATTTACTGAGGGCTTGCGATGCCCTTGTGTCACGCATGGGCAATGCAAGGCCTTAAGTGTGGTTTACTAAGCCACGCAAAGCCACCTTGCGTGGCTCTGTGTGGTACAGTAAATCCAGAGTAACACAGGACAGTGCCAATCGTTGCCTTGTATTACTCTGCGTTGAGAAAGCGTTCCATAGGGGGAGCATGGGCATTCCCTTGTAGCCATGCATGTATTTTGATGCAACCCCAGATTCACCAAGGCCAGTAAACCTGGGACTGCATGAAAATGCTATGCTTTCCCAAGTGGGGCGTAACGAGGAGAACTATCTTTATTTCTCCTTGTGGTTTCCTCTTTCCACGTGTGACGCATCCTGCAGCACATGTAGATAGGTGAAAATGCCTCTGAGCATTGCTTTTGTGCAGCAAGGTAAACCTCCTTGCACAAAAACAATAATGTCGACAACCTTGTACCATGGCCCAAGGGAGCCTGCGTTGGCGCTAGGCAGCACACAGTGCACCAGCAGAGAGAGAGCAGAAATGCATCATCTCTTAGTAGATATGGCGTGTTTCTGCTCTCTCCCTCTCATGTGACGCAGCGCCGCACGTTGTCTTGCTGCGTTACGGGACCTCTTAGTATATCTGCACCTAGGTGAGCTGGAAACGCGTCCACTGAGAATGTTTCCAGCCGCGTTTGGAGGTTCTGCTCTAACTTCATCCATTCATGGGGTACAACCTCCCAATGATACTGGGGTCAGAGGTCGAAGGTGAGCAGACCCTGTTACTCCTTTCTCCACACCCAGCAGTGCATCAGTGGAAACTGTTCATAGGCATGCACAAATAAATAACTGTAGAGTGGAACTCAGGGAATAATCATGTCAACATGTAATGTCTCTCCAGCCTAATTTCAGACCAGTGACAGATCAGAGAACACTCTTGAACTTGAAGGCTGACCAGAGTCACATCTCTGGGTGTCTGAGATGGTGATGCTGTGAAGAGCTGGTTAACACACGAGACAAGCCTTGGCCGTTTACAAGGGGCTGACATTTTCTGACACTCTTCACATCTCATAATGCGAGGCGAAGACTGCATTGCTAACGAGTTAGTGGCAGGAGAGCTGATCTTCAGCGAGGTGGAAAGTGCAGTGCATCCGGCGAGTGTCCCTTTGGGGCGCACATCTTTTCCGATTGGCACTTCCATGATGCACTGCTGCGGAGTAATATTGCTTGGAAAACCTAGGCCACTTAGCTAAAATATGTCAGAATATAATGCTATAAAACACATTACATGACCCAATGTGTATGAAAACATCCGGGGCTACCTCCTAATATCTCTCACCCTCTCCTTGGGGCATCCCCTCACATACCAAGCTTACTCCAGCACGACCCCCGCTCCCTGCAACACCAGGGAAGGGATTACAGAGTGGAAATGCTGCCCACGTGGGCAGGTGTGCCCATCCTTGGTCATAGGGCATGCTAGGCTGCTATCACTCTTGGGGTGACAATTGCAAAAACAACAATTGATGGACAGAATGCAGAACAATGTCATACATTCACCCCAGTACAGAGATCTGGGCCTAAATCCATCGTTTTTTTGCTCACCATGCCATTCCAGTTTGAACCCAGCCATATGCAAATCAGTCTTGACCCTGTGCCCCATGGGAACAGTCCAGCCCGAACTGCCAAGCCAGGTCCTCCCTGGACTGGAAACAAGCATCCTAGGACCGGTTTCAGGCTTTCAGCCCTCGTCAGCCAGGATAGCTTGATTCCAGTGGCATGGAGAGCACGGGACTCACGTCTGAGCATTCCCTTCCCACTCGGGGTGACAATTGCAAAAACAACAATTGATGGACAGAATGCAGAACAATGTCATACATGCACCCTAGTACAGAGATCTGGGCCTAAATCCATCGTTTTTTTGCTCACCATGCCATTCCAGTTTGAACCCAGCCATATGCAAATCAGTCTTGACCCTGTGCCCCATGGGAACAGTCCAGCCCGAACTGCCAAGCCAGGTCCTCCCTGGACTGGAAACAAGCATCCTAGGACCGGTTTCAGGCTTTCAGCCCTCGTCAGCCAGGATAGCTTGATTCCAGTGGCATGGAGAGCACGGGACTCACGTCTGAGCATACCCTTCCCACTCGGGGTGACAATTGCAAAAACAACAATTGATGGACAGAATGCAGAACAATGTCATACATTCACCCCAGTACAGAGATCTGGGCCTAAATCCATCGTTTTTTTGCTCACCATGCCATTCCAGTTTGAACCCAGCCATATGCAAATCAGTCTTGACCCTGTGCCCCATGGGAACAGTCCAGCCCGAACTGCCAAGCCAGGTCCTCCCTGGACTGGAAACAAGCATCCTAGGACCGGTTTCAGGCTTTCAGCCCTCGTCAACCAGGATAGCTTGATTCCAGTGGCATGGAGAGCACGGGACTCACGTCTGAGCATACCCTTCCCACTCGGGGTGACAATTGCAAAAACAACAATTGATGGACAGAATGCAGAACAATGTCATACATTCACCCCAGTACAGAGATCTGGGCCTAAATCCATGTCTAAACTGGGGTGGTGTAGTGGGCAAAAGAACGATGGATTTAACCCAGATCTCTTGACTGGGGGAGAATGTATGCATTGTCAGCATTCCGTCCATCATTTGTTTGTTGTAACGCTTTTCGCCCTAAGTGGGATGGGTATTCCCAGACGTGGGACCCGTGCTCACTACGCCACTGGAGTCAAGCTATCCTGGCTGATGACGGCTGATAGCCAGAAACCGGTCCTAGGATGCTTGATTCCGGTCCAGGGAAGACATGGCTTGGCAGTTCGGGCTGGACTGTTCCCATGAGGCACAGGGTCAAGACTGATTTGCATATGGCCATGTCTAAACTGGGGCGGTGTAGTGGGCAAAAGAACAATGGATTTAACCCAGATCTCTTGACTGGGGGAGAATGTATGCATTGTCAGCATTCCGTCCATCATTTGTTTGTTGTAACGCTTTTCGCCCTAAGTGGGATGGGTATTCCCAGACGTGGGACCCGTGCTCACTACGCCACTGGAGTCAAGCTATCCTGTCTGATGACGGCTGATAGCCAGAAACCGGTCCTAGGATGCTTGATTCTGGTCCAGGGAAGACATGGCTTGGCAGTTCGGGCTGGACTGTTCCCATGAGGCACAGGGTCAAGACTGATTTGCATATGGCCATGTCTAAACTGGGGTGGTGTAGTGGGCAAAAGAACGATGGATTTAACCCAGATCTCTTGACTGGGGGAGAATGTATGCATTGTCAGCATTCCATCCATCATTTGTTTGTTGTAACGCTTTTCGTCCTAAGTGGGATGGGTATTCCCAGACGTGGGACCCGTGCTCACTACGCCACTGGAGTCAAGCTATCCTGGCTGATGACGGCTGATAGCCAGAAACCGGTCCTAGGATGCTTGATTCCTGTCCAGGGAAGACATGGCTTGGCAGTTCGGGCTGGAATGTTCCCATGAGGCACAGGGTCAAGACTGATTTGCATATGGCCATGTCTAAACTGGGGTGGTGTAGTGGGCAAAAGAACGATGGATTTAACCCAGATCTCTTGACTGGGGGAGAATGTATGCATTGTCAGCATTCCGTCCATCATTTGTTTGTTGTAACGCTTTTCGCCCTAAGTGGGATGGGTATTCCCAGACGTGGGACCCGTGCTCACTACGCCACTGGAGTCAAGCTATCCTGGCTGATGACGGCTGGTAGCCAGAAACTGGTCCTAGGATGCTTGATTCCGGTCCAGGTAAGACATGGCTTGGCAGTTCGGGCTGGACTGTTCCCATGAGGCACAGGGTCAAGACTGATTTGCATATGGCCATGTCTAAACTGGGGTGGTGTAGTGGGCAAAAGAACGATGGATTTAACCCAGATCTCTTGACTGGGGGAGAATGTATGCATTGTCAGCATTCCGTCCATCATTTGTTTGTTGTAACGCTTTTCGCCCTAAGTGGGATGGGTATTCCCAGACGTGGGACCCGTGCTCACTACGCCACTGGAGTCAAGCTATCCTGTCTGATGACGGCTGATAGCCAGAAACCGGTCCTAGGATGCTTGATTCTGGTCCAGGGAAGACATGGCTTGGCAGTTCGGGCTGGACTGTTCCCATGAGGCACAGGGTCAAGACTGATTTGCATATGGCCATGTCTAAACTGGGGTGGTGTAGTGGGCAAAAGAACGATGGATTTAACCCAGATCTCTTGACTGGGGGAGAATGTATGCATTGTCAGCATTCCGTCCATCATTTGTTTGTTGTATCACTCTTGGGCGCAGAGATATGGGTTCAGAAGTCAGCATGGAACTAATTGTAAGGCATTTTGTGACACAATAAGATATGTCGAGCATCATTTGGGGATTAACAGGGGCTGCAACTGCAACCCATATGTTCGTATTTACAACAGCGAAACTTGCCGTTTCTCTGTCTGTACGTTATTTATTTGCGTTACACTTTTTGTAGAATTTATTTGTATCCTTTTTTTTAATCCACTTCTGTACTTTTATGAGGGGCAACGGATGTACGATGTCCCTCCTTCTGATGCCACGGGGTGGCAGGTGATGTCACCTCCTTTGATGTTATCAAAGAGAGCCATAATGTAATCTATGTAACCAACATGTACATCTATATAACCAATCTAATCTACTAACTTGGTTTTCATTGGTTCTCAGAATCCGGAGCTTGCAAACACACAGCACGTTCCCAGTGGCGTAACCAAAGCCCCCACGGGACGGGAGGGGGGGGGGGCGTTGGGGGCCCGACCGCCGGGGCCACACTCGGCACTGGCAGGTCCCGGGCCTGTATGCACTTTGCAGGGGGGCCCTCAAGTTTCCTTCTGTCACTGCACGCGCCCTGTCCTTCCGTGCGAGGGCCTGTGAGGAAGAACAGACGGATGGAAACGACAGGCTGCATTCTACCATTTAGGGGGGCAAGATCTCCTGCTGGGTGACTGGTCTGCAGGATGCTGGGTCTGGCTTCAGTCTCCGCAGACGCAGTGTGGATGTGCTCATAACACGTCGAATCTGCGGGTCTCCCGCCCCTCTGTTCACAGGCACTGAAAGGGAGTAGGGGCCCAGACTGTGCGTATGACACAGGAAGGGCCTGACGCCTCTGGAGGAGAGAGGGCTGCGCAGAAGAGGATGTTCGCGGACCCAGACTCCCGCGTGCAGCCAGTGCCACATTAACCACATCTTTAGTGAATTCATGGTCACAGCAGACTTGTGCACAATTATGTTTCTTCCTCAGGGTCCAGATCTCTCCACTCCTTTTCTCTCTGACGTAAGGAGACATTTCACTGAAAGCCAGTTATGCACAGAGGTGTAAAGAAGGGTGTGATAAGAACAGCTCATAAGGACCACGGTAGAAGTTAACAGTGCTGCATGGTCATTAATAAGACATCGCAGCACTGTCGGCTTCAGGTACCTTCATGCCCAGGTGTTGATGGTTCATTCACAGACTGGAGTCTGTTTTCTGTTTGAGCAGAATCATTAGTAGTGTGGGAAAAGTAATATTTTGGCCCATATTTGTGGCCTAGTCACGCAGTATAGCACAGCAAATCATCTGGCCGAGCAGCAGCATTCCGTGACAGGGAAAGGGCAGAAATGCACCGCATTTAACAGAATATGCTGCATTTCTGCCTTTTCCCTTGCGCTGGTGCCTTTTTGGCTGTGTAGTGCCAACGCAGGCACCCTTGCACCATGGTGCAAGGGTGCCTGCGCTGTAAGGAGCATTGTTTTTGTGCAGGACGGGGCACCTTCCAGCACAAAAAACAACCCCCTGAGGCTTTTTCATCTTTCTGTGTGCTGCAGAATGCAGTACATATAGAAAGAGGGGAACAAAAGGAGAAAGAAAAACATTTCTCCTTGTTACTAAGGGACACACAAGGTGGCTTTGCATGGCTTCATAAATCTCATTTTTATGTTGCGTCGCTCCTGCACCACGTTGCGTGGTGCAGGTGTGATGCAAAGGGACTCATAAATATGCCAATTTGTGTCTCCATTTGTTTTCGTATGCATGCGGATGAAGATCTAAATGGGAGATATAGTTTAGTAGATATTATTTATTTAGCAAAAATAGCGTTTCAAAACGAAACAATTAACATAACATAACACTCACTGGAGTTGGAATAGTAATTTTTACCCTCCCGATATCCAACGCTTTCCCTACTTTTGCACTCACTGGAGTGGGATTAGTAATTTTTACCCTCCCGCTATCCAACGCTTTCCCTACTGTTGCACTTACTGGAGTGGGAATAGTACATTTTACCCTCCTGCTATCCAACACTAAAAATATTGAATATTTTTTAATATTATTAATTTAACATATATGTTTTTTTAATTTACATTAATTATTTATTAATTTTAAGGTTATTTAAGTATTTTTAAGTATGTTTTACTTAATTATTTCATTATTTTACATTACTTTTAAGACATTAAAAAAATTCGATATTTTAACAAACTATGGGCTCGATTCACAGAACTAACTTAAGACAAAATCCTAAACTTACTACCATTTTCGTATTCACAGAAGGCACTTACTCATTTTGGTATTCACAGAAGACACTTACTCACTTCGGTATTCACAGAAGTTAGGAGTCCTAACTTTAGGACTCCTAAATGCCTTCTGTGAATACCGAAAGTCTTAAAATTAGGATTTTTATCAGTTTAGGAGTCCTAAAGTTAGGACTCCTAACTTTACTACTACTAAACTGAGAAAAATCCTAATTTTAAGGCTTTCGGTATTCACAGAAAGCATTTAGGAGTCCTAAAGTTAGGACTCCTAACTTTACTACTACTAAATTGAGAAAAATCCTAATTTTAAGACTTTCGGTATTCACAGAAGGCATTTAGGAGTCCTAAAGTTAGGAGTCCTAACTATACTGCTACTAAACTGAGAAAAATCCTAATTTTAAGACTTTCGGTATTCAGAGAAGGCATTTAGGAGTCCTAAAGTTAGGACTCCTAACTTCTGTGAATACCGAAATGAGTAAGTGCCTTCTGTGAATACCAAACTGAGTAAGTGCCTTCTGTGAATACCAAAATGGTAGTAAGTTTAGGATTTTGTCTGAAGTTAGTTCTGTGAATCGGGCCCTAAATTATTTACAACGATATTTTGGATTCAATATTTTCGTACTTATCTGTTTGTAGATAGAAATTCGATATTCTGGTGTTCTATATTTTGTCAGCGATATTCTGGCAGCTCGATATTTTGATCGTTGATATCTTGTCAGTGATCCATGATGCCGGTTGAGCTGACCGTCCGACCTCTGCAAACCGATTCCAACTGAAGAGGCCAGGAAAGTTCCCCCCCACCATATTAAGATGCAACCGCCGCTATCACCTAGGTTTCATTTACGGCGGTGCACATACCCACGAATATGTCATTGCAAGTGCATGCAAACTCACAGGAAACATGTGATATGTACACACATGCATGCCATATGTGAGGATATGCCTTGTGCACCATGTGCCCCATAGCTGGAGTGTGGCGATCTGTGCACAGTCCAGCCAATGGGCATACATGCCACCTACAGGGTCATAGTCTTCGGGGTTTAGCTGCTGCAATGTAGGGGGACTGCAGGAAGGGATCCACGCAGGAGACTGTCAGGTAGAAGCTGATTTGGGTGAGTATGCACGCCAAATCCATTGTTACCGATGCCTCCAGGCAGGCGGTCGGACCACCACGGTCGGGTCGTCGGAAACCCACATCAAAATCCCGAAGGCGGACAGAGATTCCTGTATTGCCCTATGCATGCTGTTCTTCTCCAACCGCCATCTCAGCAGTCAGAGAAAGGCTGTCGGCCGTCTTTCAGCAGTCGGTTGAAGTACAGAAGGCATGTGTCATAATCTGGCGGTCGGACTGACCGCTTCCGACAAGACCACCGCGGGTCGGACCACTTCTGACAGGACCGCGGAAGCCGACTCGACCAGCATCGTAAGCCGACTCGACCAGCATCGTAACCAGGCCCATAGTTAAGGACGAAGTCTTTTGCAGATTTGATTAAAGGCAAGTGTTAACAGTTAGTAACTGGTCATGTTCTTGATGTCACTGAGTCCACGTCTAAGATGCTCTCTGTAAAGTACACTGCAGCTCTTTACAGCTAGGCCTGTTCTAAATCACATAAAAATAATATAGAATTATATAGGGCTAAAAGGACTTCTCCAACTGAAAGAGGAGGCCGAATAGTTGAAAGTAAAATCTTTGAGCAGAATTACTGTTTCCTTTCCTGCAGATGGTGGAACTAAGAGCTTATAATGTTTCTGGAGCAATGTCTCCCTTATGAAAGCTTTCAAAAGTATCATTGACCTTAAGTGAACAAAATATTTATTAGGGCGACCCTTGACCCTGTTGCAGGTAGGTCGCTCCCCACGACGCACAGCACCACCTGTTGTGCCCGTGTCCCTGAGCTCGCTACTGCCGTGAGTTCGGGGCCCTCCTCCACCCGCAGGCGACCACCTGCGCCTCTTCCCTGGTGGCCTAGTGGTAGGCCGTAGGTATCTGTGTGCTCGCCCTGCCCCTTTTTTCTTGTCTGCCCTGCTGTGATTTTGCATTCGGTTTTTGTATTGTAATCTGCTTTATTCCTCCTTTATTCCTTTTTGTATTGTTATTGTGCCCTTCTGTTAATTCTGCCCGCTCTGCTCGCCTGGTTCCCGCGGCTGCGTCCCCTGCGGCCCCGCCCTCCAGATCGCCCAGTCATCCCGCTCCCGACTCCCAGCTGCTCCTCCCTCCCACCTCCCCTTCTTATGGCGGCCGCAGCGCGGTGAGGAGAGCGACCCTTGACCCTGCACAGCACCACCTGTTGTGCCCGTGTCCCTGAGCTCGCTGCTGCCGCTATTGCAGTGAGTTCGAGGTCCTCCTCCACCCGCAGGCTACCACCTGCGCCTCATCCCTGGTGGCCTAGTGGCAGGCCGTAGGTATCTGTGTGCTCGCTCTGCCCCTTTTATCTTGTCTGCCCTGCTGTGATTTTGCATTTGGTTTTTGTATTGTAATCCGCTTTATTCCTCCTTTATTCCTTTTTGTATTGTTATTTTGCCCTTCTGTTAATTCCGCCCGCTCTGCTGTCCTGGTTCCCACTGCTGCCTCCCCGCCCCCCGCTCGCCCATTCGTTCCGCCTCCCAGCTGTTCCTCCCTCCCACCTCCCCTTCTTATGGCGACCGCTGTGCGGCTGCGCTGCTGGCGCGCCGAAGGCGCCCCTAAGGCAAGCCCGTCTGCGCCCGTCCATGCCTGGTCCGCGCCCAGCGCCCCTGGCCCCTGTGAACACCACGACACCCGACGCCGCTATGACGCCAGCACCCTTCACGCACTCAACACCGGCCGATCACACACCTGTTTCCGGGCATACCCGAAGCGCACCCAAGGACCCGTCTCCTGCTGGAACTGCCGCAACACCAGCCTCCAAACCACCACCACGTCCACTGGGGTAGGACGTAACAACCGCCGATGCATTCTACTCAACACCTGCTCTGCTCACAAACATGCCATTGAACTATGGGATCTACTCGACTCCTCCTCCCCAGACGTCGCCTTCCTGACGGAGACCTGGATGAACCCCTCCTCGGCACCAAACATCGCCATAGCCATCCCTGACAGCTACAAGATCACCGGCAGGGACCGCAACAACAGAACAGGAGGAGGAATCGCCATCGTCCACAGAAACACCCTCAGAATCTCGACCAGCACCGACGACACCCTCAGCGCCGCCGAACACCTGCACTTCCAGATCCACACCGACCCAAACACCACCCTCAGAGGAACCCTCATCTACAGACTCCCCCAGACCCCGGCCGCAGTTCAGCGACTCCATCGCCGACTTCGTCAGCACACACGCCCTTGCATCCACGGACTACATCCTCCTCGGAGACCTGAACTTCCACCTCGAGAACACCAACGACAGCAACTCCACCACCCTGCTCGACAACCTCGACAACCTCGGACTCAAACAGCTCGTCACGACTCCCACTGACTCCGCTGGACACTCGCTCGACCGCATCTTCTCCGCCAGCAACCACGTCACCTTCAACCACACCACCGAACTCCTCTGAACCGACCATCGCTGCGTCCACCTCACCTTCAAGAAGCCTACCACGCACCATTGCACACAACGGGGCCCCCGCCACAGCTGGAGCAAAGTCACGGAAGACCAGCTAGTCACCACCCTCGCCCGAAACCCACCAACGGAGACGACCGACACCGACTCCGATGCCCGCAACCTCAGTCAATGGATCGACGACTGCGTCAACACTCTCGCCCCGACCAAGAAGCCCTCGAACAGACCCACCGACAAAAAAGCCATCTGGTGCACCGCCGACCTCCAGGCATCCAAGCAGGCCTGCCGTAGGCTCGAGAAGAAGTGGCACCACGATCTGACACCGGACAGCAACACAGCCTACAAGAGTGACACTACCAACTCATCCGAACCGCCAAAAGGACCTCCTTCAAAGAGCGCATCGACAATAACGCACACAACAGCAAAGAGCTCTTCAACATCGTGAACAAACTCTCAAACCCCAGCTCCAACGACATCCCGCCATCAGAAGACCTCTGGACTCCCTAGTCACCTTCTTCCACCGCAAGATCGCAGACATCCACGACAGCTTCAACAACCAGGCCCCCCCGACAGACACCGACACCTCAGACTCACCGCCCCCAAGCCACATCGACCCCCTGCTTTCCTGGACCCACGTCAACGATGACAACACCATCAAAATCATGAACACCATCAACTCCGACTCACCATCCGAACCCCTGCCCGCACCACATCTTCAACAAAGCAAGCTCCACCATCGCACCCCATCTCCGCAAGATCATCAACAGCTCCTTCAAGACCGCCACCTTCCCGGAGAGCTGGAAGCACGCAGAGATCAATGCCTTACTCAAGAAACCCAAGGCAGACCCCAAGGACCTCAAGAACTTGCGGCCCATCTCCCTACTCCCATTCCCGGCGAAAGTCATCGAGAAGATTGTCGACAGGCAACTGACCTCCTTCCTCGAAGAG
This sequence comes from Triturus cristatus, assembly GCF_964204655.1. Taxonomy (NCBI): domain Eukaryota; kingdom Metazoa; phylum Chordata; class Amphibia; order Caudata; family Salamandridae; genus Triturus; species Triturus cristatus. The sequence goes on from NC_140592.1 coordinate 1,030,336,946, forward strand.
AACAACATCCTGGACCCGTCCCAATCTGGATTCAGCAGCAACCACAGAACCGAAACAGCCCTCATCGCCGCCACCGACGACATCAGGGCCATGCTGGATAGCGGAGAAACCGCGGCCCTCATCCTCCTGGACCTTTCGGCCGCCTTCGACACAGTCTGCCACTACCCTCAGCACACAGCTCCACAACGCAGGGATCCGTGACAAAGCCCTGGACTGGACCACCTCCTTCCTCACCGGCAGAACCCAGTGTGTCCACCTCCCCCCATTCCTTTCTAAAGACACCAAGATCATCTGCGGTGTACCCCAAGGATCGTCCCTCAGCCCTACACTCTTCAACGTCTACATGGCACCGCTCGCCAACATTGTCTGATCGCACAACCTCAACATCAGCTCATACACCGAAAACACCCAGCTGATCCTCTCCCTCACCAAGGCCCCCATCACCGCCAAATCCAACCTCCACGAAGGAATGAAGGCCATGGCAGAATGGATGATGAACAGCCGCCTGAAACTGATCTCGGACAAGACGGAGGTCCTCATCATCGGATCCACCTCCTCTGCCTGGGACACTAATGGTGGCTGGCCGCACTTGGAGCTACACCGACGCCCACTGACCATGCATGCAACCTGGGGGTCATCCTGGACTCAGCATTGTCAATGACCCAGTAAGTAAACGCCGTCTCCTCCTCCTGCTTCAACACCCTCCGCATGCTCCGCAAGATCTACAGATGGATCCCCACCGGAACCAGAAGGACGGTCACCCAAGCCCTCGTCAGCAGCAGGCTGGACTACGGCAACGCTCTCTACGCAGGAACCTCAGCCAAACTCCAGAAACGACTACAATGCATACAGAATGCCTCTGCACGCCTCATGCTTGACATCCCCCGCCACAGCCACATCACAGCCCACCTAAAAGACCTGCACTGGCTCCCCATCAACAAGAGGATCACCTTCAAACTCCTCACCCACGCTCACAAAGCACTCCACAACACCGGACAAGCGTACCTCAACGAACAACTCACCTTCTACACCCGAACCGCCAGCTTCACTCCGCTAACCTCGCCCTCGCCGCCGTCCCCCGCATCCGACGAGTGACTGCCGGCAGCAGATCATTCTCCCACCTCGCCGCAAAAACCTGGAACACCCTCCCCATTGCCTGCGACGGACCCAGGACCTGCTGGCCTTCAGGAGACTCCTCAAGACCTGGCTGATCGAGCAGTAGCAACACCCCTGTCCCCCCCCCCCCCCCCCCAGCGCCTTGAGACCCTCACAGGTGAGTAGTGTGCTCTACAAATGAAATTAATTGATTGATTGATAGGGGAAAATACCACAGCTACAGATACATCACCACCTTGCTTCTTTTTTGTCTTGTTTTGATTTAAAGACACCTCTTTGGTTTATGCACAAAGTGTGCAGGAGTGGTGTTAGAACAGTCACTCTAACGCTGACCACTTCCCATTTAGGCATTTGTTAAAATGTTTATCATATTAGAGTTAAAATAGGAACATCGTATCCCTCCTCCAAATTATGGACTTTCCCCAATGTTTCTGAGTCTGAAGTTAGAATAGTAAATCTGACACCCGTCCCACCACCCGTATTATGCCCTTTCCCAAAATGTTGTGAGACTGATGTTAGAATAGTAAATCTGCAATGCACTTTCACCAGTGTTTGTGGGAACGGAGTTAGAAAGGTACATCTACTCCCTCTGTTCCCAGTTTATGCACTTCCATCAATATTTCAGGGACAGTAGTCAAGACTGATTTGCATATGGCCATGTCTAAACTGGGGTGGTGTAGTGGGCAAAAGAACGATGGATTTAACCCAGATCTTTTGACTGGGGGAGAATGTATGCATTGTCAGCATTCCGTCCATCATTTGTTTGTTGTAACGCTTTTCGCCCTAAGTGGGATGGGTATTCCCAGACGTGGGACCCGTGCTCACTACGCCACTGGAGTCAAGCTATCCTGGCTGATGACGGCTGATAGCCAGAAACCGCTCCTAGGATGCTTGATTCCGGTCCAGGGAAGACATGGCCTGGCAGTTCGGGCTGGACTGTTCCCATGAGGCACAGGGTCAAGACTGATTTGCATATGGCCATGTCGAAACTGGGGTGGTGTAGTGGGCAAAAGAACGATGGATTTAACCCAGATCTTTTGACTGGGGGAGAATGTATGCATTGTCAGCATTCCGTCCATCATTTGTTTGTTGTAACGCTTTTCGCCCTAAGTGGGATGGGTATTCCCAGACGTGGGACCCGTGCTCACTACGCCACTGGAGTCAAGCTATCCTGGCTGATGACGGCTGATAGCCAGAAACCGGTCCTAGGATGCTTGATTCCGGTCCAGGGAAGACATGGCTTGGCAGTTCGGGCTGGACTGTTCCCATGAGGCACAGGGTCAAGACTGATTTGCATATGGCCATGTCTAAACTGGGGTGGTGTAGTGGGCAAAAGAACGATGGATTTAACCCAGATCTTTTGACTGGGGGAGAATGTATGCATTGTCAGCATTCCGTCCATCATTTGTTTGTTGTAACGCTTTTCGCCCTAAGTGGGATGGGTATTCCCAGACGTGGGACCCGTGCTCACTACGCCACTGGAGTCAAGCTATCCTGGCTGATGAAGGCTGATAGCCAGAAACCGGTCCTAGGATGCTTGATTCCGGTCCAGGGAAGACATGGCTTGGCAGTTCGGGCTGGACTGTTCCCATGTGGCACAGGGTCAAGGCTGATTTGCATATGGCCATGTCTAAACTGGGGTGGTGTAGTGGGCAAAAGAACGATGGATTTAACCCAGATCTCTTGACTGGGGGAGAATGTATGCATTGTCAGCATTCCGTCCATCATTTGTTTGTTGAAACGCTTTTCGCCCTAAGTGGGATGGGTATTCCCAGACGTGGGACCCGTGCTCACTACGCCACTGGAGTCAAGCTATCCTGTCTGATGACGGCTGATAGCCAGAAACCGGTCCTAGGATGCTTGATTCTGGTCCAGGGAAGACATGGCTTGGCAGTTCGGGCTGGACTGTTCCCATGAGGCACAGGGTCAAGACTGATTTGCATATGGCCATGTCTAAACTGGGGTGGTGTAGTGGGCAAAAGAACGATGGATTTAACCCAGATCTCTTGACTGGGGGAGAATGTATGCATTGTCAGCATTCCGTCCATCATTTGTTTGTTGTATCACTCTTGGGCGCAGAGATATGGGTTCAGAAGTCAGCATGGAACTAATTGTAAGGCATTTTGTGACACAATAAGATATGTCGAGCATCATTTGGGGATTAACAGGGGCTGCAACTGCAACCCATATGTTCGTATTTACAACAGCGAAACTTGCCGTTTCTCTGTCTGTACGTTATTTATTTGCGTTACACTTTTTGTAGAATTTATTTGTATCCTTTTTTTTAATCCACTTCTGTACTTTTATGAGGGGCAACGGATGTACGATGTCCCTCCTTCTGATGCCACGGGGTGGCAGGTGATGTCACCTCCTTTGATGTTATCAAAGAGAGCCATAATGTAATCTAGGTAACCAACATGTACATCTATATAACCAATCTAATCTACTAACTTGGTTTTCATTGGTTCTCAGAATCCGAAGCTTGCAAACACACAGCACGTTCCCAGTGGCGTAACCAAAGCCCCCACGGGACGGGAGGGGGGGGGGGGCGTTGGGGGCCCCTACCGCCGGGGCCACACTCGGCACTGGCAGGTCCCGGGCCTGTATGCACTTTGCAGGGGGGCCCTCAAGTTTCCTTCTGTCACTGCACGCGCCCTGTCCTTCCGTGCGAGGGCCTGTGAGGAAGAACAGACGGATGGAAACGACAGGCTGCATTCTACCATTTAGGGGGGCAAGATCTCCTGCTGGGTGACTGGTCTGCAGGATGCTGGGTCTGGCTTCAGTCTCCGCAGACGCAGTGTGGATGTGCTCATAACACGTCGAATCTGCGGGTCTCCCGCCCCTCTGTTCACAGGCACTGAAAGGGAGTAGGGGCCCAGACTGTGCGTATGACACAGGAAGGGCCTGACGCCTCTGGAGGAGAGAGGGCTGCGCAGAAGAGGCTGCTCGCGGACCCAGACTCCCGCGTGCAGCCAGTGCCACATTAACCACATCTTTAGTGAATTCATGGTCACAGCAGACTTGTGCACAATTATGTTTCTTCCTCAGGGTCCAGATCTCTCCACTCCTTTTCTCTCTGACGTAAGGAGACATTTCACTGAAAGCCAGTTATGCACAGAGGTGTATAGAAGGGTGTGATAAGAACAGCTCATAAGGACCACGGTAGAAGTTAACAGTGCTGCATGGTCATTAATAAGACATCGCAGCACTGTCGGCTTCAGGTACCTTCATGCCCAGGTGTTGATGGTTCATTCACAGACTGGAGTCTGTTTTCTGTTTGAGCAGAATCATTAGTAGTGTGGGAAAAGTAATATTTTGGCCCATATTTGTGGCCTAGTCACGCAGTATAGCACAGCAAATCATCTGGCCGAGCAGCAGCATTCCGTGACAGGGAAAGGGCAGAAATGCACCGCATTTAACAGAATATGCTGCATTTCTGCCTTTTCCCTTGCGCTGGTGCCTTTTTGGCTGTGTAGTGCCAACGCAGGCACCCTTGCACCATGGTGCAAGGGTGCCTGCGCTGTAAGGAGCATTGTTTTTGTGCAGGACGGGGCACCTTCCAGCGCAAAAAACAACCCCCTGAGGCTTTTTCATCTTTCTGTGTGCTGCAGAATGCAGTACATATAGAAAGAGGGGAACAAAAGGAGAAAGAAAAACATTTCTCCTCGTTACTAAGGGCCACACAAGGTGGCTTTGCATGGCTTCATAAATCTCATTTTTATGTTGCGTCGCTCCTGCACCACGTTGCGTGGTGCAGGTGTGATTCAAAGGGACTCATAAATATGCCAATTTGTGTCTCCATTTGTTTTCGTATGCATGCGCCTGAAGATCTAAATGGGAGATATAGTTTAGTAGATATTATTTATTTAGCAAAAATAGCGTTTCAAAACGAAACAATTAACATAACATAACACTCACTGGAGTTGGAATAGTAATTTCTACCCTCCCGATATCCAACGCTTTCCCTACTTTTGCACTCACTGGAGTGGGATTAGTAATTTTTACCCTCCCGCTATCCAACGCTTTCCCTACTGTTGCACTTACTGGAGTGGGAATAGTACATTTTACCCTCCTGCTATCCAACACTAAAAATATTGAATATTTTTTAATATTATTAATTTAACATATATATGTTTTTTTAATTTACATTAATTATTTATTAATTTTAAGGTTATTTAAGTATTTTTAAGTATGTTTTACTTAATTATTTCATTATTTTACATTACTTTTAAGACATTAAAAAAATTCGATATTTAAACAAACTATGGGCTCGATTCACAGAACTAACTTAAGACAAAATCCTAAACTTACTACCATTTTCGTATTCACAGAAGGCACTTACTCATTTTGGTATTCACAGAAGACACTTACTCACTTCGATATTCACAGAAGTTAGGAGTCCTAACTTTAGGACTCCTAAATGCCTTCTGTGAATACCGAAAGTCTTAAAATTAGGATTTTTATCAGTTTAGGAGTCCTAAAGTTAGGACTCCTAACTTTACTACTACTAAACTGAGAAAAATCCTAATTTTAAGGCTTTCGGTATTCAGAGAAAGCATTTAGGAGTCCTAAAGTTAGGACTCCTAACTTTACTACTACTAAATTGAGAAAAATCCTAATTTTAAGACTTTCGGTATTCACAGAAGGCATTTAGGAGTCCTAAAGTTAGGAGTCCTAACTATACTACTACTAAACTGAGAAAAATCCTAATTTTAAGACTTTCGGTATTCACAGAAGGCATTTAGGAGTCCTAAAGTTAGGACTCCTAACTTCTGTGAATACCGAAATGAGCAAGTGCCTTCTGTGAATACCAAACTGAGTAAGTGCCTTCTGTGAATACCAAAATGGTAGTAAGTTTAGGATTTTGTCTGAAGTTAGTTCTGTGAATCGGGCCCTAAATTATTTACAACGATATTTTGGATTCAATATTTTCGTACTTACCTGTTTGTAGATAGAAATTCGATATTCTGGTGTTCTATATTTTGTCAGCGATATTCTGGCAGCTCGATATTTTGATCGTTGATATCCTGTCAGTGATCCATGATGCCGGTTGAGCTGACCGTCCGACCTCCGCAAACCGATTCCGACTGAAGAGGCCAGGAAAGTTCCCCCCCACCATATTAAGATGCAACCGCCGCTATCACCTAGGTTTCATTTACGGCGGTGCACATACCCACGAATATGTCATTGCAAGTGCATGCAAACTCACAGGAAACATGTGATATGTACACACATGCATGCCATATGTGAGGATATGCCTTGTGCACCATGTGCCCCATAGCTGGAGTGTGGCGATCTGTGCACAGTCCAGCCAATGGGCATACATGCCACCTACAGGGTCGTAGTCTTCGGGGTTTAGCTGCTGCAATGTAGGGGGACTGCAGGAAGGGATCCACGCAGGAGACTGTCAGGTAGAAGCTGATTTGGGTGGGTATGCACGCCAAATCCATTGTTACCGATGCCTCCAGGCAGGCGGTCGGACCACCACGGTCGGGTCGTCGGAAACCCACATCAAAATCCCGAAGGCGGACAGAGATTCCTGTATTGCCCTATGCATGCTGTTCTTCTCCAACCGCCATCTCAGCAGTCAGAGAAAGGCTGTCGGCCGTCTTTCAGCAGTCGGTCGAAGTACAGAAGGCATGTGTCATAATCTGGCGATCGGACTGACCGCTTCCGACAAGACCACCGCGGGTCGGACCACTTCTGACAGGACCGCGGAAGCCGACTCGACCAGCATCGTAACCAGGCCCATAGTTAAGGACGAAGTCTTTTGCAGATTTGATTAAAGGCAAGTGTTAACAGTTAGTAACTGGTCATGTTCTTGATGTCACTGAGTCCACGTCTAAGATGCTCTCTGTAAAGTACACTGCAGCTCTTTACAGCTAGGTCTGTTCTAAATCACATAAAAATAATATAGAATTATATAGGGCTAAAAGGACTTCTCCAACTGAAAGAGGAGGCCGAATAGTTGAAAGTAAAATCTTTGAGCAGAATTACTGTTTCCTTTCCTGCAGATGGTGGAACTAAGAGCTTATAATGTTTCTGGAGCAATGTCTCCCTTATGAAAGCTTTCAAAAGTATCATTGACCTTAAGTGAACAAAATATTTATTAGGGCGACCCTTGACCCTGTTGCAGGTAGGTCGCTCCCCACGACGCACAGCACCACCTGTTGTGCCCGTGTCCCTGAGCTCGCTACTGCCGTGAGTTCGGGGCCCTCCTCCACCCGCAGGCGACCACCTGCGCCTCTTCCCTGGTGGCCTAGTGGTAGGCCGTAGGTATCTGTGTGCTCGCCCTGCCCCTTTTTTCTTGTCTGCCCTGCTGTGATTTTGCATTCGGTTTTTGTATTGTAATCTGCTTTATTCCTCCTTTATTCCTTTTTGTATTGTTATTGTGCCCTTCTGTTAATTCTGCCCGCTCTGCTCGCCTGGTTCCCGCGGCTGCGGCCCCTGCGGCCCCGCCCTCCAGATCGCCCAGTCGTCCCGCTCCCGACTCCCAGCTGCTCCTCCCTCCCACCTCCCCTTCTTATGGCGGCCGCAGCGCGGTGAGGAGAGCGACCCTTGACCCTGTTCCACACAGGTCGCTCCTAACGCTGCACAGCACCACCTGTTGTGCCCGTGTCCCTGAGCTCGCTGCTGCCGCTATTGCAGTGAGTTCGAGGTCCTCCTCCACCCGCAGGCTACCACCTGCGCCTCATCCCTGGTGGCCTAGTGGTAGGCCGTAGGTATCTGTGTGCTCGCTCTGCCCCTTTTATCTTGTCTGCCCTGCTGTGATTTTGCATTTGGTTTTTGTATTGTAATCCGCTTTATTCCTCCTTTATTCCTTTTTGTATTGTTATTTTGCCCTTCTGTTAATTCCGCCCGCTCTGCTCTCCTGGTTCCCACTGCTGCCTCCCCGCCCCCCGCTCGCCCATTCGTTCCGCCTCCCAGCTGTTCCTCCCTCCCACCTCCCCTTCTTATGGCGACCGCTGTGCGGCTGCTCTGCTGGCGCGCCGAAGGCGCCCCTAAGGCAAGCCCGTCTGCGCCCGTCCATGCCTGGTCCGCGCCCAGCGCCCCTGGCCCCTGTGAACACCACGACACCCGACGCCGCTATGACGCCAGCACCCTTCACGCACTCAACACCGGCCGATCACACACCTGCTTCCGGGCATACCCGAAGCGCACCCAAGGACCCGTCTCTTGCTGGAACTGCCGCAACACCAGCCTCCAAACTACCACCACGTCCACTGGGGTAGGACGTAACAACCTCCGATGCATTCTACTCAACACCTGCTCTGCTCACAAACATGCCATCGAACTATGGGATCTACTCGACTCCTCCTCCCCAGACGTCGCCTTCCTGACGGAGACCTGGATGAACCCCTCCTCGGCACCAAACATCGCCATAGCCATCCCTGACAGCTACAAGATCACCGGCAGGGACCGCAACAACAGAACAGGAGGAGGAATCGCCATCGTCCACAGAAACACCCTCAGAATCTCGACCAGCACCGACGACACCCTCAGCGCCGCCGAACACCTGCACTTCCAGATCCACACCGACCCAAACACCACCCTCAGAGGAACCCTCATCTACCGACTCCCCCAGACCCCGGCCGCAGTTCAGCGACTCCATCGCCGACTTCGTCAGCACACACGCCCTTGCATCCACGGACTACATCCTCCTCGGAGACCTGAACTTCCACCTCGAGAACACCAACGACAGCAACTCCACCACCCTGCTCGACAACCTCGACAACCTCGGACTCAAACAGCTCGTCACGACTCCCACTGACTCCGCCGGACACTCGCTCGACCGCATCTTCTCCGCCAGCAACCACGTCACCTTCAACCACACCACCGAACTCCTCTGAACCGACCATCGCTGCGTCCACCTCACCTTCAAGAAGCCTACCACGCACCATTGCACACAACGGGGCCCCCACCACAGCTGGAGCAAAGTCACGGAAGACCAGCTAGTCACCACCCTCGCCCGAAACCCACCAACGGAGACGACCGACACCGACTCCGATGCCCGCAACCTCAGTCAATGGATCGACCACTGCGTCAACACTCTCGCCCCGACCAAGAAGCCCTCGAACAGACCCACCGACAAAAAAGCCATCTGGTTCACCGCCGACCTCCAGGCATCCAAGCAGGCCTGCCGTAGGCTCGAGAAGAAGTGGCGTCACGATCTGACACCGGACAGCAACACAGCCTACAAGAGTGACACCACCAACTCATCCGAACCGCCAAAAGGACCTCCTTCAAAGAGCGCATCGACAATAACGCACACAACAGCAAAGAGCTCTTCAACATCGTGAACAAACTCTCAAACCCCAGCTCCAACGACATCCCGCCATCAGAAGACCTCTGGACTCCCTAGTCACCTTCTTCCACCGCAAGATCGCAGACATCCACGACAGCTTCAACAACCAGGCCCCCCCGACAGACACCGACACCTCAGACTCACCGCCCCCAAGCCACATCGACCCCCTGCTTTCCTGGACCCACGTCAACGATGACAACACCATCAAAATCATGAACACCATCAACTCCGACTCACCATCCGAACCCCTGCCCGCACCACATCTTCAACAAAGCAAGCTCCACCATCGCACCCCATCTCCGCAAGATCATCAACAGCTCCTTCAAGACCGCCACCTTCCCGGAGAGCTGGAAGCACGCAGAGATCAATGCCTTACTCAAGAAACCCAAGGCAGACCCCAAGGACCTCAAGAACTTGCGGCCCATCTCCCTACTCCCATTCCCGGCGAAAGTCATCAAGAAGATTGTCGACAGGCAACTGACCTCCTTCCTCGAAGAGAACAACATCCTGGACCCGTCCCAATCTGGATTCAGCAGCAACCACAGCACCGAAACAGCCCTCATCGCCGCCACCAACGACATCAGGGCCATGCTGGATAGCGGAGAAACCGCGGCCCTCATCCTCCTGGACCTTTCGGCCGCCTTCGACACAGTCTGCCACTACCCTCCGCACACAGCTCCACAACGCAGGGATCCGTGACAAAGCCCTGGACTGGACCACCTCCTTCCTCACCGGCAGAACCCAGTGTGTCCACCTCCCCCCATTCCTTTCTAAAGACACCAAGATCATCTGCGGTGTACCCCAAGGATCGTCCCTCAGCCCTACACTCTTCAACGTCTACATGGCACCGCTCGCCAACATTGTCTGATCGCACAACCTCAACATCAGCTCATACACCGAAAACACCCAGCTGATCCTCTCCCTCACCAAGGCCCCCATCACCGCCAAATCCAACCTCCACGAAGGAATGAAGGCCATGGCAGAATGGATGATGAACAGCCGCCTGAAACTGATCTCGGACAAGACGGAGGTCCTCATCATCGGATCCACCTCCTCTGCCTGGGACGACTAATGGTGGCTGGCCGCACTTGGAGCTACACCAACGCCCACTGACCATGCATGCAACCTGGGGGTCATCCTGGACTCAGCATTGTCAATGACCCAGTAAGTAAACGCCGTCTCCTCCTCCTGCTTCAACACCCTCCGCATGCTCCGCAAGATCTACAGATGGATCCCCACCGGAACCAGAAGGACGGTCACCCAAGCCCTCGTCAGCAGCAGGCTGGACTACGGCAACGCTCTCTACGCAGGAACCTCAGCCAAACTCCATAAACGACTACAATGCATACAGAATGCCTCTGCACGCCTCATGCTTGACATCCCCCGCCACAGCCACATCACAGCCCACCTAAAAGACCTGCACTGGCTCCCCATCAACAAGAGGATCACCTTCAAACTCCTCACCCACGCACACAAAGCACTCCTCAACACCGGACAAGCGTACCTCAACGAACAACTCACCTTCTACACCCGAACCGCCAGCTTCACTCCGCTAACCTCGCCCTCGCCACCGTCCCCCGCATCCGACGAGTGACTGCCGGCGGCAGATCATTCTCCCACCTCGCCGCAAAAACCTGGAACACCCTCCCCATTGCCTGCGACGGACCCAGGACCTGCTGGCCTTCAGGAGACTCCTCAAGACCTGGCTGTTCGAGCAGTAGCAACACCCCTGTCCCCCCCCCCCAGCGCCTTGAGACCCTAACAGGTGAGTAGTGCGCTCTACAAATGAAATTAATTGATTGATTGATAGGGGAAAATACCACAGCTACAGATACATCACCACCTTGCTTCTTTTTTGTCTTGTTTTGATTTAAAGACACCTCTTTGGTTTATGCACACAGTGTGCAGGAGTGGTGTTAGAACAGTCACTCTAACGCTGACCACTTCCCATTTAGGCATTTGTTAAAATGTTTATCATATTAGAGTTAAAATAGGAACATCGTATCCCTCCTCCAAATTATGGACTTTCCCCAATGTTTCTGAGTCTGAAGTTAGAATAGTAAATCTGACACCCGTCCCACCACCCGTATTATGCCCTTTCCCAAAATGTTGTGAGACTGGTGTTAGAATAGTAAATCTGCAATGCACTTTCACCAGTGTTTGTGGGAACGGAGTTAGAAAGGTACATCTACTCCCTCTGTTCCCAGTTTATGCACTTCCATCAATATTTCAGGGACAGTAGTTTGAATAGTAAACGGACCCCCACTCCAATGTATGCATATTCCCCAAGGACTGCGGGACTGGAGAGACAATAATACATCTGGCTCATGCCCCCTTAATTACTGTACTTTCTCCACTGTTATGAGACTGGAGTTATAATATTACATTTCACACTCCATCACCCCAAAATAATATGGACCTTATTGCGAGTTTGGCGGTCCATAGGACTGCCGAACCCGTGGTGGCGGTCCGATCACCACCACACTGCGGGCCCGCCCGCAGTATTCGGAGTGTGTCGATCAGACCGCCACAACCACCGGGATCAAGGATCCTGCGGCAGTTGCGCATCAGTCAGAAGCACTGATATGCTGGCAGTGCCGCAGCGGCACTGCCAAGCATATTAGGAGTTGCCTGTCCACCGCCCTTTTCATGGTGGTGAGCCCGCCATAAAAAGGGTGGCAGAGAGGAAACAAAGGGGGACTTAACAGGGACCCCCTGATGCTCCTAGACCTGAGGGGGCACATGTAGTGCCCTGCCCCCTGCTTTGGCCCCCCCACTTCCTGCACGGCGTGTCATGTATGCCACACTATGCAGGAAGGTGCAGTCAGTGCTGTGAATGTTAGGCTCTTCTGAGTGTTCCATTTTTCTTGGTCTGTGTCTTGCTTTCTAATGTGGACAGAGTGTGCTTGAATGGTTTATGTTGTAATGTGTTTCACCTGTTGATGAGTGTGGTATAACGTCTTGACTGTTCACTCCCTCCCCTCCTTCCAGTGGCAAGTGTTGTTCATGTGGTTGAAGCCTTGCTCATTACATTACGCGTTTTATATAACTTGAAATGAAAACAAATTTGTTTCATTAAGTACTACTTTCATACTCAAAAATGCTTTTGTGAATAGACCCCATAGTATAGATTTATTGGGTGACAACAAACGGCTTGGTTGAAATGGAAATAGCAGCCCTGAATTTGTATTTCAGGGTATATCTTGCTTACTGGGAGTATAGTATCATTGTATGTCCAAAATCAATTATTATTTGTGCAGAGGAGTATAGTTTTTTGGTGGGTTGTAGATATGAATTCTTGGCATATTGCACTTTCTTGGTTTGGTCATAGACCAAGGAGTACCGGTATGTTGTTTTGGGGATATTGGCTGTGTACGGTGTAAACCGGTCTATGGGTGGACAGGCACGATGTAAAAGTCCAGTCGACTAGCCAAAAGGAGCGTTGGGTCTATTCAAGGAAAATATCAGCTGTACTGAATATTGGTCTTCTTTTCTATTATTATCTTATACATTCTTCTTTGCTTAGGGTGAGATTAAGAGCAGTCGATGTCTCTATCAGCAAAAGTTTGGGGTGCAGATGTGGCAATCCTTTCTGCTCTTCTGGCTACAGCTCTTTTAAGGTTTGGCCCAGAGGCATCTGGCCAGCTGGTGTTAGTCTGGGAGCATATTCCTTCGTAATTGTTCCAGTGGGAGCCGCAGAGCTGGCTGAGGCTTCTCTTGAAGTCCTGGTCTTGGATTCTAATTTCTATCTCTGCCACTGAGGTCGGGCGGTTGTGCTGCCTTGCGATTTTAATGGCATCATTAATGGTGGTGGCTCTCCCATAGCATCCATTAGTGCACTTCTGCTGTGTGCATTCATGTATTGTGTTCTGTTTAGAATAGGTGTGACCTATATAGGGTAATCCAAATATACAACTTAACATTCAATAAATATATTGGCACTTATTTCAATCAGGCATGTAGTTGCTGGCAGGTGTGGCACCAGTTTGTTTGGCATGGTTTCTAAATATTTTCCTCAATAATTATTTGTGTTTTGTATTAGTTAACTCAGCATTGTTGAATGTGATTGGTCAGTAACTAGCTTCAAATTATATTGGGTTATATGTAAGCAAGTAGATGTTGCTTTTAAATCACAAAATACATATGGGGTATCTATATATTTCTGTATGATATTGTTTATATTTTTGCCCCCTCCCATTGAGTTGTTTGAAAAAGTGTATTTTGTTCTCCTATATCAAGGCATCCATGTAATTGTTTGTTGGAAATTTTTATGATGACATGTTTGTTGTCAATATTTTCCTACTTTATGTAAGGTGTTAAGGACGTCGATATTTTGGAAGTCAATGTTTAGGTATATTTTTGGATCACAATGTTTTTGGGTTACAGCTATGAAATACACCCAAGATAAGAGGCCTGGGGCCTTAAAGTCGTATTACCCACAGCTGTTAGTTATCCTTCGGTTCATTGTCTGTCAGAATATTAAATTCACAAATATTGACCTACAAAAATATCGTCTACAGAGTAGCATACTAACATATTGTGAAGTTAAGTATTTACAGGTAAGTAAGGGTTTACTATTCTTAATTCCACATCTACAAACCTTTACACAATATTTGTGATCAAAGTATGTAGATGTGGACCATCTTGTGGTGCAAACAGATGTGAGGCCGGCGGACCCCATCACTCACTAGTTCATTATGACACAAACCCACTGACACTACAGCCATCCTTTGTGCATGTCCCAGACATGATGAGGTCCAGGGATCCAGCTTACGGTGACTAAACAGACCTTTTATGTGGGAGGTGGTAGGCAATATCCCACATACGTTCAGGTTTTTAAAAAGGGCCTGTACCGTTGATATAAGCATGCACGGCCACCATTAGTCACTGTGTTGTCTGGGCTGTGAGAGCCGCTAGTCACTTTTACTTAACAAACATTGAAAATGCAATAGGTCTCGCCTTTTATTAAGTTAAAGCCATTTGCTTTGCTATACAATACCATAAGCAAAGCAAATGGCTTTAACTTAATCAAAGGCGAGACCTATTGCATTTTCAATGCTTGTTTAAAACCTGCTGGTGGGAACTCCTTTATCCTCTGCAGAAATGTGCTTGACAGCAGCTCCTTCTGAAAGGTTGGGCACTTCCATTAGGTGTTCACTCTGGGTCTTTTGCAGATGACTAACCTTTTGCGCCCAGCATATAATTCCTATCACAGTCACACTCTTGAGTTAAAAGCGATCTTTATGGGGGTGGTGGATGATTTCCCTTGAATGCTTCATGGCAGGATCGGCCTAGTCTAGACCAGCAAGACCACTGGAGTGTGATCACTCAGGTGCGCTTCAGAATACACTGGTCGACAGACTCGGTTCACTGACATGTCCATCCTGGATGGGGATGTGGCAAGACCCATGCTACCTCAGAGGGTGAGCCTTCTCAGCAATGGGATAACTTTTTCCATCCATTCACATAATCCTAGGATGGCTGATTCCCTGCCATAGTTGCAGGACAGCCACATGCAATTCATTCATGTACACTGGTGCTGAGTGGAAATGATTGAGATAGTCAGTGGTTATCCTGAAACTCTGGCCTGACCTGAGCCCACCTTATTCTCAGTTGGATACTCCTCCCCTAATCTCTGACTTCGGTTGCTTAGTTCAGGAGGCACAAGCCAGCAGCAATGTTGTGCTTTCTTTCTCAGGTTAAATTTGACTTGAGCTAAGCTGCAGAGAAGCAATCCTCCAAAGCATGGGACTTTGGTTATAACACTAGGTTCTTAAGAAAAGCATTCGTGTCAGGCAGCCTTATGGAGTCCTGCAGATCTCATTTAGTAGCAACTGGCAGCGATAGGAATGTAGATGATCAAGATTTCTCAATGCTAAGAATGGAAAGCTAGGCTGGACCTATTCATGGCCACTGAGAAAGTCTCATGTAAGGCCAGATGGTGCCTAAAAAATTCACTAAGGTATAGGGTACCTGGTTACGTCATTATGGAAATGAATTAGGATGTAGCGTTGGACAGGTCAGACACACAGACTCATGTTGAGTGATGACTCCTGCACTAATGTAATATGTACATGCTGCCTGTCAATGTAGAGTTTGTGGACTCCAAACTGAGTCGATGTATCTTGTGATCTGAAGTATAATTGCTCTTTTGTATCTAAGCTATGTTTGGTGTTTCCTTCGGATTGTTGCGCTGCTAAAAATATTAATTACAAAAAAAAAAGATTTCTCAATGCTGAACCGAGTGTCAAAAGACATTTTGATTGGGTTCACTTTTGTACTGCTGTTGGAACTCAAATCCTGTGTGCAATTTAAAAAGTTGTACGAGTTCTAGCTAATAACTCCTATGAACCTATAGTACCCAGTGATATTTAACTGGTGCTATAGAATACTGTGCATGTCACCCCGCAATGCTGTCTTTTGTTCAAGTGCAAGGAGGATAATGGCCGTGGCCAATGCAAATCATCCTTTTACAGGAAAACTTCAGAAACCAAGTAAGTCCTAAGACAATCTTAGCCAGGATTCTGCAGCTCCTATAACAGATCAGGCTGCCCTAGTGGATTTATCCAAATGGCAAGAAATCTAGTCATGTTGCCCTCTGCAGTGTTCACAAGCTTCGCTCATGTGCCTTGATGTCCAAGAAAGTCTGTCTGAAATGTGGATAGCGGATCCCCACAAAAATGACTGCCCAGTTTGGGATGAAAAGTAAAATATGTGCCGGAGAAAGGGGCAGTTTCACAGAATATGAAGCACTCAGAAGAGCGCTAAAAGGCAATATTCACTTGTAACTAGTCATTACAGAGAGTCAAATAGTGTGACTTAAAACAGCAAAATCACACCTCAAGGAAAAGGCACAAACATGGTGGATTAGTCAAGATTTGAACGTCATCAGTGCACCCTTGCAAGAAACCTGAAAGAAGAGGCCGGAATTTGTGTGGAAATGAGATTGTAAAACTGCTTTGTGTTATCAAATCCTAATCACTGAAGTGAACTCCATGGCATAGCATAGCTTGATCCTGCAGTGCCTACAGAGCTCGTTGTTGATGACAGTTCTGTGATCTTGGGCAGCACCCTTGTGAAACGTGAATACGTGAAACAAGTTACCATATCACTGCACATGCCATTCCAAACCTAACGAAACATGAGAAGGCCTGCTCACATGCTGAACAAGAGCCGCCCAGCTTCCCACATGCACAGCCTGCACCAGAAACAGCCCTGAGCTGCAGGAAGTGAGCTCATAGGAAAGAGGCAGGGATCGGGGGAGAGGAGGGATGGAGGGTTAGGGGGAGGGTCCGGGGTGTGTTTGAGGAGGGCCCGGGGGCGTGCACACCAGGAGGAGGGCACAGGGGGCGTGCATTAACACTCGCAAACACTGCCAGGCACTGGACAGAGAGTGTCAGAGGCAGGGATCGGAGAGATGAGGGACGAAGGGTCAGGGGGAGGGTCCGGGGGGATGCACTCGCACTTAAAAACAAACACAACTGGGGGGGGTCACACTGGAGGGAGGGGGCCCGGAGGGTCAGAGGGAGGGAACTGGGTGTGCACACCTGGCGGAGGATCCAGGAGCAGGGCCAGGGGGCGTGAACTCACACTTAAAAAAGAATGTGCACTAAGTTCCACGCCGTACAGGAAAAGCATTTCCAAAATGGAAAATGGCGTCGGGCTGTCCACAGTCCCTATGGACTACGGACACACGAATGCTGTCTGCTATGGACAAATGGAAAGAGCAGCCATGTTTGTCCATGCAGACGCATGCATGCAAGCCCTTGGCAGAATCGATTCCAAAAGGTACTCGCAATAGCGAGAGCAACGCATGCGCTGCTTTCGCTAGGCGAGACCTAAAAAGGGTTCACTTTTGGTGTCCCCTGCCCTGAAATGGGAGAACCCTCATAGACGTGCATGATTGTCGAACTCACTAGAGAAAACCACACAGGCCTCTTGGAAACTGGGCAGGGCAGTACTGATTAAACAATACCATGCAGAGGACTTTTGTTACAGCACTTGACAAATATTATCTTTGATCATTTGCAGGATTCGTGCACTTATTATTTTGTATGTTTGCTGAGCGAAGCTCCCTGCGTTTTAACGAGGAAACAGTATTTGAAATCTTTTATCATAATTTGTTTATATAATTCAGTCGTAGCTAGCAGGTGACCCCGTGGCAGGTGTCACTATTTTTGGTAGTCCTTTCTCTTCATCCAACAGAACTCTGCATGCTTGCATTTCAAAGCCCATAGTTATAACAGATAAAGCAAGACTACAAGCCCCAGCAACACGTGTTAGTATTACCTCCAACTTAACGGTGCATAAGTTATCTCCCACTGAAGGACACACAGGGGATATTTACAATAAAATGTTGGAGCCCAGTGTTACTCCAAAATTGGTAACGCCGCGCGCCGAAATTTTTTTAGCGAAGGGATGTGCCATATTTACACAAATACGGCACACCCTTGCGCTTCCCCTAGCGCTGGCGCTAAAAAGCTGCCTAGCGCCAGTGCAGACACCCTTGCACCATGTTCCAAAGGTGATTGTTTATGTTCAAGAAGGGACACCTTCCTGCACATAAACAATCTTGAAAGGTGATTTGCTGTTTTTGTGTGTGCTGCAGAATGCAGCACACATAGAAAGAGCAAAATACGAGGAGAAATTAATAATTTCTCCTTGTATCACCGGTCTAAGCCCAGGTTTTACCTGGTCTTAGTTTTTGGTGCTGCCCCTTCCTTGTGAATATGGGTCAGCACCAAAAAGCAATGAGTGTTGTGGCGGAACACCCACTGCAACACCCATTGCACGTCCCTTTCACGCTAAGTGAATCGTGAAAAGGGGCCTTATTTACAAGGCAGTGATAAGCCACGTTAAGTGGCTTAACGCCACCTTGTAAATAAGAAGGGGATATTGCCACCTGAACGTCGTGACATCCCCTTGTAAATATGCCCCAAGGTTGAGATGTCCCTGGCTGGGATTCAAACTCATGACCATCAGCACAACACACTCAACTCACAGACCCATTTTGTCTGCTTAAAACCCCTTAATTCCTTTCCACATTTGTTCCATCCATCTCCAGCAGTTTGCCTGCTAAAATATCTAAAAAGGGGAAAATGTTTTGTGCACACAAATAGAAAGGGGCACAACATTTTACCTGGCTTGTGGAACCAAAATATATGGTGGGTGTATCATCTGCTGATGTCTTGGCATTGAGGCTATCTTTGCAAAGTGACAAACCCTCATTTTACTGTACATGTCCCCTTGATCCTGTGCCTGCCTGCCTGCCCCAGTGTTGGTATCTCCTGTTCATCCATTTCCAAGCCTATGGGTTGTACCACTCTGGCCTAGTATCTGTGCCAGGCTCTCCCAATGACAAGAGTTCGACTCCTTATCCCAGTAAGATGTCGCCGGCCCAGTGTCCATGTCTCGCTCTTCTAGTGTCCGATGTCAGTGCCTTTGGTAACCTGATGTTCTATTGTCAAGTCGCATCGCAGATGTCATTTTTGTGCAGTATCTGTGTTGCGACCTGAGATTGTTTTGGCGCTAGGACAGAAGTACCAATCTGTCCCAGCATACAAGTGACACTTGCTAGGATTTGCAGAATTCCCGCCCCATTAATGTAAAGGAGGCAGCACTCCTATTGCAAACGCGTCCGAATGATTAAGAATGCAGGGGTGGAGGTCTGCGGAGCTCAGTTCCTGAATATGCAATTGCAGCACGGTGAAACTGTATTCCTTTAATGGGCAAGGGCTGCAATACAAAAAACCTGCATGACATGGGTGGGAAATGGAACTGAGAAGACTGCAGTCCAGTGGAGCGCTGTCTGCTCCCACTGAAGTCCAAGGCTGTCTTTCTCAAAGTGAAGCGGTCCCTCACAGACAGCTCCACTTTGCAAATGGATACCGCTCCCCTTGAGGTGTATGTGGCGAATCAAAAGCTTGCAAGGAATGGTTGATGCACCTTTCATATGTGAACATTGCAATTTGTAAACCTATTAGCAAGTCACAAGGACCCTTTAGTGCATCTTGCTTCAGCTCTTGCACTTTTAAAACTTGATTTTGTGCACCCTACAGGTTTGCGGTACAAAATAGGATTGTACATAGGGGCCTCAGTTCTTTGCTAGCACATAAGGCCCGCCCATTCAGCCTGTGTCCTGCCTATGGTTTACACACAGACTCCACACAGTCTCCATCTTTACCCTTAATTACTAAATAGTCCCTGTGAAGAAGTGTGATGGTGATGGTGGTTCTGGGATTCCGGGAGAAGCCAACGACGGCCTTGAAGAAGGAGGTGAAATGATTTAAGGAGGTTTGGGAGCCTTAGTCTTAGGATGAGCTGTTGAATGCCCTGGCAGCAGATGTGGAGGTCCTGGGAGGACGTGTGGAGACTGTGGTGGTATGAATGCCCTGGCAGCAGATGTGAAGACTGTGGTGGTATGAATGCCCTGGCAGCACATGTGAAGACTGTGGTGGTATGAATGCCCTGGCAGCAGATGTGGGGGCCCTAGGAGGACGTGTGGAGACTGTGGTGGTATGTATGCCCTGGCAGCAGATGTGGAGGCCCATGGAGGACGTGTGGAGACTGTGGTGGTATGAATGCCCTGGCAGCACATGTGAAGACTGTGGTGGTATGAATGCCCTGGCAGCAGATGTGGAGGCCATGGGAGGACGTGTGGAGACTGTGGTGGTATGTATGCCCTGGCAGCAGATGTGGAGGCCCTGGGAGGACGTGTGGAGACTGTGAGGGAATGTGTGGAGGTTGTGGAGACTGAGGTGGCTGGAAGAAGCTGCAGAGGTGTGGTGTGGGGGACCTGGGGGAGGTCGAGAGGAGGCCTCGAGAGGTAAAGGAGGACTCAAGAAGAGTTAGAGGCACCGGGAGGAGTCATGGAAGCCCAGGAGCAGGCAGCGAGGAGATCCTAAAGGATATGTGGACTGTAGGCCCTGAGAAGAAGGAAAGTGCTCCTGTGAGGAGTTAGGTCACAAACAGCCTCGCACATGAAATATAACAGGAGAGCAGTAACTGAGGTGATGGTGACCTCCCACGAGTCTCAGGACAGCAATTTACATCTCCATTTCCTTGCTGCCCTTGTGGGGCTGAGCAAGAGCATAAACCGGAACGCGCCGGTGCCTTCTCAGCACAAGGGCATTCGATCTCAGATTAAAAGCGCATAAACATCACGTTCTGAGCATAAAACTGTGCAGGTGTGTGACAGCGAACCAGGGCTCTACAAGGTGAATAGATCCCGTGACACTCATGAAAGTCAGCTGCTGGTAGGGATCAAAAGCCATACAAACAGTGCTTCTCAACATAGGCCCAACAAGCAGGAAATACATATGAAAGTATGTGTGTGTGTGTGGTGTGCACCGTGCAGCTCAGCGTGGGTATATGTAAAAGAGGCAACTAAACTGTGTGTGTGAGTTTGCCTGCACAATTAATGTGGGGCAACATGTGTGTGCTTTCGAAGAGTTTGGGAAGCCCTATTCAGGGGTGAGGTTTGCGAGTGTCATGTTTGTGGGCACATGGCAATGGGGGGTGCTTTGCAGGAGGGTTGTGTGTGTAGGCATAGAACAGGAATGTCCAACCGTTTCTGCAATAAAAGCGACTTATGTTAAATGAAAAACATTCCAAAATCCTAATATTATGACCACATCAAACAAGATGACATTAGTGACCACCATATGGAAGTTTTGCCCTCAGTAAACACGTTCGTGTGTCAGGCAGGGTTTTCAGCACTAATGTAAAAAAGAGCTTTGCCAGTTTGGAATTCCAAACCATGGGTAATACAGAACAGCCATGGCTGCAGTGCCCCTGCCAACAAGGTAAAAATGTTAGTAATAAGTCTTACCAATGCCACATGATGTATCAATCAATATCAGATTTATATATATTTTTAAAATGCAACCATTTTTCGCCTAATAGTTTAGGACTTCTGAAAATAAACACATTTTCATCTGAAATACACTTTATTCAATTTCGATATACATATATTATTTTATCCAAGCAAAAGCTTCTGATTTATTAGGCTGGACTGGACACAGGAAAGCTACTTACAAGTAGCCGGAGAGATACTTGTTGGCGAAGCCTGGCGTAGAGGATTGTGGGTGCTTTGCATAGCTGGATTATGTGACATGGAGTGATCTGCAAGGGGGCATGTAGTGGTGTGGTGTGTCCTGTGAGGGCGTATGTGATTGAGTGTGGTGACAGTTGGTGCATTGGTGTGTTTAGGAGAGATGTGTGCAAGGTGTTTGTACTTGTAGTAAACTCTAAGTTGGTGTGGAGGAATGTTTAAGTTCAAGAATGGCGGTACATGTGAGAAGAGGGTACACAGTGTGTCTGTATGTATGTATGAGGGATGAGTATACAGAGTGTGTGTGAGAGAGAGATACAATGAAGTGCATGAGTGCATCTTGGTGAGATGTGCTGTGCTCTGTGTGAGTGTGGAGTTACATGGATGCAATGTATGGCTTTTATGAAATATGTGCGAGCGCGCTGCATGGGTGGAGACGTCTGTGTCAGTATAGCTCATTCTAATTGCACTGTCCATTGTGAGCGTGTGTGTGTTGAATAGGTGCACTCTATTTGTGCAGTCAGTAGTATGCGTGAATCATGTGTGGGCATTACGGTATGTGTATGACGTGTATGTGTAGTGCGAGACGGTGTCCTGTGCAGCAGGGTAGGTATTGGGAGGGCATCATGATAAGGGATGTGACCTGCATTGGTGTCTGTACCCTGAGAGGGTGCAGAGGTATGAGGTGCCTATTGTGGAGGAACGTTGGTGCTCTGTGCCCGTGTACTTGGTAAGAGTGTTTGATCGTCATGGGTAAAAGCAGCGGCATTGTGGTGCCCAGTGTGGATGCGTGTGGTTGTACATGAGTAAACTCTGTGGGTGTAGGTAGTCATAGGGGGATTCTAGTGGTATGTTTTGGTGCGGGTGCATATGGTCATATTGGGACTCCATTTGTGCATGTGGAAATATGGATGTATGGGTGTGGAGAGATAATGGTGACATGTAGCTGTGGATTCATTCAGTGCAATATGTCAGTGTGAAGATATGGTGTACTTTATGTAGGTGCAAGTGGTGAGATAGGGACTACCTCTATAGATATAGAGATTTGGTATGTACATATATGTTGATATAAGGGCACCTTGTGTGGGTGCGATGGGCTGCCCTCCACTGATGCAAACAGGAGTGACCTGGTCTGCTGACCTTACCTTATGGGTCAGCGCTGTGTGCAGCAGGTACCCGGCCTGAGTGTGCACCAGACCCTTGGGCTTCCCAGTGCTCCCCGATGTGTATAGCAGGAACAGCACGTCCTCGCTCTCCATGGCAACCGGAGCACATGTTATGTCCTCCTTCATCATTTCCTGCCATTGAGATTGGAGAAAAGGGAAGAATAGTTCATAAAAACTATCAAAGAAGGAACAAAACAACTTAGGGGGAACTAGCCAGAAATCCTACCAGCCAACTCCATGAGGTCGATGGCTTCCAGACTTCCTTAAACTGCATGTAGGAGAGGCTTGTAGGGGAGGCTTGCCTGGGGGATGTGTGACAGGGAAGATCAATGGGGTATAAATTTAGGAGAGGTGTCTGACAAGGAGGCTACATAAGGGTTACCCCCAGAGAGATATTGATTTGGTAGACCAATGAGGGTTACCAAGGAGGATCAATGAGAGTAACCTCCAAAGAGATCTCTAGTGCAGTGCATCAATGAGGGTAACGTCCATGTAGGTGACAGCTGTGAAGGCTGACGGATGGGCAATCTCTCGAGAGATGTCTACAGTGAAGGTTCAATGCAGAGGTAACCTCAGGACTGATTTTACCAGGGAGGATCAATGAAGGTGTCTTTAAAAAAAGTTGACTGAGTACATCAGGGAGGGATACTGACTGGAGAGAATCTGCTATGAAGCCTCAATGAGGGTAATCTTAGGAAAGATATCGGCTGAAAAGGATCTATTAAGTGTGACCTCTAGGGAGATGTCTGCCAAGAAGTATCACTGAGAGGTAATCACCTGACATATGTTTGATAAGGAGGATCAAGGAGAAGTAACGTCAAGAAGGAAATCTGACCTGGAAGATTAAAGATTCAGTAGGACACTAGAGCAAATATTAAACCTCAACGTAGGTATGAATTAAATGGTGAAAATAGGATCTGTAAAATTAAACATATGGAAGGAAGGACGTGGTGACATCAACCAGGCTACTTTCAGCCATGAGACCTGTCACCCAGGGCCAAAGTTCTTAAGCAGACCTCAAAAGTAGGCAACCTGTGCAGAGAAGAAAGCAAATCTAGATAACCTAGGAGGTATACTACAAACAAACCTACACTTCTGTGAGGGCAATAACATTCACAGTCTATATTGCTCCAAGAGCATTACAGCTCCTTGAATACGATGCTCTGGGGGCAGTACCATCCTCACACTGTGGTGCTCAGGTCAGCCTGCTTCCCTCCCTGCTGTGCTCTGTGGGTAATACATTTCAGAGTCTGTGGTGGTCTGAGAATTGAGGCCAAACGTCCCATTTTTCCTCAGGATTATCCTATTCTTGGATGGTCTGTACAGTTACCAGTTGGTGCGGGACACAATTTGTCATGTTTTTTCCTCATCATAAAGGACAATGCAGCCTTGAGGGCTGTGAAGCCCAGAGCTGATTCAGTAGGGTATGAGACAAGGGAGCAGGTATGATGCCTTGACCGTCCATGATTGGGTGAACCTTGAGCAGCTTTGCATATTATAAACAAGAGCTGCACAGATCTGCTTGTGAGGGGACTGCATTGATGTATAGGAAGGAGCTGCAGCACTGAAGGGCTCCTGCACTACACAGCTTTAGGAGCAGGTTTACCTTTAAAGTGCTAATCGGGAGAAATGTAAACGCATATAATGAGGTGCCTTGTCCAGCTTGGGAAGAGATTTAACCAGGAAGGGTTTGCCCTAAAACATTACAGTAACCCAGTTCAAATGACCAGTCCAGTCCTGGACTCGCCACAAAAAAAACCTGTATCCTCTTCTTCAAAAGATTAATGAATTTGACCAATTTTACGGCTTGAAGTTTGACATTTCTGCATAACTTTAGTTTAGTTATAATGTAAGAGAAAAGATAGAACTTTAGCTAAATAATGTGTTATGATGTTTCATTAACTAGGGCAGTGGTGGACCAGGTAGTCGTGAACTGTCAACTATTTTCATGTTGGTATTCTAAGGTTGAATTAATGTAAGACAAAAATCTGCAGTGAGGCTTCTCCTGGGGGCATGTTCTTGGTGCTCATCTTTTACTGAGCCTGGTTCGATGTTCTCACATACTAGTATAAACCAGGACAACAGTTTAGGGAGAACATGATTTACCCAAGACCAAGCAATTTGTTAAGTAGGAGAACTAAGTCCCCCATGTAGGGCTGCTTGTTTCAAGGCAATAACATTCCCATTACACAAGATTTTTCTTAGTAAAACTCTGCTGCAGAAAGGGAACCGGCGGGAGAGCTTTCTCTTACATCGCAGCGAAAACCTGGAACGAGCTTCCGGTGAACATCAGACGCTCCCCCACCCTGCACACGTTCAGGAAGGACCTCAAGACTTGG
Source organism: Triturus cristatus (assembly GCF_964204655.1). NCBI lineage: Eukaryota > Metazoa > Chordata > Amphibia > Caudata > Salamandridae > Triturus > Triturus cristatus. Next base: position 1,030,361,924 of record NC_140592.1, read on the forward strand.
CTCTTCGACTGACCCGGAGCTGCCGCTCCTCCCTCCCCCCCACCCCCGAGCCTTGAGACCCTCACAGGTGAGTAGCGCGCCATATAAACCCCTGATTGATTGATTGTCGCAGTCTCCACAGGGTGATATTCAATATGAAGTGGCTTTCTGTCCCGTTTTGTTGTCTCCCAATTACTACCACAGTTTGGACTGATCATAAGAACTTTGAGGCGTTACACAGAACAGGAGCAGAGGTCCATTTTTGATGTTCAAAAAGTGACCATCCTGTTTTCCTCAGTGTACAATTTTCCCAGAATGCTAGACTGGGATTGGGGCAGTTCTGATGGTGAGGTTGGGGCACTGCCTTCCACAGGAAATTGCCACCATGTTGGGTACAAGCCCCAGATTTATCAATGCAGTGCCAATTAACAGTATACCCTGGTAAGTGGGTAAAGCCAGGATAAGAGTTCAAGTGACCTAATGCCCTCACTATCGACTGCTCATTGGTCCACATCTAGTATGTAGGAGGGGTAGATGTGTATCTCTGCATCAGAGAATTATCTTCTTGGGGATCCTGTCAGGGTGTTTCTTATTTCAGCCTGTACCATACTATTTTCTAAGCTCTCTCAATGTTTGAAGATGAGGGAAAAAAGGAAGAGATGATTAGTGGGCAGTATCCATGGTTTATACAGTCATCTACCATTGGCATCCCTTGGCCTGAGTTACTATTCCAATTCCAATTGGTTAAGCAAGTTCCTCCAGTAGTACACTGGCCTTTCCAGTGGTAGTGATAGCAAGCAGGCAAGGCTAATTCCACGAGGCGACAAAGGGACTTCAATTAAGAATGAGTATAACAAACTAATAATACTCAAATACAATGCCTGTCAGACATACATTTTTAAAGAGACTGTAGGGCTAATTTAGAGGGAGGCAGTTAGTAACCTAATCCCAAAAATGCACTCTGCGAATCATTATCCCTCGCATATAAATGTCTTCTGATGACTCGGTGCATGCAAGTGAAAATACAAAGGTGGTCACTCTAGTTCTGAATGTAGTAGAATCCCCTGCCTTTGGTGGTCTGAGGGTAGGGCACTTCCGACAGGATAGTATAATCCGCAGGTTATTATGGTCTGACTTGCAGAGTTGTATGCCTCATCCCAATCTCCAATCTTACGCCATAGCAGTTGCCTATTGGAGCCTTACCTCTTCCAGGAGAACGTCCAGCTCTGACATGGGCACCTTAAGATCCGTCCGCATGGCCACCAGCACCCGCTTCACCGACGGGCAGTGCTTCACTGCCTCATCCACAGTCTTCTTCAGTTCTGTGATCTTCCCACCTCGTATGCCCTGATTCACGGTGACCACCAGCTGAGACTCAGCTGTCGGGAGACAGAGGTGCACATTTTTACCACGTTCTTTAGCCATGGCCCTGTTGCTTTACTTATTCCAGACTTCATTCCTCTAGATTGACGTTTCTCACTGATTGATCAATATCTTCCTCCAGTGTCCCCTCCACATGCCACATTATCCTAAAGTCCTACTCAATCCAGAGCTCTTCCTTCACGAACCATGGCTCCCTCTATCTCCCACTATCGCCCATTGACAACCTCCCTGTCTTCCAGTGCAGGGTGCAGACACGCGCCCTACAGAAGGGAGGGGCAATGAAGTCTTAAAGAACACCAGGGGTCACAGCAGTATGAATATATGTGACCACCCTTAGTCACAGCACACATTCCCCAGATACAAGCCCACTTGTATTTTGCCATTCACTAATATACACCAGGAGCAAAGGGTCACCTGCCTGACCACCGGGGCAGAAAGCCAGTTAGTTTAACACTGAAGAAAAGGGCTGACTGAGGAGGCTTTTCTGTAAATCATGTATTTTCAAATTCTAGTTTTATTTGCTTCCAAGAAGCTAAAGCCAGAAATGAATGTTCCCTTCATGCAGAAGAAGGTTGGAGAGAAGGCTGGAGAAGAATGGCTGGAGGGAGGGTAGACCACCCCTGTGGTGGCCAACAGTATATTTGTTAATGTCCATGAAGGCCCCTTTCAGGCCTTAGAGTCTCCCTGCAGAGAGCCAGGTCACACTTCGAGTTCTGCCCAACGAAGGCAGAGGAGGTCACACTGCCCTCGTATTAAGCAGAGTGTGTCCGAGCCTTGCTGATTATCTTTTGCAGTCAATACCTTCCTCTTATTTTCCTGAAATACTTTAACATTTGGTGATTTAGGCCCAGATTACAGATTGTGTGGATTAATATTTACCAATACAGTATATAATACATGATACTGATCCAAAAAAAGGAAAGGGTTAAGAGAGATGTCAGAAGAAAAGGCACAACCATACACATTAGATCTTTTTGTAAAGAATGTTTATCTTTTATATAGCAAAAAAAGTTTTATAAGAAGTGGACATAAATACACAATACAGATTGACAATATTCATACGGTTTACAAATAGTGTCCCAGTGAAAAAAATAAACCTAAACAAACAAATGACATAAGGTGCAACATACAAAAAAGGTTTCCATTTTTCTTTACAAAGGCAATCATAAACAGTTAGTAATTCCAATTAACAACACCCAAGCATTCTGAGTGTCGATTAAATGATTTGCCTTTCACGTCAACGGCGTTTCGACCCTATTCCAATTAAAGGGTCTCGTCAGGACAGTCTAATATAGGGACACCTGAAAAAGGGGATAAGGAAAATGTTTGTCAAAAAAGAGATCCTTAGTCTCAGAGGAGGGGATTTTTAGAGGAGCATTGATATTAAGTCTATCTACCTGGTCGTCCAGGAAGGAATCTAACGTTTCAGTGTACGGTGACACCGTGCTCAAGGTGAAAATAAAATACTCACAGGTACCCAGCCGGGAACTGCGTGAGAACAAGGAGAAACCATTAATGTCAAACCCATTATCCAATAATAATTATCATCAAGATACTCATGTTTTCTACTTACCCCTGTGAGAAAGGACTCACGAAGAGGCAGTAGCCCGCTATTTGTATGTCTATTCCTCGAATATGCTCAGTGCGAGGGTCTAGTAGTATATATCACCCACGAAGGCTGCAAACGCGAACTGCTGAATAGCTGTCGCTTCGTGTCCAATCAACTATTACAAAAAGATAAAGAAGGGGGAGATGTAGTCGACTTCCGGGGTTGGATAATCTGTAGGGGAAGAGATCTAGTGACACATGGGTCCAATGGATATGCAAAAAGCGAATATTTTGTAAAAAGGTACAGTAATATAATCGTTGTTTATCGAAGAGTTAACTATGGATGGAGGCACATATCTCCTTCGATAAGAAATTTGAAACAAGCCTTCTTGTATTAAAAGTCATGCATTTTTATTACTTTTTATTTTTTTCAAAATGCTTAAAATGGTTAGTAACATATTCTCACTACATTCTATGGAGTTTTGGTGTTAGGCTTTTCATAAGATTTGTAGTTGTTCACTGTATATTGTCCACAAGTACGATTCAATAGATACCGATATGTGTTATAATTGGTGACCGAACAAGAAACCTGATATTGTTAACAATTGTATTTTTCTGAATTTATTTGTCAAGAAATCAGGCTCATTGATCTAAGCCCCACAAGTCCCTCGACGTAATACATCTGGTGACCCAGCGATGTGAGGCGAAGGCTGCTCTTACTTCATTTAATGGTTCTAAACACTATTCGTTTACAACTTTATTGACAACCCTTGTAAAGACGTCATTCACTCGGACCGATAGCAGATAGAGGTTACTTAGCAACGTCACGCGCCTTCCACTACAGGCATATTATCATTGGAGACTTTGGATTGGTCTTCCGCCAGCGAATCACGTTTAAATATTTCCCTATCCCTACCAATCGCTGTGATCGTACCTAGCAGACAGAACTCTGTTCGCCTGCTGCAGCATTTCACGGGACATTCATATACCCGGAAGCAAGGAAGAGAGGTATGAAGAGCGTTGTCGTTTTCAATATAGGTTACTTCTGCAAATGATAGGTTATTTTCCAACCCCGGAAGTCGACTACATCTCCCCCTTCTTTATCTTTTTGTAATAGTTGATTGAACTCTTGGACACGAAGCGACAGCTATTCAGCAGTTCGCGTTTGCAGCCTTCGTGGGTGATATATACTACTAGACCCTCGCACTGAGCATATTCGAGGAATAGACATACAAATAGCGGGCTACTGCCTCTTCGTGAGTCCTTTCTCACAGGGGTAAGTAGAAAACATGAGTATCTTGATGATAATTATTATTGGATAATGGGTTTGACATTAATGGTTTCTCCTTGTTCTCACGCAGCACCCGGCTGGGTACCTGTGAGTATTTTATTTTCACCTTGAGCACGGTGTCACCGTACACTGAAACGTTAGATTCCTTCCTGGACGACCAGGTAGATAGACTTAATATCAATGCTCCTCTAAAAATCCCCTCCTCTGAGACTAAGGATCTCTTTTTTGACAAACATTTTCCTTATCCCCTTTTTCAGGTGTCCCTATATTAGACTGTCCTGACGAGACCCTTTAATTGGAATAGGGTCGAAACGCCGTTGACGTGAAAGGCAAATCATTTAATCGACACTCAGAATGCTTGGGTGTTGTTAATTGGAATTACTAACTGTTTATGATTGCCTTTGTAAAGAAAAATGGAAACCTTTTTTGTATGTTGCACCTTATGTCATTTGTTTGTTTAGGTTTATTTTTTTCACTGGGACACTATTTGTAAACCGTATGAATATTGTCAATCTGTATTGTGTATTTATGTCCACTTCTTATAAAACTTTTTTTGCTATATAAAAGATAAACATTCTTTACAAAAAGATCTAATGTGTATGGTTGTGCCTTTTCTTCTGACATCTCTCTTAACCCTTTCCTTTTTTTGGATCAGTATCATGTATTATATACTGTATTGGTAAATATTAATCCACACGAGCCATTGTTTCCTTACAACACATAATACCCAGGCTCCTTGTGGGTAGGGTCTCCTTGTTTCTCAATCAAACAGATTACAGATTGAGCAGAGAAGAGTTCCTGTGTGGAACTGTTGTGTGCTCAATCATGGGTAAACCATTGTTTTGGTACTTAGATTTGCAGGGTGGGGGAACAGCAGACATGATTTTACTAGCTAGAAAATCCAGCTGCATTAGGAATGAGCTGCAATGCATCCTGGTACTGCTCCCTTTACCCCCGCCCAGCCCCATTGTGTGACACAGAGGCAGCATATAATGCTCTCTCCCACCTCTCTTTCCCTCTCCCACCATCCCCCACACGCTCGCCCCGCCTCCTACCATGCACCGGTCTGCCTCCTTACAGATGGGAGTAAATATGAGCGTTAATCCCCATGGGAAAGGGAATACCCTGCTAAATTCTGCTCAGTAAAACCGTATCTGCACAGTTATTCCTCATTCCAGGGCGAAGAACTTGTAATTGCATGTTACTGGCAGGATGTTACCACACCGTACCGGTATTTATGGTGCAGGCTGCCACCCACCAGTACTGTGTAACTCGTAATTGGTGCCCTGGTGTCTAGCCTCATCATGCTGTCACAGCCATAGTTAGAGCAATATCCCAACTGCATCTGGCATCAAAGCACTTTATACAATTATCAATCATTCATTCAGCAAGCTGTGGAAAGGGGGAAAGATCAGGTTAGCTCACCGGAGTACAAGACCATCATGAGTGGGGGGCTTGCAGACCTTTAGTATCTGGACCCAGGGTGCCAGGCAGCTTTGGGCAAAGAACACTTACCATCGCGGATTCTGTCTGCCAAGGCCTCAGCGCTGAACCCTGCAAAGACCACATTGTGGATAGCCCCAATACGGGCACATGCCAGCATGGTGGCCACTGCCAGTGGGCAAGAAGGCATGTAGATGGTGACTCGGTCCCCCTTCCTGATGCCGTGTCGCTTGAGAGTATTTCCCAGTCGACATGTCATCTCCAGCAGCTCTCTGTCAAGAGAAAGAGTTTCTGTTATAGGAGGATGAAGGTGTTTCCCAGACAAGTATTTCGACAATACGCTGGAAGTAAAATTAAATAAAAAAATCAAATAAAACTACTTACCTTGGGCTTGCCGCATCACCAAGTCAACAATGCGGCGAGCGCAAGGGGTGGTTTTATTTATTTAATTTTACTTCTCCTGTCTTATGTCGACTTACCTGACCCCCCACCCCGCCCCACTGCCCACTGCTCACCGCTCTTATCTGTGAAAGCCGCCACTGGATAGACCCACATTGAAACGTGAATAGGTCCTCACGTATATAGTCTCACAGACATACCGATGAACTCACTAATCAAAGGTACACCCTCACAAATGTAGAAAAACCAAGAACGACTACTGGATAAACTCCACACTAAATCAATAAACCCTCACCGAGGCAAACAGACATGTGAAAATGTAACATTTTCTCAAGGATCGCTGATTAAAAAAAACACAGTAAGACTCTTCCGAGGGCCTCATTAAGAGGTGCCGACACCTAGAAAATATTGATACTGCAGGGTGTGTTATTTACTAGGTCTGGTGTTACCTCCCCATTCCAAGTTCTGCGCATCAAAATGGGAGATAACGCTTTACGCACATGTTCCCCTGCTCTAAGTTGTGAACCTCAGTATCTTGTGGTGCCCTGAGCACAAATTCTGCCAGTTATTACCTGGGGGAAAAACTGAAAGCCTTGCTAATTGTAATCCCAATTATGGTGCAAAGTCCCATTTGTGTCTGATTACCACAGTCCTTGGAGTAAAGGTTCATTCAGCAATCAGCCCTGTTAGGAGGGGATCGCCCACTCTCCTGCTCCATTCCAACACTAAAACCCAGGTGCTTCAAACTTCCTTCACAACTTAGAGAAAAACACTCAAGCGCTAAAGATGCTCGTTTGTGATGCTGCCGCTGGTTCTTAATTAGCGTATTGAAACAGCTGTCAATAAGGTCGCCGTGTGTCACTGCTCAAATCCCAATTGGAATGTATACTATGGAAACAAAAGTGGGAAGTATCCTCAACCAGACAGAATAAATCCCAGATGTGAAAAAAAGCAAAGTCTCGAATCCATGAATTCTGTAGCCTGGCAGGCAGAGGGTGCTCTCTGGTCAGTATGTGTGCTTGCTCAAAAACCTAAAATGTGCTTGGCTGAGAGGAGCACAACTCTTTGAAATGCCTGTCTTAGGCAGGAATTAACCTGTAATTCTGTCTATCCCCATGTAAACGGCTTTACTAACGTATGTGCTTTTCGTCCATTGTCCAACCGTGTTCGTTACAAGCAGACTGGGTTCACTTGAACCCAACTGGATTGTTGACTAAAGCCTGTTAACCTTTGGTATTCACGAAACAACCCCTGTATTCCCTTATTAATCTACCATTGGTGATATGAATAAAATGTCATTTCTAACAATAGGTAGTTTTAGTTACAAAAATGCACCCCCTGCATTCCATTAAATCCCACAACCTATTACACACACCCACACTTAGTTTTCAGACGAGACCCCTCCTTGACTAGCCTCAGGAACACGCCTGAAGAGCTTCCCTCTACGAGGGTAGTAGCGCATCCAGCACTCTCCGAAGCATGGCACCTAAGGGTGGGTGAGGGCTTTTCATCCTTTAAAAGGGCTACTATTAGTGCAGCCTTGAATCTTTCAGTGCAGTGTCCCCCCTGTTTGCATCTAGCAGAGAGCACTTTAGTGATTTTGTCTTTGCTTGGAGGACATACTTCCTTGCCTTTCCTTCCTCCGCATTCCCTATTTTAGGTTTTGTCTAAGACAGCGAGCATGCGGATGCCGATGCTTTTTAGCTGTGTTTAATGTTTTTAGACAGACTGCACAGCAGTGCCGGCTGTTGTGCAACATGGCTTGAAGAAAAAAATCTCTATGATGCGGGTAACCCTGGCAGCATCATAGCACTTTAAAAAAAGCTTTAAGCCATGTTGTACAGCAGCCCATGCTGCTGTGCAATGTTTAAACAAATATTGCCGAAGCTAATAGTTCTTGCTTAGGTGAAACCTATTGTCTTTGCTAATGCTTGGTGTGAATAGCTGATGGTGGCTGTTGCCCACTTCTACCAGTTATTATTTTTTTTTTTTTAAAACATTTTTTATTGTTTTCGTACCAACAACTCAGTACAGTTCCCAACAACCCCCCCCCCCTCCAAAGTAGTCTTTTACATTCAGCATTGCCCCCAAGTATGCAGGAGAAAAGTCACCCTTCCCGCGTGAAGCCCCACCTCCCTCTCCCTCCCGCACCCCATGTCAGTGTGCCCCCCTCTACCTATCCCCCTCCTGACGCGCCCCCCTCATTACTATGAATCGTGTACGGGTGCTCAACCTCCCCTAGGCGACTCAGGCTTTCCCCCAGGTCGACCCTACTTCTACCAGTTATTAAGTGACTGATGATGGTGGTAACATAGAGTTCAATGATGCATGCCCTTATACCTGCACCCCATGGGGTAGTTCGCATAGAGGCCCTTCCTTATAAAGTTCTTCCTAGCCCCTCTTAACTGGAGAACTTCCCTTCTTGGTGTTTGACCAAGAAACGTTATAAAGGGTGGTAGTTGCCCCTATAACACTAAGGGCCAGATTTGCCAATACTTTGTACGGGTGCAAAGTCACCAAGAGTTACGTAAACCGGAGCAAAGTGTTGATTTGGAATTTACTTTCCAGAGAGGTTTTGCACTGGAAAGTTGCCTAAAAGTAACGCTACTTGGCACCATGGGATGGCCCCATGGGTGGTACATGGGTATTCCTATGCGTGCACCTATAGTCCACTGTCGTTTATATCTATCTCACACAAAAAAGCCACCTGAGTGAAACTATGTTATTTTACAATTCTACAACATTTAGTTATTTTATGATTACCAGCCTATTCCTAAACACACACACACCAGTTTGAAGGGATGTCCTCACACACTTATCAGGTGTCATGCTTCATCATAGGATATTCCCACATACTGCATAAACTTTTGTTTGATGGAGAGCAGGGCCTACACCCTGAAACAGGAGACACTTCATTCTAACCTAGAATCCGTAAAATAGATTAATAACCAATGTGATAACCCAGTCTGCTTTTTACTATGCAAGGTACCACTAGGTATTAAAAATTAGGTGTAGAATATTGGGGAGTCAGTATCCCAACATACGCTTTGCCGACTGAGTGTGCCACGCCTAGTGGTGACGCACTGTCTTGACTGCAAGCCGGTGATTTACAAGCATTCAGTCCTGGGGAAGCGGGCCAGAAACAGCTGCCTCTCATCGAGAGGGCCCGCTCGCCGGGGAGTATAAACGCACTCGCGTATTTACCATTAACACGCACCCGGTCCTGACACTGCTGAATTGTATTACTTGAATTGGTTAATGGATGGTGGAAATGTTGGATTACTTACAGGCAGCTATTACAGATATGTTGTTGGGTGTTACTAATCAAGCACAGGTGGGACCCCATCATGGGATTTACGGTAATCAGACAGTGACTCCCATGACCATCGGGAGGTAGAGCCAGTACGACTAGGTGGACGGCGAGGAATGCACCCTGGTGTAGTAAGTGGGTACTGGTGGAAAGTTATACTTTCAACAGACAGTGATTTTAGACTAGTATGGGTGATAATCCTTTCTTCTCCCATTCAGAGTGACTACAGGGGTACCTGAGGCCTTTCTCCATGGGGCCCAAATGACCCTCTATTAGAGTAAGAGTGTGTGAGCTGGTTCTCACAGCATGATACTGCACAATATTGTATCAGTGTGATACATAAGTGGAGTGTCACGTTTACACCCTATGCAATGTTCCTATTATGAGATTGAAGGTCTTGCTTTATTAGTCAGCAGATATATTTAAAACACAAATATGTTATTACTGTTTTCCTGGTAACTAAGTGACCTATGAACCTTGGGTGGTGACAAGCGTTAGGCCCTCATTACACTATTATATACGAAGGGTATATGCTTAAAGTGTTTCCGACATCCATCCTGATGCATGCTATGGACTCGGTTTAGCCACTAGGCAGAAACAGGTTTACATCATAGTGGGGTTGGGGTACTGATTCCCCGATACTCCAATCTTAATTCTTAACACCAAATGGTACCCTACATAGTTAAAAGCAGACTGGGTTATCACATTGGTTTATAATCTATTTTACAGATCTTAGGCTAGAATTAAGTGCCTCCCTGATTTCAGGGTGTTGGCCCACTTTCCATCAAACTAAAGTTTTGGGAGAGTGTAGGGATATCTTATGATGAAGCATGACACCTGGTAGGTGTGTGAGGACATCCTGGCAAACTTTTGTGTGTGTTTAGGAATAGACTGGTAATCATGCAATAAGAAAATGTTTCAGAATTGTAAAATAGCATAATTTCACTCAGGTGGCTTTTTTCTGTGAGTTAGGATTTGATTATAGGCCAGCTCACGCTTAAGGCCCTAAAGCCTCTAGTTCCCCACCGTGGAGATTGTCCATGCTTTTTGTGATTTGATGCTACTATCATTTATAGATAGGGCGGATGTTCCCAAATACACAGCATAGCTGTCCTCGATGCAAGCTGGAAGAGGCAGAAATGTTATGGTCATGCCCGTGCCTCAGAGGGTTTTGGGAAGAGGTTCGGTGCACCACAGAGGCAACCACACACCTGCACATTGGAGATTCCATGGCGGAATGCCTGCTAGGCCTCCGTAAACGCACAGCCCCCAAGAAAGTCCAACTCCGATTCCTTGATCTCGCTCTCATACTAGCAAACTGGTCTATAACCATGAGGTGGAAGTCAGTAAAACCCCTGCGGTCTACACCTGGCACAGAGAGGTGTTGTGATGGGGAGGGGCTGAGAGCGCAGCTATAAGACGAGAGGAGGCCAGAGAGCTGTGTAAAAAAAAAAAGATATCCATGGAATGGGATGTAATGCTAGAGGCCTTCAAATCCATAGACCCCGACCCTCTACCTAGTGCCCCGAACACACAGTAGACCATGTTGACTAGCCGCAGCACCCTGCGATGCAGTGCATAGTAAGACTAGATATACTAGGATACACGAACACCAGTATTAAGTGCAGTACTCAAGTTAGCGTAGGACGCAACACCACAACTGATTATGAACATGTTGGGCTACAACAGGGGAGGGAGGGGGGTAGGGATAGTTGTTACTAATTGGTTAAATCATTTTTAATGTTCATGTTTGGTCAATTAATGCGATGCACCTATCGTATGCAGGAAAACATGTTGATGGCAACAATTTAAATATTGGAAATGTGTTTCATGCAACTAAAAACTCCAAAATTCACAGAATGTAAAAAATGTAAGGTGTAAATGTTTCCATCAATTGCACCGGCTATAACAAAAAACCCAATAAAGTATGTTTTAAAAAAGACAGAGCTTCTGTGCCAACAAAATACGCATCTCCAAGGCAGGTGCAAAGAAGCAGAAAATATTTCTTTTCTCTAAACCTTTTCTGACTTTACATGTGTGCTGTACTATACAGAACACGTACAAAATATGTCTAGACACAGAAACCCTTCAATTACAAAATCTATGCTAGACTCACACAATGCAAAGGTATGTGTTGGCACTAGACGGCCAGAAAGTACGCTAGCACTTGAGAAGAGGGCAACAGCACTGTATCTTAGTGCATATGGCGCTGTCCTGCTCTCTCCCTCCCATGCAACGCACACTCCACCAATACTGGGCTGCGTTGCGTGTGATAGTAGTACATCTGCCCCGAGTGCCTGGCTGCAAAAGATGGTGGAATTCCTCGATTCTTGATTTAGGGCTCCCTGCCTTGACATTGGAGGAGCCTGTGAAGCTGGAGGGAGGAACGCCAATCTCTTCTATTATAGGAAGAGGTTTCCCTTGAGCCTCCCTTTTAATGTGTCACCTAGCAACCACAGTCCACTGGCTTCACGAGCCTGGCAGCAGCATACAAAATGAGTTCGACCTGTGCCAATTTCCCTGACCTGTGACCACTTACTTTGAAAAGCCGCCAAGCTCAAGACAAACGCCCAAAAAAACAACTTAAGGGAGATTGGAGAAAGAGTTAAAACTATGAATAAAGCTAGCCTTGAGTGGTCCACGCTTCCCGCATGTTCTTCCCAAGTAGAATACATAATTAACCCCCTCCAGATAGTATAGGTTACTTCGTCTGGACACTGGGTAACCTGCAAACAGGCTGCAGGAAGATGGCGGCCAGGGACAAAACCTTTGCTGGTGGGTGTCTTCCCCCAGGGTTGAGGATAAGGCCAGTATTTTACAAAATGACTTGTTGCCGTGACCAGCTAGAAGAAAGGGAGCTCATCCGCGCAGAAGGAAGAGGGGCTGATGCCAGGAAGGTCTGCACAAGCCCTAAGTGACAGAAGACTTGCGTTTTTAGTTGCTTCAAGTTGCTTCTTTACAGCAGTCTATGTCTACCGCTTGCATGAAGGAACACCCCCAATGGCACATGGGCACACCCTCACCAATGCATTTGGGCACACCATACCCCTTAATTGAAACATAAGGACAGACCCTCACTGATGCATGTGGACACACCCTCACAGACACATAGGGCACACGCCCATTGACATGTCAGCACACCACCACTGACATGTGGAGTACCCTCCACTGACATGTGGGCATGCCTTCGCTGAGGCATGTGGACACACCCCTACTGACATATAGGAACCCACAGATTCATGAGGGCACACCCTCACTGACACACATGGGCACATGCCCACTGATATGTGGGCATACCACCACTGACACATGTGGACGCACCACCACCGACTTGTGGGCACATCCTCGCCGACGCATGTGGACACACCCCTACTGACATGTGGGCACACACTGACTCATGAGGGCACACCCGCACTGACACACATGGGCACAGCCATACTGACCCCAGGAGACAAACTGACTGGCACATGGGCACACACACTCACCTGTATGAAATATGCTCCTCGTTGCCAGGTTCATCCTTCTCCCAGATCAGGGCTACTTTATCTGGGGACGAGTGGACGTGTCGGTCCAGGCAGTTCACTACAGGAAGAGAGAAGACAGTGGCATTACAGGCGGCAGGCTCGGCCCTCCTCAGGGAGCTGTGTGAGATACATCTCTGCCCATCAAGCGATTCCAGAGACCTGCCAATATCGCTCCAAGTGCCCACAGAATGAGGGGTTATGGAACTCTAAAATCCCTGTAACGCCTGGTTTGATGGCCAGCCATAAGCTCTCGGGTAGGACATCTCACATGTATGTAAAACGGAAGGTGTGGGGGTGACCCATGAAAATTTGTCGGGGGTTCAGGGCTCCAGTCACCTGCGTTACACATTTACGACAGTGTGTGCCTGATATTTATAAACTGATACATTCGGCTGTGGTGTGGGCCTAGTTAAAGTGCTCTGTAAAGCACTGCACGGGTCCCCTGCCCAGTGCTTTAAACCTAGTGAAAACACAATTAAGCACTCCTCATCCTTGCCATCTGGGACTAAACCCGAACATTATTTCTTTATCCTGTGCACCCCTAATCCCCTTTTCCATACACACCCACTGTTCTTCCAGCATATACAAAACAATGTGTCCTTTACCATATATACCGCATTGTTTTTCTGGTTCTCCCAACATAAATATAGCGCATCCCAGCACGCCTTGCTTTGATATTTCACAGCACAGCAGCTTTACAAGTACACGCCTTGCTTTGATATTTCACAGCACAGCAGCTTTACAAGTACACGCCTTGCTTTGATATTTCGCTGTTTGTATTTCCTATGAATTCATAAACCTGGGTGAGTAGTGGGCACAGGTCTTCAATATGTGGCAGCCTCTTACTGAGATAAACTCAAAGTCCTTCACGACCCAATTTATATTTAAGCACGTCTGAAATTAAAATATTCAAGCTTAAATATATGTCTTCATTCAAAGGTAAGTGAGCACAATAAGAGGATGTTTGTACTTCACAACCCATAACCCGTGAGGTTTCTCCACTAAAAGTGAGATCCAGAATGCAAAGGTCTTGGGCTCACCTAACGGCCCCCATCAACCTGCACAACTGAATCTGCAGATCCACCCCTCCCCCTTCCATCTACCAAAGCCAGAGGGTGGAGCTTCAGGAAGGCTCATCAGCAGCCTGTTGCTAACAGAGTCTTCACTGAATTTGTAAAGGGAGCCGTGTCACCATCCTCCTCACCCCAGTGCCTGCATCTCCCCCCCAGCTATTGGGGACTTCCACAGTCTGAGAAGCTGTCCTCGCTCTTCCTCTTGTACCAATACAAACCAGAGGCATTCAAATCGATGCCACGATTACTTTTTTTTTTTTCAACTTATTTTTTTAAAAATTTATTTTATATTTTTTATTTTAATGCTTCACAAAAGTACATTGGAAGAAAACAAGAGAGAAAGTCGTGACAAACATACTTAACATGAGATGTAAACAAGAATTAGATAAAAACAGAAAACTATACCTTCCAGTTCATGTACAATGAGAAAAAAAAATAGATCAAATTTAAGACTAGTGATTCACAAATTAATTATACATCTCAACTCAAGAAGGGAAGTCAAAAATGCATTGGCCTATTGCTTGAGCCACTCCTGAACAGGAGCCCAGAACTTACGGCCCAGCTCGGAGCTCCTTCTACCACGCCTCAAATAGACTGAAGACTCCAGATTATGAAGAGCTAGGATCCGGGATCTCCAATTAAAGAATGTAGGGGCTTCTGGACTGAGCCATTGTGATGTGATGCATAGCCGAATTAAGGACATTGTTATAAACAGAAAAGCTGAGACATGCCTTGTCCTTTCAACTGAAGTAGTACCCTCACATCCCAGCATCACCATCTCTGGAGAGATGTTAAGGGAAATGTTAAGCGTAGAATTTATAAAGTACTCGACATCAGATTAGAAGACCCCTAACTTTGGGCAAGAGTAAAACATATGTATATCATTAGCAGCCTGGAGCCCACATCTAGCACAACAATTACCCTTACAACCCCCCCATTTTGCGATTTTTGCCGGTGTGTAATACAGGTCAAATAGTGCCATATAGCTTTGAGTGCGAAGGCTCCCAGAGATTAAGGCATAGCTTGCTAACTCCAATGACATACTAATATCCACTCCAGGTTTATCAAATTTACCCTCCCACTTAAGATTCTGTAATGCAAATCATCAGGAAGATCGGATATCAGATTCTGATACAATGCCCCAATTCTAGCCCTTCTTTGAATTAGTTCGAATAAAGTAACCTTTTCGAAACAGTTTGATTTTTGGTGCTGCTTTTTATCTATAAAGCTTCTAATCTGTAAGTATTTAAAGAAGTCATCGGTTTTAAGATGAAACCTCTCCTTTAAAGAGGAAAAAGAAGCCATTTGTCCATCAATACCCAGGTCACCGATTACTCCCAACCCCAATAACTGCCACCTAAAGATGACCTGATCTTGAAAAATAGCTGGCAACAGTCGAGTAGCAGTAAAGGGAGTATAAAAATTAATATTTGAAATTGACCATTTACGACGGATTTTACGCCATACGGAAAACATAGCCCCGATAACCTTAAACTTAATTTTTTTATAATAACTCGGCTCCAAAATCCGCTTCAAAACCCCCTTAGCAGTCTCACCCAAGCAGAATTCATAGATGGTAGGTCTACAAAAGATCGGAACCTCCGCACTATCACCCAGCAATGGTAGCCCAAGATGTTGGAGCATGGCTGACCAATAGTATAATAAGAAAGACACATCCATTTGGCTGCCCTACGTGGGCGGCGGTATCCCCAAATAAATCTAGTACATATCCTTTCAGCCCTGGCCATGCATTGCTGTGAGAACTCCAATGGAATGGTCCTAAATAAATACAGGGACTTTGGGAGGACCATCATTTTAAGAAAATTGCATCGGCCATATAAAGAGAGAAGTAGATTATCCAGTCTTCCCAACTTGAAATTGACTGATTCAATGACTGGAAGAATATTTAGGTCTGGAATATTATCAACTTGGGCAGTAATTTTGACCCCTAGATACATTGCATGTGTTTGAATAACCTGTGTTTTTGTGACATTGAGCATATATCCTGATAGCCGGCCAAACTGCTCTGCTAAAGTTTTTAAGGCAGAAAAGGCAAGGGCAACATCCCTAGTTAGAACTACAATATTGTCCGCGTATGCCAGCGTCTTATACTCTGTATCATTGACCCTAATAGGTAAGATATCCAAAGCACCTTCAATCTTACTAAGAAAGTGTGAGAAAGTGGCTCTGTATATACTGTTCCTTAATAGGTACAGGGTGTACAGAGTCCACAGTCCCCTAGGGTTTGACAGAGGTTAAAGTTAGATATAACCTTACTCTCTAAAGTGGTAGCTTGGTCGAGCAGTAAGGCAGTATCAGAGGACAGTGTAAAGCATTTGTTGTACACACTCAGTCAGCAAATGGTTTCACACACTCAATAACTGAACTCTAGGCCAATGGTTTATATATAAAAAAATATATGCTTGTTTTATTTTAGAACCAACACTTGGATTTAAAATATACTTTCTCGACAGTAGATGTTTCATATAAATACTTTTGCAATATGCAATAGACTTTAGTAAACAGTTACAAGTGGTTGCAGTAGGCAACTATTTTTAAACACAACAATACATTGAGCTCAATGGTAAATTCAAGTTATTTGCAACAGATTACTTTTTAGATTACTTTTGGAATTCCAGGACTGGATCCTAGATTCAGTCCTGGGTCAGTTCTCAGAATCAAGTGATGAAAGTCGACTTAAGTACTGTAATGATTTTTAGCTAATATTTAGCTATTTTAAAAGTTGACACTTAGAAAATGTTCAGAGAAAACAGTCAATGATTCCCTATGGAAGAAAATTCAGGTTACAGGTACAGTATGTTCTCATTACTTTTGTAATCCAGTACTGGGTGCCTAGACTCAGTACTGGGTCCTTTATCCAAAACAGGTAAGTAATTACGTTTTCAGATATTATACGGTTTTTGAAGAATATTTAAAGATTGCAGAAATCGACACTTAGAAGAAATTTCACAGAAAAACAGTCAATGGTTTCCTATGGAAGAAAATTGAGTTAAGGGTAAGTACAGTTTTAGGTATTTTTCAGAGTCAGTGCTGGGCACCAAGATCCAGCACTGGGAGCTCACCTAAGAGCAGGTGAGTAAATTCGTTTTTGTCACTCGGCTGATTTTTGGTGAATATTTGAAGATTTGAAAAGTCCACACTTAGAAGAAATTTCAGGAAAAAGCCAGTCAATGTTACCCTATGAGGAAAATAGAGTTTGCGGTTTAAGGGTAAGTACTCGTCAGGCAGAGTTGTGGTTCTGGGCACAGACTCAGGGGTCTCCCAGGGTCAGGTAGGTACAGTTGGCTCACCCTCAGCGGCTCTAGGGCGGCCGGGTGCAGAGAGAGTTAGGCCCAATGTTATCCTATGAGGGATAGGGGGGCCTTGTTTGGTGGCTGCTGACTGGCAAGCCACGCGGCTGTGGGAGCTGGACTCCTGGTCACCTACTCAGGGCAAGTGGGGAAGTAGGTAGGTGTAGAGTTTTCACTGCCAGGGCCACTCGGGCGGCTGGGTGCAGAGGGCTTTTGAGCCTTCGGGCGCTCAATGGATTTCAATGGGAAATCTCCGGTGTAGAAAAAGACTGCAAGCTCGGGGACGAGGACTCTTCAGGTGCCACCACCACTTCGAGAGGTAAGTTGGGTAGTTGGAGGATAGGTAGGTACCGCGGGATTGGGCACAGGGGGCCGTGGGGTGCCGCGTGCAGGGGTGCCTTTAGGTGTCGGGAAATCTTACCCTCTGTTGATCGTGGTTGGGGGGCACCTGGTTCTGAGGCTGCAGGCTTCTTCAGGAATGTCGAGGGAGGTCCTTGGGTGCCGGACTCGGGGTCACAGTCGCCGTGGGGTTGTCCTCAGGGTCTTTGTTCACTCCGGCACTGGCCAGGCTCGGCTGGTGCAGAGTGTGCTGGGTTTGCGGTTCCGGGCTGCTACCAGGGGTTAGAGATAGGTTTCGAGTAGAGCCTCTACTCATGGGAGTCCCAGGGGCTTAGAGCCAAAAGGTAGCCAGGTCCTCCGGGGTTGGTGAGGTTGCTAGCCACAAGAGATGCCGGTCTGGAGCAGGAGCAGGTTCGAGGGTCGACAGGCTGGTAGGGCTGGGGACAAAGCAGTTGGTGTCTTCCTCTTTTCAGCAGCTGCAGGGCAGGTCTTCTTTCTTCCTGCTCTTCGTAGTTTGGAATCTGGAATCTGGGGAAGGAAGGTTCAGGGTGCCCCTAAATACTAGATTTAGAGGCGTTACAGGTAGGTGAAGGGCAGGGACCAATGGGTCCCCGTCCTGGGGTGGGTACACCCCCTATCCTGCCTCTCACCTGTGGGAGGGGGGCAGTAGCCTAGTCCTGATAGGGTAGGGCTCCCCATCTTCAAGATGGCGAGAGCCCGGAGATGTGTTTCACCTCGCCTCCCCCACCTGAGGGGTGGGGTTGGCAGGCTGGCACATCCCCTGTCCTTATTTGGGGTTTCCGGCCAAAGCTTCCCGCCAGAGTGAGGGGTTGCAGGGGCCTGGGGAAGCTCACAGAGGCGGCATGCCTTTGAAGCTTCCCCCCGCCCATCCTGGGGGAGGAGATTTAGCACCTCGCCCAGGATGTGCATTGTTGCAGGACCAGGAGAGCAGGGGCTCTCCTACCCAGGGGTCCAGCAACAGGTCTGCTGGGTGGCAGCCTAGGCAGCCTCAGAGCAGACGTGGATTCGTAGGTTAGGTTTAAGGGGGCACCTCTAAGATGCCCTCTGGGGTGCTGGGTACATTAAATCCCACACTGGCATCAGTGTGGGTTTAATGTGCTGAGAAGTTTGATGCCAAACTTCTCAGTCTTTAGTGTTGCCATTATGGTGCTGTGGAGCTCGTGTTTGACGAGCTCTCAGCACCATGAACTCTTGAATGGCAGCACTGCACTTACAGGGCTCAGGAATGGACCTGGGCACTGTAGGGGCACAGGGCTCCTGCTCCTGTGCCCATACCATTAGCATAAGGCACCCAGCTAGAGGGGTGACTGATGTATGCCATGGCAGTGTATGTGATGGGCATTGCACACAGGGATGTGTGCCATGTCGACTTTGTTTTTGTCTTGCACCCAAACACTCAGCCTGTAAAGGCAGTGTGTGTGTGTAAGAGTACAGGGCCTCTAAGGGTGGCACAAGGAGTGCTGCAGCTCTTAGAGGCCTTCCTTGGTCACAAAGCCCTGGGTACTTAGGGTACCATTTACCAGGGGCTGACATGTGGCCAGGGTTTGCCAAGTCCAGGGCACACTCAGTCAAAGTGCATTCAGCAAAAAGTGGGGGTATACCATGCAAGAAAGTTGGCACTTTCTCACAGAAAGGGGTCAATGTACAGAGCAAATAGCAAGGGCGAACATGGACACCCCTGCCTAGTGCCCCGACTAATATTAAGAGATGCTGAGACCAAGCCAGAGATACGCAAATTTGCTACTGGAGAAATATATAATGATTGAATAGCCTGGATAAACTTGGCACTAAAACCCTTCCAGCGGAGAACTGCCCATAAAACCCCCCAGGCAACCCTGCCGAACGCCTTTTCGGCGTCCAGCGATGCCACGATTACTGATTTGTAATTGATTCTGTGGACCAAACTTGAGGATGAACACCACAAGACATCCTCTTCAGCATTTGCAGATTCTCCTTTCAAATGTGGAAATTGTTTGCCCATGGATTTTCTTCTAGGGCTATGGACTTGAAGTTACTGCTTCCTTTGAGCGTGGCCTAAAGCTCTTGATATTTCTCAATATGTGTCCAGCCATTTCTTTTCAATTCCAACGCTTGAGCTGATCAACTAACCTTACTGGGGATATGGTCTAACAGTAGCCTAGCTGCAGACAGACTGTTTGCTTGATCCTAGTGCCTACCAAAAATACCCAATATGGCACAAATCTTCACGAGCAAATAATGTTATTTATTTTTACAGTGTTGCATCCTAAAACTACATGCTTTCTAAAAACATCCTTTCAATCCCTAAAATTTGGCATGAAAATCTGACCTTTAATTTAAACCTCTAATTTCTGTCTCTACTTTTTTCTTTCAAAGGGCCCTCTCCTTCCTTTCCATCCTCTGTGTGCTGCCTTTCTATGAGCACAATCTACTTTATCACATGCACGTTTACCTTAATCTCTTTTATTGTATTCCTGCAAACTGCCCACAACTCATTCACAACAATGCAATCCTACAATACCTAACCTGCTCTAGCTCATCTATTAATCCCACCAACCATGTGCATGAGCTCACATACCACCCCAACCCCTTACAAATGTTCACAAATAACTCAGATTAATTTAATCCACTACAAAGAAATTGGGTAGAAGGCTGGGAATTATGTATTTGGAGAGCACTGCTTGTCATCCGTGAGGGTATCCAGGTGCTGAGTAGGTGAGTGTAAATGTGTAGTGAGGCTGGGCCTGAGTACAGGTAGTCTCCATGGTCTCGCAAGAAGACTAATTGAATAGCCCGGTCTTCAGTTTCTTGTGGAATTCAAGAAGCGAGGAGGTGGCCCTGATGTGTTGGGGGAGGTCATTTCAAGATTTGGTGGGTTGGTAGGAGAAGGATCAACCTCTCGTTCGGCTTCTGTGGATGCGGGGTGTGTGCACGAGTGAGAGTGATGCTGAGCGAAGCTGTCTGGTCGGTTGGTAGAACGGAAGTCGGTGATTGAGGTATGCAGGCCCTGTGTTGTGTAGTGACTTGAATGCGCATGTGAGAAGTTTGAACTGGCAGCGCCTCTGGATGGGGAGCCTTTGGAGCTCTCTGAGGAGTGGTGTGGTGTGGTGTGGGTTCGGTGCAGAAGGTCAAGGACGAGACTGGCAGCGGCGTTTTGGATGGTTTGAAGTCTGTGAAGAAGGTGGGTTAGCATGCCGGCATAGAGTGCATTGCCTTAGTCAAATATGCTTGTGATTAGAGCCTGTGTGATGGTACGTCTGGTGTCCAGGGGGAGACACTTGAAGATTTTATGTAACAAAGATGTGGAAGCAACAAGAGATGATGGCGTTGACTTAGGACTCCAAGGTGAGGTTGGTCTCCAGGATGAGGCCTAGGTTCCTAGCATGGCTGATTAGGGTGGGTGTGGACCGAAGTTTGGCGGGCCATCAGGTAGAGTTCCAAGGTGAGCTCTTATTCCCAAAGATCAGCACTTCAGCTTTGTTGGAGTTGAGCTTGAGGCAGCTTTCTTTCATCCAATTGTCTACACTGGTCATGCACTGTTTGAAGTGTGTCTGGTGGTGACGGCTTCATCTGAGAGGGAAATAATGAGCTGGGTGTCGTCATTGCAATATGAGATGTTAGACAGAGAAGTCATGTACATGTTTAAAAGGGTGGGGTTGAGTGATGATCCCTGTGGGACTCCACAGATATGGTCCTTGGGATCTGATGTGAATGGCGTGAGCCTGACTTGTTGAGTTCTTCTGGAAAGGAAGGAGGTTATACATTTGAGACCTGGTCCTTGTATTCCCGCTGTGTAGTATAGCGATAAGTGTGTGGTGGGAGACGGTGTCGAAGGTGGCGGAGAGGTCGAGGGGGATGAGGACGGCCATCTGTTCACTGTCAAGGATGGTGTGTATGTCGTCTGTAGCAACTGTGAGGGCTGTTTTGGTCCATGTGAGTGGAGTGATGTGACTGACTTCAACCTTGTCGCTGGAGGAGAAGATGGGGTCCAGGGTGTGTCTAGCAATGTGGATAGGGCCTTGTACGAGCTGGGTGAGGCAGAAGTTCTGTAGACTTTTGAGAAAGTCAGTGGAGTTGGAGTCCATGGAGTCGTCAATATGAAAGTTGAGATTGCCTAGGAGTATGAAGTCTTTGGTGCCCATGGCGAGGGGTGAGGTTGCTGAAGTGGGTGTGAGGTCCTGGGGGCCGGTAGGTGAGGGTGTCTTTGATAGTGGTTTTACTGTCTGCCTGAATCTTGCAGCGCATGTGTTCCATAAAAGTGGTTCCGGGTCAGTATAAGAGATACACCTGATGGTGTCTGTGGATGATGGCAATGCCTCCTCCTGGTTTATGGGATCGTATCTGGTGCAGGATTATGTAATCAGTAGGGATGGCTGTGGTGATGTCTGGCGCTGATGTAGGGCGGAGCCAAGTTTTGGTGAGGAAGAGAAGGTGGGCGGGCTCAACAAGAGCGGGAAAGTCCAGTGGGGAGAGTGGGAAAGTCCGGCGGGAGCGGCACGGCGGGAAAATACGATAGGTGGAGCAAGTCAGGGGCCAAAAGCTGACTGAAGAGACCAAGATGCAAAACGGAGCAGGAGGAGGAGCAAACAGTGCAAAAAAAGGCAGTTGAGAGGAACAAAGGAAGCAAAAAGGAGCAGTTAAACAGAGACAAGGGGTCACAGAACAGACGGCACAAACAAAGAGAGAGCAGTTACCAAGTTGGGGGCAGAAAGAGCAGCTAAAAGGAAAAACTTCAGGAGACAGACACCAACACAAATCAGAAGGGCAAGACGAAGTTAAGTTCACACTGAAGCAGAAGAGAAATGCCTGGGCACCTACAGGGACTAATCCCAGTAGCCAACAATAATACTGAACTAACCATAAACCTTGGGTTCCAGGCCAGGGTGCTGTCTGGCGTAAAGCACTTCAACGACTCATCTGGGATAGTAAGCACTATATAAATGCAAATACAATTACACACACACACACACACATATCCCAAACACAGTTCTTGTGCTTCGATCATATTCACTCCATGGCGTCTTCACCACAGAGGAGCAATAATCTCATTTTCTTCCCACCCAAAAAGCTGCTATTGTAGCGAATTTTCAGAGTAGAGGCAAAGAGCCCGATCATGAAGCAGAATGTTGAGATATAAAGTTAAAACAAAATTCTTTACTAAGTAACAGTACTTTCATCTTTTGATTATTTATTTCTACTAAGCATGTGAAATATTTCTGAAAAGAAAGCGTGTAGGGGACTGGCATTGGGGGCATTTTTTAATGACATGTGCCAGGTGCTCGTGGAGTAGTGAATATGAAATATATTATCACATTCCACAAGACTGGGTGATTTGTGGCATACTCGCTCAAAGGAACAAATCTACATACAAGAAGACCAAGACAAAAGCAAGCACATATGTGGCCTCAGAATACATCAGCAGGGCTCACTCAGGTCCCAATGTATTGAGCATCAATCCAGTGGTGTGCGTATCATGGGGGACCATTGCTTATGTCCATGAGTACACAAGCTCTTCCCCAGCATGGATCAAAGTGTGGCCACATAGAGTCACACTTAACATTTTCACAATAAGCAATGTGCAGTTGTGTGTGACAGTGCTGGACAGCCAATGCTGGACATGGCCTTTCTTAGGGGAATTTATGCCAAAACGATTAGCTTTTTCTCCCTAGTCTTTGCTGACTCTCTATGCATCACCAAAGGAATCTGCGCATCTTCCCCCTGTAATGCGGAGGGAAGGTGCCCGCGCCCGCCCCTCCCGCATTAGGCAGGTGGTGCATTTACGATGGGGTTAGGTACCGTGCACCCCGTAAACAGGTCCACCACATCCCCGGGGTGGGTACGGCACTGGCTAGTAGTATGATACGTGCCACCAACCGGATAGCCTGCCAACCATGTATCAGGTCTGACATTGCAGGCCTGTGGGGTGCCATTGCGCCCCTGCCTAGGTTGGCATCCCTTACACCTCAACCAACCTTAAGTGGATCGTCCAGTACCATGAGGGCACCCACAGAGAAGCCCTGACGGGCACAGGAGTGGGTGGCAGACTGAAGGCCAGGTGGGTACAAATGGATGTTCCCTGCCCAGGTAGTGAGGAACTCCCCACGAGGGGCTTCCATTGCCTTGGAGTTCGGCTCTTACCAGGGAATACTCCTGGGGCGGTGCCTATTCTCTTGTGTTACCTCAGGGCTCGGAGCACATCGTCATGGTCAAGTCAATGCAGAAGTGCATGTACCTTCCTACACAGACTAGGAAGAGGCGCTGACACAGTGTTCTGAAACATGGGACGGTCTGCCAACTCAAACTTGGGAAGGCGCACTCGCACCTGTGGGTTGTTAGCTATACGCCCAGCCTGCCATTACAGGCCTGGATGTGCGCACAGGCCCTTATGCTGTTTTGCAGGCTTAAGGACGCGCCCTGGCACCTATGGCATTTTGGATAGGTGCCGGCCTGCCATGGCGGGCTGGGGAGTGCATACATGCATCCCCGTGTCCTAACGCCAGTATTAGGCCTGCCATTGGAGGCCTGTGCACGCACACCTGCACCCATGATACTAGTGGCAAGGTGCCCGGCCTGCTGTCGCCGGCCGGGTGTGCGTAGTTGCACCTGTAACAGGGGCAACCCGTGTCTGGCTGGCACAGGCAGGGTGGCATGCGCGCACCTGTACCAAGGTCCTAAGGCCTGGGTAAGCCCATGTGCCTGGCTTGTCATTGCTAACCGGTGTGTGCACACTGGCATCTATCGTGATTAAACTGATGAGTAGCCTGTCATTGCAGGCCGCTGTATGTGTGCACCCGCACTTATAGCATGCACACTGACGTCCGTATTAGTAAACCTGTGTCCAGTCTGCTGCTGAAGACTTGGACGGGCACACTTGCACCCCTGGTGCGAGGGACTATGTGTCCAACCTGCCATTGCATGTGCATGTGCGCCCAGGTAGTGAGGAAAACGTGTGTGTGTTTTCACTACCTATGGACTTGCTCTTCCCATAGGTAAACATGGGAAAGTGGTTGACATTACTGCGGGCTGCAATAGTGGATTACAGTGGAGCACTCTCATGATGTTTCCTATCAATGGATTTTCCAGGCCAAATCTTCCCAGTCGGAAAGGGGGTTTTGGCATAACTCGCTTAAAAATCCCACTTGAAAATTATGGACATGGCTCCAGTGGACACCTGGTGTAGTGAGAGCACATTTGTGCATTCCTCAGCGACAGCCATAAGCCATGGGCATACCACTAGAAAGACACACCTATGCCATTTGAGGGCTGAATGGGATAGCTTGGAGGGAGAGGTTTTGACACTTGGCCTATGGGGGCCATATCAGAGTCCCAGTAAAGATTAAGATCTACATTCCACAGCTCCATGGCAGACAGGCCTACAATTTAGGGGAGACATCTGTGGTTCAAAGGGAACCCTTTAAACCACCCCTAACTTCAAAAAGACACTCAACAGTATAACTACAGGTTCCATCCTTCAGCAAAGGGTGAGATATACACTTGTGGGGATGAGGGACCGGAGAACTAGGACTGTGTGAGGTGCACACTGCCAAAGGACTCTGTTGTGCACATGTAGGATTACTACCATTGAAGGTGAATGCGTGCCCTTTCTGTATAGTGATTGGCCTGGGCCGAAGACCTGCTGAAGTGTGGCACCCTGAAGTGTGCTCTCCAAGGTCCAGACGGCAGGCCTCATGTTCTTTCGGTGATCTCAGGGCATCAAAGAACTCCTACGAGGGACCTACATCATCTACCTGTGAAATCAGGAGAGCAGTGCCCTCTCAAGTGCCCACATCGGTTACTGAATTCCAATGGGTAGCGTGGTGTGAACGTGGAACTAAGACTTGTGCCTGGAGACCGGATTGTCTAGTGCGGGGCCCCAGAAATCTTGCCCGCATCTAAGGCATGTGTTTCCTGTACCGCAGGAACCGTGACACTCATAGGTGTTTTGATGATGGTGAGCAGATTCACCAATTGCAGGACCCAACGTGGCACGTTTCATTGATCGTGCTGCATCTCTTTGTGTGTCACACCGACTGTAAGCTCATTGCGTGAGGTGTCCAATTCACAGAGTGCCACCCTTGAAGGTGGTGGTGTACCAGTAGTAGTGCCTCATTCTACCTCATGTGGCTCTGCTGAACTTGTGCCTGTGGGGATATCCCTTCAGCCAACCAGAAGGTTCTGGTTCCAACAACCAAGCTTTAAGTTTCTGAAAAATATTGTAAGAACAATGGTTGGGGTGTGATGAATACATTATGGCTCACCCTGACAGGTGCCTGCTTTACGTTTGAAGACATGGTACATCCTTTTGGTAGTGGCTTCCCTACTTGCATTCACTTCCTAAGCTCTCGCTGCATTCAGATCTCTTCTATCTGTGGGACCAGCAGCTCTGATATGAGCATTCACACTACTTGTGCACCTGCACTGAGCATCTGTGGCTTTAGGAGTTGTGCTACCCATGCCCCTGCATTGAGCTTCTTCAGTTCAGACCTTAGCCTGTATGTTTCTATGCATTTGGCAACTATAGCATGGCCTGAGCACGTGAAAGGAACGTACATTTGCACAGTACAAGGAGTAGCACAAGTAGGGCCGCATTTTTCGTTCTCATTTACCAATCAGCTTTTAGGATGTTCCTATGTGGGTTCTTCACATCTGTGGAGGTGAATGTGGGCTGCGCAGAGTTTTTCCAAATGTCGGTGGGTTTAGTGCATCCCAGAAGACACTGCCCTTTCACTTTTGAGGGGGGGGAGGCTGTCCATTACTCCGATTTTAATGTTATGAATTTTTTACGTAAGGAAGGCCCACGATATTCAAAACTATTAGAGCTTGTGGGTCTAGGGAGCTCATATGTTGGATTCGGTCTCACAATTTACAAACTTAACCCATGTATTTAGGATTGTGACTCTATATTGGTGTCTGTCTTGCCTCAAGAGTGTTTGTCTCGAATGCTCTAGTTTACTTTCCTTCCTGTATTGTTCATGCTTCATGAGAAGGCATGTGTTCTTGTTCTCATTCTCCGTGTGTTCCATGTCCCGTTGACTGTTAAATTCCAGTTGCAGGTTCTTGACAGTGGAATGAGCTTGTTACTTAAGTATGCAGGGATACTGGAATGCAAGTTGTGCCATTAGATAGCAAAAAATTGTGCTTAAAATATTGACCTACAATAACACTAATTCAAAACTATCGACTTACACTATACTGTGGGTAGATAAACTTGGAGTTAAAATTGTACTTCTCTATGCTGTACCAAGACTATATTGTGACATACAACCCACTGGATGACTGTTGTTAGACTGTGTTGTACATATCAATGTCTGTTGCATGATGGTACTGTCACTTATATTGTGTATGGTGCAGTTATCTTCACTCATTACATACAAATAGTGGCATGTGAGATGGTCAATGGCTCGTAGTACAGCATGATGGGGTGTGGCAGGCGTGGTGTTGAATCATACAAAACAATAAGTATGGTGCAGTGCTGTGTTCTGCGGTGTAGAGTAGTATGATTACATTCTTTCAGTTGCTAAGTGATGAGGTGTTGGATGCTGTGGTGTTTTTGTACGGTTCCGATAGGTATGGTGAGTGCATGATTTGGATAGGTGTGGTGGGCATGTCCTGCTTTGGTGATGGCCGTGTGATGTGGAGGATGGCAGAGTGTTTTGTGTTTTGGGCGTGTTATCCTATATTTCTGGAATGTGGAGCGCTGGATAAACACCATGTGTTCAGGTATGGTGGGTAACGATGCATACTGTAGAGTTGATTTGCCAGGTTTAGTATTGTGGGAGGAGTACACTGAATGATATGTTGAATGATGGATAGTATTGTATTGTATTGTAATTGCATTTACAGAGTTCTTCATATACCTAATGAGGTACTGAAACATGTTGTACCATGGGTAGTACACTAGACTATCACGGAGTGCTCAGTTGGAAGAGTGTTGCACTGAAGTGTGGCCCATGTGTGATGCATTTTGGTGTAGTGCATGATTGCCCAGAGTGGTGCATGTATCTTGACTTAGTTTACAGCTCCTAAGCGTGCAGTGGGTGGAACACAAGTAAAGAATCACTTTTCATTAATTAGT
The DNA here is from genome assembly GCF_964204655.1 of Triturus cristatus. Classification (NCBI taxonomy): domain Eukaryota; kingdom Metazoa; phylum Chordata; class Amphibia; order Caudata; family Salamandridae; genus Triturus; species Triturus cristatus. Next base: position 1,030,389,599 of record NC_140592.1, read on the forward strand.
AGCTTGTCTGGTTGAAAGAACCTGGGTTGTGGGTGTGCAAAATATGTTGGTGCTATGTATGATAAGTAGAAGAATGAATCAGTTGTTTTGCTGCAATTGTGTAGCTGCACTAGAGCATAAGTGGATCAAAGTAGATTAGGCTTGCTCACCGTCCGGCACGGGGCAAAGATTGCAGTTCTTGGCTAGGTTGGAGCTGTCGAGGAATGCACTGATTACAGAGAGCCACTGTACATGCTGCTGGGAGTCCACCCAAAAGACACACATGGAAATCCCTGGGCGTGCACTGGATACAGATGGCAGATGATCTAATCATCCAATCATGAAAGAGAGGAGAAATACTCTGGCTGGCACTTGGTACAGGCAGCTGTGTCTTCCACTCAAGCGAGACTGAGGAGTAACCCAGAATCATGCAAAGGAAACAAAAAAAAGCTATTGAGATCCCACAAAGTGTTGGCAGATGGGAACCCCATGCATGCAGGGCATCCATTCACCCACATTAACTGATCTAAAAAGGCCACAGCCCTTGGTTAATGTTGAGCACACATGCCCACCACCATACGGAACTAGACAACCTATGACTAACAGACACAGACAGATATTACAGGTCCCAAATCAAGGAGGCTATGTCCTAATACTAAACCCCACAATTCACATCACTCTTTTCATTGACATTTACCAGCGCCTGGCAGATTTTAGTTTCTGCTTGAACAGTAGGCGCTCCAAAGCGTCCACCCAGAAGCGAGGGAGCGCCAACCTTCAGGAAGGTACTGCTTTTAGGCAACTTGCAGTGATGCTTTATGGGTCTCTCTAGGAGCGACAGTGGACAAACAACCATGCATGCCCTGGATACACATGGCCATGGTAACGATATGAAGATGCCACCAAGGAGTAACAGTGAAGTAGCATCAATGTATGCTGCTTCACTGTTGGATACAGATAGCCACGGTAATGAAGCGAAGATACCACCCAGGAGCGACAGTGGATCCACGTCCATACATGCCCTGATTACGGATAGCCACAGTAATGATGCGAACCTACCACCTAGGAGCGACAGTAGATCCACGTCCATACATGCCCTGAATACGGATGGCCACGGTAATGATGCAAACCTACCACCTAGGAGCGACAGTGAATCAATTTCAATGAATGCCCTCGATACAGATGGCCAAGGTAAAGATACGAATATACCACCTAGGAGCGACAGCGGATCAACGTTAATGAATGCACTTGATACAGATGGCAATGGTAATGATGCCAAGATACCACCCAGGAGCAACAGTGGGACAATGAATGCCCAGGAAACAGATGGCCATGGTAATGATGCGAAGATACCACCTAGGAGCGACAGTGGATCAACATCAATGTATGCCCAGGATACAGACGACAATGGTAATGATGTGACGATACCGCCTAGGAGCGACAGTGAATCAACCACCATGCACACCCTGGATACGGCCGGCCATGGTAATGATGCAAAGATACTACCTAGGAGCGACAGCGGATCAACGTCAATGCATGCCCTAGATGCAGATGGCCATGGTAATAATGTGAAAATACCACCTAGGAGTGACAGTGAGTCAACGTTAATGAATACCCTTGATACAGATGGCTATGGTAATGATGTGAAGACACCACCCAGGAGCGACAGTAGGAGAAACATCAGTGCATGCCCTGAATACATATGGCCATGGTAATTAGGGCGAGGATACCACCCAGGAGCAACAGTGGTTCAACGTCAGTGCATGCCCTGGATGCAGATGGCCATGGTAATGATGCAAATATAACGCCTAGGAGCGACAGTGCAGCAGTGTCCATGCATGCCCAGGATACAGACGGCCATGGGAATGATATGAAGAAACCGCCTAGGAGCGACAGTGAATCAATGTCAGTGCATGCCCTGGATACAGATGGCCTAGGTAATAATGCGAAGATACCATCTAGGAGCAACAGTGGAGCAACGTCCATGCGTCCCTGAATACAGACGGCAATGGTAATGATATGAAGATACCGCCTAGGAGCAACAGTGAATCAATGTCAGTGCATGTCCTGGATACAGATGGCCAAGGTAATAATGCGAAGATACCACCTAGAAGCGACAGTGGAGCAACGACCATGCATGCCCTGCATACAGACGCCATGGCAATGATGCGAAGATACCACCTAGGAGCGACAGTGGAGCAACGTCCATGCATCCCTGGATACAGACGGCAATGGTAATGATGTGAAGATACCACCCAGGAGCAACAGTGGAGCAATGTGCATGCATGCCCTGGATACAGACGGCCATGGCAATGATGCAAAGATACCACCTAGAAGCGACAGTAGAGCAATGTCAATACATGCCCTGGATACAGATGATCATGGTAACGTTCTGAATATACCACCCAGTAGCAACAGTGAAGCAACGTCCATGCATGCCCTGGATACTGACGTCCATGGTACTGATGTGAAGATACCACCTAGGAGCGACAGTGGAGCAATGTCAATGCATGCCATGGATACAGATAACCATGGTAAAGATGTGAAGATACCACCAAGCAGCAACAGTGGAGCAACGTCCATGCATGCCCTAGATACAGATGACCATGGTAACAATGTGAATATACCACCGAGGAGCGACGATGGAGCAGCTCCCAAAGTTGCACTGGTTATAGACAGGCACGGTTACTCACCTGAAGAATCCACCCAGGAGAGAAATCAGAGCAGCGGGATTCAGGAAGCCAGGGAAGATGCTGCAGAGTCTGCCCAGCAGTGACCTAGGGAAACATTATAGTGGGCATTTCAATCAATCAATCAATCAGACCATTTGTAAAGTGCACTACTCACCCGTGAGGGTCTCAAGGCGCTGAGGGCGAGGGGTGCTGCTACTGCTCAATTAGCCAGGTCTTGAGTAGCCTCCTGAAGGTTAGTAGGTCCTGGGTCTGCCGTAGGAGGATGGGGAGGGTGTTTCAGGTCTTGGCGGCGCGGTGGGAGAACGATCTGCTGCCGGTGGTCGCTCTCCTTATGCGGGGGACGGTGGCGAGGGCGAGGTTGGCAGAGTGGAGCTGGTGGTTCGGGGTGTAGAAGGTGAGTCGTTTGTTGAGGTATGCCAGTCCGGTGTTGTGGAGTGCCTTGTGTTTGTGGGTGAGGAGCTTGAAGGTGATCCTCTTGTTGATGGGAAGCCAGTGCAGGACTCTCAAGTGGGGTGTGATGTGGCTGTGGCGAGGGATGTCGAGGATCAGGCGTGCAGAGGCGTTCTGTATCCGTTCTAGTCGTTTCAGGAGTTTGGCCGAGGCTCCTGCGTAGAGGGCGTTTCCATAGTCCAGTCTGCTGCTGACAAGGGTCTGGATGACCGTTCTTCTTGTTTCGGTGGGGATCCACCTGTAAATCTTGTGGAGCATGCGGAGGGTGTTGAAGCAGGAGAATGAGACGGCGTTGACTTGCTTGGTCATGCAGAGTGTTGAGTCGAGGATGAACCCCAGGTTGCATGCGTGGTCGGTGGGTGTCAGCGCTGCTTCCAGTGCGGTCGGCCACCAGAAGTCGTCCCAGGCTGAGGGGGTGGAGCCGAGGATGAGGACCTCTGTTTTGTCCGAGTTCAGCTTCAGACGGCTGTTCTTCATCTACTCAACGACGGCCTTCATTCCTTCGTGGAGGTTGGTTTTGGCAGTGAGGGGGTCCTTGTTGAGAGGGAGGATCAGCTGGGTGTCGTCGGCGTAAGAGATGATGTTGAGGTCGTACAGTCGGGCGACGTGGGCGAGCGGTGCCATGTAGATGTTGAACAAGGTCGGGCTGAGGGATGATCCTTGGGGTACGCCACAGATGATCTCGGAGGCTACGGAACAGAAGGGGGGGGGGAGGCGGACGCTCTGGGTTCTGCCGGAGAGGAAGGAGGTGGTCCATTCCAGAGCCTTGTCTCGGATCCCTGCGTTGTGGAGGCGTGTGCGTAGGGTGCGGTGACAGACAGTGTCGAAGGCAGCTGACAGGCCCAGGAGGATGAGGGCCACGGTTTCGCCGTTGTCCAGCAGGTATTTGGTGCTCCGAGTAGTATTTTTGGTGAAAATTTAATTCTGCGGAAAGTATTAATGAAAATAATTGTTTTAAAGGTGGATACTAGTGAGAGGAAGGCCAAGAAGCAGGAGGTTTGACCCCAGGCCCATTCTTGGCCTTACAAGGCTCACCAAATAGGAACGTTGTCTCAACAAGCCGTCCTTAATCTCTTCACCATTTACCCGGATGCCTGGGCTGGATGCCCTAGGGTAGATGCGGTGAAGCGAGACCACAGGGCATGTGACTAGCCTTGAACTTATGGCCAGATAGCCACAAGTTACACAGGCTAAGGGGTTAGGGGGGCTCACTGGTGCCCAATATAAACCTGTGAAAGATACATTATAAACAGGATAAGCTACTAGTGCAATTTAAGCAATATGACAGTCGATTTAACCAACTGCACAATCCTGTGTAGTAAAGTACTGTGGTGTGGTGTGCTGTGATGGCACCTTATGGCTTTGTGTAGGCTACACGGTCTACTACCATTTGGTGTTATGGTGAAGTTGCATTGTGATATGTTGTGGAGCTCCTTAAATGGTGTGTTGTGAGCTGTGCTACGAGGTAGCCTTGTGTGGTATACAGCAACATGGTGTAATATTATGTGGTGTAGTGGCGTCACCTTATGTTAAACTCCTCATAAAGTGCATTTTCACAGTGTATGGGCTTCCTTAGTGCCGTCAGGTGTGGGAGAGCCTGGTGATTGGGTGGCTCCCCTGGAGGGTGGCCATACGGTGATTAGGTTTAATTGCACGCAGTGTTTTTATTTTAAAGTTACCTATTAATTTTCTCGTTGCACAGCAACAGCCGTTCTCATCATTAGGTCGTTCGCTATTTACAAGTTCAGCATATATAATAAGTCAGATATTACTAACCTTATCACATAATCATCGAAAAGGGTGGAGGATTCTTAATATTCGACTCTCTCACTCCTTAATTTAGTATTTGAACCACTTCCTGGACACATCCCCTGCCTGCCGTGCCCTAACAGTCCTTCCTCGCAGCGCGCTTCTATTAGTAACAGTACGGTTCCTGGTGAAGCGACCTGGTGTGCCCTGGTGAGAGGTCTTTGCCGCTCCCAGTGCAGCTGCCACACATTTTCCACATGACAGAGCTGTAGCCCGGCCATAGCCTTAACTAATATTCATGGTTTGCAGTCTGAGCTTCAGAACGCCTAGCTCTAAGAAGTTACATTAAGTAAATGAACTTTAACAGAAGCGCACTTTTCACGCCGGTAGTGTTTCGTGGCACTACTCCAGCTGTCCAGTGCATGGCCGCTTTTGAATCGATGGGCCAGTTGCCCGGGCAGAGAATGCTTTCCCGGGCAGAGAATGTTTGCAACTCAATTGCACAACTTTCGGAAGCGGATAGTGTGTGCTGCTTATCCACGCCTACTTGCAATGTGTCCGTGTTCCTTCCAGGCCTCCTGAGTAAAGGCGCTCGAGTAACACAGGCCTTAAGTGCTGCGCGTGGACACGGCAGTGCACTCAACACCGCATTTTAAGTGAGGGCCTCCATCACACTTCAAGCTTTTCCTTTGCCTCTTTGAATGTATTTGCTGTGGTGATTTACAGTGAGTTGTGTGGTATGATCTGGCAAGGAGTGATACAGAGTGGTGTTGCATAAAGGAGAATGTGCTGTTATATAATCTGATGTTTGACAGCTTGATACAAAAGCGGAGCACAAGGTATAAAACGGGCTTCCTACAATAGAAAACTACCCACGTGCAGCACACCCTAGTCAAAATGTTATTTCGACTTCAGTTGATCATGTTGTCTTGCAGGAAAGCACTTGGACACCATTTTATTATCACTTCACTTTCTACTTCCCAGAGTAAAATAAACAGTACAGAAAGTATACGATATAGCGCAGGGCCTAAAAACACTTACACGCCCTTCATCCCCACCTGTGTGCAGAGCGGTTACAGGGCAGGCTACAGCCAGGAAGGACGGTCAGGAATCGACTACATTTGGAAAATACGAGGGAGCAGCCACGCTTGTAGCACTCAATGGAGATTAGGTTCATGTTTGGACAGGATCACGGAGCACTCTGCTGCTACCATACAGAAGAAATCTTTATATTTGGATTCTGGTGGGGTCTTGTGTGGCTGCAATTCCAAGAGGAACAGAACTTTGAAAACGACCCATGTGTGAAGGAAACTACACGAAGTCTGTCATCTGCACACATATCAGAAAACATCTGAGGACATTGATTTTAAATTCATTGCTGTGCAACTTTTCGATTCAATTCAATAAACTGAGGGTTCAAATATCACCAACCAACCGCCCTGAAGAAGCGGCTTGTACCGCCGCGAAACACGTCTTGGCTGGAATTATTTTAAAACATCAATAAGTTGATTTGAAAGGCCGGAATTATCTTATAACATCAATAAACTAAATGCTGGAATTATCTTATAACATTAATAAGCTAATTTTGAAAGGATATGTGGAAACATTTTACAAAATGAAATTGAAATTTTGTGTAATAACAGAATATGAGGATGTGGAAACGTATGGACTAGTATTTTGTTGTAAAACTAAGAATACTTACAAAAGGTCTATACCACATCACACCAAATGGTAGTAGACCATGTAGCCTATACAAAGACACAAGGTGCAACCCATAGCACACCACACCACAATACTTTGGTTAAATCGACTGCCATATTGCTTGAATTGCACGAGTCGCTTATCCTGTTTATAATGTATCTTGCACTGGTTTAGGTTGGGCATCTAGGCCCTGGTGAGCCCCTACGGAAAACCCCTTTCTGATTGGCACAAGTGAGCCTCCCCACCCCCTTAGTCTGTGTAACTCGTGCCCATCTGACCACAGGTTCAAGGCTGGTCACATGTCCTATGGTCTCGCTTCACTGCAGCTAACCTACGGCATCCAGCCCAGGCATCCAGGTAAATGGTGAAGGGTTAAGGATGGCTTGTTGAGACAACTTCCCTCTTTGGTGGGCCTTGTAAAGCCAAGAATGGGTCAACTATCAAAACTCCTGCTTCTTGGCCTTCCTCTCACTATTATCCACCTTTAAAACCTTTATTTCCGTCAATACTTTCTGCAGAATTACATTTTTACCAAGAAAACTACTCTGCTCTGATGTCTCTCCTTGGTAGATTCTTCAGATCAGGTACTGGGCCGGTCTTTAACCAGTGCAACTTTGGGAGCTGCTCAGCTGTCGCACCTGAGTGGTATCATTACCATGGCCCTCTGTATTCACGGCATGCATTGACGTTAATCCACTGTCGCTCCTAGGCGGTATCTTCACATCGTTACCATGGCCCTCTGTATTCACGGCATGCATTGACGTTGATCCACTGTCGCTCCTAGGCGGTATCTTCACATCGTTACCATGGCCCTCTGTATTCACGGCATGCATTGACGTTGATCCACTGTCGCTCCTAGGCGGTATCTTCACATCGTTACCATGGCCATCTGTATCCGGGGCATGCATCGATGTTGCTCCACTGTCGCTCCTAGACGGTATCTTCGCATCATTACCATGGTCGTCTGTATCCAGGGCAAGCATGGACGTTGCTCCACTGTCACTCGTGGGTGGTACCTTCGCATCATTACCATGGTCATCTGTATCAAGGGCATGCACTGACATTGCTCCACTGTCCCTCCTCTGCAATATTTTTGCATCATTACCATGGTCATCTGTATCCAGGGCATGCACTGACATTGATCTACTGTCACACCTAGGTGGTATCTTCACATCATTACCATGGCCGGGTATAATGTGATGCAGGGCTTTACAACGCGACACCTCTCTAGATGATTCACCTTGTAAATTGGCCGCATTCTTTACGCTGCTGCTACGTCACAAAAGTGACGCAATGGCGGCGCAAAAGTGTCGCAAGGGGCTTGTAACTCTGCTCCATGGTGTTTATCAAGCGCTCCACAGCCCAGAAATATAGGATAACATGCCCAAAACACAACACATTCTGTCATCCTCCATATCACACGGCAATCACCAAAGCAGAACATGCCCACCACACCAAACCAAATCATGCAATCACCATACCTATCGGAACCGTACAAAAACACCACAGCATCCAACATCTCATCACTTAGCAACTTAAAAATTGTAATTACTTTACTCCTCAAAACACAGCACTGCACCACTAATTGTTTTGTATGATTCAACACCACACCAGTCACACCCCATCATGCTGTACTACGAGCCATTGACCATCTCACATGCCACTATTTGTATATAATGAGTGAAGATAACTGCACCATAGACAACATAAGTGACCGTACCATCATGCAACAGACATTGATATGTACAACACAGTTCAACAACAATCATCAAGTGGGTTGTATGTCACAATATCGTCCAGGTAAATACCAGCCTTCATATATTTCGACTCCAAAATAGCGTCCAGGTAAAACAAGCATAGAGAAGTATACATTTACAATTCTAACTCCAAGTTTACCTACCTTAACAGTAAAGTGTAAGTCGATAGTTCCAAGTTAGTATTATTGGAGGCCAATATTTTGAGTGCAATGCACATGCTTTTCTAGCTAGTCCTGGGGTTCCCAATCTGGGCCCACAGCCTTCATGCATTCATGCACACTCACAGGCACATCCTTAGAGCTGCACGCAACCCCACATGTAGCTTTCCATGTACTGCTGCCACGGGTACACATACATGACGCCATGTAAAGACACATGTGCAGGTCTTCCTGTACTGCTGCCAGGGGCACACATACATAACAGAAAGAATGGCTGAAATGATGAAAGGCTGGATGAAAAGGTTGATGAATGGATGGAAACATGGATGGAAGGGTGAAGGGATGTAATGGTGGATAGATATAGGAGGGTGAAATGATGGATGAATAAAAAAATGGATGTGGGGTAAAATGATGAGTGGAAGGATGAACAGATGGATAGATACAATATTTAAAGGGTGTAGAGATAAGTGGTCAGAAGGAGAGACAAAGACATCTTCTAGGGTGGTTAGGGCTTACTCTGACTACATTTGAGGTATGACTCGAAGTGGGGGCATTTAAATATTGTCTACTCCCTTGTCACCCCTGCCTACATCATCCGCTCTTCAGCCTTCACCCCCACTAGAGCACAAGGGGCTCCAAATAGCCCACATAAACCAACATATACCCCAAGTCCTCTAAGGGAAAGTCTGCTGAGGGCATGTGGCATGTCACTGTGGGTTAGGGCGGAGGTCTATGGGCAAGAGACAACACCTGTCACCTGGAAAACCATCCAGTGGAGAGCCGGAGAGGGCACAGAGGGCGTCATAGTATTTAGGCCAAGAGCCAAGGGTTTTCATGCGGGGGGTCATGGGCTCAGAGTTCGACCATACCATTCTGACCCTGGTGAAGTGTCGGAGGCTTGAAACTGGGACTCAGCACACCCAATCTGGCGCTCATGATTCATCGCTCACGTCACTCACAGGTGGTCCAGCTGGAAGTAGCGTGCAGATGGACAGTCTGCTAGCACTACTAGCCTCAGGCTAGCGGAGACAGACTCAACCACTCCGCTCAACACAGGGGACACAGAGATGCTGAATGGCGAAGCACGGTCAACAGCACACACTCACCATCATAACCCCTGTTTGCCACATATTCTCTTTTACAAACATATGTCCTCCAACTCACCCCATCAGTGTACAACCACTGCTTGTCATATTCCAGTGTGTTCAGAGCTCCGCAGATGCTACAGTGTAGGCGCTTAGCACCTGTCCTCAGGGACTTCACTGTCTCACACACGTTCCCAACAATAATATGGCCTCTTAGTATATTTAAGAACCAGTGCTTTAAATGTGTCTAGGGCCGGCGCAAGGCATGGGCAGTGTGGGCAGCTGCCCAGGGTTCTGCACTCAGCCTACCAGCATGGGGCCCTGCACAAGTGCAACACGCCACAGGTGCTCATGTACCCTGCAGATCCAATTGAAAGAAAGTTGTCTCGTTGCAATTTGGCCCATGGGAGGGCCCTGGGCCTCTCAGGGATGGCGTGGGAAGGCCTAGGGGAGGGAGACTCTTCCGCTTGTCCCAGTTGCAATGAAACACATTTTGAAGGTTTGTCTTGCAATTAGGCCTCCTGCCCGGCTGCCCCTTCAGTTCAGACTCTGCGTGACACCCATTGTCAGCACTTTAGTGCCACCACAGTTTTAGCTCTCAGCCCACAAGCATTTCTCACACCTTCAGCCTGATAGGAGCCGTAAAAGAGGTGAGAGAAGGAACTGCCAAGGAGAAGTCTCCACAAGCAGCTTCTGGAGCCCTGAAGGTGTCACCTATGTAAATTAGGTAAATTAGAGGGGCCTCGCACATTCTCTTTCGGTCGGGGCCCCAAAAATCCTAGAACCACCCCCGATGCCAGTACTCCTACTCGCAGGTAGTGTACTGGCACTTCTTAGCATTCGACATCAGATAATTTGTATTAAGTTGTACACACTGGAATGTAGGCAGGGCTAGCGCGTGCAGAGTGGAACGAAGAAAAAATCGAGGGAGGAAAGGGGTCTAAAAATTCCATTTAATCCCGCGTGAGCCGTTTGTGTGCCTGTCTGGCTGATCGTATGCGTGTGTCTGTGTGAGCGAGAGAGGATTGAGACACTTCGAGGACGAGATATTTTTTAGAAAAAATTTGGAATGCTTTCTGTGCGCATTTCTGCTTGTGTCTCTGTGTGAGTATATCTGCCCGATGTAAACAAACAAAAGATGAATGGCCTCGAGAAGCTGCGAGGTCACCAAAACAGGAAAATGTAACATAACCTCGTGTTTGGCCTTCAGTTTTTTGTAACGAGTTAATACTCCCTTTGTTTATATAATACATCGATCACGTGTTTTGATCTGTGCCGCCGTTGCTGTAGACGTCATTATTAATGTTCCTATTCCAAAGTGTCTTTCAGCAGATGCTGGTCGCAGACTGACCACTGGCCCAATGGTGCTAACAGTGCTGTTGCCAGGCAGGCTTGGTAGTTTAAAGGCTTCTTTCTTCCCCTGTGGTTTAAGACCCCTCTCTCCCCTGCACGTCTTCACACCGCTCTTTATTGTCTTCTCCATGCCACCTTGTAGAGAAAGGCTGGCCTCTCAAAGACACCCCTTCCACACCATACTCCCAGTGTGCAGCTGCCTCCAGCCTGGGCCTCTTCGTGTGTTTAGGTCCTCTGCTGCTGGCGGCTTTGAAATTCAGCAGCCAGAGAGAGAGGAAAACTGGAGATGCACTTTCAGTTTATTTAATAAACTGACTCAGTATTATGCCATTTGCAGTGTAACGTCATAACAATCACATATGCATTCTGTACGTCTGGCTAACTGTGAAAAGTTTTCTGTCTTGTCATCAAGACATGCATGCCTCTACATCTGATGCCATCACATTTATTGATCAGCGAGTCTGGCAAATACTTAATGAGATGTGCACTCAATTCCCCGTACATAATGTTGGTGCAGTGTAAGCACTTGTCTCTTTATATAGTTTTTCTTAACAAAAGTGATCAGCAATCACTATTTATTCTTTTACAGAAATTATTGTACATTCCAGATAACCTAAGTCAAGTAATGCATAGACTCCATCCAAATTTGTTTGAAATCTTTCTTCATAATCCTTTATTAATGTTCTTCTCTGATCACATATCAACCAATACTGCCGAAGTAGCCTACGCATTTCGTCTCTTCCCAGAGACTTCTTCAGGGCGTTGCAATGTTCTCACACCCGTACTTGTTATATATGGCTCAGACCTTACCGATCATTTAGTTCAATTTTGACTTTAGATTATACACATGACGTTCCTATTGTTTATTCAGAGACATCTGCCTTCAATTCATCCGTTTCATGCCCATGTTGGCATCAAAATCTCAGTTACTTTTCTTTTCATCTCCCATGGTATGTCCGACATCAGTTTCAAAAAACGATCCGATCCACATATAACAAGTACGGGTGTGAGAACATTGCAAAGCCTTGAAGAAGTCTCTGGGAAGAGACGAATCGCGTTGGCTACATTGGCCTTATTGGTGGATAATATATGATAAAAGAAGAACATTAATAAAGGATTATGAAGAAAAATTTTAAACAAATTTGAACTATGTGCAAGACTTGACTCCGGTTATCTGGAGTGTACAATCCTTTTTTTAAAAGGAATAAATAGTGAGTGCTGATCACTTTTGTTAAAATAATTAGGGGATTTATATCCCTATAGGAGGCTGATCCTCCGGATCTGAAAAATAATAATTTGAAACAATTGATGGACGGAATGCTGGACAATGCAAACATTCACCCCCAGTCACAAAGATCTGGGTTTAATTCATCATTCTTTTGCTCACCACACCACCCCAGTTTGGACCCAGCCATATGCAAATCAGTCTTGACCCTATTCCTTGTAGGAACAGTCCAGCCCGAACTGCCAAGCCAGGTCCTCCCTGGAGCGGAAACAAGCATCCTGGGACCGGATTCAGGGCATCACCTTTCATCAGCCAGACTAGCTTGAATCCAATGGTGTAGTGAGCACGGGACCCACATCTGAGCATACCCTTCCCACTTAGGGCGACATATGCAAAAGAAACAATTGATGGACGGAATGCTGGACAATGCAAACATTCACCCCCAGTCACAAAGATCTGGGTTTAATCCATCATTCTTTTGCTCACCACACCACCCCAGTTTGGACCCAGCCATATACAAATCAGTCTTGACCCTGTTATGATCTGAGCACCACCTGTTGATACTGTATCCACTTTAAGTAATAGGTGCGGTGAAAAAGTCTTAGCCTCAATCTGTAAATCATTTCTCTTTATAGTGCTGGCCCAGCCCATCCAAATACACAGTGGTAGGCGAAGATCACTGAGTGTTATGGCAGTGTCACACATAGTGGGCCTAGTATCACAAATCATGGACCTAATATGACACAGTGCTTGCCCAATACAGCAAAATCACACAAAGCTTATCCAAAAGTCACAGCCAAGATTACACATCAGTAAGTCAATGTCACATAGCGCTGAACCAAGCGAACATAGTGCAGGTAAGTATTACATGTTGCTGACCCACTATTACTGAGCACTTGTGCAAGAACAAACAACACAGGCTTAGCATTGCAGAACACTGGCACAGCATCGAACACTGCTGGTACAGGATCAAAAAGTGTTGGATCAAGATCAAACAGCACTTTTGCACGGTCAGGACAGGTCTAATGTTGCACTGTGCTGACCACTATGCACAGTTCTAAACCTGGTAAATTTGTATTGACTGTCTTGTGGCATAGAAATAATAATCCAACTTAACCTATCCCTTTAAAAGCAATGGACTGCATACATATTTCAGACAGCTATAGAACCAGAGTCTTGTGCCACGTGTGCAGAGGAATCTGCACATTTAGGAAATCTGAGAGGACTAACCAGGGCAAGGCAAGGGTAAAGGGAATACTTGACAGATGGCAGAAGTGTCTTTGTCTCATCATATCTCCCCCCTAGCCTGCCCATTATCCACAAGCCTAGCTCAGTTTGATGAGTACCTACACCTATTTTTACCATTTGAAGCATTGCTAGAAGCACACAGTTGTTACCCAAGATGCCCGACCACCTCTTTCGTACTACGTGTAGCCAGAGAAAGATTTTCCTGAAATCTCTTACCTGTGTTTTACAGCAATCCTCCTAGAAGCGTCACAGTCCTCCACAAAAAGTACATCGCCAGCAGCTTGCCAAACAGTTTAGTGATAGGGATTGTCAGCTATCATGTATCCGTGACAGATTTTCAGAGACATAATATTATGTCAGTTTCTTAGCCAGAAGAATAGCTCAGTGAGTTGCACATAAGCCGCTTGTACAAATCGGTGATTGGCAGGTCATGAGGTGGAACCTCCACAAGTCCAATTCAGCCTTCCATCCTCCCGAACTTGGTAAATTTAGTACCATAAATTGGACAGTGATAATGGTATTTTCAGTGCTTACAAATGCCACATGCACATAAGATATTATTATCACGGATGTTGTCTACATTGCCAAACCCTGTGCACTACTGATTGCCCAAGCCTTATGCCAGACTTCATAAGAACATATGTAGAGTCCAAACGCACCATTACACTGCCTTCATTGGGGTAGCTTCTGGGGCCGCCGGCCCAATACTAGCAGACGACCTGGATATTTTAAAGGGATGAGGGTTAACTTCAGAAAAAACAAGCATTTGCAATGCAATAGGTCTCGCATTAGTTAAATGTCGAGCTATTGCTTTGCAAATGTAAAATAAATGAGGAGTCTGCCTGTCTTCGTTTTTAGGTCTCGGCTAGCGAAGGCTGCGCTTGCGCAGTCTCGCTCGCGAGATATAATTACTTGGAGAAGAGGGGCTTGAACCACCCCCTCTTCTCCATTGGCTGGCCTCTTGAATGCTGGCCAGCCATTGGAGAAGAGGTTTGTCACTCCGAACAGGCCCCGTCCTTTTCGGATTCGGGGGCGTGTTTTTTCGTTACTTTTCGATGGGCGTGTTTAAACGCCCCCGAATCCGAAAACACGCCCCCGAATCCGAAAATGCCGCTGCCTTTCTCCGAGGCATTTCTGCTTCACCTCGGAGAAAGGCAGCAAGGCTCAGCTCAGGGCACCGCAGTCTGCCACATTTCCAGCTCCCAAGCCACTCTTCGAGCCTCCGCCGCGGCACAAAAGGCAGATCCCTTCTACGTCCGTGCACGTGGCTACTGCCGAATCCCTTTGGCATATGCAAACGTGGCATTTAGGTTGGAATACGATCAGTTACTATTCGCTACACGGCAGATATGGCTTCCAAGAAATAATATATTTATAAATGAAAAGCAGACGTCATGAACTCCAAAGAACACGTGGCATCCTGTATACTCTCAATCTTTTAAAGATGCATCTGGCAGGTATTTAAAAATGTAGCTTTCAACGGCGAGGTAAAAACACGTATGACTCTCTCTTACTTGAACAGGTATCAATAAAAGTGGAGACGTGCGAAACTATCTCGGAGAGGCAGAGGTGTCGGCCATCTTGAAAAGTGCATGTTTAAAAATTATGCAGAAATTTGAAAAGAAGTCCTCACTTTAAAAAGATTAATATTGACGCCCGACAGAGGCAGGCGCCTGGCTGGAGCTCCCAGCTCCTCTGTTCTCCGTGCACCGCTTCGCTGTGTCAGTCCGACGGCGCGCCCGGGACTGTCGGGCTCTTGCTCTGCGGGATGTATTAGAACCCACTGGGCCTCGCCGAGATGGACGCTGTTGGAGTCTGGCAGGAAGCGGCTCTTCAGCAGGACGAGCTAGCGACCCAGCGGCTGCGGGAGCTGCTGGGCCTGGGCCTCCGTTTACTCCACAGTGAGCTAGGGCTTCACCTGGGACTGGAACCGGCACACTTCCCTTCCTGGGCGTTTCTGTTGGTGCCCGCGCTGCTGCTCATTCTGATATTTGTCTCGACCTGCGCAAGCAGGAGGAAGAGCCGGGCCAGCCCCACTGAGTCTCTCAGCGGCGTCAGCAAAGTCCCAGCGGGGTCCAAGAGCACCAAGAGCGAAGAGGCCAGAAAGAAGAGCAAGAGAAAGGGACCCGATAAGAGTAAGGTGGGAGTCTAAGACGAAGCAGTTTTGGTACACTTATTTAAAAGAGACTCCTTTTCAGGAGTATTCGGCATTTATTTTTGGTACAGATATGGCTAGTTTTGTATGTAAATGTATTCTTGTAGTGCAATATATTTCAATAGGAATTTGAAGGGAAGAGCCGGTTAAACGTCGCAGGGACCTATTGCAAGTGTAAATGAAAGCTGTATCTCTGCAGTAGTACTCTTGCTTCGGAGGTGATTACATAGGGGCAGTTTGGTACTGTTTGGTATAATGGGTCATGAGCAATGCCAATAGCTTTAACTTTAACAATGCCAAAACCATTGCATTGTAAATGCTTGTTTCTTATTTATTGACTTTTCTAGCAGTGGCGGCATGCCGTGCTTTAGCTTTAGATGTTTAAAGCTAAGCGCTGTGTGCCGCTATTGCTACAAAAATCAATAAACAGAAAAATAAGTTGTGTGGCCACCTTTATTTCTGTTTATTTAATATTGCAGCAATCGCGGTACGCCGTGCTTTAGCTTTAGATGTTTACAGCTAAAGCGCAGCATGCCGTCATTGCTATAAAAGTCAATAAATACAAGAAAAAAAAGTTGTGCAACCACCTTTTTTTCTATTTATTTACTATTGTAGCAATGGTGGCACTCCATGCTTTCGAACAGCCAGGTCTTGATGCTTTTCCTGAAGGTGTGCACTTTTAAAATGTACTTTGAAAATGGCTAATATTGACAAGTGCGAAGCAGCTTTCTTTTCTTTAGCAGCAGCCGACGATCATGCGATCCATATTTTTCTGATTTACCAGATCCGGGTCCGGTCACCATTTCATTTCGAGTCTAGTGGAAACAGTGGTTCAACCAGCGCTGCACCACAATAACTTCACGGTTCTGGGCGACCTTAACCTACACTTTGACGACCTTACGAGCAATGAAGCTGAATCCGCCTGCCAGGAACTAGTCGCTCTACAGCTAGAGCTGTAAAAACTGAGCTGTAAAACCTGTGAAACCTGAGGAGAACCAACTACCTACTTCTTATTCCCCCCAAAGAGACATAAACAAAAAGCCCGGGCATGCTCCTTTTCGGGAAATGACCCCAAAATCTGGAACTCCTTACCAGCAGATCTCAGAACTAACTCCTCCTTCGTGACTTTAAAAAAAAACAAAAGTATCTCCTCCTCGCTCGACACCTTTAACCATCGGACCAATACACCGTAGTGCCTTCCAAACGACTCTCCATTTTGTTCTGTCTGGCTGCTCTTTCTTATTACCTGTGTACATGTTGTAAAGCGCTCGGATACCCTTGGGTCTTGTCAGCACTATATAAAACTCTCTAAATAAATAAATGCACCCTACCCATCAGCTGGGTCATATTAGACCCCATCTTCTCCAACTGTCCAGAATTGGAGGTTGAAGCCCCGACAGCAGTCCCCTGGTCCGATCACCATCTCGTGGTGTTTTCTATTCCACTACCAAACCCCCCCCCTCTCCCCCCATGGCTAGAATCTGCCCGACCACTGTGCACAGGAAGTGGACCAAATTTAACGTTGGGAGCTTCACTCAAGTTCTTCAGCAGAATCGTCCCCAACTGAGAGAGGATATTAATGTTGCCAACACAGCAGGTGATGAGTGGATTGTCAGAGCACTGGATTTAGTTGCTCCCTGGACCACTAACACCCCTCAAGGACAAACCAAATCGGCACCGTGGATCAATGAAGAGCTCTTGATAGCAAACAAATCCTGCAAGCACTTAGAGTACCAATGGAGGAAAGACTGCTCACAAGTTAGAACTAACTAACTAAATCAATCAATCAATCAGTTACATTTATAAAGCGCGCTACTCACCCGTAAGGGTCTCAAGGTGCTGGGGGAGGGGGGGGGGGGGGGGTCAGTGCTCGTAGAGCCAGGTCTTGAGCTGCCTTCTGAAGGAGAGGTGGTCCTGTATGGCGCGAAGGTGGCTAGGAAGGGAGTTCCAGGTCTTTGCTGCCAGAAAAGAGAAAGATCTTCCTCCGGCGGTGGCTTTGCGGATGCGGGGTACGGCTGCCAGGGCTTGTCCGGTCGAGCGTAGGGTGCGCGGAGGAGTGTGGAAGGAGACGCGGTGGTTGATGAGTTTTGGTCCGAGGTTGTGCAGGGCTTTGTGTGCGTGGGTGAGGAGTCTGAAGGTGATCCTCTTGTTGACTGGGAGCCAGTGAAGTTTCTTCAGGTGTCCGGAGATGTGGTGGTGGCGGGGTATGTTCAGGATGAGTCGTGCGGCAGCGTTCTGGATTCGTTGCAGTTTCCTCTGCAGCATGATGGTGATGCCGGTGTACAGAGTGTTCCCATAGTCCAAGCGACTGGTGACGAGGGCGTGGGTGACGGTCTTCCTGGTGTCGGTGGGGATCCAGCGGAAGATCTTGCGGAGCATGCGGAGGGTGTTGAAG
This sequence comes from Triturus cristatus, assembly GCF_964204655.1. Taxonomy (NCBI): domain Eukaryota; kingdom Metazoa; phylum Chordata; class Amphibia; order Caudata; family Salamandridae; genus Triturus; species Triturus cristatus. Next base: position 1,030,407,547 of record NC_140592.1, read on the forward strand.
CATGCCGAGGTCACCGAGTTGACCTGTCTGGTCATGGAGAGGGATGAGTCCAGGATGAAGCCGAGGTTGCGTGCGTGGTCGGTGGGTTGGGGAGTGCTGCCCAGGGCGGGAGGCCACCAGGAGTCGTCCCAGGCGGAGGGTGTAGGGCCGAGTATAAGGACCTCCGTCTTCTTCGTGTTCAGCTTAAGCCGGCTGTCTGTCATCCAGTCCGCTACTTCCTTCATGCCTTCGTGTAGTCTGGTTCTAGCTGAGGTGGGGTAGTTGGTGAGGGATAAGATGAGCTGGGTGTCGTCGGCGTAGGATATGAGGTCGAGTCCGTGTTTTCGTGCGATGTTCGCCAGGGGGGTCATGTAGATGTTGAAGAGGGTGGGGCTGAGGGAGGATCCTTGGGGGACGCCGCAGATGATCTGTGGCTGTGGATCTGAAGGGGGGGAGGCGGACTCTCTGGGTTCTTCCGGAGAGGAAGGAGATGATCCATTCCAGGGCCTTGCCTCTGATGCCGGCGTTGCTGAGGCGACGTATCAGGGTATGGTGGCATACCGTGTCGAAGGCTGCAGAGAGGTCCAGGAGTATGAGGGCCACGGTTTCTCCTTTGTCGGCCAGGGATCTGATGTCGTCCGTGGCTGCGATGAGGGCGGTCTCGGTGCTGTGGTTAGCTCTGAAGCCGAACTGTGAGGGGTCGAGTGAGTCGTTGATTTCCAGGGCAGTGGTGAGTTGAGCATTGACGATTTTCTCAATCACTTGGGCGGGGAACGGTAGGAGCGAGATGGGCCGGAAGTTTTTGAGTTTGGTGGGGTCTGCTGTTGGTTTCTTTAGGAGGGCGTTGTGTTCGGCGTGTTTCCATTTCTCCGAGAAGGTGGCGGTGGTGAAAGACGCGTTGATGATGTCTCGGAGGTGGGTTGCGATGATGTTGTCGGCTTTGTTGAAGATGTGGTGCGGGCAGGGGTCGGATGGTGATCCTGAGTGGATGGAGTTCATGATACGGGTGGTTTCCTCGGTGGTGGTTGGGTTCCAGGTGAGGATGGTGGTGTTGTCGGTGGCGGGTTCCAGTGGTGGGTTCGTGTTGGTTGTGGTGAAGCTGTTGTAGATGTCGGTGATCTTGTGGTGGAAGACGGCTGCGAGGGAGACGCAGAGGTCCTGTGAGGGAGGGATGGAGTTGTTTTCTGCGTCGGGTTGGAGAGTTCTTTGACGATGCCAAATAGTTCCTTGCTGTTGTGGGCGTTGTTGTCTAGTCTGTTCTGGAAGGCTGATTTTCGTGCGGCGCGGAGGCGTTGGTGGTGTTGGCGGGTGGCGTTCTTGAGAGCAGACATGTTCTCCTCGGTCTGGTTGAGGCGCCAAGTCTTTTCGAGGGTGCGGCATTCTTTTTTGGAGTCCTTGAGGTCGGGGGTGAACCAGGAGTTTTTCTTGTGGTTGTTGGTGTTTGCTTGGGTGTTCAGGGGGGCCAGGAGGTTGGCGCAGTCGGAGATCCAGCTCGTGAGGTTGTTGGTGGCTTCGTTGGGGTCTGTGGTGCTGGTGGGTTGCTTCTGAGAGAGGGTCGATGTGAGTTGTTCCGTGGTGATTCGATTCCACTGTCTTCTTGGTGGTTGCTGGGTGTGGTGGTGCACGGTGGTCTTCTTGAAGCTGAAGTGGACACAGCTGTGGTCCGACCAGGCGAGTTCGGTGGTGTGGCTGAAAGAGATGTGTTTGCTGGAGGAGAAGATGGGGTCGAGCGTGTGTCCGGCGTAGTGGGTGGGGGTGTTGACTAGCTGTTTCAGTCCCAGGTTGGCGAGGTTGTCCAGTAAGGCGGTGGTGTTGTTGTCGGTGTGGTTCTCCAGGTGGAAGTTGAGGTCCCCTAGGAGGATGTAGTCGGTGGACGGGAGTGCGTGTGGGCTGACGAAGTCTGCGATGTCTTCGCTGAACTTAGTGCGTGGTCCTGGTGGTCTGTACATGAGGGTGCCTCTGAGGGTGGTCTTGGGGTCGCTGTGGATCGCGAAATGGAGGTGTTCGGCGTCGGGGAGTGAGTTGTCGACGTGGGTCGAGATGCGGATGGAGCTTTTGTGTGCGATGGCGATGCCTCCTCCGGTGCAGTTGGTGCGGTCTTTCCGGATGATTTTGTAGCCGTCGGGGATGGCTATGGCGATGTCGGGTGTCGAGGAGGGGTTCATCCAGGTCTCTGTGAGGAAGGCGATGTCCGGGTTTGTTGAGTCGATGAGGTTCCATAGTTCGATGGCATGCCTGTGGACGGATCGGGTGTTGATCAGGATGCAGTCGAGGTTGTTTCCGGGGGAGTCGTTCTTGTCGGGTGCGATGTGTGTTCGTAGGCAGGTAAAGCGGCAGTTGCGGCAGGTGAAGGATCCGTGGGTCCGCTTCGGGGTAGCGCGGTAGCAGCCGGGCGTGCGGCCGGGGTTGAGGGCGGTGAGGGTGGTGGTGTCGTAGGTCAGGCGGGGGTGGCGGATGGGGTGGGGGTCGTGAGGACCAGGGGGACGGGTGCTGGGCGCGGTCCAGGCGCGGACGGGCACAGACAGGCTTGCCTTAGGCGCGCCTTCGGCGCGCAAGCGGCACGCCCGCTGCGCGGCCTCGCAGCGGCCGCCATATATGGGGTAGCCGGGGAGGGGGGGTCAGCTGGGAGGCGGGAGGGTAGGTGGGCCAATGGGATTACGCTTGAGGAGCGCAAAAACGGCGGGAAAAGCGGGAGGCGGGCGGCGGGAAAAACGAGGAAAAAACGGCTTTGGGAAGGTGGCGAGAAAACAGGGGAAGAAGCGATGCGGACGACGAGAAAGGCGGGAAAAGGACGAGAAAAAAGGCGGAGAAAAACAAGCACAACGAGCAGGGGCACCGGGCGCACAAGGGGGGGCCACACACTCGGGGATACAGAAAAAAGGTGGAATTACATTCAACCAGGCAGTCTCTGAGGCAGGCACTCGAGGGTACAAAATAGAAGGAGGGAACCGGGCACTCTGGGGCCTCGCACTTGGGGAACAAGGAGAGAAGTGGGAGCGGCAGTCACGGGGGCACACAGGCAACACTGAGGCAGGCAAGCACTGGTGGCGCTGCGGAGGCGGGGGAGCGGCCTACCCTAAGGTCAAGGGTCGCTATCATACCCTTATAAAGAAAACCCATGCTGTGTGTTACAACGATAGAATAGAGCAAGCAGATAGTTCTCCCAAAGAGCTGTTCTCCATCCTCAAAGTTTTATCCTCCTTAGAGAGAACCGTGGCTCCTGCCACTAGTTCTTCAGAGTCATGCAACCAGATTGCCGACTTTTTTGCCTCGGAGGTATCCAAATATATGACTCCTTTCTTCAAGAGGCCTGTAATGGCACACTTCTACAACCCGAGAGTATCTTGGCAGTCGAGGGTAATCCCCTCTCTGAGTTCTCCCCTCCAACGTTGGAAGATATAAGAGGCATAGCTTTAAACATGAAATCTGGCTCCCAAGTGGATCCAGGCCCGCCTAAAATCATCAGGGAAGGTCTGGATATAATATTGCCTTATACACAGCAACTCCTGGAGCTCTCTTTCAGCTGTGGGGAGGTCCTGTGTAAGTGGAAAGAGGCAAATGTCCTCCCCTTAAAGAAAAAAACCCTCTACTGATCCGTGCTTATTGGATAGCCTGTGCCCTATTTCACTCCTGCCCTACTTCTCTGAAATAGCAGAGATGGCAGTGAACTCGCAATTGGTTGCACACATTAATCGGCACAACCTCTGCCATCCCACGCAATCAGGATTGAGAGCCACGTACTCTACGAAGCCAGCACTCCTTCTCGCCACGGAGACACTACGTAGGCGTGCGGATGAAGGTCATACTATAGCGCTGCTCTTACTTGACCTTAGCACAGCCTTCGGCACGGTATTTCACAGACTGCTCTTGCAGCGTCTGAAGGCTTGTGGGCTTGAGGGAGCAGCCCTAAAATGGATGTCCTCCTTCCTCCAGGATCGCAGCTTCCAAGTAGCGCAGCGTTCATCCATTTCTAAATGCATGCCACTCTTGCAAGGGTCCCACAAGGGTCATTTTGAGCCCAACTCTTTTTAATATTTACATCGGACCCCTGGCTGAGACTGTGGAAAGACACAATGGTACCATCGTGTCTTATGCAGACAACACACAGCTTATTGTCACACTGTCCCAGAATTCGGAAGTTGCAGCTACCCAGTTCTCCTCTTGCCTGAGTGACCTCGCTTCCTGGATGTCGAGTAACTGCCTCAAGTTGAACGGCAGTAAAACCGAGGTCCTGGTCGAAGGGAAGTCTCCCTCCATCTGGTCCTCAGCTTGGTAGCCCCAGACTCTGGACCCCTTACCCATTCCAAAGGAGGAAGCCAAAAAATCTAGGAGTCTGGTTGGACCCCAAACTTTCCTTTGAAACTCACACTAGGAAAGTTACAGGGAAATGTTTCAGGATTCTCAAAATGTTGAGACAATCCCTGGACACTCTCCCTGTCTCGGCCAGGAAAACCCTGGTTCATGTTCTTGTAACGTCCCAGCTGGACTATGGAAATGTCCTATATCTTGGATCAGCAAAAAAGTGTCTCCACAGGCTGCAACGTATCCAGAATGCGGCGGCACGCCTGGTTCTTAACTCCTCGTTCTTAAATTACCTAGAAGAGCCTCGTCCTTGAAAGTCCTTGATGCCCTGTACTGGCTACCTATTGAGAAAATAATTATTTTCAAGGCCCTGTGCTTTTGCCATCGGAGTCTACAGTGCAAAGGCCCTAGCTATCTTCACCTTTTCACATCCCTCATCACCCATCCCACCATCGTAAGTCAACGTGCGCCCACCTGGTCAAAGTCCCTGAAGTTTTAAGATCCAGAATGGGTGCGTGCTCGTTAGGCTACCTGGCAGCCAAAAATTGGAACTACCACTCTTTCTCCTAACTGAGCCATCGGAAAATATTTTCCAGAAAAGATTGAAAACCAGGCTCTTTCAGCTGTGAGGTTTGTGTACATCATGACACTGTTCTATAGTACTTCTTTCCTTCCAGCCTCTGTGTAGAGTGTCGTCCAGCGCGGGGACACACCGGTTGGTGTAGCCAGGCGCTTTATAAGTGGTTTTATTCATTATTATTCTGGCAGAAAATGTTGCTGCGAGATGCGTTCTTTATGTTACACTACAATGCGAAGCTCCCTACTCCAAGTCAACAATCATTGACAAAAAGTCAATTGCTCTGGCTTCAATATAGCACAAGCATTGGCAAAGTCAACAGGTCTCGCCTATGCACGAGCTATTGGCTTCGACAATATGTTTTAGCCATGTTGTACACCAGCTTGGCAGCTGTTTAGCATGGATAAATGTTAGTGGCGTAAAAGAGAGTTGGGTGTTGTAAAGTAGAGAACCGTGGAGCAGAGTGGGGGTTATGGAGAGACAAAGTCGTGGAGTGTTGTGGAGTGGTATAGAGTAGAGTTGAGTGGTGTGGAGTGGCATAGTGTTGTGGAGTGTCATGGAGCAGTATAGTGTAATAGAGTGGAAGGGCACAGAGTGGAGTAGAGTTGAGTGTTGTAGAGTGGAGTAGAATGTCAGAGTAGAGCAGATTGTCGTACAGCGTTGTGGAGTGGTGTAGAGCAAAGTGTGAGTGGTTAGAGGGTAATGCATAGAGTGGCATAGAGTGTTGTTGAGTAGAGTGGAGTAGATTGCTGTACAGTGGAGTGGCATAGAGTTAAGTAGTGTAGTAGAGTGGAATGGCATAGAGTGGCGTAGAGTGAGATGGAGCATCGTAAAGTGGAGTTTCATAGTGTCAGAGTGAGGTGGCACATAGTGGCATGGAGTGGAGTGGCGTAGAGTGGAGTAATGGAGTGGTGTAGAGTACTGGAGTGGAGTAGTGTGTCTCAGAATAGAGTGGAGTAAAATGGCATAGAGTGACATAGAGGGAGTTTCGTAGAGTGGAGTAGTGTCATAGAGTGGACTAGAGTGTTGTAGAGTGGAGTGGCATAGAGTGGAGTAGATTAACAGAGTGGAGTAAAGTTAAGAGGAGTAGAGCATCATAGAGTGGAGTATTTTAGAGTGGAATAGATTAGCCTAGAGTGAAGTTGCATAAAGTACAGTGGTGCAGGGTAGAGAGACATATAGTGCAGTGTCTTAGAGTGCATTGGTTTTGGGTAAAATGGTGTAGAGTGCATTGGCGTAGAGTGGAGTAGAGTACAGTGGCGAAGAGCTGAGTGGCGTAGAGTTGTACAGAGTGGAGTGGCGCAGCATAGATTGCAGTGGCATAAAGTCGAGTGGTGTAAGGTGGATTGGCGCAGGGTGGAGTAGAGTGTTGCAGAGTGGAGTCCTGAAGACAGTAGTGGCGTACAGTACAGTGGTGCAGAGTAGAATAGAGTGGCAGAGAGTGAAGTGACATAGTGCGCAATAGTGTAGAGTAGCATAGCGTGCAGTGATGTAGAGTGCAGTGGCGTAAAGTGTTGCAGACTAGAGTATAGTGGCGTACAGTATAGTGGTGCAGAGTAGTTGGCAAGGAGTGCACTGGCGTACAGTGCATTGGTGTTGAGTAAAGTAGTGTACAGTACATTGGGTAGAGTGCAGTGGTTTAGAGTATGGTGCCACAGAGCACAGTGGCATAGAGAAGAGTGATGCAGAGTGGCGTAGCATAGAGTACAGTAGTGTAGAGTAGATTGTTTCAGAGTAGAGTGAAGCGGCCTACAGTGGAGTGGTGCAGGGTAAAATGGAGTGATGCAGCGTAGCGTGGAGTGGCATAGAAAGAAGTGGCGTAGAGTGGAGTGGTGCACAGTAGAATAGAGTGGTGTAGAGTGCAGTGGCATGGAGTAGAGTGGTGCAGTAACAGAGTCCAATGGCACAGAGTAGGGTGGCAGAGGGTTTAGTGGTGGAGAGTGCAGTGCTGCAGAGTAGAGTGCCGTAGAGTGCAGTTGTGGCTTAGAGGGCAGCAAAGTAAAGCGGTGCAGAGTAAAATGGCGTAGAGTACAGTGATGCACAGTAGAATAGAGTGGCTTAGTGTGCAGTGGCTTAGAGTGCAGTGGCATAGAGTAGAGTCAGGCATAGTAGTGTATAATGGTATACAGTGCAGTGGCATAGAGTGTATTGATTTTGGTTAAACTGGTTTAGAGTGCATTGGCATAGAGTGCAGTAGCATTGAGAGGAGTGGCGTAGAGTGGAAAAGTGCAGAGTGGAATACAGTGGCGTAGAATGTAGTGGCATAGAGTAGATTGTGTCAGAGTAGAGTGAAGTGGTATAGAGTGCAGTGGCATAGAATAGAGTGGCGCTGAGTGCAGTGGTGAAGAGTAGATTAGAGCAGAGACGTTTTAAAGCATGGGCAAAGTAGGCAATTGCCCAGCTCCCCACCCCTCGTGGAAAGTGAACTTTTGCTATATTTGGCCTCGGTCTGTTCAATTTCTCTCACTCTGTCTACATCTACTTCTGTATCTCTACTCAGTGTAATTTTAAGGATTTTTTTAGTCCGAAGCAACACATGTTGTAACTGTTGTTTGTAATTATCTTAAAATTGCAAATATCAACAAGGCAATCCCAATGCGACTACACAATGGTACACTACTATTACACAGTATCACACACATATGATTGAATTCCAAAGTTATATCACATTTATTAAAAAAGGTTTACATATATCACAGTAAAAATCAATCCTCAGTTGTTACAACGCATTTTTAAAACCACTTCATTTGAACATTTATGCAATACATTTACAAATCAAAAATACATAACACAAACTGTTATGAGCCCGCATAACAGAAAACATAAACAGACAATTAACTTTGTCATTAGTAGCACATCCTATATGACCATAAATTTAACTCCGTAGTTTGGGATATATACAACCCACTTCTATCTCCAATTCTCTACGGCGGTCCCTTGGATTATGTGTATCACTTGCGTCGACGCGTTTCGATGGTTTTTACTTTATAGAGCCATCTTTATCAAGACAATTCATAGGCTTTTATTGATACCGGCTCGATTTGAACCTATAAAGACATAAGTACTATTAGTGAACTTAATGAAAGTTCTACTAGCAGAGACATAAGATACTACCGCAGTATTAGTAGGTATTTAACTGATTGTCTTATATTGCTTAATACCCTTACCTGCATCACATTAAACAAATGGTTACATAATGTTGTCGAAGGTACTCCCCACAGTATTGGTTACCTCATGGACAGCTCTCTGATATATTTATCTAATCTATTTAAACAAACCCATTGGACACCCTGCATAATCCCAACATGTTAGGTACATGTCTGTGTTGTTCGTGCTAATAAATCTACATAGTGCCTTATGTGGGGCATATCGGCTGAAAGTTGTTTTATGTGTCTACTTAGCCTACACCTGTTTCCAAAACGGCTATCCCCCATATTGTGCACCAATAGAGATATCTACTCCTCACCTTCATAAGTCTTTTCCTGGGCTTTGAGCACACTTCGTGTGACTGTTGTTAACGTTGGTCTTTTAAGGGCTCAATATTTTTATTTGAATTGGCCGGGGTGCACGAACACTCGTTGCTACAAAATAACATAACGGCATGACGTTATTATTATGGTGGCTCATATTTAGTCTTAACAGGCCGCATTGAAAAAATGCTTACCGTTACTTTCGACACGCTAGTGAAGCTGTGACCGAAAAGCGCATATTGCTTGATAAATAAAGTCAAAGGCGACGGGGGTCCATTCACATCACCCTTGTATGGCGTCACCTATTGCATCAATATATAAATGAAAAAAGAGCCAGTTTTAGCGCGGAACCGAACTGTTCTCGCTAGTAACTCCCCGTATTACTATTATGTTATGGCAGTATCGCCTCGCTTAATCCCTGTGTCTAGCGTGTTACCAAATCTCACCTTGCGGCTTGTTGATTAATCCGCCGGTCTGGTAGTCTTCCTGCTACGTCTATTCTGTTACTATCTGACTTGTTCGCCTATTTGTTGAAATGACTCAACTCTCGTTATTGGCTCGATTTATCACGTGTCGCCACCCACGTGTGATTACTCTATCGCATATCCAAGTACGTGGGTTCTGATTGGTTTCTAACCACGATCTCTATTAAAGTAACTTCTTATGTGTTTTAATTAATAAAAATTATATATATGTGAGAGGCGTATATTTACCGCGTATTATAAAATACTGAATAAGCTCGCAGGCGTATAATTTATATGTATTGCAATATTGCTATTTGTGGAAAACTTTCCTAATGAAACCCCTGTTTGTCATTGTGGACTATATGCAAGTGAAATACAACTTTATTGTTCACATCTCCGACTTACAAGTTATCCTTATGGCTCCTAATTACATTCCATAACATATTTAAAATGGTACGGCAATGCAAGTGTGTATTAAAATGTCAGATTGATAACACATCAAGTGGGGAAACAGTGTTGTCATCATCATTGTCATTAAAATTCATACATAACATCGTCTGGTACACATGCCGAATTAGAACCGTTACGGACATATCTCTTCAAATACCACACAATTACCCAAAATGTCAAATTCATCAGGTATATACAGTAAATATCGTCATACAGCAAACTTCATCTAAGGGAGATACAATCCTGGTACATCAAAAAATATGCTCTCCACAGGTTTTATACATCTCATCATTATATTTATGTGGAAATTATGCTCATCCAGTCTTCTTTAGAATTGAGTCCCCTATCTACTGTATTTAAATAGCAGATATGCCACTGCTCCCTCTTTTTCCTGATGGTATTAGGATCGCCCCCTCTTCTGTTAACAAATATTTTCTCCAAAATAAACCATTGAAACTGATCACAAGTATGGTTCATTTTATTAAAATGGTCAGTCAAGGGGGCGTTTTCTTTTTTGGTTTGTATCTCATGTTTACAAACTACACTCACTGGAGATAAAGCTAAGGGCAACTACAGATGTGGGACATGCTCCATCTGTCCTCTATGTTTAGAAGCCAAAAGTGTGACGTACAACAACCAAAAAATCTGGGCTAAAGGTCTAAATAATTGCCGTAGTAAGAATGTTGTTTATTTGTTGATCTGTCCGTGTGGTCTCGGGTACGTAGGTGAAACTAGCAGGGAGCTACGTATCCGCATTTTAGAACACAAATCGGCAATTAAAACCAAAAAAGAAAACGCCCCCTTGACTGACCATTTTAATAAAATGAACCATACGTGTGATCAGTTTCAATGGTTTATTTTGGAGAAAATATTTGTTAACAGAAGAGGAGGCGATCCTAATACCATCAGGAAAAAGAGGGAGCAGTGGCATATCTGCTATTTAAATACAGTAGATAGGGGACTCAATTCCAAAGAAGACTGGATGAGCATAATTTCCACATAAATATAATGATGAGATGTATAAAACCTGTGGAGAGCATATTTTTTGATGTACCAGGATTGTATCTCCCTTAGATGAAGTTTGCTGTATGACGATATTTACTGTATATACCTGATGAATTTGACATTTTGGGTAATTGTGTGGTATTTGAAGAGATATGTCCGTAACGGTTCTAAGTCGGCATGTGTACCAGACGATGTTATGTATGAATTTTAATGACAATGATGATGACAACAGTGTTTCCCCACTTGATGTGTTATCAATCTGACATTTTAATACACACTTGCATTGCCGTACCATTTTAAATATGTTATGGAATGTAATTAGGAGCCATAAGGATAACTTGTAAGTCGGAGATGTGAACAATAAAGTTGTATTTCACTTGCATATAGTCCACAATGACAAACAGGGGTTTCATTAGGAAAGTTTTCCACAAATAGCAATATTGCAATACATATAAATTATACGCCTGCGAGCTTATACAGTATTTTATAATACGCGGTAAATATACGCCTCTCACATATATATAATTTTTATTAATTAAAACACATAAGAAGTTACTTTAATAGAGATCGTGGTTAGAAACCAATCAGAACCCACGTACTTGGATATGCGATAGAGTAATCACACGTGGGTGGCGACACGTGATAAATCGAGCCAATAACGAGAGTTGAGTCATTTCAACAAATAGGCGAACAAGTCAGATAGTAACAGAAAAGACGTAGCAGGAAGACTACCAGACCGGCGGATTAATCAACAAGCCGCAAGGTGAGATTTGGTAACACGCTAGACACAGGGATTAAGCGAGGCGATACTGCCATAACATAATAGTAATACGGGGAGTTACTAGCGAGAACAGTTCGGTTCCGCGCTAAAACTGGCTCTTTTTTCATTTATATATTGATGCAATAGGTGACGCCATACAAGGGTGATGTGAATGGACCCCCGTCACCTTTGACTTTATTTATCAAGCAATACGCGCTTTTCGGTCACAGCTTCACTAGCGTGTCGAAAGTAACGGTAAGCATTTTTTCAATGCGGCCTGTTAAGACTAAATATGAGCCACCATAATAATAACGTCATACCGTTATGTTATTTTGTAGCAACGAGTGTTCGTGCACCCCGGCCAATTCAAATAAAAATATTGAGCCCTTAAAAGACCAACGTTAACAACAGTCACACGAAGTGTGCTCAAAGCCCAGGAAAAGACTTATGAAGGTGAGGAGTAGATATCTCTATTGGTGCACAATATGGGGGATAGCCGTTTTGGAAACAGGTGTAGGCTAAGTAGACACATAAAACAACTTTCAGCCGATATGCCCCACATAAGGCACTATGTAGATTTATTAGCACGAACAACACAGACATGTACCTAACATGTTGGGATTATGCAGGGTGTCCAATGGGTTTGTTTAAATAGATTAGATAAATATATCAGAGAGCTGTCCATGAGGTAACCAATACTGTGGGGAGTACCTTCGACAACATTATGTAACCATTTGTTTAATGTGATGCAGGTAAGGGTATTAAGCAATATAAGACAATCAGTTAAATACCTACTAATACTGCGGTAGGATCTTATGTCTCTGCTAGTAGAACTTTCATTAAGTTCACTAATAGTACTTATGTCTTTATAGGTTCAAATCGAGCCGGTATCAATAAAAGCCTATGAATTGTCTTGATAAAGATGGCTCTATAAAGTAAAAACCATCGAAACGCGTCAACGCAAGTGATACACATAATCCAAGGGACCGCCGTAGAGAATTGGAGATAGAAGTGGGTTGTATATATCCCAAACTACGGAGTTAAATTTATGGTCATATAGGATGTGCTACTAATGACAAAGTTTATTGTCTGTTTATGTTTTCTGTTATGCGGGCTCATAACAGTTTGTGTTATGTATTTTTGATTTGTAAATGTATTGCATAAATGTTCAAATGAAGTGGTTTTAAAAATGCGTTGTAACAACTGAGGATTGATTTTTACTGTGATATATGTAAACCTTTTTTAATAAATGTGATATAACTTTGGAATTCAATCATATGTGTGTGATACTGTGTAATAGTAGTGTACCATTGTGTAGTCGCATTGGGATTGCCTTGTTGATATTTGTAATTGGTACCCCTTTCCCTTCATTATATGAGGGGTCGCTCTCAGTTCAATATACACATTATCTTAAAATTGAACATAGAATTGTTTGGCATTATGCAGGCTTGAATTAGCAGGGAATTGGTAATACAATTCTAATATGTTCCCTGCAAGGGCCCCCAAAATAAGTCTTGCCCAGTGCCCACTGTAAGCACTGTCTTTGTACGGGGTACGAATGAAGATTCCCACAATGCAAACCTAGCTTCAAAGCAGCAAAGTGAATTACAAAGGTGGGGATTTTAAATTCCCCCCAAACCTCCAATGCATTCAGTCTTCACAATCCTTCCTTATAAATAATCCTTCCTTTGTCCTTCTAACAGTCAGTACCCTCCCCCACCCCTGTCACACCCCTATAATTGAGTAGCCAGGGCTTCACCGCTTACCTGACACATTCAGCTGCCCCCCTGGGAACCATTTCACCTGGCCCCCGCTAAAGTCCCCCTCCTGTACAGTCTGGAAAGGGTGTAGCCACATCAGCCGGCTCCTGGCTAGGGCCCCCCAAAATGTCCCGGCCTTCTCCACCGACATCCTGTACAGACTCAGGGGGTCCACCACTTCCGGGAAGGAGGCCGCCTCGGGCATGTATGCAGTGATGGAACCCCCGCTCCAGGCACGGATGGTTCCAGCATATAAGGCCCCCCCGGAGCCTCGAGGAAGGGCTCGGAGGCAGCGAACCCCCAGCTTTATCAGAGCCATGATGACTCAGTGAGCCCCGAAAGGACCTCGGCAAAGCAGGTGTTAACGGTCCCGTGCAATTTCTTGGCGTCACACCATAAGCTGTCTCATATTGGGAGAGTCAGCTCAGGAGCTGTCTCGTGCCGGGAGCAGAGTGCCTTCTTGCCCACTATGTGAATGAAGCAAGAAGTCTCACTCACAGCGTGTGCTCTCACACTTTGAGTGCCAGGGGTTCGTACTCTCACATTCAAGAGTCAGGAGTTCTCTCACACTGTGAGAGTCAGGGGCTCCCTCGCACTATTAGTGGAGCTCGCTCACACTCACAATATCGGGGGTTCTCTCACACTGTGAGAGTGAGGGTCTCCCTCTCACTGCGAGTGTCAGGCCAGCGCGGGAGGGTTTGTATCAAACTCTCTTCTCCCGATTGATCAAAGTGCCCATGTGGGGTGTTGCCGCAGCGTCCTGTGGCTGTCTCTTTGGATGCAGGTGGGTGTCTCTTTAAAATCGTGAAAGTAATAGCTTGGTGAAGTTAGGCAGGCACGGTGAGCTGACGTCTCTCTACAGCTGGCAGTTCGATCAGTGATGGCGCTTGAGTGAGTGGCGCTGCGCAGATTTACGCTATCCCTCGATAGTGAGGCTCTCTCTGACGGTGGATGTCCCTTTCCAGTTGTAGGCGGCTAGTCACGGGGTGTCTCTGTCATGTGGCTGTCCGCCTCTCGCAGTAGGCGTAGTCTCTGTACAGCTGTGAGTGGCGGATCTCTGGCGGTGGCTGTCTCCGTACAACTGTATGTCGCCTGTCTCTGGAAGCGAGTGTCTCTGTGCAGCTGTAAGTCGCCTGTCTCTGGAAGTGAGCGTCTCTGCACAGCTATAGGTTGTCCGTCTCTCGCAGTGGGTGTCTAGTCTCCGTATAGTGGTAGGTGGCGCGTCTCTGGCAGTCTGTACAGCTGCAAGTCGCCCGTTTCTAGCAGTGCGTGTCTCCGTACAGTTGTCGGTCTCGTGTCTCTGGTGATCAGTCTACAGCGCGCTAATCGTCTTGCCGTAGCTGCATGTTTATTTTGCGGCGGGGTTGTGCTGTCTCTGCCAGTCTGCTCTCTCTCTTCAGTGTATGCCTGCTGTCTCGGCTGGTCGTCCATGTGCTTCTCTTCCTTACCTACCGCCCCTCCCCCGGGCCCCTGCGGGCTGTAACCTAACCCCTGGGAGGCGCCGAGCAACATTTTGGCGGCCACCCCGAGCCTTGTATCAGATCCCAGCGAGTTTCTGTGAGTTACATCGAGTGAAATGCAATCTCCAGGGAAGGTGCAGGAAGAGGCTGGCGCAGAAACCTGCGGAGAGACGCGCGGGTTGCCGTTTGGAGAGGAGAGGGGTGTGGCGCTCGGGAGGGGTGTTGTAAGATGATTCTCTGGCCACAAGCTGCTTTTATAGTTTCTGATTTATTAAGTAGGTGTAATTATAAAGCATTAAGACCTGAATGTGTATTCCCGAGGGGGGCGGAGCGTTCTCAGCAACTGCCAACGCTGCCTCCGTCAGAACGGAGCACCCAGTTAAACATCGTCATAATGGAACATAGCGCGCAACAGCCATCTCGCGCTGTTGTTCCAGGAGAACACTACCGAACTACAAAAAACTCAATAGAACAGGTGTGTGCTGAGAAGCTTGCATAAAGAAGTGTGGGTGCGTTTGTGTGTGTACATTGGTAGCTGCAGTTAATGCGTGTGCAGGGTTTAAATAGGATGAAAAAACGGGTGGGGCTCTCAAATGGGCGTGGCCAGTGTAATTAAGGGCGTGGCTTAAAACATGAAAGTTAAAAATCTGTGTTTAGCATAGTGTTTCAGCCCGACTTGTAATTTGCTGTTTCTGTTAGTGCATCCAGATATATGATACAAGTCACATCATACCTACAACAAGTCAGGACTATTGGCTTTGTCCATTGTTGCTTGTTGCATAAGATAAATAAGCAGCAACTGTGACTTGTATATAATATTGAAAAAGCTAACACTTACAGCCCTGGTGATACCACGACAATGCTGCTGCTCCTGAGTTTCAAAAAGAGAAGGGAAATCCAGAGAGAAAATTACTCTCTTTAAAGGATTTCCCTTCCCCTACAACGTTCAACTGGCATGACGTCATGAAGAGAATTTTAACTAAAACAGTTCTTTTCTTTCCTGTTCACATGATTGCAATGATTTTAGGTAATTGTGCAATAAAATGTCTCAATCTAATCAGATTTGGAGAGAAGTTGTTAAACTCGATTATTTTGCCACAGGTTCAATGAGCAATGAATGCGAAGATTAATGTGTGCATTTTTGAAAGGCTGTGTTCTTAGCTTTAGAAGGTGCCGTCATGTGGCCACGTGGTGGTGAGGTTGTGACTCGTTCCTTTCGCACGCGTCACGATGAGTTAGATGCTCCTGGACGGACGGTGAAGCCTGCCAGTAAACAAGGACATATTTTGTAACCTTTCGTCCTTAGTCGTCTAGTATATCAGACGTGGCCGCTGCACCTGTGCTGTCTGCCTGGGCAGCTGAGAATGTAAAGAGATGTAAACTTCCGCTCAGCGCTCTGAAGCGGCATCCTTGCGGTGTAGGTACTATGTGGCAGGCCACAAATAAACAAAGTTTACCACCCATGCGCTTAAACGCGAGTGTGTTTGTTACTGGCAATTCACACGACGTCGCAACATTTTCACTTTCAGTCTTCAGGGCTGCAACAAGAAACAGTAACGTTGAGAAACTAATAGAATGTCTAGACACTCGCTACATTAATGTATTTATAAGTAAAAATCAGGTGTGTGAAATAAAGTTGGATTGGGTGACATGCTGTGAGATACTGATTTTCTGTTGCCATGCTCAGAGCACAGCTGGGGGGGGGGAGGTGGCGGTTCATGCAGATCCTGGGGTCTGCCCAGCCACTGGCATGCGGCTCCAGAGAGAGGCATTAGGGGAAAGCGAGCATTTTGTTATCAAAGGTCAATCATCATGTCACATGCCTAACTGTCTTCAGAGGCGGTACTCGAAGCAAGGGAGATGCCCATAGTTAGCTATGGAAAGTAACCCTGCTGCGTGCAGGGAGTGTCTTCTGAGTTGAGCACTTTGAGAAAGACTCGGTTACCCAAGGCTAATGGACAGCGAGTCCAGGGCAGAATCGTGTAACTTGCCTCAATGTCTACGGATTTGGCGCTGTGCAAGTTGCGCTGCAGGACAGTGTATCTGGGCAGTAATCACGTCACTTGATTGTCTTCAGAGTTGTGCGCTCTGTGAGATTGAGTTGGAGGGCAGTGGTTTTGCGTAGGCGAGACCTAAAAAAACAAGCTGCGAGACGCGCTCTGTGGTTGGGGAGGGGCATTGAAGCGAGGTGCGCACTCTTGGCCGAGCGAGTGGAAAGCCATGTGACGCCTCTGCTCGTGCCTGTGAAAGTGCTCGCCCTCCAGATGGCGCCTTGGGTGCTGAAAGCTGGCGGCTGCTCGCGCGCGTAACCGCAAGCTTGAGGCCAGCAAAAGCCTCTGGTGGCACTTTTAAAAGCCACTTACTAAATGTCTCGAAGAGACAGCGCATGCACTGTCTCAGGCGAGACCTAAAAACTGCCGGTGCTCAGCACTGGAGAGACCCGACCCACTTAAAGCCCTGTGTGTGTGTGTTATTATTTAACACAGAAATGTAAGCTACCAGCATATCAGGGCAAAAAGTTCCGCACCTCACTGTGGTCTGGCTCAAGGATTCTTGATCTGGAAGGGCTATCAAAACGCCTGAGGGACTATGAAGATGCTTGGGGGCGCAACAATCAACAAAGGGTTATGGGAGATGGGCTATAGAGACGCTGCCAACATCTGTCCAATAGGGATATATCTAAGAAGTGAAAGTTACATTTCTTGGATCTAATGCACCCAGTGCGTATTTTACTGTCTGCGACTAAACTATCATCTTATCGGAGCTTGCATGTCTTGTCTTTTGCTGCAATGGGAGTGTCATGATGGGTTGCTGTAGATTTGATGATACCAGCTTCCATCTTTGCTGGGCTGACTTCTGTTTAAACATTGCAACAAAAGGAGCATGGCAAAGCAACATGGCCATCAGGACGAGAGCCTCTGAGCTCCCCACTGGCCCGTCTGTGAAATCCTGTGGTATTGTGGTACAGGAATCCAGGGTGAAAGATACCACTTGTAGCATGAAGGATGAAACAACTCAGGAGGTAAAACATCCAAGAGAGTTTATTTTAGTATCCATGAAAACGGAGCCCACAGCAGCATGTCAATGGTACACATCAGGAAAATAAACTGACACAACTGGCAGGGACCACTGTATAAATAAAGCTATCCTAGTTTGAACACAAACTTGCATCCGCGTGCAGCTTAAAGACATCTGCACGCAGATGCAAGTTCAAAGCCAAACAGAACAAAGAATGCACCTCCATTGTGGCACTCGCAAGAAGTAGAGGTACGAGGGCGGAGAGTCAAGAACAAAGGCCACCGCACTCGCACATGCCAGCAGCTGAGCGCGAGAACAGTTACAAAAGAAGAATGTCTCATGTCTCTTCCAGTGCTTATCAGAAACCAAAAAGGTTGAACATCCTTCCACACATTTTTCAACCTGTGCCTCTAAAGATGGCCACCCAAAAAAAGTTTCAATGCCTTTCAAGTGCTAGAGACCCCTAAATGCCCATCATGTGCCTCCTTAATAAGAGACAATCTGAGAGATGAAGGTTGCAGGCAGCGATCACCTCTCACCAGTACCCCTTCAATCAAAGCTAATTCATCAGCCACTTGAATGAAAGGTCGTAAAGAGGATTCCACGCACCTCTCCTTAGGCCAACCCTTTTCCAGAAAATTTGCCACAGTAACCAATATAGGGTCTAGAGCAGTAGCCTCAAATCATTTTTCATGCAAAACAAAGGCAGAATTAGAAATAACTTCGTCTACTAGTGCAACCACACATTCCTCATGACTCACACCCTCAGCAGAATCGCTCGGAATCGGCAGTCTAGAAAGACAGTCCGCTCTAACATTTTTCCCACCTGGAATGTACTTCTAGGTGAAATTGTGCTCTTGCAACTTGGATAACAACCTTTCCAAACGAGAGGAGGCCTTACAAGAACCGTTGCCATTCAACAAATATAACAAGGGTCTGTGATCAGTAAACATAGTGAAATGTAGCGTGATTCAGCCAGAGAGAGAGAGCGCGAGGCAAAAGCAATTGTGCGCTCCTTGCCCTGAATAATCTGCGACAGTACAGCACCCAGGCCAATTTGACTAGCATCCACGGTCACAATGCACTCTTTGTCAGCCTGAAAAGGAGAAAGTTCAGGTGCTGAAATGATTTAGTTTTTCATAGTCTCAAAAGCAACCTGTACATCATCACTCCAAATGAATTTTACAACCTTCCTTAAAAATTCTCTCAAGGGTTGCACCATAAAGGAATACCCATCCACAAACCTGGAATAATATTCACTCAGTCCTAAAAATTTGTTAAGGGAATCTTTATACCGGAGAATGGGGGCATGCTAAATAGCTTTAATTCGCGAAAGATTTGGAGAAATACCCTTTGCACTTAAAGAATGACCCAAATAATCAAATTCTTGAGCATTGAATTAACACTTGACCACTTTTAAAGTAATGCCAAAGTCAGTGAATTTGCCAAGCACCTGATAGAGGATAGCGTCATGCTCAGCTAGTGTTTTAGCAAAGATGAGGACATCATCCTGATATGCCTGTACTCCAACAATGCCCTCCAAAATGGTGTCCATCAGCTTCTGAAAAACACTGGCATCGGAAGCCACACCAAACCGAAGCCTGGTAAACTTCTCAGCCCCAAAAGGAGTAACAAACGTAGTGAATAGTTGAGAGTCCGACTGCAGAGGAATTTGGTGAAACGCCGACTTCAAGTCAAGCAGAGAAAAGTACTGTGCACCACCAATATGGGCCAATAATTCATGGATCCTAGGTAAAGGATGACTCTCAACTACAATAAACATGATAAGACTGCGCAAGTCAGCACATAACCTAATACCTTTGTCTTTTTTACATACAATGACTATGCGACTGACCCATTCAGATGCTTCCCTCTTTTCAATCACACCCTCAGTAATCATAGCTGCCAAGGTTTCAGATAGCTATGTGTGACATTTAAATAATGTCAGTGCAATTATGAGAGACATTTCAACTACTATGAGTGACACTTTCTTGCAAGCAAAATCAAGCAATGTAGATGAGGGAAACATAAATATCAGAATTTACACCCATTTGAACAACAAGAAACTCCAAGAAGATTTTAAAACTGCTGCAAAGCACCAGAAATGGTCTCTCTGTCCATGCGGGACCTGGCCCAACAGGAAGGATATGCAAGGGCCCAACATGAACATGTTACACACAGAGGCATCTGAGCTGCCTAAGAGTCACACAGTCTCAGCTGACTAGCAGAAGACAGGCTGTCAAACACCATTTTGCATTATCATCACAGGCTGAGGCCGGCACAGTAATTTCTCATACAACATAGCAAACAACTTAGGACTGTGAGAAACATGTTTTAAATTACCCCACGCGGTTTTGAGAAATAAACCGCAAACGTAAAGGAGGGGACAGAAACACACACTTGGTCACTATGCAGCAAAGCCCTTCCTCATTCACGCAAGCCTCTTACATCACCTCGAGCCGTGGTCAATGTGTGGAGTGAATCGCTGAAAAACAAAGCCTCTAGAAGTGTCGCCTCCTGCCACCACTCGCCCACCTGACCCATAACTAACCATCACCCCTGGCCACTATATTCCCACACCATACTCTCCCTGTCACCACTCTCTACCTATACCTGAGCCCAGCCTTTCCAAGATGATAGGAGTTAGTCCCCAGATGTCTTGTTTCAGGGTGGGGCTCCCAAGGCTGGTCGCGGGGTCGGTCCTGCCATTAGTCAGTGCAAATGCGGCGAAGAGCCGAGGCTACGCGTGGGGAAGTGAACTGGGAGCTAGGCCACTTGCGGGGACCAAAAGCTGGTGTACAAGCGATAGCTACTGGCCACAACACCGTGGCTTAGCAAGGGCCCTTGGGATGGCAAGTTGACTGTTAGGCACAAGACTCAAAGCGCGATGTGGGTGGACCGGGGGATCAACAAGGGTGAAGGAGGAAGACAGGGATCAGCAAAACCGCGCCGGATCGGTTGAAGGAGGAAGACAGGGTGCGGCAAGCGCTATATAGTGAAAGCATATTATAATCTGAGTAAGAGAGTTCACACTCTCTGGCTGCACTCACTTTGCCTTTGCCGTGGCCTCAACGACTCCGCCTTCTGATGTTCAGCAGCTGCGTGGAGAGAGACTGGTGCGCCTTATGTGCTGAACAACTCCAGCGCAAGGCCTGCCCGGGCTGTTCACTCAACCGTCAGCGCCCCGGTGCGTCGAGTCGGCTCCCTCTGGTGCTAGAGCAAACATTTGTATTCATTTAAATTAACTGCGGTGCGAGCCTGCCGAAACTTTAACTCTGGCCACTGGCGGCAGCAGGACGCGTGCGCTACAAAACTAGTCCTGACTCTGAGTCACGGAAGTTAGGAATGTAGCAAATATGCCCTGCTGCTGCCGGTGGTGAATCCTAGTATAAATGTTACATTGTAACACTTAGCAGCCATAGCTGCAGACTCCGAGACGGCCCCGGGAGCAGAGTGCAGGGCGCACTGCCACTCCTCCCTCCAGCGTTAGTTTCAGTACAGCTCAGTGGTGCATGGTTACTAGCGCTCCTGCTTAACAGCTCAGTAGGCGCTATATATGCGTGACAATGCATTTCAGTGCGGTGATGCGGATCACCACGCTGAAATGCATTAGTGTCACACGTGATACATGATACTTGGCAGGACTGAGTAATCATCTTATCAGGTAGGGACTTAAGCTCATCTCTGATGTTCAGCTGAACAGGGCGAACCTTGTGAGCCACAGGACTGGAGTTTTTCTTTAACACAATAGTATGAGAATCTTTTTTTACACAACCTAAAGATGTGTCAAACACAGCAGGAAAATGTTCTTTCCATAATACCATGCCAGCATAAGCAACAGAATGAACAGAGGTGACAGGAAAATCATGGACCCTAACTGGAGGATCCCCAACAGGAACCAAATAAATTCCCAACTTAGCAAGATCCTTCCAACCCACAATAGATTTTCCTTTTCTTGCAAGATATATTTTAGTTTGTAGCGATCAACCTAAACAAGTTATGAAGTCATAGAAAAATCCCAACATATTAATTTCCTGTTCCCCATAAGCTTTGGGCCGTACATTCGAAGCATGCAAATGTGCACCATTTCTCCAGTTGGAACAAAATAATATACCAGTGTAAGACTCCCACCTATGGTCACTTGACAAATAGGATCCTTGATCTCTGTATCAGAAATCTTCAAAACATTAAGACTTAGTAATAAGTTGGATAAGTCCAATGTTTCAGTGTCCAAGGGTGCTTCCAGACTATTAATTCTTGTCTGAATTTTGACCATCTTACTTACACTCTGAAAATGACCCACCTTTTTGCATTTTACACAATGTTTCCCAACTGCCAGACACTGTGGTGAATTCCCTATGTTTAGACCAGCACCTGAAAGAGTAAACAGCAGCTCTGTTAACACATTTAGCAAACTTGTTCTTAGATTTACCAATATTGACCTCCACAGAGTCATCTACAGTATGCACAGCAACAGGAGCAGAGGTAATTGCTTCCTGACCCATGACACGAGAAGACTTAATGGAGCGTTCAAAACTTTTGGCAACTGTTAACACTTCATTAAGAGATGGATCCCTAAAACACAATAATTTCTCCTGAATTTTCTTAGATGAACACCCATAAACAAATTGGTCACATAAGTAAATATTTAATGCAGGGCCGAAATTGCAGTTGGAAGCTAAGTATCTTAAAGCAGACAAATAATCTTCCATCAATTCATCAATGCCTTGTCTTCTCTTGACAAAATTAAAACATTCCAAAAGAATGCTTGGTTCATCGCTAAATTTCTTCTGAAGACGAGCTTCCGCTTCAACAAACTCATCCCACTCATCCTCCTCATCAGTGGGTGCAGGTATTCTGGGTAGGTTATCAAACACCTGTTGACCTTCACGTCCCAAATGATTGAAGAGAATAATAATTCTCAAAAGATCTGATCCATAGCATCCATTTCAATGGAGGTTTGCCAGGATGGTCCAGGTATAAAGCTAATTGAGCCAATACATTAGGAGTAGTAGGTGAAGAAGCCATGGAAAAAGGTAGAGCCAAGTACAGAATAGATAAAAACTGTGCAAATGAGGCCCAAGAACAACAATGTGGAAAGCTGAAGTTTGAGAAGATCAGCAGCAACGCCCGTATCAAATAGGGTGTGCCTGTCACCAAAGAAGAACAAGGCTGAAGGGATCAGCAGGAAACA
Organism: Triturus cristatus; assembly: GCF_964204655.1. Lineage (NCBI taxonomy): Eukaryota > Metazoa > Chordata > Amphibia > Caudata > Salamandridae > Triturus > Triturus cristatus. The sequence continues at coordinate 1,030,429,986 of NC_140592.1, forward strand.
GGCAATGAATACTCACAAGGTGTGCCTGACACCGCTGTATAATGACAAGCATTTTACAGATGATCCATGAGTGACCAGCCAATCCTGGACGAAATGTCACCGGCAAAATCCAGAATAATTATCGTGAGTGCAGTGAGGTCAAAGCTGGAACTGCCAGAAGAACGTGGTGCCAGCAAGGAATCCAGGAGAAAGTAAAGGGCACCTTACTCCAGAGCACTTAAATGAAAAATATAACTTGACAGGTGCCTCAAAGCCAATGAAATATGGAAGTAGGCGCAGTAACTTGAAAGAAGTAAGTGCCAACGTTAATGAAGAGTTGTGGACTCCGTGATGCGTGTTTTAGTTTCCAATCGTCACCAAAATTTGGTACAGGAATCCAGGGTGACACATCGACACCTGATGGGCCTGCGTAGCCTGCGGCCCGGGGCGACAACCGTGGCAGCTTCGGGGGGTTCTGCCTGAGGCAGAGTGCGGCCCATTGGAATTTAGTTGGAGCTTGCCCAGGCAGTGCGCCACCAGTGTTCTGGTCCTTGGAGCAGTGGTTGTGGTGTCCCTCATCCTGGTGCCAAGCTCAGGGACTGCGCTCTCCTGGTTGGGCTGGGGGGCCTGCTCTATACAACAAGGTGCACAGGTGGGGGGGATTGAAACCCCTTGGACCTGAGAGCTACGGTGGAGGGATCGTGCCCCTATGGCAGCCACCTGCATCCTGATTGTGGCATGAATGACACTGCCCCCCCTCCTGCCCTCCTATGAATCGAGTCAACATGCCTTAGGTGGCCTAACCCACAGTAGGCAATTCTGCTGCATACAGTGCTTCAGAGGAATGGAGTGATGCACTGCAGCCTCCACGGTGGGTCTGCTTGTCTGGACTGCACATGGCTGATCATGGGGGCGGGTGGGGGGGAGGATACCCTCCCTGGGGTGTCCCTTCTCCTGGCGGAAAACTAGTGAGACTGCCTGTTTCTCGGGGCCAGGGCTGAGGGCTGGCGCTGAATGCCCATGTGGTACCCCCCCCCTGGGGCTGATCTGTAATGAATCTCCGTGGGGCCGCCCGGCATTCTGTGCCTGCGGCCTGCGCAATGGGGAAGGACAAGGCTGCAAAACCATCATGGACCAAAACAATAACTCCCTCATGGTCTCTCATAGGTACTTGTCGTTGAGAGAGCACATAAGGCACTGGTGCCACCACCCGCCTGATGCCCCCCCACCTTGCGCTCAGCCGAGGGCCATTGTAGCCAAAGTGCTGAACTATAGCGATGGAGACTGTATGCTACATGCAGCCAGGGAGCAGAAAGAGTTATGCTATGAGAACAACAAAATCACCATCTACCCAGACTACACCAGGCAGGTCCAGGAACTGAGAAAGTCTTTTTTAGGTGTTAAGAGGAAGCTACGGGAACTACAACTGCAAAATATGCTCTTATATCCAGCTAAGCTGAAAGTTCAGTCGCAGGGCACACTTCTTTGAGACGCCTGGTGAGATCTGGGAGTGGCTCGAGCTCCGTGGTGATGTGCTCCCCCCGCAGAAACAGCGACATCAGAGACAGAGATGGGGTACCCACTCAGGCAGGAGTCAGCGGCGTGAGACTAGACTGGCGGTGGCCGGTGATGGCAAAGCGCAGGGACAGCAGAGAGTCACTGTGGGTACGGACGGAACCATGCAGCTGGACACATTGGTGTTGGAGTGTCCGGTCTCCCCTGCTGTGGCCACCACGTTGGATTCTGATGAACAATCGCAGATGTTGGCCCTACGGTGGACATTACACCTGAGACACTGATGGAGGAAGCCATTGGGGATGATGGGGACTAGGGGGTTCCCGCCTGAATGGTTTATGCTTTACCTGAGTGTGTTGTCCTTTGCCTGCTTTTGGGTGAATGTTTGGTTTGGGAGGGGGAGGTTCTGGGTACCTTGGGGTGGGTGAGAGAGGTGTGGCAGAGTCCAAAAAACTGGGTGCAATGTGTGGAAGTATATGCCTCATTTGATTGGTTCTAAAGTATGATTCTGCTGGGAGTCATTCTTGTATATATCAGTAATCGCTGGTTTGACCTTGGCAGGCTGGACGGGGTTGCTCGTTGCACTGAAGCACTTAGTTACTAGCCGCAGTTGGGCGTATGGGGGAGCGGTGCATGCCCTGGTACGAACATGGGTTGGGCAATACGACTGCTGCGTTAGCTCAAATATTGTCAGTCGGTGGGGAGTTTGGTCTCATAGTTTGTGTGTTGTTTGGGCACCATGAAGGCGCGATTTACAAAGTGAGACAGGATGATAGCGGAGGTTAGGTTCCTCGGCTGGAATGTCAGGGGCATTGGTACTTGCACGAAGTGGCACAGGGTGCTCTCCTTCTTAAAACGACACAGGGTCTTAATTGCCTGCCTGCAGAAGACACACCTAGAGTGGCCAAAAAGTGGTTGGGTCAGTTATTTAATTCTTCCTACTCAACCTATGCTAGGGGGACTTTGGTGTGGGTGGCCCTGGGTATCCCGTTCACTCCTCAGTATGTGGAGGCTGATGTGAGTGGCCGCTATGTACTACTAAGAGGAGTCCTTGATGGGCATGAATTTGCAGTATTGAACACTTATGCACCAAACACAGATGAGCCTACCTTTTATCAGACAATACTTGACCTGGTAGCTGTGGATTTGGATGTCCCGCCTGTGGCAGCTCGAAGTGGGAGTGCTTTCGGGGTGGTGGAGCAGGGGAAGGGCGGGGGGTAAATAGTTTTATTTATTTATTTACCTACTTTATTCGTGGACATCGTATGTCCGACTCCACTACCCCCGCCCTGCCCCTCCCCCACCCGCCCCGCAGCACACCCACTACGAGCTGCCACTGTGTCCCGCTCCTGTGGCTTTGGGACTTCAACTGCATTCTAGATTCCGAATTGGACAGGCATCCTCCCAGAAGTGGCACAAAACCACACATTAAAAAAAAAACTGCATGCTGTTATAGGGGAACTGTATATTTAAAAAAACAAGGGGACCCCAGTAGTCTGACCAGGGGTAGTCTAAGGTATATTAAAGAACAATGGTATATAAGATGCCAAGGAGGTCCTCAGGTAGCCTGGGCTACTGTTATTTAAAAGAGCGTTAGTCAGTGAGAACAAAGAAAAGCCCTTAGAGGACTTGTTACACAATGTATGCAGGGACACAGGGTTGAAATGACATCACATTTATTTACAGCATAAATGGAGTGTCAAAGTTCTACTTTTTAAGTGATAGTTCTGGTGCTCACACAAGAATATAGTGAAAGTGCGTGAAGTGAGGGGTGCTAGTGACATTTAAAATTACATCGCATTGACAACATTGAAAATTCCAAATTAAATTAATATAAAGCAGGAGTTTTGGTTGTAAAAGGTCAACGGTGTTTCGATCTCATAATTGTGAGATCATCATCAGGACACAAACAAGTGCGAGCAAGTGAAATCTATCAGAGGAAAAAACGAGATATCAACCATCTGTCCCATTAGGAGTGCATTTTCATTGTATACACAACAACTTGATATCATGGAGAGTGAGAAATAGTCAAGGGAGAGGGCTCGAGGAGCCAGAGGTAAGGTAGCAATATATGTTGCCTTAAAAGAACGCTAGGAGAGCAGAATAATTGAAGCGGCAAGTGAACTCAGACTTCAACTGGCCCGAAGAAAACAGGCTAAGGACTGAATCAAGTAAGCCTGGCAGCGGCAGGTGGATTAAGCGCCAAGCAAGAGCGAAGCACAGGGGGCAAAAAACGCGTGAGTCGGGACGCTTGCTGCGGGAGGGAAACTAAAGGGGTGCCCATGGAGGAGCAAAAGGAGTAAAGCACTAGTTGCGGTGTGAGTGCGGCAACCAGGAGTGTGCAAGCTAATGCAGCAGGCCAGGGAGACTGTGAGACTTACTTGCCAGAGGGGGGGAGTGGTGGGGGGGTGTTGTAGAGCCCGTGGCCATAGGTGGCCAGATGGGGAAGAGAACTGATCGATTGCCAGATGCCGGGCGGCGTCAGTATCCGAGGCGACGGTTGCATGAGGGCACTTCAACCTGGAAGTAAATTGTGGGATTAGGCATGGGTCGGGAAGGGTGGGCAGCGGAGCAATCCGAGGCGGAGTGGGTCTGGGGGACTTACTTGTAGAGAGCAAGGGACACGTCTCGGGGTCTTATGGGTGGCAGGTGCTGTAGGGAGGCTTACTGTCCTGATTGTCCAGCGTGCAGAGAAGCCGTGGCAGTGACCTGCAGAATGCCAAGATAGTTAGGCAGTGGTCTATTGGGGTGCCGCAGCGCACTGAAGGAAGCAAGTCTCACCTGCATCTGGGGGCCACTGGGGGTCCCAAGCGGAGGACTGCCGCAACGGTGGCGGAGGGTTAGAATTCCTGTGTTGGTGTGGCGAGGACACCCAGGCGAGCACAGTTATTTAAGCGCATCAGTCTGGAAAAAGAAATGCTACAATTAGCCGGGAGGGCTGGCTGTAGCGGGGGGTGCGCTGAGAACAGCGACAGACACTTACTTGTGGAACCGTGGTTAATCAGTTCTGGAACAAAGGCGGGACGTGTCCACGCGCCTTCGGGTTGTCGGAGTAAACCGCAGAGTGAGCAGGGAGGGTAAATCCACTGAGGGTAATGGTGCCAATGCACGGGTAAATTACAAGCATGCGCGGAAGAGATAAAAGAAATCTAGAGTGCTCGATGAGGTAGACAACTGGGCCAGAGACGTCGGCCATGTTGGAGGGGCCGGAGTCCAAGAAAAAGAAAAAGAAAGGCTGTGAACCAAAAGAGGCGGGCTGGGGCAGATACTTGGCCTTTTAAAAATTAGAAATAGACGGTCAGTGAGGACCGAGAGAGAGAGGATAAAGAAGGAATTAAAATTCAATATATACATACTATATACAGGTCAACAACTAAGCATGTTTTGTCATACACGGGCGAACAGAGAGCTTGGGAGAAATCCCAGAATCGTATTCCATTCCTCAAGTGTGTTAAGTCCATTTTCCATAGATTTGCAGTTGAACGTCCACTTGCATTCCAGTCTGTTCAGGGTTGGTTGTGGATCTCCACCTCTTTTATGGGGGTGTATGATGTCGATGACTTGCCAACGAAGGTCTGCTTCTGAGTGTCCTTTTTCCAAGAAATGCTCAACCAATGATGCAGTCGTGATCTGACTGCGTATCCTGCTCCTGTGTTGGCTGATTCTTGCTTTCACTTTCTGAGTGGTCTGGCCAACATAGATTAAGTCACAAGGGCAGCAAATACAGTAGATAACAATTACTGAGTTACAGTTGGAAACAAAGCTGATTTTATGTGACACAGTTCCATAATCAAAGACCTTGGTGTTCTTAGTAAAAGGGCACACTGCGCAGTTGCCACATTTGAAGTGGCCCATAACTGGAGGGAGACCTAAGCATGACTGTAAGGTGTTGTCATTCAGTGAGGGCTTGTATGCCCGCACTAAGTGGTCCCTGATGTTGTGTCCACGTTTGAAGGAGAAAAGGGGCGCTTCATTGGTTATTTTGATAGAGGTCAGGATGGGCCAGTGGTTTTTGATGAGTTTCGTTATTTTATTGCTGGAAAGACAAAAAATGGTTACGCAGGTGAAGCGAGACATGGTTTTCTTGGGTTTGGATTCCAGCAGGAATTCCCTATGGGAGTACCAAGCCCATTTCATATATTGTTTTATAAGGCGTCTGGGGTACCCACATAGGTTGTCAGCCACCCTAAAGAAATCTTCTATGATTTTACAATTTCTGTGTATCCTGAGACATTGACCATAGAGAAGGCCGTCCCTGAGTGCTCGTGGATGGGCGCTTTTGTAGTAAAGAAGCGTATTACGCTTGGTGGGCTTCCTTTATAGTGTAGTGTAAAGGCCACCGTCTGCTGGTTTAACTGTAATGTCCAGGTAGTCTATTTGGGCATTGCTGGAGCTATATGTGAATTTGAGGTCGGGTTGTCAGTTGTTGAGCCATGTGTGAAAATCATGTCGTTCTGTTACCGTGCCTTGCCATAACATAAAAACATTGTCAATGTAGCGCTGCCAGCTTCTGATTTTCGGCCGGTATGGATTGACTGGGTTAAGGATAACTGTTTTTTCTATTTCATCAACGAAAAGGATGGCAAAATTGGGGCCAAAGACTGCCCCCATGGAAGTCCCTTTACATTGTTGGTAATACTTGTCATTACACATGAAGTCATTTCTGGTAAGGCTACTTCTAGGAGTGAGATGATAAACTCAGTGGGTACTAAATGTGGTCTAGGGCGTTTATTTAGATGGGTTTGAATCACTGCGGTGCCTCTGGGAGATCTGGGCATGCGTGATGCCTAGCGAGAACGGCACTTAACCCAGAAGGTCTTTACTTGTTACTCGCCCACTCATAATATGCACAGTAGACTAGAAAGGGCGCTGGTGTGTGGTATGCCAGCCTTTCCAGAGTTGGAGGTGACCCATTTGGCCACATTCCTGTCGGACCATGCCTCTGTTAGTTGCGTGGCTCAGTGGCATGCTCTTTCACTGGGACCCCGGCGATGGAGGTTGTCGACTGACATATTGGAAGATCAAGAGGGGAGGGAGAGGCTTTCCCATGCCATAACGGACTATATGTCGCATAATTGGAGGGCGACCTCTAACAGACCCATGGAATGGGAGGTGCTGAAGGCAGTGTTACGGGGACAGGCTAAGGGGTTATCCTATGGGGTTAGGCATCTACTGCAACGGGAATTAAGAGAATGGGAAGACAAACTAGTAGTAGCCCAGACAGATAACTCAGCACATTCTAAAGCCGGCGGTCGCGAGATCTGTGAATGGATTAGCGGCACATGGGACAGACTGGGCAAATACACGCTTAGCTGGTATCGCAAGCGGCTGCAGTCTGAAGGCCGCCTATTGGCATGGATACTAAGACAGGAGCAGTCTCCACCATTGCTGACCTGTCTGCGAGATTCCACTGGGGGAATGGTTTACACATAGGGCGGGCATAATTGAAATCTTTAAAAAGCACCTACAGCAGGTTTACACGGCAGATCCTACCATCTGTGGCCACCGCTATGTCCCTTTCCTACAGGGGCTGCCACGGGTCCACCTTCCTTCGGATGGGATGAGGGAGTTGGATGCACCATTGATGCTGGAGGAAATTCTAGAGGTACTTGGGGAACTCCCTAGGGCTAAGGCACTGGGGGGAGACGGGTTTCCCCCGGAACTTTATCAGACTTTCTCGGAGAAGCTGGCCCAGCCTCTGTTACAGGTGTTTGAGGAAGCGTTTGAGCATGGAGTTTTAACCCCAACCATCGAGAAGGGGAGATTTGCATGCTTATGAAACAGGGGAGCGACAAACATGACCAGCAGCATATTGCCCCCTAACTATGATTAACACTGATGTCATAATACTTTGTAAAGTACTGGGTAAGCGACTGTCTCCATGCGTGCCCTTTTTGATGCACGAAGATCAATGCGGGTTCATCCCTGGCCATAACACGGGCATGAATATACGACGCTTAACCCACGTCATTCACGAAGTTCGGGGCTCAAACGAGGAGCTAGCACTAGTGGCAGCTAACCTCGAGAAGGTGTTTGACACCATTGGCTGGGGGAACCTTCTGGAAGTTCTGAGGTCGACGGGGTTTGTTCCACGGTTCTGTTAATGGGTAAAACTCCTCTACACAGACCCTTGAGGTGGGTACGGGTGGGCCCATGTCAATCGGAGAGGTGGACACGGGGGGGGCTGACATGCCAGGGTTGCCCTCTCTCCCTGCTACTTTTTGCACTGGCCATTGAACCGCTCACAGTCTGGGCACGCAGGGACCTCAAGGGTATTGGGGTGGGGGTCGCCATCAGGTAGTCTCTCTATACGCTGATGATGCTCTTTTCTATATTTCCTCCCCTCGTGATTCGTTACCCAGGCTACCTAAGCTCCTGCAAGACTTTGGAGCGCGCTGTGGCTTACGGCTAAACAAGCGCAAAACTTGGATCAGCTCCTTGATGTGGGGCTAACATGGGAGACTAGTCACATCAGATATCTGGGTGTGCAGGTGACCCATGATGATTTGCAATCCCTGCGCCTCAATGTCTTCAGGGTGGTGGAGGTGCTCAAGGGATCGGTGGCATTTTGCAACTCTCTGCCTCTCTCTCTTATGGGTAGGCTTGCAGACGCTAACATGGTGGTGCAGCCGTAATGCCTATACACGCTTCAGAATTCGATGTGCAATGTTCCTATGCATATATTCAAGCAACTGAATTCAGCGCTGGTCTCCACGCTTTTGGCGGGTTGCCGCAGCAGAGTTGCCATGCATGTATTGACATGGAGGTGTGGGCAGGGGGGGACTTGAAGCCCCCAGGTTAGATCTCCACTGCTATGTCGCTCAGTTACAGCATGCTGCCCGGTAGTTAGACGAAGGGGGCAACTGGAAAAAAAGTCTCCCGAGGAGATGGGTTCAGTCAGAGAGACTTCAAATGGCTCTGATGGAGGGTACTGGAGTTGTAGGCGACATACCGTATGTGGTCAAACAGACCGCACAAGTGTGGCAATTGTTTGTAGAATGCATATTAAAGCACGCGCCTTTCCACAGGGAACTCCCCGTATGGATATCCCGTTGCAAAAAATTATGGAGGGGATGTTGTTCCAGGCATGGAGGAAGGGTGGTTGCCAGGTGTTGGCGTATCTGTACCCAAACAAAATGTTTATCTTATATGAGCAGGCTTGTGACTGTTTTGGGTTGGGTAGGGGACAATTTCTCCAATATGCTGGCTCCTAGACCTAGCTAAGGCAACATGGATCACATACCCTATTATCCGGCCCACAACGCAAATGCTTACTTGCGGCTCAGGCCGTTGGCTTATCTACCTTCTTTAGAAGATGAGATCGGATGTAGTGGCCCCACCCGACCCCCAGGGCTCCCATGGCGTGGGCCGGGGACCTTTCGGATCCTTTGTCTGAGTCAAAGTGGAGAGCCATAAACACCCTCACACGTACAGTGAGCTGCAATGCACACTTCAAGCTGATACACTTTAACTACCTACACCGCACATATATCACTCCGTTGGGCCTGAGCTGTGTCAACCCCACACATTCAGATACATGCCCACGCTGTGGTGCCACGGGGGCAGACTTTTTACATCTGGCCTAGGGCTGTCCTGGAGTACACTGCTTCTGGTCCCAGGTCGTGGAGATGATAGTGAGGGGTTCGGGTTTTTGGGTGCAGACGTCCCCGCTACATTGTTTACTTGGTCATGTGACAAAACCTAGGAAACGTAAACTGGAGTCAAAATTACTACAACTCCTTCTGGTACTGGCTAAGCGCAGGGTGGGACGTGCGCTCCCCCTCCCTGGATGCGCACGTGCTCCCCCTCCCTGGATGCATGGTTGAGGGATGTGCGTGAATGGTCTTTGGCTGAGGAGATGCACATGAAGGCTAGCAGAAGGGATGAGAGACTGGAAAAGGGCCTCAGGTCTTGGAGGGAGCTATGCCATGTGTTCTTGAACTCTGGGGGGCACCCGAGCGATCAGCTTGACTCAGATGCCAGTGGAGATACAACCGAGGACGAGGCCTGTTTAGGCTTTGTTTTCTTATCATAATTTTAATGCTGCCCAATGTCTGCTAAAGCTGATAACTTATCATGTAGTGATTTGTGATGTTGCCTGATGATATAGATCCTCCCAAGGTGTGCTCCCTCCACTGTTAATTTCTTCCTGTACTGGTGGTGCTGTTCATGGAAGAACTAAAATAAAGGTTATAAAAAAAAACATTGCAACAGTGTCACTGGTCGATAGTTGAAAGATTCAAAGAAACTTTTACATGGAGTTAGTAGTTCTCGTTTGGGGTTTCTGGGAACATAAATGACAAATCAGGTTTTGTTTGTCTTCAAGAACGTTTCAATAAAATATACAATAAAGGAAAACACGCTCCACAACATCCCTCCTTAGTATATTGTCTGAAAGGATACTGCCATTGACAATTTCATCAAACGGAACTTCACTGTGGAATTACTCATTTCCAACCCCACCTCAGTCAAAGACTATGGCTCCTGCTTAAGCAGACAGAGAGGACAAACATGGGGGAGGGCGGGAGACATGTAAAGACAGACAGAAGGTGTAACCAAACAGCCACCTCAATAAGCTAACCACTGAAAAACCACTTTGTCCAATCATCTATCTGATATTTCAATCCATCCAGAGAGATGACACACATAACTGCAAATTCAGAGCCCCAAACAGTGTCCCCGCGACACATCCTTGAGCACAGTGGTGGAGTAAATGGGGTAGCGGGAAGGGGGCCATGGTCCCCCTGGCTTGCTTTGTTGTTCCAAGGCACCCCTTGCATCGTAATATCAGGATAATACTTTCATTTTACATTTGAGATGCAAGCATTTTAAATGCTAAAGTAGTCACACAAGTAAGAACATGAGGCATGGGGTGACTAATTTGGCAAATGAATTGTTTGTATTTAAAAAGTAAAATGCATCATAATTTATGCTGACTGGCATGAAAGGGGCTAGGCCTGGGCAGAGTTCTGCTATGCGGTACTCCGCAAAGTGACTAAAAAACTCCACCACGCTACTCAGAATTCCGCAAGCGGCGGAGTGTGTTAGGTCACGCCGTTTGCGTTCATTTTTAGCGCTGGATGTTTGTTCTGTGCTGGAAAATAAGTACAAACGGCACCATGCACAGCGCAAGAGGGCACTGCTTCTTTCTACCGCTCGAGTAGATGTTCTACTTGAGCGGCAGCTTCCTCATAGCGAATGGAAAATTTCTCAGTGCAAGCGGTAGCGACCATCCATGACCGCCCACGTTGAGAACGTAATGCTGGCAAGAGCCAGTGAAGAAAAAACTCTGCTGCGCCGAGTGGAGTTTTTCGGAACTCCACGCACTACGCAGAGCTCAGAGTGGGAAATACTCTGCGAGTGGAGCAGAATTTCATGCCCAGGGCTAAAAGGGGCCTTGGTCAGGGTTAATATGTGGAGCACCAAAAAGGAAGCCTCAGACTGCGCCACACTGGACTACTTCTAGGTAAAGGAACACCCTGAAACTGTGCCACGCTGGACTGCACTGCACCAGATTCGGCCTCAGGTGAAAGAACAGTCTGAGACTGCCCCGCACTGGACTGGGCTTCTTGCTAATTTCACTCTCAGCAGGAAGGAAGCTTTGGTTGCAGTGCAGATTGTCAGTGGGTAGAGAGGTGTAGGAAGCTTCTCCGGGGCGAAGCTATCAACAGTGCAGAGGAGGCCGTATCACCATGGGTTTTAGGGGTCCACTGTGCCCAAACTCTGGTTGTCATTTCCTATTGAGCCAGTAGATGGAGGTCACACCTTCCTTGCTTGCACTAGGGCCCATGACACCCTTGCCACACCACTGAGCCTCTCATGGGAACAGTGTCATGAAGTGGTGCCCTGGGAGGCAAGGAGGAGCCATCACAGTAGTGCTGGTGGTTATTTTACTAAACATCATAATGTGGTTCAAAATTGCCATTTAAGGGTTCTGGTGACATCACAACCCACAAAGCAAAAGTCATGTGGTTTGTATATATCACCAGAACCCAAAAATGGCAATATAGGACCATTTTACACATGGTACCAGTTATCTAATTTTTATATTGCATTATTGTATGTATTCTAGTGTAGTTAGCCTGAAAACGATGTTTTCTTCAAGGTGCAGCAAACAATAGGCACTGATTGGAATTAATATGTTTAATATTTGTTCACCTTTCTTGAATAAATTGGTAATAAAATAACGGCCATTGTTGATTGTCAATGAGCGTAGGCAATTTCGTACAGCATCTATCATGTAATTATGGAATTGAAGCATGTCAGCCCTTATTGCCTCATGATTAAATGAACTGGTAATTCTGACTGCTTCATAGTGCTCATCGCTATTTCTCCCTCTTGGGGGAAATTTGCTGCATATGTGAAGCGGGGACATGCGCCCCCGAGATGAGGCATCATCACTTCTGGTGGAAGAAATTGCTCATCATCAAGATGCATTTTGGATATATAGGTATATATATATTTATATACCGCCACTTAATTTCACAAAGTAGTGAAATTGTCGGGATTGGGCTCCTGAGGACTTTTTTGCCCCCTCTGGCACCTGAACCAACCTCCCCCCACTGCTTGAGCTCAACATCTGTGTAGTCCCCAAGAAAGGATGGAGCAGAGTTGGCTTTCACAAACATATGCACTCTTCATTCATTTGCGTCTTGTTGGGTTTGGAAGTGCCATTTCTGCACCCAGTTGAACAAATTCCTTCCTCAGATCTTGTAGCTCCAGCCTTTTTGTCTGCGTCTCTCTGCGTCAACAAATAAAGATAAGTTTGGAGGCAAAACATTGATAGAGTCAACTTCCACAAGTGTTGTAGCTTTCTTCATGCCAGTTCCACCCATAAACTGTTTGTAGAGACCAATCACCGTTCGCACCATCCATAAAATCACAACTTCCTCAGTCATTTTCTCAGAGGTTGGAAAGCCGTGCATCACACTGACCAAATTCTCACCTAGTGTAGAAGCAAGGAAGTCTAAAGGCATGTAACAGGGGTGCCCGCTCCTCCCCCTGCTCTTTGCCTTGGCAATGGAACCCCTGGTGATGCGTCTACGGGGTGAGGGAAGAGAGTGGGGCATCCCCCTGATGGGAGAGACTCACAGTGTTTCCTTGTATGCAGACGACCTCCTTCTTTATCTGTGAGACATTGCAGTTGACCTCTGACCCCTTTGGGCCACGTTGTCGAACTTCGCAGACGCAGCCGGGCTGAAAGTTAATTGGGCGAAATCGTCGGTCTCCCCTCTCAGCCCTGTCCTTCCCCCGCGGGTGGTGTGTATTGGCAACTCCAGCCTCGTCTGGTACAGGCTGGTGTCGCGATATCTGGGAGTCTGCCTGTACCATACCCCCCAGGATCTCTATGAGTGTAACCACTGCAGACTGTTGGCAGGCATACGCTCATTGGTGGGCTTCTGGAGAACTCTCCCCTGGCTCCTATTGGATAAATTGCATTGGCAAAAATGGTCATCCTTCCTCGCCTCCTCTACTATTTCGCCAATTCTTCAGGGAGCTAGACACACTGCTTTCCTCCCTTATCTAGAGAATTGGCTGACGGCGAGTTGATTTGGTCAAGCTGCAGCTACCGGTGAACCAGGGGGGCCTGGGAGCCCTATTGTTTGAGGCATACTTCCTGGTGTTGCAGCTCCAGTGGCTATCTCGCTGGACTGCGAGGCGGTACCTGGGGGAGGCCTGCTCTGACGGTGGACCTTTGCAGCTGCTGGCATTCCGCCGTTTGCTCCTACTGGGATCCTGTCCCACCTTGACCTATTCCATACAAGTAACTATTGCGAAGTCCTGTATGCTCCGCATTCATCATTTGTATCGAGGAGCCCCACTATAAACCCTGCTGCTGCCGCTAGCAGGGCTGCCCCAGGGTGGGGGTTATTACACCACCCGGGAGTTACATATCTGGACGGACCACTCGCTTCTGGAGGTGGCTTCCTTATTCTACGAGGGCCAGTTACTCACCTTTGACCAGCTGGCGGGGAAGGTGGGCGCCCCCTGTGCAGTTCCTGCTCCATAGGTGAATCATACTTGACTGTTGACGCATCTGGGTCCTGGCTGAGGGGGAACCCGCGACCCGTCCAGTGCTCCACACAGTATTAACCATGTGCCCTGCCCAACATCTTATCACCTGGATATACAAGGCCATCTGGGAACTGACCCTTGCCCCCCTTGCTCAGCTGCGTCATAAATGGGAAGAGGAATTTGAGAGGCCACTAAAGGATAAGGAGTGAGAGCGCATCCTGGAATTTCTGAAGAGGGTGGCCCCGGAACTCCTGCTTCAAAAATATACAATTCTTTATATTGCACCGGGCATACCCGACACCAGCGCAGCTCCTGCGCCAGTACCCAGAGTCACCGTTTGCTTGCCCCTGCTGCCAGACCCCTAGCGCAACCTTCCTTCACATGTTCCGGGCTTGCCCTGTCCTACAGCACTACTGGAACACTATTCACGCCACACTGCACGAGGTCACTGAGGTCCCCGATATTTCTTCCTGGGAAGCCTGCTCATTGGAAATATTCAAATGATGAAAACACTACAAGGTCCAATTGCGCTTCGTAGCGCTAGGCCTTCTGCTGGCCAAGTGAGGCATCACAATGCACTGGTGTGCACCTAAGGGACCCCCCACGGCGGCCTGGATAGGGGCTGCACATAAGTGGGGTGCTGCAGAAGAAGACACGCTTCAATTTGAGGAGGTGCGCAGAGTCCATCACCGCCCCATCTCCCTTGAATTGGCCATGCTACTCCTGTGCTTCCGCCAAACTGTTGATCATGACGCTGCGCCCCTGCAGTCACAAGGTCATTCTGCGGCGTCTCTCTGGACTGTCCCCCCGGAGGCCGCAGACATCATGCCTTCCTGTGACCCCCCTTCACTGTGCGCGAATGCCCCGCTGCCGGAACACCCCTGCGGACTTACCAGGTGCTCCCACCTTCCTAGACCTACAGCACCGGCCACTCACTGCACACAGGTACACACCTGTCCGCCCCCCACCCCCTCCTACTTCCCTAGCCACGAACCTTGGTTTGGTTCCCTATGTCAGTATCTAGTTTTTCTCTAACATTATTCCTTTGTGTGCACGCACCAGTAGACGCAACTAATCTGGGAGCGGTTCACCCCACCTAAGGCGCCCCACAGGCATTTGTGAACTTTATACTCGCTCATTGCATGCAATGTTGTCTCAGCATGAGACATGTAATGAGCATGGTATGTCTACACTTTTGATTTGTGTGCATATGCTTTTCTCATTACTTTAAACCCAAATAAAATGGTTTAATAAAAAGAAAACTGAGGTACCCAGGGCGTAGATACACCAGGGGTCTCCCATGGGCTGTAGCTTGTATTGTGCCACCCATGAGAGGTCAAACTGTGACTACAGGCCTGCCATTGCAGCCTTTGTAAGCTGGTGCTAGCACCACTTATGACAGATATACGTTTTTATTATATCTGAGGTCACTACACTTAAAACCTATAAATCACCCCTAAGGTATGCCTTTTAATCCTGAAGGCAGGGCAGGGTGCTTGGTTATAAGTGTGTGGGTGCCCCTGCATGAGCAGGACAACCCTAGAAACCCTGAAGTTGATTCTCTAGGTTTTGTAACTGCGGGCAGCCATTTTAATACATATAGTGGCCATCCGTTATTACGCTAACTATATAGTGGCTGTGGGTGAGTGTCTGAAAATTTTCAGCACTGCATCCATCATCTCCTTGTGTTTGCCATGTTTGGTATTAAACATGTTGGAATCATACCCCAACACCGTTACCGGGAAGCCCCCTGGTAACAGCCTTCCAGGGTCTGCCAGCAAGCTAGTGTTATTGCCGACCCCAGAGACGATTCTGGCCTCCTGCTTCTGAGCTGATCTCGAGCAGGGGAAAGAAGAACAATAGGTTTCCTGTCACAGGGAGGTGTGACCACCTCCCAGACAGGACTTAATGTATTGGGCTGGGGTGAGATGCTTGCCAGCGCCACCAGAAGGCTTTGAAGGGCACATTTGGTCCTTCAAATGACACCAGTTCAGAGAGTCCATTGCTAGCGCTCTGGCGCGAAAATGGACAGAGGACATTGGAGTATCCTCCCTCTGACCCCTGAATCGTCCTAACCCCTTTCCTAGGGTATAAAAGGGCTTCCCTGTGGGTGGGTCCTCATATTCGTTGTGGGACACGACAAGTCTGAAAGCACGTCACTCTTCGACCGTCTGGACACCTGGACTTCACTTAGAACTGAGACTGCATCAAGACTTGTGCTGCTCCTGGTCTCGCTGTTCTGCAAGTCTTCTTCGTCGTCTGCGCTTCTTCCAGGATCTTCAACAGACCTTTGGGCATCAAGGACAACTGAAGTAATCTCCCTTGGAGTGAAGGAGTTACTCCTCTGCATTTGCAGGCACCGCAACAAAGCTGACCAGTCCGCAGCTCCTGGCGTCCCATGGACTTCGAAAGTCTCAGCAACACAGGTGGTGGTTTTGCAACTCCCTCTAGGCCTGACCTATGATGAATGACCTTTGTGTTGAGATGGGGGTGTTAGGTCTGTGGTATTCTACTTAGATCATTAAGAACAGCAGGGTGTGATAGGGGATCCTGGGTTGTGATGGGAGAGGATGAGCTGTGATGGGACAGTGTGAGCTGTGATGGGAGCGCATTAGGTGTCATCATAGAGTTGGGTGTAATGGGAGGGCATGAGGCGTGCACAGCCGTCTGTAGATGCAATCAGCAGGGCAAGAGAGTGTCTAGTGGAGTGGGACAGTGTTTGGCATGGAGAGAGTGGTGTGGAGCTTTAGAGGGAGAGAGAGAGTGTGATAGGGTGTTGGGTGTTGGCACCAGTTTTACTATTACTTGTGCCTACCAGTTGTATGTGAAGAGAGATCATTAGATGTCATAAGACTGTGGTGTGAGGGAAAATGTTGGCTGCAGATGTGGTGTGAATTTACAGCTTGCAGTTTGATGAGAGTGTTGTGTGAAGGAGCATGTGGTGGGATGAGAGCTTGGGAGTTGAAGAGGGGTGGAGTATGATGGAAGAGGGGTATGTGGCAGGGAGGCTGTGATGGTTGTCTTTGTTAGTTCAATACTCACCCTGATCAAGCTCTTCTGCTTCCTGACCTTCTTGATCCTGTCTCTACACACAGCATCAATACGTCAGACTTCTTTTTTACCCACAATCTTTTGGACATCTGCCATTTGTTACCCCCACCTCCAATAAGCCCGCTATTTTTCTCACCCAGGTCGGACCCTTCACTTAGTCAACTCTCAATTTGCTCACTCAGCGTTTACAGTCCTGAACCTCCAGCAAAAGGCCTATGAAATCTGCTCATTCTCCCTGCCTACAATGCACTGCACTCTGTGCCTTTCTCGCCCTAGTTCGCACCCCCTCTCTCAGGACTGTAGCTGTTACCACTCTGACAATCCTCTCAGATAGCCTGACCAGGCCTGTCTCTGGTCAACTCACCAGTAAAGCCTGGCATACTGCTGAACAAGCCTCAACTTGTCACCCACCGTCACAATTACACCTGCATGCTCACACACAACCATCATCTTAAGCCCACAACACCCCAATGCAAATATACAGCCCTGCATGCCCACTTCATTCCTCCACTAGGCAGTCACTCAGACAGTCTATATCTCTATGGTGGTTGTGGTTAGACCTCACACCCATGCCTCCTAGCAGCAAGCTATCAGGGGTTTTGTGATATGAAGCAGCCAACATTTCGGTTTTTGAATTAGCATGTTTCTTTGTTGCAAAATGAAAAAGTGGTCTAATGGTAAAGTTGAGATGTAGTTTAGTGCCTAAATTGTAGTGTATGTTAGTGGCTAAGCTGAGGTGTGGGCTAGTCGCTAAGCTGTGATGTGGCTAGTAGCTAAGTTTTGGTGTGGGCTACTGGCTGATTTGAGGTGTAGGCTAGTTGCTAAGTTGAGGTGTAGGCTAATGGCTGAGAAAAAGATCTGCTGTTACTGAGAACAGAAGGATAAGAAGATGCATTTTCAGGCATGCTCAATGAGTGAGATGTGTTTGTGAAGTGCTTGAATTCATGGGAACTGGAGTATTCCTGTAAGGGGCCCCACTGTATATGGGTGGCGTGCAGTACGTAGGGTATCGCAAAGGGCCAGTGTTAGCTCATTAAAGTAAGCTGTCACCCCTTTCCTGCATATCAGGCTGCACTGCTCCCTACTCTGCCCACTGCTGAAACTGCCTTTGTACACCAGCTGCAGTGTGTCTGGGGTTGAATTCAAATCAACCCTAATGAAGTAGGGCATTACTTTCCCCTTCCATAGATCAAGGTGGTCTAGCAAGTCAGCCTGCGGCCTGAAATGGGTATACCTCAACAAGGGCATGGCAACTATGAAACACCTCAATAAAGGTGAGAAGCAGGGAACACGTGCCATAAATTATGGAAATACCTGCTAGTGCAGCGACCTAAAGGAGAAGAAGTTGTACTGTCTGGTGTTTTGACAACCTACAATCATCTGAACAGAGCTACAGGCCAGCTTCACATTGTGATTCTATGAGGATTATTGCCTGCCAGGAATTATCCACAGATGGAGAGCTATTGCTGCTGCTCATCCTAGCTGAAGATCATGAGCACTCTAGTGTCTCTTGCTATTTCTCTGAGAGAGAGATGAAGTATTTGTACCACAGAACTGCTCAATGTACAAGGGGCGAGCCAATGAATCCTGTGTGTGGAGCACTTCTGAGACACTGACTACAGAGGCACTCTGCCTCTGCTTGGTGTTGGCTCTCCCTTGTTCCTCCTTTTTGTGCCTCTAAGGCGTATAGAGTTCCCTGGGATTGACCCTCTTAAAGTAGCATCACACCTTGTTGACCTTACCTGTAAAGCTCACATTGCCACTCCCACCCTTGTACATCTCTCTCTAGCAATATTAGTAGCCTACATGCCTGTGTCAGACATAAGAAGGTGTTCTTGTAACAACTGTAGGTTGCACCACCTTACAAAAGAGTCCATAGAGGAGTAAATATACGAATGTCCGTCCAGTGTTGAGAAAAATCAAAGTTTCTTTTATTCTTCTTTACAATGTTGACAATTGTACAGCAAACAGCAAAACAGCCAACGCGTTTCGCTCTATGCCAAGAACTTTGTCAGGGCGAATCGATTAGATGTTTCCCAATTTTTAACCAAAATATGCATACGTGGTCATCTAGTGTACTCCACTGGTCATTCACCGTGGCCTACCGCTTTTCTTTAGAAATAGCTGCAGGTAAAGATTAACTAATTCTAATTATGCCTATTGAGAGAATTACATCCGGCCCAAATCCGACTCGGAAAGTAAAATCTATGAATGGCTGATGTGCCAGAAAATATCCGTTCTCACGCTACACGGCCGACAGGTTATTTGGAGTACAAGCCATTCATAGATTTTACTTTCCGAGTCGGATTTGGGCCGGATGTAGTTCTCTCAATAGGCATAATTAGACTTAGTTAATCTTTACCTGCAGCTATTTCTAAAGTAAAGCGGTAGGCCACGGTGAATGACCAGTGGAGTACACTAGATGACCACGTATGCATATTTTGGTTAAAAATTGGGAAACATCTAATCGATTCGCCCTGACGAAGTTCTTGGCATAGAACGAAAAGCGTTGGCTGTTTTGCTGTTTACTGTACAACTCAAACAGAACTGCAATTTCTCCTTTAAAGACTTATGCCCTTTATTACCCAGTTCAGTGAGGAGATAGAGCCACCTTGCTATGCTCAAGAGCAGGCTTCTCCAACGAGTAGCTCGTAAGCGACTGGTAGCTCTCCAGCTACCTGTAAGTAGCTCTCCTATGTGCAGCCCAGCCTACTAAATTAGAAGCTGTTGCTTGGTTAAATTGAAATGTGTATACAAAATTACAAAAGAATGTATTAAAACTGAAACTGTGTGTGTCTTGAAAACTCAGTAAATGATGTTTGGAGCATAATTTTGAATTGTCATTTGTATTTTAATTCAGTTTCCAGCTCAAATAGTCCAACCACTAAGTTTGGTAAAAAAAAAACAAATGTTACGTTAACACCAACAAACCCCTCAGTATGAAGATGTGCTGTGCAAATACACGGTAAGTTATGCATACATGCCAACAGACTAGATTCAAGTGGGAGTCCCCCAATTATTGAAGCCTAAAATTCATTTATTTTAGGTTTCTCCCGACGAAAATTGCCTCTGCTGCAATAAAAGCCAATCAAGAAAGTACATTCTGCCGATTTTCTTTAAAAAAATCTTCTACTTCCCAGGTTGAAAATTTTGGCATATATGGTTGTTATGTTTAAAGCTGATATTTGAGTAATAAAATATATAAAGTTGCCAAGACTTATTATAACTTTGGTGTATTGTAGATATGGCTGTGATGTATTACCTATGTAGAGGCATTCCAAATTGATGTTTTACATTATGGCTGGTAACCCAGATCAATGCACTGAGAAGATCTCTGCTTATAATCTTTCATGTAATGTGGCCACACAAACATAATTATATCTGATGTTGTCACTATTACAACACTAATAATATTATTAGCTTGAGATTATTTTCATTGATCATAAATAGCTCTTATTACAGAAAAGGTTGGAGCCCCCAGCTCTACAGTAATACATGCTGAAAGCAAATCATCAACATAGTGGGCTAAAGTTTAACTCCAGGGGGTACCAACATATCTAAATCCTCAGTTATCTTGGGAAAAGATTAAAGGAGACTTCATGAATTCTTGATGAAATCGGGTCCACGAGAGTTGAGATCCTTGGAATGTGAAAAAAAAGAGATACTGACTCTCCTCATGTATGGAGATAAAGAAGAAAATGGAACAGAGATCAACCACAGTAAATCAATGGGC
Source organism: Triturus cristatus (assembly GCF_964204655.1). NCBI lineage: Eukaryota > Metazoa > Chordata > Amphibia > Caudata > Salamandridae > Triturus > Triturus cristatus. Next base: position 1,030,450,279 of record NC_140592.1, read on the forward strand.
ATTTGCAGGAATGCAAGAAAGGATGGTTGCAGGGTTAGGGGCTGCAGGGAAGCTTGGGATAGCCACATTGTTAATTGGCCTAAGGACCTGCATGAATCTGCACAGATTGTTTCTCCCTGCCATGGATTTCCGGAGAATCAGGGCATTACATCTACCAACAACAGACACTATTATGCCTTGCTTAATCACATCTGCTATTGCAGAGCTGATCCCTTCCTCCACCTTTTGTTTTAAAGGGCACTGGGGTATTCAGGATAGCTTCTACTGAGGGTCGACTTTCACTGGTTCCATCAATCATGTGAACAACACATTGTTGACCGCTGTAGACCACAATGTGGATGGTACCTGTGAATGTAATTCAGCTAAATCGGGACACATGGTAGTGTTAATCACTTTACTTGGGCAATTTGTGCCATCACACAAGAGTGTGAGTACTGTGTTTTCTTATTGACAGGGTATATTTAAGAATACCCCTTCAATAGGTTGCAGAGAACATCTCTGAGCAAAAAGAAGTGTTTATCGCAAATGGGTCTTAGGGAAATAGGCACAGGGTCAGAAATATAGTGAGGAGCTCATTGATTAGAAATACCGATTTTGTCTATGGACATGCCTGAGAAAGGTGAAGCGGAACTCTTTCGAGCTAAGTGACTAGCGCCTGTGTCAATAAGGCAAGTACTATGCATACCATTAATGACATAGAAGCACTCTTAATGTACCAGGATGAAGGTAATCATGACCTGGATTGGCCTCTCTGACTTTTCTTAAATTCGAGATTAGTTTTGAGTAATCTGATGATACCCAGACTGATTGAGGAGAAACGGTTTACCCCAGCTGTCCTCAAGCAAACATGATGTTCCCATCCCATAGGCATTTTGCTTACCACATCCATTGACTCTGACAGCCCTTCCTCCTGCGCTTTGCTCTTCTCTTTGCTCCTCCTTTCGCAGGGCTTCTCGCCCCATACTCTTAACTGTTCTCTGCATATTCTACCATTTAATTGACATCAGTTTCGATTCTACATTCTCTTTCTTCCTCTCTTGTGACGCTTTGCAATGATCACCAACTCAGCCAACTTGTTAGTCTGACATCTGATGCAGGTGGTCATTAGTTGACTCCTAGCATTTCGTGACAATCCCTGCACCAAAGCAGCACCCACAGCTTACTAATGTATCGCTGTTGGATGGGCTACACACAAATACTTTCAAATCATCCTTAAATCTGTCCAAATAATCAGCAGGTGCTTTACCCTTAGTTAAATCGGTTTTCTACGGAGACACATCCATGATCAAATTGAACAGTGCATCCTTTACTGCATTCAACTCTCCTTCATTGCCAGGGGCAACCCTCAGCCACGTCAACGTCTCTACCAATCTTTCTCTCACTTCGTTTGGCACCACCAATCGCAGTAACTGATTCACATCCACCCAGTTAGGTCTGTGTACTTCAAACACACTCTGTAGTTCCTCTTAAAACTGAGCAGGGCATTCCCTGATATTAGGAAATTGTTTCATTAAATCAGAGGGGGCTCAAGGGACATGTACCATAATTCTGCACCAGCTAGAGTAACCCCTCAAAGGAAGAAGGGTGAAAGATAAAAAGGCCATCATCATCAGCATCACTTGAGTATGGAGAAGGGAAACTCCTACTAGACATTTGTTCTGTTACCGAGCGTAATAGTAGGACTTCATTTTCAATGGTCTCTCTACCATGGGACTGACCGTACACTGGGCCTGGACTGATCCATGACAGTGGAATCAGCCCTCGTGTCTGCTTGCTCGCAACCCTCTACCAGGCAAATTACTGTCAGTCAGGCAGTCGTATGCCTGTCTTCGCTTGAGCGTTACCTCTTTGTGCTCCAGTTGCTGGCAGTCCCACAAGTTCCGCTCTGTTTCCAGGTGCACCAATGGCTGCACCCTCAGCCCGTTCAGCCAGCATGGGATTCATATCCAGCAGATCCCCCACCCTCAGGTCCTCACTTCCTTCCTTGTTTTCCTGTGATTCAGTGATCTGGGGGAATAGATATGGAGAAGTTAGAGCTCAAGCCCTAATTCTGTCCCGAAGTTGAATGATTTGGGACTCTAGTTTCTTCTGGGTATTTCTCATACCTTGAACTTGAGATTTAGCCTTACATTTGTGTGCCTCCTCATGCCACTGTACAAAGTGAGGAAATTGCTCGGCATCTGTTTTATTTTTAGGATCGTTCAGTTTCTTCTGTGAGTTTACTAATGTTTTTATATCAGCGGTACCATGCTCAACAAGCATTGGCATAGCTAATAGGTCTCGCCTTTGGGACCTTATAAGTGTTTAGCCATGCAACAGTTGCATAACTAAATACTTATAAGGTCCCAAAAGCGAGACCTATTGGCTATGATAATGCTTGTTCTGATTGAAGAAAGTGCTCTGTAATGCTGAATCCTTTTTCTGTATTTGCTTTTAAAATATGAGAGTGGTACAGATGTGTACGTAGTGCTCAGTAGCTTGGAATAATCAATAGTGTACATGTGTTAAGGCATGTATCTGTCATTTTAATTTTGAAAGCGCTTGTGTTGAAAAGTGTCATAGGTAAAAATGCATACAATTGAACAAAAAATGAGTTGTTAGTAGTGCATAATACAATGAGGAAACCTATTCTGGAGTAACAATATGTGCCAATCATTGTACGATGGGGTATAGAACACGTCAGTAATTACTTTTTATTAACTTATAAAAAGAGAAAAAAAAGCAAATAAACAAGGGGTAGATGGCAGACCAAACTTTAATGCAATAAAAGAATCAAAGAGGGAAAGAGTCACAGAGGAGCCACTAAACATGGAAAAAGAGAGAACATATGAAAGAGGTGAGACGGTTGCTATTGAATGACAGGAGAGTAAATGTAGGAAAAGGAAAGCGATTGGAAAGGTGTAATAACTAGCCAAGAAATTGAAAACACAAAATTAGGAAGTCACTCGAAGCAAGAAAAAAAGAGAAACGTGCACAACATAAACATACGTTGGCAAAGCGAATAGGCCTGGGTATATTGTCGTGACACATTCACCGGTGCTTTACTTTTAACATTAAAAGTAAAGCGCGGGTGCCGCGATTATAGCAAAAGTAAAGAAATAGATGTTTGTTTCTATTTCTTTACTTTTGCAATAATTGCGGCACCGGCGCTTTACTTTTAATGTTAAAAATGCTACCGCCGGCCACAGCTTGTAGCGCATGTGCGCGAGTGGTGCGCGCGCAGCAGTAATCACGCCATATGGCGCCTCTGCTGAAGCGTGCGCCCGCGCACATGCACTGCAAGCTGTAGCCGGCGGTAGCATTTTTTAAAGCCCTTACTAAAGTCTCTCCGAGCAGCGCATGCGCCGAGACTCAGCGAGACTAAAAAGGGCCTTTTCTAATCATCATTAGTGGGTCCTGCCCACTCTCATTACTTTGAGCATGTGCCTTTACAGTATTGTTGGTACATAGTATGGGCAGGAGTGCCTTTTGATGGGGCTCGTTACATTTAGATTTTTCAGCCCTCATCTATGCCCTTTGCTGCTCACTCACACCTGGGTAGCAACGAAGGGGGTCTGCCGGCTTTGTACCTGCAGCTTATCCCATTGAGGGAGTCAGAAAAGTAAAAAAACAGGATAGGGTTTCCTCATTTATATATCCTATAACTGATTTCTTGGAGGATCATAAGAAGGTATCATGCACTCATACTCAAAGATCTCTTTGCAATCTGCAAAACTTCGGTTAGCAACCAGAGGGGCTTGTGAAGGGGGCGGGCTGGAAAGATCAGAGTGCCTCTTTCTATTGCACATTCATTCTTTGAGGGTCTGTGCTTCGGATCTTTGCCCTCCTGCCTATCTTCCCTGTTACAGCACTATTTCTAGAGCCTGCTCGCTGTAAGCCATGGATTCATACTCATATGCATTTCTGTTCACTGGACGCCTCTCAATCCCACCTGCCCAATCAACTTGTTTTCCCTGCCTTGTCTTACCCATACAACAGTTGTGCGCTCCTTTTTTTTAACAATACATTTACACCCATAAAGCAATACCAGCCATGCAATGCAAGTAAGTGAACAAATAGATGGTAAGCGGTTAGACTTTACCTACATTTTGGTTCAATTGTGCTCACACTTTCAGCCAAGTCCAGTACCCGGCCGTGTGCCACGGCATTCCTCTTGGAGAAACTTCTCCCCTACATCTGGTACCTGGGATCGTCCCATGGGGACCAGTCCGGTACTCTCCTGTCAACTGCCTGCAGAGTTAATTTCCGAGGCGATGCCCCATCTCTTAAAATAAAACACAACACATTGGGAAGCCAAAATTCTAACATGCATTTACGGCAAAAATAGTGAGCATCATAGCAAATAATCAAGAGACACTTGTCATTTCAGCTGACCAGAGTTCTTGCCCAAAACAGCCAGTTGTAGCATTTAATGCTAAAATGCAGGCAAATGTGAACATTTGTTATACATTTTGTCTCAATACAATTCTATTGAGTGTAAACACATGACAGAAACTTGTTACTTTCAACTAAATGTATCTAGTGAGCAGGTGGCGGGATCTTCTCAAGGAGAAAATGTGAGACGTCCATGAAACCGAGATACAATACATGAACACACTGCTGATTTTATTAACTTCTCAAAATCAAGCTTCTGGGTGCCAATACAGAGAGCGAGCGTCTATGCTTTACTACAAGATGCAGGAAATGTGTAAATGCACTACCTCAAATAACATGGCTTCTAAGCCTATTAGAGTCACGAAAGTTGGCAAACATATCAAAGTTAAAGGGCGCTTCAATGTAATAGGAACATGACATTCCTATTTGATTATAAAACAAATCAGTGCACGTTGGGATATACAAGTGCAAGAGGACATTAACTTTACAGCAAAAGGAATATAAGATTATGTTGATTACATGTTCTAGTGAGTTATGGTAATAAGATCTTAACAGGCGTATGCTCACCTTAGATTATGATTACAAAAAACACAGACAATTGCGGTCGCAAAACATTTGTAAATAGGTTACATAGTCACTATTTGGAAGGGAACGCCCCTTCCAAATAGTGAGTCTCTAAACACTTTTTTGCGAGTCGCAATTCATTTGCGACTCGCAAAATTGTGTTAGTACATTGTCATTCCAATTTTAGCATGCGCAAACGGGTTGCTAACCCGTTTGCGCATGCTAAAATTGGTCGTACATCTGGCCCAAGATCTTAACATATGCTAAAAAAAAACTGAAAATCACTGAAAAAAGATTAAAGTGACGTTATACTTTGGTGTTGAGATGAGATACGAACTTACAAAAATCTAAAAACAGTGAAATTCATCAGTTATAGTTTATTGAAGTAAGTATAGCTTGTCCCCCGTGATGCTTGTGAAATCATTTATTACATCACTGCTGACATCTTGCAATGAATGTAACAGTGTGATGTAGGTGTTATAGACTTTCCGATCGCTGAGAAAGTTCGGGTTAACAATCCAGCTTGTACTCAGAGCCTTGGTCTATGATTTTATCAAACATCCTGATGCTGCTTGGAGGTCACTGTTTCAAACCCAAACACATATGCTAAAAAATACTAGCTCCACGTGTTTCCCACTGGTAACCACTCTTTTAATCCAAGGTTTTAATGAGCTGTATGAAAAAGTCAGAAGGGCTAGCAAATGTGATTGCCGAAGCAAGATCCCTGTAGACCGTTCATGCAGGTCAGAAATTATCGTATTTTTCCAAAAGATAGAGCGCTCATACAATGGGAAACACTAATTATGGTGGGTGGGCGGGCCGCCACATGGCTTCTGTGGCCCCTACAATTAGGCAGCCTGCCAGCCAAACCTTACTAATGAGACTGTCTTTAGATATCATCAAGTTTTCTTGCCTCATTGTTTCCTTCCTTCAGTTTCCTTGCCTGATTGGGTTCAGCTCTACTTTAAAATATGACCAATCTTAGCTTGAGTGGTTTGGACCAATGCATAGGTTCCATTGTCATAACCCCCACACGCTGTGTTGCAGCATACAATTCAGACTCAAGAAAGGCATTTTTTAATAATCGATGGCTTGGCTGGTGCATGCATGGACAAAGAATCAACAAATGGGCACTCAGTTCCCTATTGAGGTTACAGAGTCTGCAGTGAGTAAAGGCCAGAGATTAGTCTATGGAAGAAGAGCAAAGATTTTGACCTCAAGCTTTCAGTGTTTTTATGCTAATGTGCACAAGGCCATTCTCTTATCAAGTGTTCTGGCCCTTGATCTAAAGCCTTTTAAAGTATTTTTGAGGGACATATTTAAGGATATTTAGTTGCATTGTATTGCGGATACTGCCCCTTCAAGAGCGAGGTGTGAAGTCAATGGATGGGAGCTGTTTAAATAGAGAAGCAGGCTCAGAAAACTGGGTTTATCTTTAGAATAGAAATAGAGTTGACATCCTTTATAAATCAAGGACTGAAAACCTTTATGGTCTTTTTTTAAAGTGGTCTGGCTTTACCAAAAAGACCTTTTGATTTTAATACCATTGTATAATATACTTACGTATAGGGGTTTTCAGCAAGTTCTCTTCATCCATGGATCTGTCAGCGTATCATCCACATTTTTGCACTTGCCACAGCATACAGCAGGGGCACATGGCCAGTCACTTCAGCCATTGACTCACCGCTCTGTGAGTAATGCAGTCCGGCACAATGTACACTTACACCCAAAATGTAGTTCCCTTTTACAGTTTTACATCAAACATTCACAAACATTGGCAAAGCTAAAACTTGGCAGCCAATGCCAGAATTATTGGTTTTGCCAATGCTTGTTTTTATTTTGTACATCCTGTTGGACCATTGCTTTGCCCACAAAGCACTCTTCCTGCTCTGTATATAGCTCTAATATTCCTTTATTTTCAGTTGGGAATCACTTATTATATTGACATGTGATGTGTTTTTATTCAGGTTCTCTATTAGGATACATGCTATCGTTTCCCGCTCTTCCACTAGAGATTACATTTAGGGGGTTAAAGCGCAGTCGTATAATTTTGAATCAAGTATCCTTTGGGTGTGTTCAGGTTTGCTCACATAGGAGGGTCCAGGGTAGATAAAAGGATAAGGATTCATCATTCATCATTTTCTAAACCCAGGCTCTGAGATCGGGATCGGAGATATATTTTTGTAAAGCAATGAGTTACCCTTTCAGCTGTGACAAGTACCAGGACCAACACATTAATCTTTTTAAGGAATTTCCGAGACATTGTGAGTACGTTTACCTGTTTGTTACTGGTCTTGTTGAATATTACTTTGCTTATTTGGGAAAATGACCCCTACCAGCTTTGCTCTTATTTAGGTATAAGATTATGTAGTGGGAATATTTCAGTTTGCAAAAGTGTCCTATAAAACATCACAGCCCCCGAAGAAAAATCATAATAAGCGCTTTACAGAGTATTTACATTTAAAATTCAAGTGTATGAAATCTAAAGCATAAGATATATATTTTTAGGTAGAAACGTGTAAATTAAAAAACATTAAAGACCCAAAAAAAGGTTACAAATTGTATTGTGAGGCGCTTTTGTATTAATCCGGTGCCACTTTCTTACATATATACAACGGATGCTTAATTTGAAGCAATGAGAAGTTTCAGTTCAAAGTTCAAAGGATCCATTAATGAAGATGCACCCATTTAAATGTTCAGTGGTTATAATAAGATCCCTAACATGTTTCTTCATCAGCATTGCAAGATTGTCAATGAATGGCCTGGTTAGTTGTTCGCCCCAGTTCAATAGGAGGCTGTCAATAGACATTACACAAAAGCAAGTTGCTGATGTATCTTAGTGTGGATGAGACATGATTCCTTCCACTGGTAAAGCATCGCATCCCACTGCAATCAATTCAGCAGCAGGGTAGATCACGCTGTCCTTAAGCCCAAGATTTGTGAGATGCCACTGCGTAAAGCCATTACATCAACATTGTGTACATGCCATGTTTCTAGAGACAGATTAAAGGGGCCATTGAATGGATGATGTCACAATAGGTTTTACTACCCAACCAGACCCTGTCACATAAAGGGACTTTATTATTGGTGGTTGTTGATAATGTAAGATTAGATAAGAGGGCAAACCTTATGCATTTCACTGGGTGCGCCCTTTAAGTGATAAGGTAATCTATTACATCGGAAAAATGAACATTATTGGAACATGCTTTAAAAAAATCTTACATTTTGTCTTTCAAAGGTTTGGGGCTAGTGATCCTATCTTCAAGAGAGAATCGGTAAAGTTTGACTCCTTCCCCCTGTTTGCTGATTGACTATTAAGGTCCCATTATCCACCCTCAGCCCTCTTCTTCTTTGTTACTGCTGTTATTCACTTTACACTGGTGAAATAATGTAAAACCATCTGTCCCATTGAGACGGTTTATTCACCATTAATGAATCTGTGTGTTTTATTGAAGAATGTGCATGAAAATTAAATGTTGTTTTCTCCTTTTTTGTCATAAACTTTTTATTGACATTTTTCAAAGTTTTGAATAGTGCATTCATTTTGGTTAATCACATAGTACATATCATACAGAGTCATAATATAATAGTTGGCAGGCTGCTACATTCTAAGCATAGGAATGTTTTGCTTTATTGAGGTGACTTTGTCGCTATTTAAGTGTAGAGCCTGTTAGCTCCTGACTGTTTGGAGCAGGGACTACCGTGGGGATTCTACACATAATTTACTTTTGCTGTGCTGATATTACGGTATATCACTTATCCGTTTTTCAGCATGAAACTAAACTCTTCAACAGGGATAACTAAAACTGGGGTACACTGTGTTTGGGATATTGTGCAACGGGCGGGCCAGGCTATGGAGTCTATCTAAGCGACGCATGTGCCTACGCAAGCCTTAGTGCTGGGCAGAAGCGGCCATCTGGTAGTGCTCTACATGACCCATATTCAGTTCTGCAGGCTTGGCTTTGCTGTCAGTCTACTCTACTGGGGAACTCTGTCTAGTCCTCTCGTGGTGTACCTCCGCTGTGGAGGATCTCACACTCTGTGACATTGGCGCGTCAGATGTTTCCTGTTTAAAGGAATGGAGTAACATTGCCCATTGCTTTTTTTTTTTTTGTCCTCATCTCACCAAAGACTTTCCCAGATTTAACAAGCCAAAATTATTTCGTTCCTGTGGGCCCTTTGGCTCACTGTTTCCGTCTAGGCCCCACGGCCTTCCTCACGTTTTTGAGGACTGGTGTAATCATTGGACCATAGGGAATAGGGCCCTTTTAGATCTTACTGCCTTAAATGATCAAATACCTCTGTCGTGCCCATCCTATCAAATACCGCCAAGTACTGAGTGGGCTATCCTCCCTGGTGTCTTGGTCTAATCGTGCCATGTTGAGGGCAGCTGTCAGCCATCCCTCTTTACCCGGGGGGGTGGTATCCTTCCACTTGATGCAGATTTCTCTTCTTGCCAGGAGAATTAGAGGGCCATTTGTTCCTGTGAGAGCACACTACTAATAAAATCATTCTTACCAAAAAACACCAGGGATAGGTCTACTACAATATCTATTTCAAATATGGGTGTTAATGTATCGCCCACTCCTTTCCAGTATGTAGTTAGTTCCTGGCATTGAAAGAAGATATGCATGTTGTCGGCATTAACAAAACTACATCTTGGGCAGCTTGGAGGCGGGATAGGTGCAAATTTTGCAATTTTGGCTGGAGTGTAATATGGCCTATTTATCACAAAAAAAATGATTTTTCTTCAGGGAAGCAGGCTTTATGTATGTATATAATATCTTCAATGATGAGTCAAATAATCCATCAATATGCATAGCCAGTGGTGTTTGACTCCAAACTAATGTTGTGGAAGGGATCTTAGCTTCCTCTGCTTCTTGGATTCGTGCATACCATAGGGCTATCTCCTTCTTCCTCGGTCGCGGATCTTGCAGTAATTGCTCAAGTTCCCAGTTCCCGGAGATGTCGCTTTTTTCTGACTCATACCAACACTTCAATTGAAGATATTTAAGCCTTGAAAATAAAGGACCTATCTTGGCTAATAGGATATCCCAGGAAAAAATACCCTCTAAGTCTGCGATGTCCGACCATCTCACTATCCCTGAGTTTTTGATTGGTGTCGCCAGACTATCAGACATACAGGGTGGTGTCCCGGGAGAATCCCAGATTGGAGCAAAGTCAGAGAAGTACCCTATGCCCCATATCCTCCTGATTTTATACCAATTTGATAGGGCTGATTTCAAAACCTTTAGCCAAACCCTTTTAAAAAACCTTGGTGCACCAAATTTGTACAAAAACCCGCCTTGGCCGCTACCACCCTCAACTGAAGCCAATTCCCCAAGTACTCTCCCCCAGGCAGTTGATTCAGGATAAGTTAGAAGTATCATGACCCCTTTAAACTGAACGGCCATCAAGTACCAGTTGATGTCCGGTAGAGCTAGCCCGTCTTTTAGGAGCTTCCTTCTAAGCTTTTTCCACGACATCCTAACACTTTTTTGGCCCCATATAAAACTGCCTATTTTCCCCTGTATCTTACTTATAATCTTACTGGGGAAGGATAACGGAATTGCATTGAAAATATATGTCAATTTCGGGAGCACAGACACTTTTACCAAATTGACCCTCTCATAGATAGTCAAAGGGAGGTTCTTCCATTTCGCAAACAAAAAATCTATATCCTTTTCGATTTTCCGGAGATTTATCAATGGTATTTTATTTAAATCTTTAACTATTTTAATTCCAAGATAGCTAAATTCTTTGCTTACAGGGCCTCCTCTATATGTAGTGTTCCAACACATTACTTCGGTCTTATCTGAGTTTACCCGATACCCTGAGACCTTGCCGAATTCCCTTAAGGTGTGTTCCAATTGTGGAATTGCATTCTCTGGATCACAGGTGTAGACTATCACATTGTCGGCATAGAGTGCCAATTTACACTCATAGCTTAAAGATTTAAATGGAATGCTGGTATTATCCAGTCTAATAGTTTGAGCTAAAGGCTCTATATAAAGATTAAATAAGAGAGGAGACATGGGGCATCCCTGCCTAGTCCCTCTCTGAATTGGAAAACTTGGAATAAGTGAGCCATTCAAAAGGATTTTAGCCGAGGCACCTGTATAGCAGTATTTTACAGTCCTCACGAACACTGGGCCAATTCCCATGGCCTCTAAGACGCCCCAGAGATACCTCCAACACACACGGTCGAAGGCTTTGGCGGCATCGATTGCCACCACTGCCAATGGGTCTGTTCTTGCCTCTGCTAGGTCGATGTTGCCTATCAATAATTGGATTTGTTCTTGAATTACCCTCCCCTGTATAAAACCTTTCTGATCGGGGTTGATTAAATTAGGAGCCAGTTTCGCCAATCTCCCTGCTAATATGCCCATGAAGATTTTATAATCAGCGTTCAGGAGGGAGATTGGACGATAAGAATCTGCCGCTAAGGGATCCTTACCAGGTTTTAAAATTAACATTAACGTGGCCTCACTCCATGATCTTGGCATCACCCCGTTGGAACAATAGATTGAATTAAATAGCCTATGGAGTACCGGAAGGAGGTCGTCCTGGAGTAGTTTATATATTTCGTTGGGGAGAGCGTCAAGCCCAGCAGCTTTTTTATTCTTTGCTCGTTTTATTTGGTTCGATATCTCCTCTATTGTTATAGGAGCATCCAACGCCTCCTTGGAGGCCTCCGTTAGAATGGGAAGAGACTTGTTTTTTAGCCAGTGGGATATCTGGGCTTGAGTAGGTTTTAGATCCTCTTTATATAGATCTGAGAAGAGTAATATAAGGGCTTTCTGTATTTCTTCCACATTACTTGATTTGTTCCCATTACTATCAATAATTAACTCATTGATATCGTTCTTTGCCCGGTCTAACCTTGTCTTCCAGGCCAGAATTGCCCCTGCTTTCTCTCCATATTCAAAGATCACCATGTTTCTGGCCTGCCACTGCGCCTTACATTTCTGGTAAAAAAAAGACCTAAGATTTTGTCTGGCCTCCTCCAATTTACTATCTATCGAGTCTAGAGCCCCCACATCTCTTGTAGTCGTCTCCCTCCTTTCAGTCTCCAGAGTGGCAATCTTCCCCTCAAGGGCGTAAAGTTCATGAGTCTTTATTCGATTTTTAGAACTTATTTGAGCATGAAGTAGGCCTCTCAAATTAGCCTTATAGGCATCCCATACTTGATCGATTGAAGTTGATCCCAAATTAAAGCTAAAAAATTCTAAAGAAGATCTACTAATGGATTGTATTATCTCTGTGTCCATTAGCATTGCTCTATTCAGTGTCCATCTTGACTGAGTACGATTGTTGCTGGCTACATAGACTACTAATAGAGGTGCATGATCTGATAAGTGGGTTGGCATGACCGTGATACTAATACAATTTTTGAGTGCTTTTTTATTGACCAGCACATAGTCTATCCGTGAAGAATGTCTATATTTTTTACTGTGGTATGTAAATCCCTGGGTATCGCCTTTTTTAAGTCTCCATAAATCAGCTAAGTTTAAATTTGAGATTAGATTTTTCATAACCCTTCGTGATTTTGGGGTTACTATGGTGTAACTTGAATGTGAACTGTCTTTTGCGGGGTCGAGTTTTACGTTAAAATCCCCTCCTACTATCGGGGGGGTTGCCGACATTAAACTCCCTTGTAGTTTAACTAAAAATGAGGGGTCATCTGAATTCGGCCCATAATAAGATGAACAAGTCATCTCAACAACGCCATAATCCAGGAGGGCAATTACCCATCTACCAGATTGATCTGTTTGAACCGATTTGATCCTGCAGGAGGGAGCCTTTTTAACAACAATTGCTACTCCACGACTATTCATTGATTGTTGTGAAACGCAGAAACACTGTACCCAGGGAATTTTTGAAAAGACCACGTCGAACTCCAAAGGATTTAAATGAGTCTCCTTTAATAGACATATCTGTACTGGTGCAAGCTCTAAATATTTTAAGATCAATCTTCGCCTACGCTCACACCTTAATCCATTTAGGTTCCAGGAAATATATTGAATCTTACAGACATCTTTTACATTACCCATCATTACCAAGGATTTCCTTATAGTTAAAGGACTTCTTTATTACTCCCTTGTTGCAAAAGTGTGAATCTTGGTGTGATGAGGTGTTTTTATTTTTTCCCCATTTTCCCCTTACTCTGCTCCCCACCCTGTGTTCCCCCCTCCTTCTCCTACACCCTTAACTCCCCTAAGTGCCCCTTAACCCCCCCATAGCACCCTTTTCCCTGAGGAACCCTCCCTTCCATAGGCACAGCCTGTTCTGGAATGGTTCCCTCGGACTTCTTCATTGACTAAAAAAAAAAAACTATGAATATCACTTGCGGGCCCAGAGGACTTAGCAAGGGCCACTCCATCTGGCTTGGCCCCTTTATCCCTCTCTTACTACCCACCCTTTTTTTCGTGTTGGATTTTAGCAATAAATGTATCGACCTCTTCTGACGATCGTAGGATGTACATGTGGTTCTTCCTTAATTGTGCTTTTGCCCCTAGGCTGTTGATCTCTTCCAGTCTCTTCCCCAATCCCACTGTCTCGTAGCCGTTATATGAGAGATATCGGATCTGATGGTAAAAGAGAAAGTGGGATAATTGGTAGCTGGCGAGGATATAGTCCCTTCTTTTAGTGCTGCTGTGAGGATTAACTCCTTAACGAAGTATGATAAGAAATTCACTAGTATTTTACGTGGTTTTTGTTTCCCGATCTTTCTTTTGAAGGGATCTCTATGTACCCTTTGGATCTCGTAATTAAGATCAATATTCGGTTGGCTCTTAAGGATTGTAGCCTTTAACAGGGCGACCAGAAATCCCTTTATATCTTCCCCTTCAAATGTCTCTGGGACATTTAGGAATTTTAAATTATTTCGCCTCGAATGGTTCTCTAGACGTTCCAGGTCATCTTTCAGCTCTTTATTCTGAGACGAAAGAGAGTCTAACTTTACTGGAGTAGTCACTAAGGATTCCTTCAGTTTTGGAATCTCTTCTTCAAGTGTTTCTGTTCTTGCCGTAATCTCTTCCAATTTTTTAGCCAGAGCCTCACATGATGACCTGTTAGCTACCTGGTTTTCCTCTGAGACAGTAAATCGCGTAGCCATCTCCGCTCTTCCTTCATAGCCATCAACAAGTCCGCTAGCGGGCGTGGGTTTAGAATAGATAAACTTGAATCCTTCTGATTGACTCCATGCCCTTCTTCCACCTGCCCCTGTTCTTGATCGATATCATGAGCCGCCTCTTCATGCTCCTCTAGGACTAAGAATCTATTAGTGAGATCTATCTCTGGATGAATATCCTGTTCCGGCAGCCTTACGGGGGCGGTTGTTAGATGCTTTTGATCGTTAATCTTAGCTGTCTTGCTCTTCGTCGACCTCCCCATCTTCTCTTTAGACATCAAATTGGGAGATATGGGGGGGGGGGGCTAGAGATGGTATATTCTTGCCTGACGATGAAAAATCTGATCCCCCCCTGCATGGGGCTGGGCATGATATTGTTTGGTGGATGTGGCGTTTTAGCTGAGGATATAAGTGAGATAACTTGATAGAAAGTCTTCAATAATGGAGTGACTTTAGTTTTAATTACTGCTTTTTTTTCTCTCCTTTTCTGCGGTCTAAGCATCCCCCTCGACTGTTTGGCAAGGGTTAACCCCCCAGGCAGGTCATGTATTCCTGTCTCCTGCTTACGCCGTCCTGGGGATGCTTGGAGATCGTTCCTAGCTTCTGGCACTATTGCGAGAGGCGGAGGTGCCCTCTGAGAAAAATTTATTATATCTCTATTGGCCGCTAACGTGGGCTGCTCTTGCACGTAATAAATATCTATTTAATTTTGGGGGGAAATGCCCTCTTGAATATTAGCACTTCTCTCCATACAGTATTGAAAGCGGGCTGCCCCCCTTCTCACGCACCAGCACCCCCTGTATTCTCCCAAACATCGGGGACACCCTTTACTAGAATCTTTACCAGTCTTGGCCCCACCAATGAAAGGGAGGGAGCCACCAGCCCCCCCGTATCCTGGTGTTGTGGACACAGTAGACACACACCCTTTCCTGGAGACCTCGGTCTGGGCTATCCGCGCTTACTGGGCCCCCCTACCTTCACCGGTACCAGGTAGTTAGTTTCTGGGCGCTGGGCTGGGCTCCCCCACAGAGATCGCCAAAGCAGTGAGTATAAGCCGTTGTTTCCGCTGCAGCCACCGCCGCCGCCTCCCACCTCCAGCGTGGACCTTCGGGAATTGCTCCGCCCTCGTCCCGAAGATCAAACAGGCTCCTCTCGAACACCTCGGCCGTGTAGGGACAGGACCGCCAGCACCACCGAAGCTCCTCTCTCATCGCCGATCGAGAAACGGGTCCCGATATGTTTGGATGTTCCACAGAGGTAACCGTCTTACATCGTAATCCCTATCCCGGCATCAAGTGATCGTTAAAAAGTTCGAGCCCGACGAAGCGTTCCCGCGACCGCTCACAATGCGGACGCCAGAAAAAAAAAACATTTAAAAAAAAACATTGCCCATTGCATGGATATGTGGTGCTTACGGGTACCCTTTACTTCTTCTGATCTGAGTGCTTCTTCCTCTGTGGCTCCCCATTTATTGACCGCCCCTTTCCAGGCCACAATTGGTGGTCCCTCCGGCACTTTCCAGTGCATTGCTATGCCCCTTTTTGCTAGAAGGAGCGCTAAGGACGTGAATCGCGCCTCCACTTTGTGGTGCTGGTGGTGTTTGGTAATGCCTAACGTGCAGGCCTCCCATGTGTAGATGCCTGTGAGCCCTGTGACAGTACAAAGGGTGGCATGTATTGTGGTCTAGTAGAAGTGAAGCATAGGGCAGCCCCGAAACATATGATGGAAAGACACCTGGGGTTCCGAGCATCTGGGGCAAGAGAATGGCGTATCAGGGTAGTAATGTTGTAGCTTCTCGGGGTCAAGTAAGCGTGGTGTAAGATGTGTAATTGGATATTTTTGAATCAGTAGTTGCGGGAATCCTTTTTCGGGAACTCTAGCGCTCGCTCCCATTCCTTATCGTATAGCGGTCTCTGTATCTCTGTCTCCCACTTCTCACGGACGGATATCAATGTGGGTGGGGTCAGTGCCCTCATTGCTTTATATAACCAGGTCACCAGGTGTCGCCCAGGGCCCATTTGCAGTATTGTATGTAGCACTGGGTGCGTGGGTGGTTCCATCTCAACTGTGTACCACATCCGGCGGCAGTCCTCCAATATGCAGCAGAAATTCCCCTCTAGGGAGACCCGTGTCCGTGGTCATGTCAGTGAATGTCTGCAAGTGTCCGTTTGCATAAAATGCGCCCACCTCTGTGATTGAATGTGCCTTCCACACTTGTAGCATTTGCTTCGTGTAATGTTCCCTGCCTCTGGGGAATCCTATCAATGGGAAGTTAGCGGTGTACATGGGGGCTGTGCATTTAATTCTGTGTATACGACTCAGACACGTTCGCGCTACCGTCACTTGGAGGGGAGATACCGGTAAAGGTTTCGCCTTGGGTAGCAACATGCGATGTATATTGGGAATCGGAATTGGTCCCGTGTGTACAATTGTTTCCCCCAGTGCTCGCCCCACCGTCCATCTTGACACCCATTGGAGCTGAGATGCAAGGAAGTATGCTTCAAAGGATGGGACACCCTTCCAAAATGTTGTTTTCTCCTTGACCAGTCCAACACTTTAGGATGTTCTAATAACATCCAGTTGTGTGTTTCCTACCAAGACGTCCAAGCTGTATAGTTAAATGTAAACGTCACGTATTTGTTAATGAGGAACCACAAAACAGAGGTGTGAAGTTAATTTCTCTAATAGTAATGATACTTTTAAAAGAGAACTTGGGGAGAGGATGTGGCCTAATGGCTAGACCCGTAGACATCAAATCTGGGGAACTGGGTCCGAGTCTCGGCAACGACGTTCAACATCCTGTGATTCTGGGCAAATCACTTAATCTCCTCGTGCCTAACAAAAATTAATGTGTCTGTCTGTAATGAAACTGGTGCTCATGTAAAGTGCTCTGATCCCCGATATTTTAGGGTCAAGTGCGCGCTATATAAAACTCCGGACAAAAAAACCTTACAGTATGATGCTTTCCAGTCTCCTGTCCATTGGACCAGGCGGGTCAATGGGAGGATGCTTCTTGCACTTAGCGCGTGATGCGCAGTCATACGCCACTGACATGCCCCATCAGCATTGCTCCGAATTGTCATGTGAGTATAAATCAGTTACAGTGCATATATGAAAGAGCAAGAAGTGGCGTTCGGGCTTCCCGGGTCCATCAGACAGGCTGGAGGATCACATTAGATTTCCCGATTTTCTTTTGGAGAGAGTCTTCTAAGAGTCAAGGAGTTTATCCACACGGACTGCGATTGTTGAATAGCTGATATCTGAAAATACATTTGACATAGAGCAATGAGAAGAAGGACGGGCCAAACACTGGCCAAAGTTGGCCTTCAATGAATCCTTTCTTAAATTGAGCAGGCGCCACACTGTCTACCAGGGAGTCATTGGGGCACCTGCACAGGCCATGGAATGCAGCTGCGTCAAGTGCAGAGTGCACACGAAGCATTGCTTCACCTATGACATCAGCAATTACATCATTCATCAAGTTGGTATTTTTGGTTTGTACATGGTAGGCCTTCACATAGCACACACAAGACATGTAGGGGATATATAGGGAACAGTCCCTGGTTCTGCCCTGTTTGCAGTATAATTGTGCATCATACTCACAGGGCACAGCAACTGGCCTTGCACTGTGTCTACTTTGCAGTAGAAGGCTCACCTGTGACTTGGACCAGCATGGAGATGGTCTTCCTATAATAATGTTACTTCAGTAGCCTCTTCTGATGTCCTTTGAAAAAGATCAGGTATGACACAGGATGGATGGCAATTTTAAAAGAAGGGCACATTGATTTAAACCACTCGCTATGGCAGAGAACACTTAATGCTGTAGATGTTCCACATAATATTTGGTGAAGAGCCAAAGCCAGGATTAGAACCCAAGTTTCCAAATTCCAAGAAAGGAATTATGGGTCAGATGTACTTCATTCCTTAGTGGTCATCGACACTCTGATTCACATAATCAGAGGGTTGGTGACTGCTAAAAGGTATATGGTATTTACTACACCCATTTAAGGATTCAGTAAAGTTTTAGCAACTCCTAAAATGGGTTAAAAAAAAAAACGGCCACATAACAGGAAGGGAGGAGACCTAACACTCACAAATGCAGCTGCCTCGGTGTTCTTGCCACATCAGATGCCATGAGAGAGCAAAAGCACTGCGAGGGATTTGAAAGAACAATCCAGGAGTCACAACTGCGACCCATTGCAACCCCTAATCGATATCCATTGCCCTATCTCTCAGCAAATCTTTCTATCATGTTTGTCTCATTGGTCCTCTCTCTTACACATGAATCCCTATTTTTCTGTACCTCTCGGAGTTCTCTCACAACATTGCTTCTTGCACTCCTACACTTTCGCTCTGTAGGTCTGAACCTTCATTCTCAGTTGTCTCTCTCCCTTCACTCAGATGTCTCTTTTTTTACACTATCAGCTGTCTCTTTATCACCTTGTCAGTCCTGTCACAACAATCTATTTTTGTCTCTCTAAGCACAGTCTTTGTCTATCTGCCTGATACATATCTTCCCTTCTCTAGTCTCTTTTCACTTGCAGCCGTCACAACTTCTCTTTTTCTTCCCTTCTCTCAAATCAATATATATTTATCCCTTCAGCATCTTCACAAATACACGTATTTTTCTCTCTTTATTTCACGTCTGTCTTCTTCCTTTCTTCTAGATTCTCTGTTGCTCATGGTCAATAACTCTTCCTTAACTCCCTCGTCTTCTTCCTTTCTTCTAGATTCTCTGTTGCTCATGGTCAATAACTCTTCCTTAACTCCCTCGTCTGCTGGGCCCTAGTTCAATTACTATTTTCTGTTTGAGCACACCACTTTCGCAGCACACTGCAAAGGCAGCGCAGGCCAGATCCCCCAGTTCAGGAATGGTGGAAACATTTTGTTGGAAGTCAAATAAACAATAACATCTTCACAATATTTCAGTGCACATGATCTGAGGCTCAGTGACCAGTCTCACTTTCATTCTGTTCCAAATGTATAAAGCAGCCATCGAGAGTGAAAGAAAAGAAAAGGTTGCCATATGAATCTCACACAAATCTTTTATCAGTGCAAAGTTAGCACAATATGAACTTGTGCTCCTGCAACTCCACAGAAGACTACTTTTGAATTATCAACAGTTCAGACATTATATCTCTGTATACCCAATATTCAACCCACGCCCCACCGTGGGCTCCAGTAAACCATTTCAACCGCCCCGCAGGACCATATACAACGCTCATCCATCTTCAATTTCGTAGGGACTCCCAGATGCCGACACACATATATTAATAGTGCATACGATGAGGAAGCGCAATAATGCATGCAGCCCTAGCCTGGATTGCCACGGTCTAACCACACACCCTTTCTAGTCCCTGGGGCAGGAAGCGGTGCCCTGTACCCAGGCCTATTTACAAGGGAGGACTTTCTCTTGCATGGTTCTAGTGTCCTCGAGACATGACACATAGTTCATCCAGTCCTTTTTTTTTTTTTAAAACAAATTTTATTATGTCAATATAGCCATCACCATGCAGAGCCCTGTAACCCAGAGACGTCTGCCAAATCCTTCATACATTTACATAAAGGCAATAGACAATTGTATATTCAATAACTCCCCAACTCCCGTCCCAACTCCCCCCGCCCCCAAACCCCAAAGATCGCACTTCCTACTGCTAGCCCTACTCTCCCCCCTCCATCCATCCCGCTCTCCCCTCGCAGCGTACGTATCCCCGCACTGCCCCCCCAGGACCACCAACGTCCGTGTATAGCTGCCCCTATGGATTGATCTCCCTCTCTGCGGGGGGTTCCAGCCCTATTCCACGGTAGTCTGCCCAGCGTTTCCAGATCTTAAAGTGTTTGCGTGGGCACCCCCTGGCCTCGAAGACGGGCCGCTCCAGCCCCATACAAAAGTCCAGGCCGTTCTTCCATCCCATCATGGATGGGGCTCGTGTCGCCTTCCACTCCCTTGTAATATCCCGCTTGGCCAGAGTGAGTCCCAGCAACAAGAGATGACATTTATATATATTGCCCCCTATGTCCTCCATGACATGGAGTAGAGCCAATCGCGGCGAGTGGGGGAGCTCCCACCCCAATACTTCCGAGAGGCACGCCAACACTCCCCTCCAGAAGCGATCAAGGGAGGCGCACTGCCAGATAGTGTGAAAGAATGTGCCCTCTTCCCTGCCGCACCTCAGGCACTCCGGGGATGCAATCAGCCCCGCCCGCCACAGCCGCACTCTCGTGAAGTACACCCGGTGCAGGTATTTAAATTGAACCAGCCGGAGCCTCATGGCTATAGCAGCACCTCCCGGGGCGGCCAGCGCCTCCCTCCAATCCTCTTCCTCCAGAGCGCCCACCTCTGCCTCCCAGTCCCCCCGAAGTTTGCTCAGTGTGGGGGAGCTGTGCGTAACAAGGGATTGATAGATCCTGGAAGTTTTTTTATCTGGTAGATCCCCCATGAAGACTTTCGCCTCCAATGGGCTGAAGTCAGGGAGCGAATCCAGTCCCACCAATGCGGGCGACAGGGCATGCCTGAGCTGGAGATATCTAAAAAAATTGCTCACGTGGCATATGGAATTCCTTCTGTAGCTCAGGGAAAGATTTAAGTATCGTCCCTCGCATGACATCTCCCAGCGTGGAGATGCCAATGTCATCCCATCCCTTAAAACCTTGTAGGGCCGCCAAGTGGGGTAGACGCCCATTGTGCCACAGGGGAGTCTCACGAGTCAAGGTCCGCCACCATCCCATACGGCGCAAAGCCTGCCTCCAGATTTGAAACACTACCTGCGTGACCGGGGGCAGCACACCCCTCAGGGACGCAGAGTAAAGGAGTGTATGCAGCGTGTGGCGTCCCATAAGTTGCCGTTCCAGCGCATATGCCAGGTCTCCCCTGTCCCCGTACCACCATTCGTTAAGGACTAGAAGATGTGAAGCTTGATAATATGACAGAATATCCAAGGTGGCCAGCCCTCCACAGTAGGTGGATAGGAAGCGCGTCCGTATAGCCACGCGCACCCTACCCCCCTCCCACAGGGTTCATCCAGTCCTTTTGTTTCCAATTGCAACAGCATGGTAGGTAAAATGCTTATGTTTTCATTACAAAACACTAAACTGCATGTCCCTGAACGCACACAGAAGAGGACTTGCAAGCTCAGAATTGGACTATATTTCTGCTTCCAATACAGCGTAACTCAAATGGTCAAATATAAGACACAGGCACATTACAAAAATGTCACACTTCTTCAACCGGAAAACTTTGCTGGGATGTGTCGGTCACGTTATTTCCAGATCTAAAAAGGAAGTTTTTCCGCTTCAACAAGTTTCCATATTCCGCTTTACTCAGACTGCATTCGGTCCCCCATTTATCCAACAGACGGTTCAGCCATGACCAATTTTCAGGATATCCATTGGCTGATGCGCTTTGTGGGATTATCCACGACATTCTGTCCTGAATAATTTCCCACGCCACATAGCTCGCGCTTGATTTCCCACATCGCTGACCAGTTCCGTTTCACTGGCCATGGTGAAGTGTTGTTCTTCCCATCCTTCCTCAAACCCCGTATGTGAAGCAGCCGACCATGGACACTGAAATCGCTGATTCCCAAAACACGATACTCCCTTAGGAGCTTCGCACGAGTCATGCATCTTAACCCACTGCCTCAAACCCACACTCCGAGGTGTTCACTCAGCCCCTTCACTTAAAGCTACTTTTTGGCGTTGCCTCCGCTCCACCCACACTCGGTGGTGCTCACTTATTCTCTGCACACTAGCCATTCTCTCCCACTCACCATGGTTGTAGCTGTAGCTGGACCCCAGACACTGCCAGAAAACAAATCGAAAGCCACCGGTCACACTTCCCTACCGAACCGCCCACGGACAAAGCCTATTGGATCTTAGTGCCAGACACTCTTCGTATTCCACCCGCCGATTAGCCATTTTAACAAACTGACACCGAGTGGTAATTATTAAGACCCATGATTGTTGCAAAAATCTATCAGTCACGCAGAAGGCTAGAGACGCCGGAAGCTATGATAAAAAGATAACGAATGCTGCCTTACCAGAGCAGCAGCCAAACACGGGAGCCAACAGCAGGGGGAGAGGACGCCAGGAACACCACCGCCTTTCTCCGAGGCGAAGCAGAAATGCCTCGGAGAAACGCAGCGGCGTTTTCGGATTCGGGGCGTGTTTTTCTGTTCTCTCCTCCAGCCATTGGCTGGAGGAGATAATTAGACTTCTTGAAAAAAACACGCCCCCGAATCCGAAAAGGACGGGGCCTGTTCGGAGTGACGGACCTCTTCTCCAATGGCTGGCCAGCATTCAAGAGGCCAGCCAATGGAGAACAGGGGAGAAGAGGGGCGGGTTCAAGCCGCTCTTCTCCAAGTCATTAAATCTCGGACCGAGACTGCGCAAGCGCAGCCTTCGAGCCGAGACCTAATAAAGACTCACGTGTAGTCTCTTGTTCACCATGCCTAGCACCCACTACAATGTGCTGCCTATCTTGCATGACAGCATCATTTTGCATCAACCCTTGTGCTGCAGCAGGAGAGGCCTCATTTACCTGAACATAGCAAGTACAAGGGACTCTGTGTATGCAGTGTGAGACTTTGTACCTGAACCTGTCAACGTCACAATGAAATACCTGATACTGCCACCTGCCTCCCTTCAGGACTTGCACATAACTGAAGCAATAAAGCCACACACCTGTATAGTTGGGTACCAGCTTCAGGTCTTTGTTATGAATGTGAGTATTGATACAGAGCTGGCCTTTCATGGCAACTCTCAGTGATTACAGGGAATCAAACAGACTTACATCATCACTACTTTAGCCCCCCAGGTAGCCGGGCTGTAAGAAACACAGAAGCGCTCCCACAGGAACCCAACACATCCCCAAACCCATTCTCGCCCTGGTGGCCTCTCAGTGGTAAGGTTCTTGCTGATGCTTTAGTCTGGTTCGTATCTAAACTGGGGTCTGCATCTCTGCCCCGTGGATTCAGGGTGTCCTCTTACTTTTCCTTGTGAAACCTAAGAGGCCCTCACGTATACTCTAGGGAACAGACAGAAATTAGTAAATAATGTTTATGTGTCTATTAAGCTAAGGTGAGAGCTGGGCCTCCCACAGGTACATTCACAGGCAAACTTGTTGTCTGGGAGCTGTGGTGCATTCCTAGTTGTCCACCTGGTCTAAGGCAGCCGTCATACATAGATTTAAGTCTATGCATGAAGGGTTGATAGCGCTGTAGTAGTGACTCGCTCTACATTGCTCATTTACTGCCATTCCAGAAGACTGAGGAGTCTGGGTTCTGAGTTCTGATAGCTCCTACCGTATTCAGCCAGGTCAGTAGTTGCAGAGACAGCGCACCCAAAGATGTCTAGAGGAATCTCTCCTCATGTAGCTCGAATCAGTCCATTCCTGTCTCATCCATTTCCTGGGTTCCTATGGGTCCTGTCCCATATTAGAAGAGGCTCTTCCAGGCTAAAGCCCTCTGGAAGGAATTTCTCCCTAACATACACCTCTGCCCACTGGAGGCAGAGGGAAAAGTCCAGCATTCCAGGGCCTTCTGTGCAATCAACAAGTACTCATGTGAATGGTAGCTATTCATATACATTGGAACACGGTAAATAGTTTGCCATCTTTCTCCAAACTCATCACAGCCCTACTCGATTCACTCTTGAATTGCAATTCTGCCTTCAAGGCGCTCCACTGCATTTTGGCAAAGTTTACCCTGGTAAAACTGCAGCACCCATGCATATCCATGTTTGCCCTGGTGTCGCAATTATGAGAGGGGCAGATATAAACCCTTGGAGTTTTTCCCAGGTAAGTATTAGCCGATCAAACTTGGCAAGTTATACTGTGGGTAAAAAGGCCCAGAAAATCTAATTTCATCTCATTCAGTAAGGTACTACCTTTACTCGCATTACTGTCCTTCCATACTGTCCCCATCTTGACTAGTTACAAGACTGGGACTTGGACCACATGTTGGTTAAATCCTTCATTAAGGTCTAAAAGGTCCTTTCCATTTCCCTGCACATCTAAACATCTGTTAATAGACCCCCTCAGGATGTCCTCCCTGTCATGCGGTCTTTGAAGGCACATAGACATGGACCTCCTGTGACGTGCCCTCCGTCCTCCCTGTTGTGGTTACCTTACACTCCCCTCCCCCCCTTATGGAAATATGTGGTTCAAACTCATGTGGATTCACAATATAAAAATAGAAATGTCTCCATGTAGGTCCCGGGCCAACCATATTGCATGGCAAAAGTCCCCAAAGCCTTCAGGTTAGGTGCTTTGTTCAAATTTTTCATTCTTTTAATCAGCCCTCCACCTGGCTTATTAACCCTACCAACAAGATATGTAATTTACCTCCTTGCTCCGAGCCATCCTCGAGAATGCTGACTCTATCATTCGTCTCCATATCTCTTCCTTCAAATCCTTTATTTTATCCTCCACATATGACATCCTCAAATCTATCTTCCTTCAAAGTGGCTAATTTTGTCTTCAACATTCTCTTGTTTCTCATATAAATCCTCAAGGGAGGTTCTAAGGATTGTGTCTCCATTTATTTATTCAGACATTTCGGCGTCCCGAGATCATTTCACAGGAGTAGTGGGGGGTTTAGGGATCTGAAAGAAATCTCTCAATGCACTGGTTGATCCTGGTTTCTTTCAGCCCAAGGTCAAAGGTTACAGGTAGGAGTTATGGCTGCCATTTTCTCTGAAATTCAGTGTATCAAACCTGATCTATAATGGTTTTAAGATCACTGTCAATTCAGATAGCAGTTTAAGTGTCAATGATACAACCAGATACTTCTTATAGACCTGGGAGAAATGTTCATTAAACCAGAAAAGATAGGGAGGAAAATGAGGAAAATGTAATTCTTAAATTTCACATTACACGAAATTCACAAAAGTTCCCAAACGTTTGCCTCATGCTATTTTGAGTACATTATGTGCCCGAGTATGTTTCTCACATAAAAAGTATTCCAAGATCTAATCGAGAGACTAGTTTGCATAACAAATTCTCACCAAGAGACATTTTCTGTTTGAACTAATCTCCTACTGGTATGTCACAAGACTTTTTAATATCGCTCGATTTAGAAAAGAAAAGATATTTACAAACTCCATTTCTATACAAAAGAAGAATTTTGTGAAATTTGCATGAATTTTCACTAAACCGTGCAAGAAAAAAATAATCCATATGTATCAAACAGCCTTTGTTCGATCAGTAGAATCTCCAATTGACTTTCTGTAGTTCCTGAACCAAGGATAACATGCCTGCCACTCACAAGTCACTAACCGAGGGTATGTATGCGAGTCGTTGGATGCTCCAAGCAGCATTCTCCTCTTCTTGGCTTTCTCCTTCTCTTGCCACTTTACAAAGCACCACTGTTCCATTGTCCAAGGTAGTGCTACTATTTGACAGAACTTGCGGAATCTGAAAGACGACGTTTATTGCGATGCACAAGTGCATACTACCGAGGTACGCTCTCATGGCTCATTTACCGAAGAAAGTTATAAAGTCTTGTGTATCTATTGCCTCCATTAACAAGGTGTCACATATACTATATCAACATTCCCTCTCCATAAATTACTGATACCACAGGCTTAGGTAAATTCAGGAATCATGAAGTGCTCCTCACTCATAATGGGACCCTATGTGATAAAATGCCCATGGATCCTGCAGGCAAATAATGTCAAACTGGGCTTCACAGTTGTGATATGTTACACATTTTGTATTAATGTTTGATCCATTAACTTGTTCTCCAAATCAAGAATAGTCCAAACGGTTAATGCAAAATCTTTTGATCCGGTGTGAGGAAGGGGCCTGACTGAAAGAAATCAATGGATCTGGTGGCTCAAAACGAAATAGCTGAAAAATGGAAATAGCTCTTGGTGGGGAAAACATTATCTCAAGTTCCATTTCAACATGTAGAAGGAAAAACTTTGTTGAAAGGAAATGTACTTGACTCATTTGGTTTGAATTCACATTCCCAGGGCAGGACAGGGAACCCAAAGCAGCCCTAACCATTTTATTGGACCAGCACCCCCGCAGCTGGAGGGGATGCAGATGTGAAGCACTGCTGCTTATGTTACTAGGGATCGATATTGCAGCCCGGCTACAAGTAACAAAACCGTCCCCCACCGGTGCAAGACAGGCCCCTACCCTTCCAGCCTCCCAAGGAAACACCGAATGCCCACTAGGGCTAGTCCGGCCCTGCACATTCATTAGTTCACATAGGTTACCAGGCTCAGAGTTCCTGATCGCTACCAGAACGCAGAGGAGCATACACGCTTTATTGGTTATGGATCTTTTTGTATTAGTTCTTGGTCAGAATAAGAAACATTCAAACACTTCTAAATTGTTGTATCGCCTAATTATTTTTTGTTCACAGTTGACAGATGTGTCTCTGTCAGCCATATTATGGCTGTTTCTGATTATTCAGTGTTCTTATATTCCATGCAAGCATTAGCAAAGCCTTTTGGTCTGGGCTTGGCAGGCTGGCACTATGATTACATCCTCTTTAATTAAGAAAAGCATATGCAACAAAAGTAATAAGACAAAAAAATAGAAAAAATGACCCCACCTATACCCGGTGGCCATAGGCTCTTAATAAAATTATTACATTTTGAAAATATTCACCAAAGCATGTAATTTTAATGGAACAGTGCGATTGCTTCTTACCAGGCAGATGTGCTTGGAACAGGTATAAAAAACCCTTTTTAAGTATCAAGCATATCACTGGAAAATATCATTCGTTTTTGCCTACAGAAAATACGCTATCGGCTTTGTATTACTGTAACTAGAAGATATAATTAAACACACATGGTGCCTAAAATGTTTTAATTTATAAAAGGATAAAGAATGGAAAGAAAAACATTGCTGGAGTAAATTATTGGCCTACCAGACCTGGCAATGAGTACCTTTCTTTTTAGAAGGATGCCCATATGTGAACTGAAGAATGATGTCTGGGTAGGGCGCAGGGTCCGGTCTGCAGTGGGTTTGGGCGCTAGGCCTTGCAGCCAACCCTAAGCCACGCACGGACTTTGGCCGTGTGTGGCCTGAGGTTGGTTGCCAGCGGGAAGTTAGATATGCAGGACCAAAGAACGTGCACAGCGTGGGGTTGCCTACCTGTGGGGGGGAGGGGTTGACTGCCTCCGGGTGGGTTGGACACAGGCCATGTGGCAAACCCCCTGCTGCACAAGTCTGAAGGCCGTGCACAATGTGGGGTTGACTGTTTGTGAGAGGCTGTTCCAAGGCCAGGCCCTGTGGCTAACCCCTACTGTGCAAGGCCTTTACCCCCTAACTCCCATAGAGTGACTTCAGAGGAATATCCCTGGGGCAAAAAACGAAATCAGCAAAAATTGCTGCGATTCCGCAGGACTCCTGCAGGATTGGAAAAAAACAAACAAAAACAAAAAGGTAGTCAGGGTCACTTTCTTTTATTATGGGAGGGGGCCTACGCCCCCCCCCCCCCCCCCCCCCGAGCCATCACAGGCCCCGGGGAGCCCAGCATGCGGCCAAAATTAGCCAATAAGGGGGAGGGGCCCCTCCTCCTCAAGCCTCCACTGGCTGTGTGGAGCCCATTCCTGTGGTACAATTTGTGAAAAACAGGAGGAGGCCACGTGGCCCCTTCCCCGAGCCTCTAAAAGTCCCAGAGACCCCATCCCCTGTGGTCGCTAAACTAATTAAAACGGAGAGGGTGGCGCATCCCCCTTCCCTGTGCCATTAATGGCTTTGGGACCCCATCTCAAAAAGCCTGGAGACACCACCGGAGTGTGAGGCGAGTGCAGCGGGGGTGATCGTGTGAGTAACCTCACTGTTTTGAGCCCTGACGAGAGCGGCCGCCCCCCGGCACTACAAGAGCCCCCTGCTGCGGACAGTTAGAGGGGATACATCTTCAATGGGCGCAAGAGAGAGCCTGACAGTTTGAAGGGGCATTGCTGGCAACAAGAGGACACTGGAGGAATTGGAGCCCCCAGAGACTACTCACAACATGGCCGCGCCCAGAGAGTGAGCAATGGTGCCGGCTGGGCGCGAGCCAGAGAAGTGAACACGGCACCAACGCAGCACCCACAAATAGACTGGGAACAGCAGAGAACCACCCCAGCTGCCCCTGAGAACAACTAGACAAAATATGAGGTGAGAGCCCAGTCGGCACCAGCAACGGGGGGGAGTATAAAAGAACGCAGGGCAGCCAATCGACCCAAAGTGGGGGCACTCTGAAGGAAACATACCCAGCGGAAGCCTGTATCAGGACTGGGGTTAAAGGACAAAAAAGGGGGAAAAAAGTAAAGCCAAAATAAAAAGGAGAAACTCTCTGACAGTGAACAGACGGCAATAGATTGTCAGAGGCAGCCAAGGAACACGGTGCACCCCCCCCCCCCCTCCCCATCCCCACAACACTCAAGTGCTGGAGGGCTCTGCCCAGGTGCGGGGCGCAAGGGTCGAGGGACCGGCAAGTAACAGAGCAGAGGTCTTCAAACTTTTGGATGCCGAGACCCCCCTGTCAACATTTTGAGGCGTAAGGACCCCCTCCTGACAAAAATGTCTAAACCTGTTGACTAAATTGCGTGGGATGAAAATGTAAATGAGGTTATGTGATGCCGCGTATTTTGGGATAGCATTGCTTCATTATTTTGATATTTGTTACACACAGTAACGCTGAGGAAAGATTTCACCCAATCAGTACTCATTTATAACCAAAATACAGCAATTATCATCAGAAAGATTTCAAGTCATCCTTTGTGAAGGGCCTTCCACTCTGCAGCAATACGTGCTGCCACATTAGAAGCTCACCTGGCCCTGACCGGAAGAAGCAGGGGTCCCTTAAAACCCTGGCGGTTTTGTGTAGAGTTAAGCCGTTTACCCATGCAGCTTTCCTCTCACCCCCTCCCTTCCATCCCTCTCTTCTCTCCTAACCCCGGATCCCTCTCTCACTTTGCAGGTCATTTTCTTTCACCCCTTTTTACAACTTCTGAACTCTCCCCATTCAACCTCTCACTTCACCTTTAATCACCTCTTGCCATTCTGTCCTTTCACTGCCCTCATCTCTAACAGTCCCTCACATTTATCTCATGGCCTCTCTGGCCCTGTCACCTCCCGTGCCCCTCAGCACTTCTCATTCACCTCGTCTCTTCATTCAAATTTTTGTCTATTTGTATCTTACACCTTTCCAGTCCCCCCATTCCTCTTTCACATCTCCCCTTTGTTCTAACAGAAGCCCTCACCTTTGGATCACACTCACTTCTTGCGTGTCCACACTTCTCTTCGGCAATTCACATTTCTCCTCATCCCTGACCTCTTCAATCAAATTCTCTCACTCCTTGCTGTCCTCTCTCATTTTGGGTGCGGATGCAAGTTCAGAATGGGATGAATGAATGTATGATTACTGATGGGCTTGTTTGAGTGAGTTGCATATTGAGTAGTGACGGGGACAGGTGAGTGAAGTGTCACATGAGTGCAGGATGAGTAGTGTACTCGTGTGACTGCAGGTTGAGGTATAGTGTGAGCAGGACAAGTGCATTGTGAGTGCAGAGTGATCACTGTGAGTGCAAGGTGAGCGGGTGAATGGTGCAAGTGCATGGTGATCAGTGTGAGTGCATTGTGATCACTGTGAGTGCAAGGTGAGCGTGACAATAAAGGGCGAGAATGAGGAATGAGTTGTCTGAATGCAGGGTGCATTCCCAGACCCATGAAGTAACTCAGCATGTTATTGACGGGGCGTAGACTTTAAGATCTAAGTTAAACTATTGCGGCATTAATCGGGGATCGAGGGTGAAGGAAATGAATAATGTGCTGATCCTGCAACAAACTTCCAGTCCTATGCTTATGGTTACCAGCAGATTATTTTGATGGCCCAGTCGGTACAAAAAAAAGCAGTCACCTAAAGCGGTATTTTCAGCGCTTATCTGTGCATACTTCCCAGGGCCGGCTTTAGTGCTGGTGGTGCCCTGTGCGACAATGTTTGTTGGTGCCCCCCCAATGACCACCCCCACCACGGATTCTCTCACTAGCACCCTTTAACAGTGACCAAGTCTCCATAACCCCACTCTCTCAGATGCATTGAATTAGTTATATAGTGCCACTCATACCAGTGTAGGGTGTCCGAGCACTTTGCATCACACACACATTACACAGAGACAATCAATCATAAGTGTGTAAATCAGTGTATAGGAAATGTTACATAAGCCAAAGGACTAAAAGTATAGGAGTCACATGTCATCCATACTGGTAGGCAGTATAGTTCAAGAGTGCTTGGTGTGGAGAAGCACAAACTCAGAGTCGAAAAAGAAACAGCATAGTTGGGAGTTTCCTTTAATAATAAGAATTGATTTCTAGCCAAATTAACCCTTTTTGCAACATGAATCAATGGTCTAATAAGGTATTCTTTGTAGTGCGCATGCTGTTCTAGGATGAAAGTTAATAGCTCACTATTCTATATTAGTACTTTAAGTTATAAATTGCAAGTAACAAAAGGATGTCTCTTTTGAAAGCAGTAACCTGCTGATCTCTTCACATCATACGCACTCTGTAATCTACTTGGTACACGTTCTTTGCAGCAGGCATATTAACCCTCTGCACTAACTTCACCTAAGTCAAAACCTCAACTATACAAAATTCTGATCTCTCTCCAGGAAGATAATTAATCACAGGAGTTATCTTGACATTTATGTGAGGCCTGGTAATTGTGGGCGGAAAGAAATGCTGCAGCAGGTGCTTCAAAAGCACAATAAACTTTCACTCACGGCGCCCCCAGGAAGCCAACTTTGTATTCCTTTCCATGAAATGCATTTTCACACTATGGCAGTGAATGTAAAATCCAAATGTAAAGAATAGGCACAGTGGGGACCCAGGGGGTACTGGAACCAGCAAAAAAACCTAGTTCTCTGTAACCAGTTTACAAAGGCATGTTAAAATGCAAATGGTCTTTAAAGACCTGTGAAAAAACACGGGGGTGCCGGAGATAGGAATCCAGACACTGCCCAGCTGAGCCCCCAGCAGCTCAAGTTTCACTGCAGCAGCGCGGCTGAGACACAGGACGGGGGAAGTGTGGGGGGGGGGGGGGGCTGAAGCCCTTGGGCCTGGGCAGAAGTGTGACTGGGAAGGCGCGACCCCCTTTGCATCACTCCACGGCCCCCCTGGGGGTCGCGCCCCACAGTTTGAAGACCCCTGTAACAGAGGAAACCACGCATAGGGGGGGCCATATGTGGATGAGAGGAGACGAAAGGGCGAGCACCCAGCTGCAGGAAGAACAGATAGCAGTTAGCCAGTGACACATGCAGTGCTGATGAAGTCGAAGAGCGGGGCCCAGAGCGCGCCAATACCAATGACCAATATACAAAACAGAGGAGAGACCCCCATCCCCTGGGGCACGCGGCCCAAGGGATCACGCCAATAGAACACAGAGCCCTGACTTGCGCGTGGGTACCTGGCCCTAAGATGGCCGCCTCTGAGGACATCTGACACCAATTTTCTAATAATGGGCACCATGAGTGGGCCCCTTTCCAAAGCACTCCTTCTCCCCTTGTTGGGGAGGGATTCAGCATTTATGACCTGGAGTCTCAGAGACCCCTCTGAGAGAGTCCACAGCGACAAGGCAGTCTCACACAGCGGAGGCCTGGGTTTTTTATCCCATTACCGCTGGGAGCACAGCACCATACACCGTGTCCGATGCGCTCGATGGAACTTTTGAATATGCCCCCCCAGGCGGAAACTATAACCTTTCTGTATGTACTGCGGTGCCCGAGCAACCCTTGGCCGATGACCGGTGGACCTGTCCCACGCAGCTATAGAGGAGTTTGGCTCTGGTTCACCCCTCGGCCGTCATCTACCCAGCCGGATGTCGGCCACTGTTTTTCGTCTCCCCGTTGTTACACCCTGCCCCTCTTCTTTCCTCCATTATTCTCCATCTACCTCCCCTATTCCTTCCCTCTCTCCCCTAATCTTCTCTCCCCTTGCCTATTTTTTTCCTCATGTTTATGCTATGCTTTTGTGCTCTTGTAATTCCTGTAACTATGCTCCAGTAACTGATGTAACTTTGTAACCATGTTCTGAAACAATGTTTCTTCCTCATGTAAAGCGCTCTGATACCTCCGGGTCTAGCCAGCGCGATATAAAACTCGATAAATAAATAAATAAATAAATCCCACGGGACCAGCTCACAAGCTATCTCCCAGGGAGCCCACCCCTGGGACATAGTGGTATCCCTGCCCACACCGGCACAGGCAGGAAAAATTGTGTTTGCTCCTGCTTGGCGGAGCATTTTTTAATCTTCCGCCAAGCAGAAGCAAACACAAATTCTTCTCCCAGCGGGCAGAAGCTTTAAAAATGCTCAGGCTGCAGGGGCCTTGAGGCTACCCCAGCGGCCCCCAACAAGTAGATGTTGGGTATCCTGGGTGGGCACTAGGGCACCCACCTTTAAAAAAGTGGGCCCCAGAGGACGTGGTCTGGTCAATAACGGCTTGGGAGGGGGGCCATTGTGTTCTATGAGATTATTTATGATATCACTGAGTATATCTCAAATTACATCATTGATGACATCACGACAACACCATCAAAGCTTTGTTTTTGCACATATTGCTCTATAAATTAGTATCACATCAGAGGCCTGAAAGTACAATATAGCTCAGAAGAATATGAGGCATCATTAATGCCATCATGGATACAACTCCCTTAGGTGCAGAATGCATGGGTTATGTGCAACATTGACCCAATACCACACACTTCACAGGTAGCATAGTTCACATTAACAAACAACCACAGATATATGGAAAAACCCTCATTGCAAAAGGTGTTCAATCTGTATACAACTGATCAGAAAAAGCCATGTTGCTAAAAATACTGAACGTCTGTTCCAAAACAATTGCCCTACTATACACAGCTTTTATCTCTATCAAACCTGTAACAGTCACGAACCTACATTGAGAAATTAAGTTGATATGAGTAAAAATGTAGGTACTGTAATCAGTGTTTACTCTATGGAGGGAGTTTACTCGGTACCACACTGCAGACAGTGAGAATCTCATGAGAAATACACTAGAGAGTATTAAAATGTATCTACGAAGAACAGTGTACACTCTATGCAACACTTGCCAAAAAGACATATATATATATATATATATCACGTAATCCCTTGAAAAGATCCCAAGGATGACGACGCCTTGTCCTGGCTCAAACTTATTTATTTGTCAGTCAGCCGGTTGAACGCGTTTCGCCTGTCCTGCAGGCTTGTTCACCAACAATTATTACAAACTCGAACCCACCATTTTACATATTTTTTGTGCTCGTGACATGTCACGTGATGTGACTACAACTTTAGTGTATTGGAAGACAGACTAGTAGTTTCAAAAAGAGACATTGCCGTTGCACTAGTGGCTTTTCATCACAAAAACAAGTGTTAGTGGTTAACCAAGCTCAATAATATGCAATACATTACCAGGCACCTAGATTATCGTGCCTAACAGTCACAACAAACCACTATCTCATACAAATGGATGAGCTTCAACGCGCAATTAATTTAACGTTCCTACGACTGCTAATAGAAAAATCTAGTATAGACCCCAGTGGGTATAATGGAGCAGTCGGAGTAAAAATTATCTGCAACAAGCTTGCTACAATACATGTGCATATACATTGAGCCCTAGTGGGCATTACTGCATCCCTTATTGCACAAGTCTACTATTACCAACAACATATAAAAAATGTGTACAGTGCACTAAATAATAAATACAAATAATAATTAAAAACAATGCGAGGGGGATGGCTGATGTTATAATATGTTATTCGTCTAAACTATACAAGTCTTTAAAGATGTGTGATTAAATCTTCTTCCATATTAAGACCTATGGGGGTACGAGTATTGAGTGCAAGAATATAACATGATTCAAGTTTCCTCAGTTTTTTCTCTCGATTGCCCCCTCTGGCATTTGGCGGTATGCAATCAATAACAAAATACATTAAACCTTTCTCTTTTTTCTCATGGTGAGATTCAAAATGTCGTGCCACAGGGTATGTCTTGTCCCCATTTCTGATTGCCCTAAGGTGTTGCAGTACCCTCTTATGGACCGGATGAATCGTGCTGCCCACGTACCTCATGCCACACGGGCATTGCAGGACGTAGACAGCATAGTCTGTTTTACAAGAATAGAAACCTTTAATTTTCTTTATTCTTTTCGAAAGGCCCAGTGTATAGGAAGAGGTGTTCTTGCCATAGCTACAGGTCTTACATTTGGTACATTTCATGAAACCCTCTCTTCTTGTTAACCAGGAGCTCCCTGTTGTACCCTGTCTCTTTTTGGTTATCATGTTGGTAACGAGCATCTGTTTAAAGGAACGAGCTTTCCTAAATGACATCGCTGTTTTTTTCTGGACAAGTTTACCCAGAAGGGGATCATTGGGAATTAAGTGCCAATGTTTAGAGAGAATACTCCTTACTTGCCTATGGCATTTGTTAAAGGAAGTAAACATTCTTATTTGATTATTATTACATTGTTGTCGATTGGTTTTACTGCGGCTATCCTTAAAGAGAATATCCTCTCTAGTTCTTTTTTTGGCTCTTGTTATGGCATTATCGATAACATCGTCTGCATACCCTCTTGCTTTAAAGCAATTGTGCAGACAGGTAAGTTCTTGTTCGCTCACTGCCTCTTCACTGCAATTGCTTATTGTTCTTAGACTCTCACCATACGGAATACTTCTGATAAGACTATAGGGATGGAAACTCGTTGCATGTAGCAGTGTGTTGCTAGATGTAGTTTTCCTATATAGCTTCGTATGGACTTTCGACTCTTTAATATAAATCGTTAAGTCTAAGAAATTCACTGCAGTTTTGCTGACTGTACTGGTAAATTTCAAATTTAGGTCATTGATTTGCAATTTGTCAATGAAATTTTGCGCTGTCAGTTCAGGCCTTTTCCAAATAATAAAAAGGTCGTCGATATATCGACTCCAAAGCAGCACATCTTCCTCCCATTCTCTCTGGTAGATGACCCTGACCACCTGCTCCTCCCACCAGCCCATATGCAAATTAGCATAGCTGGGGGCGAAGCAGGTGCCCATTGCTGTACCACAGATCTGGTGGTACAGCTGATCATTGAAGAGGAAGAAGTTATTCTTCAAACAGGTGGAGATCATTGATAACAGCATTTGGGTGTGTGACCATAATTTAATAGGGCGATTCCCCAAGAAATGTTTGGTAGCCTTAAGTCCATCCTCATGCCTAATGCTGGTATACAAGGTAGAGACATCAATTGTAACCAGCAATAGGTCTTCTTCCCAGGGGAGGTCATAGACTTTTTTCAGAAAATCTCCCGTATCTTGGATAAAGGCTGGGAGCGCTTGCACTAAGGGACATAGGAAAGAGTCGATAAATTTGGATGTATTTTCGAAAGCCCCCCCAATGGCCGAGATGATCGGACGGCCTGGGGGATTCTCAATGCTCTTATGCACCTTTGGAATCAAATAAAATACTGGTACTACAGGATTGACAATTTTTAAAATGCTAATTCATCTCGCGTTATCAAACATTGGCTATACCATGAATAAAGTTGATCATTGAACACTTTAAAACTAGTATGCATTGTTTCTTCCGTGATCTTAGCATAGTTACTAGGATTGTTCAATTGTTTGTAAGCCTCAGCGAGATAGCTGATCTTATCCCCCAGAACTATATTGCCCCCTTTATCGGCATTGCGAACTATGCAGTTATCATCCATTGTTAGTCTAGAGATCAATGCAGAATATTCTTTTTCGTGCTTGGACAACGTTTTATGCTTAACACTTATGCATTTCTCTAAGTTCATTATAGACATCTACTGAGTCTCTAGTAGTCAGCGGAATAAATCTGGAGGGCGGTTTGAACTTCGTAGGATCACTACCTCCAATGTCCACTTCTTGCTGTCTTGCTATGTCTTGTGCCTGACTGGCAGATATATGGGTTACTGTCGGTTCGCCGATTGTATTTGTCACTGCAGTCTCATTGCCCATAGAATCAATTTCCTCATCCATAGGTCTTAAATTAAATAGAAGATCCATATCGCTCACAGACAAACTTCCGGGGTGTGTGTCTTCCAATGGACCAGGCCTAGCAGACAGTGTTCCTTTATTCTGATTCGAAGCAAAATGTTTTTTTAACTTGAGTGATCTCACAAATTTGAAGACATCGACTCTTGTCTTAACATAATCGAAATCTGCTGGTGGGCAATACGATAGACCAAGGCCTAGGATATGTTTTTCTTGTTCTGTCAGTGCAATATTAGTCATGTTAATTATTGGGCTTTCTTTATCGACAAAGTCATTCATTATTGCCTGTCATTCTTTCCTCTGCCAAAGTTTTGCCCCCTTGCGCCTTTGTTGCCTCTGCCTCTTCCTCTTCGTGTGCCCTCGCTTGTCTGGGGCGGGCGTGGACGGAGGTTGAATCTCCTTTCTTGTTCTAAAAAACTAAATTCATCAATGATAGATGGCACCGCTGCCCCATTTTGGCGGTTCTGCCCCTCTTCAATATCCGTATCGACCTCAGAGCTTTGAATGCTGCCAAGTTCTGCCTGAGCATCTGCCTTGGTTTGGCCTTTCGGATTCATACGCTGTCTGCGCAGAGTATCAAATTTCCTCGCAAAGGTGTATATTTGACCTCGCTCGTAATCGTTTTTGTCCCTTATAAATTTTTGCGCCTTTCTTCCTTTGATCGTAGTTTCAAGTTTGAGAAGTCGTTCTCTCATTTCTTTCATAAGTTTTTCAATTGGTTCTTGATTGCTTTCTTTTGCCAGCATCTCAGAAATTTGGGAAATTTCTTCCAAAATCCTGCTTCGGTCGATATCAGCATATTTAACCAAAATGGCTAGCATCCTGCAAGAAGACTCAAAGCCGTTTTGTGCCCATTCACTTAGCATGTGCGGGTTGGGGTCTTCATATGTAGGCGCCACCATAATGCGATGACCTCGAGGAATTCTTTTTACCTCCAGGTAACGTTGAAGGGACTTGGATTCCCACCATTTTGAGAGTTCGCTGCGCTTAAGTTTTTCTAAGCGTCTAAGGCGAGTTTGCACATCTGAGATTTTGTCGTTGCTCATATTCATGCCAGGTTTTGGAACTGTCACGCTGGTATCATTAAAGATAGAAAGCGCAGCCTCCTGCTTCTCTTTCATTTCAGCAGCTGACATGCTGACACCTAATTTACAGCTGGTCGCTGTGAGCCAGAAACCGTCAGTCTCTACACCGCACAATTGCTTGCAGATCTTACAATATTGACTGGCTTTCCCTCTTCCCGTTACCGACCATCAAGGTGATTCGTACCTGGTAAGCCGTTGGCGTCCTGTGTGGGTCTGCTGACTCCCCAGGCTCCGCTCCGGAACACCAGGTAAACTCCTTTTGCTGCCAAAGGGGTGCACTCCTGCACTTCCTTAGTGTTCGGTAGGGCGGCGGTCAAAACTATTGCTCCTCCACGCTCGAGTAACTGCCGCCGCTGCTCCAAATCAGAGGGTGCGTCGTCGACCGCGGACTACCCAAGCAACGTCCGCATAACAACACGTAATCCCTTGAAAAGATCCCAAGGATGACGACGCCTTGTCCTGGCTCAAACTTATTTATTTGTCAGTCAGCCGGTTGAACGCGTTTCGCCTGTCCTGCAGGCTTGTTCACCAACAATCATTACAAACTCGAACCATTTTACATATTTTTTGTGCTCGTGACATGTCACGTGATGTGACTACAACTTTAGTGTATTGGAAGACAGACTAGTAGTTTCAAAAAGAGACATTGCCGTTGCACTAGTGGCTTTTCATCACAAAAACAAGTGTTAGTGGTTAACCAAGCTCAATAATATGCAATACATTACCAGGCACCTAGATTATCGTGCCTAACAGTCACGACAAACCACTATCTCATACAAATGGATGAGCTTGAACGCGCAATTAATTTAACGTTCCTACGACTGCTAATAGAAAAATGTAGTATAGACCCCAGTGGGTATAATGGAGCAGTCGGAGTAAAAATTATCTGCAACAAGCTTACTACAATACATGTGCATATACATTGAGCCCTAGTGGGCATTACTGCATCCCTTATTGCACAAGTCTACTATTACCAACAACATATAAAAAATGTGTACAGTGCACTAAATAATAAATACAAATAATAATTAAAAACAATGCGAGGGGGATGGCTGATGTTATAATATGTTATTCGTCTAAACTATACAAGTCTTTAAAGATGTGTGATTAAATCTTCTTCCATATTAAGACCTATGGGGGTACGAGTATTGAGTGCAAGAATATAACATGATTCAAGTTTCCTCAGTTTTTTCTCTTGATTGCCCCCTCTGGCATTTGGCGGTATGCAATCAATAACAAAATACATTAAACCTTTCTCATTTTTCTCATGGTGAGATTCAAAATGTCGTGCCACAGGGTATGTCTTGTCCCCATTTCTGATTGCCCTAAGGTGTTGCAGTACCCTCTTATGGACCGGATGAATCGTGCTGCCCACGTACCTCATGCCACACGGGCATTGCAGGACGTAGACAGTATAGTCTGTTTTACAAGAATAGAAACCTTTAATTTTCTTTATTCTTTTCGAAAGGCCCAGTGTATAGGAAGAGGTGTTCTTGCCATAGCTACAGGCCTTACATTTGGTACATTTCATGAAACCCTCTCTTCTTGTTAACCAGGAGCTCCCTGTTGTACCCTGTCTCTTTTTGGTTATCATGTTGGTAACTCGCATCTGTTTAAAGGAACGAGCTTTCCTAAATGACATCGCTGTTTTTTTCTGGACAAGTATACCCAGAAGGGGATCATTGCGAATTAAGTGCCAATGTTTAGAGAGAATACTCCTTACTTGCCTATGGCATTTGTTAAAGGAAGTAAACATTCTTATTTGATTATTATTACATTGTTGTCGATTGGTTTTACTGCGACTATCCTTAAAGAGAAAATCCTCTCTAGTTCTTTTTTTGGCTCTTGTAATGGCATTATCGATAACATCGTCTGCATACCCTCTTGCTTTAAAGCGATTGTGCAGACAGGTAAGTTCTTGTTCGCTCACTGCCTCTTCACTGCAATTGCGTATTGTTCTTAGACTCTCACCATACGGGATACTTCTGATAAGACTATAGGGATGGAAACTCGTTGCATGTAGCAGTGTGTTGCTAGATGTAGGGTTCCTATATAGCTTTGTATGGAATTTCGACTCTTTAATATTAATCGTTAAGTCTAAGAAATTAACTGCAGTTTTGCTGACTGTACTGGTAAATTTCAAATTTAGGTCATTGATTTGCAATTTGTCAATGAAATTTTGCGCTATCAGTTCAGGCCCTTTCCAAATAATAAAAAGGTCATCGATATATCGACTCCAAAGCAGCACATCTTCCTCCCATTCTCTCTGGTAGATGACCCTGACCACCTGCTCCTCCCACCAGCCCATATGCAAATTAGCATAGCTGGGGGCGAAGCAGGTGCCCATCGCTGTACCGCAGATCTGGTGGTACAGCTGATCATTGAAGAGGAAGAAGTTATTCTTCAAACAGGTGGAGATCATTGATAACAGCATCTGGGTGTGTGACCATAATTTAATAGGGCGATTCCCCAAGAAATGTTTGGTAGCCTTAAGTCCATCCTCATGCCTAATGCTGGTATACAAGGTAGAGACATCAATTGTAACCAGCAATAGGTCTTCTTCCCAGGGGAGGTCATAGACTTTTTTCAGAAAATCTCCCATATCTTGGATAAAGGCTGGGAGCGCTTGCACTAAGGGACATAAGAAAGAGTCGATAAATTTGGATGTATTTTCGAAAGCCCCCCCAATGGCCGAGATGATCGGACGGCCTGGGGGATTCTCAATGCTCTTATGCACCTTTGGAATCAAATAAAATACTGGTACTACAGGATTGACAATTTAAAAAAATGCTAATTCATCTCGCGTTATCAAACATTGGCTATACCATGAATAAAGTTGATCATTGAACACTTTAAAACTAGTATGCATTGTTTCTTCCGTGATCTTAGCATAGTTACTAGGATTGTTCAATTGTTTGTAAGCCTCAGCGAGATAGCTGATCTTATCCCACAGAACTATATTGCCCCCTTTATCGGCATTGCGAACTATGCAGTTATCATCCATTGTTAGTGTAGAGATCAATGCAGAATATTCTTTTTCGTGCTTGGACAACGTTTTATGCTTAACATTTATGCATTTCTCTAAGTTCTTTAGGTCATTGATGACTAGTTCATTATAGACATCTACTGAGTCTCTAGTAGTCAGCGGAATAAATCTGGAGGGCGGTTTGAACTTCGTAGGATCACTACCTCCAATGTCCACTTCTTGCTGTCTTGCTATGTCTTGTGCCTGACTGGCAGATATATGGGTTACTGTCGGTTCGCCGATTGTATTTGTCACTGCAGTCTCATTGCCCATAGAATCAATTTCCTCATCCATAGGTCTTAAATTAAATAGAAGATCCATATCGCTCACAGACAAACTTCCGGGGTGTGTGTCTTCCAATGGACCAGGCCTAGCAGACAGAGTTCCTTTATTCTGATTCGAAGCAAAATGTTTTTTTAACTTGAGTGATCTCACAAATTTGAAGACATCGACTCTTGTCTTAACATAATCGAAATCTGCTGGTGGGCAATACGATAGACCAAGGCCTAGGATATGTTCTTCTTGTTCTGTCAGTGCAATATTAGTCATGTTAATTATTGGGCTTTCTTTATCGACAAAGTCATTTATTATTGCTTGTTGTTCTTTCCTCTGCCAAAGTTTTGCCCCCTTGCGCCTTTGTTGCCTCTGCCTCTTCCTCTTCGTGTGCCCTCGCTTGTCTGGGGCGGGCGTGGACGGAGGTTGAATCTCCTTTCTTGTTCTAAAAAACTAAATTCATCAATGATAGATGGCACCGCTGCCCCATTTTGGCGGTTCTGCCCTTCTTCAATATCCGTATCGACCTCAGAGCTTTGAATGCTGCTAAGTTCTGCCTGAGCATCTGCCTTGGTTTGGCCTTTCGGATTCATACGCTGTCTGCGCAGAGTATCAAATTTCCTCGCAAAGGTGTATATTTGACCTCGCTCGTAATCGTTTTTGTCCCTTATAAATTTTTGCGCCTTTCTTTCTTTGATCGTAGTTTCAAGTTTGAGAAGTCGTTCTCTCATTTCTTTCATAAGTTTTTCAATTGGTTCTTGATTGCTTTCTTTCGCCAGCATCTCAGAAATTTGGGAAATTTCTTCCAAAATCCTGCTTCGGTCGATATCAGCATATTTAACCAAAATGGCTCGCATCCTGCAAGAAGACTCAAAGCTGTTTTGTGCCCATTCACTTAGCATGTGCGGGTTGGGGTCTTCATATGTAGGCGCCACCATAATGCGAAGACCTCGAGGAATTCTTTTTACCTCCAGGTATGTTGAAGGGACTTGGATTCCCACCATTTTGAGAGTTCGCTGCGCTTAAGTTTTTCTAAGCGTCTAAGGCGTGTTTGCACATCTGAGATTTTGTCGTTGCTCATATTCATGCCAGGTTTTGGAACTGTCACCCTGGTATCATTAAAGATAGAAAGCGCAGCCTCCTGATTCTCTTTCATTTCAGCAGCTGACATGCTGACACCTAATTTACAGCTGGTCGCTGTAAGCCAGAAACCGTCAGTCTCTACAC
This sequence comes from Triturus cristatus, assembly GCF_964204655.1. Lineage (NCBI taxonomy): Eukaryota > Metazoa > Chordata > Amphibia > Caudata > Salamandridae > Triturus > Triturus cristatus. Next base: position 1,030,491,960 of record NC_140592.1, read on the forward strand.
CGCACAATTGCTTGCAGATCTTACAATATTGACTGGCTTCCCCTCTTCCCGTTACCGACCATCAAGGTGATTCATACCTGGTAAGCCGTTGGCGTCCTGTGTGGGTCTGCTGACTCCCCAGGCTCCGCTCCGGAACACCAGGTAAACTCCTTTTGCTGCCAAAGGGGTGCACTCCTGCACTTCCTTAGTGTTCGGTACGGGGGGGCGGCGGTCAAAACTATTGCTCCTCCACGCTCGAGTAACTGCCGCCGCTGCTCCATATCAGAGGGTGCGTCGTCGACCGCGGACTACCCAAGCAACGTCCGCATAACAACACGTAATCCCTTGAAAAGATCCCAAGGATGACAACGCCTAGTCCTGGCTCAAACTTATTTATTTGTCAGTCAGCCGGTTGAACGCGTTTCGCCTGTCCTGCAGGCTTGTTCACCAACAATCATTACAAACTCGAACCATTTTACATATTTTTTGTGCTCGTGACATGTCACGTGATGTGACTACAACTTTAGTGTATTGGAAGACAGACTAGTAGTTTCAAAAAGAGACATTGCCGTTGCACTAGTGGCTTTTCATCACAAAAACAAGTTTTAGTGGTTAACCAAGCTCAATAATATGCAATACATTACCAGGCACCTAGATTATCGTGCCTAACAGTCACGACAAACCACTATCTCATACAAATGGATGAGCTTGAACGCGCAATTAATTTAACGTTCCTACGACTGCTAATACAAAAATGTAGCATAGACCCCAGTGGGTATAATGGAGCAGTCGGAGTAAAAATTATCTGCAACAAGCTTACTACAATACATGTGCATATACATTGAGAGAATGGGAGGAAAATGTGCTGCTTTGGAGTCGATATATCGACGACCTTTTTATTATTTGGAAAGGGCCTGAACTGACAGCGCAAAATTTCATTGACAAATTGCAAATCAATGACCTAAATTTGAAATTTACCAGTACAGTCAGCAAAACTGCAGTGACTTCTTAGACTTAACGATTTATATTAAAGAGTCGAAAGTCCATACGAAGCTATATAGGAAACCTACATCTAGCAACACACTGCTACATGCTACGAGTTTCCATCCCTATAGTCTTATCAGAAGTATCCCGTATGGTGAGAGTCTAAGAACAATACGCAATTGCAGTGAAGAGGCAGTGAGCGAACAAGAACTTACCTGTCTGCACAATCGCTTTAAAGCAAGAGGGTATGCAGATGATGTTATCGATAATGCCATTACAAGAGCCAAAAAAAGAACTAGAGAGGATATTCTCTTTAAGGATAGTCGCAGTAAAACCAATCGACAACAATGTAAAAATAATCAAATAAGAATGATTACTTCCTTTAACAAATGCCATAGGCAAGTAAGGAGTATTCTCTCTAAACATTGGCACTTAATTCGCAATGATCCCCTTCTGGGTAAACTTGTCCAGAAAAAACCAGCGATGTCATTTAGGAAAGCTCGTTCCTTTAAACAGATGCTAGTTACCAACATGATAACCAAAAAGAGACAGGGTACAACAGGGAGCTCCTGGCTAACAAGAAGAGAGGGTTTCATGAAATGTACCAAATGTAAGGCCTGTAGCTATGGCAAGAACACCTCTTCCTATACACTGGGCCTTTCGAAAAGAATAAAGAAAATTAAAAGTTTCTATTCTTGTAAAACAGACTATGCTGTCTACGTCCTGCAATGCCCGTGTGGCATGAGGTACGTGGGCAGCACGATTCATCCGGTCCATAAGAGGGTACTGCAACACCTTAGGGCAATCAGAAATGGGGACAAGACATACCCTGTGGCACGACATTTTGAATCTCACCATGAGAAAAATGAGAAAGGTTTAATGTATTTTGTTATTGATTGCATACCGCCAAATGCCAGAGGGGGCAATCGAGAGAAAAAACGGAGGAAACTTGAATCATGTTATATTCTTGCACTCAATACTCGTACCCCCATAGGTCTTAATATGGAAGAAGATTTAATCACACATCTTTAAAGACTTGTATAGTTTAGACGAATAACATATTATAACATCAGCCATCCCCCTCGCATTGTTTTTAATTATTATTTGTATTTATTATTTAGTGCACTGTACACATTTTTTATATGTTGTTGGTAATAGTAGACTTGAGCAATAAGGGATGCAGTAATGCCCACTAGGGCTCAATGTATATGCACATGTATTGTAGTAAGCTTGTTGCAGATAATTTTTACTCCGACTGCTCCATTATACCCACTGGGGTCTATACTACATTTTTCTATTAGCAGTCGTAGGAACGTTAAATTAATTGCGCGTTCAAGCTCATCCATTTGTATGAGATAGTGGTTTGTCGTGACTGTTAGGCACGATAATCTAGGTGCCTGGTAATGTATTGCATATTATTGAGCTTGGTTAACCACTAACACTTGTTTTTGTGATGAAAAGCCACTAGTGCAACGGCAATGTCTCTTTTTGAAACTACTAGTCTGTCTTCCAATACACTAAAGTTGTAGTCACATCACGTGACATGTCACGAGCACAAAAAATATGTAAAATGGTGGGTTCGAGTTTGTAATGATCGTTGGTGATCAAGCCTGCAGGACAGGCGAAACGCGTTCAACCGGCTGACTGACAAATAAATAAGTTTGAGCCAGGACAAGGCGTTGTCATCCTTGGGATCTTTTCAAGGGATTACGTGTTGTTATGCGGACGTTGCTTGGGTAGTCCACGGTCGACGACGCACCGTCTGACTTGGAGCAGCGGCGGCAGTTACTCGAGCGTGGAGGAGCAATATATATATATATATATATATATATATATATATATACATGAAATGTCTCTTTATCAATCAAATCAATCAAAGACATTTATAGAGCGCACTACTCACCCGGAGGGTCTCAAGGCGCTTGGGGGGGGGGGGGGGTGCCGCTACTGCTCGAACAGCCAGGTCTTGAGCTTCTTCCTGAAGGAGAGGTGGTCTTGGGTCAGGCGCAGGTCGGTCGGGAGGGAGTTCCAGGTCTTGGCGGCCAGGTAGGAGAAGGACCTTCCTCCTGTTGTCGCTCTTCAGATGCGGGGGACGACGGCGAGGGCGTGACTGGTTGATCGGAGATGGCGTTTGGGAGCGTAGAAGTTGAGGCGGTTGTTGAGGTAGCTCGGGCCTTGATCGTGTAGGGCTTTGTGTGCGTGGGTGAGGAGACGGAAGGTGATTCTCTTGTTGACGGGGAGCCAGTGCAGGTCTCTCAGGTGTCCGGAGATGTGGCTGCGTCGGGGGATGTCGAGGATGAGTCTGGCTGAGGCGTTCTGGATCCGCTGGAGTCTCTTCTGGAGCTTGGCGGTGGTACCAGCGTAGAGGGCGTTGCCGTAGTCCAGTCGGCTGGTGACGAGGGCCTGGGTGACCGTCTTCCTGGTCTCGGTGGGGATCCACCGGAAGATCTTACGTTGCACGCGCAGGATGTTGAAGCAAGACGAGGAGACGGCGTTGACTTGTCTGGTCATGGAGAGGGAGGTGTCCAGGATGAAGCCCAGGTTGCGTGCGTGGTCTGTCGGTTTGGGTGCGGTGCCCAGGGCGGGGGGCCACCAGGAGTCGTCCCAGGCGGACGGCGAGGAGCCCAGGATGAGGACTTCCGTCTTGTCGGAGTTCAGTTTCAGGCGGCTGGTCGTCATCCACTCGGCTACGTCTTTCATCCCATCGTGAAGGCTGGCTCTGGCGGCGGCGGGGTCGTTGGTCAGGGAGAGGATCAGCTGGGTGTCGTCCGCGTAGGAGATGATGTTGAGGTTGTGTTGGCGTGCGATGGCCGCAAGGGGGCTCATGTAGACGTTGAAGAGGGTGGGGCTGAGCGAGGAGCCCTGAGGAACGCCGCAGATGACTTCCGTGGCTGCAGATCTGAACGGAGGTAGGCGGACTCTCTGTGTCCTTCCAGCGAGGAAGGAGATGATCCACTCCAGTGCCTTCTCCTGGATTCCGATGTTGCTGAGGCGCTGCACTAGGGTGCGGTGGCAAACAGTGTCGAACGCCGCGGAGAGGTCTAGGAGGATGAGGGCCGCTGTCTCACCGTTGTCCAGCAGGGCTTGGATGTCATCGGTGGCAGCGATGAGGGCGGTCTCGGTGCTGTGGTTGGCTCGGAAGCCAGACTGTGAGGGGTCGAGGGATCCATTCGTCTCGAGGAAGGCGGCCAGCTGCTTGTTGACGGTCTTCTCGATGACTTTGGCTGGGAACGGGAGGAGCGAGATGGGGCGGTAATTCTTGAGTTCGGTGGGGTCCGCTGTTGGTTTCTTTAGTAGAGCGCTGAGTTCGGCGTGCTTCCAGCTCTCAGGGAAGGTGGCGGAGTCGAAGGAGGTGTTGATGATGTCCCGCAGGTGGGGTGCGATGACAGCGTCGGCCTTGTTGAAGACGTGGTGGGGGCAGGGGTCGGTCGGAGATCCGGAGTGGATAGAGTTCATCGTGCAGATGGTGTCGTCTGTGTTGATCTGGGTCCAGGCGCTGAGGGTGGTGGTGGGGGGCGTTGGTGCGGTCGTTGGGAGCGTTGTTTGTGGGCTGAAGCTGTTGTGTATGTCAGCGATCTTGTTGTGGAAGTAGGAGGCGAGGGAGTTGCAGAGGTAATGCGACGGGGTGATGTTGTTGTTTCCGGCGTTGGGGTTGGAGAGCTCTTTCACGATGTTGAAGAGTTCCTTGCAGTTGTGTGCGTTGTTGTCCAGCCGGTCCTTGAATGCTGTTTTCTTGGTGGCGTGGATCAGTTGATGGTGCTTCCGGGTGGCGAGCTTGAGGGTGGTCATGTTGTCCGGTGTTGGCTCCCTTCTCCAGGCTTTCTCGAGGGCTCGGCAGTTCTTCTTGGAGCTCTTGAGTTCGTCGGTGAACCATGGGGCCTTCTTGCTGCCGGGTCTGCTCGGCGGGGTCCTCAGTGGGACGAGGTCGTCTGCGCAGTTGCTGATCCACTTCGTGAGGTTGTCGGCGGCCTGGCTGGGGTTCGCTGAGCTGGCGGGAGGGTGCTGGCTCAGGGAAGCGGCGAGCTGGTCTGCTGTGATCCTGTTCCAGTTTCTTCGAGCAACCTGTTGCTGGTGGTGGTGGATCGTGGATCTTCTGAAGGTGAAGTGGACACAGCTGTGGTCCGTCCAGTGGAGTCCGGTGGCGTGGCTGAAGACGATGTCCTTGCTGGATGAGAAGACAGCGTCGAGTGTGTGTCCGGCGAGGTGGGTGGGGGTGGTCACCAGCTGCTTGAGTCCGAGGTTGGCGAGGTTGTCAAGCAGGGTGTTGGTGTTGCGGTCGTTGTTGTTCTCCAGGTGGAAGTTGATGTCCCCCAGGAGGATGTAGTCAGCGGAGGGGAGGGCGTGCGGGCTGATGAAGTCGGCGATGTCTTCGCTGAATTGTATGCGTGGTCCCGGGGGTCGGTAGATGAGGGTGCCTCTGAGGGTGGTTTTGGGGTCCGTGTGGATCTGGAAGTGCAGGTGTTCGGCGGTCGTCAGGGTGTCGTCGGTGTTGGTCGTGATGCGGATGGTGTCCCTGTAGATGATGGCGATGCCTCCTCCAGTCTGGTTGCCTCGGTCTCTTCGGGTGATCTTGTAACCCTCTGGGATGGCGATGGCGATGTCTGGCGCTGAGGAGTCGTTCATCCAGGTTTCCGTGAGGAAGGCGACGTCAGGAGCTGTGGTGTCGAGGAGGTTCCAGAGTTCGATGGTGTGTCTGTGGACGGAGCGGGTGTTGAGTAGGATGCACTTGAGGTGGTTGCTGCTGGTGTTCGGCTTGGCGGGTGCTGGTGCGGGGCAGGTCCGGATGCAGGAGAACATGTAGGCGTTGCAGCAGAAGGGTCCGTGGGTGCGTCTCGGGGTGGCTCGGTAGCATCCCGGGAATCGGCCGTTGTTGAGTGCGTTGAGGGTGGCGGCGTCGTACGTCCGGCGGGTGGGCTGGGGTCTGCGGGGGCCAGGGGTCCTGGCCCTGGGCGCGGTCCAGGCACGGACGGGCGCAGACGGGCTTACCTTTGGCGCACCTTCGGCGCTCAATCGGTGCTCCCGCTGCGCGGTCGCTCAGGGGGCGTCATAAGAAGGGGGACGGGAGGGCGGGTCTGCTGGGCTGGGCGAGCGGCTGGGCCAATGGGCCGGTGGTGGGCGGGGCCGCAGGGGGCCAGTGGCGGGAAAAGTGGCAAGCGGGCGGCTCAGCTGTGGCTGGGCCGCTCGGGGGTGCTGGGGGGGCGACGGTCGGTGGCGGCAGGCAGGAGGCTGGCAAGGAGGCTGGCTAGCAGGATCAGCAGGCGAGGGAGCAAGGGGGTGACCCGGCCTCGAGAGGCACAGTGGTCACTCCCGCGGCAACCAGGCTCTCCCCTTAAGAAGGGGGACGGGAGGGCGGGTCTGCTGGGCTGGGCGAGCGGCTGGGCCAATGGGCCGGTGGTGGGCGGGGCCGCAGGGGGCCAGTGGCGGGAAAAGTGGTGAGCGGGCGGTTCAGCTGTGGCTGGGCCGCTCGGGGGTGCGACGGTCAGTGGCGGCAGGCAGGAGGCTGGCAAGGAGGCTGGCTAGCAGGATCAGCAGGCGAGGGAGCAAGGGGGTGACCCGGCCTCGAGAGGCACAGTGGTCACTTTACCGTTCTTTTCCTCAAACAAAGACACAGCAAACCCAAACATGGTGCAGTTTAATTTATTTCGAACCCGTGCACCCAGCCATAACGCGTTTCAGCCCTCGTGGGTCATAGATCACATGACACATTAAGGGGGCAGGCATAACCTTTTTAAAGTGACAACACAGCAATTGGTGATGAAAAAATAGTAGACATAGTGAAAATACTCGTATTTTTCAACCTGCTAATCATGAATGGTAAACAATTCCTACACAAGAATAAATATGTGCAAACTGGGCAATGTGCAATCCAAGAAATACATATAAATAAATAAATAAATATTAAATATATAAATATAAAAGATGCAACTGCTCAGTATTAAATTCCAATGTTTCAACACGTATGATAAATACTCGCTTTAAGAACAAAGTAAAACCAATGTAAATTTATTTTTGTCACCATAAAAGCATGTTATTCATCTTGATGTGCAAATATTTTATTGCACAGATCAAATGTAGAGTTCTCTTGACCAAAGCACAATATTTCCACCTTTGTCTGATTGCCTGATGATTATGTTGTTGTTGTTTTGTAATTTGATCATCAACTGGTAATACAGATTGTCTTGGCTTGTATAGCGTTTTTTTGCCCCTTGTAATTTGTAATATAGTGTTTTCAAATCAGACGTTATTTTGTCATGAAAAACATCTATGTTATCTCTCAGCATAACTGGGCAAAAGGTGGATATATATATATATATATATATGTGCTAAAGATTATACTACCAGCAGCCTTCTTACTGTAGTGAAATGTTTTAAGATAGCCAATCTTCTGAGGCAAAACAAGCACAAGTGCATAGCTTAGCACCTGCAGCAAACAATCTTCCATGTTACCTAAAAATTGTCATGATGAGATAATTCAGTCTATTAACTCAAGGCTGCTTACAATACTTAGAATGTTGATAGTAGAATACCTGTTTGGCTCATTTAATTTACTGGTAAGTCCATGGTGAGTGGTACTGTGGTACCCAGGGCCTATAAATTAAATGCTAGTAGGGGGCTGCAGCACTGATTGTGCTACCCACTACTGTAGCTCTAAACCTATGTCTCAGGCTTGCACTCCTGCAGCCTGCAATGTAATTTTGAAACTATCATGTGGACTTGACATGATAATAACCTGCCAAGCCTGAAAACACTCTGTTTTAGGTCTTGCTTAGACAGCGCATCCGCTGTCTCTTGGAGACATTTTGTTTGGTATTAGTGGGCTTGGAGCCTTCCCATTACTTGTTTTTAATAGTCGCCGCTTCATGCGCATGTTCTTTTTGCTGTATGCTGCCTCTGTCTCTTGCCCACTCCTTCTTGTAGAACTTCCATTTCATCACCGATAAAACCCACCCCTCCCCCAGAAAATGCTTCTTTCTATTGCTGCTTGGGAGAGACCAGCATGCTGGGCTCCTCCTATTTGTGCTCAGCGGCAGCTGACGTCTGTATTGAACAAAGGAGCGCTGAAGCTTGGCTGAGATGCTATATCGCAGCTCTGAATAGTTCTGGTCACACTAGACTATAACTCTGACCAAAACCTGTCACCAAACACTCATGGCATGCCTCACGAGCCTTCCCGTAAAAGGCCTTGTTTATTTTATTCTTTGTCTTCTACTCACTCATTGCCAACTTTTTTCTCCTCCATGCCTTTCCTTATCCTATCCTTTCCTAATATTATTTTTGTACCACTATCCATAATTATTTTCCTGTCCATCTTATCTCTGTAACCCGTCTTATTTCTCCCTCAGCATCCTTTCTTTATTTCATGTTCTTCACACATTTTTCTCTTTTTTCCACCAAATAACTTTCCTTCTTCTCCTCCATACTCTTATGTCTTCCCACCTTTCTATGCTAGTCCTTTTCTTGCTATCACACCTTGCTCACTTTCAAATCAAGCCGATCTTTTGGTTTTCGATGACTGCCTCTTTCTTTCCTCTTCCGTCTGCCTCTTTCTGCCAGGTTTTTTGCTTTCTTCCCACCACTGTTCCTCCCTTTTCTTCTCCACCTCGTCCCAGGTTTCTCATCTGTTGCAGGTGGCTCTGCATTGCACCGTAGAAGAATGTTACATTTGCAATGACACATGCCTCTTGACTGCAGTGCAGACAAAGAAACATAATTCTTAAATTTAAAACAAGAAAACATTACAATTTCACGCTGTTTTGGTCATGACCATGTGCCGACCATTGTCACAAATGGAAGCAGCCTCTTGCTGGTTCACATGTCGTTTTCGTTCACGGTTGTGGAGAACCCATTAAGAGGCATCATGGATGACAATAACACTCAGTTAATGACTGCCTTGTATGGAGAAGTGCTCAGGTTCCTGTCTCGAAAGATTTGTTGCATGTTCATCTCTTCATTGTCCAGACAGTCAAAACACAAAATAAGAGAACGGGGCAATATACAATTATATCCTAGGCATGCTTATTGGAGGCTATTGACTCTCTAATTATAATCACAATCCACAGGCCTAGTGGGGTGTGCGAGCACGACACTTCCGCTCACTAATTACCTTTTTCACATTAAGGGTGATCAGAGGCACTAGGCTGCACGTCACACATTACAATTCTATATTAAAAAATGCACTGATGTATTATGAGATCAGAAGCAAAATCAAGGTTTTTGCTCCTGAGAAGGATGTCATAAAACATTGTTATCTTACCAGAGTTCAGATGTGGTTGTCAGTGACTGCTGTCATATACGCCCAGCATTGCGTCAGATTTAGGGATTTCTAAAGCAGCTACCGGATGTCTGTAGGCAACAGAAATGTAAACAACATAGCTTCACCTTATTGCTATATAGAATGCTTCATTCCTCCTCAGCTAGGTTGGTGTTATACTAGTTTCAACACATAGATCTTTGAGAGAATTTCTCAGAGAGGGTAATTGTTTCTTAAAACAAGCTGGTTACATTGTCACTCTTGTAATCTTGACCACAGAATACCACATTATGAGCCAGATGTACAACAGCTTTTTGCAGTCCCTAACGGGAAATCGGCCCGCTTTCAACTGCAAAAAAGGGTCCTGGCATGTATTTTGTTTGCGACTCTCACTACTAGGAAGGGGCGTCCCTTCCTAATAGCAAGTCACAATGGAATGTACCATTGTTTTGCAACCGCATTTGGGGTTGCAAAAGACTTGCAATTTACCACCTAATTCAAATAGGTGGTAATCCACTCGCAAACGGAAAGGGGTGCCCAGGAGACCCCTTCCACTTTGTGAATGGATGCAAAAATATTTTTTAAAAGCAGGCAGTGTCTGCTCTTAAAAAAGAAACAGAAACTTAAAATGTTCTTTTTTAAATGCAGCCCCTTTTCCTTTACGGAAAACATGCAGCAGTCAAAAATAAAACTGCTTTATTAAACAAGCATTGAAAATGCATTAGGTCTCGCCTTTGATTAAGTTAAAGCCATTTACTTTGCTATACAATACCATTAGCAAAGCAAATGGCTTTAACCTAATCAAAGGCGAGACCTATTGCATTTTCAATGCTTGTTCTTTAATGAGATGACATTTTTTAATATGCGGAGTCGGATTTCGACGGCATTGTTCGTCGTGCTCCCAGAGTCGCCTCAGACAGTTCCTTCTGACGCCACTCAAGCCTCACGCGCAGGAATGACCTCTGCCCCGAGCCCTCCCCCTTCATGTATCCTCCGACCTTCCCATTATGGCAGCAGACAAGGGACGGGGGTTTGCATCAGCCACGCTGTGTCTAAATTGGAACTAAATCACCGCTTGTACAGAGTGAGTCATCTTTATAACTATATATCTGTTGGTCCCTGCTTACACACTACATTGTTACCACTTCTGAATTTTGGAGGTTATTCTGTACTTGGGTATTTTTTTCCCCTTGTTGCAAAGGAACATGAGCAGAAATTTGAGCAGTGTCTATTACTCAGCACGTGCTCCAGCACAGTAACGTGACGTGATAGCGTGGAGTGCGAGAGCTTTACAGTTCACAGGAATAGAAAAGGTTTGCTGCGCCAAACCAGAGCTCCGCTTTGCTTCTGCGGGTAACAGTTGTTTAGAAACACGTAGGTGCTTAACATTTACTCGTGTGCACTTGGCACTCTTCCTGCTTCAGGCATGGCAAGTGAAATATCGGCTCCATTGAGGAAGTCATCGGTTAGCGGTTTGGGGACTTAGACTTTGTTATGAGGTGCTATATTATGGCTAGGTGGATTGTAGCAATATTTGAAAAGCCAAGACTGGCATGCTCTGTTTCTAGGAATTCCGTGTACCAGGAATTCCGTGTATGACGTTTGGCGGCACATGTCATCTGATGTTAAAAAAAACCAAGGGAGGCCAGCCGGGCTGGGGTTCCTGTGTGACACGGCGTCGGGACGGCTGCAGCTGCTTCAGAGAGGCTGGCAGGGCTGGGGCTCCTGTGAGCTGCACGCCGGCTTCCTTCAACTCTGGGTGCGTCGCGCGTGTGCACTGTTTAAAGTGAAAGCACGCCGCCATTCGTGCATGCGTGCACATCTCTTGACGGAGCCAGAGTTGAAGGAAGCCGCCGTGTTTAACAAGATGGCGGCGGAATGTCCACTGTCCCACGGACACGCGCATGCTGTCTGCTATGGACAAATGGCGAGAGCAGCCATGTTTGTCCATGTAGACTCGTGCATGAAAGCCCTCGGCAGAATCGATTACAAAAGGTACTTGCAATAGCGAGAGCAGCGCATGCACTGCTTTCGCTAGGCGAGACCTAAAAAGCAGTCACAGACATGGTGGTCTGCTGACTCCAGCAGGCCACCATCACTGTGAGTGCTGGCCATTCCTAATGTGGTCGCAAATAGTACCTGCCTCATGAATATTAATGAGGCAGGCAATTTGCGACCCCATTAGGAATCGCTAACAGTGTCTGAGACACTGTTGTAAATTGTATTTTGCGATTAGCAAATTGCGTCACTTTGCGACTCGCAATTTGCGAATCGCAAAATGTAAGGGTCGTACATCAGGCCCTATGCCACAAAATTCAACACATAATTAAACTTAACAACACAAAATACCATTACACATAATTCCACTCCATGACACACAATTCCACTCCACATAATTCCAGTACACTCAAAAAGCATAATTACTATCCACATAATTCCACTGCACACACACCATACCACATAATTCCACTACACACACAAACCCACTCCACACCATACAATTCCCCGCCTCACAATTCCACAATTAACAATCCCAATCCAACCCACATAATTTCACTCCACTCCATAACACATGGGTAAAAGATATTGTCATTTACAACGCCAATAGCTCTAAATCTCGCAAACGAGACCTACTGGCATTGCCAATGTTTGTTAATTACTTCCACGTCTGAGATCAGGGGGACCCTCCCACCTAAAGCTCTTACTGTCAGCCACTAGAGCCCTGCTGAATGCGCCATTAAAAGTCAAATCACATGTTGCCATTGTCCAAACCCCCGTCCTGCCCTCAGCTCCAGTGAGGCGTGTGACTCTCAAGGGCATTCCCATTCCACGCGCAGTGATATGTTAACAGAACAAGTAAGAGGCGGGTTCACCCTCTACTTGGCAGCCAGCCTTGTCCTTTACACAGTCATCCATTCCCGGGTCACTGCATGTTTCTGTCCTCATTCCAGGTTCATGCCAGGCCTCCACTGCACTGCCACTTTCAGTTGTCAGGAGAGTGGTATCAGTAGAACTGACCAGCATGGTGCCCATGACCTTCTGAGGCTCTGATACACTGTCACATGGCTGGCATATGAAGAGTGTCTCTCCTCTGATACAATGTGGCACCATCTAGCCTCTGATTAATGCACGTATACTGTAGCACAGCCTTGGATCTGATGAGTGCAGCTCCTCTATTACACTGTAGCACAGATTGGCATTTGAATTAGTGCAGCTCCTCTGATGCAATGCAGCATGACCTGGCTAGAGCACTGCCTGGCATCAGCTCACTGCAGCTCCTACTATACACTTTAACATGGCCTAGCATCTGAGGAGCTCCGTGTACCTCCTTTGATACGCGTATAGCAGAACCTTGCACGTGACAAGTGCAGCTCCTCTGATACCCTATGCATGACCTGGAATCGGAAGGAGTGTGACTCTGATGCACTGTAGCAAGGCGTAGAATCTGAAGGAGTGCAGCTCCTCTGATACACTGTAGTACTGCTGGCATCCGATAAGTGCAGATTCTATGACTCACTCTAGCACGGCCTATCATCTGACGAGTGCAGCTTCTCTGATACACCCTAACACAGCCTATCGTCTGACGAGTGCAGCTTCGCTGATACACCCTAACACAGCCTATCGTCTGACGCGTGCAGCTTCGCTGATACACTCTAGCACGACCTATCATCTGCCGAGTGCAGCTTCTCTAATACACTCTAGCACAGCCTATCGTCTGACGCGTGCAGCTTCGCTGATACACTCTAGCACGACCTATCATCTGCCGAGTGCAGCTTCTCTAATACACTCTAGCACGGCCTATCATCTGACGAGTGCAGCTTCTCTGTTACACTCTAGCATGGCCTATCATCTGACGAGTGCAGCTTCTCTGATACACTCTAGCACGGCCTATCAACTGAAGAGTGTAGCATGTCTGATACACTGTAGCACGGCCTATCATCTGACGAATGCAGATTCTCTGTTACACTCTAGCAAGGCCTATCATCTGACGAGTGCAGCTTCTCTGATACGCTCTGGCACGGCCTATCATCTGACGAGTGCAGCATCTCTGATACGCTCTGGCACGGCCTATCATCTGACAAGTGCTGCTTCTCTGATACATTCCAAGACGGCCTATCATCTAACGAGTGCAGCATCTCTGATACGCTCTAGCACGACCTATCATCTGACGTGTGCAGCTTCTCTGATACACTCTAGTACGGCCTATCATCTGACAAGTGAAGCTTCTCTGATACACTCTAGCATGGCCTATCAGACAGTGCAGCTTCTCTGATACATATGGACATGGCTTGATTTCTGACTAGTACCCATCCTCTCATGCATTTTGGCGCAGCACAGCATTCAACCAGCGCAAGTCCTTTAACAAGCTGTAGGGCAGCCTGGCATCAGATGAGGGCAGTTCCTCTGGTACACAGTAGCATGGCCTAGCATAGGATGAGTGCAGTGCATCTCGTCCATTGCAGCACAGCCTGGGACCTACTAGCTACAGCTCCTCTGATGCAGTGTAGCACATCTGGACTTTGAATGAGGGCAGCTTCTCTGACAGTGCTTGACTTGTAAAAAATAAATACAGGATCCAAAGTTTTCTTACATGCCACTGATGAAATACGGAGTTGTTGAATTCCAAGGCAGCCTAATCTACATTCCACCACCTATCTCTCCTACTGTTCATTTTTCTTTATCTCCCTCTTATAGGTTCTTTTTCATCCTTCATGTCTTCCTTTGTCAGTGTTTTTCCATCCCTAACATACTCCTCCTTTCCATCTTTTTCCCTTTCTTTTGTTTCACTCCAGCTGCAAAGTATTGTGATCATCTTACAGATCCTAATTGGACTGCTCAGCCTTCCCATTGGTCTGCTCATCTTCAACATGGGTCTCTCCCAGTATGTATTTGCCTGTGATGGGTCTACCTAAGCCTGAGATAAATGAATGAATTGAAGCAGTTAGGATAATGCATCAGTGACCCTAAACGTTATCCTGGTGCTTGTGGGGGTGGAACATATTTGTGAGGATAGATGGTAAAAGGCTGACCAGATCTACAGAGTTAGTATGAGATGGATGAGGGGAAGAGCATGTTTTCAAAGCCTTACAGAAGGGAAGATAATTCAAAAGAAAAGTTAGATGAATAGGAAGGAGAGTTTTCCACACTTTTACTGTGACATGGGAAAGGTCTCTGCCTCCGGTTTTAACATGGAGACTCTGTGGAATGATCAGCAGATGGGCTGCAGATGGTCACATAATTCTGAAATGGATATGTCTTTCAAATCATGTTCACAAAAACATTGGGCCAGAGTTGAGGATGGCCTTGTGACATATACACTGACTCATAAGATGATTCGACTATGGAAGGGAAGCCAGTGAGGGTTAGAACGGTGATGCCATGCACCAGGTGACCTACACCTGGTCGAGGAGATATTCAGGAAGGCCTGAATATCTCCATAGTCGAGGCATGAAGGCATCACAGTCTGTATTATGGTCTTCTTAAAGTTTCCTGAAAGAAAAGTACACATTATTTTAAGAGTTATGAGGCAGAGAATGATGTGACCTTTTATATTATGTTATGTTATCAGAGTTTATAGCGCGCACAGCTACTCAAAAGAGTGTCCTGGCGCGAGCCCAAGAGTCAGCAGAAAAAGGGAAAGGAGACAGAAAACCTGCTCAGTTGAAAAGGAGTTTTAAGTTTCTTCCTAAATTGAATAGGGTTCTGTAAGCTGAGCAGGTCAAAAGGGAGAGAGTTCCAAATCATGGCTGCTAAATAAGCCAGAGAGCTGCCACCCTTTCTTTTCAGACGAAATCTGGGGATGGTAGCCATAAGCATGTTAGTGGAACGCAGATGTCTGCTAGGGATGTAGAACTGAAAGCTTTTCCTTAGATAGGCGGGCCATACTCATAGAGCGCAACATGAGCCGTTACCAGAGCCTTAAAAGTAACCCTTACCTTCACCGGTAACCAGTGCAGATTGTGCAGATGCTGCCTGACACTGGTACGTTTGGGGAGGTCGAAGAGCAAACGGGCAGCGGCATTTTGGACCACCTGAAGTCTGTCCATTAGGTAGCCAGGAAGGCCGACATTCGGTGCGTTTGCATAGTCAATGTGGGAGGTGACAAGGGCTCTGATGACCGTTTCTTTTGCTGCTAAGGGCAGAAGAGGCAGAATTTTTTTTAGAAGTTTCAGGATGCCAAAACAAGTACCTGTCAGTTTACTGAGTTGGTTGCAGAAACTAAGCTTTTCGTCAAACCAAATCCTGAGATTTTTCACTGGGAGACCCGAAGGGGAGGGCCTGGGGGACTCATCGGGCCAGAAAGTATTCCAGAACAGAGGGGGGAACTCCTCGAAGAGTAAAATATTGGTTTTATCTTCATTACATTTCAGCTGAGCAGATGTAAGCCAATTGACCTTCTCCGCCAAGCAAGTTTTAACATGGGCAGTGGATGTCTCATGTTTTTTCCAAGTAAACAGGAGCTGGGTGTCGTCGGCATAAGCAACAACTTTAGCTCCCAACTCCTCAGCCAGCTGAATAAGCGGGATCATGTCAATATTGAGCAAAAGTGGGCTTAATACAGACCCTTGCATGACCCCTGTCATCAGGGCTAGAGTAGTAGACGTGAAAGGAGGGATCCAAACTTTTTGAGTTCTACCTTCTAAGAAGTATTTCAACCACTCACTGGCGGCACCCATGATACCTAGCTTCTGCAAACGGGCTAAGAGGAGTGAATGGGGGACAGTATCAAAGGTGGCAGAAAGGTACAGCAGGACCAAAGATGCCCTGCCCCCAGCAACCAAGGTCTCACGGATACCTTCCGTGATTTCCAACAAGGCTGACTCTGTGCTGTACGAGGCCCCGAAGCTAGATTGAGCCGGGTGCAAAAGACCATGCTGTTCAATGAAAGAGGTCAACTGCTTATTGACCATTTTCTAACATACTTTGGCAATGGCCAGAAAAAGAGAGAAAGGGCGATAGCTGGCCAGTAGGTTGGGATCTAGAGTCGTCTTTTTAATAAGCGGGATAAGCAGTGCCTGTTTCCAGTCGGTTGAAACAGTGGCCAATGCCAACGAGGCGTTGATCAACTGATTTAGGAGAGGGTTGATAACAATAGCCACGCTAGCCATGAATTTGACAGGACAGGGATCATTTGGGGAACACGATTTAAGAGAGGACAGAGCAGCCAAGGAGTCCATCAGCGATATAAAGTCAAAGGTGGAAAAGGTGACTTTAGCAGGGGCAGAGACTTGTTGGTCAGGTGGCACCACACTGGTCTGGGCATCCTGGTTGCCGAAAAGCAGTTGAAGCGCCCTGACCTTACTAATAAAAAAAATTGAGCGCTCTTCACACCAATAAAGAGAAGGGGCATGGACATTGTTCATAGCTTTCGGGGTCACATAACTTTTAACAATGTTAAACAATTCTTTAGCGTTATTGCCAGACAGGGCAATACGATCCGTATAATATGAGCGTTTTGCTAGTACGATAGCAGCATAATAGGATTATTGGGCTATTTTCAGTGCAGTTTTGGCTTCTGTACTATAGTTCTGTCTCCATTTCCTTACAAGCCTTTTACATTGCTGTTTCTGTAATTTAAGCTGAGGCGAGAACCACGGTTTAGACAGAGGCACATTCTGAGGTCTGGGTCTTACTTGCGAGATCTACCAACACCTCCTCAATCCACCTGTTAAAATGTGAGAGTGCTAGGTCAAAATCCGCAGGGAGCTGAGGCTGGCATTCGACCAGGGCTTGGCAAAAAGCCGCTGGCTCGATTTTATGGGTTGCCTTACCCGTGCCAGCACCACATGGCCTGGATAGATAAATCCCCCTGGCTATATGCCAAGAGAAGGAAATCAGATAATGATCAGACCAAGTTACTTGCAGGGGAGATGCCACTTCCAGTGGCAGACTGGAACACATCTAGCATGTGGCCCCCACAATGAGTCGGGCCGGTTACATATTGCTGGAGTTGAGTCGCATGCAGCACGGATAGAAAGTCGCGAGTATCACCCCCATCCATGTTATCAGTATGTATATTACAGTCACCAAGGAGCAAAAAATGTATGTATCGCAGAGCTCTAGGCATAATCCAATTATTAAGCAAGTTGGGAAAGAGGTCAACAGGGCCAGGGAGTCGGTAGAGCAAGATCCCCGCCCAAACAGTAGTAGGGAGATAATTTGACGCAAAAATCAAGGGCTTCAATGTCAGGTGAGTCAGTCAATTCATTAAATTGGCACTCCCATTCTTACCTCACCAACACTGCAACACACCCCCCTCACCCTGATTTGCGATCTGATCTAGAGATTTTGAACCCTTTAGGGATGGCCATTTCAATAACCGGCCTAGAAAATGGAGTAAGCCATGTTTTGGTTAGAAAAAGTAAGTCATGGGACTCATCGGCAAGCAGGTCAAAGATGTCTTGGCAGTCTTTAGAAACTGAGCGAGCATTGATAAGTGATGCCTTGATCAGCCGCGGCCCGTGGAGGGAGTTCCGTGGGGCGGTAAGGCGGGGCGGGGGAGGGGAGGGGCAGGGTGGGGGGTTCTAAAAACCGGACTATGGATAATTGCAGGTAAGTAAACAATTAAATAAATAAAACGAATTTCGTAGACGTGCGCTACGAAATTCGTTTTATTTATTTAATTGTTTACTTACCTGCAATTATCCATAATCCGGTTTTTAGAACCCCCCACCCTGCCCATCCCCCGCCTTACCGCCCCACGGAACTCCCTCCACGGGCCGCGGCTAGCCTTGATGGCAGGCTGCTCTTGCCTGCCCCTAGACGTATCTATGGTAGGAAAAAGGGTCTGGGAGAGTTCTAACTTACAATTATCACAGGCATAGGCGCTTTTAACCGCTACATCCCATCTCATGCATCCCTCCCAATTGTTAGTATTGAGAGACCAAAGTTCTTTACGGTTATACTGAAAGGCATTATGTTTGATGTGGGCGAGATCACTGGCATAATGGCTGGCGCTGGCTGCTTCGGGGATGCTGACGGGCGCAGACGAGCTTGCCTTGGGAGCGCCTTCGGCGCGGCAGTGGCGCACCCGAGCAGCACGCATTTTTATGTCCTCCGCCCCTTGAGCAACCAGAGCATGCACTCCCCAAAATGGTGTCTCTGGATGTCTCAACAGGGAGGGGAAACTGCGGCAGAAGAACTGAGGTTGGGCGGAGTAGGTAACCGCCGAGGTGCAAGCATCAAATTCAATAAACACAGTAAAATAAAATCAAGCTAAAAAGTGTTGAAATAAGCGTATTAAAATTAGAGACTAAGAACTGCGGATGGGGTAGGTTTTTAAACAAAAAAATAAAGTGCAGGTGCGATAGCTCAATGCGCTCTGGGCACTGGCGCCCGCGCAGCATGCATTTTTATGTCCCCCGCCACTTCAGCAACTAGAGCACACACTCCCCAAAATGGCGTCTCTAGATGTTTCAACAGGGAGGGGGAACTGATGCAGAAGAACTGAGGTCGGGCGGAGTAGGTAACCGCTAATGTGCAAGCATCAAATTCAATAAACACAGTAAAATAAAATCAAGCTAAAAAGTGTTAAAATAAGCGTATTAAAATTAGCAACCAAGAACTGCGGATGAGGTAGGTTTTTAAACAAACAAGTGAAGTGCAGGTGTGATAGCTCAATGCGCTCTGGGCAATGATAATGGGATAATTATTATTGGCTTGGCATAGGCTAGAAAGGACGGTCTGTGTGCCTTAGGCTGCCAGAACGATGTTCAGGAGTTTGATTGGTGTAGCTTGCTAAGGGTGGGCTTAATATACTAGGAGACTTGGGTATTAGTGGCTAGTTTGGAGTAGGTTATTTGAGGATGGATTGCTTGTCCAAGGATAGCAGGGGATTAATGGTTGGTTTGGAGTACATTGAGGGTGGACTGCTTGTCCTAGTAGAGCAGGATATGGAGGAGGTTGTTTGAGGGCGGATTGCTTGTTCTATTTGAGCAGGATATTAATTGTTGGTTTGAAGTAGATTATTTAAGGATGGATTGCATGTCCAAGGACAGCAGGGGATTAATGGTTGGTTTGGAGTAGGTTATTTGAGGGTGGACTGCTTGTCCTAGGAGAGCTGGATATTGATGGTTGGTTTGGAGTAGGTTATTTGAGGGTGGATTTCTTGTCCTAATGCAGCAGGATATTAATGGTTGGTTTGGAGTAGGGTATTTTGGGGTGGGCTACTCGCCCCAGGACAACAGAATATTAATTGTTGGTTTCTAAGTGGGTAAGAAAGGGTAGGTTGCTTGCTGTATTCTGCCAGGAATGGCCCAGTGGTTTGGTTGGTATAGACTGGTGAAGGTAGGCTGCTTACCCGAGTCTTTGAGATATGGCTGTCAGTTCTTAGTTTGTAAAAATAACAAGTGCCAGGGCCCTTGTCAGGAGGCCACCCCAGCTTGCACCACCCATTGTTACTGCCGTTGCTGCCAATGACAGTACTTACACAACTATTAGCCATCACACTGCTACAAGTGTGACAATTTAGACTGTGTTAGGCCCTCTAAAGCTATAAGAATGGCTTGGGAGGCAGGTATTAGTTGTTTTAATGGCTATTTTCTTAATAAACAACTTTGTTGTGGTGATCTCCATATTACACAAACAGCATCACCATGTGGTAGCTGTCATAAGTCCTGGTGTTGTCAATTAGGTGCTGGTGCTGAGCACCGGAAACCACTGGATCAAATTAAGTACTGATGGCTGTGGTTTGGTTGACATAGACTGGTGCAGGTGGGTTACATACACTAGGCTGCCAAGAGATTGATCTGTGGTTAGGTTGGCATAGACTGGTGAGGGTGAGCTGCTCATTCTAGGCTACCCAGAGATGGCTCTGTAGGTTGGTTGCATAGACTGGTGATGAGGGATTGCTTGCCCTAGGCTGCCAGGAATCGGTGGTTTGACTGGCAGACGAGGGGTGCTGCTTATACTTGCGTGACAGTCAGCAGCAGCTGCTCCATTTGGGCAGTGGACGTCACCCCCCCCCCACACACACACACACACACACACACACACACACACTGCCCCTGCTGTGGGCACAGCAAAAGTGAAAAATAAACTGACACAAAAATGTGACTTTATTACCATTTTCTTTTTTGCTCTGCCAGCCGCAGGAGCTGAGTGTTAGAGCATGCGGGGCGGGGCCATTGTTGTAGTGAAGGCTGGAAGCAGGGAGGAGTGGTGCCTGATTACAGCAGTTTAAACTGTGCCTCTCACTTTGGCCGGCTGTCTTGTAATTGCCAGCCTGACATGCGCAGTTTAAACTTCTCCAGCCCAAAGTGTTATCCAGCTTGTGGATAGAGAGCACAGGCCCCTATTGCCAGTATGAGTGATGAGCCAGCCCACTACAACCAATCTTTGCGCTGCTTTCATACTGGGTAACAGCATGAGAGCAGTGTAGGGATTAGTTAGGGGAGTTGGCTCTGGTGATGTCACCGGGCCATGCTCGGAGCCGGAGGACAACTCGAGTGAATTAAGGAGGGAGACCTTCTGTCACAGACTACGGGCAGCTTGGCACAGGTTCACATCTGAGGGTTCCGTCTCGGCTTTCATCCTTGCGTCTGAGCCACGCAGGGCCCCTGATCAAGAGTGATTCAATTTACCTCCCGGTGCAAACCCTGCAGTGTGCGACTTCTCCCCGCAGCACCTCCCTGTCGCAACCACGTGTGTCCATTCATCAGTTGGGGCCTTTGCCTCCAGGTACATGCAATTCACTACTACACCCTTTTCTCTCACGGCCCACTGTCATCAGCGGGCTCAATGCAGCAACCCAACCTCAGCCAGATCAGTTGTGCACTCTGTCTTTTTCTCCTCGGCCCTGCTGGGCAGCCTGGACCGGGGTTCCTGAGCTGCAGGGACGGCAATGGCAGCGGAACCTCTGTGGCTAAAGTGCTATGCTTTCAGATGAGGAATTTCATATTTTATCTCAAAATCTCTGTACAGCCTGGTTGCTCACCTCACCACGTAAAAAATGTCGCCAGCCGCCACTGGTGGCAGTAGGTACATGGCTTGGACTGGCAGTGCCCGGTTATCTTACTGTCAGTAGGTACATGGATTGGACTGGCAGTGCCCTGTTATCTTACAGACTCGTCTGGTTGTGTTGGTTATTTTACGCATTGCAGAGCCCGCATTGACCTTGCTTGTTGGAGACCATGGAAGCTCGGGCGGCTGGTGTTTGCCTTCACAGGATGGCGCAGGCCAGACTCAAAGGAGGCCTCGTGGCGTGTTTGATGAACCGTCCGCATGCCCTGGCCCCTCCTCGGCTGCTGTGGTTATATCTCTGCTTGGCTGCACAGGCGCCACGTGCTTAGTTCCAGGCTACAGCAACCGAGAACAGGGGAACTTCCCAGCATCCCCTGCAGTAAGACAAAGGTGTTTACTAACATCCGGGACGGCTCAAATACCGAGCCGGAACCGACAGCCCTGCCAACCGCCCGGTACCACTGCAGCGAATTCAGGGCAAAAAACATAAATCACAAAATGGTGGTAGAATTGGAATTACACAGAGGGGCGTCCTGCAGCAGAAACTCATCGCTGCTCCTACCTTGGGAACCAATTTTTTCTTTTGTGCAAAGTCAGGCAAAATGGGAGAGGCTTGCCGACTTGTCCTGTCAGAAGCTTGAGGCGAAGGGTTGTGACACGACAGGAAATCAAACAAGCATTGAAAATGCAATAGGTCTCGCCCTCGTTTAAGTTAAAGCAATTCTGTTTGTAATTAGCGTTTTTCAAACTTTCATGTACATTAAATGCTTATGTATGCATAAACATTCCAGCGCACGCAGCTGTACCCGGCTCCGTACTGCCCAGATGCCTGTCGTACTGCACCGTACAGTGCTGAGCACAGGTGGAGTGCTTCAAGCGCTAGAATACTGTAGCAATGACAGAACCCCCCCCCCCCCTACGAGCAGGGCGTCCCAGAGGGCTTCCATCCTCAGCAGCGCTCACACGGCACCACCACGGGTGCATTTCTCTTTCCTTGTACGTTCAGCGACGTAGCTTCTGTTGGTGCAGCAGGTGCAGTGGCACCGGGGCCCATAGGCCTGAGGACTCACTGAACCCTGATTATTGGTGTATTTCACTGTTCAAACAGGAGCCAGTGGGCCCATTTCATTCCTTGCACTAGGGTCCGTGGCACAGTGGCTACGCCCCTGGGTACGTGGTACAGCGCAGAGGGTAGTGCTTTCCAAACACCGATGCAATAAGACGCTCCGTCCTTCCATCGCCTAATACATTTATCCTTTTGTGCCGTTGGCACCTGTTTGTTTCGAGGCACTATGCAGTATGAAATGGCTCAAATGCAGCAGTTCACAGTGGCCCGTTCATGTGTGGCGCTTTACAGAAGCCGGGAGTCAGTCCTTTGGAGAGGGGCTTCAAGGCACTTGTTTATTCTTTTTAAATCCAGTCTTTAATTATATATTTTCTGTCTTGAAAACGAAACAAAAACGACCTTAACTTGACAAACAATCCGCACATTTCTGGCATGTTTGCTGTGGGGCTGGTCTGCCTGCCAGGGCTGTGGGCGCAGCGCACGCTCCCGGGGGCAGGACGTGCCCTGACCAAGCCGAGCGGAGTCTGATCTCTGGAAGCGCATGACGCTTTCATCTCAATGCTGCTTTCGCGCCGTGAGCCCTGCATGGAGTCAGTGGGAGCGGGCAAGCTCTCTGACGCGGAAACCTAGGATGTCCGTGCGCTTTACAGCCAGAGGTGTGTCCAGATGCGAGCCCTTGCCAACCTCAGTGCTGGCACAGCCCGTGGAGACCACAGATTGCGAGCCCCTCAGAGCTGGCACTACACCTGGTGCCCAAAGGCTGTCGGGCCCTTGGTACCCTCAGAGCTGGCACCGCACGTGGTGACCACAGATTGCGGGCCCTTGTCAACCTCAGAGCTGGCACAACCCGTGGTGTCCACAGACTGCGGGCCCTTGCCACCTTCAGAGCTGGTAGAGCCTGTGGTGTGCCCAGATTGCAGGCCCTTGCCACCATCGGAGCTGGCACTGCCTGTGGTGTCCAGATATTGCGGCCCCTTGCCACTCTGGGAGCTGGCATAGCCCTTGGTGTTCTCAGAGAGTCCGCCAGATGCACCTGCAGAGCTGGTAAAGTGTCTGGCAGGCTCAGAGCGCACGCCCTGGCCTTCGGCGTGCCCAGTGTGCATGACTGTGCCCTCTGCCTGTGCTGCGTGTACCCAGTGTGCAGAACCGTGCCATCTGCCTGTGGTGCACCTGGAGTGCAGTCCAGTGCCACCCGCAGAGCTGGTAGAGCCTGTTGTGAGCCCAGGTGCCAGCCTGAGTCACCTACGGAGTGAGGACTGCCGAGAAGTTCACAGATGGTGAGCCGAAGCCATCTGCAATGCTGGCACAGGCTGGCACAGTCTCCGTTGTGTCGCGGTAGCCCTGCCAGGCCCTCCCAGCTCTCGTCAGTTCGCATGTGAGGCGGGTTCAAAGTGCACTACAAACTCTGGGGTGAGAAACCAGATGAATCACACAGTAAAAGTGAGTCTGCACAGCTTACATATAACAAGCGGCAGTGAAAGCAATGGCTTTTTCGTTGCTATGACAACGAATGCAGCGCAAGATGGCGTCGGACTGTCCACGAGCGCCGTAAAAGTGAACGCGCTGACGCAGTAATGAAATCCGTGAAAGTGGCAGAAACAGACTCACATACCACACCAAGGCTCTCTAGCTGCACTGGTGGTGTTGCCAGCCGCACAGTAGGCTTCAGGTGCTGGTTTGTGTTGCTGTTTATCGTGTATGCTGCAGCAGGAATTATCCCCAGTCAACAGGCGCGAGAACTCGATAAGCCTTATTTCAACAGTAATATTTCTCCACAGGTTGTGATTTCCACAGAGCATATGACAGCTGTAAGCACGTCAGGCAATGGGCATTTGTGTAGCTCACACCTGTCATTGGTTTGACCTCAGAGCTGGCAGCGTGCTACATAGAGTGTGCTGTAAACATGGAAATCACGTTGCTATGGGGACGGGATAATGAAAACCGAGAAAGTGAAAGCAGCAGAAACAGACTCAAGCGCCGTGAAAGTGAACACGCTGACGCGATAATGATGCTATTTAAAAGTACGCCGCAGCGCGCGCGCGTGTGCGACGACAACAAAATGGCGTGGGACTGTCCACTGTCCCATGGACACGTGCATGCTATGTGCATTGCACAGATGGTAAGAGCAGTCATCTTTGTCCATACAGGCGCGTGCATGTGCCCACGGCGAATAATCCATTCCAAAAGGTCCCTCTGACGAGAGCAGCGCATGCGCTGCTTTTCGCCAGGCGAGACCTAAAAAGTGGACATATGCAGTAAATGCAGTAAATAGGGGAGCCAACTCCCAAATTTCCAAGGTGGGCTGAGCTATAACGCAAGACCTTTGAGCCCAGTGACAGCTCTCAAAGGGACTTCTGCAGAAATAGTGTCACAGTCATATGGGATTCAGAAGCCAGTGGACATTTACATCTTTAAGATGCAACATGTTTAATATGCATGGAATTAAAACAGGCACAAAAACACCGCGGAACAACAAGCAAAAGCGTAAGGCATATTTTCTTTAAACTGCATTAACAGATTGGTCAGCGGTTGCAAATGTGCCCACTTGTAACCCTTCTACACTGATATGAACTTCTAAGAATTAGTTATCCAACATGTCTAGTGTGGAGTAGGTAACTAAATGATCTGGCTCGAGTACACTATGTTTGCTAATAACATATTTGTATATTCTCTTGGGGTCACTTATAAACACCAGGTGCTGCAAAGTAACTCTGAGTCATTTGAGTCTGTCCTGGCTTTTTTCACAAAGCATGCTGCATTCTGAGACATGTAGTTTTTATGTTACAATTATAGTAATTGGCTCAAAACTCCTAGCATGCAAAATGCTGTTCGCTTAGAAGGATTTGGCTAAAGGTTTTCCCACATAACATGGGGCGATTTGGCAGCTATTGGCAGCTAGTAGCATTATCTGTAAAGGCGCACCATATAAAACATAATTGTGCAAACAACATTTCGAGTTGTTCCAGATTGGTAGTGAAACAGTAGAAGGATATACACATTGATGGCACAAATTGTAACCCTAACTCAGCCTGTGTACCACCTATGTGCTCTGAGCCTTTCTTTGGTAACAGCCACAGGTGCCAGGCATCAGGCAATGGCAGAAACACATCTGTTGAGTGTCATTGCTTGAGCACCCGTCCATCTCGCGTCCTCGGCCTCCAGCAAAGTAAATCATGCAAGGGAGATGCACAAATGATCATAGATGAATACACCCTGCCTGTTGGAGAGGAGCTACTGGATGAATTATGCAAACTGAAGTGTGATGGAGCCGGTGGAGCCCTTCCAGTCTCTCTCTCTATCTCTCTCCCTACCTCCATTACCCCCTGGAGTGAGGGTCTCCGCAGCAGTACCACTTCTCCTGCATCCTCACTCCCTTCAGATAGGACAGTGGTGTATTAGGGCTGGTGATCTTTACCACAACATTGTTCTCTGATTTCAGTCCGTAACGCTTCCTGCCTTTGGTTAAGGGAAACCTTTGCTCTGATGCTCTATCATTCCTCCCAGGTATTAACACATTCGTTTTCGTAATCTTGTGACAGGATATTTTTCAGTTTGTGTTGCAGTAAGAGTTTTGAGCTAGGTAAAGAGGTAACGGGTCTCATCTGTGTCTGTGGCTTACACGCTGTTGCCATCAGGGCATGTGGCAAACAAACCACAGACATTTGTTAAATAACAAGGGAAGGATAACTGCAAGTGTTATAAAAAAAATTGACAAGATGGAAGGATCCTATTAAGCTTCTCTTATCTTGCATTTATTAAACAGCAGCAGTCAAGAAACAATGAAAAACTACAGTTCCCATGAGGCTATGCAACAATAAGCCAATGAGAAGCAAATAGAAGTATGGTATGATAACAAATCAGGGTCCAGTATCCCCTATATCTTGACTGAGAACAGTCCTCTTTTCTTGCTGCTCGCAGTCAAGTTAAGTATTCTCATATCATACTTGTCAGTGTTTTGTCATTATTTACGGTCTTAAAATATTACATAGTGCACATTGACTCCTTACTATGTAGACCATTTGCTTTTCCTGGCTGCTGTACATGCTCAGGCGTCTTTCTTTTTTGTTCCTGTCCTAAATTGCGTTCGCCATTTCTGTGTGGCGCAGCATGGAGGACTCTGAATTCTCCACTCCGGCCAGCGTCCCTCGCCTTAGGAGCCTCGCTTTTCTTCCCCGAGGCGTCCCTTTCCTATCCTTCTACATGTCTAAGATCCGGTCGGGTCTCCCTACATCAAAGCTCTTAGAGACGCCTTAGGGGCGTAGCCTTGCTCCCCGACCCTTTTTGCCTCAAAGCTTTCCTTGGTAGCGCACCTCCTCCCCGTGGGTGGAGACATTTTCCTTCCTCACAAGAAATATTATTTAACCCCTTATTTGCAGGAAAAGAATATTATTTGACCAAACTATATTAGTCACAAGACATTCTACTTTAATTCTTGGACTGTATTTTCTCCAGTCATGGAGTTGGGTAATTCTTCAAATTTTGATGATAATTATGACGATGGGGAGGATTTCAGGAATACGTTCTAAAGTTCTAAGTTGAACAAGCTGTGGCTTCTTCTATGGACAAGGTAACAAAAAATATTGAGAACTCCATCATTAATTTAGTGTCAAAAACCCTATTGGTCCAATCTGCGGGGGAAAGCAGAAAGTGCAAATCCACGGCGAACCCTCCATTGACTAAATATGTCCAAACGACTACTCTTAAAACAAAAGTTGTGCTAACGACTAGTGAGGTTTCCTCACAAGACCGAGGACTTCATTCCTCTAAGGCTTCCTTCTAAGGAGGAGAATTATACTTCTTTCTCTAAATACAAAAACAAATTAAAAAAAATCTTGAAAACAAAACTTCTAAAATTATAATTTCAGAAATACATGACACTGATGACATGGGTGACCCTGATTCAGATGATGGTCAAGATATGACAGGGTATTCAGACACCTTCTCAGGGCCCCAAGATACGAAGAGAAAAGTAGTACCCTCTTCTATGGATCCCTATAATTCATAAACAGTTTTGGATACAGAGGGTCTCCCTATGTTTGATCCTAAGCTTATACATCATTCAAACCCTACGGAATGGCTCCTTGTTGACCATGTGGGGGTTTATATGCCCAGGCTCCGTTTGCCTCTAGACAAACAGACCAGGGCCAAACTAAAGTCTGAATGTCCTTGTCTGTCATTACCTTCTCAGATTGCTACTACCCCCACAATAGATCCCAATATGCTAAGTTTTTTCTCTAAATTTGGCAAAGACCCTGAAAGAGAGTGGACAAAGCCTGGCAAACATGACAGGATAGATGTTGAACATTATAGGTCCTCTTGCACGCATTCTTGATTTAGTCGAAACTGCATGGCTGGACAATGCCTCCATTGACGCCCAAGAACTGTCCATGTGGATCCAGAGAGCCTTCAGTTTATTAAGTAATGCCAACTCTGCAATTACTCATTAACATAGAAAAGTTCTACTTTTGAAATTGAATCTCAAACTCGCTAACCTCACAACCATGGATCCTGGCATCAAGGCAGAAGGTTTCTTAAACGGAGATTCCTTTATCAAGCAATTAAGTAAATATGTTACAACTTTTGCCTCATCAGGTAAGACCCAGCAATCCCTTAAAAAACGTATTCTCCCAACGTGTTTTTGCCAGGGCCCAGTAGAGACAGGAGACACTTTGCCGCTGGAACTTCAGAAAACAAGGATTCAGAGGCTCCTACAATGCGAACTACCAAAAGTTCAAACTGCAATTCTACCCACAAAGAGGAAGAGAATTCCGTGGTTGTGGTGAAAGAAGCTACAGGAACACAAACTAAACAAATAAGTCTTGCTTCTGGCGTGCACTTTGTAGGAGGCAGGTTAAGATTCTTTCCGAATAAATTACAATCAATCACTTCCGATCCTTGGGTACTAAACACAGTTCAGGGTTCTACTATAGAACTTTATGCAGTTCCTTCACAAAATGTATTACCTTCTCCTGAAAAATTCTCAACCAAAATGTCTACTTTAATATCACAAGATATCAATTCCCTATTACACAAACAAACAATCCAACTATTGTCCCTTGATCCTTCAGGTTTTTTAAGTTTGCTTATCTTAGTCGAAAAGAAAAACAAAAAGATGAAACCTGCCATAAACCTCAAAAGCTTCAACCAATCTGTTGTTAACCAGCACTTCAAAATGAAGAATATTTTCCTCCATAGAAACGCTTTACTTCAAAATGATTGGATGGTGAGTATAGATCTCCAAGATGCTACCTCACCATTCCCATTCATCACAACTACAGAACATTTCTTCAATTTCAGTGGCAGGGAAAAACATATTATTTTTCTTCTTCCTTTCGTTCACTCCGTGGTGCTTCGGAAAACTCATGAATCTGGTTGTGGCCCATCTCAGGTCTCAAGTTATCGGACTAATAATATATCTGGATGATATCATCTTAATGTGCCAAAACATTCACACCCTTCAGTCTCAAGTTCTCTTCACTTGCTCTCTCCTCTAGATCTTGTATTTTTCATCAACAAAGAGAAGTCAATTCTAGTTCCTGTCACACACTTCAAATTCTTGGGGCTTCTTATAAATTCTCCGAATGCACCCCATCATTTACCCTTAGCCATGGTGAAAGACATCAGATCAGAGATTGCTGAAGCTCTACAGAGTTCCTCCATCTCCCTCAGGTCTCTTGCGAGGATTGTCGGCCTGCTTTGCTCATCGATTCAGGCCATCTTTCCAAGACCCCTTCACTATTGAGCTTTCCAAAGACTAAAAATTCACTATCTACGCAAAGGGCTTGCTTACTTCGACAACATCGTTCTAGATCAAGAGTCTCAATTGAAACTCCACTGGTGGATATACCATTTAGATGCCTGAAATGGCAAAACCATATTCGCGTCAGCCCCAAATCTTGTATTAGAATCCGATGCAAGTCTGACAGGTTGGGGCGCCTGGTGTGCTCAGCTCTTGAATGAAGATACATGGACTCGTTAGTAGTCCAAATTGCATATAAATAGTTAAGAAATGCTTGCAGGCTCCTTTGCAATCAAAAGCCTAGCACTAGCAAAAAACAAAGTACATTGCTCCATTCTTCTTCAGATGGACGATATCTCTGCAGTAACATACATCAATCATCTTGGCGGCAAAAAATCCAAACCCTGGCAGAGCTGGCAAAAAATGATGAGAAAGTTTGGCATCTTCACAATCTACCCATTTGCGGGGAATATCTGCCAGGCAATCTCAACACAATAGCTGACTGGCACTCCCGCTATCTTCACGATTTCAGCAACTGGAGACTTCATCCCTCTGTTTTCTGAACACTATTTCGCAAATGGGTACCTTTTCAAATAGACCTTTTCACATACTGCCTCCCTTCTCATCTTCACCTGTTTCTCAGCTGGCATCCGGGTCCATTAGCATTGGCTTTGGATGCCTTTCTGCAAGACTGACCCCAAGCAGTCAACTTTGCTTTTCCTCTTTCCTTATGATCTTACTGAGTCTTGGCTCATGTCAGATGGCAGAAGGCGGTTTTGGTCATTGTGGTCTGTTCTGGCAATCTCAGGTATGGTTCCCCCACTCTTGGAACTAGCAATTGACAATCCCATTCTATTACCATTCTTTCCAAATATGCTTCTAGATCCTGCAGGGACTTCCACACAATGTAATCCTAGACAATATTCTTACTCTCTCCCTGCTTGGAAGAACCTTTGCTTGGCATTTCGGCACAAGCTTCAGAATACATCAATAAATCCTGGGCTCCAGGTACTTCCAAGGCTTACAAATCAACCTGGTCTATATGGTCAAGCTAGAGTGTGGGAAAATCTATCAATCCCTTTTCAGCAGATATCACCTAAATAGTACATTTTCTAGCCTCTCAAGCAAGTGGAGGAAAAACTTACAACACTGTAAATCTTTACCGGTCATTAATGTCAACAAATCATTCCCACATCAATGGAAAGCCAGTTGGAGAACATCCTCTCGCCTGTTGCCTATTAAAGGGAGCAAACTTTTGCAATTATTAAATACAGTCAATTATGGGATGTCAATGTTGTTTTACAGAAGTTTGTTTCTTGGCCTGATAATGTTGATCTTCCTCTTAAATGCTTTCCACCAAGTTAAAAATGCTGCTGCGCTTAATTTCAATCAAACGTTTGTCTGATGTAAAAGTTTTGGATATTTACTCTTGCCATTTCAATCCCATAGGTGTTCTTTTCAACATAAGATAATGCACAAAAACAAATATGACATCTTCTCTACCCTTATTTTCCAAACCAACCCAATCTGTGCGTGGGAAATAATGTTAAAACTTATGGACAAGAAAACCATACATTTCAGAACATCCAGAGACACCCAACTCCTTATCGTTTCCAGACAACCACACAAGCCCAGAGGCGGCTCCTCCATTATGGCAGAGGAGGACCCCCCCCCCCCCCTTCCCTGCTGAAAGCCAGCAGAGGCAACCAACAAAAATAAAATGACAATAAAACATTTGTACTATCTTTTTATTTGTCATCCTACAGTCTGTGAGCTGAGGGAGGGGCGGGACCATTCATTCTCACGCTGCAGCATCAGGGAGGATGGGGGAGTGGTGGGCACGGCTAAGTGCACATGACGGTTTGGCTGCGCACTTAGCTTTTCTCCACCTAGCTGTGTTGTACAGGTGTGTGGAGAAACCAACACAGGCTCCCAGTTCATGTCTGAGAGCCAAACCGAGCCACTCAGACCAATCCTAGCACTGCTCACATGCCGGAAAAAGCATTCGAACAGGATTGGGAGCTGCAAGCCTGCGCAGTGTGCAGCAGGCT
Source organism: Triturus cristatus (assembly GCF_964204655.1). Taxonomy (NCBI): domain Eukaryota; kingdom Metazoa; phylum Chordata; class Amphibia; order Caudata; family Salamandridae; genus Triturus; species Triturus cristatus. The sequence continues at coordinate 1,030,522,991 of NC_140592.1, forward strand.
TCTGACAAGGACGCGAGGCTTGGGAGCAAGGCAGCGGCTGTCGGGGCAGGTAAGTGTAATTTTGATATTTATAATTCTTTAGTTTGTATTCCCCCTTCCTCCACCCCACCACTTCACAATACCAGCAACTGCTATTGCACAGCCAATCTCTTCCCCTACTCTCACCCACTTTTGGCGCTCACTCTTCCTGTGGAGCCAAGGCAATTAAGGCCTTCTGGACAAGTTTCCATTTGAAGGACATTCTGAGATCAGCTGATTGGTCTAATTTAAACGTTTATCGCACTTTCTATTGTAAACCAGTTCATAGTGCATCTTCTGTTGTAATTAATTTGCTTTAAACAAGCATAATGGGAGCCTCAAGTCTTGCCATAAAATTTAGATTTTCCTAGTAATTTATGAATAGGCTGTCCGGAATTCGGTTTTAAGCGAATCTGACCGACAGTACACTACCGGACGAAAATCAGCGGACTCGGTTTAAACCGAGTGTCACTGATTTTCGTTGCTGTTACACCACTTGGCCACTTGATGGAGCCAAAGCATTATAAACTGTGGTGCCTGGCGCCGAGGTGTCAAGGGAAAACAGTGCATCTGGGCCGGTCAGGCACACGGGGAGCTATGGTGTGAATGGCCCAAGGGCAACACCAGGCCCCCTGCCTGGCTCACATGGGGGGAGAGAAGCTGTTGTGCTCTGCTGCCTTACTGTGGCCGGCCGCACCCGAGTACTTCACAGGTCTTTAAAAAGACCATTTACTTAACAAGGCTTTGATGTTGTTAACAAAGGAGTGGGCGACAGGGGTGGGCACCGGGGAAAGAGGCGGCATGCTTACGTTTCTTGCACCACTCGCGGGCTAGTCATATCTGGTCTCTCACTCGTCTCCTCTGGCTCAGCTTTTTCCTCGCCTGCAGCTTTATAACCTCTCTCTCCTGACGCGCGCTCTCTCTCTTGCTTGTGTTTTGCCATTCCGTCTCTGCACAGTGCTCGCTCTGTTATAGTGGCGGCAGGATGGCTCAGTGAGTTAGACGGTGGTCTCATCTGCCAGTCACAGGTTGTACTCCAGCCAAGGGCAACGCAGGCTTTCGTTCGTCTCAGATTGGTGCGTTGTAATCATTAAGCGGGATAGCATCTGTTAGTGTTACCTCTTACAAATGCCACGAAGCGCTACGTAAAAACATTATTCATTGCTTACAACTATTATTTAAGTTGAGTAGACACTGTATGAAGTGCAATATAAAAGCGCGTTATTCAGTGGGGAAATAATAAGAGCAGTGCCTAGATATTGTTGGAGGCGTTTGAAATGAAACTTATTGTCAAGTTAAGCTATAGAGACCCATAATGAGTGGCTGGTGGCAAACATTTGCCACGCATTTCATGGGGTGTCCCTCACTTTAAAGTTGCATAAAAGCGCGTATTATACCTTGGTCAAAGCAACAACATTTATATAGCACACTCTACCAAGTGCCTTGTTTCTCGGCGCTCAGAAAACGTGTTATGACAAACCAGGCGCGCAACACCCATTGGACTCACAGGGCTTCAGCAACCCCCCCCCCCCACCCCCCCCCCCCCCCCCCGTCGTGTGTGGCAGCCCGGGATGAGACACCTTCCCGGGCAAAAAAGCAGCCGCACCCGAGCACTTCACAGGTCTTTAAAAGACCATTTGCATGTTAATGAGGCCTCGCTGTTGTTTCACCCCTTCTAAGAGCCCCCGCAGCTCCACTCTGCCTATTGCTTAAAGTTCAGCCCCCCCCCGAAATTTTTGCTCAGCCCCCCCCGAAATTTTTGCTCAGCCCCCCCCCCCCGAAATCTGGCTCTAGTTGCGCTTCTGTGACAAACGAATTCACTTTTAAAAAGATTATATGTTGAGTGAAACATTGGACTTTCAAATCGCCCACAGACCTCTGCAGTAGTTGCAGCACCAGTACACCGAGGGTTCTCATGTTTTTTTCGCCTGAAGGTGACTTAGAAAGTGTGTGCTGTGAAATTAATTCTTGTGATCTTCACGCCTGCTTGCAAAAGCCAAAAGCCACTGCTTAGTTAGAACTTTCACCAGCAGATTAAGTGCTGATAGCGCAGATAACGCTCCCAGCTACAAGCAAGGCCGGCTTTAGCGCTGGTAATGCCTGTCGCGATAATGTTTTTGGTGCCCCCACCAATTACCTCTTACAGATTGCCTCATGAACTGCTATCCCAAAAGGGTTCTCTGCGACAAAAGCAACCACCCACTGAGCTATATATCCACAATAAATACGTATGATGACGTAGGAGATGCTTTCAAGTGCATGTACCTTGCAATCGGGGTAAAGTGGTGGCTAAATTAATGCTCCTCGAAGCCGTGGCTTAGGGTATGAAGGGGTGCTGTCCGAGGACGCCTCTTTACTGTTCACCCTCCCCCATCCCCCAATCTAGCTTTGACCACCTTGGCAACTCAGCCGCAGTACCGGACCCACGTGCCATGGATGGGTGGCTGACTAAATGGGCGAGCAGCTGTATTTCTTTTGCACACCCTGCGGTCTGACCAGGCCTGAACTACCGTGTGGGATTCCAAGCACTGTCTTCAGTTTTGGGGCTAGTGGCCCTTGGATAGCGCTCGGTGCTAGTGGGGAGGAGGGGGGCTGGGTGCTGCTCTCGCTCTTCACTACACTCTTCCTTTCAAGATCTCCCTGGTTTTGGGGGGCCAGTCCGCAGGTCTTGGCTGAAACTCCTGACAGGTGATGACACCTTCAGTTGTCTTGTGTTTTGGCAGTAGCCAATAGGATGAGGACGCCTGCTGGCTGGGAGGGCCCCCTTTTCTACTGAAGCGAGTATGTGCTTCCACAGAGCAGGTTTTTATGAGGGGGGGGGGGGCACATTTGTTAGGTCTATTGTAGAGCTCAGTGGGCGCTCGACTGCATAATCACCCATCTAAGCAGGCTATTATTCAGTTTAAGTCCCCATCGGAGCCCTGTAGGATTGGTTAGAGGGGGTGGGGGTGGCTGGGTGAGGCGCACACTGATTTTAGATAAGACTAGAAGATCATTTTACGAGCACACAACTATCTCTTATTGGCCTTAAATTACTCCGACCTCAACTCAACTTTGTGGTTGTCCCTTGGGTTGCATTTTATCGAGACTGGTCGCCATTTCAAACGTCTGTCCCATGGGTGGGTGGGGGGGGGGGTGTCTATTCAACATGCTCACCAGGCAAGCAGCCCAGTCTTTGGCCTGCGGATCGAACTGATCTCCAACATGCACACTGGGCTAGAATGGTGTGAGGATTACAGATCTGTGCACCATACACACTAGGCCAGCATTTCACCCTTTGGTGTGAGGGTTACACAGATTTGTGCAACATGGCACCCTGGGACAGTATTTCAACCTGTGGCTCGCAGGTTCCATCGCTCTCCACACCGTGCACACTAGGCCAACATGTATCCTGTTTAGTCTGTAGTTTACAGATCTGTGCACCATGCACACACTACACCAGTATTTCAACCTTCGGCTTTCATGTTGAAAAATTCTGTGCTATTCGCACACTGGGGAAACTTGCAACGGTTACGAGTTTAAAGTTCCGGAATAATTTTGTAAAACTGTTATTCCGGGGGAAAAGTCTTCGCAAAGCCCAACTTTTGATAGTGAATCACTTATAGGAAAAACACATGAGCTAAATCCTTCTTTCCAGCAAAGTTTTCCACTCTTTCCGGCAGTCACAAAATGCAAACGTTACATTGCTCCTCAACCCATATCTTTTCGGAGGGCACACAGCTTTGCTCTCTGGTGTACCAGAGGGCCGCACTGATGCCTGCAGGGGGGGTAGGCTGGGACAGTGGGGCTGTAAGGTGGGTGTAGGGGAAGCAAAGCATGTAAATCTAATTGCTGAATTGAATTGCCCAATGTGGAACCATAAAACCTGGGGTCCATGCCTGCTTCCCCCCAGTTGACCACATTGTGTGATCCTAGGCTAGTGATACTCAAAGCAGGGCCCGAGGACTGCATGTGGCCCTCCTACCTTTTACATGCGGGACCCTGGTCTACAGCTGCGCTGGGCTGCTTTTTATTAGATTCAGCTCTAACATTAAAAAGATGTTGATTAGATAGGTAAGCATTTTTTGGAGGTTATTTGAAGTTTAAGAAAGGAATTAGCACCGCTCAACTTTAGGAACATCCACATTTTTACAGCCATCTTGCAGCAAAAGTGTAAAATGGTCTCTTCAAAATTAAAGTGTATTTCAGAACTATTTCATAATTCAGATTATATCAGTGCACTGAAGTCTTGTTAGGTCTCGCCTACGCAAAAAAAATCAAGTGCAATAACAAAGCCCCAAATACTTATTATTTTGTTTTGCTAGAGGAAGTCTTTTTCTTAACCCCATTTTTTTGACTTGAATATGCCCCTTCGGCCACACTGCAATTTCATCTTAGCATTAAAAAAAATTCTCTATGTATATTTATTGACAAACACTGTGTGACCAATTCACGCTTTCATTTAAAACAAGCATTTGCAATGCAATAGGTCTCGCATTTACGCGAGTTTGAGCTGTTGACATTGCAAATAACAATGCCTTTTATTTTTGTTTTCGTTTTTAAAACATAAATAAAAGGCTTTGTCATTTACAATGCCAATAGCTTAAATAGCTTAAACTCGCATAAATGAGAGACCTATTGCATTGCAAATGCTTGTTAAATCTGTGCAGCAGAATCAAAGGACAATGGAAAGTATTTCATGACTGAATTAACTTCTGAAATGTAGAGCAGTATACAATTTCTGAAGAAAATGGAAAAAGCAATAATAAGAGCGAAGCGTCACATAAACACCGGTAAAACACTGTTTCAGTTGATTTTTTTGGCGCGAAAATGAGTAACCACTGAAAAGCACTGTTTTTTTAAGGTATGGAAATCACTGGAAAACACTGAAAAAACACCACCAGAATTTACCAAAAATAGAAACTGAAAACAGGAAAGCCTATTTATGAAGGAAAGTCTTCATTTTTTTAAAGACACGGAGGCATCCCACCTCAACACCTTATGCATGTGTCTTTCTCCCTTTAACAGTTGTGACTACTCCAACATCTTCATCCTCATTAGAGCAACCTGGATGGTCTACATTCAGCTTCCGCAGATCATTTACAAGCAAAGTCACTTTTCCTCTCCCATTCTTCCACGTCACCTTCTCTTCCACTTAGATCCAGTTTTGGACTTTCTTTAAGAAATGATTAGATTAACAGTAGGTGTTACCTTTGTGTTCTCTGTTTTTCCTTTGTTCAGTACTTATTTATCACTTCCTGCTCAAGAAAAGGGGACTGTTCGTAGTCAAGATAGTATTATAGGGGATACTGGACCGTGATAGGTTATCATACCATACTACTGCATAGCATCATGGGAACAGTAGTTTTTTTTTATTGTTTCTTGACGTTTGCTGTTTAATAAATGCAAAATAAGAGAAGCTTAATGCTCACCTCCGTGCCTTTAATAAAATTAAGACTTTCCTTAATGACTTCCCTGTGACACCAACAGTGGTTTGGGACAAAAAATCCCAGACATGCTGTGAAATGTAATGTCAGGCCCAAATAACAGACACCACAAGAAAGAGAATTTTTGAATTCGCTCTTTTTGATCTAACCCTGTTAACCTGAGTGTGCCTCGAGCCCTGTTAACCTCAGAGTGTGATTTTTAACCTGTTAATCAATGCGTGTCTTGAGCCCTGTTAACCCAAGTGTGCCTTGAGCTCTGTTAACCTCTGAGTGTGCCTTGAGCCCTATTAACCCGAGTGTACTTCGAGCCCCGTTAACCTAAGAGTGTGCCTCGGGCCCTGTTAACCTTATTGTGTGCCTCGGGCCCTCTTAACCTAAGAGTGTGCCTCAGGCCCTCTTAACCTAAGACTGTGTCTCAGGCCCTGTTAACCTAAGAGTGTGCCGAGAGCCCTGTCAACCTCAGTGTTCCAAGAGCCCTGTTAACCTCAATGTGCCAAGAGCCCTGTTAACCTCAGAGTGTGCCTCAAGCCCTGTTAACCTCAGAATGTGCCTCTGGCCTTCTTAATCTCAGAGTGTGCCTCTGCCCTGTTAACCTCAGAGTGTGCCTCGAGCCCTGTTAACCTAAGAGTGTGCCACGTACCATGTTAACCTAAGAGTGTGCCTCGGGCCCTGTTAACCTCAGAATGTGCCTCTGGCCTTCTTAATCTCAGAGTGTGCCTCTGCCCTGTTAACCTCAGAGTGTGCCTCGAGCCCTGTTAACCTAAGAGTGTGCCACGGACCATGTTAACCTAAGATTGTGCCTCGGGCACTGTTAACATCATTGTGTGTCTCTGGCCCTATTAACCTAAGAGTCTGCCTCAGACCCTGTTAACCTAAGACTGTGTCGGGCCGTGTTAAATTAAGAGTGTGCCAAGAGCCCTGTTAACCTCAGTGTGCCAAGAACCCTTTTAACCTCAGTGTGCCAAGAGCCCTGTTAACCTCAGAGTGTGCCTCGAGCCCTGTTAACCTCAGAATGTGCCTCTGGCCTGCTTAATCTCAGAGTGTGCCTCTACCCTGTGTAACCTTAGAGTATGCCTTGAGCCCTGCTAACCTCAGAGTGTGCCTCGAGCCCTGCTAACCTCAGAATGTGCCTCTAGCCCTGCTAACCCAAGTGTGCCTCTAGCCCTGTTAACCTCAGACTGTGTCTTGAGCCCTGTTAACCTCAGAGTGTGCTTCGAGGCCTGTTAACCTCTGAGTGTGCCTCAAGCCCTGTTAACCTCCGAGTGTGCCTATAGTCGTGTTAACCTCCCTACCCTCTAGGCCTGCTAACCCGAGTGTGCCTCAAGCCCTGTTAACCTCAGAGTGTGTCCCTAGTCATGTTAACTTCAGTACCCTTTAGCCCTGCTCACCCGAGTGTGCCTCTAGCCCTGTTAACCTCAGTGTGCCTCAAGCCCTGTTAGCCTCAGAGTGTGTCCCTAGTCATGTTAACTTCAGTGCCCTTTAGCCCTGCTCACCCGAGTGTGCCTCTAGCTCTGTTAACCTCAGTGTGCCTCAAGCCCTGTTAACCTCAGAGTGTGTCCCTAGTCATGTTAACTTCAGTGCCCTTTAGCCCTGCTCACCCGAGTGTGCCTCTAGCCCTGTTAACCTCAGTGTGCCTCAAGCCCTGTTAGCCTCAGAGTGTGTCCCTAGTCATGTTAACTTCAGTACCCTTTAGCCCTGCTCACCCGAGTGTGCCTCTAGCCCTGTTAACCTCAGTGTGCCTCAAGCCGTGTTAACCTCAGGGTGCTTCTACCCTGCTTAACCTCAGAGTGTGCCTCGAGCCCTATTAACCTCAGAGTGTGCCTCGATGCCCTGCTAACCTCGGAGTGTGCCTCGAGCCCTATTATCCTCAGAGAGTGTTTCAAGCTCTGTTAACCTCGGTGTGCCTCAAGTTCTGTTAATCCAAGTGTGCTTCTAACCCTGTTAACCTGAGTGTACCTGTAGCTCTGTTAAACCCGGAGTGTGACTGTAGCCCCATAACCTGAGCGTACCTAGAGGCCTGCTGACCTCAGGATGCGCTTATAGACTCACTTATACCTGGAGTGTGTCTCTACTTCCCCTTCAGAGTTTAGCTCTATGTGAATAAACCCAGAATGTGCATCCAGTCTTGCTCACTCCTGGGTGTGCCTTGAACCCTACTGGTCCTAGAGTATCATTAGACATGGTGACCTCAGAGTGTGCATCCATAATGTCTACTTTCATCCAATGTGCATCTAGCTCTACTGACGCCTGAGTGCCTTGAACCCTGCTGGTCCTAGAGTATCTTTAGTCATGATGACCTCAGAGTGTGCATCCATCATGTCTACTTTCATCCAATGTGCATCTAGCTCTACTGACGCATGAGTGCCTTGAACCCTACTGGTCCTAGAGTATCTTTAGGCATGATGACCTCAGAGTGTGCGTCTATCATGTCATCACTCCTCCAATGTGCATCTAGCTCTACTGACGCCTGAGTGCCTTGAACCCTACTGGTCCTAGAGTATCTTTAGGCATGATGACCTCAGAGTGTGCGCCCATCACGTCTACCGTCATACAATGTGCATCTAGACTTGCTCAGTCCGAGTGTGCCGTGAACCCTACTGGTCCTCAGTATCTTTAGGCATGATGACCTCAGAGTGTGCGCCCATCACGTCTACCGTCATACAATGTGCATCTAGACTTGCTCAGTCCGAGTGTGCCGTGAACCCTACTGGTCCTCAGTATCTTTAGACATGATGACCTCAGAGTGTGCGCCCATCACGTCTAGCCTCTTCCAATGTGCATCTAGCTTTGCTCAGTCATAAAGGACTTGATCACCAATCAAACGCAAATTATATTTTAGAAGCACACTCTCAATTGGGCCAAAATGGGGTTACGCTGGGTGTGGAAATCGCAGTTGATGGCTACTACGAATTGCAGCAGGTAAAACCTTGTGTAAACTGCAGGAGCTAACAACTATTATTAGCTGTTTCCATATGCTGGAATGGGGAATGACAATTTGTGTGCTCTTCATTTCTGTGTAACTGGGTGCAAATTGCACACCAGCTAAGCAACCTTCGGCAGTTGGAAATTTGCAGGGGTGTCCAATTTGCACTGGGTTTTTGGCTGGCGATCGTGATTGGGTCCAAAGTGTTCTTTCAGACCTGCTAACCCCACAAAGTGGGCCTTGAGCCCCTTGTGCCCCAGAATGGCCCTCTAGGCACGGTCTTCCTCTTTCGGTACACTCCCCCGGCCCTAGCTCAAACTCAGGGCCGGCCTTTAACATGGGCGAGCTGGGCCCAGGATGAACTTATCTAAGGGGCTGATGGAACTCTGTGCATTAAGGTTATGCCAACAACAGTGCCCTTCTCATCATGCTCCAGCCTTTGTCCGTGTCCCTGCCTATTCGTTTCTGTCTGATTCACCAGTTTATAGTTTATTGTTGTCAACAGCGCTAAAGCCCTTGGTGTCATTGTTGAAAAGGCTCAATCTACACTCCCACACCAAATCTATTGTAAAGAATACACGTTACCAACTGCGCCTTCTCTGGGGGATTCAACATTTCTTTCCGGAGCAAGACCTAAAAAACCTTGGTCCAATCTCTGGTTCTCTCTAGATTGGACTATTGCAATGCTCTGCTTGCTGGCCTCCCCAAATCTCACCTTTCCCCTCTCAAATCCGTACTTGATTCAGCAGCTTGTTTTGTCTTTGGGGCCAAAAGAAGTAACCACACCACGCCCATACTTTTTTCTCTTTGATGGCTTCCTATCGAAGCAAGATCAATCTACAAGACGTCATGTAACACCCACAAAGCCTTGCACACTTCCTCCCCTCGATACCTGGCTAATAAACTTAAAATCTCTGGAAGCTCTAGACCTTTACGTAATGCAGAAAAATTACTGCTTGCGCCCGACCACCTTCAAAAGGGAAGGATCGATGGCTCAATTCTTCTAAGGCAATGTGGTCAGAATCTGGAACTCACTTCCTCTACTACTTCGTACCACCACATCTACCCGGACTTTAAAAACTGACCTCAAATCTCTTCTCTTCCAAAGACACTTCCAGAATGAATACATCACTTTTCATGTTCCTCAAGGAAGTTCATACAATGTTGGAAATATGTCATCTATGCCTGTACGATAATCCTATTGTGTTTTTGATTTTAGTGTGACTGCCATCTTTTTTTTTTTTTTTTACTTCTTCATCTATCTTGTTTGTATTTGTAACGTGTAAGTATGTAAATTTGCTCATGTAACGTACCTGGTTTTATTGTGAAGCGCTCTGACACCTTTGCGTAAAGTCTGCGCTATATAAAATTGCATTAAATACAATAAATAAAATAAATAGTGTTTTTACTCCTTCATTGTCATTCGGCGTGCGATGTTTTTAACACCTCTTCAGCCCTCTTCCTTGCCCTCCCTTCACCCTCTGACCCTGCTGGCACACATCAACAAAAGCATCATTTGTGTGAGGCAGCTGAGCTATCCGTGATTTAGGTGCGTTGGGTTAGGTCCGGGGATGTTTTTGTTCAGGGGCCAGTCCCTGCTCATCGAGGTACTGACAGTGAACCAAAAGAGTCCCCCTGCTGCCTCATTTAATCCACTACCATCAGCAAGGGCGGCAAATTTCTCTCCACCCACCCCCAGGGCGCTTTCTAAGCAAAGGCGGCTCTGCTCATACTTCCACTATTCCTGGAGCTTGGCTGGTGATATATATTATTGGTCTGTGCAGCTACAGTTTTCCGCTCGTACTGAGATATTTCACGTGGCAGGGCCATCGTATAAAGACTTCAACATTTATTTTTACAGCATGATCCAAATGGGTATATTTATAGCTCTTGGCAGCAACACCGTGAAAACAGACCAGCCATCTCCAAAGAAGCTATATAAATGCTGACCTCTGGTGGATATCTGTGGTACTACGGGAACTCACTATAAGCACTTGCTACATAGTGGCAGCCGAGGCCAGCACTTGGGTAATGTTTCATTTGCTTACTGATAATTCAATTCAATTACTCTGAGTCCTTTCTTCCTTGATCTAGTCATTACTGCCTACTTACACACTGTGCCACTGGATTCAAGCTATCCTGGCTGAAGAGGGGTGAAACCCCGAAACCGGTCCTAGGATGCTTGTTTCCGGTCCAGGGAGGACCTGGCTTGGCAGTTCGGGCTGGACTGTTCCCATGAGGCACAGGGTCAAGACTGATTTGCATATGGCCAGGTCTAAACTGGGGTGGCATGGTGAGCAAAAGAATGATGGATTTAACCCAGATCTCTTGACTGGGGGAGAATGTTTTCATTTGTTCTGCATTCCGTCCATCAATTGTGTGTCTTTTACTTACACAGGCACGTTCCCTAATCCAATTTCTATTCCTGAAAACAAACTCTTCCTCCATCCATCCTCTCTTAGATAAGCTGAATAAATGAAAACGTCACTCACGCAGAAGACATCCTGACCACCCTAAGCCCCTCCTGTGAACTTGGCTTAGCTAACCAACCTTTCCTAATTACTGGAGAGTGGGAGAAAGGATTTGGAGTAATGGAATTACCAGCGAGTAATAAAACCACTTCCTTGCGCCAGTCATTAACACTATGATGAATGCCAAAGCCAATGGCTAACACAAGACGACAAGCAGCACATTTTCTGCAGCAAATTAAATCAACTGTATTACAAAATATCACACCACCCATGTGGAAAACTATATATCAAACCATAGTAGTATTGGAAGAGGATATGGCCTTACGGCTAGAGGTTCGACCCCGAAGCTGGGGAACTGGTTCGAGTCTCGGCAACAACACTCAACATCCTGTGATTCTGGGCAAATCACTTAATCTCCCCCTGCCTAACAAAAAAAATAATTAATGTGTCCATCTGTAACGAAACTGGTGCTCATGTAAAGCGCTCTGATACCCGATATCTTCGGGTCGAGTTTGCGGTTTATAAAACTCTAAAGAAAAAAATAGTATCCCCCCCAAAAACATTTCACAGTCGAGTACACCACTGAAAGAAATCCCTGAGCCTGTCAGTTCAGAGAAGAGGTAAAAATGGATAAAATGAGAGGGAGCTGCCCTTGACGTAGACTAACACCTATAGAAGAATTCAGGCCCCACAGCTATCGCCCAGGCTGCCACCAATTGTGGACTGTGGCTGGAGAACGTCTATCCTACAAGCTTCCTTTTTACTAGAAACAAAACAGAGGAGTCCTAGAATTCCCTTGATCTCAAAGAAAAGATATATCCTTGGAGTTCAAAATGTCCCACCAAGTTATCTGAACACCTCCTGGATGTGACCCTAGATCCGGGAATGTGGATCAACAGGCCACTTCTGATCTGCCATCAGCTTGTGTGTCTTCCTGATACGAGGAGCTCTTAGGGAAACCAGATGCTGCTTGGCCCATGAGAAGCTCTTGGCTGCAAGCTTGGGCTAACAGCTGATGGTTGGAGAGACATTGCCATGACTTCAGATGGACTGCATCGTTGGAAGAACTGGAAGGTGGAAGAAAGCAGCATTTTGACAATTTTCTTTTCTGAGGTAAAGCTTCTGAAGTTCATATTTAGAGGATGGTAAAAATATATTCTTAAAGTTGGAAACGTGCTCTTTTGTTTATTTTTAGGGACGGTTCGTTTTCTGTCACTTAACAAATCTTCTCAGAAAACACTTCATAGCAGTGAGCATTCCAGAGGGAAAAAACCCTGAACCTGTCATTCCATAGAAGAGGCAAAAATGGATCAAGAATGTGCTGCCCATAATGCAGACCTACCCCTATCTAAGTAAGAAGTAACTGAAGCTACCCTATGCTCCTGATAGGACCACCCTGCACCGCTTCTAAATTAGGAGCGTGCGCAGCACAGAAGAACTGATGAAAATGACAGAACGAACCCCTCGGCCATAAATCTGTTTGTTTTTTTTACGAAAAATAATAGTGCCCCCCCCCCCCCCTGCAGAATGTGATAATGCACCCCATGCCTCCAATATTTAGCAAATATTCAATAATTTGGGTTGAATAGAGCCCCCTGAAAGGTTGGGGGTCCGCTGAGTGGTTGGGGGCCCCCTGCTCCCCAAAAGCTGCAGGGGCCTGTGTTACACCTCTGGAAAGGATTCAAGCCTTTCCCAGTAGGACCAAAAATCCAAAACAAGTTGTTTGGGTTCCAGTCTGGTCCCCGGCCTTCCCCGCAATGCTCACAGTGCAGGAACACAGACAGACGCCGCAGGCCTTCTGACAATGAAACTAAAAGAAACGACAGACCACACCACCCTCCTTTGTGAGCCTCTCTGGCTGTAAACCTGCAACAGTTGACAGAAATTCACAGAGAACTTCCAAAAATGGCTCTCACTAAGCTGGCAACGCTAAAAAGAAAGAAAAAACGAAATAAAGCTAAAGGACAATAGTAATAGCAATAGCTCTGGCCCCCAGGGCTAAGCATGCCCACCCCACAAAACAGGCTATAAAACGGGGCCCAGATTTACCAAGCCTTTGCGCTGTGCCTGTGTAGCGCCAGGCGACACAAGGCAATTAAAAGGCTCAAGTAAGATTTACAAAGCCACGCAAGGGGAAATATGCGCCGCCATGTGTGACTTTATAAAGACATGTAACGCGATGCAGCAGCTTGCGCTGTGTTTTACATTTCGTAGTGGTAGGCGTTCCGGGGTGGGGCAAGGGCGTTCCCATGCATCCTCCAATTGAATTTGATGCAATCCTAGATTAAGTGAAATCAGTAAACCTCAGATTTTGCAAAAATGGTAGATCAAACATGGCTTAAAGAGAAGAAATGTGGTTATTTGTCCTCGTTGCTTCCTATTTCTATGCATTATGCATCCTGCATCACACATAGAAAGAGGAAATTGTGTCCTATAATTGTTTTTGTGTAGGAAGGTATTCCTCCTCCGACTTGCTGGAATTGGCCTTCAGGCTATTCCGCTGGAACCAGTCGAAGACCATTCCCAAGCACCCCCGAATACTCTCTCCATCAAATGCCTGATCTTTTCCGCAGGTGAAGAGGAGTTGCGTGTCATCTGCGTATGACACGATCTGAGCCCCATAAGCCTCCACCAAGGGCGCCAGAGGGGACATGAAGATGTTAAACAACGTCGGGCTCAACACAGAACCCTGTGGAACTCCGACTCCCAATGGCGGCATCTCAGCGGAGCTCTGGGAAACCCAGATCGTCTGGCGGCGGCCCTCAAGAAAAGATGTAAACCATTTGAGCACCGTCCCCCTAAGACCGATGTCATGGAGCCTGGCGAGGAGCGCCACATGGGGGACGGTGTCAAAGGCCGCCGACAGATCTAACATGACAAGCATGGCCTTGCCTCCAACATCCAAAGTCTCGCGAATGACCTCCGAGACCTCCAGCAGAGCCGTTTCCGTACTTAAATTAGGACGGAATCCGGATTGGGATGGATGAAGTAGATTGTTTGTTTCTAAGAAACCAGACAAGATGCCATGCACATGTTTCTCTGTGATCTTCGCCAGAGCCGGAAGAAGAGAAATTGGCCTGTAGTTGGCCAGAACCTCGGCATCCAAACCGGGCTTTTTCAGGAGGGGGATCACCATCGCCCTTTTCCAGGTGCGTGGGACACTCCCCTCCCTCAAGGAGGCATTGAGAAGGGGTTGACCAGTGGGTTCACTATCGCCGCCATCCTGGCCAAAAATTTGGCAGGGCAGGGGTCTAGCGGCGAGCCTGATTTAAGGCTGGCCAGCAGCAACAGGGACGCATCGCTAGAAACAGATGGAAAGTCCGACAGCACAGCAACAGGCGTGGATGATGGAACGCGTCCCGCCCCGGAGCCGCAACACCCCTCCTCCGACCTCTCCAAGAAGGAGGCCTGAATCGCCTTGATCTTATCTGTAAAGAAGCTGGCAAGATCACACGCCCACGAGTCAGGTGAAACTGGAAGGGGCAAGTTGGAGCTGGGGGTCGTAAACTCCTTCACCACAGTGAAGATCTCCTTACAGGAGTTCACCGACGCCTCGATCCTCCTAGCAAGATATTCCTTCTTTGCACACAGGATGTCCCGGTGATAAGCCTTCACAGCCGACCTATAGGCGAGTTTGGCCTTCCCGTCATACTGAAGGCGCCAGGCCCGCTCAGCAACCTTACATTGGCTGCGAGCCACGCGCAGCGCCTCCGTAAACCACGGCGCAGATCGCCGTATTGCGTGGACCGGGGGGCCGCCCTTGGGGCAAGATCATTCAACCTTTCAGTCAGCCACAGCTGCAGAGCCTCAGTGTCCCGTTCCAAATCGCCCGAGAAGGGGCATGGATGATCCACAAGCGCCTGCTCCAGCATATCGGGCGTCACTCTAGGCAACGCTCTCACAGCTGGTCTGGGCAGTATGGGGGCGCTGCTGTTCGTTCGCCCGTTCTCCAACACGGAGAACCTAATCAGCCTGTGATCCGTCCAGAGCACGGGCAGGGTTTCAATATCAACAATCGGGACCGACGAAAACACTTGGTCCAGGGTATGCCCTTTCTCATGTGTAGGACCCATCACAAAAGGTACAAGGCCCAGCGGGGATGTAATATCCAGCAATTTAGTTGAGTCCGAATCGTCCGCCACGTCCAGATGGAAATTGAAGTCGCCCGCCACCACACAATGCTGTGTGGACAGCGCCAGTTCGGAAATGGCCATCTGCAGGTCATCCAAAAAGGAACCCACAGGGCCAGGCGGCCTGTATACCAGCAGCCCCTTCAGAGCCTGGCACGGGGACAGTCTGAGCGTAAAGGCAAGGGACTAGGAACCCCCGATGGAATTCAGGGGGAGAACTGAGCAGGACACGCTCTTCTTCACCACCAAAGCAACCCCGCCACCCCTTCCCTTCGCTCTGTCCTGCCGGAAGATATTATACGCCGGAGGAATGGCTGAGAAAATGTCCGGATTGGACGCCTCGCCCAACCAGGTTTCAGTCAGTAGAAGACATAATGGATTTTCCCTGACAAGGAGATCATAAATGTACAGGGCATGGCTACCTACTGACCTCGTATTGAGCAGCAGGCACAGATGTTTAACACGAGCCACTGCTGGTCGGTGGAAGGTGACAGGAGTCCACACAGGCGACCAGCCACAGCCCGGGCAACGCCGTTTACCCTTGACACGGCCCGGGAAAACAGAGCGACAAGAACAAGAAACAGTCTGCAGGGCGCGCAGCGTCGCTGAGGTGTAACAGATCATCCTCGTCCGAGGCTTACCGGGCCGCAGTCCACCGCCGCCCCGGCGCCTCCGGGCGCAGACAGGCAGGACTCCGGCATGACTCAGGCTAAGCGAAGGCGTCCACTTGCGCGTCCCGCTGAGCGGGAACAAGCCACTTTAAATAGGCGCTCCAATAAGCCCTTAGCGCGCGAGTCCGCTCCAAGATGGCGGCCGCCGCCAACATAGAGAATATAAGATGGAAGACAGACCTCAAAAGGAACTTTACGTTAAAAAGCCAGGTTGTAAGGTTCTTTCTGAAGGAAGACAAGGTGGACTAGTCTTTAAATGGAGAGGTAAAGCATTCCAACGTTTATTCGTTCCATGAATAAAACTTCTTCCACCCCAGCAGACTCGTTTAAATTTGGGAACCGTGAGATTGAAGGCTGATGTAAACATGCCCCAGGGTGTCTTCAGGGTGAATCACACTTTTATCCCTCTATGAGAGACTGGATGATAGGTTTGCTTTTAGAAGTAGAAGCAGGGCCAGAGAGGGTGACTGTCAGGGGAAGAGGTACTGCCTCATGGCATGTAATCAAGCGCTGGAGCAGGGACGTAGACAAATAGGCAATTGCCCTTGTTATATAGCAGAAATTAGCTGAATAAGCATTGACAATGCAGTGGTTCAGATATTTTTTTAGTAGTGAAATTATTTTTTAACCGTACTTCACAGGCTGCACAGGCACAGCAGACAAGCTACAAAGAACAGGTACAAGGCATGTGCCAGCAGTGCAAGGTACCCTCACGCATATGCAACAGATACAGCATGTGCAGCAGGAGAGTAAGCGACATACATAGAACAGGCAATAGCAAAGCATGCTTCCTCCTGGTCTTTTTCTCTCACACAGACACACAGAGAAAATGCAGCAGTGTAAACGATTACTACATACACAGAAATGCAGAAGCAATGTATGCTTCCTCTCTTTATATTTCTCTCTCCTTTTCTCTGTCTGAGAGACACACATACACAAACACACACACACACACACACACACACAGAACAGGGGCGGCCTTTGCAGCAAACGTGCAAGCTACATTCGCATACACACACCAGGTGCAGCATGGGGGCGCCTGACATAAGTAGACCACTAATGTCAGAGGCAAGAACACTGCATAGTGAACAGGGGCGCCATGTGCAGTAGCAGTGTAAACTACCCTCACATACACACAACAGTAGAAACACAAGCAGAAGCAATGTATGGTGTCTCGCACACACGATACAGCTTGGGGCATCTGACATACGTAGACCACTAATGCCGCAGGCAATAATAATGCAAGCTTACTCATACACACAGGCATACAAATACACACGCTGACAAATACACACCCTGACGGGGGCTGCATTTGCAGCGGCAGTCCACTTTCAACCACAAACAAAGCAGAAATAGTCCCCAGAGTAGAGAGTGATGCCAGGCCACTGTCTACAGAAGGCTTCTCTTGCACATCAGCTTTGCAGCTTCCTCCACCGATTCAGCTGGTGGAGGTACAGCTCCCAGGCCCAGGCCCAGTCAGCTTCAACCAGCACCCTACCCTGAGATCAGAAATATTACCTTTGTTCATTGACTGTCAAGGTGACATTTAGGCACTACAAAGGACATTGGCCAGAGGAGGAGGACGAAGGTGCTGGGATGGAGGCTCATGGGAGGTGGAGCACGAAACAAAGCGGCTCTACGTCCCAGTCGCAGTCCAGAAATATGCAGCATCACTACCGAAGAGTTTACTGACCCATCTAGCACTCATATCAGACACTGGAGCCACTATTGTCTCCAGTTGACCTGCCAGCCGTTGCATCCCTTCAGGCAGCACAATAATGGAGGGACTATCTTGCAACAGGAGGATGGGTTTCACAGGAGACAGGAAGTGGACGAGAAAGGATACAGTGATTCAGCTCGTTTCTGTTCCCAAAGCCCATCCTAACCTCGCTGCAACTTCTTGCACTATCTAGTAGCGCCGCCAATACACATGAAAAACATGCTTTTCCAGTTTGTGAAAAAACATTGGCACTCCCCTGGCCACATTAAGTGAGCCCTTGCATCCTTTAGATCCCAGGGCTTCTCACAATTCTGACACTTCTAGTCAATAAAAAGTGAGGAGGAACTTGTGTATCACGAGGGCCACTAATTTAGCACACTGAGTCCTTGACATCACCACAAATAAATCCTTATATCTACCAGTAATATAAATAGCTTTCGGACCGCATAACCTTAAACACAAATCATTGGGCACTAGCTAACTCTAATAATATATTTAAAATGCCATGCCCAAGAATCCCTCAGCATATCTGAACCACACACTTTGAAAAACACCTCAGTACTCCCCCTTCTCTAAAAACCTCAGCAGGTCCGGAGGTGCTAGCCAACTAAGGGCCTACCTTCCTGCTACCCTATCTGGAAAAACAGATGGACAAGATGATAAACAAGTGCCTAGCCACCTACCTCAACAACCACCACCTCCTCAACACCACTCAATCTGGATTTAGGCCCAACCACAGTACAGAGAATGCCCTCATCGCTGCCACAGACGACATCTGGATGATTATGGACAGAGGTGACATTGTGGCCCTCATCTCACTGGACCTTTCTACAGCCTTCAACACCGTCTCTCACCTCATCCTAATCCAACACCTGCATGAAGACTGCATCAAAGGACCTGCACTTCGCTGGATTTGTTCCTTCTTGACAAGCCTCACCCAGTTGGTCAGCCTGGCCCCCTTCACCTCGGATGCTGTCAACTTCATCTGCGTAGTACCACAGTCCCCTCTACTTAGCTGTCCACACTGCTCTCTGCACTATGTTTTGAGCACTCCTCTGTCTGTCCCATCACACACATAAATCACCTCCCAAATCCACACTAAGCAGCTACTAGTGTTCACAGCACTAAATCATACTCCCTTCCAAACACATATCACAGCATTACCTTCGCAAGCATCTGCCATGCTATTAGGCAATATTCATTCTACAGTTGAACTGGAGCACCTTTGCAGTAACTAAAAACATGCTCCTTCTGCATAGAAGGCCACACCAAGCAACACCCTTCTCATTCACTCATTCGTGCCCTTTCTTGCCTCCGAGGATGAGATGAGTGCTATGGGGACACAATTGTGGCAGCAAGGTGCAATTAAGTGACAATGACGTTCCTTTAAATCGTCCTCAATGTTTAAGCTAATTCCTGTTGAGCTTTTTCAGGACCAGAAAAAGCCCCAGAATAGGAGCCAGGAAGCCAAAGACCTCGATGGGATGCAGTATGTTATAAGCATCATTTCCAGTTTTGCAGATCCAGAAGTATCCATAAACTTGCAAAGAAGTAAACATGCCCCCAAGTCCGTCACACCTTCTTTAGCCCCATCAGGGATCTCACAGACCAGCATGACTAATCTCCCTGCCCTTCTGATCTCAGACTTGAAATACAGGAGGCAGGATGAACACTCCTCATGCAACTAGCGACATCCATTTCTGTAATGAATGTCATTTAGTCAGATAAAGGTGCTTCTTGGACTGCTTTGGGGCTACTAAGGTGCTGCCTCGCCTGGCTGTTAACGCTCTGAAAAGTCAATTTGGGCAGGAATGTGAACTAGCAATCTGCTCTTAACAGGCCTGTGGGACAGGTGTGGTTGCTTCATCGTGTACAGAGATGCTTTTTTTCCCTGGTCTACGCAGGTCTAAGGAAGTTCATGCCCTCTGGTGTCATTCTAACTGTAGTCATTGGAGCCTGGAACTGTCTAAGACAGCTCCATGGGCAGCCTAGAATCAAGGAGCAGCCTGGGACGTTCAAGCTTCACCTTAACTGTACATGGACAGGAAACAGCTTCCTATTGAAGCTTGGACCATATACATGCCTGCTTGTATCACATATAGAGGTATTGCCACTTCCACCCCTCACTACCTAGCAAACAAACTCAAGATATCAAGTGGGTCTAGACCTTCATGAAATGCTGAAAATCCACTGCTCGGACCTCCAACTTTCAAAAGGCAAAGACTTATGGAGCAATCGTTCTCAGCCAATTCAACTAGAATTTGGAACTCGCTACCTCCAAACCTTTGCACAACCACTTCTTTCCGGATCTTCAAAACGGACCTTGAAACGCTTCTCTTCCAAAGACATTTTTCTCAATAACACTCCTTGTCAGGCTCTCTACCAGGCATACGCCTTCACGTTTAATAACGTGACCCTGACTGTTACATGAAACTCTTGAGAGTTATAACGACCTTTCCACATTAACTCTGTAAATATGTAATATGTATTTGTGTCAGCGGCATTCAATAGCGTCTCACACTCCAGCTTGATTCAACAACTCTACAAGATAGGTATCCAGGGAATAGTCCTAAACTGGTAAAGACTTTCTGAACAACAGGACCCAAATGGTCTCTTTTGGCACCTTTCATTCAAAGAACCTTCCTCTAAGCAAGGGGGCCCCCCAAGGATTTTCCTTGAGCCTCACTCTTTTTAACATCTATGTGGCACCCCTTGCTCAATAGTCAAGTTCTGTGGTTTTCAAATACGTTCCTATGCAGATGATACCCAACTAGTCATCTCTATTAGGCATGACATAGAAAATGTCAAACATAGATTCTTCGTCTGTATGAGAAAAATTGCCACATGAATGACCTATAATTCTCTTCAGTTAAATTGAGACAAAACAGAGATCCTGCTGTTTGGAAAAACTCAGACATATTGGTCAGATGACTGGTGGCCTTCTGAGCTAGGTCCTGTGTCATCTCTCAGCATGAAGGCAAGAACTATAGGTGTCCTTCTTGATGAAAAATTGTCTATGAAGGATCAAGTTATGTCCACATGCAGTACCTGCTTTGGTACCATGCTCCTACTCAGGAAAGTATTTCAGTGGCTCCCATTAAGATCTAGGAGACCTCTTACTCGGGCTTTAATAATTATTTACCTTGACTATGGAAATGCCTTACTAATAGCGGCCAATGAGTCCCTTCTTTATAAAATACAGGTCGTTCAAAACATTGCTAGAACATTAGATTTACTAACGTTTGTGTAGAGGCTTGTGACGCGTAACCCAATTTGCAATGTGCTCATGATCCTTTATAAACAGTAGTAAAAAGGTGCTCTTTGCATTGCAGTATGCGAGTTCTGGCAAAAATCTTTAGTAAATGCACCCCTTTGCACAATTAGGTGAGCTTACAATGAATTCTACAACATGTGCACAGTCTGTACTTTCTCCCTTTGTGTCTTTACCTTGATTTCCCTCTGGGTTCCATCCAGTTTCTTGGAAAAGAAGTGCAGGATGAGCTGGAAAGAGAGGACGGGAAGAGAGGCAGGAAGAAAGCTTGCAGGAGAGTGGATGGCCCTAAACAGAGGGTGCAGGAGAAAGAAAGGGGTGCACTATGGTAACACCACGTGTAGGGCAGACATACACCTCTTCTTTGTCTTTATTTAGCATGGTTGAGATATTTGTACAGATAGTGCACAGAAATCACAGGTCACTACAAGTCATGACAGATACAGGCTTTAGCAATGTCTTTCCTGACGTCATTTATTTACAATGTGTACAAAAATTACCCTTTTTAAACAGTCCACAACGATAACACCACAATAGACCTCCACAGCCTTACAAAAAGTACAGGGAGAGTGCTTCCAGCGGTTGCAAACGAAGAGCTGTGCAAACCATGGCTCTTCAGTAAAATAGCCCCAGCGTGGTCAGGCCGAGCTAGGAGATGGCCGGAGTAATAGTGAGAACTGCAAATGTAGACAATGAGGAGCCGGGTCCACAGACAGCATGAACAGGCATGGGTGATCATCCCATTATTCAGACTGAGAAATACAAACTGAAGGAACCACCTTTGTAAGGGAGGGAATATCTGGGCATACAAATAGACATTTGTGTGTCACCGGAGCCCTGTGAAGAGTTGTGTGTGTGAATCTTTAAAACATTGTGGGGATCGGACCTGTCCTCAAAGTGGTAATAAACCCTGACACAATCAATCAATCAGGTGTCTTGTAAAGCACGACTACTCACCCAAAATGGCCTAAAGTTTCACATCCCCACAAACAACATCGCTGTGTGGACCACAAACAACATCGCTGTGTGGAACATCACGCTTCAGGGACTGGTGCCTGTAGTGTGTTTAGGTACTTTCGAGTCCATCAAACATCTTAAAGTGCAGTTATATTTGCCTTTGTCCACTGTATAACCACACCAGTATCAAGACACGTGTGGAGTTAGAACAGTAAACACATACCCCGTTAGAGTCTATGGCTGGTTCTCATATATTTAGGTATGTCATGTGTGTATGATGTGTGTGTGCATGCGTATGTGGCTTCAGTATTTGTTTGAGTGAGGCATCTGTATTGTTGAGGAACCATCTTGGTATGGGAGGGAACATCTGTATGCAGAAACAGACATTTGTGTGTCGTGTGTGTATATGCGTCTAGGTCAATCTTTAAATCTGTGAGTAGGAGGTGTGACTGTTCATGTCCATTTGTTGGAGTGATACATCTAGATTTTGGAGGATCTATCTGGGTATGGAAGGGGACATATGAGTTGGGGGCAGTAGTATATAGGATGAGGTGTTTGACAATCTGTGGTAGTCCATCCCTGTGTCTAATAGCCCATCAGTGTGTAGACGGAGCCGTCTGTGTTTGTGAAGGGCAGTGAGAAGAAGATGTGTATGTATCTAAAAGGCCAATTCATTGTTTTCTATGTTGTGATGTAATGAATACCTGTAAAGCATGAAGTATGTTGTGTGGCTTTGGTTTTCCATAAGCAGACTGGCTGTAAGACTGACTATTTACAGGCTGCTGCAACAATATTGGTTAATGTCTTTCTGTACAAACTGTGAAGACACGTCATGTTTACGTAGCCTGTAGAAAATGTAAAGCCATTGTTAATAAGTGCTATTTATGAGGATATATCAGTTTACGTTAGTGTGTGATTCTTCACAAACGGTAAGAAGTTCGCTTTGATAGTCGCAACCTTTCATACTGTAGAGATGTATAATCTATCGTCATGTGTTGACATGTGACTGTACGCTGATTACAGAGGCATGGATGGAGAACAGCATGAACTAAATGCCTACTAAAAGGTATTTAGTAACATCGTGTCACTGCACAGTTGGCACTCAGTATATACAGATATCCGTGAATGGCTACATCTTTTCCAGATATGGTCACCGGAAATGGAAGCCATAAAAGGGAAGATATTGGCATGGACAAGCGCTGGGGGCCTTGGAAGTCTGCATGTGGTGTAAAGAAGTGTTTCGCCTGCCCCAGGTCACAGCTGATGTACATGCCTACTGTATTCCAGAGAGCTTACCACGGCCATTCTGCCACAAAAACACCAGATCCTACTTTTCTGCAATTCGTGAACGGGCAAGGCTGGTGTTGCATCGTCTGTTATTTAACAGAAATGAAATCTCTTCCAACCTTGAGGAGAGCCTGGCTTGTAAACATCATACAGATTATAAACGCTTGGAGTGCTTTGGGCTGTCTAATGTCAGCTACAGGATGTTGCCCTGGTGCTCACTGTCTTCATGAACATGACCTGATAAGGAGGTTTGGGAGTGTCTGAAATCTCAGCCATGGAAAGTGATTGACTGGAAGCTGCTGCCTGCCCTGTAAAGCGGATGAGGCCTGCCGGTCTGCCTTTTGGGGAAGTGCTTTGCCAAATAGGGCTGCAGGCTTTCTCTGTTAATACTTGTCTCTGCCCTGAAGGTCTTTGTAGATGAAAAGTAAGAGAACCCGCTCAAAGGGGACAGTAGGGGAGAGGCGCTCTCGCCCTTGGAGGGCTGCACGGAAGTTCTGTCTCCCACTGTAGTCTCACCCAGGGTGGGGCACAGATGTGGAGAGTGGTCTCTCACTGTAGAGGTGTGGTGGATGCAGCGCACTCTCCTTTGAGAGGGGTTGGAATCCCCTGAGTTACTCATGTCCTATCACCCTACAGGAGGTAGCGCCTCAGACAGTTTCAGGGAAGGCGCTTCCCCTCGACTATGACCATGAGTCTGGGTTCTTCCTTCTACATCATCGCTTCCTCCTCCATTGATGAGTGCGAGCTCTCAGGCGGCCTCTCTGCCTTCTCCTCTTCGTCCTTTTCCACCATCCTGCTGGGCAGGTCACTGGGCACCGTCCCCAGCACTTTGGCGCTGTGCTCCTGGGCCTTGGCCCGCAGGGCGGCGATGCTGTGCTCCCTCATCTCCTCCTTGGAGATGGGAGCTGTGGTGTTGGACGTCCTCTCCTCCTGCTCGTCTTTGTTGGGTTTGGTGAGGGAAGGGTGCTCTGTCTCGGGTTTTCTTCCCGTCTCCACTGCCGCCTCCAGAGACTTTTTGTGCATCCCTGAAAAGAATTGTTGGTATTCTGGTTTAGAAAAGCGCCTGGTCATTGGAAAGCCATCCTGAACTGAAAATAGCAAAGATAAAGAGAGGCCGGCATTAAGGGAGAGCAGAAACACTCACACAGCAGTCAGAGCGAGAGGAGAGCTGGATAGTATGGATTCAGAGAAGGATCAAAACAGAGAAAGGACACTGAGAGAAGAGGCAGTTCAAGCTTAGGCTGAACTTTACACACAACATGGTGTCAGAGAAGGAGCGAAACATAGAGAGGACAATAAAAGAGAGGAGGCAGTTAAAATCCAGGCTGAACTTTACGCACACGATGGAGTCAGAGAAGGCACGAAAGAGAGAAGGGACACTGAGAGAAGAGGCAGTTCAAGACTAAGTTAAACTCTGCACACAGCATGGAGCTAGAGAAGGCGCGAAACAGAGAAGGGACATTGATAGAGGAGGCAGATGAAGCCTAAGCTAAACTTCACACACAACATGGAGTCAGAGAAAGAGCACGACAGAGAAAGGACACTGAGAGAAGAGGAAGTTGAAACCTAGGATAAACTTTACACACAACATGGAGTCGAAGAAGGTGCGAAATACAGAAAGGGCAATGAGAAAATAGGTTATTTAAAGCTAGCATAAACTTTGCACACAGCATGGTAGCAGAGAAGGTACGAAAAAGAGAAAGGACACTGAGAAAAGAGACAATTCAAACCTATGCTAAACTTTACACACAGCATGGGGTCAGAGAATGCGCAACACAGAGTAAGGGCACACAAAGGCATGTCAAAATCAAATCTTGGCAAATCAGCACATACAGCATGGAGTCAGAGAATGCACAAAACAGAGAAAGGACATTGAGATAAGAGGAACTTCAAACCTAGGTTAAACATTACACACAGCGTGGAGTGGAAAGGGATTAGAGTGCAGACATAATATACAGAACAGAGCAACATAAAGGGGAGGGAGAACTAAGGGGTGGGAACAAGAAAAGAAATATGGAAAGAAGAGATGAAATGGCAGATAAATAAGAGTTCAGAGAAAAATAAAAGGAGACAAATACAGTAAGGGAAGGGGCAATGTAAATGCAGAGATAGTTGGCAAACCGTGGGAAAGAGCACACATATAAAGGGAAAAGGGAAAATTGGGAAACGGGGAGAGCAGGAAAATTGTGAGAGAAAGAAATCTAGGTGGGTCATTTGGAGAGGTAGTGTGGTTTATAGAGCCGGAGCATGTGGATAGGTGGGGTAGTCTGGAAAGATGGTGAGATTTGGAGAGGTAGCAATGTTTGGAAAGGCAGGGCATGGGAGAAATCGATTATTTGAGAACTAGGACATTTAGGGATGTAGGCTATTTTGAGAGGTAGATTAACTGGAGAAGTGAGATATTTGGAGCAGTGAGGTATTCAGTGAGAAGTGACATTTGTTGAGGCAGAGCTTTGAAGAAGTGGGGTGGTTTGGAATGGTAGCTATGTTTAGGGAGCTGAGGCATTTGTATGAGGTAGGCTATCAGAGAGGAGCATTTAGAGACATGAAGCATTTGAAGATGTTGCTATTTAGGGAGGTGGGGCAATTACAGAATTAGGGTATTTGTAAAGGAGTTGTTGCTTAGGCAGATGAGGCATTTGTATGAGGTAGGATGTTTGTTAGGTGGACCTCTGGAGGCAAGGGCTATTTGGAGTGCTGGGGTAATTGGAAAGGTGGATCTAAAGGGGGGGTCACTTGGTGAGATAGGATATCTGGAGATATAGGATGTTTTGAGATGTGGGCATTTAGAGAACATAAGTATTTGAAGAAGTTAGAGTATCTAGAATGGTGAGTTATTAAGAGGGTGAAATATTTGAATAGATGGGATATTTAAAGAAGTGTGAATGTGGAGAGCTGGGTATTTTTGAGACGTGAAAAGGTGAGAGGTCTAGAGGAGAACGTGAAACATAAATTAGTGAAGAAAAATACAGAAATGAGAGAATCTACAGACAATGGAAGGAAAAAGAATAGAAAAACATCCTAGATTGCAATATAGTGGGAGATGTTTGGGGAAGATCAAGAGAGAACTGAGAGCTAAAGAATGGTACAGATTTAGTAGGGCTTCACAGGATGGGAAATGGTAGATAGGTGAAAACAAAGGCTAAGATAGGCAAATGGGTTGAGCAAACACCACATAGATCTTTATGTAACCTGCAGGTCACATGTTTGAATCCCCATAGCTTTGTTTCAGCCTATTTTGCTTCTTTGACCAAAGAATAAGCACCATTACAGTTGGGTAATTGTAACACACATTAGTACAGAGTCAAGACAAGTCAGTGTGTGGAGTGTACAACTAAGCAAAAGATGAATCTCTTTAACACTACAGATTATGCATGTATGAATATGGCATTTTGCAGAGTGCTGTACATCATCAAAGACACACATGAAGTCAACAAGAAAGAGAAGAGAAAGTTGGGTTGTGGATGGTTAATGCAATGTGATGCAGTGATCTTTAAAGAGGTGAGCTTTCATCTCTTTCTTAAATTGAAGCAGCAGCTGGTGCGATCCTGAAAGATACTGGGATGTTGTACCAGATCCTAGGTGCATGGATGGAAAAGGCCTGCCCTTTGTTTCTTCTTTTTTACACTTCTTAGTCTGCAGTTTGGTGTTGTTCTGGCTGCAGGTGAACCATTATCGACAGAGAAGGTAAGCTTGTCTGCAATGATAAGTTGGAGTGCTGGTCATGACAGCTTTGTAAATGATGCAGCTGTTTTTGAAGATGGTGCGGGCCGGAAAGGGGAGTCCATGGAGTTCTATCAAGATGGGGGTGATGTAATCACATTTCTTCAGGCCCTGGATAAGACAAGCTGTCGTGTGTAAGATGCCCCTTAAGGGTGCCAGTGTGTGGTCTGGAGGTCATGGAATAGATCATTACCACCCTCCAGATGTGAGAATGAAGGGCTTGAACAGCAGTTCCGAAGTCGCTTTCTGGAAGAAATCATCTGACTTTCTTTAGAAGAGAAAGCTGGTACGAGGCAATCTTTGATTTTTTGGCAATGTGTTGCTTTATGGTGAGGTTTGTGTCTAGGGTGAATCAAAGTGACTTGGCATTCAGTGAAAGGTAGAGTTTGAAGGCATCAAGATATATATCATTGAGTCAGGTTTGTACAGTATATTGTTTATAGTTCTTAGCAAATAATTGGGATTCTGTCTTGGTTGTGTTGAGCTTCAGGTTGGTGCTGGACATCCAAGTATGGATTATATGCAAGCAGTGTGTGAGGCACGGAGTGTCTCAATCAATCAATCAATCCATTAATCAGTCATTTATAGTGTGCAGAAAATCACCCATGAGGTTCTCGAGGCGCTGGATCTGTTCGCTGCAGCGAGGAAGTTGTTTATTCAAACAGCCAGGTCTTTAGATCTCTTCTGAATTGTTGAAGTGACGGTGCTGTCCTGAGGTGCAGGGGGGGATTGTTCCAAGCCTTGGCTGCCAGGTGCGAGAAGGAGTTTCCTCCGCTGTTGGCTCACCGGGTCCGTGGGGTGTTTGCAATCGAGAGGGAGGCTGAACGGAGACGTCTGACGGTTAGTGGAAGGTTTGTTGATGTCAGCTGATCCTTCATTTTGCAGAGCCTTGTAGGCATGGGTCGGCATCTTGAACTGGCATCTCTTCTGTATCATGAGCCAGTTTAGTGTATTGGGAGCCAGTGTCTGAAGTAGAGGAGACCTTAAAGTAAAGTTGTGTATCATCTACATATTTGTGAGTCTTGACGCTATCTGTGAGTAGAGCACCAAGCGGCTCCATGTATAGGTTAAAGATGAGAGGAGACAGTATGGACCCATGGGGGACTCCATAAGTGATAGGGATCTTTGTGACCTTGAGGTGCCCATGCGAACAAACTGGTGTCGGTTGGAAAAGTAGAAGGAGAATCCTTGAAGGACACAGATTGGGGAACACAAAGAATAGGGTGATGAGAGAAATATATAGAGACCTGCGTGTGAGTTCAGTATGCAGAACCTATTGAAAAGGAATGCAACAACACTGCCAAATGGGATCGCATGCTGGACCAAGGTCCAGAGGGTACCAGGTCTAGGGATGGAAAGGAGGCGAAAAGTGTCACTGGATAAAGCAAATGATGAGCAAACATCCGAAGTACTCTGGGCTTTGCTGAAGATGTCCTCTTACTGCCCCTGTTCTATGAGATATAGTTATGCAACTAAGGGAATAGACAAAATCAACAGAAAGCACCCAGATAAAGCATACAGCTACCCTTGAGTAATCAAAATAAACACATGGCAACAAAACAAGAACCAGTAATAACAACAGGGTAAGGGGAAAACGAACCAGTCAACACCCAGAAATAAGAGGCACTAACACCAGCAAACACCTCAAGGGAAGATACAAAGCCACCAGTTACTACTAATGAAAACACCAACACCATCATGTATCACTGGATAACAAGAACAAGTAAGAACTGCCAGGAAAGAGACTAAAACACAGTAAGCACTGACATTGTAGCGCTGCAAGCACCATGTAATGCCGCCAGGGAAAAATAACCTCCAGCAAGCACCTCCATAGAAGAAAGAGAAGCAACTACAACATCACAGGAAATAACGGAGGCAGTACCAAACAGCCACGAGGCAGAGACACAAGGACCACTGAGGTATCCCAGGAAACTTATACAAGTTTTAGTAAGCATCTCTAAGTTAGAAAAATAACCATGAGCAGGTACCATCAGTGAATATCATAAACAACCCTAGGTAACAAGATAAATTCAGGCAACCTCTTACAGAGTAGAAAAGCATCAACAATCATTAACAGAGAGGCACAATAATTACAGCACACAAGCTCAGAGAAGAAACTCAAGCACTCTCTATAATGCCAGGCAAAGCCCACAGGACCATCCAACAACAACAGGTAAGAGCCGGAAAACCAGCAAGCACTCCCAGGGAACATTATATACTCTAATAGGCATCCCAAGTGAAGAATGCAAGCACCGTCTTTAGCAAACATTCCCAGGAGAAAACTCAAGCTCCAGCCACCACTGTAAGGGAAAAAACACAAGATCCGGCAATGTAACTAGTTTGGAGACACAGTCCCTAACCTGCATCACCAGGAAAGAGCATTAGCTCTATCAACAGTTTAGGGATAAAAAGCATGCTTCATCATGCTTCCACAGGCAAAAGGTGCAAGTTTCAGTATGCACCAAAAGCTCTAACAAATGTCCCCAGGCCAAAAAAGCAAGCTCCCAGATACAGAACGGAAGTTCCAACACACAATAACAATGAAAACAAACACTGCAACAAATATTATCACAGAAAAATACGTGCTACAGCAACACTAAAAGCGGTGAAGAGCTTCCTCCCTCCCCGCGAGCACCATATGGAAGAATACAAACTCCATAAAAAACAACCCCAGTGAAAAGACCACAAGCTTCAGAAAACATTACACAAGTAAGAGACACAGGTCTCGGAAATGACCGATTCTAGCCAACAACCACAGTGAAGAACACAAGCTGCAGCTGGCACTTATAAGGGGGAACAGAATTTAATAAACACCTGTTGGGAAAACAGAAGCTCAGCAAGTACCCCAGTGAAAAAGTACAACTCCGAGAAAACACAAGCGGCAGTAGCCACTTCCCCCACAATACTGCAATCAGACACAAAAAACAGAACTCGGTCTGCAGAAAAATCCCTTGAGATAAACCTGTGAGCTCCAGCTCACATCTTTATTAAAAAAAAATCAAGCTCCAGCATAAAAACACAGAGGAAACCACAAGCCACATCACGTACCCACAGACGAGGACACAAGCCCCAGCAAAAATCATCACTGGAAAAAAGGTTCAACAAGCGAAATCTCCACAAAAGAGCACAATCTCCTGAGACTACTGAGGGAAGAGAAACACACCCCAGCAAGCACCTCCATTGAAAAATACTATCTCTAGCGAGCACCCCAGCAAAAAAAAACAATTCTGAAAATAAGATCACCGGTGAAAGGCAATTAACAGTTACTAATCTCAGATTTAAAAAAAAAAAACAAGATCAAGCAAGAACCCACAGGGATGAACATACAGATCTACAAACAACCCCTGGGGAAAACATAATCTCTATCAAGCACTCCAGCAAAGAGCCAAAAGACCAGCAAAGCCTCAATGAATGAACACTGCACTCTTTGCACACTCCCTGGGTGACTAGAAATCCATTTAAACAAATGCCCCACAGAGGAGTATGAGTGTCAGCAAGCTAATCCTTGCATCCAGGAGAAGGGTAAGTCCGGTATTAGGCTGAGAGAATTATGACTAAGAAAGGAAGACCCAACACCAACGACCACTGAGCAGTGCTTGTTACTGTTAATGTGGAGCGAATGCTTCGGCCATTTCCGCTACAGCGTGCACGATGGGCCACTAATGCCTTTGCCCTTGTGTGGCTGTGAATGAATTAAAAAACATAAAGGAGAAAGAAAGACCCTAAGTGGTGTCTTGTCAGGCGAGAAAGGAAGACCGAGAGTGCAGAGTGAGTGGTAGGAGTGGGGATCTTCCGGTGGATCCCCACCGAGACCAGGAAGACGGTCACCCAGGCCCTCGTCACCAGCCGTCTGGACTACGGCAACTCCCTCTACGCCGGAACCACCGCCAAACTCCAGAAAAGACTTCAGCGGATCCAGAACGCCTCAGCACGACTCATCCTGGACATCCCCCGTCGCAGCCACATCTCCGGACACCTGAGAGACCTGCACTGGCTCCCGGTCACCAAGAGAATCACCTTCCGCCTCCTCACCCACGCACACAAAGCCCTACACAACCAAGGCCCAGGATACCTCAACAGCCGCCTCAACTTCTACGCTCCCAAATGCCAGCTTCGATCGACCGGCCACGCCCTCGCCACCGTCCCCCGCATCCGAAGAGCCACCACAGGGGGACGGTCCTTCTCCTTCCTCACCGCCAGGACGTGGAACTCCCTCCCGACCCACCTCCGCCTGACCCAGGACCACCTCGCCTTCAGGAAGCAACTCAAGACCTGGCTGTTCGAGCAGTAGCGGACCCCTCTCCCCTAGCGCCTTGAGACCCTCTGGGTGAGTAGTGCGCTATATAAATGCTTTGATTGATTGATTGATTAGGAGGTAGTGGGAGGGGGAGTAAGCAAAAAGAAAAAGACTGGAAGGAACAAAGGAAGATAAACTGAGGTGGGAAACAGAAGAAGGCAGATCTGAAGGTGAGGTGTGAAAGACAATATGTTGGTTAAAGAGCCACAGAGAGGCAGACTAAAGGGGCAGGAATGAGAGAAAATGTAGGCAATACGGAGACAGTATCAAAGGGATGTATGTGATGATGGGGCATGTAATTATGTGGAAATGATGCTGAATGTTATTTTTATTGTTTGCACAAAGATATAACTTTTATCATTCTGTTTTTCTTAATATTTGCAGTTTACTATAAAACATTTGTGGTTTTTGCCGGCGTTTGTATCAAAGGGGACCAATTAAATGAATGGCTGAAAGGACGATGATAAAAGCACCAGCAAACACTCCAGGCAAGAGAACAAGCTCAAGCAAGAAACTCTAGAGAAGAACACAAGTGGCAGCAAACAACCCGGAGAAAACATGAGCTCAAGCATGCTCCCCCAGAGAAGAACACAAACTGCAGCAAACATACATGGGAAAACTATTATCTCCAGCACACACCCCTAGAGAAGAACACAAGCTGCAGCAAATATACCTGGGTAAAATGTTAGCTCCAGCACACGTCCCCAGAGAAGAACACAAGCTGCAGCAAACAAACCTGGGAGAAACATTAGCTCCAGCATACACCCCCAGAGAAGAACACAAACTGCAGCAAACATACCTGGGAGAAACATTATCTCCAGTACACACCCCTAGAGAAGAACACAAGCTGCAGCAAACATACCTGGGAAAAACATTAGCTCCAGCATACACCCACAGAGAAGAACACAAGTTGCAGGAAACAAACCTGGGGAAAACATTAGCTCCAGCATAAACACCCAGAGAAGAACACTAGCTGCAGCAGACATACCTGGGGAAAAACTTTAGCTCCAGCATACACCCCAGAAAAAAACATAAGCTGCAGCAAACATACCTGGGAGAAACATTAGCTCCAGTATACACACCCATAGAAGAGCACAAGCTACAGCAAACATACCTGAGAGAAACATTAGCTCCAGCATACACCCCAGAAAATAGCAAAAGCTGCAGCAAACACGTGGGAGAAACATTAGCTCCAGCATACACCCCAGAAAACAGCACAAGCTGCAGCAAACATACCTGAGAGAAACATTAGCTCCAGCACACACTCCCGGAGAAATGCAAAGGCTGCAGCAAACCTACCTGGGAGAAGCATTAGCTCCAGCATACACCTCCAGAGAAGAACCCAAGCTGCAGCAAACATACCTGGGAGAAACATTATCTCCACCATACATCAACAGAGAAGAGCACAAGCTGCAGCAAACATGCCTGGGAGAAACATTAGATCAAAAATACACTCCCAGAGAAGAACACAAGCTGAAGCAAACATACCTGAGAGAAACATTTGCTCCGACATACACCCCCAGAGAAGAATACAAGCTGAAGAACATATACCTGGGAGAAACATTAGCCTCATTCTACAACCCCAGAGAAGAATTCAAGCTATAGCCCCTATCTCTATACCCCACCACCATTCCTTGGAAAAATCGTAAGCTCCTGAAAACATTCTGGGGAAAACATAAGCTATAGCTAAGACACCCAAAGAAGAACAGAGAATCCACCAGATTTACCCTACGAAAAATAAATGATCAACATATCCATGGAGAAAAACATACGCTCCAGCAAGCATTCTCAGAAAAGAACACAAGCAGGGCTAGGCTGGAAATCCAAATAAGCCCCAGAAAAAATGGTCTAACCAGTACCACACTGTGGGAGGCCACATTTCGAAAGGGGGCATGCATGTGTCATGGCAATCTATCCAGCAGCCCCTATCATACAATGTGCCGGTGTTGCAAATAGTCAGCCCAAGCCCTGAAAACAAACTTCAGAATACATCCCAGGGAAAACACAAGCTCCAGCAAATATCCCTAGGAAAAAAACATAAGTTCCAGCAAACATCAATGGGAAAAATAGAACCATAACCACGAAAACAAACTCCAGAAAACATCCCCAAAGAAAAGCACATATTTAAGGAAACACCACAGGGAAACCCACCTACTCCAGGAAACAAGAAATATAAGCTCCAGCTAACATCTAATGGCAAGAATAGAATACACATTAGGAACACCACAGGGTGAACTCAAGCTCAAAAAATCACCGCTGGAGAAGAACACTAAGTGTTGCAAGCTCCCACAGTGATGAGAAAAATGTCCATCAAACACCCTGGGGAAATAACACAAGCTTTAGCAAACACCCCATAGAGAAACACGGGATCGGGCAACCTCAGCCAGGGAAGAATACATGATTTAGCGGGAACCTCTAGTTCTAAGAATCAGAAAAGCTCCAACATGCACGAAAGAATACAGCCTCTAGCAAGAATTTCCGTGGAAGATATAGGCTACAAGAATCACCCCAGGAAAGTTAAAACCTTCACAAAAAGACACACCCAGAAAAGAGACGAATAAGCTTCCAGGGAAGAGGAAACACTGCTGACAGAACCAGTCAGAAAACATGTAAAATCAGGTAAGAATACATGCTCCAGGTAACTCCACGTAGTGGAAAAGTTCAAACAAACAACCTCAAGAAAGATCAGACATGCCAACTCCAGAAATCACTCATGTGACGACATACACAAAAAAAATTCAAGGAAGAATGAAAAATTCCAGCAATCGCTGTGATGAATCCCAGAAATATGGGCTAGAAGGACAACTATCCGGCTTTTAGGGAAATTAGCTGAGAAAAGAAATTGGTTCCTACAGTGTTCGTTTGACTCACCATCGCGTTCGTCTTTCGCTTTACCTGTGTAAGGCACCTCACAGCTGCCTTAAATTAAAGAAGCGCTCACCTTTTCTTTTTAAGCGACACGCTGTATGGTTGTAAATTCGATGTATAAGTACATAAGTGCAACGCAACTCTTAATTTGGCCTCTAGGTGGCACTCATGTTCCGCCATTAGAATTTAGAAGAACGAATGGCAAGTTGTTCGAGTGACCACCTATGGTGAGAAGAGGGACGCAGAGCCCTAGTTAATCCTGCCCGGGGCTGACGCTCCAAACCTATTTCTCCCTGGTGGTGGGCCCGGCTTTATGGCTGCAACTGTAAGAGCCGCATTGCGGAGTTAACGAGGGAGCGTCCAGTCTTCGAGGTCCATCGAGGCCTATCGCCACAGCAGACACGAAAAGCGCCATATCCTGAAAAGAAACGGTCAGCGAAGACTCTTACCGAGTAGCCAGGGGGCGCAGGACTCCATGATGCCGTCCTTGGCGGACTTGAGGATGGATTCCGGCAGCGGGATGGAGTGGCGCACCATCGCCCCGTACAGGCCGTACTCCGCCATGACGCTACTCCGGCCCCAGCACTTTTCCCGCTTCCTCCACTTGGCACGGCGGTTCTGGAACCAGACCTGTAGGAACAGCAAAAGAGGCGCGGGGTTACACTAGGGGGGAATAGGGGTGTCCGAGCGCGAGGCAGGGAGATCCGAAGGGATGAAAAGGAGACACGGTGACGATAGGAGTCTGAAAGACGCAGAGAGCGAAGAGGGCTGGGGGAGGCAGGGAGCTGTGAGGTCCTTACAGAGATATGAAGAAGAGACGAAATGGCGCAGAGGTAGAGAGAGAAGAGGCCCAGATTGGAGGTACCCTGGACAGAAGAGGAAGCGTTTGGAGAGAGAAGGGAGAGATGAGGGATTTTGGGAAGGATGATGACATGCATGCGGCACCAGAATGGGTGTGTAAATGAGTACTCGAATGTCATAGTCCTTGTGTGATCCCGAGTAACACGGGGAGACACAATGTCAAGTGCTTACTAAGGTTCTGTAGAGGGACAGCACCTCTCCTCTTCCAAGAACCTGCAAGGGTGAGATTCCACCTCTCGGGTAGAGCACCCTTCTCAAACGTGGAAGGTTTTTTAGGGTGCAAGCAGGGAGACACCTAAGGTTACCCCCATTTACTCTCTTGTAGAGAAAGACTTGCTTTTCATCCCCTCTAGGCATCCGTAATCCGTCTTCGCAGCTGGTGTAGGTGTTACGCCACCCAGCCCAGAACACTGATCATTGGACCCTGACTACCCATAATATTTAATGTCAAAATGTGGGGCAGAGTGAGGACGCTGAACAGGAAGGAGGTGAAGGAGGAAGTTCTAAAGGCACTGATGTCACCCCTGGCGCCATAGCCACGTTTCTATCATATGTAACAAGAGGCCAATCAGATAGGCAGGAACTAGACCCTTCCCAACTACAGTAACGACAAGCCGCCACTAGTTCATGTTCATTTATGAGTTGGAGCACCCCAACAGGACTCTGACAGGCCTTCTGGCCCTGAAAAATTAGCCTGTCAGACATTATTGTGCATTACATCTAGAACTCCAACTGACAGCCCAAGGCATCATTTCTGAGCTTTTTCAACCGCTGTTAGTGTCCGCCGGCCATATCCATGAAGCCCATCCCCATCCACGTGCCTTCTTTACGGCCGACGCAAGTAGGACCACTCGAACACTTGACCCCATCTCAAGAATCTTCACTGGATCCCTATTCTGGCGCACAATAGTCTCAAATAAGTTTTATTATTTACAAGACGAGCCCTTCCTGCAAAACACACTTCCTAGCTGAATACGGTCTCACTATCTGGCCAACCACCGCGCTGCACCACATGCAGCACAAACTTACTGAACATGGAGATACTGAGAACAAAGTAAGAATAAAATGAGAAAATACGCTTCCATCTACTTTATCCCTGAAATATGGAACCACCTGTCTCTGTACCTGAAAATGGTCTCCATGCTTCTGTCCATAAGGGAAGATATAGAAACCTCCCGCTTCTCCCAGTACCTCTACTAACCTGCAGTGCTTCCTCCAAGTTCCAGCCATCCTTTTGCTTCTTCTGGCTCTAGTTTCCTGTGTGAAGATGTGAGCACCTTCTCCCTGTATACTTGTCCACGGGGGTTATTTACTTAGCATTTCATTTGGAGGAGTTAAACGCAGTACCCCTGCCATCAAACTGATGGAGCATCTGCAGGGCCGAGATATAGCGCTGGTGGTGCCTGGTGTGACAGTCTATTTTGGCGCCACTCCTCCCATGAACACCTCCTCGGATTCCCTCACTACCACCCGGCAAAAGTGCTACTCATCTCTTCATAGCCCCTCTCTTAAATACATTTCATTATTTTTAAAGCGCTGGTAAAGGCTAGCTTTACTAATCCACACAGCTATCCACATAAAATACAGATCTGTTCTTTGCAGCAGGCATATTAATCTTCTGGGCTACTTTATGGTGAGTCGAAAAACACGGCCTCTTGAAAAAACTCTAGCACTAACATTAATCATAAGAGTTATCTTGACATTTTTATTGCTGCCTGAAAGCTGGTCCCACAAGTAACTGCAGCAGGTGCTTTCAAAGCCTGGCAGTCCTGAACAGAACACATTTTTTTTAATTTTAAATGACCCACAAGCACCCGGAGAGAACACTTTCAGGGTGTCAGGGTTATCAATTTTTTGCTTTTCAAAACAAACACCCACTTTGATACTAGGTTTATGATTTACAAGCTCAAATATTAATTTGTCACCTATTTCTCCACTTTGTCTGTCTCTTCTCAGTTTGTAGACTCCTGCATGGCGTTCACGTTATCTCTGGCTTATTTACAACGCTGCCTTAGGACATTTCACATGCCATCCAGATGTTACATACTAATACCAGGTTAGATCAGGATACCTCCTCTGCTATGTTGTACTCATTTTAACTCATCTCATTTAGCAGGTGTTACCCTCTTAGTAATTATAATTGCTCTCTTTAATCTCATTAAAATCTTTGATTCCATCATACTTCAGAATTAGAAAAAAAGACTTCATTAGTGGTTTCCTAATTTCTGATATATTCTAAAACACATGTACAGTTAATTTACAGGTATTTCAATGTTGTTATTTTATGAAAAATTACACTCTACAGCCTTTCCTTTCACACTCCATGTAACTAACCAAGATTGTCACATCAGGCCTCAAAAAATCATTAAAATGTGACTAGACCTGCAGGTCTAGTAACTTGAATAATCTACTCGACCTAACTGTAATATACTTGACCCATAAACTGGTGTCAGATGTCATCCTAGGCAAGTATTTTATTTTGCCGAGCCACCTTTTTCTTCATTAGCACATATTAAAGCACCTTCCTATATGTGAGTTCAACATTCCTGCAGTATAAAAACCCTACTTGGGTGGATTTAATGGACTGCATGCATAATAAGAATCTAGCCCACATATAAGGAACCCATGACCCCTGACTTGCCTCTCAGTTCAATAATAGCATTGCCTTCTTGGCAGGGGCAGGAATGTTTTTCAGTTCATCTTTAAAAACTCACTTTTAATAAATATATTACTAAAGCATGAGGTGGTAGTGCACTGTCATTTACAGACAGCACATTTTCCATTGAAATGGCCAAAATGTTCCCACTGACATGCAGTTTTACTTATAAAACTATAGAGTAAAAACAATAATCTGTGGAAATTGGGCTGAGCAAACATATTTTAATTTGCTCATCACCAAGTAAAGTGTTCCGATTTATTTTCATCCTATTAAAAATTATTTTTTCATCACAAAACAAGGGCTTTCATAACTACTGAAATGTATTTTGAAATGTTTGTACAGTTTACGTTTTAGCTATTTAAATGTGTGTTAGAATAAAACATGACAGCCTTTCATTTTACACTTTTTGTATAGCACGTTTGTCAGACAGCTCAATTTACAAAATCCTCGAACTTTGCAGGAAGAGAAAGAAAAGTAACTGTAGATGTAAACTGACTTTTGACATCTGTCTCTGAACACAGAATAAACGTGATAAAAACAAGATGTTAACCTATTTTTAATGCTCTTTCACTTTGTGAGTTAACAGAACACCAGTTGGTTTTCAGCTCTCCAGAAAGGGTGAGTAGGTTCTAAATATAGCTCGCCCTGAAAAAAAGCTGACTCGCCATAGCGAGTGGTAGATTTCTCCAGGCCTGCACATAGTTCACTTTGAAAACTTCACTCACTTTGCTGTCAGAGAATGAAGCGTAAACATCAATCCTCATGTTATGAAAAAAATGCAGTAATTTATCAGAAGACACAGCCTGTCATTAGACCTCTGTCTTTTAAGCACAGCAAATGTGACAAGATAAATGCAAAATGTGAAGGCACCTTTATTGCGCTTTCTTGACCCACCACAAATCTGCTGGGGGCCCACCAGTGGATCGTGACCCACAGTTTGGGAAACACTGAGCTGGGAGAAATTTTTTTTGGGTGTAAATTCAGCAAATTATGCATCAGGTTATGGAACATGTGTCAAATGTGTCAAATCCATAATTATGCGGCAAATGCCATGGCAGCAAAAAAACATCATTCTAGTGGCCCTGTCATAAAATAACAGTTTGCAATTTGCAGTAGACATAGCACATTATCGAATCACACAGCCAATAACTGCACCTTACGAGTAGGCGGAGCCATTGTCCTGGCGATAAGGAAGTGTGGCTCTAGGAGTGTAATAGTTTGCATGATTTGGCATTTGGGGGCTAAGTAACTACACTGAAAATATTTCTTGTATACATTTTGGGGGAAACCTTATGAACAGTTTGCCCAATATGAAATGTATACTCTGTTGCTTACTGTATCTCTACCGAAAGTAGGTAAAATCGCTACACGAACACGTATACAAATTGATAAATGACTGCAGTATCGGCTCTTGTATCCATAGGGAAAAGAGTGAGGCGGGCTCCACGCTTTTCAGTTACCTTCACATTGACTCCGTTTAAGAATTGATTGCTATCTGATAATTCCTGCATCTTTTGTCATAGTGGCCTACATGTGTGGTGCCAAAGACAAACACCAGGTGACATTCTTACAAAAGAAATAATAAACAGTACGGTAGGCAGCAGTGACACACACATTCCTTTTTGTCTGTTAAAGGAACTTGTTCAGAGATCAGTTACTCTACCTCTGACAGAGATAGGTACATACTGTGCAGAGTAGTGCAGCCACATATATAGTCGGGGGTCAAAGTGAAGGGTTGAGAGCACACACCAAACGAGAGAGCACGAAGTACAGAACAAGAGAAACGAGATGGGCAGGGGTCGAGCTTGAGGACTGTAGTACATAGTTCTGTAGTACCAGAGACTGAGCAGTCACGCAGGGTGGACAGTCTACAGTGCAGGAGAGAGGAGGTCTGCAGTAAAGCAGGAACGAGATAAATAGTACAGATGAGAGGTCAGCACAAGAGGGAGAGATCACAAAGTACAGCAGAGAAGGGGTGCATAGTACAGGCAAGATAGTGCCTATAGATCTATAGCACAGGAGGGAGCAGGTTGTACAATATTAGGTGAGGGTATCTCTAAGCAGAGGCAACAGAGAAAGGGAGTCTGGCATAGGAATTAAGAAACCTTAAGTACAGTTCCTATGGAATCTACTAAGTTAGCTATAGCATAGGACAGAGAGGCGACTATGTTACAGGGAAGAGAAGATTTATGGTACAGGAGGGAGACTTCAACAACACAAGGGAGGTTATAACAATAATATAGGAGAGAATATACTGTAAATGAGCGGTCTGGGCTATGGCACCTGAGATAGAGGGCTACAGAATAAGGATGCCGGCAGCTCGAGACGCAGAGGGTTCACAGTACAGGCCAGAGGGGCAGACACAGCAGAAATTATTACAGTGTCTAGCAGAGAGGGAATTGATTCTATTGCAGCGGTGAGATGGGTATGCGGTACAAGAGAGTAGAGGTTACGTAGCGCAGGAGAGAAACCTCTATCGTACAGGATGGTGGAGGGGATAGCAGCGTTTAAGTGAGAAAAGTCTAAGGTACATGATAAATATGGTCTACTGTGCAGGAGAAGGGGACCGTCAGTACAGGAGAGGAGCTTTAGTACAGACTAATGGCCACAGTTCATGAGAAAGGGTATATCCGAGTAGGTCTGCAGCACGGGCGAGACTGGTTTAGAGCCTGTGGGGGGTGTAGTGCCCAAAAGAGTACTGCCTATACTACTGGACAGAGGAGTGTGTAGCACTGACAGTAGAAGGTGTTTAATAAGAAATGAGTGGGATCTGTAGTTCAGAAGAGAGAGGGGAGTGTATGGTAGTCTGTAGTACAGGAGCGGGGCCATGTATGTAACAAGAGAGAGTGGGGTTATCAATGGTGCAAGGGGATGTATAGTAAGGGAGAGAGGAGTGCACACTTTAGACGAGATGGAGTTGAGTACACGAGGAAGAGTTTTAGTAGCGGCACTGTACAGTATAGGACAGGGATCTTCCATAGCACACGAGAGAGGAGTCTGTAGCACAGAAAGATGGGCAATATACAGAGGGAGCGATGCGACATATAGAATAGAGAGACTAGGGGACAGGGGTCCAGCAAAGAAAAGGGATGTTTATTGTATGAACAAAGGAGACAGAGTACACTACTTGGGAGGATGTATGTTATAGTAGAGGGAGGGGATAAGATACACGCGAAAGGTAGTAATGGTACAGGAAATGTGGTTGTTTAATGTACAGTAGGCAGATGTCTATAGTATAAAAGGGGTTCTATAGCACATATAAAGATGTGTATAATAGAAAAGTATAGTGTAGGAAAGAGGATGTTTTACAGGAGAAAGGTTATAATACAGTAGAGATTGGGTCTACATTTCAAGAATGATGTATTATATTGCAGGACATCATTTCTTTACAGTACAAAAGGTTGTTCTTTAGTATGGAAGGATAGTGTGTGTTACAGTTGCGTAAGGAGGATTATAGTTAAGGCTTCCAGTTTTTCATTTTTACAGATAAATACAGACAGAAAACAATATGTTTTCTATGTGTTTTTATTTTTAAAAGTGGAAAAACACATAAAATTTGGCCTTTTGTGAGTGACTCTCCATGCTGTCCTTCATGGATTTTAGGCCAACAGCTGAGCAGATAGAAAACATGGAGAGTTCAAAAACAGGATGAGATTTCCTTAGATACCGGCATTAGTTAACAAATATTTTAATATACTGCTTTATATACACATGTGGGTGTAGTGTTGTGTTATATTAGGCTGCTTAATTTGATAAAACTTGACAGGCAGCAAAGTATGAGTGCATGTTTATCAGTTAAATAATGTGGAAATATATAGTTTTACAACTCTGTTTAGTCTCAAAACACAAAATATGGATGAATACCATTAAGATTGCCAGAAAATAAATATGGATGAATACAGATGGCAATGTTAATAAACACCATAAAACCAGGAACCATAATTATAGTACATAGGGATTGGTATGGTACAAAGGAGTGGGTGGTAGTACAAGAGAGGTGGTTGACGGTGTAGGCAGAAAAAAAGAGGTTATAGTCCAACAGAAAAAGGCTATATTACACTAGAGAATGGGTCGAAGGTATAGTAGTTAGTAAATGCCAGAGAGAGCGGGCATGGTAGGAAAGAGTGAAGGTATAAAAGAGAGGGGTACTGTTCAGGAGAGTTGGTGTTTGTACAGCAGTGAGGCTCTTACTACAGGAGAGAGGAGACTTAGTACAACAGAGAAAGTGTTAGTGTAGGAGAGAGGGGGTTAGCACAGGAGAGAGGGTGTACTGTATTACAAGACTGAATGTGTTCATAGTATAGGAGAAAAGTATACCACACCAAAAAGAAGGCACAGTAGAACACTTGGGAGGTATAATAGTGGGGGGATGGATATAAGTACAGGGAAAGCAGAGAGGAGGTACAGTACAAAAGAGAGATGTTTAACACAGGAGATAGATTGTTTACGAGATATGGTGTTAGTACAGGAGAGGGAAGGGACACTGCAGGAGAGATATGGTATCAGTACATGAGAAACAGTGTTGTATGGACATATTATATTAGCACCAGAAATTGTGTTAGCAGGAGAGAGTAGGTACACTATAGGAGAGATGGGGGTATTAGTACAGGAGAGAGGGTATTGTTATAAAATATATGGTGTTCATACAAGAGTGAGTGTTAGCAAGTGTAAGAGGGGAGGTACAGTACAGTAGAGATGGAGGGTATTGATACAGAAGAGAGGGTGTTAGTGTAGAAGAGATGGTGTTAGTACAGGAGATGCTGTTAGTACAGAAGAGGAAGTTAGTACAGGAGAGGGAGTTAGTACAGGAGAGGGAGTTTGCATGGAGAGAAGAGGTAGGTACAGTACAGTAGAGATGGAGGGTACTGATACAGAAGAGATGGTGTTAGTGTAGAAGAGATGGTGTTTGTACCAGAGAGGGTGTAAGGACAGGAGAGGGAGTTAGTACAGGAGAGGGAGTTAGTACAGGAGAGGGTGTTCGCACGGAGAGAGGAGGTAGGTACGGTACAGTAGAGATGGAGGGTGATGGTACAGAAGAGAGGGTGTTAGTGCAGAAGAGATGGTGTTAGTAAAGGAAAGGGTATTAGTACAGGGGAGGGTGTTTGCATGAAAAGAGGAGGTTGGTACAGTACAGTAGAGATGGAGGGTGCTGGTGCAGAAAAGAGTGTTAGTACAGGAAAGGGTGTTAATGCGGGAAGAGGAGGTAGGTTCAGTACAGTAGAGATGGAGAATGCCGGTAGAGAAGAGAGGGTGTTAGTGTAGAAGAGATGGTGTTAGTACAGGAGAGGGTGTAGGCACGGAGTGAGGAGGTAGGTACAGTACAGTAAAGATGGAGGAGGCTGGTACAGAAGAGAGGGTGCTAGTGTAGAAGCAATGGTGTTAGTACAGGGGAGGGTGTAGGCACGGAGTGAGGAGGTAGTTACAGTACAGTAGAGATGGAGGAGGCTGGTACAGAAGAGAGGGTGTTAGTGTAGAAAAGATGGTGTTAGTACAGGAGAGGGTGTTAGTGCAGGGGAGGGTGTTAGTACAGGATAGGGTGTTAGCATGGAGAGACAAGGTAGGTACGGTACAGTAGAGATGGAGGGTATTGATACAGAAGAGAGGGTGTTAGTGCAGAAGAGATGGTGTTAGTACAGGAAAGGGTGTTAGTACAGGGGAGGGTGTTAGCATGGAGAGACAAGGTAGGTACAGTACAGTAGTGTAATGTTAATGCCTTGCTGATCACTTTCTCATCCGTCCCAGTGATTACCCCTTGACCCTTTGAGAGATCCTGACATCTCCTTGGCAAGTGCCAATCTGATGACCCGAACCCCCACTCAGCTTAGCAGCTCTCGTGCCCCCTGTCGGTGCGGGGTAGATTGCAAAAACAATCACTGACAGCCTCTTTCCTCAAAGGAACCCACTTCTGTTACACCAAAATTACCCTGACACGTTCTTCCTTTTGCTCTCCCCCCGTTGCTTTTCCCATAAAGATCTACTCCACTCCCCCCAACTGTTCTCCCCTTTCACTCTTCTCCTTTGTGCTCTTCATCGCCTTATGTTGCTGTCCCCTGTTGCTCTCCTGTTGTTGCTCTAGCCTTGTTGTCATCCTCT
Organism: Triturus cristatus; assembly: GCF_964204655.1. NCBI lineage: Eukaryota > Metazoa > Chordata > Amphibia > Caudata > Salamandridae > Triturus > Triturus cristatus. The sequence goes on from NC_140592.1 coordinate 1,030,566,366, forward strand.
TGCAGCTTTTTCCTGATTGTTCTAACCTGTTTCTCATCCATCGAGCTCTCCCACATGAATCCTCCCCCCTTTCGCTCCTGTCACTACTTATTTTGTAAACAAATAAGTGACGGGCCCCAAGGTTTGCCTAGAAGTCTGTGGCCGGCACATCTTTCTCGTCCTCCTTTCTTCCCCCTGTGTTTCTCTTGTTTGCATTGGATCAAGATATGAGGAAAAATAAGTGCAGATCCCCAGAAAGGAAAATGAGTGAGGGTGGGCCCCACCTGCAACCACTGGCTCAAATTAAGTAATGTCCCCGGTACCCTCTCCCGCTTTCTTTTAATATGTTGCTTTCCTCTGTTGCTCTTGTCTTGATGCTTTCCTCTTAGGTTCTCCCTTTGTTACTTTCCTCCTCTTGCTCTTCCGTTATTGATTTCCTCTGTTGCGCACCCCTTGTTAATCAATCAATCAATCAGGGGTTTATACAGTGCGCTACACACCCGTGAGGGACTCAAGGCGCTGGGGGGTGGGGGAGGGGGCGGGGTGCGGCTCCGGACCAGTTGAAGAGCCAGGTCTTGAGGTCCTTCCTGAACGTGTGTAGGGCCAGGGAGCGTCTGATGTTCATAGGGAGCTCGTTCCAGGTTTTGGCTGCGATGTAGGAGAAAGCTCTCCCGCCGGTTCTGTTTCTGCGGATGCGGGGGACCTCTGCCAGGGCGAGGTCGGCGGAGCGGAGGTTCCTCCTGGGTACGTGGAAGGATACTCTCTCGTTGAGGTATTTGGGTCTGATGTTGTGGAGGGATTTGTAGGCGTGGGTGAGGAGCTTGAAGGTGACCCTCTTCTCGACGGGGAGCCAGTAGAGGCCTCTTAGGTGTTGGGTCATGTGTTCAAGGCGTGGTGTTCCAAGGATGAGTCTGGCTGCGGCGTTCTGGATGGTCTGGAGTCTGTGCAGAAGAGGTTTGTTGATTCCGGCGTAGAGGGCGTTGCTGTGGTCCAGTCTGCTGGTAATGAGTGCGTGGGTGACGGTCCTTCTGCAGGTGGGGGGATCCACTTGAAAGTCTTACCGAGGATGCAAAGGCAGTTGAAACTAGTGGAGGCGACGGCGTTGATCTGGCGGTTCTTGGAGAGGGAGGAGTCAAGGATGATGCAGAGGTTCTGAGCGTGGTCTGTAGGGGTGGGTGGGGTCCCGAGGGCGGAGGGCCACCAGGTGTTGTCCCAGGCGGAGGTGCAGGGACCCAGGATGAGGACCTCGGTCTTCTCTGATTTTAGCTTTGGCAGCAGTCCTTCATCCAGGCTGCCACGTTCTTCATACCTTCCTGGAAACAGAGTTTGGTGTCTTCTGGATTCTTCATGAGCGAGAGGATGAGCTGGGTGTCGTCGGCGTAGGATACGATGCTGAGCCCATGCTGTCTGACGATGGCGGCGAGGGGGGCCTTGTAGATGTTGAAAAGCGTGGGGATGAGTGATGATCCCTGGGGTACTCCACAGTTGATCTCTGTGGGTTTGGAGAGGAAGGGAGTTGGATCCTCTGGGTTCTGCCAGAGAGGAAGGATTGGATCCAGCCGAGGGTGGCTCCTTGTATTCCCGCATCGTGCTGTCTGGCTGCGAGAGTGTGATGTGAAGCGGTGTCGAAGGCTGCGGAGGGGTCTAGAAGGATAGGGGCTGCGGTGTGTCCCTGGTCAAGTAGCATGCAGATGTCGTCAGTGGAGGCGAGGAGGGCGGTCTCGGTGCAGTGGTTGCTGCGGAATCCAGACTGGGAGGTGTCCAGGATGGAGTTCTCTTCTATGAAGGCGATCAGCTAGGCGTTCATGAGCCTCTCTGTGACTTTGGCCGCGATAGGGAGGAGAGAGAGGGGCCGCTAGTTTTTCAGGTCCATTGGGTCGGCAAATGGTTTCTTGAGGAGGGGTTTTACCTGCTCCCGTTACCAGTCGTCTGGGCAGATGCCTGATCTGAGGGAGGCGTTGATGGTGTGTCCTAGTTTGGGTGCGGTGGCGGCCCTGTGGAAGATGTGCAGGGGTCCGCTGGGGCTCCTGAGTGGGTTTTCTTCATGGTCGCTGTGATGAGTTTGACGGTAGCGGGATCCCATGATGTGATGGTCAGCTTATCAAGGCGGTGGGTAGGGTGGTGGTGCTCGAAGTTGGTTCGCATAAGTTGTCATAGAGGGCCTTGATCTTCAGATGGAAGTAGGAGCTGAGCTTGTAGCAGAGTTCCTGGGAAGGTGTGACGTTCGTGGCTTCGCAGGTGGGTTTTGCAACCTGCTGTATGACGTTGAACAGTTCCTTGGCGTTGGTCGCGTTGCTCTGGACTTTGTCTCTTATGAAGGTCCGTTTGGTGTCTCTTATGCGCTGGTGGTATTCCTTCAGGGCGCTCGTGGTCGTTCCGTGCTTCCGTGGTTTTCAGGTTTCGCCAGGTTTTCTCTAGGCGTCTGCAGGATCGTCTGGCTTCTTGAAGTTCTGTGGTGAACCAGGCGGCTTTCAGCTGGCGTTGTTTGGCAGGGGGCGGAGGGGTGCGAGTTTGTCGGTGCAGCGGGAGACCCAGCGGTGAAATTCCCTGGCTGCGGCATTGGTGTTGATTGCGGCGATGGGGGGCTATTGCCAGAGGGTGGTGTTTAGGTGCTCCTCTGTGTCATTGCTCCAGTTCCATTGTGGCGGGCATAGAGCGGGTTTGGGAGCGGTGGTGGTGTTGAAGGTGAAGTGGACGCAGTGTTGGTCAGTCCAGAGGGGCTGGGTGGTGTGGCAGAAGCAGATGTTTTTTCCTCCCGCGAAGATGGGGTCGAGGGTGTTACCCGCTCTGTGGGTTGGCTTGGTGACGAGCTGCTTCAACCCTAGGTTGGCGAGGTTGGCGAGGAGAGTGGTGAAGTCGGGGTCGCTGCCATTGTCGAGATGGAAGTTCAGGTCACCGAGTAGAATGTAGTCTGTGGAGGTGATGGCGTGGGGTGCAGCGAGCTCGGCGATGGTAGTTGCGTGGTGGGTGCGAGGTCCTTGTGGTCTGAAGATGAGGGTGCTGCGTAGCGTGGTCTTGGGGCTTGTCTGGATCTGGAAGTGGAGGTGTTCTGTGTTGGAGTGGGGGTCACTCGTGCTGGATGTGGAGAGGTGGGTCTTGTGTGTGATGGCGAGTCCTCCTCCTGGGCAGTGTGGACGGTCCTTTCTCTGGATCTTGTAGCCATCAGGGATGGCGGTGGCGAGGTCAGGACCGGAGGTGGCGTTGGTCCAGGTTTCCGTGAAGAAGGCGACGTCGGGCGAGAGGGTGTCGAGCAGGTCCCAGATCTCAATGGCGTGTCGGTGCAGGGAGCGCACGTTGAGCAGGATGAAAGTCAGGGTTTCGGTGGTGTGAGCGTCGGGCGTTCCTTCGGTGCTCGCGGGGGCTCTGTCGATGGTGAAGGATTTGCGGCACGGTCTGCACGAGAACTGCCCTTGGGTGGTGTTCGGCGAGGATCTTGCACAGTCGGCATGTGTTCCGGGGTTGAGTGCATGGAGGGTGGTTGAGTCGTAACGGTGAGGCCTCTGAGAAGGTCGGGTCGCAGCCAGGCGCAGACGGGCTTGCGTTAGGCACGCCAGCGGCACCCCCACGTGCGCGACCGCGCAACGGCCACCATTATGTAGGGGAGAGGGCAGGGACGTGAAGCTGGGAGGCGGGAGCGGGGTGGTCAGGGGGAGGGGTCACGAGAGAAAGCGGTGGCGGGAATGGGGGAAACGGCAGGAAAATGAGTGGGAGAAAAAAACGGGACACCAGTGAGGCACAATATCACAGATTAACAGCAGTCAGGCACAAAACGTAAGGAGAACAGTGAGGCACAATACAAGTATAACAGCAGTCAGGCACAAAGTAGTAGAATTAGGGCACAGAGCGGAAAAAAACAAGTTTAACAGCAGTGAGGCACAATTAAGAGGCACAGTGCGGGAAAAGAAAAACCAGACCAGAATCAGGGTAGATTCGAACCCTGCAACGGCGGGCTGGCAGGCGACGCAAAGCACAGCGGAGAGTGCAATCCTGGGACCGACGTCGGAGGTCTCACCTTGCTTCCTCCTTTGATGCTCTCCTCCTGTTGCTCTCGCCTTGTTGCCACCATTTATTACTCTACCTCCATTCTCTGTTGCACCGTCATTCTCTTGTTGCTCTCCATTTTGCTCTCCCCTATTGTTCTAAACTTATCATGTTTCCCCGCTGTTCTCTTATTTCCCAATAGTTTGCTACACTACGACTCTCTCTTTGCAGCAGTTCTCTTCCCTTTTTGACCTTGCTCATGGAACCTCCCTTGTTGCTACCCTTGATTCTCTCCCCGTAGGTGGGTCTCTAACTCTCTGTCTGCTCTTCTACCCTCCCACAGCCTCGGACTCCTAGTTGACTCCGGTCCCCTCTTTCGGAGAAGCCCTTTCTCCTGTTCTTCCCCTTGTTACTCCTCGTTTCTCTCGCCTTGTTGCTCCTCTGGTTTCTCCCCCTTGTGTGTCTGTCTCGGCTTTTAAATCCACCCATAAGCCACTGACTTGGTTCCCACCTCCTATCTCGGAGAAGCCCTTTCTCGAGCTCCTCTTGTTGCTCCTCCGGGTTCTCTCCCCTTTTGTGCGTGCTGTTTCTCTCTCTACTCTCCTCACCCAATGGTTTTAAGTAAAATTATGGCGCATGTGTTGAGGGGCCTCTGAGGTAAGTCCTGAGGCTGACTGAGCCCGGGAGGGCCCTCCCCCCTGCAGTGCAGGGGCTGGGTTACGTTACGCTTCTGCCCAACACCCCCAGTTGACGTCCCGCCCCCCTCCCGCGGAGAAGCCTTTGCTTTGATGAGAGATTGCCTGGCCTGCTCGCTGCAGCCGCCAAAGGAAGCGCGTCCCCCGGGGGCCTCCGGAGCCTGATTGAAAAATAAGTTAATTTTCGGCTGAATCGATGAGGTTGAGGCACTTGAAATATCTCGGGAAATTAAAGCAGCCACTCCCGGGGGGGCGCCACCATTGACCTGCGCTAATTAATACCGCGCCGCTGTCCACGGGCTCGCGACACCCCCTCCCCGGGGACCCTGAAAACGCTTCACATTTAACTAATTATGGGCAGTGCTGGAAGGGAGGGGTGCGTGCACCCGCAGGTGGCGTGCTTTCACGCCCCTCCGCCGCGTGCCGTGTGGGCGGGGGTGCGGGCTCCGTGCCCGACAGATGCATCCCGGGGTCACTGTGCAATCTTCTCAGGCGCCATCGCCTGATTAGGTCGTTAGCACATTAAAAAAAAATAAAAAATTGCTTTTGGTCTGGCGCGAGTGTGATGAGTGCGGCGAGGCCCCGGTGTCGGCCATCCATCTCTTTTACACGGCAGAGGGTCGTATTTCAATCTGAGCATCACTGGTTGAGGCGCCCTCGACACCTGCCGGCGTCGCGGCGCTGCAGGTTAACCCCTGGGCTGCGGGCACGGAATATACACATTTACAATTCATCTGGGTCCATCACTCCTCGATTATTGGTTTTTAGCACTATTCCACACCATGCACTAAAGGACCTACCTACCCACAGAGCGAAGCAAGAAGCGCATCTGCACACGTGAGTCATAATTCCCCGCTTTTTTATTTTTATCACTATTTTACACCACCCACTCAAAGGACCGACCCGTGGCTAAATGCAAAACAAATGGGGCGAAAGAAAACAGAAAACAGGAAAAATGCCACCAGAGAGGAATAATAATAAAACATATGGTCAAAAAACGTAAATTTTTTCAGACGACTGCAAAATGTCAGGATTGTTTTTAATCATTTGATCGCATAGTAATTATACACATATATATAATTACTAAGTCATCCAATTACGATTTTATATATATATATATATATATATATATATATATATATATATATATATATATATATATATATATATATATATATATAGCCTACATATCCTATAAGATCTATAAAGCTTTTTTCAGAGAAATTTTTATCTTCGGAACAAGAATACAATCCACAGCACTGTCATAAAAACGTACACACTTTGCCCACATTTCCGGTTTCATTCAGTTCTCGCAACATGCTCTCGACCAACCCTTTTGTAAAATAAAAGAGAATGATTTTTGTCAAAAACGAATGAACTTGAAACAAAAAACTAACCGACATGTCACAAAAACAAATCGAAATTTCACAAAATAAATCAATTCCGGCCAAAAACTAACTAGAGTGATGAAAACTGACACAAACTAACCAACAAGACACAATTAACCACTTCGTGACAAAAATAAACCGACATAAAAGAAAAATGAACCTCTCAATACCCAAAACAAACCAATCAACTGAAAACGAACCAAATTCGTGGAAAACACTAACCAGCATATTGGTAAAATAAGGCAATATTTTTTTAAAAACGACCGATATTTGCCAACCTCGAATACGTGGTCAAATGACTGACTGATTTGTGCAAGAAACGACATGGAGTAGGTTGGTGTCATCGACATGTAATATAAACAAGGGGCCTCTGTGTTATACAAGGAATCGATAAGTGATAAAACCGAATCTTTAGTTCAAGAATAAAACCGTGCTGATATGTGAGTGAAATAACTCGGTTTGTACAATGGACCGTCTCTAAAAAACACACCCTGGTGCGAGCACACCAGCGCCTCTGTGGGCCGCGGCTCTGATTCGCAGGGTGCTCTGCCAATCAACTCATAACTCTGCCCTGGGTTCGGGCCAAGCAAGCCGGTGATCGCACAACGCATCAGTGTGACTTGTGTGACGAGGCGCTTTCGTCCGCACCCTCAGACACGGTGGATTCACTCGTTTGTTTTCTGAACGGGGAAGTCAGAGGCAGTGATTAAGGCAAAGTTTTGACCGCGCTTTGCATTCCACAGTTCTAGCGATGCACAAATGCAACACAAAAACGTAGCGGCCTGGGGTGGCATAAGGGAGCCCAGCGCTCTCGAGTTTCCTAAATTCATGCGTGAGTAATTCCGCCACTCCAGGTTTTACTTAGCATTCTGGGACTTGTAGTACAGATTGTATAATGGGTCCACAAAAACTACAAACCTCAGATGGCAAAGAAAAAAAAATTGCTGTGCATGAGTTACTCACACATAGCACTGGGACTGTTCACAGCTCACAGTTTAGCCTACCACTTAGCAAGTGGACTTTGCTGCTGGTGTCAAACGTAGTAAGACATGGGCGCTGGAAGTAGGAATGTGGGGGTGCTGCAGCCCCCCAAAAATAACAATGTTGGAGTTCGGAAGGTGAATGAGCAATGAAGATGCCTTTAAAAATGTTGGTTTTATCCTGTCACATCTGTCGTGTGTTCAGCAACAGAGTTCAAATGTCAGACCGTCTTCTGACAATTTTGTTGCATATTGTTTTAGCATGGGAATTGGTGTTTTCTTTCTCTAACTGCAGAGTGAGAGGATTTTGTCAAATGAACTTCGTAAGGCTGAAGAATGCCATTCCAACACATAGCAAAATGTAAACACCTGCAAATGAACTGTGCATATATTTCAAAATATATATCAGCAATTAGGAAAACACAAAGGAAGTACTTTTCGATATTCTTGAAGTGTGATGTAAACAAACATGTAATAGGATCAAATCAAATATTTGCTGAAACAGGATTTCCACAAACGATTCCTTTGCGCTATATAGTTTTATCCTTGAAACTGTATGCCTTTGTACATTTAGTGGCATTCCAAGGGAGAACATGCTGTCTGTAAATGACAGCGCACTACCCTGCCATGCTTTAGTAACAGGGAAGGGGATGTGGCATTACGGCCAGAGCCTGCCGACTTAGGGATTGGAGAATCAGGGTCGAATCTCGGCGTTAACTCAACATCCTGTTATTTCGGGGTAATCACTGATCTACAGTGACTACTAAAGAAAAAAATATGAATACGAGCTTGTGTAATGTATCTGGTGCTCGTGTAAAGCACTCCAATACTTTTGGGTCAAGTTTGCGCTATATAACAATGCAAAAAATACAATTAAAAAATAAATATATTTGCAATTGTGTGCTCCAAAATGCACCGCCAGTTATACACTACACCCATACAACTATTGTTCTGAATGTGTGTGGATTATTTGCTACACTTGTTCTTTGTGCAGGGGCGGCTCCTCCGTAATGGCGGAGGAGCGTCGTCCCACTGGTCAGAGTTAGGCAGCGATAAATAAAATGATATTAAAAAAATATTATAATGTTATTTTCCTCTGACCGACTGAGCCAAAGAGTCTTGGGCCGGGCCGGGCCATGGCAGGGAGGAGGAGAGATGGGCGCTGCAAAGTGCACATCATGGTTTGGCCGGCCAAACAGATACGCGCACTTAGGTTTCTCCAACCCAGCTGTGTTGACAGCCGGGCTCCCTGTGCCTGAGCGAGCATCAGACCAGCCCGCTCAGGCCAATTCCCATGAGAGCAGTGCCTGGATTGGGTGGGGAGCCTGTGCTTTGTGCCCCAGAGTCTGCCAGAAGAAGAGAAGCACCGAGGCACGTCGGCAGCAGGACAGGTACTTTTTAAAAATTATTATTCCCCTAATCCCCCGTCCCCCTCTCCACTTTAGTTTTGCGACAGCCACCACTGTTTTTGTGTGACATGGATTCTTCACAATCTCTATGAATTCAGTAATGTAACACTGATGTCCGCAACCCCACTCTGAAAATTGTTCCAGCACTATTGTGGGAAATTGGAGAGCAACAGAATGTGGGCGTCTCTTCATATGCAGAAAGGCATCAGTGAGCTTTGACGCCCCCTACAGGCTTGGGATGTAACTGCAGCATTATAACCTGCTGCCTTACGAGAGAGACACAAGATTCCCCCGGCAGGAGGCGCTGCAGAGAATAACGCAACCGCGCTGTGCGAGGCAGAGATCACTACGGATGTGTTCCATCTCTTTGACATCTGGGGCACCTGTGCAATTCCTGCACTGTGTAAACTATTCTCTCTCCAGAAAAGGGCGCTTTAGGAACTGGCAAAGTAGCACTGCCAAAGAAGAGCACTCCCCTGCAACAGCTGTCAACAGTCGAGAACTCCAGCTGAAGATCAAGTGAAATGCCAGATCTGTCCAGCAGGAAGTGCTACAGAGACGGGGGCAGAGGGTATTTTTATATTATGTGCAGAGGTGCTGCTCGCATGAGCATTACATGTGTCGGGGGCGCCGGCCTGCGGGGTTCGGCCCTGGCCTGGCTCTCTTTCTTAACCGGCCGCACTCAGGCTGTTCGCCTGGAGGGTTTTCTTGCTCCCACTAACCCAGTCATCTGCGGAGTACCCCAGGGCTCTTCACTATCTCCCCTTTTGTTTAATCTCTACATTCACCCCCTTATTGTTGCTTTACAGAATATGGAGGTCACGGCGTTTAACTACGCCGATGACCTCCAGCTCATTTTCAATCTCTCTCCCTCCCCTGATTCTATCTTTAAGGTACACTCCACTCTTACGTTCATCTTCAATTGGATGAACTTCAACCAATTGAAATTGAACCCCGATAAGACCGAGTTGGTCCTCTTTGGAGGTCTCTCCAACCCCTGGTCTTCTGCGTTCTGGCCCCCCATCCTTGGCTCTCCCCCATCACCCTCAGTTGCTGTGAAAACCCTGGGCATTAAAGTTAGTCAAGACCTCTCCTTGCGTCCTCAGATTAGTTCTGTAGTCTCCTCGTGTTTCAGGGCCCTTAGAACTATTCGCAAAATCTCACGTTTTTTCTCTGTCGAAGCTCTTAAACTCATCATTTTAGCACTCATCTTGTCCCGTTTGGATTATGGCAATGCCATTTACGTCGGCATTCCCGCATATGAATGTCGTCGTCTGCAGCTTATCCAGAACCAAGCGGCCCGCCTTATCTACAGGCTTCCTAAAACTAGTCACATTACTCCTGTACTACAGACTCTACACTGGCTTCCCATCAGGGAACGCTCACTCTTCAAGATAGGCTGCCTGACTTTCATGTCCCTTACTGGTACTGCCCCTGCTTTTGTTAGATCTAAAATAACTCCATATGTTCCTCTCAGAGACCTTCGTTCTTCCACCCAGTCTCTTCTTGAGGTTCCCCGTTTTCGCAAGAAGAGATCTGGCAGCACCAGATTTTCTATTCTTGCCCCTCTCTTTTGGAACTCACTCCCTCTTGTGATCCGATCCACCCCCTCTTACTTGGACTTTCGAGCCAAACTCAAAACTCACTTGTTCTCTTTAGCCTATCCCTCTTAAATTTTCTCCTCTCTCAGGTTTCAGTTTCCTGTCTACAGCGCCAAGAAACCGTTCGGTGATAGAGCGCTAAATAAATTCCTTTCAACTTCAACTTCAACAGAACCTTCATCCGCTTTTGTTTCATGAAACTGAGGCGCAGCCCAGAGGGCTTTAACAGCTCACCCTTCCCAGACACATGGCATGGTTGATATCCCACTGGGCAATATCTCTCTTATTAGTAGCTGGTATCTGCATGACAATGACTGATAAAGGCCTTTGGATACAAACATCAGATTGTATGTGCTTGTGTGGTGTATTTTTAGAAAAGCATTTTATAAGCCCTGGTATGTGTCCAGACTAATATCAACTGTTAAAAGAGCAGTCATGACATCACAACTGTGTGCTGATCACAGGCAAGGCCTCGATTCACAAAGAACAAAGTCATTGTAAGGGACTGGAAATACATCTGCTCCGATCATAGACTTACAACCTTTTGGGTATTTACAGAAGAAAACAAGCATTGGCAAAGTCGACAGGTTAGGGTTAGTGTGCTAATGCTTGAAGCGTTAGAACATTAGAGCACCTGACAGAAGGCAGTCAGCAGCAGCAGGCAGAGAGAACTATTGCTGTGATGTAGTCATTCATATATTTTAATGCAAGCGCTCAAGTGGTGGCAGAGGGATACACCTGGACCGCCAATAGTAGTAGGTGAGAGAGGAATACTTTATGGGGCTGAGCCAAGACATCACCAATGAAGTCTCAAATCAATAGGTGAAAGAGGCTGCTCAAAGAAAGTCAGCAGCTGAGATAGGAATATGGGAAGCCATATCTCGGTGTATTGTTAGTAGTGGGTATTTTTGAGAGCAGTGCTGTCAAACCCTAGATCTGGACAGTTCTGAAAAATAGAATTTTAGTGATTTGCACCAGATAGGAAGATTCTCAACACCTAACACCTGGCGGTTTGTCCTGTGGTACACATCCCACAAAGTTTAGGGTCTTTCCAAAAGTGTGTTTTACAAATGTTTCCCATTTGGTTTAGTCATAAGTTAAATATGTTCCCTTCTGTAAGCCCCTTCCCTATATCCTCAAAAAGTCTGAGTGTTCCCTTATCTCTTCCCAAGTGTAAACACATTTGCATTAGTATTTTGCTAGTATACATACAGGTGTTTGCAGAGTGCATTTCGTAAGAAAGTTTAATGAAATCCCACCAGGTTCTAACTAGGGCTACAAAGTGACAATCTGTCACAAGCCAGCACTTTATAAACAAATAACATAAATAAATACATTTTGTGCGGTTGTTTGATGGCTCATAACTCAGTGCTTAATTTGCAATAAATAAATACATTAATACAATAAATTAAATGTTGTGGCCCAAAGTTTTTCTTAGGAGAATAGTGTCAGCGCTGCCAAAATCCAGAGTTGACAAACACCAAGGCTTCCTAATGGTAACCCTACCTCATGTTATGTTTTGTGTGTTTGTGTAGTGCACTATCACCCAGAAGGTTATCCGGGCACTGCCGTAGGTGCAAGTCTATCCTCTTTCTTCTACCACCCTACACTTATTGCCTCTTTAGCTCACTCTTGCAGGAGCTTTTTCACCCCTGCCTGCTACTTTAGTCACATTTTTCTCATCTTTCTCTTCCATCTTCTTTTTTCTTCCTTTCTCTCTTGCTTTGGGACAAACCCCGATGATGAAAAATAAGTCTCGGTCCCCAAAAGTGAGTACCGGTGCCAAACACCTACAACCACCGATACAAACTAAGTGTTACCTCACATACAATTACCTACCCTCAAGCCTTTTTTAAGACTGGGCAAAATCATGTAATTTTTTCCTGCTAAATTTAGCTAAATTCCTGGAACAAAATAGTGAAATTAAGCTTTTAGCTTAAAATATAATTAAAGGTTCCTCGCATAACTTTTTTTCACACAAGTGCAAGCTTTGGGTAAAAAAGTATCACAAGATAGGAGCAGGAGACTGGTTTGGGCAAAAAATGTCTCTTAGCAAGATACTTTTCTGTGCTAGCAAGTCTCTTGAATGAAAAAAATGATGCAAAATTGCTCAAGGGAAAACACCAAGTAACTTTAGGAATTTTACTTATTGGAAAATTTGACAGTCACACAAATTTCTCCAGCATAATGAAAACATTTCCCAAATGTTTTTTCAAGAGATAGGACTCCACACTTGTTAAGATACTACTCGTAAATCCCTTTGTGAATAGTAAACTATCGTAAACTTACACAAAGATGTAAGTTTACCTTTGTGAATCCGGTCCACAGTGATGAGATGGGACACTAAATGGCTTTTCTGCTGATTTTTCAGATTCATTTCTTTCCAGAAGATTTCAACATTTTCCTAATTTCCTCTAGATTTTAAATATTCTGGAAATTTCCAGCAGATTTTCCTATCTCTGCCTCAGGCAGATAGTGTGCAGAACTATCAGAAAGAAATAACTGGGGCAAATGAACGGGGCAGCTATAGCCGGCAGCAATGCAAGCTTCCAACAAGATTGGCACTAACTGAGGTCATGATTCATTTTAGTGGCAGGTCAGCTGAGTTGCAGGTGGGGCTGAGTGGTGGACCCCTGCACAGTGAGTTCAGTTTGATTCACTCAGTGGCCCAGTGGAGGCTTTCATCTACCCACTATAACCGAATCTGAGACTGCATGTGTGCTCTTAGAGGCACAAATACACAGCATGGGGCAGAGACGTACTGTGTAAGGCAACACAGAACATGCCGTCAGCTCACCGAGAAGTTACTGAGATTCGTTTGTGAGTGATTGGTAGGAAATGTGGGAGGAAGAAGAGGGAATGGTCTGGAAAATGGGGATTACTTAGTTCTAAATGGGAAGGGCTTAGGGAAATTTAAGGTGGGTTTGGGAAGGACATGCTAATACATAACACACAAGCACAAAAGAGTAAGACAATAAATTAGTACTAAATGGGAGGGGCTCAAGGAAATTTAACGAGGGGTTTGGAGGGACATGTCAATACCACAAAAGAGTAAGACCATTGCAATTCGCAAAATACACTTCTAAGTTTACCAATGCCCTAAAGGAATCAAAACAGAAGTAAATATACTCCAGTCCAAGAGCAGAGTACTCCAAGCACCACACATGGCCAAACACTGGTACTGCAACACGCTCCCACAGAAATCAGTGAGGCAGGGAATTAAAATAACACACCACAGTAACTAATAGTACATTATTTAAGTTAGTTCCACATTTAAATTAATGTATTTTTTAATTGATTACAAATAATAAAATATCTTCTTTATATTTTTTATTTACTAATAAGCTTAATATACAAACTACATTAAACGTTAAAAATAAATAAATATATCTATATAACATTTTGCCAAGTTACAGACTCTTAAATCAAAATGTTAGTGAGGGTGGGTATTTTTTAATACACATTTATTTTGATGAGTTAATGTGTTGTAACATTATTTTTTATTAGTTCCAGGTTAGGAATAAATATTCCAAATGAATTTACATTTATATTATACAACTGGAGATCTCCACCTAGGTGGAGGAGGTCTCCATCTCCATGGTGGTGATCTACAACATGGATATGTGGCGGATATGTCTGCCCACTAAGCGGAACGTAAGGTATAGTTGTTAAGTTATTTACCGTAACTTTACCTTCATACATAGATTTTTATGAGGTTCCATCTCCTCACTAAATCTGGTGGAGACATGCAGTCCTACACTGAGCAGTAAACCTCCACTCAGAAATGGAGAATAGCAAAAAAGTGAAGTTTGCAACAATTCAGCCGATTGTAAAGAGTACAAAACGTGTTAAGTCACAGGATATGAAGGGAGTCCTTGGTGGTTACCTATTGGGTTTTGCAGGATTTTAATGTTGCTCATATATGGTGCTTACATTGAGCTGGTGTTTGCCAGGACTCAGCACTGGAACTCATTTTGGAGCATTGGCACTTAACTGAGGTGCTTGCATTCATGACTCCATTGATTATGCAAGGTCAGAATCACTGCTGCTGGCAGCATTTTTATACATTAAGAGGCATGAACACATTTTTATTTTACAGATTTTCATTGCTACCATGGCAAATGGGAAGTAGTTCCAGTAGCACACACAGCCTCTCCCAGGCATTTTCACGCCCCAAACAGAAAGAGACACAGGTTTGCTCACCATTGGTTGATTCAAGTTAGTCTGGACTAGGCCAGAGCTCCCAGTGAGCATCTCAAAGAACCATTCAGTCTCATGGGACTGCCTAGCTGGTCTGGCATCGGTGTGACGGATACAGTAGCCCCGGATTGGAAACCGAAAGCAGCCCTAGCAAAAATGTTCAAACCTGCCCTACTCTCTTCCTCCCCTCTTTCTCATCCCACCCAAACATTTTCTATCTCTCTCGTTTTCCCCTCTCTCTTTCTCCTCTTATGACAGCTGCTGTGCCTGCTGCAATAAACTAGGAACTGCTGAGGCTTTTTAAGGGCCCTAAAAATCAGCCCTCAGTGGCTCCAGCCCCCTGGGGGAGAGCCAGTTACGTTAAGTGGCCAGTCCAGCCCTAGAGTTCAGATTTAGAACCAACCAAAACAAGTAGGAGCTCTAGAGCTGACCTATGAGTCCCTAAGGAAAAGTAAAAGTGCATGTAAAAATTTAGGACGCCGATGGAGGAAGAGTTTTGATCCTACAAATAAACTTACATACAAAATGGCCTTGAAAGCCCATTATGTAAAAGTTCGAGCTGAAAAGAAAAAGTTTTATGGCTGAAAAAATTGAACAAGCGGACAACTGCGCTAAAGAATTGTTCAAGAATGTTAAGGATTTCACCACTCCTAGGGCCTCATGTAGGAAGCCAAATACCGGTCGGTAACGGCCGAAATTCGGTAAATATCCCGTTACCGACCGGTATTTAGGCATTTGCTATGTAGGGGGCTGATTTCTGGATTCGGTATTTACCGAATCGGAAATTAAGAAATCGGTAAAATACCGATTCGGTAAATACCGAATCCTGAAATCAGATGTAGGGAGCACTTGAAAGAGTGACAATTAGTAATAGAAATTCGTTATTTACCACCAAATACAGGTTGGTGATAAATAACGAATACCTTGCAAAAAGCAATATTTTGCTGATTTAAGAGTGCCATGTAGCAGACATACATGCCCTTAGGGCATGTATGTGCGCCACATGTGCACACATGCAAGATTCAGGGGTGCAACAGGGTGTCAATGTGACACCCTGCCACCCTTGTATATGCTCCCCCCATTACCGAATCGGTATTTACCGAATCGGTAATGAGGCATACCTTCCCATTGATTCCTATGGGCCTCCAGGCCCATAGGAATCAATGAGAAGGTATGCCTCATTACCGAATCGGTAAATACCGATTCATAATTTCCGAATTTTTCCGATTCGGTAAACTTTACCGAATCATTACCTACATCACATTTACCGATTCATAAATACCGAATCGGTAAAATTCGGTATTTATGAATCGGTAAATGTGAGGCTACCTACATATGGCCCCTAATGCTTCCAAAAACTCTTTTCCCCCTACTGATGCATGGACAAATGAAATTGCACAATACTTTTATAGGAAAATCCAAACCATACAGGACTCTTTCAGTAGCCCCTGCCAGGACGAGGTTAGTGGTACGGTCAGGCTTCTCCCCACAGGCCCCTCTACAGAGAATACCCTTCTGGAGTTCTTGACTATGCCCATGGCCACCTCACTTAAAATCATGAAGGCACTAAAATCCGTATCCCCTTCCGACCCTTGCCCAGCAAAAACGTTGGTATCAATTGCCGAAGCTAATAATCCAGCGGTAAATCGGACATTGAATCTCTCTCTGTCCGAAGGAAGGATGCCAATAAATTGAAAGCATGGGAAAATTCTTCCACTTTTAAAAAAAACCCACTAGCAGATCCCTTGGTAGCTAGCAATTACCGACCCATATCACTTCTACCTTTTTTCCCCAAGGTTTTGGAGAAATATGTGAATACTATCATCACTGATTTTATTGAGGTCAACCAGGTACTTCACCCAAGTCAGTCTGGTTTTAGAGCAAACTACAGTACAGAAACTGCTCTATTAGAAATTTCAGAGAGGGTCAAAATCACCCTAGACAGAGGAGAAAAGGCGGTGCTGATATTATTAGATCTGTCGGAGGCCTTTGACACTGTGCCACATGAACGCCTCCTTCATAGATTGAGGGAGAACGGCATTGGGGGCACGGTGCTCAGATGGTTTACTCCCTTTTTGGACAACCGCCAGCAAACAGTTTGGGCTCCTCCTTTCTCAAGCCCCATTCAACCACTGGATGTAGGGGTCCCACATGGTTCAGTTTTAAGTCCGACCCTGTTTAATATATATATGGCCCCTCTTGCTCCTTTAGCTGAACAATACGGGGCAAAAATGATATCATACGCAGACGATACACAATTACTATTCACCTGTGAGAAGGATGAGGTGTTTAATGGTAATGAAGTTAATGTCTGCCTAACTAAGGTGTTTGACTGGTTTAGGCAAAATCAGTTGCTCTGCCACTCCAACAAGTCGTAAATTATCTTTTTTGGTCATACTCCTGATGACGAGTGGTGCCAATGGTGGCCTAAAAATGTATCTCCACCAGAGAAACCAGTCTCCACCGCAAAAAATCTAGGAGTAAAGATGGACTCCAACATGACCATGAAGTCCCAGGTTCAATCGACTAATGGCACCTGTTTCGGGCTTTTAAAAATGATGAGGAATTTCCTCCCTCTGATCCCTATTCTGTACAGGAAAATCGTGGTCCAGGCCCTGATTATATCAAGATTGGACTACGTAAATGTGTTGTACTACCTACTGAACCGCTTGCAGGTAGTACAAAATGCGGCAGCAAGGTCCGTGCTTTTGGTCGGACCCAGGTCACACACGTCTCCTCATCTCAGAATCTTGCACTGGTTACCAGTAAAACAAAGGATCTGTTTTAAATCTTTGGTCCTAACTTTTAAGGCCCTCAACAACATTGGAGCCCCGTATATTAGGAATAAAATTCATCCCTACAAACCACCCAGAACACTGCGATCATCGTCTCAGCAGTTGACAATTGTGCCTAAATTGTGCCGCTCTTACAAAGGAGGAGTAGCAGCAACGTTATGGAATAGTCTCCCTTTTTCCCTCGGATAAGAATGTGAGCTCCTCAGCTTTAGGCGAAGCTTAAAGACCTGGCTTTTCCAGCAGTAGTGCAGTCTTGTTGGCTGTTAACAGGCTGGTCTTCATCTTTTCTGTCTGGGGTCTGGATAGCGCCGGGACACTCCATGGAGTAGCCGCACGCTTAACAAATACGCCTAAAACATAACATAACATAACATGTAACTGATCTGGTATTCGGCTGGTGAGAATGCTCGGTGCTGTCTGAGATTCAGGAAAGATGAGGAAGAATGGTTGATATAAGTGATTTGGATAGGCAGATAGTTGTCGGAGATGTTCCAGGAGCAAACTACCCTTTCCTGGGTGACTGTGGATCCTGTATTTTATAGCTTGGAGACCTTCCTTCTGCTGCTTGCACTGAAGGTGTGATATTACTTTGCATGACAGAAAGCAGCAGTTATAAGGGGCGGGGTGGTGGGATAGGGGATCACAATAAAAAAAGAAACACTTACCTCCTGGCCGGCCATCTGGCCAGCTGCACCTGCACTCTCCTGCGTCCTCTTCCTGGCTTCTTGTAAGAAACAGAGAGCACCAGGGCTCCCACACTCCCTGCAGTTTATTACAACACTGCTATGCAGCGTTGTGATTGGTCTGAGCGCCGTGACAGGGTGCACAGCTAGGGGCTCTAGGGGTGGGCATGTTCTCCATGCAGGATGTAATGCGGCCTGCATGGAGAAGGGGGAAGTGCACATGACTGTTTTGGGCAGCCCGAGAGGGTTGACCAAACAGTCATTGCGCACTTTGCTCTTCAGCCCCGCCCCCTAACGCAAGCTGCCGCTGCAGGATGGCAAAATACAATGATAATAACATTAGTTATTATCATTTTATTTTTTCCTTTCTTTTGCTGCTCCGAGGCAGTGGGGTGGTGCTCCTTCATTTTAGCGGAGGAGCCACCACTGTTTGGAGGAACCATAAGAGACGACTGATTACATACTTCAACGGCTTTTTTGATGAATGCTGCACAAGTATGGCTCAGTCGCAGTGTGGTAGCACTGCACCAAGATCTTTGAAAACTTAGCCTGTGTGCCATCATCGATAGAAAAAGTGCATGATGGACTGTTCCCATCCATCCAGAATCAAACTGGCTACCATTTTAGCAGTGACATAGTGGCACAGTTCAATCTTGTCACCGACATAGACATGAACTGCTAGGCGCACCAGTTGGTCATCGAAGGTTATAAATGACATTTCAATGAGACTGTGCTGACTGTGGGCGGCACACTGCTACAGATGGGGCAATTTGGCAGCCATTCTAGACGCGGAAGAACACCTCCAGAACAAGTGCAACATCCAGACCAGAGGTATTCCCTCTGAGAAGCCAGCGGCGGATTACTTCCTGTGACCTCTGTAGGGTGTCTTCTGCTCTTACCGCCTTTCCTTTCCCAATCAGCAGGAAGAGTGTCAAAAATACCCCACACTCCTTCCGTGCCGAGCTTGCAGTCCCGTCCTCCGATTCACCACACACTTGGCTGCCCAGAACTCACTTTTTTGGTTTAAAAAAAAAAAATAGTTTTTTCCCCAACTGGAGGGAGTGTATGCACTTCAAACATTAGCCATTCACAACAGGATTGCCTGTAATTTGGGTCCCCAACTGCCACGAACTGTTTTAACTGTAGACTTTTCAACCCCAAACTTAGTTGGGGGACGTGGGGCGGAGAAAGCAGCCACAGCCGATGCCCGCCCTGCCCTCTCCACCCTTAGAAGAACCCTCATATTATCCAAGCATAATATGGACTGCAAGAATGAACAACTGATTCCGTGGGGTCTGTGCAGCAATAGATTTGAGATGGAACCTATGCTAAAGAAAGGAACAGAACTATAGGGGCGGCACCAGCAGGTAGTGCCAGGAGTGGGCAGCAGCTGGTACAGAAAATGTTTGGGCCCAGGAACTTTTTTCGCAAACTGAGCAATGATTATGCCATCATTGCAACAGATTAAAATGCCAAGTTTGTCCCAGTCGTGGACCGGGAGAGCGGTATTACCCTTGGGGAGAAAATCGCTGATCTGCAGGCCTGAAAGAGTGGGAAATGCTAAGAGTCTGTTCTGAGGGCGTGGGTTTACCTTTGCACATGTTCCCACAGTCAGGCAAGTTGGAGGCAGTGGCTGGCTGATAATGCTGTAGCGCAATTCATGTTGCGAAATGCTGTCAGTAAGAATGTACAGTTATACTATGAGCTTTGAGATGGTGGACAAGTCAACAATAACTCCATTCTCTATTCCAACAAACATTATATTTATTACATTTTGTAATAAGTTGAGAACTTGAACCACAAATAACTTTGAATTTGTTCTTGTGTTAGGGAGAGAGGGAATGCACGCAGCATCCTGGCCTACACTCATCTTTATCCTTATAGCCCCAAGAGCATTGTTCTGGCCAGTATGTTCATCATAACAGCCCATCTCAGGATTCTACAGTCTGCACTGTGACCAGAGAAGTGATGATTAAGAAGGTGGTCGTGGCGATTGCCTTCTATGGTGGTGAGTGCGGTGGTGAAGGAGGAAGTAGTGACCATGATGGCTCTAAGTGCTGGTGTGACTATGACCATGCCAGCCATGGTTGTTGTGGTGGTGACTGTGATGGTGAGAATGGTGAGTCTCACAGTTATGGTAACAATGACAGTGAGGACTATGACCACAGTGGTTGTTTTGGGGACTAAGAAGGTGAAGACCCAAGTTTGTTGTGGCGGTTGAGGTGGTGAAGACTGTGAAAGCATGCATGTTGTTTTGGTGGCCGTGAAGATGGTAAGGTTGTTGTGGCGACTGAAATAGTGAGGATGGTGGCTGCCATGGCTGTTGTGTTGATGACTGTGACGGGGAGGACGATGACAACAAGGCTATTGTTGTGGTATCTATGAGAATGATGTAACCCATGGTTGCAGTGGTTGCTGTGACAGTGAGAATGGTGACAACATGACTTTTCTGTAGATGCCTTTGATCCAAGGCTGATCATAAAGAAGATGGTTACCCTAATGGTTGTTTAATCAGGGACTATGATGTTGAGGACCATAAGAGTAATGGTTAATGTGGTAATAGTGATGGTGAGGATGGTGGCTGCCATGCATAATGTGTTGGTGACTGTGAAGGTGAGGTATTGTGGTGGGTATTCGGATGTTGAAGGCAGTTGTTGTGGTATGGGTGATGGTGAAGATGGTGACAGCAATAGTTATTGAAGTGGCGACATTGAGGACAGTGGCAGTTATGGTTGCTATGTAGGCGAGGACGATGATGAGGACAGTGTGACCGATGGTTGTTGTGCTGGGATCGTGAGGACAGTGACCAATGGTTGCAGTATTGGTGGCTGCAATGGATAATACAGTGAAGCCCATGGTGATTGTGAAGACTATAAAGATGAGGATGCTGAGACCCATGTTTGTTGAGGTGACTGTGAAAATGGTTACAGTATTAGTCAATGTAGCAGCAAAATGGAGGATGGTGACACTCAGAGTTGTGTTGATGACTAGGATGAGGACAGTGTGATCGCTAGTTGATGTGCTGCGATAGCGAGGACGGTAACCACAATGGTTATTGTGTTGGTAGTTGTCATGGAGAGTATGGTGAAGCCCATAGTGATTGTGTTGACTATGAAGGTGAGGACGTTGAGATCCATGGCGGTTACAATGACTGTGAGGATGGTAACAGCGGCAGTCGTGGTAGAGGTGACATTGAGGATGCTAACAATCATCATCGTTGCTATATGGGTGAACGTGTTGCAGATGAATGGGACAACAACAGTTGTGGTGATGATAAGAGATGATGAGAAAGGTGACGGAAACAACGGCAATGGTGGTAAAGGTGGGATAATTAATGACCTCCTACCTGTATCCTGTCCTCCGGAAGCTCAGTTTTCATGGCTAGCATCTCCCTAGCGTACACATCAGGGTAATGCGCATCGTTGAAGGCCTTCTCCAGCTCCTCCAGTTGGTACGAGGTGAAGATGGTTCTGAGGACACCAAAATTAATTACTGTAAACATAAGCCTTTTGGAAACACAAAGAGATCCTCTAACAAGGAGTACACACAAGACTTCAAAGAACCCCTAGAGGAAGCAAATACCGCCTGTAGGGCCCACGTTTAATCACAGACAAGAACCTGATGAGGGGGCACAAGACAAGGAGGTGTTAAATACACACTCAAGGGAGCACAGCAGGGAGACGGGAGATTGTACTGGGAAAGGAAATCCCGCAACCCCAGCAGTTATTGAGCAAAATAGGGTGAATAGGTAGTTACTGCAAACGTAATCTGCTCTTGGTCACTCCCCCTCTCTACGATTGTCGATTTAGGTGGATTCCAACTCTCCCTCTGAGGCGTTCTCTCTTTTCTGCCCTTTTTCTCTCTCGCTCTTTGTCTCTCTTTTTCTTGTCCCTCTTTTTGTCTCCCACTGTCTTCCTCACACTCGTTCTCTCTGTCTCTTTGCCTGCCACTTCACTTCCTTTCTTACTTTCTCTCTCACTTCCTATTGTTCTCTCTTTCTTTGCCTCACACTTTACTAATCTTCCTCTCTTACTGTCTCCCTCACTTCCTATTTCTCTTTATATCTCGATTCTGTCTCAAATACCTTTCTTCTAATCTTTCCTTTTCTATCTTCCTGCTGGACGCTGACACACACACGGGTACAGTAGGGCCACAAAAAGAGTACCACAGGGTATTCTGACGACGAGGCCAACAAGCTAGGTACAATTGTGTACACTGACTGAGTGCTAGTTAGCTGGCACATCAGGATACACTACACGAGAATGCCAAGGAAACGGGTACAATAGGTCATGCAGCTACAGGATGCCAAAGTAAAGATAACAAGCACTTTCAAAGCCATTAGTTCATGCTTTGTGGCCTTCTGGATTTGCCAATGGTTTTTAGGCACATCCCTGATGCTGTGCAACGTGTCTAAAGTTATTTTTTTTTAAAGCCTTTGATGTGGGTGCTTTTTTTAACATTGTAATTATTGATCCGATTTGGATTAGTAACAAAAAGAAAATGAATTGTGCAACAGCCTTTTTAAAGTGAGGCACGGGGTGGGGAGTGTTGGGGGGAGGAAGAACATGGGTGACAACGAGGGAAGACAGCAGCAACATGGGGAGGAAGCGCAATATGGTGGGAGGGAGGTACAAGCGACAAGGGGGGGGGGGGCAGGTGGATGGTGAAAGCAACCGAAAGCAACATGGAAGACATGGGGGGAACAGCTATGAAAGGGTGACGCAGGTGGGGAAGGAACATGGAGGACATGTGGAGGCAATGGGGAGAAGCAATCGAGGGAGCACAAAAGGGAGGAGCACTCAGGCGACAGAGAGCCACATGAACGCCGGGGGTGAGAAGTGCATGAGGGAGACAGCTCGTATACACATGTACTCTCATTGAGTGCTTTACACAAAAGAACAAAGTAGTGCTTGAAAAGCAAGCAGAGTTGCTTTCCAAAGCAATGATAAGGAGGCAGTGCTCCATACTGAGACAACACGTAACACCACAGCCCAACAGTATCTCCAACGTCGGTGGTAGAATCCCCGTAGCTCATGATGACACACGATGAAGCAGTTTCCTTAGTCCCCAAAGAACAAAGCAGACAAACTAGATCCCCCGACCGAACCCCCTAAGTTTTAACCCCCAGTTAGGCACCTGTGCCGGTTGATTCTTTCCTTTAACAAACCGGCCTTCCATCTCACGATGTAGCATACTGACAGGCAGGCACTGCAATTTAACAGGACCTACACCATGCCGCAAAACACGCACGATACAATTGTAATGTCCCCTTGGTTTTACTTGTGCCCCAGGGCCTTATCGGACTAATGTGCCGTATCGCATAGCTGTCAAATTTTGCTTACTTGTCGTATTTGTATGCCTAACAACTGTGATACAATGAAATGGAAATTAAAATTGTTTAAAAAATAATATTAATAAAAAAGGAGGCAGTGCTCCATGGGAGGGACAAACAAGATTGATACACTGGGACACGAATAAGAAGCAGGCAAATGAGAGTGACAGGAAACTAAACCAATGGTAAGCAATGGGCAGGTTCTTAGCCCCACTATGTTCTTGGTAAGCCACACAATGCCTCCATTGTCTAGTAGGCTCAACCTAAAAACAGGACACACTAATGGACTGTATCAACAAGTAGATAACAATAAGGCATGCTGATGAAATATGTTCATGTGCTAAATTCATTAGGTTACTTCGAATGGATCAATGACAAATGCAACAACAGTGAACAGTGACAGAGTATGCAATGACCAGATAATAATAGGGTACACTGGTGGAGTAAGCCAATGAGCAACTACAGATGGACCCACAAAGGGAATATGTCAATGAATAGAATCTAATGAGATCTCTGCCATGGCAGGCCAAAGAAAAGAATGAAATAGGGCACACAAATGAAGTATGCCAGTGTCTGTGTCTGAGAAGGGTGTAATAGGACACAGTGACAACGTATGTCAATGCCAGGGCTCACTGATGGAGCTTGCCTTCGAGTAAACTACAGATCACAGTGGTGGAGTAATACAGTAAATAGATCTCTGCCAGATTATGCCGTGAGTAGAGTACAACAAAAGTTCACCAGTGACTGCCTATGTCAGGTGTAATAGGACACACAATAGTTTGGTCTTTTATGAACTCTAAGCATAAATTAGAGTGGAAGAACGTGGTCAAAATAACACTTTGTCTTTGACGTTTATACATCTTGGTTATTTTCTTTTGGGATGAGCTGAGAAGTCGGTTCATATAAAGAAGAAAAAGTGCACAAATTGTTGCATTTTTTTGTGGATTAACAATGGACGAGGTAGGTTTTTGTTTGAGGGTTCTAATTGAAAGGAAGTCATCAAAGATGAGTATATAGTGGATCCGTAAATGTGTCAGTGTCTGTTAAATAATGTACAGTTGCCCCTGAAAACACAGGATATTTGGTTTTCTTTTTATATGTATGCACAACAGTGAGAGATTATTCTACCTACACACATAGCATGGGTGTGTGAAGAAGTTGGTTGATCATCCATAGAAGGGATGTGTGTAGATGCTGGATGGCCGTCCATAGCAGGGGCTTGTGAAGATGCTGGCTGGTCGTCTATAGTAGGGGTGGGCGAAGAGGAAGGCTGGTCGTCCATACCAGGGGTTTGTGAAGAGGCTGGCTGGTCATCTGTAGCACGGGTAGGTGTAGAGGCAGGCTGGTCAACCATAGAATGGATATGTGAAGAGGGTGGCTGGTCATCCGAAGCATGGGTGTGTGAAGACGCTGGCTAGTCGTACATAGCAGGGTTGTGTAAAGAGGCTGGCTGGTCAGCAATAGCTGGGGTATGTGAAGAGGCTAGCTGGTCGTCCATTGAAGGGGTTGTGAAGTCGCTGACTGGTAGGTCTTAGCTGGGGTATGTGAAGAGGCTGGCTGGTCATCCGAATCAGGGTGTGTGAAGAGGCTGGCTTGTTGTACATAGCTGGGGTGTGTGAAGAGGCTTGTTGGTTATCTGTACCAGGGGTGTATGAAGACGATGGCTGGTCTACCATATCAGGGGTGTGTGAAGAGGCTGGCTGGTTGGCAGTAGCTGGGGTATGTAAAGCATCTGGCTGGCCTTCTATAGCAGGAGTATGTGAAGAGGTTGGCTGGTTGCCCATAGCATGGGTCAAATGTGTGGTCGTCCATGGTGGTGGAGTGTGACACGGCTACCTGGTCCCTAATGTACAACATCAGAACATCAACGTTAGGGAATGTCTTTCTTGTTTCTAGCGAATTAACTCAGTGCTGCACCTGAATTCATTTATTTTACTCTTAGATAATCGACTGAAAGCCCCAGCCTTACAAGTGCCTTTTCCCTTCTTTCTCTGAAACAAAATAACTCATGAACCAGAATTGTGGGATTTCAGGTGGACTCTGAGGTACATGGTTTAAATTACAGGAGCACTGAAAAGTGAAGACTAGAGACTTGAAAGGGGTTGGGTGGAGAGGCCAACCTATGGAGGAGTGTAGACCTTGTGTGTGAAACGGGAGAGATTCTTCGGCAGAGCAGTGGAGACCTGCAGATGAAGTGGATGAGACGTGTGCCTAAAGTCTGCAGAGGTAGTAAGAAACTGGTGGCAAGAGAGGAACATACATCTGGATAGGACCGACTTGTGGAGAGGTTGTGGAGACTTGTGGATAGAGCAGCAGAGGCTTACAGGTAGAGATTCAAATACTTCTGAATAGAGCAAGGCAGACTTGTGAGCTTATCACTCAGATTTGTGTATAAACCAGTGAGAGTCGCAGGTCTATCATAGAGACTCGGGGGTAAACCAGGGAGGTTGTGGGTTGAGCCGATAGATGTGTGGGTCGATATTGGAGACTTGTGGACCGAACATGGACCAACAATGGAAATAATGCAAGTAGAGCAGGGAGAGACTATGGATAAAACATGTTAATGAAAATTGGAGGCTAGTGGGTAGAATGATAGACCTTGTGTGATCTGAGGGTACAGCAGGAGCCTTGGAGCTAAGGGGGAGCTTATAGGTAGAAAAAGGGAACTTCTGGATAGAGCAAGTCATTTCGGGCAAGAGATGGGAGATTACAGAGTCTGTCTATAGTGTGTAGCACCACAATATCCACCAATCTAACTATGAATGTTTGAGTTTCTAAGACTAATATACTGTTGTAGAGCATAGCACACTTATATTCCTGCTGAGAAGGAACAGTGTGTGGATCAGCATTCCCATTTCGTGATGAATTCTTTTGTGTTAAGGCGATTTAAGACATTAATCCTTCAAACCTATACTGATAACAGTAAGTATGTCAAAAACAGATAATATTTATTTACAGTAGAAGAGAGGAAAAAACAGTGCTGCATTCTGTAAGGTTTTGAAGTTCACATCTCCACGTTTGTTAGTTCAAGTCTGTGATCTCTCCAGCAAACTAACAGTGTTGCAAAGTACAGCTGCAGCTTTAATGAGCCTAGAGAAAACATCTCCAGACTTGCCAACACACAAGGTCCCCAAGTGTCACATGACAGTGGTTCTGCTCAAACAGTCCCCCAGCAAGAAGCAGATGTCACACAGTGGTAGATACCATGAGCTGGAAACTAGGTGTGGGCGGAATGTTTCATTTCGTCCATGGAATTGGCAGAATTTTGGTCACTCCTCATTACTCTTTAACGCGGAGTCCCTGACAAATTCTGCCAATCGCAGTGTGGTGGAATTTTTCTCCTGTGAGGCTGCACAAAATTCGAGCAAGATTTGATGTCCCCCAGCGTGATTTTCTAACACGAGTGGTCACAGTCGGAGGGCTGCCACTCGAGTACATTTGCTGATGCTCAAGTATATTTTATGTCCGAGTGGCAGCAAACTCAACTAAAAAAGGCAGAAAAATCTTGCGCAACTCATAGTGCTGATTGCACAGATTTTTCAGCGCTGTTCGAGCTACCGGTGCTAAATTTCTGCGAAAGCTGCATATTTTCCGCCCATTTGCAAAACTCGGATTCTCGCAGAGTTTTTATTTATCTCCGTGAAATTCTGTGGAGTGAAACTCAGCAAGTTCTGCTCAACCCTACTAGAAACCCCTGTGCAGTGTGCATTTTCAGGTCATGGTTGAAGGTGGGCACTTCTGATGCTCATGGGGGGTTTGCAAGCCCCCCAGGATATTTTTAGATGCCTCTTTAGCTTCTGTTTTGGGGAGGGGATGAGGAGTAAGTTGCCAGCACCAAGACCCGTCCCACGCCTCGTAAATTCAATGGAAATACGACCACGCCCTCCCCTTATGCCCCACCTCTTTAAGCTCCCCCACCTACTCACACATGGTGAACGTTATTTGAAAGCTGGCAAGCCTACATTGATTTATTTATGCATTTTTATATAGCGTGGACAATACCCAAAGGTGCTTTAGAAATAGATCTTTACATAAGGTACAAATTAACATAATCCAAACATGTTGATACATTACGGTATATAAGCAGATCATTACATAAGGCACAAATTACATTATCCGAAGACGCAGCAGACACACAATTGCATAATTCCAATGGCCCTGAGTATAGTGCATGTTGCAACAGTCATAAAATGTGCGTAACAGAATGCTGACTGTTGCCACGTTCAAGATGGAGTCTAATGAAATGGAGGTAGGGCTGTAAATCCCAACGCACCAATCAGTGTGGAGACTACCAGAGAGGTCATACTGGGGAGGAGAGGTAAGCTAAAATGTCTTTGAAGGAGAAGGGCTTTCACCTCTGATTTAAAGATAACCTTCAAAGTGGTGTGCATAAGTTCGGAGATGAGGAGTTCTATATTATGGTCAACTTCTTGATCAGGATTAAACCATAAGTCATTCCCCTTTAAAGGACATGGATTCTAGCAGCAGTGTTTCAGCATTTTGCAATGGTTTAGTGCCCCCAGTGCAAGCTTGTCAGTCAGGTAACATGGATCAGATGCGTGTAGAGCCTTATGAGAGATACAAGCCATTGTGTATAAGACCTGGGCTTCAATGGGCAGCAAGAAGAGTGTAACCAGCATCTGTGAAATTTGGTCGCTCCTTTCGGCCCCACAGACAAAACATTCTGCTGAACGCGGGACTGATTTAAGAGAAGTGAGAGGAGATTTGAAAGGACCAGCAAGAGAGAGTTACAGTAGTAGATTCTAGAAAACAGCAGTGAGTGAACAAGAGTTTTCAGATCTTGCTCTTGAATGTAGCAGTGAATTCGAAAGAGAAGACAACACTTATATTGTGCAATTCTGGCAATGGCGTTGATTTGCGATTAAGTTGCAAGTTGAGCCTTTTATCTAGGATGACTCCTGATTTGGCACTGTTCACATTAGTAGGTTTGCTGTTAAGGATGCTGAGTATGTCCATACAGGATTGGACAGGAAGCGGTGATTTCGATGAGGCTATGAGGAGCAATTCAGTTTTGGGTGGGATCAGTTTTACATGATGTGAAGTCATCAAGTCTTGAACTGTGTTGAGGTTGATGGCATTGAGAGGAGACCTTTAAGCATATAATTGGGTATCATCCACATATTGATAAAACAAGAAATGCGATTTTCTTAGTAAGACTCCAAGAGGTTCGGTATAAAGGTTGAATAAGGTCGGAGTGAGGACAGAATCCAGAGGGACCCCTTGATCTAAGGCCATCAGTCTTGACAAACATTCATCAGTTCCTTTCCTTTGCAACCTGCCCATGAAGAATGATTCAAACCATCTGAGAACCACACCATCACTACGCATTCGATTTTTAAGTGTGTCAAGGAGTGCACAGAGGTTTACTGATTAATAAGCTATTCAAAGGTCAAGTGTGTGTTAAGGGCTTTGGCAATGTTACCCAGGATAGGGTCCAAAAATTGGTTTGAGCTTCATGACGGTGTTAAGTAACTCTTCCTTCCTAATTATGTCAAATAGTAGTCAGATTAGGATGATCATCTCGACACAAAAACTATTTTACTTTGCAGTCAAACAACTATGCAAATACATCTGCTTTCAAGGATGGTAATCAGATATGGAAGGGCTGTTAACAGTTTTGACCGAATCAAAGAGTTGCTAAGTCAGTTTTGAATGAGCCAAGAAGGGATCTAAAGTGAATTGATTTCTCATAGAAAAGATTTTCATTTGCATAGTGATCGTGCATTTTGGAGAGATGTGAGGGTAGTGGTGGAGAGGAATTGCCTCTCTTTCTTCTCCAGAATTATTAGGGCTCTTCTTTCCCCATATGCTGCTTTTCTGAACTAGGGAGCTGCTGGTTTAGGACTTTTCTTTTTGCTCTGGAGTGGAGCTAGCTCATCCAGCTGATCTGAAAGATATCAAAACAATTGGCAGTCGAGTTATTGATATCTGTGACGTAGCTGATGGGCAGTAGAACCTTCTGTTGCTAAGTATGTTGATGATAATGTTCATGGTGTCAGGAAACCAGGCTACCGCTCTTTTAGGTTGGCACAGGGTCATGGAATGCGAAACCCACAGAGAAAAGGGAATACAAAAATGATTGGATCAGTCTTCTGGAATGTGTTCATCCACTGAGAGCAGGTCTTCTTTGGAAGGCATTCAGCAAAGTATGGATGGCCTTTTGTGTACTGGTCTACGGTTATGTTGGATCAGATAATTTCCAGAAAGACAAGAAGCAGAATGGTTGACTGCTGAGTCTTCTGTGGTGCTCCAATAAATATTGAAGTCTCCTAGAAAGATCACTTTGTATTGATTGCTAATTTGCACGATCCATGTATTCCCCGATAAAAGCTGTATTATTACCCAGTTGGTCATAAATGGCATTCATTCTGAATGGGCAAATGTGCTGTACGTTTAGATACAGTTAGGCATTGAAATGTCAAAAATAGGAAATTGGGTATTGCTCTGCATTATAAGGAGATTGAAGATAGCTGCGTTGCCTCCTCCGACTCTCCCCACACAGTTTTTTCTGATGATGGAGTAGTGTGGAAGAAGTAGAAGGTCCATTATGTTATGGGATATAGCATTAAACCAGATTTCTGTAAGGACTAATAAGCCACGGTTATATTGTACGACATTGTCCGCAATGTCCATACGGCAGTTTGGGGGTAGCATAGGTTGAGATGACGACGTCAAATGCTTGACAAATGCCAAATGAAAATTCTATAATATCCTATGGAACTTGTAATACAGCGGACAGGATATCCTTCAAATTTGTAATGGAGTATCCCATCAGCCAAGATCGTAATCAGGTCAACTGTCTCAATTTATCTGCATATAATGCATGTGCAATATAGATAAGAAGTCTTTTACTCTGACGAAGACATTTTGATCAATTTACTGCACTAAGTGTAGGTCGAAACATGTTGGTATTATTTAGTGGTCAGGTGAACCATTACATTCTACATTTTGACAACTTCGATTTTAACCTATATCAGGGGTACCCTAAAATAAAGGAACATTCTGTGCGTATACCCCTAGTTATTTTTCATCTTGAATCTGGACCGACGAATTTGTCCTGTAAGGTAATATCTAAGAACTCCCAATTGTATTTGGTTAAGTAAGCTGAAGTGGCATCGTCCTACTCCAGAGGGAGAGGTTGCCTATGATGAAGCATGCCATGATAAGTTATGGGTGACACAACCTCTCAAATATCTCTTTGTGACCCAGTAGGCTATTACTTTCACATACAAGACAAGAGTGACTTGCTGCATATTATACTCAAGTACCTTAGGTATGATAATTGGAGTGAGGGGGGTCAAGAGGTTTAGTCACGCTAGGAATAATGTTCCTGTTGCTCCGTGTCTGCTTTGAGTGCAACACATATTCAGACCTCATCAATCAAATAGTCAGTGTTTAGTATTGATTTGGATTGAGTTAAGAGAGTAGAGGAGCCTGAGGAGATAGTGTCAAATTGTAAATAAGTTGACAATATCAGCCTGGGAGAGACTGGGTAGGAATCTTTTGGAATGTGGTAGATAACTGCTTCTTGGAACTGAGCACCAGGAATGCTGGGACTTTAGATGGGAGAGTGGAGAGCCTAAGATAGCAGAGCATGTCCCTGGGCATGCCAAAACAAGTTAAAGGAGTCTGTGTGTAATCCTGTGAATGGTGGTTTGTCCCGCTCCTCCTACAGGCGGCTGCCCGCTTCCTTAAAGGAATCTCGGGTTAGTCCTTCTGTGGCACCATCTAAAGTGGTGTCATAAACCATTTCCATATTATGCCACTCCGTTCTGACCAGGTCATACCTAGAAACAAGTACTAAACATAGAGACAGATGCCTGCTTACACACACACCTCTACAACAAATTACTCCAAAACATCTGAAGATCCATGCCCTCTGGAGCTCCAAGGCAAGAATACAACCCACGTGTTCTTGCTCTATCTCGGATAGGGACGTGGGATACATCTAGCTAATTACCTCCAACCCATACCCAACTTTAAAACTCTGAGGCCATCATTATGAGTCGGGCAGAGCAGTACCTTGGGGGTGGATCTTGAGGAGGAGAGGGGACAATACCCTTCCCGAATCCGAGATTTATTTGGTGTGAAATGCAACTGTTAAAAACAGTGTTTTTACCATTTTCCACCTACCTACTGACAATGGTCTGATGTATGCTGTAGTCAGGAAAATGCATTCAAAAAAAGGCCTAGTATTTCCAGGGGCTGCTTGCTTTCCTTAATTCTGGACCCAGACACTAATAACAGCAAGTAACTGAGTGGCATTATCAGTTACAAGGGTAATGGATGCCCTTGCACCCATGCTGCATGAAAATGGCATGGAACAGGTGTGCAAAGCTTACACATGGTGCTCTATGATCGCTGCCATGCAATGGAAACATTAAAGAGACCGGAAGTGTAGGCCAGTGGAAGAAAGAAGCATGCAATGGAATCAAATCTAGACAACCTTGGTATTCAGAAACACTTTGGCCATCTGCGCTTCATTTCTTCCACAATTTAAGCAGTGGGCTACGTTCTACACAGCGTGCTACACAAATTATATAAACATACAGTGCCAGTAATTGATTTTGCATGTTTGACTAATAATATTTAAAGCTTCTGTCAACCAAAGGAGTGAAGGGGAAATGAACACCTAAAGAGAGGGGGACCTATAGCTATTTCTCACCACTCATAATTGTGCACAATTTACTGAGGTCACAAAATGGGCCACTGCTCCATATTATAGGCATTAGGAGGGGCTTGTATGCATGGGTACCTAATGTTACCAAATAGCTCATTCATCATGTACCATCTTCTTGGCTTTCTTTTAACAACCTAATGCACTGTGGGAGTGCTAGTCTCTGCTTGTGTACAGATCAGGGAGTTTATGGGCAAAATAAGGAGTTTGTAGGTAGAGTCAGGGTGCTGGTGAGTGTGGCTGGGGAATTTGCGGGCAAAGCAAGGAGTTTTAGGTAGACCTGGGTGCTGGTGGGTGGTACAGGGAATTTTTGGTGGGGGTGCTTGTGGGTAAAGCAGTGAGCTTGTCAGAAGAGTAGGGATATTGTTTGGTGGAGCAGGGAGTTCCTAGGTTTAGTGGGGTTGCTTGTGATCACATCAAGGATTTTGGGGGTACAGTGAGGGAGCTGCTGTGTAGAACAAGGAGTGTATGGATACAGTGGGGTGCTCCTGGGTACAGCATGGACTTTGCAAAATAGAGTGAGGGTTCCTGTGGGAAGAACAGGGAGCAACTTGTAGGGTTGTCAAGATTTGTGAGGAGAGCGCAGAGGATTTGCTGGCAGAGCAGGGAAACCATTCTGGCCAGGGCACAAGTCAAGGGTACACGCGGGCAGACAGAATCCACCAACCTGATAATAAGTTGGGACCCACTAAAATATGCTGAATGTGTCCAGGTGTAGGTTTCAGACTACGGGACTCTTTCAGCAGTGCCTGCACATTGTCTGTTTTTATTCAGAGCAGCAGGAGGGGGCTTTCTTCTTTTAAATTCCAGCAGGCCCAAAACAGAGGTCGAAGTTAAGAGGCCACCAGGCCTCCTTTTGTTTGCGTATCCTGATTAGGAGCCTCACACCTAAATGAAATGAATGTGAAACAAAGGCGCACAGTTTATCACTTCACAGGTACCTAAGAGAGGCATGCTTTTGACTTTGTCCTTTCCCTATATGTAAGAGGTATGCATGCACTGTAAGAATGTCAGATGTGTTGGTCTGTCCCAGTATTTACTCAAATAATTTTAATACCACTATTTTGTTTTATTTCTTTTATAAGGCTACTCGTCCCAATGTAGGGTGTCAGAGCACTTTGCATCACATGTAAACATTATACACTGACAATAAATCATACGTGTGTAAATCAATGTACAGGATGTTTACATAAGGCAGTGAGGGTTACAGGGTGTAGGAGTCATGTCCTTCATAGCTCACTGTGCTATATTAGAAGGACTGCAATTTATGAACTGGAAGTAACAAAATGATATTTGTGTTTAAAGCAGTAACTCACTTACCCATCTACATAAAATAAAAATCTATAATCTGCATGTTATATGATGTTCTTTGCAGGAGACACAATAACCCACTGTGCTAATTTGATTAAAAACTGGAGCTAGGTAAAACATAGATCTCTCCACAAAATGCGTTAACCTCCAGAGATATCTTCCTATTATTATTATTCTCTGAGATTTCCTGGGCGCACAAAGATCTCGTAGCAGGTCCCTTTACCCCATAAGCTATTTCAAAACGTACCCTTAACCAATTAAGCAGAACTGATTTACTTCCACATTTCTCTTTGCTGCCGAAGTCTTTTTGGTAGAGTTAAAAAAAAATGTATAAATTGAGGATCAGATTTTGTGTTGAGGTTGCGTCACTTTTTTGGGCACAACTGAAACGCAAAATCTCACTTGTTAAACATTGTAATGCGCTCAAATGTACTCATGATGGAACTGCTAAACATATGCCTGAGATTTTAAGATCTGATGTCACTTCCTGTGATGTCACTTCCTGTGAGGTCACAGGTTGGAATGCCACTTCCTGTGATGACACGCCCCAATGTCATTTGCATGGTGCCTAACTTTGTTAGTCCCCCCCACTTTTTTTATCGGACTTGTGCTGGCCTTGGATCTGACTTTCAGGGTCACACACAGCCTCTGCCCCGGTTTCTCGCCCACAGATTACTCAGTGATTTGATTCTGGAGAGAGTATAATTCCTGCCTTTGAAATAGCACAAAAAGGATTTGGATAAAGGCATTACAGAAAAATCTCTGTAGACAAATACTCTGCAAAGAAGCTACAGAAAAATGGAATTGTAAATCCTTGGGGGATTTAAAATACACGTAAATGCAGTTAGTAGCGGAACCGCCGCGGACATTAATCCCCGCGTCTTTCACGCAATGAACGTGCAGGCACCAAGACTAACGGGCTGGGTCCCGGGGGAGAGGCTCGAAGCCACCCGGGAGTCAAAGGGAGAGGCTCACAGTGGTCCGGGCTCATTGTTGAGGCTCTCAGCTACTACAGGCCGCAGGATAAAGGCTCATCATTGCCCTCCCGGGCACCGGGGAGGTACTCTGCCTCTACGGGGCTCGGACGGAGCTGCTTCTCCACGCCATCAGGGCTCAGAGGGAGAGGCTCATGTCCCTCCTACACTAATGGGGAAAGGCTCACACCCTTTCAGGGCTCAATGGGAAGAGGCTCCTTGCCCCCAGTGAGGCTCAGTGGGATAGGCTACCGTCCCTCCTACACTAATGGGGAAAGGCTCACCCCCTTTCAGGGCTCAATGGGAAGAGGCTCCTTGCCCCCAGTGAGGCTCAGTGGGATAGGCTACCGTCCCTCCTACACTAATGGGGAAAGGCTCACCCCCTTTCAGGGCTCAATGGGAAGAGGCTCCTTGCCCCCAATGAGGCTCAGAGGGAGAGGCTCACGTCCCTCCTACACTAATGGGGAAAGGCTCACACCCTTTCAGGGCTCAATGGGAAGAGGCTCCTTGCCCACAATGAGGCTCAGTGGGAGAGGCTCACGTCCCTCCTACACTAATGGGGAAAGGCTCACACCCTTTCAGGGCTCAATGGGAAGAGGCTCGTTGCCCCCAATGAGGCTCAGTGGGAGAGGCTCCCCTCCCTCCTACACTAATGGGGAAAGGCACACCCCCCTTCAGGGCTCAATGGGAAGAGGCTCATTGCCCCCAATGAGGCTCAGAGGGAGAGGCTCACCTCGCTCCTGCACTAATGGGGAAAGGCTCATACCCTTTCATGGCTCAATGGGAAGAGGCACCTTGCCCCCAATGTGGCAAACAAGAGGGCTTCAACTCTGAGTCACCACATTCTCTATTTTTCTGTGACACAACTTCCAGCAAGATAATCCTATAAATCCATCAACAATCTCTTACTTCTTTCAACACTCTATTGGAAAAGGAATTCTGTGGCCTTTTCAAAGCAAGCAAACCCTTAGTTTCTGGCCCTACCAAAAATCTCCAAAAACATTCCTTCTGGAAACTTGTGTCGGATCGGGATCCAGCAACAACCTGAACAAATCCCTGGATCAGCAGTGCTTCCCATTAGAGCTGAAGACCTCATACATCAAATCGCCACCCCAAAAACTAAAGAGTCATTTTAAATGGCTTATTCCTGGATGAGCTGAATGTGAGAGGGCTCTCTGTCAAACTGACTGACTTCATTGAGGAAAATATCCTCATCTCAGGTCAACAAATGGGTTTCTCTCCTGACAGAGGCAAAGAATCGGTCCGATTTCTATCTGGGACGAACTATAACTTACTGTGCACTAAACAGCATAGACGTTCACCTGCTTCTGGACTTACTAGCAGCCTTCAACACAGACCACCATCAATCAATACTACTCATACTGGAAAGTCTTGGCATTTTTGGAAATGTCCTAAAATGATTTCTCTCCTATCTCAAAGACAGACAAAACTGGGTGCCATAAGCTGTTCACATCTTTTCCCCACAGCCAGCCACACTGTAGGATCCCACAGGGATCAATCATCTTCTCTTCCATATAATGTTCCCCTGAAGCTTTTACCGACCCAATCACATCCTTCCATCTTATAAGCAGCAGTTATACTGAGCTGCACAAATCATTCTAAAAAATAACAATTACAAGGACCTTACCTTCCTGAGATTTGGTAACTGCCTCCATGCCGCCGTCTTCTTTCTGGATGAGAACTAAGTAACTTTAACTCAAAAGCACTAAAACTGAGATCATGACCGGCAAACAACCTCCAGCCTACAGCTATGTGGTCAAACTTACCAAGTCCACAAGCGACATCAGGGGAAGAGAGGAACCTCAACATGACAATAAATTCAAACTCCTCGTTAATCCCACATGCCACTGGAATCACGAAGAGCACCTTCTACAAAATGAGACCGCAGAGGCCTATCCTCCCCTTCCTCGAATACCATCAGAAGTTACAAGCCATTCTCACCCTTGTTATTTTTAAGATCAACCAAGCCATTAATCCATACCTTGGTGCCCCATGCTTCCCAATAAGAAAACTACAATGGATTCAGACCACTGCTGCAAGACTGTGAATTCACCTACATCCAAGGGAGAATATGAAAACAGCCTTGCAAGCTCTCCACTGGCTACCCATAGCTAGATGATCAATGTTCTGAATCATTCGCTTCACAGAGCTTCCCATGTAAAAACACACTTTTACTACAATAACAGTTTAGCACCATCGCAAATACATTGATGTACATGCACTCAACAACTCATTTTACAAGAATGTATCATAACTCAGCATAATACCGAGCTCATTAAGCATGAGTTGTGGCATTGCATGCTTCACTCAAACACTGCTAGTACAGCATGCGTAGCACAACGGAGGCTCAACCTATAGACAAAGCTCAAGAGAACTGTGCATAGCAGGAGCAACAGAGCAGGCTTCCCTCACAAGCAATGCACAAGTGCAGTTTGGCACAGGCAGGTGCAGTGTACGTTTCTATCATGGATACATTAGGCATACTGCAGACAGAAAGGGGACAAGTTCTCATCACACACACAGCAAAACTAGGTTAAGGCAATGCACTATGCTGGCATGAAGTCAAAAATTCGAAAGTAGGATTTAACAAAACAGCTTTGATCGCCAGATCTGTAAATCCATGTGGAGGTAACTCAGCACAGTGTATAACAGTCCACAAAGTCCAAATCACACACACACTTGTATTCAGTCCCATCAACAAATGGAAGGCTGGAGTTTTTTAGCTGACAAAAAGACGTCTATATAATTACTGCTGTTAAAATAAAAACTACCAATAGGATCAGGCTTACATGTGTTTACAGGCTTAAACATTGTAAAGGTATATGTTGCTGTCTAAAAGTTGCTATTGCCTGTATAGATGGTCAGTATACTGAATTAAAGACCAGTAGGCTGGGCCTGTGTGTTGAGATAAGTGAAACACCATTCCCGCACTCCACACATCTGTCCCAATGAAAAAACCCTCCCCATCAGAATACTACAACAGATATCTACCCTATATAGCATCCTGAATTCGAGGTCATTGAACAGGAACACCAAAGACATCAACAGTGCAAGCTTTCTTCACGAACACCCACAGGAAATGTTGCATCAGTGAAAAATGTCTTTAGGCAGAAAACCGGCACAACACTAATGTCAGCAATGCACATTTCACGTTGAAACATAGAATGAGTATTACATGAGCAGACATGCAGAAACGGGTAATGTCTCTCTCACACACACACTTACTCTCACACACCAACCTAATGCACTGAACGATTAGTTTGATCCTTTTTTTGGCTCAGCCTTTCCCTTGCCGCTGTTCGCCTTCTTTACCTGCATAGCTTTGGTAATGCCACCTGGCTTTGTGCACTAGGTGAGCCCCTCTGTCCTACTGGTCCTGCCTACCTCCTAACCTTAACTGACATCTATAACTCCAATTAATCTCTCCTTTCAGACCATCCAGGTAACAGGTGGAGAGGTTAATGGTGTATTCCTGTAGCATCATTCCTATTAGTGGCTGCAGGGGCATAGGATGGGAAGAGCCTTAGCCCAAACCCCCTGCCTTACTCCATATTGCCACCATGCCTCACCTTCGCCCCCTTAAATCTAAGCACCATTTCCTTCCGCAGCACTACTTCCACACACTCCTGGTTCCAGTACTGTGGTGCATGTGGCACTCATTTGGAATCAGCCTCTGCCACCTCTGGGTGGACCTACAGTCCCTCTTCTGAGGTATCTCCAATGTGCCTTGGGTTGCACCATTACAACTCCTGGATTTCCCCATAGATCCA
The DNA here is from genome assembly GCF_964204655.1 of Triturus cristatus. Lineage (NCBI taxonomy): Eukaryota > Metazoa > Chordata > Amphibia > Caudata > Salamandridae > Triturus > Triturus cristatus. Next base: position 1,030,604,183 of record NC_140592.1, read on the forward strand.
CTACTGTGCTGCCTCTAGTCATCCATGTGATGTTTGGCCTGGAGACCCACTTCTGTGGTGTCTGTTGTCATATTTGGATTGCACTGCTGCACCTTTGCCTTCCTCTTCCCCTCCCCTCCTCACTAGCTTCTCTGAGCCTCCAATGGGACGGGCGAGGCCACATGTTTAGCCTCTTTTTGAAGCGTATCTGTGTCTCACATGTTGGGACGTTCCTGGCCGGACTGTATTTAGTAATCCTGGTGTGGTTTAACAGTGTCTCTCCGCTGGTTAGGAGTTTTGATGCAACTGATTGGACTCCATGTACCCAAAGACGCCAACACTATTAGTAAATGACAAGTTCCCTACTTTGATACTGTTCATACTAAAGTTGGCAAGCCCCTGCATGCCTGGTGGTATTTATTTTCACACTTTCTGCTACACCCCAGGGATTATACACAGTAAAATTAGGCTCCTCATGATCCCACCACATTGTTCAAACCAGACACATCTAACCTAACACGCTCTATACTGGCTAAAGTATAAACAACACCCCTCCAACCACTCCAAAGGAACTCCAGGAACTTGATCCAAATCAGGACACTTCATGACCTTGCCCAAGGTATGAAGTGCTACATAAATAGTGTACCCAAAATGTGCTTCAGGCCTTTAAGGAGTATGGGAAGTGCTATTCAAATCTGAATATAATACACGCAGAAGTGAATCAGGCTTAATTCACAAACAGAAGAGGTACTGCAGTGTCAGAGGAAGTTTACTTAACACACAGGAACACTCACAGTACAGGAAGGAGCAATGTAAGTTTTCCCTCACACCCAGGTACCGCCACATCAGCAGTGCGAGATTTCCTTTGACCCATAGAACAGTTGTTACATAGGCAATAACAGCGCTTGGTTCTGTCATTCACACACATACTGGAATAGCTTTCCAAGATTCCCTCTTCCACATAGGGAAATCCCAGAACAGCAGGTTAGGCTAGAGAACTTCACATCAAAACTTGCACTGGGTTAACTGTGGTAGCCCCAAGGGCTCTGCATGATTGTATACCACAGCATCAAATACCATAAGGTCACCCTGCAGGAAAATCAACTGATTAATGCCGCCTACTAATATATTGTCAAGGTAAGTTAACATAGGTAAGTATAGATTTACTTTTCTTATTTTTATTTCTAAACATTGCACATGTATCAGAAGTCCAACCTTGGGTGCAGCAGAAATCAATAAGCTAAAAACACACTAATGTATTTTACACCCACACTGGGCACGAGTGACGGGAGGGTGCATAATTTGGTAGCCCTCCATCGCATGCACAATATGTATGCATGTACCACGTAAGAGCAAGGGTGACATTTGTCCTGTTTAGAGGGCAGCAAATTAACTAGTCATTCCAGTGACCCCCCCACCGCCCCCCACCCCCGACCTTCCCTTATTAACTGAGGCTCTCATGATGCCCTTCAGCCTCTGCAACGAGGACCTGGGAATGGCAGTCAGGACTTTCTCCGAATATTCCTTCCTCCTCTCATCTTAGCATTCATCTGCTGTCTTGTCTTCATGTCCAAGAACCAGGCCTGGCCAGGTCACATGTGCTAATCTAAGCCTCCGGGTTGCTGTAGGAGAGTTGCATCTGTCAGCTTTCCTCCTCCAGCATCTAGTAATACCGTACAGTGCTGCCCCATGTACCCTAGCCCCACTTACCTGCCTCCTATCCTGGCATGGGTGACATATGGGGAGAAAAGGGCACATTGTGCATGACACGAGGATATTAGGGGCACAGTGTGGCATGGTGATGTGATGTCACTGATGAAGTTACTTATGATGTCATCTGCCAGGTCATGAGGAGGGCTTCCAGTTGGGGAGCTATGGATGCGTAGCTCACTCTAACAGAGAAATTTCAAAAGGTTTTCGGTAGCAACCAAAATGTTCCCTTAACTGAGGGATTTCACAGTAATTTTGGTATTCCGTTTTATAATGTTAGTAATCTTTCTGCATACCCATTAGTTCCTTAGGAGAAAGTTGTTAGTGAATTTTATGGGTTTCTTAATGCTATACATAGTCATATAACTGGAATTTACCTGTATCTTACTGAGCACGGCTTCCAGCCATATCCAGCCAATACCGAGACCATTGCCCGGTCTTTGGTGACACCCTTTACCGAGTACCCTTACGCAATATCCACTGGCCCTAGTCTGCACTCATGCTGACGTGTGCAGTGCATGATGTGCAGCAATGTCTATCCGGCACAGGGCATAGCCTTCAGTCATACTCTGCAATCACCAACCCTACCATTAATTCCATGGGTGCTGCATTACAAACATGCCATGGCCAATGGGAATGAGTGCTTCCAATGATCTGGGGTCCACTCATCGATGTTTGGAGTATGCCTTCCATTTGCTCTAGTAATGGTGGAATCCAAGAATCTACTTTGGGGGATGGAGAAGGCACACAATGGCAGTAGTAGAAAAATTATTAGTTACAAACTGAAAATCTGATCAAAAGTTCAAATAAAAAAATTGAAATCTTGGGGACGTTTCAAGCCCACAGAACTACACATTAAAAGCTGTCAGGACTCGTTGGACTCTGCATGCATGCCAAATATATTGGCATTAGATTATTTTTGTGTCTATAATCACAATTACAACTTCTCAAAGAGAATTAATATTGTAAATGTATGTTTTGCGACCCAAATAACTACTTCCAACAATTTTAAAAGGTAGAACTAAATTTGATAGCTTTTTATATGAAGAGCTTTGTGCAGGTTTCCCACAAAGGAAGGCTATAGCTAGCACTAAAAAAAATCCTAAACGAAACCCGAGATGATCACATATGCGATATTGTGAGCTCTGGTATATTATAGAGTTGGCAATATCACTTTTGTGGTTATGGCTGTGAATATCAGTACATTCGAAAATGACCTTTTCAAGCACCAATAATTTTGGCCCATGTTTGAAGGACCTGAACGAAATTTGGCAGGTGAGTACATGAGTGTAACTTTGACCTTGCACGGTTGTGTGCAGCTTTATAATGGGGACACAATATAGTGGGACACTCAAAACTTGTGTTTGCCATTCAAACTCACATACAACAGATGTGACAACTGAAACTCACAAAATAGTTGACGAACTGCCACTAACTTTATCATGCAGAGGGCACTGTTTTTTGGAGGGTTTGTGATTGTGTTTCAATCTGTCAAGCAGCTTCAAGCAGCTTTTAAAATATGGCCAATAGAATATTACAACCCGGTGGTTTTCTTACTTGATAGTTGGGTTTATGACTGAGTTCAAAAGTCACTTTTTTAAAATCTTAACTCATTAAGACATTGCTGTGAAAAATGTTTTGATGGTGTGGTCGAAGGACTCAAGCCCACCGGACTCTGGTAGCACAGAGAAATGTAAAAGGCACAACAAAGTCCATACCCTATGCCCAGAACTTGCTACGCATAGTATTTGGCTATGTTTTCCTGGATGTTAAGGCCGTATGAGTGGGTACATGGCACTGCCGAAGGTCACGACCTTTGTCCAGATCCCAGTGGACATGACCAATGGCAGTGCCCAGCGTACTCTGGAGACAGAATAAAGAGCCACAGACCATGGTCTAAAGCCATGACCTGAGCTTACTGAGCACAGCGAAAGGCTATGCCCAGTGGGCTCTTACGTTGGCAAGAGTGAGTACCGTCTGTGCATGCCACAGTATATAATTATGTCCCTTTAATGACTTAAAGGGACGTTAGGCTGGCTACTGTGATCAGAAAGTAACGTAAATGATAAAATAAAAAAGATTTCCCCAAAACTCTCTATAATTCCCAGTTATGGTTGGCTATCTAATCCCAACATCACCCCAATGTTGTAAATTAAAGCAGAATGTGATTAAGCATTTACTGAAAACATTAATATTTCCCTTTTATCGTGTTTTCCTCCTTATGTTGGCCGAAGTCCGGACTCCATTTTGTATTGGCATGCTGCCACGTGTTCACCACGAGGAGAGTCCGACCTCTGTGTTAGTTGCTCTTGTAATCTGCCTAGCAACAGTCTATAAATAGCTCTCTTTTGTCCGTCTGGCGCATGCCCAGACTTGACCACATCTGTTGTAATTAGCTTTGCTTGACCATGTGTTTTCGCGGGCCCAAGGAGTGTGTTAGCTCCGCCCATGTATTGATTCGGTATCGAGAATGACCCTAAATGGTAATGTTCTTCAACTCTGTGGTATCCACCCACTCATGAGCCCCTTTACTGTGTATAAAAGGGGACTGTGTATGCAAGTTCTTTGTGCTACTCCTTGCAATACTGAAGAGTGTTGTGTGGATTGTAGGACCACCCTTAAGGGTTAATAAACGTTGTTTTTGTACTTTGCAGTTTCCGTGCCAACTTCCTTATAGATTTTCGTTACAGAAGAGCGAACCCTTGTCTCTTGCGGGCCTAGCTGGGGCTTGTATTCATCAATTGGCGCCCGTCACGTGGGGCTCATCGGCGACTCGGATGCTCGAAGGACTGGTCGCGACGAAGGTGAGGAGTTTGGCCGGGGACGTGATCACTGCCAGCGGCGTCTTAGCCCTGGCATCCCGAGGTTTTTCTTCCTTCCCTTCCGAGCTGACCGTCTGGGTGGCGCCGGTCATCGACTGAGATCTCTTCTGTCGGTCCTGCCGTGAGAGCCGTTTGGGCGATTGTGGAGCTTGGCAGTTGGAACCTGGACTCTTGATTGGTAAGAACCGTTGTACGGTACTTGCTCCGAGTTTTGAAGCCTGGTCTGGCTATTTGAGTTTGATTGATGGTGACTAGTCATATTGTGAATTTGTCTTTGTGAAAATATATGCGTTGCAACACATATAGGCAGGTAATGTGGAGAAATTTCTCCGGAGCTGTGTAGACTTTGAACGGCGCAACGATTAAGTGCCATTTTTCTTGATAATACTGCATATTTTGCATTATTCCTAGCATGCCTGCTTTTAGCGCACTCCGTAAGTGGTGCTGCTGTTTTGGACACCGGTTGAACCTCGAGGAATCTGCTCCAGCTCCCCCAGAGGGGACTCCTAATAGGGATATGTACGTGAAGCATGGTCTTTCTTCCATAATGTACAGCACGTTATGGAGGAAATATACGAGGAAGGATCCTGAGTTGCGATGGCCTTTGTATGGATCGTTTGATATACGTAAGATTGAGTATGTGGAACAGTGTATGTGTAAGCGACGTGCTCGTCAGGATATGTTTGAGTGTGTGCGATTATGGGTGAAGGAAGTGCGTGAGCGAGAGAAACGTGAGAAAGCGCTGTTTGATAAGGAGCAACGAAAGAATGATCATATGCGAGCGCAGGAAGCGAAGCGTCGAGAGGACAAAGAGCAAACGGACAGACAAGAGAAAGAGCGAAGGCTACAAGTTTCGGGTCAATATGTTGTTCGTCAGCCACTTTATCCTGTCCTTAATAATCCTGATGACGATTTTTATTTACTAGATCGCTCTCCGCCCCCTTATGTTGGCGCATCTGCTCCGCGGCCGCAAGATTCTGGCCCGGCTCCGGGTAAGGTCGACACACGGTCCATGTTATCGGCCGAGCATATGGCTGAGCTTCGGAAACTTTCCCTCCGTGCACTTAAGGGCAAGATGTCTAAGGATGAGTTGTTCCATACTTGGGGGTCGTGGCAAGATAGAGAGAGGGTGTATTTTCTGTCTCATTTTTCAGAAGAAGTAATTGCTGCTTTCCGAAAATATTCTAGTGTCCTTGAGCCTGACGAAGTGTCTTTGGATGCCGGAGCATTACGTAATGGTGTTTTTTCTCCCCCTAAGGCTTCTGAGGCGGCTCGGCGGCTGTTCGCTTTGCGGGACGAGGTGCTGGCCCTTAGAGAGAAAGCACGTCAACAAACGGAGGAGGAGAAGCAGTCGGATTCGTCTGCAGCAGGGGGCCACCCATCCGCCTCCCAGTCAGATAAGGATGACATAGTGCATGTTAAACCAATGCGAGAGGCGGCGCCTTTGTATGTTCCTCCCAAGGGAGCAGGGACTAGCTCGGATATTAACTCCGCCGATGCAAGGGGATATTTTGTATATAATTGGGTTTACACTCCATGGCATAGGGCCGATGTTATGGCATTAAAGAATGCGCTGCCTGACCCCCGCAAGAATCCAGCGGCCTTCTATGAAGAAGTCGAGGGGGCCTTGAATTCTTGCATTATGACCTTAGCGGATATAGACTTGTTCTTTGGCCTTATCCTACCGCCGGATACGTGGCGCTCTGTCCGAAAGGTAGATGATGCGGTTGCCTTTAAGGCTCGGTGGTCTGACCTTGAGGATGAGGATAGGGAACGGAAGCCCGCACAGAAACCACCCCAGAATATTTTAGATCTCCCTGCGGCTATTGTGGCTAAGTTGAAGACGATTATCCCCCCTAAAAAGATTGACTGGAATATGTTAGCTGCATGTAAGCAGAAAGTTGACGAGTCAGTCGCGGACTTCTTTACGCGTTTTGAGGAGACGTTTCATGATTTTAGTGGCCAGTCGCTTACTGACGACACGGGTCGCCACCTTTTCGCGGACAAATATGTGGCTAATCTGCTGCCGGCAGTTGCGGCCCGGTTAAAAGCGAGTGAGAGTTCTTGTTCCTCCGCGACACCGACGGCCCTTCTGACCATCGCTCAGTATTATGAGCGTCAGGAGCACGAGGCGAAGGGCCAGGAGGAGAAGAAATCGAAAGATCTCAAAACTAAAGTGATGTTAGCACAAGTATATGGCCCGCCCCGCCGGGGTAATAATAATAGAGGAAGGGGCGGATCTTATGGTCCCCCTTCGGGCCGATCTGATTTGAATAGGAACCAGTGTGCGTATTGCAAGCAGTTGGGCCATTGGGCCAGGGATTGCCCAGCGTTGCGTGCTTCGCGTCAGGGGCACACTCCGGGTGGCCCGAGAGGTAGAGGGGGTTTCTCGAACTTTAGAGGGAATTCCAACGATAATGCCCGTTTCGATACTGCCGGACAGCACCGAGATAGCTCAAATGTTTTCGATCGCCATCACCAGTATCATGTATCGGACATCGATCGATCGGGATATCATGATTCTCAGCATGCATAGGAATGCGTTGGATGGGGGTCTGAATCAGTTGAGGTGCCGGTCGATCAGACGGGTCCTTATGTATCGGCTGAGGTTTTAGGTTCTACCGATCAGTTCCTAGTGGATACAGGAGCGACACGTAGTGCATTGTCTAGGTACTTGGTTCCGGGGGCTCCCCCATCCGGCTCAATAGTTACATCGGTAGGGTTTGACGGTACACTCTCCCGAAGCCCTCTTTCACAGCCCCTTGCATTTAAAGTTGATTGCTTTTCTGCGCCTTGTCCGTTTCTGCTTGCTCCGTACACACCGGATAACATTATGGGCCTTGATATGTTAAAGTACTTTAGGGCTACAATTCGTTGTTCCCCTGAGGGTGTGAGGGTGATTTTAAATGACAACTACCCCCGATCTGGGCGGATGTGTACGATATCAGAGGATGCGCTGTTAGCTACCCTCCCCCGAGCTTTATGGGCGACTTCGGACACAGATGTCGGACAAATGGTGATTCCTCCGGTCCACATTAGTGTCCAGGAGGGGGCGGTACTACCACGCCTCCCACAGTATCGTATTTCCCAGGAGGGCGAGGAGGCTCTCATACAGATTGTGCAAGACCTGATCGCAGTAGGAGTAGTGGAAGAAGTTCCCTATAATATCTGTAACAGTCCGATTCTCCCTATTCTGAAAAAGGACACGGATGCAAAGGTCTATCGGTTCATAATTGATTTGAGGGAGGTAAACAAGATCGTGATACCTCAGTACCCGGTGGTTTCTGATATCACGACGTTGCTTACCTTGGTCCCGCCTACGGCGACCGTGTTCTCAGTGATTGATTTGAAAAATGCCTTCTTTTCTATTCCCATTCACCCGGATAGCCGATTTCTTTTTGGGTTCACATTAAACAATAGATCTTATCGTTTTTGTAGAATTCCCCAGGGCTATACAGAAAGCCCTAGTATTTATAGTCAGGCTTTGAAACGACAGTTGGATTCCTTTGCCTTACTCAAGGGGGTCGCCCTCATTCAATATGTCGATGACATCTTGTTGGCGGCTGACACCCTGGAGTTGTGCGAGAAAAGTACGATAGCCTTACTTTCCTTTTTAGCATCCCACAATCACAAGGTCTCTAGGAAGAAATTGCAATTCTGTAGACCAAAGGTGACTTATTTGGGTCACCTTTTGTCTAAGGAGGGGCGTGCACTCACACCAGATCGTATCCAAGTAATTTTGGACACACCAAGGCCATCCACGCAGAAGGATGTACGTGCATTTTTGGGTCTTGTTTCTTTTTGTAGACAGTGGATATTGGGGTTTTCACACATAGCTAAGCCATTACTAGCTCTCCTGACAAAAGACACGCCCATCCCGATCCCCTGGTCAGATGAGTTTGACGCTGCTTTTCAGCAATTGAGACAGGCCCTTTGTTCAGCACCAGTGTTAGGGACCCCTGATTATGCAAAACCCTTTTCGTTGTATGTGCATGAGAAAGATGGATGTGCATTATCAGTTTTAGTGCAGATGCACGGCGATAAGCAGCGCCCTTGTGCATACTTTTCGGCTGTACTTGATCCTGTCGCCCGAGCATTGCCAGGGTGTTTTCGCTCGGTTGCGGCGACAGCTGTGTCAATACGGCAGAGCGAAGGAATTGTATTGTCCCATAAACTGTTGGTGTTAGTTCCCCATGCTGTTGATGCCCTGCTTAATCAAACAAAGACGCAGCATTTGACCAGTGCCCGTTTAACGGGATATGAGTTGACGCTTTTAGCTCCTCATATTACGTTGAAAAGGTGCGTGACATTAAACCCGGCCACATTGTTGCCATATCCCGAGACCCAGCCTGAGGCACAGAAAGCGCATGATTGTATTCTTGTGACTGAGGAACAAACAAAGGGTCGTATTGATCTCCAGGATACGCCCTTTTCAGAGGTAGATGGAGAATTGTGGGTAGATGGATCTTGCCTGAAGCTACCAGATGGTACGGCTTCAGCAGCGTATGCAATTACCACGTTACAGACGATAGTGGAGACAGCACGCATACCACAGAAATCAGCTCAAGCAGCGGAACTGATAGCGTTAACACGAGCGTGTGAGCTCAGTACAGGATTGTGTGTGAATGTTTACACAGACAGCCGCTATGCCTTCGGAGTAGCGCACGATTTCGGCCTACTCTGGAAGGAGAGAGGGTTTCTAACGTCACATGGGGTGCAGATAATGCATGGGGAGTTAGTCCACAACCTTTTAACTGCATTGACATACCCAAAGAAAATCGCCATTGTTAAGTGTAGCGCCCATAGGAAAGTGGTTGATAAGGTTGGAGAAGGGAATGCGTTAGCGGATCGAGTAGCACGGGAGACTGCGATGCAGCCCGGTACTACTGCCATGTATGTAGTGAAGTCACAGGTGGAGAGATGGCATGATGCGAAGGAGGAAGTGCGAGAAATACAAAAGACCGCTTCTGACAAAGAGCGGGAACAATGGGCTAGCGAAGGAGAACTGGATGACGAGGGTTGCTGGAGAAATAAGCAGATGGATAGATGGAAATTACCCACGGCCTTTGTACAACCTATGGTTCAGATGGCACATGGGCTAGCACATGTTGGAGCTTCCGCAATTGTGAAATTGCTTACCCAAGTCTGGGAGCATCCAGAGATTGCTAGCACGGCAAAGAGGGTGGTGCAGACCTGTATGATCTGTCTGAAGTATAACCCAGGGAAAGGCACGCGAACTCCAGCAGGAGGATTTGCGACGCCCACTGCACCCTTTGAGGTTCTGCAGATGGATTACATTCAGCTTGAGCGCTGTAACAATTTGAAGTATGTTCTAGTAGTGGTTTGCGCCTTCAGTAAATGGGTTGAGGCGTACCCTGCGAAAGACAATACTGCAATGACTACAGCGAAGCTATTGCTGAAAGAGTTTTTCCCCCGATACGGCGTCTGTAGACTTCTGTGGAGTGATAATGGCCCTCACTTTGTAGCGGATGTTATAAAGTATGTCTTGAAGGGCCTAGGCATCACCCAGAAGTTCCACGCCGTATTCCACCCCCAGTCTGCAGGACTAGTCGAGAAGTATAATGGTACGCTGAAGCTTAAGATCGCTAAAATTCAAGCTTCAACATCTTTGACTTGGCCAGACGCCTTGCCACTGGCGTTATTGTCAATTAGGTCGGTGCCACACTCTCGAACCGGCCTTACACCCTATGAGATTGTATTTGGACGCCCAATGAATATCTGGGGTCCACCAAGGCCTAAGGCTGTGTATGATGTACCTTGTGTGATGATGAGTGATTATCTGGCACAGTTAACGGATAACTTGGTTTCTATTCATCAACAGGTCCGAGAGGCGCTCCCTGATCGGTCTACTGGCGAAGGACATGGTCTCCGGCCTGGAGATCATGTGATGATAAAGGTTTTCGACAGATCGAACAGTTTGGAGCCGAGATGGGTCGGACCTGAGCAAGTCCTTCTTGCAACGAGGACGGCTGTGCGAGTCTCGAACAGGAAGAATTGGATCCATTCCTTGCACTGTCGAAAGGTACCGCCCGGATTGGTGGAGTCTGCTGTGCTGACCGATCAACGAGACATCCTAGCAGCAGAGACAGGCCGTGCTGCAGAGCCAAACGACACTGAGGAGCTCTTTTCGGACCACACGACTTCTGGAGGAAGGCGATATCATCTGCGACCAAGGAAGTGAGATTTCCAGTACCGGGACATACTGTCAGAACGGCCCTTGGGTTAGTGAAACGGAGAGCCGATGAGGCAAGGGGGGGGGATCAGCCCTGCATTAGTGTAGCGACACCCGTCTTGGCCCGCTGGTGAAGAAATCAACCGCTGCCCAAGGGGAAGAGTTCTGACAGACTTTGTAGTTACAGGAAGATATCAGGGTATTGTTTCCTTTGACATGGAGAAGAAGAAAATTCTTTGTGCGTTGGGGTTCATGCTAACAGTAGCCATCGTTGGTATAACCACATGGTTTGTGGAGGAGGCAACTCCTGCTCGAGAGACGCTTGTGTTGACGACTCCAGTGCCTGCGGAGCACTACTTTTATACATTGCCATATCAAGAGTTGAAGCATCGACAATCCTATTTGAATAACACTTTCATTCAGATGCTGCATCACACCCACGTTGCTACAAACGCTACGAACTGTTGGATATGTGGGATGATGCCAGCCCATCAGAAGAAAGGAGGAACGCCATTCATACCACTTCCTTTCTCTCACAATGGCTCTTGTAGAGCATGGTACACTTTGTTGTTTGCCACTCGGAAACCGACAGTGGGACGATTGCTTTTCAGACTTAATAAAGAATGCCATCAGGACAAGAATGGATATCCACAAGCGAATGGGACAATTTGGGAGTGGGAAGAGTACCGACCAGACAATGAATCCATTCCCTACATCTTCACGAACACCAGAGACACTGTGGGGAAGGACAAATTCGTAATCCAAGTAGCACAAGCCCAAGCGGACCTGTGTGTCCAGAGTGTGGGTTTTATTCCTGTGGGTGTCAGTGATTGTATAACCGTACTAAACATCGATGGGTTAAACAACAGCACCTTCTTAGCGTCCCATAATACCTACTTTGTATGTGGAAATAAAGGTTATTACCGTTTGCCGGCTGGGTGGTCTGGGGTATGCTATGTATCATTCCTATTACCTCCTGTATTCTTAGCACCTGCGTCATATCATAAGGATTTAAAACTGTTGAATAATGTGACTGTAAATAGATATAAACGTACTCTATCAATTGATGAGGTGGATCAAACAGATACCAGCTTGCAACAGTATATTGATTTTAACTTAGGACTGTTTTTCTTTGTTGGAGCCGCTTTGAATAGTAGGAAGATCCGAAGATTAACAAGAGTGGTAGAAGCTGTGACTAATCAGACTGCTGCTGCTCTTGGGAATCTTACAGAAGAATTACAGATTACCAGATTTGTTGCATTGCAGAACCGTATGGTATTGGATGTAATGCTAGCTGATAGAGGAGGATCCTGTAAAATTATTGGAAGTAGCTGCTGTGTGTTCATTCCTGATCATACGCCATCCGTTTATAACGCCATTAACAAGCTGCATAAAATAGCAGCTGAAATCCACACAGAAACCGGCACTTGGTCCTTTTCTGGATGGTTTTGGGCGTTGGTTACTGCCTGGGGATGGAAGGTCTTAACTGGTCTCTGCATTATTATAGCAATTCTGTTCTTTCTCTGTATGTGTATTCAATGTGGACCATTGTGCTGTTCCGTATGCATTTCATTCTGCATTCCAGATAAGAAAGCTATTGCCGATGTTGCCCGCCAGAAGGGTCTAGCTAAAGAGGTTAAAGGAATGATGATAATTGACATATACGATGATTGTTCTTGGAAACCAGATGTCTTCAGTAAATGCTGAAAGGGTCGTCTGTTGTAAATTAAAGCAGAATGTGATTAAGCATTTACTGAAAACATTAATATTTCCCTTTTATCGTGTTTTCCTCCTTATGTTGGCCGAAGTCCGGACTCCATTTTGTATTGGCATGCTGCCACGTGTTCACCACGAGGAGAGTCCGACCTCTGTGTTAGTTGCTCTTGTAATCTGCCTAGCAACAGTCTATAAATAGCTCTCTTTTGTCCGTCTGGCGCATGCCCAGACTTGACCACATCTGTTGTAATTAGCTTTGCTTGACCATGTGTTTTCGCGGGCCCAAGGAGTGTGTTAGCTCCGCCCATGTATTGATTCGGTATCGAGAATGACCCTAAATGGTAATGTTCTTCAACTCTGTGGTATCCACCCACTCATGAGCCCCTTTACTGTGTATAAAAGGGGACTGTGTATGCAAGTTCTTTGTGCTACTCCTTGCAATACTGAAGAGTGTTGTGTGGATTGTAGGACCACCCTTAAGGGTTAATAAACGTTGTTTTTGTACTTTGCAGTTTCCGTGCCAACTTCCTTATAGATTTTCGTTACAGAAGAGCGAACCCTTGTCTCTTGCGGGCCTAGCTGGGGCTTGTATTCATCACCAATGTACTTATAATGACCACTCACATGACAATAAATGGCATCATCAAGCATGCAACTCGAGTACCAACACGTCTCACATTACATGGCGCTAAAGTCTCCTGCAGCTTCACTCACAAGTAATACTCTGATATATGTTAAAGGCAGCAGTAACATTGCAGTCAACGTTTAGATGTTCTTGCTGATGATCTATATAACATAACATGTGTATGTCTAAAGCACACATGCACCCAAGGGTATTGTGGCGCTGAATAACAGATGTTTATTGTTACCCAACTCAATAGTACTCATTTTATTGACCTCAAAAGGATGAAAGGCTGAGTGGACCCACCGGGATTAGAACCTGTGACCATGAGGTCGAACACAGGCCCTACAGTGAATACATTAGTCCACTAAGCCACCAGACCCTGGCCTAATATAGAGGAGAAAGGAAGCTGCAACTGCGGTCGCAATTCATTGGTATCCGTAGAGACATCAAAGTAATTGTTAGGCTGCACGATCCTGATCAACAAGTAGATATCCTCACTCTAAGCACCTGGATATGAAATACTCCTGTACTTACAATTCAAAGCAATACTGATTTGTTACATATTAAATGCATTGATAAGGCTGTAGTACCACTGTCAACCTCCAGATGTCCTCACAAAGGATGTATTAAGAAGAGAAAGGCAGCTACAGTTCCACTCAACTTTCACAATACCATTCTCATTATCTCGATGTCCCGGTTAATAAAGAGTTGTGCAGGTCCACTCACTCGCTATAACATAATATATTTAATCACTTGCAATGCTTTTGTAAGGTTATTTACTTATACAACTCAATATTTGCCTGTGACCATCTTAGAGCTAAAGGAAGAACTGAGTAGGGCTGCAGTTACACCAAACAATGGCTTTCTTTAATCATAATAAATGCACTTTTAAGGCTCTGTATATATTGTAGAGTGTAACAGTGTTCTACATTTACGTTTACAACCTAACTCCCCAGAGGAGGTGACGCTTCTGATGGCCTGTAGTGTTAGCCCCTCTAACCACTGAACAAGCCTGCACTAAACATTCCCAAAAAACTGGTTTTAGCCACTTTTTCTAGTAAGGTTTTATGAATATGGTGAAGACGATCTTTTTTGTGGATGAGAAACTTTAAAATTGGTGAACAAAAGTTCACCAGATTTGGAAGGTACAACATATCTATCTCCATTCGGTGCCTTTAAAATACTTTGCAATGTGAGATTTAGCAATTAAAAAACATTTGACATAAATGACACTATACAGCACCTATACAAACAGCAAATATCTTGATGCATTGTTAAGTGTAAATGAAACAACTAAGGAAATTTGATGTTGATCATTACGAAAACCTACTTGAAAACGCTGACTGATGAGCATTAGAGCAGCACAAGGCACACAAATTACCAGCTAAGCAAACATATACCCTCCTCCCCATATTTGGCTATCCCACACCCTTCTGACGTCAGCAGCAACCCTCCATTCATCCGCTCGCTATGCTCTTCATGTTGCATGGGCAAGTTTGAGATAAACTCAGCTTGTGTGGTGCAGAGACCTTGAGAAGGGCAAATGCAATGAGTAGGACTGTGTAATTTCTGGAGAGGCTTGTTAATTCATTATGATCTAAAAAAGCGTAGCATATATTCTTTGAGCTCAAGAAAAGAGCAGAGGATTTAAAACAAATTATGAAATTTAGGACTAACTGGAAATCATTTAGCTATGGGCGAGCTTTGGACGAAAGAGGAGAGCTTGCGATAGGATGTATAAATCTGGGGCAAATCAGAAAAGTGTACTATAAACTGTACATTTTGGGTAGGACAGGTGTATCTGGGATGGCATAAACTAATCTGGGATAAGATGAGTTAGGACAGGTGAAGTTTGAAATGATCAGTGAGTATAAAATATGTAAGGTTAGGTTGGAATAAGATGGATGGATGTTTAGCAGGATGGGTGATTTTACGACTCACTGGCTGAGTAGAGGTGTGAGAGGCACCGAAAGCTCGAGACTGGCTCTGGGTCAGCTCGAGGTCCTGCTGGAACCCCGAGCCCATAATGAACCAAGCTTTCATGTGGCTTCTGTCTGCATCCCTCACTCTACCCATGATGTGGCGTTACAGTCAGAGCTCCCGACTGTGGAACCAGGTTCGATTCTTGGCATCAGCTCAAAATCCTTTGATTCTGGGCAAATCACTTAATCGCCTTGTGCTTATGAACAATGCCTGTGACCTTGTATAATGTACCTGGTGCTCATGTAAAATGCTAGAATACCTTAAGTTCAGTGAGCGCTATGTTTTGAAAAATGGAGGTGTAAACAAAAGCTTTGAATAAGGAAAGACAAATAGATACCCATTTACTGGCTCGCATTAAGCACTGACCATTTAGTGACTGACTTGTACTAAGTGAAACCAGAGAACCTGGGTAAATTGCAGCTTTCTCACTTAAATTGTGTGATATTAGGCAAACATTTTATTTCACCAAAACTCTTTTTTTCTTCATTATCGTGCATGAAAGCACTTACAATTATGTGAGTTCAGAATTTCAGATGTACAAAACTATTAATTTAAAAAAGTACTTCAGTGCTATTGGGTGCCCTATTAATGTTAAAGCATCCACATGTTAAAAAAAATACACTTTTGTGAACTTTGAAGTGACTTCATCATATTTTACGTGATGTTTGTTTTAAGATTTACATAGCAAATATGTTCAGGGCATGGCTCATGTATGGGCACTAAGATCCGATTCAGACCCTTGGCTCGACTCTGGCTTGACTCTCCTTGTTAATTGCTTGGCTTACCCAACTCTGTGGCTGAGTTTGGTTTAGTGTGGGTAGGTTTAGCATAATCAGTGAATGGAATTGGATGGGTGGGTTTGTGGTAAGGAGGGCTGGTTTGAAATACAGGTGGTGTTTTAAATTACAGGGAGTGTGGGATAAAATGGCTCAAGTCTGGATTGGGTGTGTGTGAGCTTCAACAAGGTTAAGGGAGTTTGGACTAAAATGGCTGCGTTTCAAACACCTTGGACGAATCTGAGGTAGGATGGGAGAGTTTGGAATTGGTTGGGTGTGTTTTGGATGATTAAGGTGGGGATGAAATGATACATTAACTGCTTGGTGTAGGTGCATAGTAAAAGTTGGAGGATTTTGGAATAAAATGATTTTGTTTTGGATATCATTGTGATGTAGGTTAGGAAGGGCGAGTGGTTTGGTATAGTGTGGCTGTATTTGGGATTGAGAAAGTAATTTTGGGATTAGAAAGGTGAGTTGGAGCACGGTGAATGAGTTTGATGACGGATGCGTGTGTTTAGGGTTAGACAGGTGGTTTTAGGATAGAATGTGTTAGTTTGATAGAGGATGGGCAAGTCTGGAACGGAATGGGAGGTATGGGAATAAACAGGTGAGCAGGTTTGGTGAATTCGAGAGACATTGAGAATAGGGCGGGTGGGATGAGTAATGAGGGTTGGAGACGTTACTTTAGGAAAGGATGGGTCCTTTGAATAGTGGCTGATCGAGCTGTGGTTGGGTTTCAAGGGATGGGGACCTTACCTGTGACGCCTCTTTTTCCGTTTCTTGCTTTGATTTAAGGAGGATTTTGACATTTTTCTGTCGCTGGAAGAAACATCCTCTGAATCTGGAGGGATTAGAAGAGGCAGATATTGTTTGTGAAACTGAAGATCTATTACATGAGACATTTAGCATTACTCACTCCTTTACTCAAACTCTCCCAGAGAATGACTCCTGCCACCCTAACACCACCAACCCGCCTTTCGCCAGTGTAGAGGGCAAGGTGGCACTAAATAAAGAAGCCGCAACAAACTCAGTGGCCAAGACCACATGAAGCGCAAGTGCATCTACGGCCCTCCTTTATTAACCCCCTGATGCTGCGTTCAGAGGCAGGATGCGTGGATGCGTGTGCTACATGTGTCATATGACACAACACACCACACAACTAAAAATGAGCTTTTGCAGCTTCTAATTTTTGCAGACTTTTTGATGGATTGTAATTGAAGTTGTTTTCAAAGCCGGCATTGTGGTTTACAATGTGCAGTAACATACAGATGTATTCATGCACAGTTCTAATAAATTCCAGCAGTGCAATAAATAAAGTGCCATTAATCACTCCAGAATAGTCAATGACTCTTCAGAAGTAGGAGTTACTGTTCTTCCTCTTGTTTGAGTGGCAGGTGTTGCTTAATGAGCTGCTTGGCTCTCACAGAGACACAGTGATGTCATAACTCAGCTGTAATAACTGATTACACATCATCAGTGATGTCACTTCATGCAGGTGACT
Source organism: Triturus cristatus (assembly GCF_964204655.1). Lineage (NCBI taxonomy): Eukaryota > Metazoa > Chordata > Amphibia > Caudata > Salamandridae > Triturus > Triturus cristatus. Next base: position 1,030,621,488 of record NC_140592.1, read on the forward strand.
AGTGACGCCATATCTAGGCTAATAATGAGATATGAGACATCGTTTTATAGAAGGGCTGCAGGCTGTGTGTTCCCCAATAACGCTATCCACGTGTGAGAGGTGGGAGCCTTACGCCCTAGTAACTGCGGTTATGTCAAAAGTATTTGTCAATGCCATCTATTGTTGCCTGAATGAATGTCTGGTGTTACTGTCAGCCTTTCTTATCAGTGGATGCCTGTTGTTCTTCTACATCTTTACTGAGTTTCCCATTACTATAACAACAGTGGTACATTAAACAATACATAGTCAAATTGCCACACAGGGCGAGGAACTCAACAAGATAGAATGCAAACCCATAATCCATCTGTAGACCAGGCCTCCATGGAGGACCCACATATAATGAGCAGAAATATCAAGAACAGCTGAATATAAATCTCCAAGAACATACATAGGAAATGGGCAAGTAGGCAATAAATACTATTTAACAGCTTACACAGAGGGAAAAGAACAACACAATCAATAAGAAGGGAAAGGAAAAAGAAACATGATGGTAAAACATAGGAAACACGCTCCCGCAATGAGGGGAAAGAGGGGAGGGGAACACCTACACAGGAGGAAATAAAATAAGATGGCCTACTGCCCCAATGAACTGTCCCTACAGGATGAAAATCAAGGAACGCCCATTAACAATAACAATAGGGATCAAAGTCTGGGGAACCTCAGAAGGTAGGTGCCTGGGAATGGAACATAGGAGTTTGCATGGAACATGAAGCAGGACAAGGTATACAGTAGACACCTTAAGTGTATGGGTGTGTTTGGCTCTCAAATTTTAAGAAATGTGCCCCAAACCTCCTAAAAATATCTGCAATTTGTCATTTAACTTATAAATAAGGTGCCCAAACATGCCAGGACGTACAAGTTATCCAAACAGGTCTGTAATGTGGGAAATAAAGTTGATATCTAGAGTTGCAGAATTGCTAATTTAGCCACAACTAGAGCAGTGGCGAGTCATATATTAACATGTTAAGTCACAAAAGGAAAGTCAGAAAAATCATGCAGGAGCGCTAGCCGGGCAGTCAAAGGCCTGTCTACACCAAGATCTTTCCTCATGTGGTCCCAAACGTATGACCAGAAGGCTCTCAGCCGGTCACATTCACATAAAATATGGATTATATATCGCAGTCTGTTAAGCCACATCTCCAAAACAGTGAATCCACACTAATACGGGCATTATGTAATGTTGCTGGTGACCAGTGCCAACAGTGTAAGATCTTAAAAAAACTATTCTTAAGGCTCTCTTCCCGCAATCCTTTATCAAACTCTGCCAGTAGAGTAACCCAATTATTGTCAAAGAATTGATTGTAGCTCCATAGTTGGGAGGATGGAATCGCTAATTCCCGTCTTAAATCGGGGAATGATTTGCGTGAGTCGTTAGAGACACGGTCTTCAACGTGGTGAATACCATAAGTGGACCAGTGAACTTCCTCCCCACTGACCGCGACGGCCGCACTGCGCTGAAGTGGGGCTTTAGGAGGAATACAACTTAGTGCATGCACCAGCCTATGAGCCTTATGCCACAAGAACTGGGAAGTATGAATAATAAGGTTCAGGAGAGGAGTAATCAAAGGCCTTGAAGTGTGGTAAATGGTGCTGTCCCCAGACATCTGCAATATGTTACGCTCCAGCAACACCCATAAGGGTATAGACCTTTGAGAGACGGTTTGAGAGACGTAAGCCGCCTTTCTCTGATACGGAGGAGTGGAGCTTATCAACCTTGATTCTCAGTCTATCCGAACCCCAAATTAATCGGGAGATGGAGCACTGGATGCTCTGCAGACGGTGGACCAATATAATGAGGACCACCATTTCAAAGATGTAGTTCCATTTGTGAAGGACATTCATCTTGATGATCTGAACCCTACTCCACAGGAACAGGTTCAGGGCAGACCACCTGTTAAAATAGTGCTCCATCCAATCCACAATGGGTTGCACATTGTCTAGAACCATGCTTCCGGACCCCGATTAATATGCACCTTTGGGACTGAAGCCACTTGAATGGTAGAGGTTCTCATGGTGGATGGCTTTAAAGGCATGGCCTCACATTTCGACCAGTTTATCTTATAGCCAGAAAACTGGGAAATATAGTCCAGTTGAGAAATCAGAGCAGCTGCTGAGGCCGAGGGGTTTGATAATGTCAAGAGAATGACATCTGTGTAGTAAAAGGCCTTAACCTCACCTGCTATCGTGTGAATACCCTAATGTTTTCAGTAGATAAAATTGCAATCACCAGAGGCTCCAGAGCCAACAGGAACAACGGAGACAAGGGACACCACTGTCTGATGCTGCGCTGGATGTCAAAATATGGGGAGGAGAGACCCCCACATGTGACAGTTGCAGTGGGATCACAGTACATGCCCCTGGTTAGTGTGAGAAAGTCGTGACCTATGCTCATCCTCTCCATAGTCCCAAAGAGGTTACCCCAATCGACATGGTTGAAAGCCTTTTCAGCATCTAAGGAGAAGAGGACCTTCTCTTCCACCTCGTTCATCACCTGCCAAATAGTATGCAAGAGAGTACGCCAATGATTGGTCAAGGTCCGTCTGGGGACACAGCCTACCTGACAGGATCGAATAAGAGTCATGATAACGTTATTCCAATGTGTTGCCAAAATCTTCACCAAAATCGTAACACCTGCATTTATCAAAGAAATTGGGCGACAGCTTGAGCATTCAAGGGGGTGCTTTTTCGGTTTCGAAGCACCAATATTCGTGCCCTGAGGAACTCAGCAGAGAGGTGCCCAGCCTAAGATGGGGATGGTCTGGGCTTTGGTAGCTTTATAAGATTCAGTTGGAAGGTCTTCCTCACCAGGAGGCATGACATCAATTTCTTCCGCCATCACTGCTCTCTCCAGATGAGCAGATTGGGTGGGTGTTCAAAAAAGGGGATTTTATGTCTGGGGCCTTGGGCATTCAAGCCGTGTATAGACATACAACTAATTATGATTGCATCGAGTGATTGTTACTAATACGGATAGGAGCACTAGAGGAACTGCATTTAGACAACGCATTCTACGCCTAAGTCCCCTTTCAGCCGTGCACCTGCTTCTGCGCATGCTCCTTCCCTTTCTCTGTCCATGCAAAGCTCGTCAGGGATTCTCTTCTTGCAGGGTCCCTGTTCCTGCAAACTGAAAGTGCTCCAAAGCAAGTCAGTCTATCTGTGTCCAAGTAGTGCCAGTAACAGGCTCCACATTCCTGGAGCATTCCTGTTCCTGGAGATTGCCTGTGCTCCTGCAGAGCCAGTCTATCTCTGTCCATGCAGTGTCAGTCATAGGCTCCGTCTTCCTGCAGCGTTTCTGTTCCTGCATGTAACACAAGCTGCAGAGAGGCCTGGGCAGACACATGGCAGCAGCACAGAACCACACAGTGCACAGAAGTACTCGGTAGGGTAAAGACCTCAAGCGGCCATTACCTCTTTATTTAGATCCTCGGGCCACGCTCGGCTAGAGGGTGAGGTGAGGTACACCCAGGCAGGCGGGCGTCGGGGTATGGTGTCCGGGTGGCTCAATACATCATTACCCATTTTACTCTGAGTTCCAGGACTGGATCCTGCACACAAAGTCATTAAGTCTCTGGCTAGGTTGAAGATTTGGGTGTAGATTGTAATGCTGGCTCTTGGAACTATTAGCCGGTTCATCTTGGTGCGCTTCGCCTTGGGGGCCTGTTGTTAAACTCTCACACCTGTCTTCTTCCAGAGACTGGTCTTCCCCAATTGCTGGTTGTGGGGCCTATCCTTTATGGATATGTCGCCTTCCTTTGGTCCGCTCCTGCATTCTCCTTATTTCTCTCTGGGGAATCTACCTTCTTAAATTAGGATATGTTCTGAATCACTGTCTCCACACTGCAGCAGGCGGTTACATCGTGCCTGCCGCAATTATCGCCCATGGTCCGGGTTTGTAAGGTGTGCGGAACTTCCACCCTAGTCATTACATGATTTCCAGGTCCCAGACAGTGGTGGGTCACTCTCCTCTTAAAGCTTGCCCTTGTGTCGTTCTGCACCTGCCTGTTTTGGGTACCGTCTGAATCATACTGAGACGGAGACCACACAGGGTTTACTGGTATCATGTTCCACCTGTACCCTTTCAGTATGAGTTATCAGAGAGGACAGCAGGTTGTGTAATGAGGGGTGCCTCGGTATTTGGGTATGAACCACTGTAGGGATGTTCACATTAAGCACTCGATATCGCCGTTGGCCTGCGGCCACTGCGGTATGCTCCTTTGAAGTTGTATGCCCAGGTGTTGGAGGAAAGCCTAGAATTCGAGCCCATGAAATGGTGGGCCATTATCTGTCCTGATGTCTTCCAGGAGGCCGAACATGGCCAAGACTTACTCCAGTGCAGGGGAGATGTTGGAGAATGCAGTCGATTCAATGAGTTCCACTATGGGATATTTAGAATGGCTGTCAACTTGTAGCATGGTGGTTCTCCCATCTGTGGAGCTGCCAAAATCAAGTCTGACCTTCTTCCACGGGGTGTCGCATGGCTCTTCCATGATTATCGGAGCTGGGGTCTCCAGACTGCCGGTGACTTACCATGCTACACACTATCGCACAAGAACATCAACTACGGCTTCCAACCCAGGGAACAACAGTTTCCCTTGTAGCCAGTTCTTCGTCTTGTAGGTCCCCTGGTGACATCCATGAGCAACCTCTGCCACCCGCCTTGTCAGACTTGCGGGAATGACTATACGGTGCCCTCTTAGTACAAGATTGTCCAGGATAGAACTCAGCTCATGCCTGACTTTTCCAAAGTTTGATCAGAAGTTCTTTGTCAGGGTCACTCTACTGGTTGGTGTTCTTCAGGAACATATTCTAGGACCCCTATTGTAATATCACTATGACCTTCATAAGCACAGTATCCTCAGCAGTCACCTGTCCGACCTCTGTAAGGCTCAAAGCCCTCGGGCATGCTCCCCGGCTCACAAAGCATATGTATTCCTCCATCCAGCCTGCATCGTGCTCTGGTCTGCAGTCTGCCTGGAGGGGTGTCGGGATAAAAAGATGGCTGGGTTCCCGGAGACTTGTCAGTATATCACCTCGAACTGGAGTGCTCAATCCTGGGAGGAGGATGGGGTGCTGTGCCCTTGAAGAGTGGGCCCAGCGGCTGATGTTCAGTGATTACACAGAAGGGCCGCCCACACAAATGAAGGTGGAAATGTCCACAGGTCCACTTGATGGAAAGAGCTTCAACCTTAATTTGATGTATCTGGTTTCCGTCTGGAAGAGAGCTATGCTTGCAAAGGCCAGAGGTTCCCATCATCCTGGATTGACCTATTGCGACAGCACCGCCCCAAGCCCCAACGGGCTGGTATCCATAATGAGTTCTGTCCTTTTCTTGGAGTCAAAATAGGACATTGTTGCTTTGCTGAGGAGCGCCAACTTAACACACAGGAACACGTCCACTTCCTGGGGGCCCCAGGTCGACCTGGCATCGCCCTTTGTCAGTGCCCTGAGTGATTCTATGATAGCCACCTGGTTGGGGATAAACCAGCCGCAATAGGTGGCCATCCCCAAAAAGATGAGAACTTCTGTGGCAATACATGGCGCTGGGGCCTGTTGGATTGCTTGCGACTTCTTTGAGTCAACCTAGATGCCGTGCTAGGTGAAAATGTATCTGAAGAACTTGATGCTTATCTCAAAGAAGGAGCACTTCTTGCGGTGGAGAGTGAGGCCGTGATCACATAGTCACTCCAGAGTGGCTCTTAGCTGTTGATGAAGTTTTTTAGCTGTAGTGGAGTATTTCAGAATATCATCGCTGACGTTCATTACCCCTTGCAGGCTGGAAAGCAGCTCCCTGATGGCATTTTTGGCACACCTCAGCTGCCGATGATATCCCAAAGCTCAGGCGCTTGTACCTCCGCAGGCCTAGGTGTGTGGAGAATGCTGATGTACCTGCTGCTTTGATCTAGCTGTAGGTACCAAGCATGGAAATTAAGCTTTGAAAACCACTGGGCCTTGCTGAGGTCCGCGATTATATCGTCCATCTTGGGCGTGAAGTGTCTCTCCCGTCTAATGGCTTTGTTCCAAAGGCGGATATAAATGCACAGGCGTATTTGGCCTGGCTGCTTGTTTTTTTTCTGCAATGAACAACAGAACATCCATGGCGTGGCCCTGGAGACCTTCTCAATTACACCCAATTTCTACAACTTGACTTGTTCCTGCTTGACCAGTGGCTGTAGGTGAAAGGGGACGCTGGTTTGACTGTTTTGTCTATGTAGAGCTTGATCCGAGGGGCTTGGAGGCACCCTAGCCCCTGGAAGAGGCTGGGAAACTGGTTTAACAGTTCATCAATCTGGAAAGCCTCAACTTTCCTAGCAAAGGATACCAGGCCCAGGTCCTCCGCCGTATGTCACCAACTGAGAGTTTCAACTTATTTTTGAAGAGGTGGAACATAGCTCGAGTCTCCTGGGTATTGGACTGTACCCATATGCTAATTTTCCCTTTCAACGATCAGGAAAACTGCCCTCCATAGGTATAGATCTTGGTCGTTGATGGTGAGAGAATTGGCAGAGGGCAGAGTCGTTGATATTGGTGAAAGCTCATCATGTTGACGGATGCCCCTGTGTTAATGAGTGCCTTGATGGTTGTGCCAGCCACCTCGACCACACATGTGGGTTGGGGTTTTCCTGTGTTGTTTGAGGTGCTCAGTGAATGAGATGAGGAATACATCTTCGTCTTCGGAGGGTGTATCGAGTGTCACACAGCGACGTGCTCTGGCTTTCTGGGTCTGCTAGCGAGAGTTGATGAATGGCCTCTCCTGTCGGCCTTCTAGCACATGCCCCACAGCCCTCCTCTGCATACTTTGTCAAGGGGGACTTACCACAGTCGGAGCACATCTTTCCTTGGGCTCGGCAGTTTTCTAGGGGATGTTCCTCTCCCCGCAGTTCCTGCAGTGTGCAACAGCCAGCCTGGGTGAGGGCAACTTGGGGCGGATGCCTTTCATTCTGGTGGATACTGCATCTATTGTTTCCACTTTAACCACAGGCGACTTGCAGCTGCTGGTATCATGTGTCAGGGTTATGTCCATCTCTGCGGCCCACATCGCTGATCAGTCGTGGGCCCATGCCAGGATGGGCATGTCACCGACACTGATGTTAGGCTGTCTCAAGATCAGACCCCAGAGGGACTTTGACTGGCAACCTCAGGTGATCTTTGCTTGAATCTCCTTTGGCTGGTCGTCAGCAGTACAGGTGCTAGCCAATTTGGGGAGGCGGGCTTAAAAGTTGCCAAACAACTCCCCTTTGCCTTGGCATGCTTGGCGTAGCTTGAAGTGCGCAAAGTCCACGTTCAGTTAGGGGTTTGAAATGAGCGTTGAGGGCCTGCACAGTGGCATCGTAGTCATCATCCACACCCGGGTTAAGGAGGTATTCAAACTGTTTGTAGACCTCCTCCCCTGAGTAATGAAGTAGAAGGAAGTGCTGGGGCCCAAAGGGTGGAGTCATAGAGAGATGCAGTGAAAATGAGGCAGAGTTGATGCAGCTGCAGGCGTCGGGTGAGTCCTCGTCTCCAATGTAGCAAAGCACGCAGAAAAGCCTGGATGAAGATGTAGCAGCTGCACAGAACTACACAGCACACGCAAGTAATCAGCCGTGGTCAAAGACCTCAAGCAGTCTTTGCCCTTTATTTATATCTTACAAGCGCACCTGGCTAGACAGTAAGGTGCAGTACATCTGGTTCAGTGGGGGTCGGAGTATAGTGGCCGCTTCCTCTAGTCAATCTCCCTCTTCCTGCAGTCTGCCCCTCTTCCTTTGGTCTGTCTTCCTCTCTTCTTCCATCTGTCTTCCTCCAGTCTGTCTACTTCTTTCTCATCCTGTCTTCTTCCAGCCTTTTTTGTCCGTCCCTGCAGTCACGTCTGTCCATGCAGTCCTCTCCTCCGACACATACCTGCGCCTTTGCTCCCTGCGATCTAGTTTTGGGATCTCAGGCATGCGAAGATGTACCATTCCTAGGGCAATCTGTGCCACGGCTGTTTCTACTTTCGGGGTCAGTGAGGGGTGTCTTGTACTATGGTTTCCACCACGGCCAGGCTTCAGGCTAAGCCCCGGTCAGTCGCTCCTCCTGCCCGGTCACCTTGGTGCTCCTAGCAGGATGCCACAACATAGGGTTTAGAAGTGAGCACACTGCAGACATGTTTGAAGCGCTCACACATCCATACTTGTGCTTTGTTCCAATGGTAAAATTTCTGCTATGAAACGAACGAGCAAACCCACCCTTTAAGGCAAGCTGTATAATTATAAACCCTCTGTTTACTTCCATCTACTAGTAAACACTCTTGTGCAGGTGTAGCATTTGATTCGACTACATCATGTATTTTAATACTGTTTTTTATTTGCGTCCCGTTTTCGTAAGCCTATTACACGTTTCATGTTAATGCCTTGCATTGATAGAGCATATATATATCTCAAATAAAGCAATGTGCCTCTATTATAAATGTATTTGTGACCTTCGGGGACCTTGGAGCTACTCAAAATAGATTCACACACGGTGACGAACACGTACAGACCTTAATTTAAGTGTCAATTCACCGGCTAAACAAAATATGCACTGCTCCCTGACCAGCACCTGCCCTGGTCACTGACTCCAGAGCATCGACTGCGGAGGGCAGAAACTGTTGCATGCTGGGTATTGTCATAGCACTTTCTCATCGACCACCAGTTTTACCAGCCTCAATCTCAGTACTGTTCAATGTCCACATTGTTTGTGACCACTATCACCTGCAACCACCAAACATTCTCAACGCCATTCCACGTCCCTGGTTCTGACCACCAACCATTCTCAAACCCATGCTATGTCCCTGTATCTGACCACCCACAATTCTCAACACATTCTATGTCCCCGGCTCAGAACTCCAACCATTCTCAACACCATTCTATGTTCCTGTTCTATATAACTGGCTCCGACCACCAACTATTTCAAACACCATTATATGTCCCTGGCTCAGAACATCAACCATTCTCAACACCATTGTATGTCCCCAGTTTGGAACGCCAACCATTTGCAGCCAAATACTATTTCCCCGTGTCAGACCACCAACCATTCTACGTTCCCCAACTCACCACCGACCATTTCAAACACCATTCTGTGTCCCCAGCTCAGACAACCAACCATTCTCAGCACCACTCCATTTCTCCAGCTCAGACAACCAACCATTCTCAACACCTTCCTATATCCCATTCACTGCCTTTGACCATGTCATCCTTATCATCTTAATGTTGCCCCGTTCACCAGCTCTCACATATTTAATTTGAAATTAATTCAACATCTCCAAATCATCACCTCTGCCCATCATTTTCACCATGAAATAGCCACATATCCCACCTCTAACCATCAATATTTTGACCATGATTCTAGTTCCATACCACTCACTCTGACCATCTGTCATTTTTACCACCACCTTATGTCTCCATGTCCGATCTCTGAAGATAAATCATCCTCACAGCACTTTATGTGGCTGTCCGATGAAAAGTAAACCACAAAAATATCATAGTACAAAAATATTGTAATAAAAACATCAACAACAAAAATATCAACTTAACATACTAATATTGTAAAGTACAAAAATATTTTGGTCAAAAATACTGCACTCCATAATAACAACAATATGATTATAAGTATATGTATTTAATTGCATTTAACATTATTTTATTTTAAAATAAAAGTTAAATTATGGTTCTTAAATTAATCTAAGGGTATATAATGAAAAATAATAAATATTACTTTATTAACTTTTTCAAATAGTTATAAGTGTATAAGACATTTATGATTAAAAAATAAATATTAATATTGACCTATAAATTACAGTAAATGTATTAAACACTTAAACGAATTATTAAATTAAAATATGTATCTGTAATTCAGACTAAATAATAAAACATCACATACATGTTTAATTATGAATCAATAGTCAAACAATATTAACATATATTTTAAACGCATTCAACCATTAAAAATAATATTTCAACAAAAATAACAAAATGAAGATTTAGAAAATGAAATGTTTAAAAAAAAGCATTTTTAATAAATATGCATAAATATATCAAACAAAATAACCAGGACAACGTAATATGCAGCAAACTAACTATAATCAAAAATAATTAAAATTAAAAAACAAATCCAAATAAACCAAAATAACTAAAAACCTATACCAATAGAAGGAAATGCACCAGGGGTTGAAATCTACAATTCTAACTTCAAGTTAACAAACATTGGGGAAAGTGCATTCAGAGGGGATATTGTTGGACAGATTTACAATTCTAACGCCAGTCTAACAAACACTGGGATAATTTCATAAATTGAAAGATCAGGTTCAAACGCAAATCCAACCAACATGGAAAGTTCATACAGTGGGAGGGTCAGATTTATTAATCCAACTCCATTCTAACAAACACTGGGGAAAATGCATTTATTTGCGATTCAGGTTCACTATTGTACCTCCAGTCTAACAAACACTGGAGAAAGTAAATACACAGGGGTGTTGATTTCTTTTTCTAACTCCACTCTACCAAACATTGGGCAGAGTACATATATTAGGTGTTCAAATGCAACACAAACGAATAAAATACATCAAGATTAATCACGATTTCATAAATGTAAACAATTGTAAAATCTTTAATCTAGTAAAGATTAAATAAAATAGAAAATAAAGCAGAATTCCATATTATTTTCTGTCATATATAAATAATAATTAAAATAATATTCCTCAACCAACCATCCCCAACTTGACATACAAACCTAACAAGAAAAGTAACAAAATCGTTTATGATAAAAAATATTATAGGTTTTTTAATTTATACTTTAAGTATTTTTTTGACAAAAAGTCTTTTTTCTCCTTTCCCCATATACGCCACATATAAAAATATAAAACAATAAAAATATTTTTAAAATTAAACATGAAAATGTGGAAATATTAAAAATGTAACCATAATGCATCTACCTTTAAAAATAACAACACCCATCCAATGCACCATAGATAAAATGCCTAAAATTAGAGTTTACGAAAAAATATACAAACATTTTTATAAATTAGACAGTTAAACATATAGATAAAGAAATTGCATTACCAATATATTAAACTATTTTATGAATTGAAATATATTTTAATTAAGCACTACCCACCTATTCCCCCAATAAACCCCACATCCAGAAGTTTGAATTGATTAAATAATATAAAACATTATTAAACATGTAAGCAAATAAATGATTAAAATAATAATTAACATTAATACTGTGTTTTAAATAACACTAGTCAACCAAACTCCCAAAACCGACAATCTGACATTAAAATTGAATAATTCAAAAATGTATTAAACATGTAAACAAATTAATAGCAAATAAGAAAATTTCAAATCAATCAATTAAAAATAATATATATATATAATTGTTTAAAAACTACTCATCTATATTAGTTAAAATAATTAAAGATAAATGTCATAAGAAATAATGAAATAAAAGCATAACAGTAGAATAAAACAACATAGTAATAAACAATATTATGTTAAACTATATTTTAAACGTCAATATTTTTTTAAATAAGTAAATAAAAATGAACTTATCTTCAATATTTCTGGCCACAATATTTTGTAGCCATGATAGTTGGTCTCAGTGCTTAATTTGACCTGGTGGTTTCCAGGGCTCGGCACTGGCACTTTATTGTCAACATGGGCTATGGGGTGCTGTTTGTCTTATTGGTTTGATGAGCTGATGTTTAATAATTAAATATACATTAAGATTACTAATACCTGACACCCAGAGCTATAAGAATAGCAGGTGGCAGGTATTAGTCATTTTAATGTATATTTAAATTCTAAATTGTCACCCTTGTGCAACTATAACGGCTTGTAGTGACTGTACTGTCATTGGCTGTGCTAATGGGAGCATTGGGTGGTGCAGGCTGCAGTGGCCTCCAGACACATGCCCTGGCACGTCTTTCTTTTCAAATTAAGCACTAGTTGGTCTACAATATTGTGGTCAAACAATATTTTTGAATCGATAAATGGGGGGAAACCCTTTACATCATCATACCCCAACTCCAAGCAGCAATCATTTTCTTCAACTTTATATGTGCCCATACCCCTGTTACCATCAATAACTGTCACCACCATTTTTGACCCCATTTTAATACCTATGACCAAAGTTTTCACCACCACTCTATGTCCCCCAAACACCCCCTCTGACCATGAATATTTCCACCATCATTCTATGTCACCATATAACTGCTTCTGACCATCAGTTATTCTCCTCATCTTTATGTTCCCATACAATACCTCTATCCATCAAGTACATCACTAATCTATGTCCTAAACTCCTCCTCTGACTATCAATATTTCCACCACCATTCTGTCTCCTATTAACTTCCTACTCTGTCTATCAAATTCACTACCATTATGTCACACTGCCCAGCAATGATCCTCACCAGTAGTATGCGTCCCCATAGCCCTCCTCCAACCATCAATCATGCTTGCCACGATTCTGTGGCCCATATCACACCTCTGATGCTCAATTATTCTCACCACCATTCTATGTCCCCATGTTATCTCCTCTGCCCATCATTCTCATCACTTTCTTTGTCCTCACACTCCACTTCTAACCTCATTCATTCTCACCACCATTCTATGTCACCATATTATCTCTTCTGACCATCAATCATTCTCATCACTTTCTTCGTCCTCCTTCTCCACCTCTGACCATCATTCATTCTCTCCACCAACCTATGTTCTCATAATGCACATATGACCATGAATTCTCATCCGCTCAGTCCCCGTCCCCTACCTCTGACCATTAATCACTGCCATTGCCTTTATATGTTCTCATTCCACATCTCTGACAATCGATTTTCACCAACATTCTATGTCCTCATTTCACTGAATCTGGACATCAGTTTCACCACTGTTATATGTCCCCATACCCCCTCATCTGACCATTTCTATTTTTCATACCCCACTGTTGACCATCAATCATGTTCGCCGCCATTCTGTGCCCCATTCCAATGCCTCATTCCACTGTTCTCACCAGTCATCATATGTCCACAAATCAGGCTCCTCTACCAATCATTCTCATCACTTTCTCTGCCTTCATTGCCCACCTTGAACCATCTACCATTTTAATCACTTTCTATATCTTCATACCTCCACCTCTCAGCAGCTATCATTCTCACCACCAGGTCGTTTTCATCAACTTTCTACATCTCAGTGGTGCACCTCTGACCATCAATCATTCCCACCACCATTCTTTTGCCCTCATTCCATCTCTATCAGCAATTTCCACCACGACTCTGTGGCCTCAAACTCCTACATTGACTCGTAAATTTTTGAATAATCCCTTAAATAGAAGTGAGAAAGTGTCTGGTGACAAACTTCTAAGTATTAATATGTTTTATCCTTATCTTCCCCTCCCCGAAAGGAGTTGCTGGACCGGCGCGCGTCACTGGGACACAAACCCTGTCTCATAACCAAAGACTGACCATCGACCAGAGGAACTATCACCCATGGAAGAGGAGAAAATAAAATAATGCCTGTGGTAACGTGCATAGATTCAGTTCTTAGAAAAGACGAGGAGAACAAGCAGGACGTAGAGAGACTAAAAGAGAACGAAACAGAGAGACATAGAGGAACTTCACTAATCAAAAAAAATCAAATGTAAGGGGGAAGAGGAAATGACTAAACAGAAAAAAGCAAAGAAGAAAGACAAACGAGCAGGAGGAAGTAAAAAAGAATGTTAAACATGGGAAGTCAAAAACAGAATATAGAGAAAAAAAGAAAAGCGAAAGCGAACAGTGTAAGCTGTCAATATGAAGGGAAGAAAAAATAAATAAAGGAAGAGAGACAGAGAGAAATGGAGGGAGGGAATCACAAAAGACATGCAGAAATTAACTGAAAAATAAACCTAAAATAAAGCTGAGTAATTGCAAAATAGAAAGGAGACAAAAAGTGAGAAATATACAAATCGAAAAAGGAGAAGGGAAATAATTATGAAAGAGAGTGGGCAAGATAGCAATTAAAAAATAAGTGGAACAAAGACCAACTGAAAGAAATGGACTACAACTGAGTAAATATAAAAGGTAGAAAGAAATACAGAACCACGGAAAGAAATTAAGAAACATCTGGAAAAATACATGGGTAAAAAAAGATTTAAGTATAGAGCAGAAGAGGAAAGGAAAGAAAGAACATCTCTAAGATACTAATTGAAAAACAGAAAGAGGGAAATAAAATAAGAAAGAAAGAAATCTATAAACAAACTAACAAAGAACTAAAGGGAAGAAGAAATTAAGGAAAAAGAAAGAACAAAGGAATATTCGAAAGAAAACGAAATGAAGAAAAACACAAATGAAAGAAGCGGGTTAATGTACAAAAGAATATCAATGAGACAAATAAAAAGAAAAAATAAATAAGATGAGCAAAGATGGAGAAGACAGACAAAATATGTTGCGACAAATGGGAAAAATTGAACGACAAAGAGTTACGTACAGTAAATTAAAAGAACGAATGAATTTTAAAAAAAATGTCATATGGGGAAAATCACAATGGGAGGAGGATCAAACAGGGCATGCCGATGGTGTGTTGAGGGAATAATCTTATCTGGGATGAAGTCGTCCGAAAATGACTCAGAAAAGGGGATTAGTGAAAATTACGTGCGTCTTTTATCACCCTACAAAATAGAAATCCTCATTCTCTCCAAAAGGCAGCCAGTTACGGAAAGGAAAAGCTGTCACCCGGTCTGTGGTTACCGTGTCACTTTGAGGCTGTGATCAAGAACTCGGACAGGTGCCTAAGAGAGGTCGGATTCTGTCAAAATATACTGTCCGGGTCCTGTGTGCGTACAGATGAGGGGTGCGAGTGTTCCCGAGTGCCTCGTGCGTCATGCCTCTTGTGAGCAAGAAACACAGGGCTCCCTAAAGAGACAGGCTGTGGCCTGGGAGAAACAAGGAAGGGGCGGAGCTCGCGGGACTGAAAGGCGGGTTTAGAGACAGGAAACACACACCTTGTTTCTGTTTCCCTGGTGTGTACGCGTTGAACTCTTCCTCCCGCCCGGAGGAGCGGCGGGTCGGGGCAGAGCATGAGCAGGGTGGGAAGCGAAGGAATCATAGGGATGAAGGGGACGAGTTCTGCCACGGAGAGTACAGGAGAAAAGGACAACGCTGGAGGCCAGGAGGGTTGGGCGACCATGGATAGAGAATTGGTGGTGACGAGGGTGGAGGCTGCCTCTAGCGATAGAGAGGAGAGTGGTTGAAGTGGAAATTAGATCGTGTTTAGAGAGGGGTAGAGGCTGCTAGGGAAATTTATTTATTTATTTATTTAATGCGTTTTTATATAGCGCGGAGTTTACCCGAAGGTATCAGAGCGCTTCACAATAGGAGCAGTAATGATACATAAGGAGAACAATTACAAGTGAGCATGTTACAAAATCAAACGGTACGTTACATGAGGCAATAGTGACAATTGTGCAAGTATCAAGAGCAAACAAAATACAAGAGGTAGCAAACGATACGTTACAAAAGGAAAACGTGACGTGTGCAGGTTAAAAGAGCATACAAAGTACACGTAGAGGTAAAAAAAAAAGAAAAATTGCAATAAATGGCAGACACTCAAAACACTAAAACAAAGGTTACGTTACATGAGGCAGTGGTGGCCGTTGTGCATGTATCAAAAGCACACAAAATACAAGCAAACGATACGTTACAAAATGAAAGGGACGTGGGGTGGAGGCTGGATAGAGAGAGAGAAAGGGGTTGAAGAGGGAGGTGAGGGTGAAGAAGGGTACAGGCTGCTAGAGACAGAAAAAGAGAGAGGAGAGGAGTCCACGCAGGGACACAAGAGTGCACATCAGCATATGGTGTCCTCGCAGGGACACAAGTATAAACATAACAGAGAGGTGGAAGGGGGATCCGGCTGAGAGAGGTGTGAGGGTGGAAGACAGACCATAGTGCAATATATATTTCGAGGGTGAGGCAGAAAACC
This sequence comes from Triturus cristatus, assembly GCF_964204655.1. Classification (NCBI taxonomy): domain Eukaryota; kingdom Metazoa; phylum Chordata; class Amphibia; order Caudata; family Salamandridae; genus Triturus; species Triturus cristatus. The sequence goes on from NC_140592.1 coordinate 1,030,637,474, forward strand.
AGAGGTCAAGAGTTACGACCACCTTTACAAGAGAAAAATACCGGCCATTTGTTGTCGTTTTAGGAGTCTGCAAAAGCATGATACAATAGGACTTTAAACAAAATCTTATCTATTCGTTTTCAACATGACGGTTCTGCCTTTCTTTACTCTACTTATTGGTCAGCGGTACTTGACACACACAGCTCTAGCACCGTGTAAACGCGCTTGTTATTTACATTTGCTGTTTGAAGTATGTACAAATGAGGGCTACAAAAAGCGGCGTTAGGTGATTCGTCCAGGGGGCAACCCTAGTCAGAGGGGATACAGGCAGGCGGCAGTGGAGAGGAAAAGAGGGGCAGGTGCCAGGAGATAAATGCAAGGATGGGTGGGTGGACGATGTCTGGGGATACAGAGGGGTGAGGGCGGAGAGACCTGGGAAGAGACAGAGGATGCTGAAAGGAGCGACAGAGAGAGGTGAGGCTGGAAAGGAGAGGGGGCAATCCACGCTAGAGAGAGTGTTAAAGAGGAAGATACAGTGTGGGGAGTAAATAAGCATATAAAACAGAGGGAGAGATACATGGTGGCCTGTGGGGAGAGAGTGGGAGTGGAAACGTACAGAGGAGGGCGGGGAGCGAAGAGAGAGTTGGGAATGAGGTAGAAAGACTAAAGTTAGGAGGACAGCCGGAAAATGAAACAGGGTGACTAGATAGATAGATATCCTCCTTTTATGGTCTCCCTTTTCTACCGAAGCCTCCGAGCTCCAATCTCCGGGGTCTGCAGATCCGACCCTGACAGCCCGCCTTGAAAACGAGCATTCATTCGTTGAAAGCAGTCACTGGCGTTTTATATTCACATACATCGAAAGGATACTTCGAATGTTCCCCGTTCATCGAAAAATCCCTCCTTTACTCATTACTTAACGAATGATTGTCCGTAAATAATTATTCGATTTACCTGGAATGGCAAATAATTGTTTTTTTCTCCACAGTTAACGCAATGTAGAAAAGACGCATCTTTTCGGAAAGGGCCGCGCTTCCCTTCCCCTCCCCTCCAACTCCATTTCCCTAACCCCTCTCCCCCACAAGTTCGGCTCTCTTTGACAAAGAAAAGGCAGAAACGAATAAAAACGGAAAGTTCGTTGGCAAAAGACTTTCTTTTGGATTCGAAAGATTTAAAAATGGAAGCGACGGACACGCGTACCCGGACCACTAAAGCTCATAAGAGAGCAGGGGACGCCGGGTCTCTGTCGGGCCGTCTCGCAGACAGGAGGCCTGGGCGACGGGCGCACCTCACAGCATGCAGAGCGGGTGGGAATCCGAGCTTCAGGCGAAAAATACGAGCCGTCCTTTCCCTCAGCATCGGGATCCTGCCTGTGGTGGGACGGGCCCCCGGGGGCTGCAGGGCCAGCCTGTGAGGACAAGCCAAACTAGAATGGAGTCCATATCCGTCTTCCAAGGTGCATCGGTGTACTATTATCATGATCGTCGTCACTAATAATGATAACCACTATTATGAATAGAATTGTATTACTATTTTTCATCATGCCGCCTTTCCATATTATTATTTTTAATACACGCGTCGTCATATCATTTGTATCATACAAATACTATCCTATTTGTCATTACTATCGTTTTATTCACGCACAACCCTCTACCATCTCTTTACTTCATACGTCTAGCCAGAATCTCAGCCCTACTCTGCCTTTCACAATAGGACAGGGTCCCCCGTGATAATAATAGTGAGCCGCCCTTCACAATAGAGCAGGCTCCCTTAATGCCTTTCACAATATGACAGGGTCCCTCAGTAATAATAATAGTGAGCTGCCTTTCACAATATGACAAGCTGCTTCAGTGATAATAATAGTGAGCTGCCTTTCACAATACGACAAGCTGCTTCAGTGATAATAATAGTGAGCTGCCTTTCACAATAGGACAAGCTGCTTCAGTGATAATAATAGTGAGCTGCCTTTCACAATAGAGCAGGCTCCCTCAATGCCTTTCACAATATGACAGGGTCCCTCAGTAATAATAATAGTGAGCTGCCTTTCACAATATGACAAGCTGCTTCAGTGATAATAATAGTGAGCTGCCTTTCACAATACGACAAGCTGCTTCAGTGATAATAATAGTGAGCTGCCTTTCACAATATGACAAGTTGCTTCAGTGATAATAATAGTGAGCTGCCTTTCACAATATGACAAGTTGCTTCAGTGATAATAATAGTGAGCTGCCTTTCACAATATGACAAGTTGCTTCAGTGATAATAATAGTGAGCTGCCTTTCACAATAGGACAAGCTGCTTCAGTGATAATAATAGTGAGCTGCCTTTCACAATAGAGCAGGCTCCCTCAATGCCTTTCACAATATGACAGGGTCCCTCAGTAATAATAAAAGTGAGCTGCCTTTCACAATATGACAAGCTGCTTCAGTGATAATAATAGTGAGCTGCCTTTCACAATATGACAAGCTGCTTCAGTGATAATATTAGTGAGCTGCCTTTCACAATATGACAGGGTCCCTCAGTAATAATAATAGTGAGCTGCCTTTCACAATATGACAAGCTGCTTCAGTGATAATAATAGTGAGCTGCCTTTCACAATACGACAAGCTGCTTCAGTGATAATAATAGTGAGCTGCCTTTCACAATATGACAAGTTGCTTCAGTGATAATAATAGTGAGCTGCCTTTCACAATATGACAAGTTGCTTCAGTGATAATAATAGTGAGCTGCCTTTCACAATATGACAAGTTGCTTCAGTGATAATAATAGTGAGCTGCCTTTCACAATAGGACAAGCTGCTTCAGTGATAATAATAGTGAGCTGCCTTTCACAATAGAGCAGGCTCCCTCAATGCCTTTCACAATATGACAGGGTCCCTCAGTAATAATAATAGTGAGCTGCCTTTCACAATATGACAAGCTGCTTCAGTGATAATAATAGTGAGCTGCCTTTCACAATATGACAAGCTGCTTCAGTGATAATATTAGTGAGCTGCCTTTCACAATATGACAGGGTCCCTCAGTAATAATAATAGTGAGCTGCCTTTCACAATATGACAAGCTGCTTCAGTGATAATAATAGTGAGCTGCCTTTCACAATACGACAAGCTGCTTCAGTGATAATAATAGTGAGCTGCCTTTCACAATATGACAAGTTGCTTCAGTGATAATAATAGTGAGCTGCCTTTCACAATATGACAAGTTGCTTCAGTGATAATAATAGTGAGCTGCCTTTCACAATATGACAAGTTGCTTCAGTGATAATAATAGTGAGCTGCCTTTCACAATAGGACAAGCTGCTTCAGTGATAATAATAGTGAGCTGCCTTTCACAATAGAGCAGGCTCCCTCAATGCCTTTCACAATATGACAGGGTCCCTCAGTAATAATAATAGTGAGCTGCCTTTCACAATATGACAAGCTGCTTCAGTGATAATAATAGTGAGCTGCCTTTCACAATATGACAAGCTGCTTCAGTGATAATATTAGTGAGCTGCCTTTCACAATATGACAGGGTCCCTCAGTAATAATAATAGGGAGCTGCCTTTCACAACATGACAAGCTGCTTCAGTGATAATAATAGGGAGCTGCCTTTCACAATATGACAAGCTGCTTCAGTGATAATATTAGTGAGCCACCTTTCACAATAGAGCAGGCTCCCTCAATGCCTTTCACAATATGACAGGGTCCCTGAGTAATATTCATTGTGAGTTGTCTTTCACGATGACAGGCACTCTCAGCAACAATTGTGATCTGCCTTCTACATCATGACAGGCTCCCTCAATAAAAATAATAGTGTTCTGCCATTCACAATGTGAGAGACTCCCTCAACATTACTCCTTCAATAGTAATAGTGCTTTATCTTTCACAACATTACAGACCATGCCAATAGTGCTCTGCCTTTCAGTGTGCCAGAACCCTCCATAACGAGTGTTTTGAATTAACAATATGGTACACTCCCTCAAAAACAGTGCGTATTATAGTGATCCCACTATTACTAATTAGGGTTGGTGTGTTATAAAAGCCGAGCACTATAGCTGTGTGTGTGGCCAGTGCACTGTACATTCTGGGGTTCTTGTTGCGAGTGTTGTTGGGGCCTGCGTGCATTTGCGGAGTGCAGGAGAGGTGCAATATGGATTCTGAGGACTTGCTATATTTGTGAGGGGTTTGTACTACATATTCTGAGCGTGTGGCCACGTGTTATTGGCACAGATGGGGTTCTATAGATTCAGGGGAGGGGAGTTGTATGTGCGGGTGCCAGAGCTGTGCGCCAATTTCTGGGAGTGCGGCTTCGTGTCGTTTGCACGAAGCATGTTCTATACATTCGAGGAGAGGGGGTTACTGGATGTGTGGGGTGCACTGTAAATTCTGCTGGGAGTGTGGCCGCATATGTTATTTGCACGGAGGTGCTTGAAATGGAAATACGGAGGTGCTTGAAATGGAAATACGAAGGTGTAGTTACTTATTATACCAGAGTACCTGTTTGCTGCTGAGAAACCCTATTACTCCCCCATTAGTCTTGCACCCGTGGTAAGGGGTGGAGGCATTCTCCCTTTCGATTTAAAGAAGTGTAGATACTGGGTACCTGCCCATTTAAAGAACTGTGTGTACTGTACATTCTGTGAGTGTGTTGTTAACAGGAAAGGTGGTCTATAAATTCGGGGGGACGAGTTACTGTATAAGAGGGGTTCGAGGGGGTGTACTGTAAATTCTGGGCGTGGGGTCTCGTGTGGTTTGCACTGAGGGTGTGCTATAGATTCGTGGGGAGGAGTGACTTAATGCGGGCGCAAGGGGGCTGTGTACATTCTATGAGTGTGGCCTCGTGTAGTCTGCACGGAGGGTGTGTCATACATTTGGGGGGGAGAGGAGTATATGCGGAGTGCAAGGGGGCGCACTGTGCGGCCGCATGCGTCGTTTGCACGGGAGGGCGTTCTATAAATTCGAGAGGGTGGTGACTTTATATGAAGGGTGTGCACTCTAAATTCTTCGCGTGTCCTCGTGTGGTTTGCACGCAGGGGTTCTTCTATACATTTCGGCAGAGAGGAGTTCCGGTATATGCGGGCGTTTTATAGATTTCTGGGGCCACCACATGATTGCCCCCCACCACTCTTTCAGTCTGACGTTACCTGAGCTGGCAGTCTCCCTGCTGTCTCTCTGTCCAGGGCCTCTCCCCAGGGTGGGCAGGTGAACACTCTGGGGGTCCTGCAGCACCTCCAAGAAGCCGGGCTGGCTGTAGAAAGCAGGGATGCCCCCGGGCCCCAGCAGTCCCATGCCCATCCCGGCCGGGCTCAGCACGCTGCGGGCCGCCAGCAGGTGCGCCCCAGGGGTCAGGGCGTCTAGGCCGGGCCTGGGCGGCGCGGGGGGGTCCTTGTTCAAGCCCAGGATTTCCTGGATGCCGAAGCTTGTGCAGCGGGGCGGGTGGGGCACGGCTGGGGGCGTCCGGGCCTTGGTCAGGGGCTCCGGCAGCAGCTGCCCCTCTTTGCCCGTCATTCTACAGTTGGGTGCGTCCTGTGCCACCTGCGCCTCTCGCTCCACCCGGGTCCTGGCCTCCTCTTTCTGCTGTGCCGCCTGCCCCTCCTGAAGTATGTCCCAGGTGTCCCCTCAGCATCAATGCTCAAGAGCCCCCAACAAACCCCCCTTTTATCCAGAGAAGCCACCCGAACGGGGTCAGAGCTGGCAGCCAATCAGCAGCCCCCGAGCGATTAGGGATGCCAAAAAGCATGAATCCATCAGTGCAGTCATCGGAGGGATGGCATCCAGGCGGGGAGGAGCGGAGGGCGGGAGCAGGGACGTCGAGGAGGGACATCATAGGGAGGAGAAAGGGAGAGGTGGAAGCGTAGAGAGTGGAGGAGGGAGGGACGGGGGACAGGGAAAGAGAGGGACCGGACTAGGAAGGGGCGCGCATCAGCCACACACCAGAGCTCAGCCAACAGCACCACCACAGCTCCCTGCTGGTCTCCCACAGGTGGGCACTGGCAGGGAAACAAGGCAGCTGGTGCAGCACCAACGGCGGAATCTGCACCCTGGAGGTGGCTGTAAATAGCGCCTGGGTACCAGGGTGGAACTACAGCGCTGCGAACGTCCACCGCTCTCCTCCTCGGGTCCCCTCACACTGGGATACCTACAGGAGCCCTGTGCTGACACTTAGCAGCTGATACTGACCAGGTGACGCACTCATGCAATAGGAGAGGCGCCCAGAAGCACCAAAGCTCCCTGCCAATGTGACACGTGTACGAGCAGGATCGGAGGCAATCAGGCCGTGCCCGGTGGGCTGGCCTGACAGAGCAGTGAGTGGGCCGTATTTTAGAGGCATGTGGGCCTGTTCGATGGTCAGGTGGGCTGTTTTGTGGCTGTTGTTTTTTTTAATTACCACAGACAATGCCTGCATTAAACCAAAGTAAGTCCATACAGTCTCCCGTACCTTGCACCATATCCATACCGCGCGTCTTTACAAGTTCTAATCTGCCGTGATTTGTAAATGTGGGCTGCTTTTATTTTGATGCCCTGGCCTATTTTTTTGTTCCAGCCTGACCCCGTCTACAAGGGCACGAGAAGACCTACGTAGCGCTCACCTACGAACTGCATCGTCACTATGCGCTTCCCGGCAGAGAAAGTGCTGGTACCAAGACTACAAGAACGTGCCTTTTCATTTTTCGAAAAGTCTGGCTATTTGCCTGGCGCATGGGGAGGCGGTTTAAGTGTAGTATATACTGCCGAGCGTCAGCGTACTTTCCCTTCAGGCTGGTACCACGTTCAGGGGTCGCATGGCTGATGCACTGACACAGGGCGATATAGTTTGATGTTAATCCCGATCTCTACATTTCATTTAATCAAATAGAAGTACAACCCCCAGCGATTGAATCGGGCTTTCATAAATTCTGGTACTTGGTGCAAACCCCGGATGGCTAACGCCCCCCCCCCACCCCCCCCACACCCTGTACATTTCAGCAGGTCAAACGTATCGACATTTACCAGACAAATAAGCCACGTCAATCAGGAACATGCACATTTTAATGACGTAAACACCCAAATCGGCATGGTGTGTTTACCATGTTCACAGGGAAGTTTACAGTCGAGTTATTCATCGCATCGCATAAACAGCGGTCGCCGCAGTGGCATCATCTATGGGGTTCGACATGTAACGCACCCACACGAGGACGCTCGTAATCCAGGCCGAAGTACTTCTTTAGTATTCCCACAGAGTTTAAAAAAATATATATTATTGGGAGTTTTATGTAGCGCGAACTCGACCCGAATGTATCAGAGCACTTACATGAGCACCAGTTGCGTCGCAGACTGATACATTCAATACAAAATAACTTTATTCCGTCCAAATAAAAAAGACCATAAAAGTACATATAAATATTGCACGTAGACACAATCACACACGAAGATTTAAAAAAAATCTTGCATTAAAAACTGTAAAAAAGGAAACCAGTGCATACACAACTTTAAAAGTTTCTCAAAACATCAAACAACCATGTTTAGGATGAGCAAAGAGGTGCGAGTCAAAGTCACATTTCTGTGCTCCATTACACTCGTACAGGGTGTGGTTGAGGTTTAAAAAACAAGGGAATGGAGAGAGAAAAAAGACCTCAAATACGGTCCGCTATGCGCTCCCCCTATCCCCTAAAATTGAACCAAATCATTTCACCAAACTCCGTATGCTAAACCACGCTGCACATATAATTCTAACGAGTTAATACAACATGGTTCGTCTAGCCCTAATAGCTGCTTTCAAAAAGGCGCAGGTGCTAAAAATAGTTTCGGGTGAACTCAGGGATTGTAGATGAAGGAGAGCTGGGCTACAACGTGGAAACCTAGCTTCCGCAACAAAGGAATCAAAAAGTGCTTTAGTGCTGGGCTGTACAACTTGCCAAAAACGAAGTGCAGTAATGATCGTGGGGATTGATCGTCACAGGGGCAGGTGGAAAATTTGTTCTCCTCTGGATCAAAAAAATGTTTAAAAAATAGGGACTAATGGATTGACCCTGCTCTGAAGCGAAAGAGAATTGCCTGGTCCCATCTTGAAAAAATCCAGAGATAAATATAAAGAAACTTCATAAATATATGAAAGACTATAATTAAGCGGCGCCAAAGGTTTGGATGGCTCTTTTTCCAGCCTAGTATTTACACAGTAGTTCTTAAATGGTGTGTTCACCTTCATCTTGGCATTTTTGGGAATCCAGCTGGGTTCGGTAAACTAACAGGATATGCCAAGGGATCCAAAAGAAACTCCTATATAATTCAACCAGGATATGAACTAAGCCTTGTCTAGCATCAGTACATACGGAGAATGGTCCCAGTGTATGAATTACTGTGCTTTAAAGAACCAAAAAGTCATACACAGTTATACACAGAATCATAGTATTCTTAATGAACAGTGTTGTTTAATCCCACTGAGCAACCTGTATTTTATAACATTTGTTAACACAATATTCAAAGCAGTGCCCCAGGAGGGAAGGGTGAGGGTGTAGTGAATGAAGTGAGGATAAGGTAGTGAATGGAACAGTGTACAATTCACAAACTCAGTTATTTCTCAGGAAGGGGCTCATACAAGAGCCAGGTAAATCACATTACATCCAGATGTTTAAATAGCCATAGCTCTAGATAAAGCCACAGTGATGAATCGCTGTTGATCAGACTGGCTAGTGTGGTAGATGTCGACGTTTCGACCCCTGGAAAGTGGTAGGTAAGTATGTCCCTTACGATGGGGTCTTCCTCAGGGCAGAAGTGTGGGGAGGGGAGACTGGGGGCGAGTTACCATCAGTAGCCCAAACGATGGGCCTGAGGAGAAAACAGGGCACGTAGGCTCCAAATCGGTGTGAGCGAGCAAAACACTCTATTGGTGCTGATTAAGGAAGGAAGGATCCAGTCAGGATTAATCTGCTGGGCCTGGGAAGTGAATTAAAACATTCGCATCATCGGACAAAATGGCTGGGTATTCAGATATTTCGTAGGTAAAGGAAACGTCTCAGTCCGTGTAGGTTTACCCTTCTAGGTAACTATCCTTATCTAGCATCAGGCAATCAGATATAATGTCAAAGAAACAATTCCCCTTTTGGAACAGCAAAATTCGTCAACACATTCACACCTATATACAATCAATCACCAGGACAAGACACCAAAAATCATCCCCAAAACAAACTACATGTGAGAAATTCAATATATTTTTTTTATTGTTAAAAATAATTAATCATATAGGATTACACAAAAATTCATGATATACACAATAAAAACAGTAAAAAGTTTTTTGTTTAAAAACAATACACAATGTTGTACCTGTACATAGACCACACTACACATACATTAATGCAAAACAAAGGGAGACTCGGTAAGAAACATTTTTTGTTCTCTTATCAACAGGAGTAAGGAGACATATGATCATGATCTGCTATTTTTCTAGTTGATTGTGTCAACATTCAAGTAATTCGGAAACAAGGAGTCACAACAATCTATACTCTCCCTCCTATGATTGCGTCAACGCGTTTCGGTGGAATCTGAAGACCACCTTCTTCAGGACAAGTAATAATATTCTCCCATGTCGTCAGAAAACAGTCTAAATCAAATCACAGAATATACATATTAAAACACTTCTTGCAATAATCAATTAAAACAGAACAGTAAATTTGAGACTTAAACTATATCCGGGTACTCAATCCTATAAACATCCCCTTCTAGATATATAGAGTATATGCACATGACATTCTGTCAAACAAAGGGATGGATCAAGCCAATACTGGCGGAGTGTTATTCTCCTGGTGATCATCCATACGGTTATTCATGCACACAATACACAAAAATAGTTTCACACTCAACCTAGTTATAGTAGAGTCCCATCGAACTTCATATTTGTACCTTATAGACACGAGATGTTTAAACGACGGCTATTGAAGGGATCCTAACCTCTTCCTTGTGCCTCATCCAGATTGCTTAATGGAGTCGAATAACGATCAATAGGCCCAATAGTCTGAAAAATGATCATTTCAGGCATTAGGATTGCCTCAACGCTAGAGTTTATTCTCTAATCTAACTTTTAAGACAGCACAAAAGGTTACCTGATATCATCTTTCGTAACAGTATTCTTTCGATGCAAGTATAGGCAATTGATCTAAAGAAAAAACAAAGATTCTACCTCATATTATTCTATTATAAAATAAATTCATTCTAAATGTTTCTCAGGAGGAATCTGACTCAATAGTATATAGGAATTACCTTAGAAGATTTGATGAATCAAAAACCTCAAAATGATTTCAGTTAAGACGAAATGGATGGGAGTTTCTATTCTTCCCTCACAGATTAAAACACGGTGGATACACTCCTATGGCCTACGAACAAAACAAATATATTATATATATATCAGCTAACTCATCATGTTTGGTCAAACACAATTTTAAAGTCCATAAATAAGCCTAATAGAACAAAACACTTAGGTTAACATTCTATGGTCTGAAGACAAAATAGTTTACATATTAGCCGACCCCTTGTTTATGGTCAACCTCAATATTAGGGACCAGATTATCCGCAAAAAGTGTGACAATCTTATACTATCACGAAACTGTTCAGGTACGTTGTGGCCACTTACGTAGAACCCTATAAAAAATCATTGTCTATCCTGTAGCTATCCAAACCCTAAAAGAGACCCAGACCTCAGGATTCTAAATCCAGACCCAGTACACATTTTTTAGAGTACAATAATAGAGTACCTATATCCTCTCAACATGTTTACAAACGAACGTGATTGAAAACGAACGAACGATCCTCGTCTGCCTCACCGTGAATAAGCGCGTACGCGTCATGAAATTTTCTCCAGGTCCTACCAGCTCGACTTCATGGAACCGAATGGCTCATCATTTATACTCGGTATACACGAGTTGATTAAAATCAGCTGTAGTCAGGTTTAGCTAAGGAAGCCTAGACCGCTCAAAATATGGCGGCCATGATAGATGCCCATAAGCATTCGACAAAGGAACTAACATGCTGGTATTAAGCACCATATATTTACGAGTAAAGACGGCCAACAAGGCGGCCATCTTAGACTGCTGGTCCATTCATGTGCGTAGTAACTGAATAACTTAGTAAGTAGATACAAGTCAACATGTACTACTGTAAGAGTTCGTATTTGGTTTCTGTGCACGTACTAGGACAAGGAAAAAGAAAAACTCGTCCCCAGAAAAAACATTTTTTGTATATTAAATATTCCACCTCGCATCAAAAACAGCCTGTTCCATATACAGTTGAAAAACGTGCAGATTTGGGAGCGAAACGATAACTTCTCATACACAAGATTGATGAGATTGGAACCATTCTGTCCCACATCCACATGAAGAAAATATACAATACACATAATCAGATAACTGCCAGAAATTGCTCATCTGTTTACTCCCTAGTTAAATAGCAAAACATCCTATGGTTTCGTATCCTACAGATTGGTGCTGTATAGAATATGCCTTTTTTTAATACTCTAGTAACCAAAAAGGGTGCTAAATAAAGTATATCATTAGGATATCCTGATATTACAACAATCACGGGTTTGTTAGTTAATAAGACGCTCCCATTCCTCCTTCGAATTGAGGCCATTACGCACTGTATTGAACAAGGAAATGTACCACTGTTCTCTTGCCTTCCTTTTTTGTTCCATATTGCCACCACGGCGACCCATCCAGATTTTCTCTAAAATAAACCACTGTATATCAGAGTCACTGTGGCCCGCTTCAATGTAATGAGCAACTAAGGGGGCATTCAATTTTCTCGTACGGATCGCTGAGCGATGCTCCTGTAGTCTGATCCGTAACTCTCTCCCCGTTTCACCAACGTATCCTTTCCCACAAGGACACCTAAGGAAGTACACAATATTCTTGCTCCTACAGTTATTTAGAGATCTAGAGGAGACCTTACGACCATTATGTTCCAGGGCATGGGTACTCACAAACTTTCTCTCGGGGGCCAAATTTACAGTGTGGTTTCTGGCTGAGGGCCGCACCGGTGGGGGCGGGGCCAGTGGGGGAGGGGGCGGGGCTAGAGCAAAAAAAAAACTATGACCATGAGGTTGAACACAGGCCACTGCAGCAGACGCCTTCATCTACTGAGCCACCAGACCCGGTATGCACACCTATCTATCTATCTATCTATCTATCTATCTATCTATCTATCTATCTATCTATCTATCTATCTATCTATCTCTCTGTCTCCCGCCCTATCTATCTATCTATCTATCTCTCTGTCTCCCGCCCTATCTATCTATCACTCTGTCTCCCGCTCTATCTATCTATCTATCTATCTATCTATCTATCACTCTGTCTCCCGCTCTATCTATCTATCTATCTATCTATCTATCACTCTGTCTCCCGCTCTATCTATCTATCTATCTATCCATCACTCTGTCTCCCGCCCTATCTATCTATCTATCTATCTATCTATCTATCTATCTATCTATCTATCACTTTGTCTCCCGCCCTCTCTATCTATCTATCTATCTATCTATCTATCTATCTATCTATCTATCTCTCTCACTCTGTCTCCCGCCTTATCTATCTATCTATCTATCTATCTATCTATCTATCTATCTATCTATCTATCTATCTATCTATCTCTCACTCTGTCTCCCGCCTCTCTATCTATCTATCTATCTATCTATCTATCTATCTATCTATCTATCTATCTCTCACTCTGTCTCCCTCCCTCCCTCCTCCGTTCTCCCTCCGTCTCCCTCCTTCTCCCTCCCCCTCCCTCTGTCTCCCTCTCTGTCTCCCTGTCTTCCCCCTCTCCCTGTCTTCCTCCTCTCCCTGTCTTCCTCCTCTCCCTCCCTCTCTCTCCCTCCCTCTTCCTCCCTCTGTTGCACTCTGTCTTCCTCCCGCTGTCACCTCCCCCCCTGCTCTCACTCCCTGCTGCCCTCCATCACCTCACCCTGCTGTCCTCTGTCACCTCACCCCGCGCTGAGACGGCTTCCAGGGAACGCACACGGCCGCCGCACCCAAGTACTTCACAGGTCTTTTAAAGACCATTCACTTGTTAATGAGACTTTGTTGTATTTCACCTCTTCTTAGCGCCCCTGCATCTCCACTCAATGAGAGGGGAGATGCAGGGGTGCTAAGAAGAGGTGAAATACAACAAAGCCTCATTAACAAGTAAATGGTCTTTAAAAGAATCGCCCGGCCTCACAGCTCCGCGCTGCTGTAACCCGCGGTGTTCGCTGACAAGCACAGGGCACAGGCACTGTCTGCAAGGTCCGCGGGCCGCCAAGGAAGGCTTGCCGGGCCGCCAACGGCCCGCGGGCCGTACTATGAGTACCCGTGTTCCAGGGCGTTAGATTCCAAGGATAATGGGCAAACGTTGCAGGAACCACATCTCACATTCCTGAGAGCATGAGTTCCCTCCAGCGTGCACTGAACTTTACCCTGATTCTCTCTATACGTATGGACTAACTCATTCCTAAGGTTCCTATTTCTGTTAAATGCAAAAATGGGTTTATCCAACTTCTTGTCCTCATCATTATTGATGATGTGCCAATTACTGTTGATCACATTTTTGATTCGATTGCTTATGTGTGAGAACAGGCTCACAAACACAAGCTTCTCAAATTCTTTTTTATCTTTCTTTGTCTTTGTCAGCATAGCTTCTCTATTGTAGAATCTTGCTCGCTTGAGTGAGTGAGTTATCAATTTCCTGGGATATCCTCTCTCTTGGAATCTCTTTTTCAGTGTCTCAGCATGTTTGTAGAAATCATCCAAATCTGAACAATTTCTCCGCAACCGGAGAAACTGACTAAAAGGTATATTATCTCGTTGTGATTTAGGGTGAAAGCTTGAGTAATGCAGTAGGGTATTTTTTGCAGTTGGCTTAGTGAAAAGTTCCACTGCCAAACACCCCTCTACATCTTTAATAACAATGTCAAGAAACTCAATCTTGTTCCTACTCCAGTGAGATGTAAACTTAAGGTTGGGATCTCCAAGATTGAGTCAAATTAAAAATTCCTCTAGAGCTTGAAGTGCACCGTCCCAAATAAAAAAGATATCATCTATATAACGATACCAACCCACCACGTTCTCAAAAAAGGGGGCTAGTTCGTTAAAGATGTGTTTCCTTTCAAATTCACCAACATAGAGGCAAGCCAAGCTCGGCGCACAGGTAGCCCCCATGCTGGTGCCTTTCTTTTGTTTGTACAATTGATCCTTAAATAGAAAGATGTTATTCATTAAAACCATCCTGGCGCATTCAACAATGAAGTTCATTTCAGCCCCTTCCAAATCAGTATTATCAATGGCTCTACGTACCACCTCAACCGTTTCACTCTGGGGGATATTCGTGTAGAGAGACTCAATGTCAAGGGTAACAAGACACTGAGTCTCCCCACAGAATGGTTTACCCTCAAGTAGAGATATCATGTGAGCCGAATCCCTAATATAGGACTTCAGACCCATGACAACAGGACGAAGAAAGTGATCAACATATTTACTAAGTGGCTCTGTGAGAGAATTGATGCTACTTACTATAGGTCTCATCGGAGGGTTAACTTGGTCCTTATGAATTTTAGGGAGACCATACAGCGCGGGAATCCTAGGTTCTTCGTTATTTAAAAAATTATATTCTTCATCACAAATCCATTCATTGGCTTTTGCTTCATTTAAAAGAGAACTGCAGTCTTTAGTCAGATTAGCTAGTTGATTTCTCGATACAGGCTCATAGTGTTCTCTATTGGCTAGCATGTTTAGCATTTTCTGGTCATAGTCAGAGGTATTGAACACCACTACCCCTCCTCCCTTATCGGCAGGTTTTATAGTCAAAGTGACATCATCCTTGAGGATTTTTAGTGCATCTCTTTCACCTTTACTAAAGTTACTATCAAATTGCTTGGGGTTCTCTTGCAGAATGTGTTGTATTCCACTTTCTACTGATTTTTCAAAAATCTCATGATTTTTATTTACCATCGCCAAGGTAGGAGTAAATTTGGATTTGGGTTTAAGACCAGAGACATTAATATAATCCCTAGCCGGGCGATCTTGAAAGAATCTTTTCAATCTAATCTTTCTAAAGAAGGCACGTAGGTCCTTTTCCAGTTGGAATTTATTAATATTAGAGGATGGAATAAAACTAAGCCCTTTGCTAAGCACCCTGATTTCTGTCTCCGTCAAATTTCTGTCGGATAAATTAATTACCGGTGTTCCGACTGACGCCAGTACCGTTGGTTCCTCGTTCTCAGATATTCCTGTTGTGGAGGAGGAGGGCCCCGAAATTGTTGTCCCCTCCCCTGATTCGAATTGAATCTTTGGCCCCTCCTTGATCTTTGTCCTAAAAAAGCAGGAGGACCCGAGTCACTAAAATTGCCTCTACTGTTCTCATCCTCTTTACGGACATTCTCATCCTCGCTGCTGGAGCCAGACGTATCTGAGAAAGTAACCTGTTTTCTACCCCCTCTTTTGTAGATCGGTCTATTGTAGGGTCTTTCCCACCCCTGTTCCTGTTTCTGTTGATACTATTTTTCATTCAGGTATGGATAGGCCAATTCTGCACCAAATCTTTCAATGTCTTTTTTCAATTTATTTGTCTTTTTATTGAACAAATAATCACTATACCCTTCAATATCTTTATTGATCTCATCTAATTTTTTCTTGGCATCTTCGACCCCTGTACTTTCTTTAAGCTCTCTCTCTAGCTTCTCAATGGATTCTTTTTCAATAATGATCAATTCCTGCGCTGTCTCAATGATAAGAAGCATCCAATCCCTACTGCATCTATTTGCAATCTGTGTCCATACTTCTAAAAACTTTTTATTTTCAATAAAAAGACCAGGTTCATTACGAACCTGTAAGCCAATAGGGATTGTGCCTGCCTTAACGTATTCTATAAGAAAATCAGCATGCGCTTCTGTTCGTATCAACTTCTTTCTTAAATTAACAAGCCTTCCCCAATTTTCTCCTCTACCAGATACCACAGTGATTTTATTGCCATTTTTTGTATTCATGATTTTGTTAAATTGATCATCACTAAAGCCAAAAGTCTTAAAGTGATCCATGGCTGGTAAGCTCGTGGAAACTGCCTATAAAGGCAAACTCTCCAGCCCAAGGGCTGTACTGCAGAAATAACAAAACAAAGGAGAGGGGCCCCGTACCACAAAAGGGGTGGAGCACCAGCAGACAAAAGTCAAAGAAACAATTCCCCTTTTGGAACAGCAAAATTCGTCAACACATTCACACCTATATACAATCAGTCACCAGGACAAGACACCAAAAATCATCCCCAAAACAAACTACATGTGAGAAATTCAATATATTTTTTTATTGTTCAAAATAATTAATCATATAGGATTACACAAAAATTCATGATATACACAATAAAAACAGTAAAAAGTTTTTTGTTTAAAAACAATACACAATGTCGTACCTGTACATAGACCACACTACACATACATTAATGCAAAACAAAGGGAGACTCGGTAAGAAACATTTTTTGTTCTCTTATCAACAGGAGTAAGGAGACATATGATCATGATCTGCTATTTTCCTAGTTGATTGTGTCAACATTCAAGTAATTCGGAAACAAGGAGTCACAACAATCTATACTCTCCCTCCTATGATTGCGTCGACGCGTTTCGGTGGAAATCTGAAGATAAGCAACCACCTTCTTCAGGACAGGTAATAATATTCTCCCATGTCGTCAGAAAACAGTCTAAATCAAATCACAGAATATACATATTAAAACACTTCTTGCAATAATCAATTAAAACAGAACAGTAAATTTGAGACTTAAACTATATCCGGGTACTCAATCCTATAAACATCCCCTTCTAGATATATAGAGTATATGCACATGACATTCTGTCAAACAAAGGGATGGATCAAGCCAATACTGGCGTAGTGTTATTCTCCTGGTGATCATCCATACGGTTATTCATGCACACAATACACAAAAATAGTTTCACACTCAACCTAGTTATAGTAGAGTCCCATCGAACTTCATATTTGTACCTTATAGACACAAGATGTTTAAACGACGGCTATTGAAGGGATCCTAACCTCTTCCTTGTGCCTCATCCAGATTGCTTAATGGAGTCGAATAACGATCAATAGGCCCAATAGTCTGAAAAATGATCATTTCAGGCATTAGGATTGCCTCAACGCTAGAGTTTATTCTCTAATCTAACTTTTAAAACAGCACAAAAGGTTACCTGATATCATCTTTCGTAACAGTATTCTTTCGATGCAAGTATAGGCAATTGATCTAAAGAAAAAACAAAGATTCTACCTCATATTATTCTATTATAAAATAAATTCATTCTAAATGTTTCTCAGGAGGAATCTGACTCAATAGTATATAGGAATTACCTTAGAAGATTTGATGAATCAAAAACCTCAAAATGATTTCAGTTAAGACGAAATGGATGGGAGTTTCTATTCTTCCCTCACAGATTAAAACACGGTGGATACACTCCTATGGCCTGAGAACAAAACAAATATTGTATATATATATCAGCTAACTCATCATGTTTGGTCAAACACAATATTAAAGTCCATAAATAAGCCTAATAGAACAAAACACTTAGGTTAACCATAAACAAGGGGTCGGCTAATATGTAAACAATTTTGTCTTCAGACCATAGAATGTTAA
Organism: Triturus cristatus; assembly: GCF_964204655.1. NCBI lineage: Eukaryota > Metazoa > Chordata > Amphibia > Caudata > Salamandridae > Triturus > Triturus cristatus. Next base: position 1,030,655,055 of record NC_140592.1, read on the forward strand.
CCTAAGTGTTTTGTTCTATTAGGCTTATTTATGGACTTTAATATTGTGTTTGACCAAACATGATGAGTTAGCTGATATATATATAAAATATTTGTTTTGTTCTCAGGCCATAGGAGTGTATCCACCGTGTTTTAATCTGTGAGGGAAGAATAGAAACTCCCATCCATTTCGTCTTAACTGAAATCATTTTGAGGTTTTTGATTCATCAAATCTTCTAAGGTAATTCCTATATACTATTGAGTCAGATTCCTCCTGAGAAACATTTAGAATGAATTTATTTTATAATAGAATAATATGAGGTAGAATCTTTGTTTTTTCTTTAGATCAATTGCCTATACTTGCATCGAAAGAATACTGTTACGAAAGATGATATCAGGTAACCTTTTGTGCTGTCTTAAAAGTTAGATTAGAGAATAAACTCTAGCGTTGAGGCAATCCTAATGCCTGAAATGATCATTTTTCAGACTATTGGGCCTATTGATCGTTATTCGACTCCATTAAGCAATCTGGATGAGGCACAAGGAAGAGGTTAGGATCCCTTCAATAGCCGTCGTTTAAACATCTCGTGTCTATAAGGTACAAATATGAAGTTCGATGGGACTCTACTATAACTAGGTTGAGTGTGAAACTATTTTTGTGTATTGTGTGCATGAATAACCGTATGGATGATCACCAGGAGAATAACACTACGCCAGTATTGGCTTGATCCATCCCTTTGTTTGACAGAATGTCATGTGCATATACTCTATATATCTAGAAGGGGATGTTTATAGGATTGAGTACCCGGATATAGTTTAAGTCTCAAATTTACTGTTCTGTTTTAATTGATTATTGCAAGAAGTGTTTTAATATGTATATTCTGTGATTTGATTTAGACTGTTTTCTGACGACATGGGAGAATATTATTACTTGTCCTGAAGAAGGTGGTTGCTTATCTTCAGATTTCCACCGAAACGCGTCGACGCAATCATAGGAGGGAGAGTATAGATTGTTGTGACTCCTTGTTTCCGAATTACTTGAATGTTGACACAATCAACTAGGAAAATAGCAGATCATGATCATATGTCTCCTTACTCCTGTTGATAAGAGAACAAAAAATGTTTCTTACCGAGTCTCCCTTTGTTTTGCATTAATGTATGTGTAGTGTGGTCTATGTACAGGTACGACATTGTGTATTGTTTTTAAACAAAAAACTTTTTACTGTTTTTATTGTGTATATCATGAATTTTTGTGTAATCCTATATGATTAATTATTTTTAACAATAAAAAAAGATATTGAATTTCTCACATGTAGTTTGTTTTGGGGATGATTTTTGGTGTCTTGTCCTGGTGACTGATTGTATATAGGTGTGAATGTGTTGACGAATTTTGCTGTTCCAAAAGGGGAATTGTTTCTTTGACTTTTGTCTGCTGGTGCTCCACCCCTTTTGTGGTACGGGGCCCCTCTCCTTTGTTTTGTTAAATCAGATATAATGTCCTTATATTGCTTAGCAGCTGGGTTCGACCAGACACTAACCCATAATAAAAGTGGTGCCAGCTGAATCTTATCTTCTAAGAATCCCTGATTTAACTCGTAGTGGGTAATAAGATTAGAGGTGGATGGCGGTAAACTCAGGAAACGTCGCAAAAATCAGTTTTCCTCAGACTCTAAATAACAGCATTTACTAAAACCCTAAACTCCTGCACCATAGGTGCCTACACAAATGGACTGCGAGTTATAAACTTTCAGTGGTGGGAACACAGTCTCCCTAATATCCGGTCTAATAAGGTTACAGACAGTGCCGGAATTTTTTTTTAATTCAACAATGACCTGAGCAAAATGGGGGTTCCACGATCCAGATGAACTGAAAGTTAGCTCATATAATAAAAGTTATCAACAGTCGTCAGAGTATGCCCATTAATATTGCATTTATTTAACCTTAATTTGCCCGGGCCACAAGACATAATGTGTGACTTTGTATAATTAGTTTTTAAGTTCAAATTGTGCATAAAAGAAGCAAAACGGTCCACCTGATGCCACAATGCATTTGGAGTGAAGGCTAGCAATACCGCATTATCAGCATACAGTAAAGTAGGGATTGGGGAACCTGCGATTCTGGATTTGTCTGGGTGGGATGTGGATAAGTGAGTTGTTAAGCCATTGATGTCTAAAATAAATAATAAAGGTGCAAAAATACACCCCAGCCTCCCACCACTCTTCTATGTGAAAGCAGAGGAAAGCTCCCCATAAGAATTTAAATAGACCTGAGCTGAAAGGACTGAGTGTAGGCAGCACAAAAAATTCACAAGAGAAGAGTCCACGCCTTGATCCAGGAACATTAACCAACGTTTGGTTCTGTTTACTGAATCAAAGGCAGTGGATAAGTCCATGAAAGCTAAGTAAATCGGGAAGTGCTTGGCCTTAGTATATTTGGAAATGATCAGAGCCAGATTCAAACATCGTTCGTTGGTTTCTAGTTTAGCCGGAAACCACATTCAAAGGGGGGGGATGGGGGGAAGTATATACTTATCAGCTGCCAATTCTACCAAGTGGTCATAGTTGATTCTTCCAATGATTTTAATAGTGGTATCGATGAGTGAAATAGGTGGATAGCAATTGGGCAACATACGATCTCCCTTTTTTAATATGGGCACAATCGTTGCAGTAGTCCATGAGGGAGGAATGGTAGTTGATAGACAGCTGTTAAATGTATTTGTAATAAGAGGTCCCCATATTTCGGGCATGGCTTTCAACAGGTCCTTAGGTACCCCACCTGTCCCTGGAGCTTTCCCACGTTTACTGTAATCGATAGCTGACTCCACTTCCTGCAGTGTTAATGAGAGTGGAGGGGAGTTCTGTGATCTGTTATGGAGGATAGCTGACAAAACTGGTGCGTCCTCAATATGGTAAATAGAAGCGAAGTGAGTGACCCAGTCTGCGCCAGAGATGTTATTTTGCAGAAGTGGGTTAATGGGAGAATTCCTAGTTCTAATTAGCTTTACTAAGTCCCAAAAGGATTTACTGTCCTTACCCCAGGAAGCATGTTCCAAAAGCTCCCAATCCTGTTTATATATTTCCCTCTCCCTGTTTGTGAGTGCGATTTTGTACTCAGAACTTGCCAGGGAGATTTCGCTCCTAATCCTGGGCCGTGCGTTTAGAAGTATCCTCAGCTTTCTATTTACCAGGGAACAAGACTGACACATTCAGTTTGTTAGTCATGGGTAGATTAAGCGATTTGAACAGAATCACAAGATGTTGAGCGTCCCTGCTGAAACTCGAACCTGCTTCCCCAGCTTCGAGGTCGACCGCTCTAGCCGTTAGGCCACATCCTCTCCCATCTGAACAGGCACTACAAGATCTGCAGTAACTTCTTGGACTTGTGGTGCTTCACCCAGAAATTCCACCAACTGAAAACACGGGGAGTCACCGGGTGAAACGCCATGAGGAATTATTGGGGCAGTACCAATTCCTTCTTAATTCCGCATTTCTATTGGACCCTTGTCAGTGAGGCATTTATTCTTTCATTGCACTTAAAAGTATTTGAGGTATTTTGCATGGAGGCATTTGTGGGTGAGACAAAGGGTCTTGATGATGATAATGAAAGTGGTTTGTAATTGTGCTATTACATGACGGCCTTTATAATGAAGACACAAGGGATTTATAATTAGATTCCAGTTTTTATGTGGGGTACTTCCATCTGTATTTATCAAACTTTATTTTCTGCTCACTTTATCTCTATTTATTCACACATATTGGGTTTTGAGGAAAAATGAAGCTATAACTGGCATACAGCTGCATATACTGAACTGATAGCCCAAAATGTACCCACATTTGAAACATCAATAAATTCATATGAAAACACGAGCACTGTAGCTCACGCACATTCTTATAGGCAGCTGTTATAAGTTCACCAGAAATCTCTCTCTTTTTTTTTAAAACCCCTAGTTGTCAGTCTATATATATATATATTCACTGAAAAAAACATAGGTTTCACACACGTTATAGTTAGGAATTAGCATTTAAAAAACCTTGCAAATTCACTTAAAAAACCATAGGTTTCACACATGTTATAGTTAGGTGGACATTTCACTCGTAAAAAACCAATGAAATTCCCCCGTTATAGTTAGTTCAGATAACTATAACTCGCGCGCCCGCAATCCACTGCTCATGACGTCACATATTACATCACTCATGACATGGTCAGTGGCATCACTCATTACATCACTGATGACATCATCCTTTTGATAGAGTGGCGGTCGCGCGAGTTATAGTTATCTGAACTAACTATAACGGGGGAATTTCATTGTTTTTTTACGAGTGAAATGTCCACCTAACTATAATATGTGTGAAACCTATGGTTTTTTAAGTGAATTTGCAAGGTTTTTTAAATGCTAATTCCTAACTATAACGTGTGTGAAACCTATGGTTATTTCAGTGAATTTGTACGGTTTTTTAAATGCTAAGTTATGTATTTATTATTATATTTTTTATATATTTATTTTACAATAAAGTACATATTAAACATTTTTTTAATGGTTTTTCACCATGCGCGCACGGTGCGCGCACCCAGCGATTTTTTAAAAAAAAATTAAAATGTTTTTTTTTGCCTTCGGGGTCCTTCAGGGACCCCCTGACAAAGGCTAGGGGGTCAGGAACTCTCTACCCTACCCCCTTTTCACGTTCGCCACCTTCCTTTTTCACTCTCGCACTCAAAACAAACAAAATGGCGGCCGACACTTCCTGATTTCGACCGATTCGAACGTTGACTGACATGTAACCACCAATCAGAATTACGCTCGCGCATGTTAGGGTGCGCGCACGGTGCGCGCACGGCTATAGATATTTATGTACTTTAACTGCAATTTTCTCAGGAACTACTGAACAGATTGACTCCATATATGCAAAAGGCACATGCCTGACCTGAGGACTACCTCTTTGCCAAATTTCAAGTAATTCTGTTCAGCCGTTCGGGCTGTACCTTCGACTAAAGGTCCTATGGGAAAATGCATGGGGAAAATGCGTTTTGGGACCCCCCTTTTTTCTCGGCCACCGCTTGACGAATCCCCCCCGAGACTTTCAGGGTAGGAGCTGAGCGGAGCGCCCCATTAGTTTTGAAAATTTCGCGAGGATTCGTCAACCGGCGCCAAAGTTATTCAAAATAGAATTTTGAGATTTCCTATGGAAACACGGTCCTAACTATAACTATCTACTGGCGACCGCCAGAAGATTATATATATATATATATATATATATATATATATATATGTAACCAAAGTCCTGATCCTCCAACTATAAGGAGGGGATAAGCCACAGGTCCAGACCACAGACAGGCACACCTTCCAACAAAATCCAAGTAAGCGGGCTCACGGATGCATAGCAGACTTTATTGTTCCATGATTAATGCAGACAAGTGTCCGCCCCAGATGCGTTTCGATCGCCTCCGCTGTAGGAGCACACCTTCTGCACTGCTTTGCACAGTGAGGTGTCTTCTCCCATCAAGGCAGACACAGTTCTTCAAGCAGGATTAGCAGTAGTGCTGGAACAATTTTCAGAGTCGGGGTGCTGGCACATTGACAAAGTTCTGAAAGTCAGCTGATGTAAAAAATCGAGGTGCTACTTAAAGATCAATTGTACTAAATCAGCTAAACCCAATCAGTCGGAGTAGATGAAGTCCAGTGTTGTATTCTGCAGGGTAATGGACACAAATAGATTAAAAAATATTGTGTGACAAGAATATCATGTAAAAATATTGTCACCACAAAAATATTGTGGAACTGAAAAAGATAACAAAGTCATTTTTTATGTAGATAATTTCTTTTGTAAGACTATTGTATATATTATTATTTACTTTAATGTAGTTGTGATAAACCTCATTTATATCAGGTAGTAAATTAATTTTAGGTATTAGTATTTCTGTTTTCATTTTGTTTTTACTAGATTGTCATCTTAAATGCATAATTTAAATTTAAAAAAATTTAATTAGTAATTTATAATTTAGCAGTGGGTTGCTGGGTTTGTACGGGGACAGGATGGGAAGTTGATTAAATTATAATTTATTACTCTTCAATGTTAATTATTTTTGTAATGTAAATTAATATGTTATTACTTATGTAAATTGTTTAACTGGCTGATTGTTCCTTAAGTTTAATTTGTGCTTTTTTTAATGTATATTTTATTTGCATAATTAATAAGTTATGTTTTAGTAGCAGGTTGTTGGGTTTGCAGGGGAATAGGGGAGGAAGTTAAATAAGTTATACATTATTGCTGTTAATGCTAATTACATTCTAAAGTAGCTTACATGTTTAGCTAGTTAATAATTATGGAAATAGTTTATTTTATCAATTGTTATTTGTGTACTTTCTGATTTTTTTATTGCATTTTATTTTGTTTAGTTTAATTAGTAATTTATATTTTAGTAGCAGGTTGATGGGTTTGTAGTGGAATGGGGTGGAAAGTTATTCAAACTAAACTTATTTTCTATGGGTCAATTTTATTAGTTTTCAAAAAAAGGAAATAGAAAAGAAGTAGTTGCACGTGATAGCTAATCCAAGAGATACAGTGAAATTACATATAATCATGAAATATGGTCCGTCAAGAAGTATTGCAAGATCGAAGTTGTGTTTATCGTCCTTTACTCTTTCAACAATTACATTCCTTGCATCAAACGTAATATCCAATACACAGGCAGCTGACAAGTGTTTCATCATGGAGACTTTTTCAAGGCTGAAGTGTATGAAAAAAAGCCATTATTCTGAGTTTGTGCGCGACAAAGTAGTGTCTCACCAAATGGCATCCTTTGTTGCCAAGGTGATTGAATTAGTGTCAACAGTAAACGTGCCTGTGTGGGACTGGGTAGAGTATCAATAAGAAAGGGGACAACTACGGATGCGTGTAGAGTCGAAGCGGATGAAGAGGTGTCACATGTTAATGCATATTGCAATCTGTGAAATGTCAGCTTAACAAACACAAAATGGTTTGCAGGTGAAAGAAAAGGATTGTTTGTGAAGCCTTTATAAGTCTTAAAAAATTAGCAGAGTGGAAAGAATAAATCATGAAAAACACAACTTCGATCTCGCAATACTTCTTTACTGATCATATTTCATGATTTTTGGACTTCTTTGTGTACTTTGGTATCTCTTTGATTATTTGTCTGTCAAACTGGGGTTTCTCCGGTTCTGGCTACTGCACCCCAGGTGGCAGGGTTTACATACCAGGAGAACACCAACCCTAACTTTGTGTTATGCTTTTTTATATTGATTTCCCTAAATTTGTGCGCAGCCTAGGATGTGCAAACATTTTGGCATAGCCATCATCACCTTGCGTATTGTAACCTAGGTGATCGTGTCTGAAAGCTAAAAACGGTATACTCCCTCCCTAACCACCTCCCAAACATAACAGAAATAGGAATTGCCAAGCTCATTTGCCACTGCGGAAGTGTGCACTCAGTCTACAGTAGTACTTGTGTGACATGAGTAAGGCCATTTGTTCATAATCAGGGGGAAGGCTGAGGGGAAACTATATTCCAGAGTGTTACATGTTGTTGGCGGTCGTGTTAGCCTGTAAAATGTGCAAGAACAGTAAGTACAGAGGGCATGTCAGTTCTCAATATTCCGAGGGGAGGAGTCTAATGAAAGGAGCTCATAACACAGAAACTTCTTTGCTGAGGTACTGATATGGTGGGGGTGTTATCTACAGGGAAATTGGCGCCTGTCCTATTTAGCGTATTGTAAGCTACTTCTTAGAGTCATGCGGTGCAAAAGGTGAGGGAAAACACCCTAGGACCCCCAATAGCACAGGGCCAAAAGACCTGTCAAGAAAACAATAAAATGCCCTATGCACACGCTTAAGGGTCCAAATGAGGGGGGGTGGGGCGCTAGAGAGCCCGGAGAATGATGGCCGCACTTTAGTGCTGCTCTGCTGGTCGGGATTACAATCCGTCTAATATCCGTTAAATTTGGCACCATCCACGGCTAAAAACGATCAGTCATCGCTCCTGACGCTAAGAGGAATGCTCTGTAGTCTTCGTACTGGCAATCGGACGCCCCTAACAGCTCAAACTCCGTTAGACTTTGCTGGAGTCAAGATGGCGGCCCCGGAGACCGCTGGTTGCTGACCTTCTCTCTTCGGCATGGTGATTTACTTGCACGGAGCCCACCCAGTGATATTGACCCGCCTAGTAACTGCTCGCCCTGCGGCACATTGCGGGAAGATACTATACTGCTGACCGGCGACCCTGTGACACACTGGGCGGCCGCCATTTCGCGACTCTGACTGGCTGTGCGCCCCAATCTGCTGTGGGGCTGTGGTCCGTGTTGGCGGCTTGGGGAGCGGAGGCCCTGCGAGTAACGCGCCCCGGTGCGCGGACTAATCTGCAACTTCTCGGGGCTCTGTGCCACTTCTCTGCGCGACCTGCAGCTACTAGATAGCAGTGGGTGGCTACCCCCGCATTGCGGCATCAGCGTGGTCGTCCATCGCGCCCTGTATCAGCGGTGCGGCCTCCCGGGGGACTCCACGTGGATCTCTGTTTCCACAGTGGCCGGCGGCAGCTTTCACAATGGCACAAGCGTGACACCATCGCTGACCACGAAACTGGGGGAGTACCATTATTGCTCTGGCAGGAATATTGGCACAATGTCTGCCGTCAGCTGCGGGCCTCACTGCACATTGGCACCGCGTGGTACATTTCCGCGCTGCGCCTGTTGGAGGTCTGAGGGCACTACTGGACGGACTTCTGCTGCTGTGGGGGCTAAGACCTGTATCGTGTTGTTGGCGGCAGTGTGTGGTGCTCGTCCCACCTCATGAGCGAACTACGGGTTGTACCTCACTGCAGTGCCAAATCCTAGTATCTCTACTACCTATCCGCCACTGCTACAGCCACAACTAACACGCTGCCAGCTCCTGCGGCCCACATCTCATTCACCTACTGGCGCTAGGAGTGAACAGGGCACTAGGCCACAGCGGCACGCACTACTTTCAATCCGCATTGCGACGGGCCTGTCTCCTGTGCTCTGCTTCCTACGTGACGCCCCCAGTCCCCCATATTGGCGAGTGAAAGCGGCTAACCATGGGGCGGACAGACAAGCAGCAGTGTAAGTTGAACTTTGAAGCCAAGAAGCTCACTAAATCTCAGACCCCGAACGCTTCGGACACTGACCCTCATCCAGAACCCGGAACGATTATGAAGCTGGAGCGTATGATGCTGACCATGCAACAGAGCCTGCAGTCTATCGATGCCAAAATCGATCACCTCAACTTACGTATGGACACCATGGCAACTAGGATCGACAAGCATGTGTCACAGATCGCGGAAGCAGAACAGCGCATCTCGACCACGGAGGATCGCGTGGAGGTCGTCAGCACATCATGTACCAACATGGAGAAACTACTGGAGGTAATAAGAGCAAAGAATGAGGACATTGAAGCCCGCTCTCGCAGGAATAACCTTCGCATAACTGGTATTTCGGAATCCACATACCCTGGGCCCATGGAGTTGTATGTCGAAACGCTGCTTACTACCTTGCTGGGAGCCGAACATTTCTCAAAGGTGCTCATTGTTGAAAGGGCTCATCGTTCATTAGCTGCTCGACCAGTCCCTGGTGCCCCGCCTCGTCCCATATTTGCCAGACTTCTGAACTACCGGGACCGAGACACAGCACTCCATCTGGCTAGGGAAAAAGGCAAACTCGACTACCAAGGCATGAAGGTGGAACTCTTTCCCGACTTCACCGTCGCCGTGCAACAGGCTCGCCGAGAATTCCATGCAGTCAAGAAGAAACTGCAGGAGCTACACATTCAATAAGCAATGCTTTACCCTGCCCGACTATGGATTCAGCATGCCGGGAAGGCGCGTATCTTCACGACATCCAAAGAAACGCTTCAATATGTACGTCGGATCGAGCGACAGGAGACGCTGCGAGAGAGGGGTGTGGACTCGGAGGGATGAACGCGTGAGACTTCTGCTGTGCATTGTATTTTGTTGTTATGCCGTTCCTGCTTTGTAGGGCTATTGCAATTATTATGTTGGGTTTATCTCTGAAATTGGGGTGGCTCCTAAACTATGATGGACATTTGCAGGACTTCTCAGTTTAATGTGAACATTTTCCTGCATGGTAACGGTATGTACGTTGTGTTCCTGGCTAGAGGGGAACTTCAGGATTGATACCTCAATGTGGGCTCTATGCTATGTATCTTTGCTAATTGACGCTAGGTCGTGGGCGTGTTAGCCTATATATACTTATCCCGACCCACCCTGTTATTCGGGGGGCCGAGGGCTGCTAGCGACCTACAGTAAGGGAATTCCCCAAAAGGTTTGTTTTTTCGGTAGGGCCCATTCTGGAGCCCCCGTAGGGTTCTGTTTTTCTTTCTTCCTTTTCATGAAATGCGATTCATGGATGTTAATGGCCATTTATTGTTCTGTTTCAGGAGGGGTTTACTTACGGCATGATTTTAATGCTGAAGTGGGTGGGGGGTCTGTTGGGAGGCACTTTTTTCCTATGATAGCATTGATCATGGTATGCTGGCAGGATCAGAATTGTATTGCATGTGTTCCCTAGACAATGATGCAGACTTTTCTTAACAGAATTTACAGACATGGCTGACTCCAAGCGGTCCATAATCTCTTGGATGAGTTGGAATGTGAGAGGGCTTAATAATGCTAAAAAAGTGCGGCACCATATCCACATTGCCTTGTTGCAGGAGACACATCTTACCAAACGGGCAGTCTCGCATGTGGCCACTAGGTGGGCCGGGGTACGGTTGGCTGCCTCATATTCCTCATATGCGCAAGAAGTAATGATTCTGGTAAAGAAAGGTATTCCCTTTGAGCCGACGCATGTAGACGAAGATGAGGTTGGGCGATAAATTATTGTACAGGGTACTCTTTATAACACGTGGCTGACTATAGTGAACCTAATGTTGACGACCCTGCCTTTTTTGATACACTATGGAGCAAGCTCTGTAAGTTGTCCTCCTCAGCTATTATATGTGGGGGCGATTTTAATGTGGTTTTAGATCCTACAGTGGATCGGGTGACTGCGCAGATCCCCCACCCCGGAAAGCTGCTGTATCAGTATGCAATGGCATGTGGTCCTTGGGCCTCACAGATATCTGGAGATTGATACACCCACACACTAGAGAGGGTACCTGTCATTCATATGCACGGCAGTCCTGGTCGTGCATTGACTACTGGCTGGGCACACAGGAAGTTTGCACATGGACTACACAGGTTAAACACTTGCCCATAACATTGTCGGATCATTCCCCAGTGGTTCTTAACATGTTACTACCATCTCACACCCCCCCTCCCTTTCAATGGCGACTGTAGTCGTCCTCGTTGTTAGATCAGGTCTTTCGGGAGGGAATTCGTGAGGCTATAACTGACTACTTTTCACTTAACACTGGGTCTGTACAAACTATGGAAACGCTATGGGAGGTCTTCAAAGTCACGATTAGGGGGGCATGTATAGGTCTTCAAGCCGGGGTGCTAAAATCTCTGCGTCGCACCATGGCGGCCCTTGAGCACAAACTTCAGGACTTAGAACGCAAATATGACGATCAGGCAGATCCTGCTACGCTGGCGCTTATCAAAGGGAAAATCACAGAATATAACGAAACGGCTGATCAAGAGATCAACCATCTATCGTGCAGGTGCAAAGCGCGCTATTATGGGAAAGGTGGCCGACCGGGGAGAATGTTAGCTAGCCGCATACTGGAACCTCATTCTAAAGCGTATACGGTTCAGGCGATCGTCGCAGATGATGGCACACATTATGACACGCCCACTATCCTGAAAACGTTTGCGGATTATTACACCGAGATGTATCCTCGACGGCCGACTGCAGATGTGGCAGAGCTCGAACAATATCTGGACGATATAGCCTTGGTATGGCTATCGAGAGGGCAACAAGAGTTTTTGATGCATCCGCTCACATTGGGCGAAGTGCGGGATGCCATTACGGCTTTGCCTAATGGGAAGGCTGCGGGCACTGATGGGTTGCCAGCTGAGTTTTACAAAGAATATATTGACCAACTGGCCCCATGCCTCCTTCAATTATACAAGGAGGCATACGAGACTCAATGTTTGCCACCAACCCTGCGCGAGGTTCTAGTCATCATGCTCTTGAAACCTGGGAAACCGCCGGATAGTTGCGATTCTTATAGATCCTTTTCCCTAATCAACACAGACTTAAAAATATTAGCGAAGGTCTTGGCAACCAGGCTGCAACTCCTTCTTCCCGTTATGGTGCTTCCTGACCAATCGGGGTTCGTCCCAATCCGATCTACATCGCACAACGCTGTTTGCTGTGATGCAGGGGTTGGAGCCCACTCTACCGGCGGTGGCGGTGCTCCTCGACGCCGCCAAAGCTTTCGACTCAAACTCCTGGTCATATATGTTTACCATTTTACATCGCATGGGTGTCCCCTTTATCTTTACTAATTGGATAAAATTGTTATATACCAATCCTGTAGCACGGGTCAGAATCAATGGGCAATTAACCGGAGGAAATTCATATACAGCGTGGCACACGACAGGGGTGCCCGCTGTCGCCTTTGTTATTCACTCTCGTCCTTGAACCGTTAGCTTTTATTCTCAGGCAGCGTCATGCTCAAACTGTGTTGCGATTTTTACAGCGTCCTCTTGCAGTCTCCATGTATGTGGATGACATGGTGCTGTACGTTTGCGAACCTGCACGATATCTTGCACAGCTTATACAGGAGTATATCCGGTTTGAACGATTCTCAGGACTGGGCATCAACTGGTCTAAGTCAATTGTGTTGCCCCTCACGGATTGTACTCATCAATTTGACATGGACTACCCCTTATCCTGGTGTACAGACACTGTAAAATACTTGGGAATATGGCTCCACAGGGATCCGCAGGTTGACATACAATCCAACTTTGGCACTGCCATCACGCTACTTGAGGGGCAAGTAAGTCGTTGGATCAAGCTACCACTGTCATTTGCAGACCGAATAGAGCTGATGAAGATGGTGATCTTTCCGCGCTTTTTGTATCTTTTTCTAAATGTTCCTGTATATTTAACACAACACTTTTTTGACCGGCTGCGTTCCCTTTTGATCCTGGGGAGGCAAAAAATCTCTGCTTCAGTGGGAGCTCCTCACCCTTCCTTATGAACAGTGGGGGTTCGCTGCGCCTGACTTTCATCTTTACTATCTTTGCGTGCAGGCGCATTACACTTACTATTGGCAGCATGACCCAGCATACATCCCGCATGTGGCGGTGGAGGCGGGTGCTGTGCACCAAATACCGCTTAAAGCCATGATTGTCAACAGGCACACGGTCTTCAAAAAAGGGGAGTTTGACACTGTACAAACCACATCTAGGGCTTGGCATGAACTAGGCAAGTGAGCGCAGAAGTTACCATTGTACGCACCCAGCATGCCGCTGCTGCATCACTCAGAACTCTCTGTCACTGGGGAAACTGGCACATTAAAGACCCTCAAATACATGGAGATGTCCACAATGGAGAATGTATTCCCTGGAGGTCAATTTATCACTTCAGATAATATAAACGCCCAGGGTACTGTTACCGCCATGCACCTCTTTGTCTACACAAGGCTGCGCTCTGCTATGCGTGCACATTATCCACAATTTCCTACAGAGCCTCCAGCACTAGAAGCGCTACAACTTATATATACCACCACATCCAGAGCCAAGCTGGTCACCAGACTCTACCAGGCATCACAGAGGGAGGTAACTGCTGGGAATGCATCTGCGTTAGCTAAGTGGAATGCCATGCTACCCACACCGCTATCTGAAGCTGATTGGTTCGCTTGTTGCCGCTTAACGGGTCAGCGATGGCGAATGGTAATTTACGGTTGGTGCACTTTAAATATTTGCATCAGCTGCACTACACTCCCACTCAACTTCATAAATATGGATTGCGGGACGCTGACAATTGTAAACGCTGTGGTGCACCTGGTGCTAATTTCTGTCATCTAGCTTGGGATTGCCCCAAAGTGCATGAGTATTGGAGTTCAGTCACGCGAATTTTATGCCTGATGGTAGAGGAACCGGTTGAGTGTAGCCTACAAGTATGCCTGTTGGGTATTGTCTCTAAGATTAAGGCATCTAATAGGAAGTTTGTATCTATAGCACTGTTACTGGTGAAGTGCAGGGTCTCCATATGCTGGGGAGGCAGGCCGGTCCCCTCCACCAAACTATGGTTACAGGATCTGGCTTACTGTTGGGATCAGCTCACTTGTTATGCGGAGGAGTTGCCTACAAAGTCCAAGCCCCGAAATATCTGGGGGCCACTCACGTCTTAGCTACTATCGATAACTGACATTTGATGCCTGGTATGATTTGTACGATTGCTTTGACTGCTGCGACTGTATAATGCGCTTTTAATAACTGCCATGTCTGTGTATACCTGCAATACTGTATTTTGTAACACCGAGATCTGTATGAGGGATTTTTCTGATCTATCCATGCTGTACCAATGCTCTAATCTGGATAACTGTATGTTGTTCTTTACTTTTGAAAATGCATAAATAAAATAAAAAATAAAAAGTGTCCAAATGAGAGTTTATTATAGAATCAGGCTGGATGCTTTTTGTTTGAATAAAAGACGAAGAAAAGACTACAAGGGACAATATTCAAAACATTTCTTTTCTTGTGTTCTGATTCTAGAATGAACTTTCATTTGGACACCGTAGCGTGTGCATAGGACATGTTATTGTTAACTTCTTTGCTGATGATTGGGGTCAGTTTTTCCACACCCATCAGGTGAAGCCAGGCTTTGTGTTCAGGGGAGGCTGTCTGTACCCCAGTTAACTAGGATGGTTTGGGTAGCCCCGCACAGTGACAGCACAATTTGTCTTCCCTGAGCGAGCATAGCGGGTATGTTAGGCAGTTTGGGAGATCCAGTACTATGTAGGCGGGCAAACCGGATCTATTGTCCATTATCACATCTAAATCGTCCAGCACTTCACCCCAATATCTAAACAGTTTGGAACAGTGCCACCGCAGGTGAACTAGTGTCCCCATGTTGCCACAATCCCTCCAGCATTTATATATGGGATACCTTTTGTGAAGCAGTGTGGGGGTATGATATTAGAAAGATGTCAGCCCATTTCTTATCTTAATTGCCCCTGAGAGTTGGGCTGTGGTATAGTCGATTGCAAAAGGGAATACAGTTCTTGCAGAGTATGTTTGTTACTCCTTTACGGAGCAACTATTTTTGAAATGTTGTCAAAGGCTGACTAGCTGCTTTTAAACTGTCTTGTTTGTAACTCAGTGCCTTGCCTGTGCTTAAAGTAGTCTCTCTGTTTCGAGAAGTCCCCATTCTATTTCGAGTTGGTCAAAGATAAGCATGCCCTCTTGGCTAATCATGTCTCTTATGTGTTTGCAGCCCACTTGTTGCCACGCTCTAAATTTGTCTTAATGAATGGCTGGACTGAACTCCGGGTTGGAGATAATGGGTGTAGGCAGTGGGGATATGGAGGCAGTGGGGGATATGGTCCAGCCGGCTTTCACTGCTACCGAAGCCCATACTGATAGTGTGCTTTTGGTCACTGGGACGAATATAGGCCCCAGGGTCTATGGCCTCTATTCAGCCACAGTAACTTCCAAATGTGTATCCCTGCTACCTGTTGGTACATAAAGCACCAGTGGTTCTCTGTCCATCCTTTGGACCATTTTACCATAGGACAGAGCTGCACTGCTTTGTAGTATCATATTACAAAGGGGGCTCACAATCCTTTCTCCTGGGTATGAGAGTGTGACATGCAAGGTTTCTAGCCCCCTACACCCTCATATAAAGGAATTTATTTTGTATTAGAGTGCTGAGAGAAAGACCGGGGGTGGGGGCAGGGTTTGGTGGAGTTTTCAATAGAATTTATTGAAATGTAAATATTATTGTGGGAAGAGCCGACATTATTACGGCAGCTATTCAACTTGTACAAGATAGTCCATATTTTGACTAAACCCTTAGGTCCTCTTGGGTCTGTGGAAGTAGATTTTGATAACTGCCTTTCGCTGTGGCAGTCAGCTAGGATGCCAGCGGAATCCCCAGATATGTGGTATACTTAGGGACCAATGGTATCGGAGTGAGTCAAAAAAGGGTCTCTTGTTGCGGAATAGGACTCTAGAGATTAGGAATTAGGGACCTCTGTAAATTTAGTACCTATACATCTCCCCGAAAGTGTAAATTTTGTCCACCAGTACTTGGAGCGATTAATCTGGGTTGTTCAAGTGTGAGGATCATATTGTCAACATACATACTAAATGTGGATGTCTCCTTTCCAAACAGGATAGCTCGATTAAGGAGAAGTGCCCTGATTATTTGTGCAAGAGAATCCATGTATAGGGCAAACAGAAGTGGGGAAAGGGTGCAACCATGTCTTGTTCCCGATTAGATGGGAAAGAGTGGAGACAGAATCAAAATGTATGTTTATTTGGGCCTCAAGGGAAGAGTAACCACAGCTCCAAAATCTCTCCCCAAAGCCAAACCCCTTGAGGACATTCACCAACTATGGCCAGTGTACTCAGTTGAATGCCTTCTCAGCACCAACAGCTACAAATAAGGCACTGGTATGTAATTTGTGCTAATTCATTGAGTGGAGGAGTCTTTGTGTGTCACCGGAGCATCGTCTTTTGGTGATCAATCCTGATTCGTCTGGGCCTGTCTGTCCCTGGATGCATGGGCTAAGTCTTGCCGTCAACATACTGGTAAAAAGCTTAGCATCCACGTTAATGAATGCTATGTGCCTATATGATACACAGTGTGATGGATCCTTACCAGGTTTGGGTAGGACTATGATGGTTGCTCTGAGCATGGAGGCAGTGAGTGCACCTCTCTCTGTAAAGGAGTTCAACAGGTCTGCGAGAAGGGGAGACAGTTCATGAGAGTACAATTTGTTAAAAAAAGGCCATCTAGACCAGAGGCCTTGTTGGGTTTTAACCTGCTCCTAGCCATTATGACTTCTTTTTTCCTAGGTTCCTCTAGACCTTCTATTTGAGACTCAGATTGTTTAGGTAGAGTAGCCCTAGATAGGTAATGGCTATATACTTTCCATATTCAAAATCTTGTGCTGCATATAGGAGCTTGTAAAAGTCCCTAAATATTGCTGCTATGTGTTCTCCCCACAATTCATTTTCATAAGCATCTGTTAGGTATTCTATCATGTGCAAAAACAACAGTTGATGGACAGAATGCAGAACAATGTCATACATTCACCCCAGTACAGAGATCTGGGCCTAAATCCATCGTTTTTTTGCTCACCATGCCGTTCCAGTTTGAACCCAGCCATATGCAAATCAGTCTTGACCCTGTGCCTCATGGGAACAGTCCAGCCCGAACTGCCAAGCCAGGTCCTCCCTGGACTGAAAACAACCATCCTAGGACCGGTTTCGGGGTTTCACCCCTCTTCAGCCAGGATAGCTTGATTCCAGTGGCATGGAGAGCAGGGGACTCACGTCTGAGAATACCCTTCCCACTCGGGGTGACAAATGCAAAAACAACAGTTGATGGACAGAATGCAGAACAATGTCATACTTTCACCCCAGTACAGAGATCTGGGCCTAAATCCATCGTTTTTTTGCTTACCAGGTATTCGATCATGTCTTTGCTAACTTTCTGGTTTTGTTTCCCCCTACGTTGTATCCATGTTTCAGTCTTAATAGGGCATATCCCGCTCTCCCTTGATCGGTAAGTTGAAGTCATGAGCAGGCAGCTGCAAAAGATCGTGAGATTCGGGGAGCCCTGGTGCATTTATGAACCGTTTCTAACTCTGCTGTTGCCTTTCTTATTCTACTCTTTTTTTCATTACCTATCCTATTCCATTTACAACTATCAATATTAACTGACCTTGTATTACAGCTTTTAGCATATCCCATAGCGTGTTATGGGTGACAATGGCTTTTTTAATTGCCGTCTTGTGCTGCTCATCTTGCGACAATGCGTCTCTTAGTCTCCGCGGTCCTGGGGTTCGAGGAGTATATAAGAAGTGTAATGTGACTGACGTGTGCATGATCTGATAGCACACCGGGTGTATTTCCATGTCCACCTACCGCTTCAGTACTGGGGGCTCTAAGAAATAGTCGAGGCAAGCATATGTTTTGTGTGATGCTGAGCAGGGGGTGTCCTCTGTGCGGGCAGGGTATTGGTTTCTCCAGATGTCTGCTAGGCACACTTCCTCTAGCCATTCCAGTGCCCCTTCCCTACGAATACCCCTGTCTGCCCATATCTTTTCCCTGATCTATCTAGTTTGTTGCTCATAGTCCCACCGATCAGTATGTTTTGGTCTTGTGTCAGTAATATCTCTGCTATTGTTTTATTAGGAAGCTTTCTCGGTTTGAATGTGGGGCATAAATGCTCTCCCCCCATTTCAAAATCTAAGGGCCAGTAGACTCTCTTTGAGCTCTGTCACCTTTGTGCCAACTGTGCCTGTGAATCATTTTAATACTAATATGCCCACTGCGTCCCTTTTAGGTGGTCCCAACTAGAAATATTGCTTTGGGAAACGTTTAAATTTGAGTCTATGCCAATCTAGAGAGAGGAGATGATTTTCCTGTATTAAGCTGATGTTGCACTCAGTTTTATCCTACATTGTGAGTACAGCCCACCTCGTTCCCGGGCCGTTTAGACCTCTAGCATTGAAACAGACAATCTCAATGTATGCCATGGCTTATTGAGTTCGGTGACAATCCCAGATATCTCCATTGAGGTTATCAGGCGTCAAGTGGGGCGTGAGTGCTTTTTATTAATAGAGAGTGTAGTAATGAGGTGCATGTCAGAGCAATCAAGTTAAGTAAAGCCCAAAGAAACATTACGTAACTTAACAACTACAAACACACGCTTTAGGACATATGTCTTTTTAAAGTCTTATAATAGTCTAGAATCACTAAAGTAAAGCCTTCTCTTTGAAAGTAAGACTTTATATGAAGCGTAACGACCAATCATACAATTTGTGTTACCCAAACTCCCCCTCCCCCTGACTATACCATCTGGCCTTCTAAATAAGCAGGCACTGGATCCATTTAAACTGGTAAATGGAAAAGTCATTGAAGGGATATAGTTCAAGTCTCTTGGGCATCCTCTTCTTGCTGTAGTCTTTCCAATACTGATTTTCTCTCTGTTGGTGGGTCAAGTTTTACGGCCTTGAACGACCAAATCACTCTTCGCCAACTTTGGCAAGAATGTCAGGGGGACTCTCTTCATTGATGTATGCTCTGTGTTGCATCTTCAGTCTCAAGGCCCAGCAGCACGCACGCTTCAGTGTATGATTGCATTTGATGAACGTGATCTTGCCATTTGAAGATAAGTCCAAGGGGGTGATCCAAGCTATATTTGAAGTCTTGTTTGAAGAGAAAGTCGGTGACCAGTTTGAAGTCTCTATGCCTTTGCAGAGGAACTGTTGAAAGTTCTTGCTATAGGGATACCCTATGGCCTTGGAATTCCTCAGTACCTTCGTCCCAAGTGGCTTTAGGAATGTCCTCGTTAGTAGTGAAGTGGTGGATGCATACAAGTATATCTGTTGCCCTAGGACTTGATGCATCTGTGCATCTGACTCTGTGCACTCAGTTGATTTCAATGTTACCAGTACATTCGTTGTTGAGGATGTGGCAGAAGCCTTTTCGTACATATTGGTTGAGATTCGGGCCCTCTGAGCTGTGTGGGACCCCACTTATGCAGATGTCTTGTCTCCTGTGGTGGTTTTCCAAATCTGCATACAACTGGAGAGCTTTATGCTGCTCTTTTAGTAGCAAAATGTCTTGTTTCAGCATCTCCTTCTCACCTTCTCTTGCGCCACCGACTTCTTCCATTGCAGAGATGCAAGAGACCCTATTACATATGTCTGTCAGGTCCTATTTAACGTTTCTGAGTTATTTTGTCTGATCTAGTTTAACCGCATGAATGTCCGCCCAAAGCGTGCCAAATAGATTTTCCATAAATGGTTTGGTCCAGGGTTCCACTTCTGGCATTGGCTGTTGGGGTGGAGAATACCCTTGTACTTTAAGTAAGGGCCCATCTTAGAGGGTTGTTTCTGGTTTTGGTTGTGTTGACCTTGTCCACATGTCTAGGACGTTAGCATATTTTTGGAATTCCCTGCCTCCATGACAAAGATATGTAGTGAAGAGTGTTACCTGCTATGGAGGAGAAGAAGGTCTAGGTTTGCCAGTGTGTGTTTGGGGAGACCCGGGTTCTTCTCTCAGCCATAGTGTCTGTGCGTTAATTGCGGAAGGGCTTACCTCTCCCAGGTCCGTTCCTACTGGTGCGTGTCCCCAGGTGCACCGATTCTCTCTCCACCCAGGTGGTGATGAAATCAGAAGTCGAGTCGGACCTGCTCCATACTGCTTTTAGTACAGGACGAACTTAGCAACATTTATAGGGCAGAGATTTGCTGCTTTGTGTCTTCTCCCAGGAGGCTCAGTTTTCTACCAGATGGATTATCCTCTCTCCCCTTCCAGGTCTGTCGGTCGGCGATGACTGCCATTTTATTTGTACATGTCGATTTGTGAGCTGCTCTGTGCATGCTGCGGTTGGGCTCTGAGCTCGGTTTTGGAGCTATTGTATCCCCTATCCCACTTCCCCTATGGTTTGGCTTAATTTTGAAAGTCACTCAACCCCTGTTTGTTGCTTTTGAACACTTATTTGGCCTGTGGAGTGCGGGAGGAAGTGTCCAACCCATCAACCATATTGGGCACATCCTTATAATTTGTCATACTTGTTTTTCTTTTTTTATTAATTGTTTGCTATTTAAATACTTATTTGATAATTATGTCACTTTTTAATTTTTTTTTATGTAATTCTTTGTTTTATTTAAAGTATGTATCAATTTATTGATCAGTCTATTAATATTGATCTTTATAAAATGTATTTCATATTTATTATTGTTTTTAATTTTATTGGTTTTTTAAGTAGTATTTTAGTTTTATTATTGTATTAACATTTTCATTTTTTGGTGTTTGTGTGTTTTTTTGGTTGTGGGAAGGGAAAATATTTAAACATTTTAAAATATTTAATTTATTTGATCTTTTGTTATGTATATTTCCAATACATATTTTTTATTTACTTTGTATCTATTTTGTATTTTAAATGTGTTCATAATTTTAAATTATTGGTTAGTGAAATGTTTTTTGACAAAATGACTAGTATATGTAACCTCTATGAAGTCCAGCATTTTCCCTGCTTTTGTTTACATTGGAGTGGAAAAAGTTAATTCAACCAACTCCTTTCGTACTATTGCTTAAACTGGAATGGGAATAGTAAATCTAACCCCTTGGATGTCCAAAACCTTCCATACTGTTGCTCAGACTGGAGTATAAATAGTAAATCTAACCCCTTCGAGGTCCAACACTTTCCCTATTGTCAATTAAATTGTAGTGGGAATAGTAAATGTAACCCCTCCAAAGTCCAACACTTTCCTACGGTTGCTTATACTGGAGTGAGAATACAAAATCCTAACCCTTTGGTATCCAACACTTTCCCTACTGTTGCTTAGGTTGGAGTGGGAATAGTAAATCTAACCCCTTTTAAGTACAATACTTTCCCTGCTGTTGTTTAGATTGGTGTGTGAATACCAAATTTAACTTATCAGAATTCCTACACCTTCCATACTGTTGCTTAAATTGGAGTGGGAATAGTAAATCTAATCTCTTTGAAATTCAACACTTTCCCTTGTTTTGGTTATGTTTGACTGGGAATAGTAAATACAATCTCTGCAAGGTGGAACACTTTTAATATATATATTTTTTAATTGGAGTTACATTACGTATTTTTGCTACTATGGTTTACATTTATTTTTTATTTTTTAAACGTTTTAAAATGTTTATATGATTTTTTTAAACATGTATTTTTTATTTTTTTAATATTATTTAATGTATTATATGTTTTCGTTAATGTTTTTAATTTAAATTGTTTGTTACTGTTATTAATGTATTTTTAGAAATTGTTTATTGTGTTTGTATTTTTTAAAATATATATATTTATATAAAGTATTAATTAAAACTATTTCTATGTTAATTTTTGATAAGCAAATTTTTATTTTTGCAAATAAACAAACAAAAATACATGGACAACTGTCCAAACAAACTGGCATCAAAAGACATTGGATACATTCAGTGACCATCAGCAGCACAACCCCCTGCCCCCTCCCCAACCACGCCGCTCCCCCCACCCGCGTTGACACCCTTAAATTATACCCCCCAGCCACTTCCCCCACACTCTGCGAAACTTCTTGGGGCAGCCCCGCGCCGAGTACATCGTGCGTTCCTGCGTCGCGCACCAGTCCACCCCCCTCTGCCACGCAGCACATAGGGGGGGGTCAGACCGCTTCCAGGCGGCAGCAATATCACGCTTCGCTACCACTAAAGCCGTAGTGAGGAAAAATTTCTCATGACGGGAACCGTCCAGATCATCCGTTATCCCCAGCAGAACCATTCGGGGGTCATGGGGAACCTCCCACCCCAGTATTTCAGTGAGTTCAGCCTCAATCTCGCCCCAATAGCGTCCCAGGCGCGGGCAGGTCCACACCATGTGGAAGAAGTCCACCGGGTTCGTCCCGCATCGCGCGCATGAAGCGTCTGGGGAGAGACCCGAACGGTGAAGGCGTTCCGGGGTCAGATAGGCAGTGTGCAAATAGTACAGTTGGATGAGCCGCAATTTGGCCGAGGAGGTGATCAACCGAGGTGCCATAAGGGCGTCCCTCCAGTCGGCCTCATCCAGTGGCCCCACCCAGGCCTCCCAGCGCGCCTTTGTGGCCTCGCAGTCCGTTGGGGTGTTGTTGACCAGGGTCCGATAAATGCGGGAGATACCCCCTCTACCCAGAAACCCCAACATCACCTGCGCTTCCGGCGGGCTGTGGTCAGGGATCCGCGTATCCAGCGGGACATGGGACCGAACCGCGTGGCGCAGCTGAAGATATTTGTAAAACTGTGAGGGGCACAACGAGAAGCGAGCCTGAAAATTTTAATATTTAAATTAGATTACATATTTGTTGGTTATATATGTTTGTTACATTTTATTTTTATGTTATTGGTAATGTTGTAAAGTTAATGTCTTTAAAATATTGTTTAATTATTCTTTCTATATTGTTTATAAGAATATATCAATATATATAGACATTTTTACTGTAAATTATTAAAACTTTATTTTGGATAATATTATGATTTACTAGTTTAATATGTAAATACACTATATATAATTCCATATTTAATAACAAAAAAATTGGGAAAGACTGAGGCTTTAAATGCTTTTCACCACATACCAAGGTCTGTTTTAAAAATACCCCAGTGTGCTATGAGCTTTTCCAGTTCATATATTTTTTTTATCACAACCTCAACCAGTAACTGGTGTGACCCCTGGTTGGTGTACTTTGACAGGGTATAGTGCATCCTTTCATAAATACCTAATCACCAGTTTAGTACATCCCGAAAACTAGTAAACTGTGCCTTAGCCACGTTGCTAGGGATTAAAGGAGCTGGTAAAGGAATGTCCCCTCTCTCTCTGCTGTACAGTACTCAATCCATTCATCGGTCTTTGAGGTAAAGAATGTGCAGGAAAGAGAAGTTAGGCCACTTGCTATTGCACCACAGTTATAAGAATAAGATTTGTATAATTCTGTTGGTAGAGGTGCAATAGTTGTCATATATTCCAATCTATGTATTCCCCAGTCCACACACAAAAATTTGAAAAAAGCATATCTGATAGTGAAAGTAATACGGTATCTTATACTTAACAGTTTCCCATTTTTTCCCTGGATGCTTTAGATCATTTGATGCCAAATTTGGGTATTTTTCAAAAACGGCCTCATTCTGAAATACTGAACCATAGCAGAAGTGATGCTAACAGTAAATACTATATTATCAAAAATAGTAATTGTAAAATAAACAGCACAAAACGACCTATCTTGCCAGTCAAGTACTGTCATCAGACAGACAGGGAGTCCAGCAATAATAAGAGCGAATGAATGTTGAGCTTCACTGAAATACTATGCCATGGTACTGGCTCACAGACTGTGCTTGTTGGAATACAGGCCTAGACTAAATATATACAATACTGTGTCAGAGGCTGGATCGAGCACAGCAGAAACCTGTGGCAAATTCTATCTCATTCTCTCTACATAGAGTTGCCCGATTATGCCCTGGTGGCAAGATACCGTTGCCCCCATCATGAAAAGGCACACCAGCAAGTGATCCCTGTATATATTTGTGCCTGTATATATTTTCGGGCCTATGCACAAATCCATACCATACATGGTTGTTTTGGAACCTATCATTTAGTGTTCTATTGGTGCATTTCTTTGTGCTTTGCTAGCACATATTACTTGCTCCAGGGCATACTGCATATGGGCAGTGTTGCTGCTTATTAATCATGCAATCAAAAAGTGTCTTTCAAGCGCTGCCTCACATAGGGCCCAATTATGATGTCGTCGGCGGTTCGACTGACATCCATCACAGCGGTCCGACCGCCGCATTACGATGTGGTCAGTCGGACCGTAGCATGAGGAGGAACTGACCAATGCCTCAGACACGCTCAAGGAGCCAATCGGAGCGATGGTCCAACTATAATCCCTACAATGGGGCGATGCCTGTGGAGGCACTGCCGTAGGGATTATGATGGCCCTCTCCGACCGCCTTTTCATGGCGGTCCCGGAATGGGGCTTTGGGAGACCCTAGCAAGGCCTCTGTTCCCTGTGGGCCTCCGCTATGGGCCCATGGGGACACATGTGGTGCCCCCCAAACATCCATGCACTGTGTGCCAGGCACCATATGCACACGTGCCAGGCACACAGTGCATGGGTGTTTGCAAAAGGCCTTTTACCAATGCAGCTTGTGCTGTGGCCTTTTTCCAGGATGCAGCACAAGCCGCAATGCTAAAAGGCATTTCTATGACCGCCTACACAGAGGGCGCATTGTAATCACACAGGTGGAACCACCGACATATAGTCAGTCGGACAACTGCCCCAAACTATGGCGGTCTAACGATCGTCTGGCCGCCATTGTAATCTGGCCCAAAGTGATTAATATATCAGACTGCAGATGATCGAAAGTACTTCCACAGTGTACAATTGTGTGCTATTTTTGATGCAGATGCCTTAAATTGGGGGTGCGCATATGTTGACAGTCTGGTTACTGCATAAACGTAATTCATTTGTCCTCACATTAAAAAAGGCACATGCACACATACACATGCTCTAAGATCTCCCTAAACTAAATATAGAACGTGAACACACACTCTCCACCCATCTTTTCATGGATAGAGCAAAAGACAAGCTAAAGGAGACTAAAAGATTTTTTTAAGAGGTGAGGCCACCAAACATCTTTCACTTGAAGGGAACAGGCAAAAAAGATATGTCCCTTCGATTGTAACTTATTCTGCCAACACTGACAGCCTGGTTGCAGGAGAGTAGTAGCTCTCAAAATGATGGATGCATTTGAGTACCTCTCCTGACGCCAAAATTCCCATGTGGAGTACCAACGCATTCACAGTGGGGGGCCTCGGTGAACACGTGTGATTGTTGTGTTCAGTAGGTGAGAAATCAAAAACCTGTAGTGATAGCCCATGATGTTACTAGCAGTCTAACATGGGGCATGGATTTACACTGTCAGCGGTCATCCCAACAATGTTCATGTATGTCATACAGATAGCATGATCAATGCAAGATTCAGAAGTTTCACTTTCATGTGGTATTGCCATATGTTGAACTGCGAGATAAGGGGCAAAGGTGTAATGGAGATCACCTATGGCCAAGAGGGGATGTATGATGAGGGACAAGTCAACTAGGGCCAGAAGGGGTAGTGTGGAACGTTGTGAGCTGTCAGGAGGTCCAGGACTGTTGCATGGAATAAACTACTCTGACCCAAATGATGTCAGTACCGGTGTAAAAGTATTGAGCTAAAGATGTGCACAACATCATAGTAGAAAATGCTACCTCGAGAAAGTGGAGGCCACATCGAGATGTCAGTGATCTCACCCTATGTGTGACAGGTTATGCACCAACGTCAACATATAATGGCGTGTTAACTCTTAAGGACAAAGTGCATATTTCAAAACAATGTACCATGACACGCTTGCTGTGGACTATTACTGCAGGATAACATTTAACTAAGCAACCCCCCCACTTGCAGATGACACCATACAGAAGAATGTGGAGCAACCATTCGCCAGTCATGCACCACCCCCTACCTGAAGTACCAAGAGCAAGCAATCCGTCTAGGCGCACACTACTACACCTGAAACTGCTCTGAACCCTTCTACTCATGCCACCTTAGCCCCTTAGTGGTAGTTGCAGTGGTGCTGGTGTTAGCAGTGGCAGTGATAGTGGGATGATGACGATAACAGTGGTGAAAGCGGTTAAAATAGAGGCGATGGCAGCAGTAGTGGTTATAGTGGTGGTAGAGGTGACAGTGGTGGTATCTCTGGTGGTGATATTTGAAATAGTGATTGTGGTGGTAATTGTTATGGGGCAGTGATGTAGTAATTGTAATGGTTCTAGTATTAATGGTGTTGGTGATGTGGTATTGTAACAGTGGTCTTGGTGGTAAATGTGGTCATAATGTAGGTGATAATGGTGGTGGCGGAGGTGATAATGGTGATGGTAATGATGGTCACAGTACTAGTGTTGTTAATAGTGGTATGTGTGATAGTGATGGTACTAATGGGAATGGTGGTGTTGAAGGTAAAAGTGGTGGCACGGGTGATTTTGGCAGTGACGGTGGTGGTAGTTATGGCAGTAGAGATAATGGGGATGATGTTAATAGTACTTGTGGTAGTGAGGGTGGCAAGGAAAAAGATGACGGTAGTGGTAATGGTAGTGATGTTGTGGTGGTAGTATTGGTGGTGGACTAGGAGACAGGAGCTTCAAGTATCACCTGATGGTATTTCTCTCTCTGTCAGTGCCCATTTCTTCCAAGCAAGGCCACTGGGATTATGTGATTCTGTGGCCACTGCATTTTTCACATAATTATACACCTACCACATAATCCTGTTTCTGCTGCATAATTTGCAGATTTTACCAAAAAATAGTTTCAAGCTCAAATGAATCCAAAGTTGCTAAAGCATGGCTACATGTTTTCCTGCGCATTGGAAGGAACTTTGTAAAGGATGACTGGTCATCTTTCAGTTGCTTATTGCTGTATTTGGGTATAATAATACTATAAAAAATTGCGTTGCATTATGCTGCATAACTTGCATTTCTGCCTCATAATTCAGTCAACCCTACAGCGTTCTTTGGTCCTCCTCTGCCACATAATTCCAGTGGTCTTGACCATAAGCAGGTAAAATAACACTACTGTCACTGCCTGAAGAACCTAAACACAATTTGCTGTCCTTCTAGGCTGATACAAACGGTGGCAAACACTACCAAGATGCCAAAGGGTGAAGAGGGCTGAATCTGTTCCCTACTCTATGTATGCAGTGGTGTAGGTTAAACCAAAGTATTATTTATGCTGCATGTATCAAAATGAAATAAGCTCTTCTGGGTTCATTTAAACAGGGTGATTATTTGGGGAGCCTTAAAAAGGGTTATAAATACCCCCTCATTAAAGTAAATGGACAGTATACACTGTGCTGTTATTTTATTGGAATTAGGTATATTTATAATACCTATAAATGCTCTATAAACAATCAGTTAGCCTAAATGAATCCAAAGGAACATAATCCATGTTGATATTTGTAATTATCCTGATTCCTAAGAATACAGGGTTGCACCCTGGTCTATTTTTGTGTATGATGTCTGTGGGCAGAGCCAACGTGTCACTCACACCAACAGAGCAGTGGCAGAAGGAGGTAGCCCAAAAGCTCCCTTTCTGTATGCTATATTAATAATGCATATTAATGTTCTGCTTTACTAGAGACTGCAAAAGAAATAAAACTGTCTCTTAGTCAGACCTAAAATATTTGTGTGAATTTCTCTCCTTAGTCACACAGATTTAATAAATGATTAATACTCTTTCACATAGGGGGGCATTTTAGCCTACATACATATACATTTCTGCGCCATAACTCCTGTGTCTCCCGAACTCATTAAGGTTCTCAACAAAGTGCTGAGGAATGATTCACACTTTCAGAGTTCAGCAAAGTCACTTCAATAAATTGAGCACACAGTACCCATCATCCATCTCAGATTGGGATAGTAATCCCTCCAGCAAAAGAAACAAGCACTGGCAAAGGCACTAGGTCTGGCGTTGGCTGCCAGTGTCTTGGTTTTGTGAATGTTTGTTTTATTTTGTCATGGTTTTTCTAAAAATGTATTGTTGGAGGAGCCGTTTGGCCCTGAAAAATATTTTTTAAATGGCTAAAAGTAAAAATGTGTTAGGTTTCTAAAAGCTCACATTGCATAGCAGTCCTTGGCACAGAATGGGATGTGCAGACGGCGTCCATGAGAAAGAGCAGATCACTTTGCAGCACAGGGACCTCATAAAAAGAAAAAAAGTTTAACACGCGGAGTTGGAAGAGGTGCAGAGTGGGGAGTATCGGAAAGGGAGCAAAAAGAGAGTGAGAGGGAGGCAAACATGAAGCAAGTGGCCTAGTAAGCATTTTGCAACTGCTTGCCCCTCATAAAATGAATACATAATATTAACACAGTGACCAAGATGGGGAGCAGGCATGTAGTAGTGGGGGAGGCAAAAGAGAGGGAGACGTGAAGAAAACAAATGGGAGTACGAGCAAGGAAGCACATGCACTCCTCATGGAGTGCTCAGTGCAAAACAGAAAGAGTTCCCTCAAGGATGCAGTGGAAGGATACAACTCTTCCAATCAGGGCATAACGATATTGTAACGCCCCTTGATCACAGAATAGGGAGGAAAGCCAGTGAATCGTGAGCAGACAAGTGGGATACTACAGGGTCATTCAATCATGAGCAAGGACCTGGCCTAAAACCCTTTCTAAGAAATGTTATGTATTGAACACAAGAGATCTGCCTACAGACAACTGAAGCTATATGTGGCCGCTACAAAAAAACGGTCCTGTTCGTCAGGGTTTCAACTCGGAATAGCAGATTTTGCTCCTTCGTGGGATTTTTTTCCGACTTCTAAAGCCGCATCACTTTTATCCAAATTCTTTTTTCAATTTGTTGTTGTTGATCAATGAATACATCTCAATATGGAGTAATACACCAAGCTTTCAACCTTGCACTGGGATTACATCCGGGTTTCAATGAACCAGAAATGAAATGTGAGAAAACGAGGCCGCGGCTGTATCTGCTGAACACTAAAATATCCACTTTCTCCTCTGATTGGAAACGTGCCCACATATAACTGAATAAGAGCAATAAAAACCACAGAAAAAACGCAGACAGCTCCAACCAGGTACTGCTGCTGCACAAAAAAAGAATGGCAATGAAATGACAATTTGTTTAGTGTAATTTCGACAGCATATTTAACTAAAGCGCATTACAGCAACTAATGAAATGATACAATAGTGACGAAAATAGCAAAAAAAACAGCAGAAAGAAGAAAAAAGAATCCAAGAGTAAACGCAAGGGGGAAAGAAGAGAGACGATTGAATAAGTAAATGTCCAACATGACATAAAACTAGAGTTAACAGCCTGAAACCCCTCCTCCACGACTATATACTAACGACTGAAAAACTTGTATTTGGTCAGTCTTTTGCCTTGTCACCACAGTGGCCTGAAAACCCGGGTTCAGCTCCCTCGCGTGCTGCCTCAACGCACAATCTCAGGGTCTTATTTGATTCTTAACTCCCAATTTCATATCCAAATGTGCTTATGCTTCAGGTAACATTCTTTACGAATATTCTTATAAGATTCTTATTAAAATACTTACTGTTTGCCGCGTGGATTATTGTAACTCCTTGTACTTCAGTCTTTAACTCTACTTTATTGGATAAACTCCAAATAAGGCAGTGTAGGAAGGTGGATATCTGACTATGGTTACCCCCAAATTTTTGCCTAGTGTCTAGCTGGTTTTTCGACTTAGTTGGCCTGAGATCCTGCCATTCAGGCTCTCAGGCTATCTGCTCTCTCTGTAAAATGGACTCCATGTACCCTAGGTACATACCCAATTGGTTGGATCACCCTGTCAGCCCCTGTACCAGTGTACACTAGGTACCCAGGGCATTGGTGTACCCAAGGCCTGCCAAGGGCTGAAGCATGTATTATGCCACCCCAGGCTTGGCCTAACAATCTGACACAACTGGCTGATCACTCAGCTGGGGTAAGTTGGTGTAATCACCTCTTACTTAGGTGTAGTATACCTATACCTAACCTTAAATGGGACACCTGGTAACCTATAAGTCACTCCTATGGCAGGCCTTAACAATCCTGAAGGCAGAGTGCTTGGTTCCATGTGAGATGGTGCTCTGGCATGAGCTGAGCCTGTCTGCAGTGGTCGGAACAACTTCCTTCTACTGTTTCCAGATATCGTCATACCATATACCCTTAAGTGCATTATGAACCTCGCGGTTAAATGCTATCTTTGGTTTGGCTTTATCAAAACATGTCGAGTAAGGTGTCATACGAATTGGAATACTAACCCCTCGCCAATTCTGGCGACGGGGTTAGCATTCCACCCTTCTAGAGGGACACGACATGTACAGTACCTGAAACCCGGGTAAAATCAGACATAGCCTCAGCTCCACAAAATGGATGCTGCCACCACAGACACAAGTCTGCCCTCCTGCTGCTGGGAGTCCTTCCAGCTTGGGAGGTGTGGACAAAGGGTTTCCTGCCAGGGGAGGTGCATGCACCACCCCAGACAGGATTTTGTGTATTGGTCAGGTAGGGCTTGAAAGAAACCAGACATGCCTGTGGCTCACAAGGAGCCTCGGTGCATATGCCAGTTCAAACCGGTCCTGGGGCACACCAGTCCCGGGCCTGGGGCGAGCTGGACAAAGGATTGGGGGTGTAACCACCCCCCTTCCTGGTCCCACCCATAGGGAGGGACCTAGCAGGTAGTCCGGCCCCTAGAATCCGCTTAAAGGTAGGAGCTGTGTCCTAAGACTTCAGACATCCTGGAATCAACTTGAAAACTAAGAAGAAGACGGGAACTTCGACATTCTGCTGCACAGAAGACTGAAGAAAATCTCCCCTGTGGTCAGGGAGTGACCACCTTGCTAACGCAAGCACCATCCAGCGAATCAACGTCTGCTTTGCCGCCGCCTCCCGCCGGAGCCCGAGCCCAGAGACTGACAAGACCTGGACCTCCAGACCTCTCACCGCCCGATCCACAGTCCCTGCAAAGAGGAGACCCGTGGAGGCACCGAGACACGTGGAGCCAGCCATCTTGGAACGACTACGACAAGCTGACCAGTGCAACAACCGAGGCTCCCTCCAAGTTGTGCTTTGGGTCCTGAGAAGCCCAACCCTCGAGCAGCATCTGCACCAAAGGTGAGCCCTCCAGCATCTCCACGATCTGCGTGGGGCCCTTCTGCATTTTGCCACTCGACGCGCCTAACCGGTTGCTGGCCCGCTGGCTAGTGGCCATCTTGGCGACGAAATCTACGACAACCACCGCTGGTCTGGTTGCTCCAGACTGGCCCTTGCTCCCCTCCAAAGGAGCAATCCCTCTGACCTTGCTGGTCAGAACCAACAGCTGATTTCCGAATCCTCCTGCAATTGCTTTTGCCAAGGCTTGTTTGCTTCGATCAAGTCGCCGACACCGCCGACAGCGAGAGCCTGCGTGGGACAGCTCGTGAGCCGACTCCTGGACGTCGTCGACCTTCAGGGACCACGTGGCTGCGGAGACAAGCTACCCCTCATCACCTGTTTGCACCCGACATCGCCTGGTACCCACCTGGTGCCACGCTGGTCACTGGCTAGTGACTGTGAACACTGTCCCCTCTGCTTACAGGTCTTCAACATCTCCGATCCACTCTTGGATCCACTGCATCTCTTCCCGACCGACCGCCTGCAGCATCTTTGTCCCAGGCTCAACGGAACAGATAGAAGAAACCCGACGCACTTTGAGGCCTATGCACCCGCTTCCTGTGGGTGAGGTAAAGCTGGTACTCCGGTGCCCATGTGTAGTATTACATCTCTAGTGCCTGTGTTCCAAATCTTAAGTTCCGAGGTCATCCGGAAGATTCCTTTTGCAGTAACCTTGTACTTTTTACGCACCCATTGAAACCTATGGGAGCACGCGTGTGACTATTTGCTCTGCACACGCCACCCGTGGACCTCCTGGTCACTAACTGACGTTAGCTCCTTGTAGGCCCAGCGATTCTAGAGGCCCTAGGCCTTTTCCCTTTTCTGTTCGTGGTACTTATACCACTATTTTAGTATATGGTTCGAGTGGCCACCAGGGCCTATCCATATAAAGTGCAACTTCTGTGTATTCTGTGATAATCTTGTTTGACGATTTGTGCTCCTGTGCTCATAAAGAGACTAGGGGTTACTTTGAGAAATAAATACATATATATTTTGAATATATATCTGTGTGGTGTCCTTTCATTGGTATAAAAGGGGGTTACTATTGGTAAAACAGCTTGCTTAACACGCTTCACGAGTTTAGCCTCAAAGACTGCTTAGCCTACGCTACCACTAGGGCAGCTAGTCCGAAAAGGTTGACTTACAACCACACCATAAGGGTTGCTTGGCATGGTACAAGGTGGTCACTAGAACTAGTGAACAGCATATACCAGGCCAACTTCTCACATTGGTGAGCAGCGGTTGGATTTGAGCTTGCTGTGTTTTACCATTGTAATCTCTTGGTTACCAATTGAAAGATCACATAGGTACCTGTAGGTACATATAAAACAAGATTAGATATACTTAAGTTCTACTGAACTTAGTTGTTGTAGAGCAAAGGGAGTAGCACACCCTGACTACAACTACTAGATAGGTTTAGTAGGTAAACCCAAGTGTAGGTAGATTGCAACACATCCACCCACACTTAAGAGCAATGGCCGGGGCAGAGGGGTCCACTGTACCCATCTCTGTTGAGAGTGACCCCCAGAGGGCACCATCCAGCTTTGCTACCCTTAATCAGAATGAGCTCAGGCATTTGGCAACTCTTAGAGGCCTTAAACAGCCCAAGAACCCAAACTCTGCTGAGCTCAGAGAGCTCTTACAGAATGATGAGAATCAGAGAGCACTCAAGAAAGCTTCCCAGTTAGCCCCCTTAGGGACAGGAACAGGAGGCCCCCCTTCTAAAGATGCCACTGAAGTACCCCTTCCCAATAGTCACCCCTTAGATGGGATGCCTACCACAGAGGATGAGAGTGAAAAGGATACTGACAGTAGTGAGGATGAAGGGAGAACTAGCCCAGTGCCAAGTATTATACTTGGCCCAGCTAAACCAAGGCTATTGGGGACTGACAGTGGGTTCAACCCACTGGATCTCCCCAGTGGACTTAACACAGGGCTTGGAAGGCAAAGGAATCGCTCAGGTGACTCCAATGCTTCCCATGGCTCTAGAGGCTCTCAAGGTCACTCCAGGAGAAGGATGACCACCCCTCAGAGGAGGGAACATGAGGCCAAGATGCAAGAAGCCCAGCTGAGGATCAGGAAGCAGGAGCTAGAAGTAGCCCTGATGGAAGAAAAACTGAGCAAGGCTAGGCAGCATAGAGAGAGTGGGTCTATACCCACTGGTGGCAGCAATGTCCCTAGGGACAAAGATAGGGTCTTTGACGATAGGAACCTGTCCAAGATTGTGCCCCCCTACAAAAGTGGGGATGACATCCACAAATGGATGACTGCTCTTGAGAGAGCCTGCAAAGTGCAGCAGGTTCCTGAAGACCAGTGGGCAGCAATCTTATGGCTCTCCTTTGAGGGGAGAGGCAGAGATAGACTCCTCACTGTTAGAGAAGAGGATGTCAGAAATTACAGAGTCCTGAAGAGTGTCCTAGTTGATGGGTTAGGCTTAACCACTGAACAGTACAGGTTAATGTTCAGAGACACCCAGAAGACACAGACTCAGGACTGGTCTGAATATGTGGAATGTGCCACTAAGGCTTTGGAGGGTTGGTTGCTGGGAAGTAAGGTGTCTGATTATACAGGATTGTACAATTTGATGATGAGAGAGCAGATTTTAAGTAATTGTCAAAACCAGCTTCTCCATCAACACCTGGTAGACTCAGATTTGACCTCTCCCCAAGAATTGGGAAAGAGGGCAGATAAATGGGTCAGGACCAGGATCAGGCCTAAAAACCAGGGTGGTGACCAAAAGAAAGATACCACCAAGCCTCAAGAGAAGGGTGGGGATAAAGAAAAAGAGAAACCTTCCTCAGGGCCCCAAAACTCCACACAGGGTGGTGGGTCCCAAGCTCCCTCCTCTACCACAGCTAAAAAGCCCTACTGCCATGAGTGTAAAACTCCTGGGCATTGGAAAACTGACAGCGGTTGCCCAAGGGCTAAAAACAAAACTGTTCCTCCAATTACTCCTGTCACACCACCTATTACTGTCAGCAGTAATCCCCCAGGTGGTGGGAGTGCCCCCAGAAATCTGGGTGGGTTTACTTGGGGAACACAGGGGGACCCTGGCTTAGCCAATTCCCCTACAGCAACCACTCTTGTCTGTGATGGTGGCATGGGGTTTGCCAACTTCACTGCCTGTCCCAACACTTTGGGTAGGTACAGACAGGAGCCCTACATCAATGGTACAAAAGCTGAGGCCTACAGAGACACTGGGGCTAGCATCACAATGGTGGCCCATTGGCTAGTTCCCTCTGAGCAGCTTTTGCCCGGTTTCTCCTACCAGGTGACTAACATTGATGGCAAACAGAACAGTCATCCCATGGCAGAGGTATGTCTCAGCTGGGGAGGGGTCACTGGCCCTAAAAGGGTAGCAGTGTCCCCAACCTTGCCTGTAGACTGCTTACTGGGGAATGACTTAGAACTCTCAGCTTGGGCTGGAGTTGAACAAGACACCCATTCTAAAATGGTAGGCCTTTCACAAAAGGGTAGGGGGGTTGTGCCATTCACAACCCCTGTCCAAATAGATTTCCTCCCTGAAAAGGTTGGAAGGGCAGTGGTAGCCACAGCCCAGGCACAGACAGACTTCCCTGTAGGGACTGGCAGAGCTGTGACAGTCACAGCTCAAACACAAACTGAGTGCCCCCCTGAAAAGGTTGGCAAGGCTGTAATGGTCTCAGCCTATACTCAGACTGACATAGGTGTAGTGAAGCCTGAAACAATGGATCACTCCACACAAACTGAGAGTAGTGGGGAGGAAGAAAAGTCTCCCTCTCCCCAGACATTAGGAAAAGGTCAGCCTCCTCAGGGATATGACCTCACCCCTTGTGAAGGAACTGCCCCAGAGGTAGCCAGGCCTGGCCTGGCAGAGCCTCTGATGTCAGTGGCCCCTTCCAAGGTGGGATCCAGTCTGGTGCAGGTAGCCTGCCTCTCTCTACCCTGCCTCAGTCATCCCAGGGCTGCAGAGGTCAGGGAGGCCAGTGGACCCCCAGAGGGCCCCTGTCCACAAGAACCCCCCCATCAAAAGAATGAGGATTGCCTGGCTAGTAGTCCTAGCCAGGTGATGGGTAAAAACATTCCTGAGGGATCTCCTTTACAGGTAGTTAGGGACCTCCCCCAGAGGGATTCTGTTGGGCACAGGCAAACATGGGACCTTAGGGCCCCAGACCTGACCTGTCCCTCCAGTAAGCCCACAAAAGGGACCCAGCCTCCAGCTTTAGGTAGCCAGAGGCTGACCCTGAGAGCACAGTGCAACTCAGTTAAGGAAAGAAAGGCATCCATGGTGGAGGATGATTGGAGGAAGCTGAGGCCTCACTTTGAGGACACTCACTTCAGTACTCCATCTCAACACCAGCCTTTTACTTTGCCAAGACACACCAAAGGTAGAGATTCCCTATGGTGGAGACCCTCTGATACCCTTAGGGTGAGGGATTGCTTAGTGGACCATGAGACAGGGGGTAACCATGCCAGTGCTGGTTCCTCCTTATATGGCCACTTGGGCAATATAGGCTTACCTGGTCAAGGTCAGCCTTATCTCCCTTCGTTTGGGGGGGGGTTGTGTAGGAAGGTGGATATCTGACTATGGTTACCCCCAAATTTTTGCCTAGTGTCTAGCTGGTTTTTCGACTTAGTTGGCCTGAGATCCTGCCATTCAGGCTCTCAGGCTATCTGCTCTCTCTGTAAAATGGACTCCATGTACCCTAGGTACATACCCAATTGGTTGGATCACCCTGTCAGCCCCTGTACCAGTGTACACTAGGTACCCAGGGCATTGGTGTACCCAAGGCCTGCCAAGGGCTGAAGCATGTATTATGCCACCCCAGGCTTGGCCTAACAATCTGACACAACTGGCTGATCACTCAGCTGGGGTAAGTTGGTGTAATCACCTCTTACTTAGGTGTAGTATACCTATACCTAACCTTAAATGGGACACCTGGTAACCTATAAGTCACTCCTATGGCAGGCCTTAACAATCCTGAAGGCAGAGTGCTTGGTTCCATGTGAGATGGTGCTCTGGCATGAGCTGAGCCTGTCTGCAGTGGTCGGAACAACTTCCTTCTACTGTTTCCAGATATCGTCATACCATATACCCTTAAGTGCATTATGAACCTCGCGGTTAAATGCTATCTTTGGTTTGGCTTTATCAAAACATGTCGAGTAAGGTGTCATACGAATTGGAATACTAACCCCTCGCCAATTCTGGCGACGGGGTTAGCATTCCACCCTTCTAGAGGGACACGACATGTACAGTACCTGAAACCCGGGTAAAATCAGACATAGCCTCAGCTCCACAAAATGGATGCTGCCACCACAGACACAAGTCTGCCCTCCTGCTGCTGGGAGTCCTTCCAGCTTGGGAGGTGTGGACAAAGGGTTTCCTGCCAGGGGAGGTGCATGCACCACCCCAGACAGGATTTTGTGTATTGGTCAGGTAGGGCTTGAAAGAAACCAGACATGCCTGTGGCTCACAAGGAGCCTCGGTGCATATGCCAGTTCAAACCGGTCCTGGGGCACACCAGTCCCGGGCCTGGGGCGAGCTGGACAAAGGATTGGGGGTGTAACCACCCCCCTTCCTGGTCCCACCCATAGGGAGGGACCTAGCAGGTAGTCCGGCCCCTAGAATCCGCTTAAAGGTAGGAGCTGTGTCCTAAGACTTCAGACATCCTGGAATCAACTTGAAAACTAAGAAGAAGACGGGAACTTCGACATTCTGCTGCACAGAAGACTGAAGAAAATCTCCCCTGTGGTCAGGGAGTGACCACCTTGCTAACGCAAGCACCATCCAGCGAATCAACGTCTGCTTTGCCGCCGCCTCCCGCCGGAGCCCGAGCCCAGAGACTGACAAGACCTGGACCTCCAGACCTCTCACCGCCCGATCCACAGTCCCTGCAAAGAGGAGACC
The DNA here is from genome assembly GCF_964204655.1 of Triturus cristatus. NCBI lineage: Eukaryota > Metazoa > Chordata > Amphibia > Caudata > Salamandridae > Triturus > Triturus cristatus. The sequence goes on from NC_140592.1 coordinate 1,030,692,276, forward strand.
CGTGGAGGCACCGAGACACGTGGAGCCAGCCATCTTGGAACGACTACGACAAGCTGACCAGTGCAACAACCGAGGCTCCCTCCAAGTTGTGCTTTGGGTCCTGAGAAGCCCAACCCTCGAGCAGCATCTGCACCAAAGGTGAGCCCTCCAGCATCTCCACGATCTGCGTGGGGCCCTTCTGCATTTTGCCACTCGACGCGCCTAACCGGTTGCTGGCCCGCTGGCTAGTGGCCATCTTGGCGACGAAATCTACGACAACCACCGCTGGTCTGGTTGCTCCAGACTGGCCCTTGCTCCCCTCCAAAGGAGCAATCCCTCTGACCTTGCTGGTCAGAACCAACAGCTGATTTCCGAATCCTCCTGCAATTGCTTTTGCCAAGGCTTGTTTGCTTCGATCAAGTCGCCGACACCGCCGACAGCGAGAGCCTGCGTGGGACAGCTCGTGAGCCGACTCCTGGACGTCGTCGACCTTCAGGGACCACGTGGCTGCGGAGACAAGCTACCCCTCATCACCTGTTTGCACCCGACATCGCCTGGTACCCACCTGGTGCCACGCTGGTCACTGGCTAGTGACTGTGAACACTGTCCCCTCTGCTTACAGGTCTTCAACATCTCCGATCCACTCTTGGATCCACTGCATCTCTTCCCGACCGACCGCCTGCAGCATCTTTGTCCCAGGCTCAACGGAACAGATAGAAGAAACCCGACGCACTTTGAGGCCTATGCACCCGCTTCCTGTGGGTGAGGTAAAGCTGGTACTCCGGTGCCCATGTGTAGTATTACATCTCTAGTGCCTGTGTTCCAAATCTTAAGTTCCGAGGTCATCCGGAAGATTCCTTTTGCAGTAACCTTGTACTTTTTACGCACCCATTGAAACCTATGGGAGCACGCGTGTGACTATTTGCTCTGCACACGCCACCCGTGGACCTCCTGGTCACTAACTGACGTTAGCTCCTTGTAGGCCCAGCGATTCTAGAGGCCCTAGGCCTTTTCCCTTTTCTGTTCGTGGTACTTATACCACTATTTTAGTATATGGTTCGAGTGGCCACCAGGGCCTATCCATATAAAGTGCAACTTCTGTGTATTCTGTGATAATCTTGTTTGACGATTTGTGCTCCTGTGCTCATAAAGAGACTAGGGGTTACTTTGAGAAATAAATACATATATATTTTGAATATATATCTGTGTGGTGTCCTTTCATTGGTATAAAAGGGGGTTACTATTGGTAAAACAGCTTGCTTAACACGCTTCACGAGTTTAGCCTCAAAGACTGCTTAGCCTACGCTACCACTAGGGCAGCTAGTCCGAAAAGGTTGACTTACAACCACACCATAAGGGTTGCTTGGCATGGTACAAGGTGGTCACTAGAACTAGTGAACAGCATATACCAGGCCAACTTCTCACAGGCAGGAAATCTTGTCCAAGGTTTAGACTTCAACTCTAGAATATCTGGTCATCTTAAATTGCTCCACTGGCTTCCACTTCACAAGTGTTGTACTTTCAAGGTGCAATATATTCCATGAAGCTCTTTTCTCCCCTTCATCTTCAAACATGAACACCATGTTTACATGGTACCGACTCTCTGGGACTCTTCGCTTCATCTCTTCCTGTCTGTTACTTATTCCCAAATTCTGCTTGGCACCTACGGACAGAAGAACCATCTCTATAACTATGTAAAACATGGCACACCCTTCCTCTCTATCTGCGCTCGGACTCCGTTTATAACACTTCATAATGATTTAAAAATGTATTATTCAACTTGTAACTTGTTTCATTCTCTGTTTCATGAGCCTTGTCAGCTTATTCTGGTAAGCACCAGGAGACACTTATCCTGGGTATCTCTGTGCTTTACAAGGTAATATTTATTCATTCTTAGTCATAAAGGGGGGAACCACAATCCAGTGACATACATAAGGCCATGGTAGATGAAAATAAGCCAGAAGAAACAGCCCGACCAAACTGTAGTGTAGTAAGAACACTAGATGACAACCCAGAGGACACCCTGATGGGTACAATGCTAAAGAGGTACCGATGACATAAAATTCATCAAAAGACTAGGTAAAGCGGTACCTATGTAGGTGGTATCTGATAGTATAAGTGTAGCAAAAAGGCTGCAGAGCACTGTGCAGCCTCAAAGGCAAGGTATTTGGGTTCTGGAAACAGGTGTATTGCTACTGCATTGTGACGTAGGGTGTTTTAGAGAGGTAGGACGCAAAGTCTGTCTTAAATGGAGTAGAACTGTGAAGCTCCTGATGGATACTGGGATGTTGTTTCACATCCCAGGTGCATAGATGGAAAAGGCTTACTGCCTTGATTTTTCTTTTTTGCACTTCTTAGTCGCTCGTCTCATTGTGTTCTGGCTGTGCAGAGAACTACCGGAGAAAGTGAGCTTATCTGTCAGATAAGGACTGTGGTCGTGATTGCTTTGCAAAGGATGCAGCTACTTTTGAAGATGGTACAGGCCGGCAAGGGAAGACAATGGAGTTCTGTTAGGATGGAGGTGATGTGATCATATTTCTTTAGGCCCAGGATGAGCCAACCTGTAGTATGCCTTTAAGCAGGGCCAATTTTAAATCTGGGAGGCCATGAAGCAGGGTGTTACCATTTTAGAGATGCAATACTTTGAGGATTTGAATAGCAGTTCTGAAGTCGCTTTCTGGAAGAAACAGATTCACTTTTATTGGAAATGACAGCTGGAACCTGGCCATCTTTATTTCTTTGGCAATGTGTTCTTTCAGAGTGAAGTTGGTGACTGTTCTGATCTCATTTTTGCTAACCTTAAGGACTCTGCGCACTTTATCACTGCTAACTAGAGCTAAAGTGCATGGACTATCTCCTTAAAACATGGCAACATTGGGTTATCCTCAATTGGCATATTATATTTACCTAAAAGTCCAGAGTAAAATGGCATTACATGTGCCCAGGAATTGTAAATTAAATGCTACTAGTGGGTCTGCAGCAATGATTGACGACCACCCGCCTAAGTTGCCCTTTTAAAACATGTCTCAGGCCTGACATTGCAGCCTGTGTGTGAAGTTTGTAACTGCCATTTCGACCTGACAAAATACACCTCTTGCCAGGCTCAAACCTTCCTTTTTAATACATATAAGTCACCCCTAGGGTAGGCCCTGGACAGTCCAGCTGGTAGGGTGCAATGTATTTAAAAAGTAGAACATGTACTTTTAGGTTTTACATGTTCTGGGAAAGAAAAACTCTTAAATTCTTACACTCTTGCAAGGTTTATCTCTCCCATAGGATAACATTAGAGTTACTCTATTACATTTTATAAGTGTAATTGCCAAATAGTAAAAATAACCAGTTCACAATTTGCATTTCTGGAATCACAATTGAAAATCCTAACTTATGATAAAGTTGGATTTTAAATTACAATTCTGAAAATGCCACTTTTAGAAAGTTGCTGCGACAACAATTGATGGACGGAATGCTGAACAAAGTCAAACATTCATCCCCAGTCAAGAGATCTGGGTTAAATCCATCGTTCTTTTGCTCACTACACCATTTCAGTTTGTCCCCAGCCACATGCAAATCAGTTTTGACCCTGCTCCTCATGGGAACAGTCCAGCTCCTGGATGCTTGTTTACGGTCCAGGGAGGACCTTGCCTGGCAGTTGGGGCTGGACTGTTTCCATAGGGAGTAGGGTCAAGACTGATTTGCATATATATGGCTGAGAACAAACTGGAATGGCATGGTGAGCAAAATAAATTATGGAATTAGGCCCAGATCTCTGTACTGGAGGTGAATGTTTGAAATTGATCAGCATTCCTTCCATCAATTGTTATTTTTACTTTTAGAAAGTTGGCATTTTCCTGCATGAGGTATTTAGTGCCTGTAGCCAGTCTCTGGTCACATGACTGGGTGTAGCCGATTGCTGGGTTTTGTGCATTACTCCTAGACAGCCACTCAAAATAAGGAGCAAAGGTGTGGCTGGATGGGCCAACACAGGCAGGATGGGAGGGAGAAGCTGGTACAGCCCCACTTACACCTGAGTGGGCTGTGTCTGCCTCCACACAAAGGGCTGTATACCCCGTAGTTAGTCTGGAACCAGGACTGAGAAGGCAGGATGCCCGAGGGCTTCAAAGGGAACCCTCTAAAGGTTTCTCCCTACTTCAAAGACACAACTGGATATAAATACTGGACCTCAGACACCACCACTACAGTACAGGTCTTGATCTCTGGATACTCTGCCAGGAAGAACTGCTGTGCTGTTACAAGGTCTGCCACTCTGTTGAACTGCTGCTCTAAAAAAAACTGCTGCCCTGCTGTGCTGACTTGCTGTCCTCATGCCTGGGTGAGAAGAACTGGACTTGCATCTCTTAAACCCAGACTCCATAGTGACTCCTAGGGCTAGTTGGCTGGCCTCCTGATCTGAAACATCAGGGACATAACAGGTTCTCAACAACCTTGCATCTGCACTTGGACTCTGCCATCTGTGAGTCTACCCTGACAAGTGGTGCCTGTCAGCCATGGACCTTCGGAAGTGAGCTTAAGGTGCTCTGTCAGCCTCTGTGCATCCAGCGGAACCTACCAATCTCCTCTGCTGTGCAGCACAATCACAAGCAGAACCCATGCGTCACCCCTGCTGTGTGGATGAGACCAGTCGCAAAGATCCGTACTGCCATATCACTCCACACTGCAATCCAATCTCAGCGCAGACCTTCGCATCCCTTGTGGACTGCAGTCTTCACAACGATGCCAGACTCCACATCGGTGCCTTGCAGCAACTCGGAACCAACGCATCGCCCTGACTGCATGCTGCATCCTTGATGTCGGACTGCGCATCGCAAGCTCAGTCGATTAGATCCTTGACGACAATGCAGGACCTCAGATTGCAGCCTCTCCACATCTCAGAACCGATGCATCACTCCGGCTGCATGACACATCTGCGACACGTGTCCTCACAATACTCCGCAAACCAGGATTTAAGGTATTTTGTTAAGTGCGCCTAACTGGGTCCCTGTAGACAGCCAGCTCTCCATCGCAGTCAGCATGAACTTGTGAATTTGTCCCTTTCTGGCACCTCCAGATATCCACAGTTGGCACTTTATAGTTTTTGGAGCTATTTTGATCTAAATCTTTAAAACTAAATATCTTCAGTTCTATTAATTGGATTTTTGCCATTTTCGTCTTTTTTTATTTATTGAAGAAAGCTGTATATTTGCAAAATTGTATGGGATCTTTTTTTGTGTGGTGTTTTCATTATATTACTGTTTGAAGCGTTGCACAAATACTTTACACATTGCTTTCAAGTTAAGCTTGACTGCTCTGTACCACGCTACAAGAAGGTTGTGAGGTTTGCTTGTGCCTTACCCTGACAAGGATTGTGGTTGCTGCTTGACCAAATGGGGTTGAATGTTTGATTTCTTCAGCATTCCGTCCATCATTTGTTCTTTTTGCATCTGTCGCATTAAGTGGCAAGGGTATGCCCAGGCGTGGATTCCGTGCTTGCTACGCCACCAGATTCAGGCTACCCTGGCCTATGAGGGGTGATACCCTGAAACTGGTCCCAGGATGCTTGATTCTGGCCCACAAGAAGGACCTGGTCTGGCAGTTCGGGCTGGACTGTTCCCTTGGGGAGCAGAAGCAAGACTGATTTGCATATGGCTGGGTCTAAACTGGAATGGCGTGGCGTGCAAAAAACGTACAGTATTTCTTTTATTACATTTGGCCTTGGGGGTCCCCATACATTCATAGGGCTGCCAAAAACTATTTCGTAGGGAGAAAGTCCAATCCTACTATGTGGGATGGAACGAACAGATAACAGTGCTAAAGGCAAGGCATTTGGCCCATTAAGGCCAGTTGTTGCTTGTATCTTCGCAAGTTTCAACTTCAATGTGGCGTTGTACTTCTCTACTAGACCCGCTACCTGGGGATGATTAGCTGCATGAAACTTCTGGTTTACCCCTAAACCCTTCATTAGGTATTCTATTATCTGGTCAGTGAAGTGGGGGTCATTGTCACTCCATAGAACTCTACAAACTCCAAAACGGGGAAAGAACTCCTTTAGCAGAATTTTAGCTGTTGTCAAGGCTGTGTTGTCTTTGGTTGGATAAGCCTCCACCCACTTGCTAAAGGAACAAACCACTACTAATGCATACTTCAAATTATTACAGCGCTCTAACTGAATATAATCCATTTGAAGTGCTTCGAAGGGTACCTAGGGTGGAGAAAATCCACCAGTAAGCTTTAATACTCCCTTCCCGGATTATGCTGTAGACATATCATGCAATGTCTAACTAGATGCTCAGCTGTTTTCCGAATGTGATGATTATCCCAGACCTGTTCTAGTTGGGAGACGGTGTTTTAGCACTAATGTGAGCAGGTCCATGAGCCATGGTTACAAAGGGCAGTAAATAGGCATAAGGCAATTTCCATTTCGACATATCTTTGGACCTCCAACATCCTTCATCATCTAACTCCCCTTCCTTTTTCCATTCTGCTCTTTCTTGTTCAGTTGCTGACTGCTGTATTTCCTTGATCTCCGTATACATATTTTCCCATCTTTCAGCTTGGGATCGTGGTACATACATCCTACTCGTGTGTGTATTCGCAGTATTTCGTGCAACTTCACCTATGAAAGCACTTCCTTGTCCCACCTTGTCTGTAACTTTCTTGTGGGCACTACATTTGATAATGGCCACACTTTTTGGCAATGTCAAGGCAGTAAGGAGACTATTTACCAATTCGCCGTGCTGTATTTTAAAACCATGGGAGGTTTGGAAACCCCGTTCCTTCCAAAGCTTGCCAAAGTTGTGAGCCACACCAAATGCATACTGACTATACGTGTAAATGTTTACTGATAACCCTTGACTAAATTCACAAGCCCTCAAAAGCGCAATGAGTTCAGCAGCTTGGGCAGATTTTTGCAAAATACTGGCTGTTTCTACAACTGTTTGTAATGTGGTTATGGCATAGGATGCAGAGGTGGTGCCATCAGATAAGCTCAAACAGGAACCATCCACGAACAATTCTCCCTCAGGATCTAGCAAAGGTGTATCTTTAAGATCTACTCTTCCCTTGGTTTGTTCTTCTGTCAGGAAAACACAATCATGCAAATCATGAGATTGTTCAGCTGGTAAAGGTAACAATGTAGCTGGGTTCAATGTCAAACATCTCTTGAGTATAATATGGGGTGCCAAGAGCATAAGTTTGAATCCTGTGAGTCTAGCGCTAGTTAAATGTTGTGTCTTGGTCTGGTTAAGGAGTGCGTCTATAAACATAAGCTTGCTACTCAACACTATCCCTTCAGATTGTCGTATAGAGATGGCAGTGGCGGCAACCACCCTAAGACAGCCCGGAAGTCCTCTGGCCACTGGATCTAATACAGCCGAGTATGTTACCAGGGAGATCCAGTATGAGCTGACTAGATTTCTTACCAGCCTTCCTATCGAAGTCGGCTGCTATTATGGCAGCCCAGTCTCCTCCCAAATCAACAGCATGATCCTGTTTTCGAGTAAGTCGCCACATATCTGGTGGTCGGATCATACCAAAAAACATATTAATATCAGCTAAGGTCATGACGCAGGAATTAATAGCTGCCTGAACGTCATCATAAAATCCTCTAGGATTTTTCCGTATGTCCGGTAAGGAGGCCTTTAAAGTGAGTACATACGTCCTTTTCCAGGGTGTATATATCCAATTATACATAAAGTGGGCTCTAGCATCGGGACTATTGCGGTCATCATTATCTGCATTCCCTCTTGCGGCACCAAACTGGGGTGCGGCTTCCCTCATGGGTCTTATCCGTGGAGAGGAAAAAAGTTCATTACGATATCCAATTATCGTTGTTATGGCAGTGTTAACTCTACTTACAGGGAAGGCTCCTACCTGACACTGTCGACTACTGGCTCTAACATCATTGGGACAATTTTGTCCTGTAGTCATCTCCCATTGGACCATGAGTTGGTGAGAAAGCTTATTTAAGAGACAAAGAAGCTCGCCCTCAGAAAAATCCTGTATCTGATCTATCATTTCTTCTACCTCCATTTCTAGATCACACAACCAATTCAATACTATCAGCCTTATTGCATCCTGTCGTGACTGAGGTACAGCAGAACGAAGAATTCGAGGGCCGCGACAAGTACTGGAGGTACAGGATCATCGGCCATTTCGGGCGCAGTGGCTTGGGATGGAGGGGATAAAGGATGGATCTGTACTGGTTGGAAAATAGGGAGTTGGACAACCGCGGGTAGAGGAGGTGGAGCCGGAGGTACAGGGGGTGCGACATTTGGTGGTCCAGGGGGAAGAGGTGTCAAAGGTACATATGGGGATGGGGGTCGTTCAATCAATAATCCATCAATATCTGAATCTACATCTTCTTGGTGGACCTGAGCTGCTACTGTCGTCTGACTATATATTCCTTAGATATTAGCAATCTATGCTCTCGATCGAAACATTCCTTTTTCTCCTGAACTTCCTTATCCTTCAATCCCCTATACTTCTGATACTCTGTCTTCCCTTCCTGTTTCCTTTGTACCTTCTCTGCCTTGAGCTGCCGCTCCTTCACTTCTTTCCTCCACATACACAAACGGTCAAACATAGCTGGCGTAACTTCCTTTACAAACAATCGTTTTTCTAAGTGCTCAAGTTTATGAGGGTCCATGGATCCCCTTTTGTATATTTGTTCCACAATGTATTATACATGATGGGACAAATACCATATTTGATGTACATCTCAAAATTCGGCGTACCTTCCGGTGGCGCCGGCTGACTTGCTTCCAAAATGATCTGCTTATCGCAGCAACAAAAATTCTAAAGTGTGCTAATTAGAGGCATGTTATATAAGATATAAAAACTTATAAACAGAGAGAGAAAAAATGTTCTCACATTACCTGTAAGAAAAAATGTTAATCAATACAAATAGCAAATTCCAAAAAAGTTCCAAACAGATTTCAAACAAATGGCAAACAAATTCCAAATAACCATAAGAACTGGTTCAATACAAATCTACCTTATTCGTAGTCTTCAACTCCCACCTGTCGATCCTCCATGATCCAAAAGAATGACCGTCCGAGGGCCCCAGTCGAGGTTAGCAGCCGCCGGGAAGATCAGAGTCGGAGAGCTGAAAAATCACCTTGGACACGAGAACTAGTCTCTTGAAGTGGTGCGCTCCTCAGTGAAGTTCATCTTACCTACACGATCTCCTTCCTCGGTCTGACTGCAGGCCTTCGATGGGGTCCCACATTGGGCGCCAATTTGTGGAAGCAAAATTTATTAAAAAACCCACTGGTGCAGGGTCAACCTTCGTCCACGGATTCTAAACAAGTGAGGCGGATTCGACACTGGAGTGAAGTACAAACCAAAGTTCATTTATTAGCATTCATGAATGGGGCCTTGTCCGACAAACACCATAGAGATACTCAAGGAGGAAGCACACTGAATGATGGTTACATGCAGTGCTTAATTTGTAAAGAATGAAGTACAGGTGCTCAAATGTTTGTCAAAGGCCGCACTCACTTTCCTCGGCTCCACCCACTTCCTCCACTGGCTCCATCCACTTCCTCTGGGCCACTGGAATTTTGTGTCAAGGAAGGGCCAAATTATGCAGCAGGGTTGAGTAAATAATGCGGGAAGAAAAGGCAAATTATATAGCACAATGAGGGACCTTTTATGATACTTCATTATTTTGTCAGTTTTACACTTGTTAATACTTCCTGGGCATTGACTGCACCTTATTAGTATCAGTTTAACACAAAAATATAGCAATAAGCAAAAGAAAGGTGGTTAGTCAACCTTTGCAAAGTGCCTTCAACTACTCAGCAACATCTGTTGCTTGCATGTTCAATAACTTTTTAACCAATTGAGCGAGAACATTTTTTTGTTGAAAAAGGCAACCCATGAAGCATATAATACATTATGTGGCAAATGCATCTGCACCAGGAGGCCCTAGCCGAGTCAATAAAACAACAGAAAGAATTTGATCCTCTGAATTTGCCATATATGCTTGCAATATTCCGTCACATCGTATTCTGTGAGGGGATATGTCACAGGATCTCTCTATTTAATGCTGTACCATCGGCAAAAGTAAAGACAGGTAAAATAATATTATCACCTTTGCAGTGTCCCTTGGCAATACACAGGTATGCCAGCTATCAATCATGCTAATCGCACTCTAGTCTGGAACCCCCTGTCAACATGCTGAGAAACAAAGGGGCAGTGACAGGGTTACAATACTCAGAGGGTCACACAGATCACCTGCTTTATTTTAGGAGACAATTGCGAGCAGGCTTAGTCTCAATGTTTGACTCTCTTCATGGAACAGTCATGCCTCTTTGTCTAGTGGAAACAACGAGAAACCATGCATTTTCCAATCCACCCAGCCGTTGATGATGATGAACCACTGAGGCATTAACTGTGAAACATACACATTTAGGTATCTGTGTGTATGCACACATTTACCATAACATCGAGCGAAGAGTACTAACCGAGAATCTGTGGGCAACACTGCACTCACTGAAAGACTGTGTAGAGTGCTGGAATTAAACAAAAGGGTGACGTAAGATTCCCACCTTCCGGAGTGCTTTGCCAGAATGAACCTATGGCTTAGATGACTTGCTGGCATATCTGAACTCGGAAAGTGGGAAGACATCGAATCCCACTTGATAAACTGACATTTTTGGTCACACAAGGGCCCAGGGGGATTTAATCAAGATTTTGAACACTATTAGGCAGCAGCACTGTAACACTCATTTTGTTACAGTGGGCCGATTTTGGTAAAAAACATAAATAAATAGGCCCCAGTAACAAAACCAGCCCATTTTAAAGCTAGCCCAGCTCCCGCCCTTCCAGGCTCCCGGCGTTGATTACTACTTACTCTGTTACATAACACTGCTGCAGTTACAGACCGTCCCTGCCTTATTAGGAGGCCTGCTGTTCTGCTGCACACTGCATACTACACACTGCTTCAAATAATAGTGCATTCTCTCCGAACTGCAGTGTGGTCATGATGATAAGGCGGGCGGGAGTGGACTCTAAAAAGGTTACGCTTGGTTACGCTTTACGCACGCTGTCACAGCAGCTCCAAAGGACCAAATCCACCCAAATCACTGTACCGCTCACCGGCAACACTGACTGAAGGCATGGATTTGTTATGGGCGAAGCACACTTCACTGGAAAGACAGAGTGTGAGTAAACAACAGTAGATTATATTCGTGTGTCACAGTGACACACATGCAGTCATTCAGGGTTGATGTGAGTTGGCAGTGGCAGGCACTCAGGTCTAGACCCGGCCTGATAAATAAGTGCCAGTGCTAAGCACCGGAAAGCCCCAGCACAAATTAAGCACTGGTTACATGGGTTTTTATAGCAAAAGATCACAAACAAGGGACGCCCAGGGGGTAAATAGAGCTTTGGGAAGAACACACAAATGAAGAAACGGTAAGAATTAACAGCCTTAGTGTCTTGCGCAATCGTCACATCCTGAGGCTGCACAACAAGATATGCTATCTGGGTTAACTTTATTTAAGGCCTCCTACCTCTCCTTCTGAGATTCCGCACTCTTCTACTAGGAGAGGCACCCTCAGAACTCAAAACTGTCAGAATGCTGGAATCCGCCCTCCCACACAATTCTCCCACCAGTTAAGGACCGCTCTCCTGCAACTGGTCTCCCAACCTAGGATCTAAACCCTCAGGTTGAACCGGGGTCAGAGGCAAGGACTCCCTCCCTCTGCACCCCCTTCCAGAGTTCTGCACCCTCCCACCTGGAGTGTAACCCCCAGAAGACAAAACGGTAGGGACACTGGTTACAGATATCCTTTCCTCCAGGTCAGGCAGAACCTGAACCTGGCCTCCCAAGCCAGGGACTACACCCTGCGGTTGAGCACTTGCCTGGCACACCAGGACTTCCGGGGGAGCACACAGCCCGCCCCAAGGGTAACACATACCTCGTGTGTTGCGTGACAGTCTGCCTGACGCTGATCTTCTGACCCCTGTCCATCTAACAGTGCACGAAGGCCCCCCCAAATCAGGAGTGGTGTCACCATGGTCACTCCTAGGAGGCTCAACCCTTATGGCGGGCCCCTGACCCACTGGTTCTCCCACTGGTGATTCTCTCCCCCTCTCACCCCTCCATCTGGACTCCTGCACCCTCCATTTAGGAGTGGCGCCGCCAGACACCAGAATTGGTGAAGCTCTGCTTACAGTTCTCCTGACACTAGGAGATCCCCCTCAACGGCTGGCCTACCAGAACAGCCTAGGCTCCCCACCTGGTGTTCCCTTAGGGGACCCTCCAGGCCCAGAGACTGGGTTTCGGGCAAATTGAGATGCATCCCATTCTCACTCCTTCTCTGCGGAGACATCATGTGAGCCCCTACACCCCTCCCACTACACCGGGACCTATCTGGGCTACTAAGAACCTTTCCCACCACTCTTGGTTGGGAAATACCTGAGCCACTCCCCTTAGGGTCCCTCCCAAATGCCTTCTCAGACCCTCGGGCACTCAACCAGAGCTCTGCCTCTCGTGCAAGCTCCCTGGGATCAGAAAACTTGCAGGTGTTGGTGTAACCTTGGAAACCAACAATGAAACATGTTTTTCCAGTTATACACTGTGTGAGGGCAGTGGTAAGGAGGGTCAGGGGGGAAATATCCTTATTTCCTTAGGGATTAGGATAGGTTTGGGCTTTGGGAAGGGTATGTGGTTGTGTCTGAGGAGAAGGAAGGGCGCGAAGGGGGATGCGGTCCTGGGCCTGGGGAGGGCAGATTTGTATATTGATACAGGGATGAAAGGACTCACGTGGGAGTTGCACATGTTTCAAAATGGGAAAGTATCAATTATGGCTGTTAAATATATTTTCATATGCAGAGATCTAACTCTTTTTGATGACTGAGAATGATGGTCGGGGTAGCCAGGGTATTCATTTTCACAGTGGGAACGTGGACAGTTTGAGAGCAGCCGCCAAGTTCCGTTATGTTAAGGAAGAGATTAACTTCCTTAAACCACAGCTGGTATGCTTACAGGTGACCCATTTAATCTTACAGGAGGTTATTAAAGTTGAGAAGTTAGGCTACAAGATTTTGGCCGCTGCTGGCAGTGAAAGGTCAGTGGCCGGGGGTTGGACTACTCGCAAGTAACAGTGAGTGGTCCGCCACTCAGGTTATCACTGACATGAGGGTCGCTGGCTGATCGCTTAAATAATGAAAGCTAATTTTCAACTCACGTTCTGTGGGTCTTATGCTCCCAAACATGGATGATCCCTCTATTTTTAACTTCCTGCTTTTGGAACTGAGTTTGTGGAATGGGCCGATTATAATATGCAGGGACTTTAGTATTGGAACCTCGTTTAGAATCAACTTCTGAGAGCAAGGTAGCTACCAGACGGATGTCTGCTTTTAACCAGCTGATGGATTCACATGCCCCTCAGGACGTGTGGCAGGCTTGTTGGGAGGTTGAGCCAGCCTTTACATTCTATTGAGCCCCACATGATATGATGTCACAGATTGATCTGATTTTAGCTAGTCGTTGTATCATCTCGACTCTCGGGATTAAGAGACACCTGTGAATTGTTTCAGACCATTGCGCTTTTTTCGCAGTTTGTTAGACATAACTCCACCTTGGGCGGGATCCTTCCCTCATGTTGGACATTTGAAATTATTAAGGCATACAGCTCATATTAAGTTCATGGTTCTTGCTTTAAAATAATATTCGTATTCAATAAAGGTTAAGCTTTACTCACTATTGTTTGGGATGCATTGAAAGCTATGATTGGGGGACAGATGCACCGAATTTTTGTGATAGAAGAGTATTGTTTAGATCCAGTCTTATTTTGTTATAATATGATTGTGCATTATGCTGAAAGGTGGGTGGAGGTCATATGATGGATGGGATATGTCATGTGTAAAGCTTAGACATGCAAACTTAACAGATGTAACTATGCTAATGTACAGCTAATTTGTGATTCATACATATTATTTACCTACTGTTTTGAATGGTGTTTTCTAAGATGATGTACCACTTTCTATCTATGTTCACAATTACGAAATCTTTAATAAACAGATCAAACAAAAAAAAACAATGAAACATGTGCTCTCTGACAATCAGATTGAACAGCCCTTTAAAATTGTTTGCCGTGCTACCCATCACCCAACCATCTAGTGCATTACAACACTCATCCACAAACTCCCCCAAGACTGGTGAGACAGTTTCCTACTGCCCCTGAACCTCAACCTATACCGCTCAGGTGTGACACCCTCTTCCAGGAAACTAGGTACCATGGTCTGGGATTGGGACTTCCTACAGTGGAATCTCTTTTTCTGCCACCACTGGACCCCACCCTCACTGATGAATCCAGACCACTAAAACTACACTCACAGGACGTATCCTCAAGAGCTAGCTTTCTCTGGCAAAGGCACTCTCTGCCCCCGCCATCCTCACGTGAACTAAGGCTCTCTCAACCTCAGCCTTTTTCTCCTCCACACCCAGCTGCGCTATCTCGTTGGCATTCTCCAGTCTGAGCCTTTCCAAAGCCAGCTGATGCTCCCTTTCTTCCCTCCTATCCACCCACTCCTCTGGGGACAGGGAAAGGGATGGGGCACTGCCCCCGGCACTGAACCCAGCAAGCGACTCCCTCTCTACGGGGTCCTCACTACCTACTGGCGTACCTGCCCTGTCATTTTCTCCCTCCTGCTCAGATTCTCCAGGGCCACTGCCCTCTAGGGGTGCTGGTCGGGGACCCTCTCTCTCAGAGACCTCACTGCTCTCGGGGTCCTCCTTCCCAGTCTCCTTCCTCACCCGGTTTTTGGATATCCAACAAGCCAACACGACCTCCCGCAGTTACACCTTCCTGGCAGAGCTAACCACCTGTCACCCAAGATCCCTACAGAACCTCTTTAGGTCCTTCACCATATACTTATGCAACATGTTTACATTAAATGCACTTTCTGTCACAACAACTGCTGGATCACTGAGGTGAGACATGACTGACACTTAAAGGGTGACCAAAAATTTAGAAGAGCAGGAAAACAGTATTAAAATGACACTTTCAGGAGAAATAAAAATCAGGAGAAAAAAATCCCAAACATGTGATTTATCTAAACTGTAGAGTTCGTAGTGCAACCAGGTGTCGCTGTGGTACTGCGCAAACGCAAGTCCTATCCTCACCACTGACAACCAATGTTAGAAATGGAATTTCTGGTTGGATAGGGCATGTGCCTAAGCCAGGCAGAGACCACTACTCTAGTCAGGGCAAGGGAGTTACACGCTGAAGATAACCTCTGCTCACCCCCTTGGTAGCTTGGCAGAGCAGTCAGGCTTATCCCAGAGGCAATGTGCAAAGCGTTTGCGCAACACACACTCACAGCAGCGACACACTAGGCACTTCACAAAAGAAACTCCACACAAGGTTATATCAAAAATAGCCTTTGTATTACTCATAAAACACATTAGAACACAATCACATATATACCTGCGCCACCTGGCACTAGGTATGACTTTACAGGGAATATATACATGACAGGGCCAATCGGGCCATTGTCATAACCATTAGAACTCACAAGTAACGAAATAGAAACAACCAGTAATTACTGGCAATAGTGCACTTAGCATAAACACATTAGGCAAAAAACATCATCAGCAATGCTTCATTTCCATAACACCTCATGCCCCTCTTAGGCATACATCCTAATCAGCGCCAGTGCACCGTAATCATTGATAAGGTGCACATATCACCCAGGGGCTGTACACCCACCCAAAACACAAAGCAAGCACAAGGCCGACTAGCCTGCTCCTCGAGAGCCCATCTTGGGCTTCCCCACAATGCCCTCTGTCCCCAAAGTCATGGCTCTCCTAACACAAGGCCTCCAAACTGCCCCCCTGGCTGCAGATGCAGCCACCACAATGACAAAGACAAAAGGGGGCGGGGGTGCAACTCACCCTCGGTTCCAAACAGGAGTGCCCCCACGTTGCAGCTGCCTGCAATCCGGCGGTGCAGCTGTGACGATAATCAAAACACACAAGATGATGGACGGAATGTTGCACATTGGCAAAACATTCACCCCCAGTCACAGATCTGGGTTTAATCCATCGTTACTTTGCTCATCACGCCACCCCAGTTCAGACATGGCCATATGCAAATCAGTCTTGACCCTGTGCCTCATAGGAACAGTCCAGCCCGAACTGCCAAGCCATGTCTTCCCTGGACCAGAAACAAGCATCCTTGACCAGTTTCGGGGTTTTACCCCTCTTCAGCCAGGATAGCTTGACTCCAGTGGCGTAGTGAGCACGGGACCCACGTCTGGGCATACCCTTCCCACATAGGGCGAACAGCAAAATACACAAGATGATGGACGGAATGTTGCACATTGGCAAAATATTCACCCCCAGTCACAGATCTGGGTTTAATCCATCATTATTTTGCCCACCACGCCACCCCAGTTCAGACATGGCCATATGCAAATCAGTCTTGACCCTGTGCCTCATATGAACAGTCCAGCCCGAACTGCCAAGCCATGTCTTCCCTGGACCAGAACCAAGCATCCTAGGACCGGTTTCGGGGTTTCACCCCTCTTCAGCCAGGATAGCTTGACTCCGGTGGCGTAGTGAGCACGTGACCCACGTCTGGGCATACCCTTCCCACATAGGGCGAACAGCAAAACACACAAGATGATGGACGGAATGTTGCACATTGGCATAACATTTACCCCCAGTGACAGATCTGGGTTTAATCCATCGTTATTTTGCTCACCACGCCACCCCAGTTCAGACATGGCCATATGCAAATCAGTCTTGACACTGTGCCTCATAGGAACAGTCCAGCCCGAACTGCCAAGCCTTGTCTTCCCTGGACCAGAACCAAGCATCCTAGGACCGGTTTCGGGGTTTCACCCCTCTTCAGCCAGGATAGCTTGACTCCAATGGCGTTATGAGCATGGGAACCACGTCTGGGCATACCCTTCCCACATAGGGCGAAAAGCAAAACACACAAGATGATGGACGGAATGTTGCACATTGGCAAAACATTCACCCCCAGTCACAGATCTGGATTTTATCCATCGTTATTTTGCTCACCACGCCACCCCAGTTCAGACATAGTGATATGCAAATCAGTCTTGACCCTGTGCCTCATAGGAACAGTCCAGCCCGAACTGCCAAGCCATGTCTTCCCTGGACCAGAACCAAGCATCCTAGGACCGGTTTCGGGGTTTCACCCCTCTTCAGCTAGGATAGCTTGACTCCAGTGGCGTAGATGCTTGTTTTCAGTCCAGGGAGGACCTGGCCTGGCAGTTCAGGCTGGACTGCTCCCATTGGGCACAGGGTCAAGACTGATTTGCATATGGCTGGGTCCAAACTGGAATGGCATGGTGAGCAAAAAAACGATGGATTTAGGCCCAGATCTCTGTACTGAGGCGAATGTATGACATTGTTCTGCATTCTGTCCATCAATAGTCCTTTTTTGCATTTGTCACCCCGTGTGGGACAGGTATGCTCAGACGTGAGTCCCGTGCTCTCCATGCCACTGGAATCAAGCTATCCCGGCTGAAGATTGGTAAAACCCCGAAACTGGTCCTAGGATGCTTGTTTTCAGTCCAGGGAGGACCTTGCCTGGCAGTTCGGGATGGACTGTTCCCATTGGGCACAGGGTCAAGACTGATTTGCATATGGCTGGGTCCAAACTGGAATGGCATGGTGAGCAAAAAAACGATGGATTTAGGCCCAGATCTCTGTACTGGGGTGAATGTATGACATTGTTCTGCATTCTGTCCATCAATAGTTCTTTTTTGCATTTTTCACCCCGAGTGGGACGGGTATGCTCAGACATGAGTGAGTCCCGTGCTCTCCATGCCAGTGGAATCAAGCTATCCTGGCTGATGAGGGGTGAAACCCCGAAACCGGTCCTAGGCTGCTTGTTTTCAGTCCAGGGAGGACCTGGCCTGGCAGTTCAGGCTGGTCTGTTCCCATTGGGCACAGGATCAAGACTGATTTGCATATGGCTGGGTCCAAACTGGAATGGCATGGTGAGCAAAAAGACGATGGATTTAGGCCCAGATCTCTGTACTGGGGTGAATGTATGACATTGTTCTGCATTCTGTCCATCAATAGTTCTTTTTTGCACGTGACGATAATCAGGCACCAACAGTGTGCCTCACAAGCCCCACTCAACGGGGCCTTTCCTCTCCTCGGCCTCCTCCACGGGAGGCTCTCTGCTCCAGGCGAAACAACGGGAAGAGGCAGGGGGAGAAACCTAGCAGGCTACGGATCTTCCTCCGGCTGTACCCAGAGCCCGTCCACAGACAGGCTCAGCAGCACGCGAAGCTCTAAGCGGCAACACGGGAGCCCTGCCCACCCTCAGGCACAGGCTTGCCTGACTTCCAGCACTGGCTCTGTTCCCTCTGGCTTTCCCCGCCCAAGGTCTGGCGCTCCTCGCCTGGCTTTTGGTTTTCACAGAGCGAAGCCTCCGCGACCTCTTGGCCCCAGCAAGGCAGCTCAACACGCTGCACGGCCACGTGCTCAATGCGCAGATTGCAACCTCCACAGCAGAGCAGCCTTCCACTCGGGCTGCTAGAAGAATCGGTGGAGGAATACAGCGCTCAGCCGTCCTCCCCCATGGAACACGAAACAGGGAGCTGGCAGCGCTCTTTTTACAGGCTTGAAAGCAGAAGTCCCCTTCTTGGGCTCCAAGGGCAATAAAGATAAAACACTCAGCCCGACGCTACGTCCAAAGTTCCCTAGGGTAGAGCTGAAAACAGGCAGGCCAGCATGTAGGAGCCCCAGAAGGCAGCAGCTGGGTCCCACAGCCGTTCCTCCTAATGCCCAGTAGTACTTCAGCTTCAAGCAGGTAACCACAAACATGGGGTCACAGCCCTAATATTTATACTGCCAATGTCTTTGTTCTCCCCCTGGCACATGACTCTGTACCTGATCTAAACCAGTTCTGGGGGGCACTTGAAAACATATTTACAGTGCACAACAATCTCCGTTATTAGTGTAGGCTCTAGCCCCAGACATACCACAGGGGGCAGAGCCAGCATTGTGTAAGGCAGGCACAGTCCTATTCAGGTCCAGGTGCTACTCCTCCCACTACTCCAAATGCAGATCGGCATATTCAGCCTAGCGCTGACTCGCCCTGCCCCTCTGGAGCTACTGCACCTCCCCGGCCCCTGTCACTTCAGAGCCAGACATGCAATACACAACAGGCAGGCACAAGGACACACAGCACACAGAAACGCCCACTTCTAAAAGCGTTACAACAAACAAATGATGGACGGAATGCTGACAATGCATACATTCTCCCCCAGTCAAGAGATCTGGGTTAAATCCATCGTTCTTTTGCCCACTACACCACCCCAGTTTAGACATGGATTTAGGCCCAGATCTCTGTACTGGGGTGAATGTATGACATTGTTCTGCATTCTGTCCATCACCACCCCCTTTTGTACCACTTCTAAAAGCGGCATTTCTAAAATAGTCAGAATAAATCTGCGAACACCATTACCAGCATTTATTACCACTATTCCAAATATACCAAACTTGATCATGCTACTCCTCTCTTGTGAGGAATTGCCACTGAAACACATATCAGGATACCCCCAATGCATTCCTATGAGAGGGCAGCCTCACAGTACTGAGACACCAAAATGGCTGTTTGTCACTACCAGCACATGACACAAAGCTAAGGCACATCTCCTACCTTTTATCTAAAGCGCACCCTGCCCATAGGGCTAGCTAGGGCCTATCTTAGTCATGCTGACTGATATGTAGTAAAAGGGGAGTCACAGAAGTGGCAACCACTTTATGTGGCACGTCACAGCGGCAGCAAACTGCGTGCGCAGGCCCTGCAATGGCAGAGGCCTGAAACAGGTTTGAAAGGCTACTTTGGTGGGTGGCGCAAGTAGCGCTGCAAGCCTACCAGTAGCATTTAATTTACTGGCCCCGGGTATCTGAGATACCACTTTAAAAGAGACTGATAGGTAAATTAAATACGCCAAACAGGTGTAGACCAATCTTACCACGTTTACCATGGAGAGCACATGCACTTTAGCACTGGACAGCAGTGATAAAGTGCCCAGAGTCCTAAAACCACCAACACCTGGTCAGAAAAAATACCAGGAGGAAGGCAAAAAGTTCAGGGATGACCATGGAGAAGGGGCCTAGTCCAACAATGACTAATAGCTTTCTCCGCTTCAATTAACATCATGCTGCTGACAGAATTAATGCATAAGGTGCTCCTGAACAAGATGTTTTTCTCCCCATTGTGCCACCTAGCATAAGTTCCACCAGCTACCTTCCATTCCCTTGTGATAAGTATAACTGAACTGTTGGTAACTCAAAAGGCCTAGCGCTTTCACAACAACACCATGGGTAACCCCATCAGTAAAAATGTCCTGCAAAGCTGCCAGCCCAGCCCACTTTTTTTTCTCCTGCCCATCAAGTGGCCATAAGCCAAGGCCCCTGTGCTTGTCTCTTTTTACAGAAATGGCACGCACTAACTGCCAAAAGGGAGGATTTACAGTTTTCCTTGTATGGTACATATGACTTGGCTCAATTGTCATACTTAAGGCAGATGTTGATTTTGAAAGGAAAGAAAATAAGACCCACGGAGTGGGAGTCATTTTGGATGTGGGATTTGACTTTGCAGGATTTGCAGACGACTAGTGAAGTGAAGTAAAAAGTGCATAAGGAGTTGTTGGAGTTGAGAAAAGGATTATTAAAAGAGGTGGCAGATAGAAAAACAAGAGAAAACTGGAGAGAACGACAACTAGATGTTACTGGGGGTTTCCCTTGCATTCCCGTGGCAAGTGGGACACAGCCAGAGGGTAGATGAGGACACAGTGCTGGAGGACATAATAATGGGTAGTATGAGGAGCCCACCACCGGCTCCCCTGCCAAACACAGGTTGCATGTCAACATACTCCACCTCAGGATCACAACCAACTAGGTGATCTGCAGCCGAGAAGGCTGAGAGTCGTGCTCTGACCTTTCCCTTGTAACAATAAGAGGGAAAGTGGCCGATGCGGCCACCAAGCTCAGTGAAAAGCCTAACAAGGTGCTAAAAATATGTGACGAGAAAGGCATAGCACCAGCTACGAATTATTAACCATGGGTGGAAACAATAGTTTGACGACAGATCAATGTACCATACGCTAAGGGTCTGCGCACCTTAATATGGGACAATTGTACCTACGCACACCACACAGCTCATGATATTGTAGCTATGGAACAGGAATGTAGCCTACAAGGCCGCAAAAATAGCCTGGTTCGCCAAAGCTCAAACACCGCCACACCGGCATCATCCCCGGTACCACAGAAGAAACATTTGTTAAGAAGCAATGGCTCAGAATGTCCAACACTTCCAGATGAATTGGTGGAGGGAAAAATACAAGTTAATACATTCACAACAGCATATACCAGATCATACCAGGAAGCAGTACTGTCATTGGCACGAGCAGCTATGATGAATAGGGGTCCTGAGGCGCACTGTGCTTATGCACAGCATGCCAATGCCCTAAATACAAAAGGAGCACAGGCACACCCTCCCCTGCCACAAAAATACAAGTGAGATATAAATAAGTTTAGCTTTACGGATTCTGAGCTACCATCTTTGGAGAATGCCATGGTTGAGGACACACTGAGCTACGCAGTAGACAAGCTGCATCAGTGGAAAGGGTTAGCTAGTTCTCTGGCAGTCAGAAAAGTAGTACACACATTGGCACCATCAGAAAACACCTACCAAGTCATTATAAAACCTACCCTAATAATGCCCATACGGGAAGTACCTCCACCGGGGAACAACCTTTACAACGCAACTTTTACAACGCACTACACTTACAACGCATTTTTTACAACGCACAATCCATTACAACGCATGACATTACAACGCATGACACTACAACGCATTTTTAAAAACTACATTTACAACGCATTCCATTACAACGCATACTACCATTACAACGCATACCATTACAATGCATCATATAGTAATTTTTACCCCTATACTATCCAACACTTACCCTACTGTTGCACCCCCTGGAGTTAGAATAGTAATTTTTACCCCTATACTATCCAACACTTACCCTACTGTTGCACCCCCTGGAGTTAGAATAGTAATTTTTACCCCTATACTATCCAACACTTGCCCTACTGTTGCACCCCCTGGAGTTAGAATAGTAATTTTTACCCCTATACTATCCAACACTTACTCTACTGTTGCACCCCCTGGAGTTAGAATAGTAATTTTTACCCCTATACTATCCAACACTTACCCTACTGTTGCACCCCCTGGAGTTAGAATAGTAATTTATACCCCTATACTAGCCAACACTTACCCTACTGTTGCACCCCCTGGAGTTAGATTAGTAATTTTTACCCCTATACTATCCAACACTTCCCCTACTGTTGCACCCCCTGGAGTTAGAATAGTAATTTTTACCCCTATACTATCCAACACTTACCCTACTGTTGCACCCCCTGGAGTTAGAATAGTAATTTTTACCCCTATACTATCCAACACTTTCCCTACTGTTGCACCCCCTGGAGTTAGAATAGTAATTTTTACCCCTACACTATCCAACATTTACCCTACTGTTGCACCCCCTGGAGTTAGAATAGTAATTTTTAACCCTATACTATCCAACACTTACCCTACTGTTGCACCCCGTGGAGTTAGAATAGTAATTTTTACCCCTATACTATCCAACACTTACCCTACTGTTGCACCCCCTGGAGTTAGAATAGTAATTTTTACCCCTATACTATCTAGTACTTACCTTAAATGCAATTTAATATTATGCGTTGTAATGGTATGCGTTGTAAAGGTAGTATGCGTTGTAATGGAAATGCGTTGTAAAGGTAGTTTTTAAAAATGCGTTGTAGTGTCCTGCGTTGTAATGTCATGCGTTGTAATGGATTGTGCGTTGTAAAAAATGCGTTGTAAGTGCATGCGTTGTAAAAGTGTGCGTTGTAACGACATACATCCACCTCCACCACCAGGGGCCAAGCCAAACACAGCAACATACATACATGTCCCGTGGTCATGTCATTTAGGAAGGACTTTCCCAAATTACGGAAAGAACCACAGAAATGGTATGCAGAATTTCATAGAATGGTAGTAATGGGAGGGTTGCTCTGGAGAGACATGGACATATTATTTAACGTCATAGTGCCAAAGGACTTATGGGAGGAATGTAAAAAGACAGGAATGGATGGATGAGAAGCTAGGGAGAGGGGTGGGAGGGATACCAGGAGGCGAAATAGAAGAGAAGTACCTGGTGGTAATAAAGTTTTTAAAAGAGTAGGTTCCAGAGGACAAGGTGGATTGGAACAACATAATACACACCAGGAAGGACAAGGATAAAAGTGTAAATTCATATTTCGACCGCCTTCTGCTGGTCTACTAACAGAACAGCGAGATGAGGAACCTCCTGGTGAGGCCATGCCGGCATTTGTCTCCACCTATGTCCACGGATTACGACAGCCAATTAGGGCACACCAAGAGACATCTTTTGTGTCCTAGTAACAAGAACCAAAAGCAAAAATACTAGTGGCAGGTAAATATTGGGCCAACTACCTGGTGCACCTCCAGACTTTGGAAACAGAAGGTTAAAAAGGAAAAGGTGCACCTCATGGAGGTGCAAGAGAAATTCTACAGTAGACAAAGACTGAGGTGGGGGCAGGGGAAGGACAAGGGGACGAGGTTGGACAAGGAATGATAGGGCAGCCTCACAGCCCCCACCAGGGACAACATGTTTCCACTGTAATGAGCCAGGGAATTGGAATGCTGATTGCCTATTGCTAAACAACAGGTCACAGGCCCAGAGATCAGCACAGCAAAGTCCCCAAAGACAGCACACTTATCAGCGGAATGCTCCACCACCATACATTAACAACACATTTGACACACACATTAATGGACAACAGGACCCCATCACGGCGCAACCTAGGTATGGCCCGACACACGACCCTCCACTTCCACCTACCCCTAGAGGAAATAGGTAGCAAAGGATACCTGAGGACGATGCAACAAGTGGGTACCCGCCATACCACCCGCAACCAGCAGAAACATTTTAGGGATGCCTGAGAGTAGAGGACTGCCTATTAGCTCCAGTGATAACAGTGGACCAGGTCATAGACCCAGCTCCTCGCCCATGATGCTCTGCTGACCCAGCCTCCCTGCTGCTGTTGCCTCCACCCCTGCACCTGTCAGAGGTTCAAGTCCC
This sequence comes from Triturus cristatus, assembly GCF_964204655.1. Lineage (NCBI taxonomy): Eukaryota > Metazoa > Chordata > Amphibia > Caudata > Salamandridae > Triturus > Triturus cristatus. The sequence goes on from NC_140592.1 coordinate 1,030,716,438, forward strand.
CCTGCTCCGCAAACTCTAGACCATACAGAACACCGCAGCCAGACTCGTCCTTGGCATCCCTCGACACAAACACCTCACCCAACACATGCGGAACCTCCAGTGGCTCACCGTTGAGAAGAGAGTAACCTTTAAGATACTCACCCACGCCTACAAGTGCCTCCACAACACTGAACCCCAATACCTCAACAAGAGAATCACATTTCACGCACCCAAGAGAAACCTCCGATCCGCCAACCTCCCCCTCGCCGAAACCCCCCGCATCTGCAGAGCCAGAACAGGTGGAAGACCCTTCTCCTACATCGCGGCCAAGACCTGGAACGAGTTCCAGATCGACATCAGACGCGCCCCCTCCCTGAACATCTTCAGGAAGACACTCAAGACCTGGCTCTTTGACTGAGCGGAGCTACTTCATAACCCCCAACCCCAGCACCTTGAGACCCTCACAGGTGAGTAGCGCGCTTACAATTCCCTGATTAATTGACTGATATGTGAAAGGGACACACACAAGTATAAGTACATCTTGGTCATCGTGTGTATGTCCAGTAAGTGGACTGAGGCATGCCCATCAAAGAACTCTGATGCACAAACTGTTACCAGATGTCTTTTGAAAGAACTGTTTCCACGTTTTGGGGTACCAGCACTTCTGAGCTCCGACAATGGACCTGCGCTCTTTTTCACATGTGATCAGGGTAATATGCAGAGGGCTTGAGGTTACACAGAAGTTGCAGTGTGCGTAACCCACCTCCCCAGCAGCAGGAGCAGTGGAGAGGAGGAATGGAGTGCTTAAAAACAAAATAGGGATAATTTGTGCGTCCACTGAACTATCCTGGGTAGATGCACTACCACTAACCCTGTTGGCAATGAAAAGCACTCCTGAGAAAGTGACAAAACTGAGCCCACATGAGATTCTGTTAACATTCCAGGCCACATGTCTATTGCTCCACTGTCAATATCAGATGATTTGCTGTTATACTACTGTAAGAAACTAGACATTGCGTTATCTTCATCGTCCGGTTCTGCAGGCTCTTCAGGAAGCAGACACACCACCAGCCCAAAGGCTCCAGCCGGGAGACTATGTCTGGGTCAAAGCCTACACCAGACAACACAGCCTCCAACCAAGGTGGAAAGGCCCCTACCAGGTGCTCCTGACAACTGTCACCGCCGTCAAATGCGAGGGGCTGACCTCCTGGACCAACAGCTCCCAAACCAAGAAATCATCAGGACCGGAACACGAACATCAAGCACCACGAGCACCACCAGCAGCTCAAGCAGCATCCTGCAGACACAACCTCCGCTCTACCAAAGCAGCAAGTAGGAGCTAAAGAGGGTTGCTTGTGCTGCACACCACCAAAGGATCGAGTATACAAGTGGGCCCTGTTTCTTTAAACAAAGTACCCGGTAGGCATTAAGTGCTGGTCAACCTCTGATGCTGCACAACGGGGGTGCCACTGAAAAAAGATTAACTTATCATCGTATTTTGGCACCAAAGTTGCTGGCGCCCACCTCACTAGGAGTGTGGGACCCACTAGGTAGATGCACAGATTGATCTTCATCACCTAAGGATATTCTCCTTTCCTTATCACAGGTCAACAGAACACAAGGATGATGCCAAAAGGAAAGAAAGAAAGTGGCCATGGGTGTTGGCAGTGATCTGCACCCCTGTTCTAGGGGTCATAATAACTACAGTACTGATAATATTCTCTGTCCAGATTTCCATACCATTCCTTACTGGACCAGGGACTGATGTAAACAATATTGAGATAATGTACGATGCGCCTCAACTTAACTCGACAGAGGTTGATGGAATGGGGGTAGTTGGGGATGGAGGAGGAGAGGAGAAAAAAATATTTGGGAATAGTACAAAGGTAACAAATATGTAGAAATGTTGAAAATGTATGTACGTATAATGAACATATAAGGATGTTATGTCTGTGCACATCTGCCAACAGGTACAGGGGACAAAATGAGCTACAATGCCATACATCATTTAAAATATGTAGGCTACCCCCAAGTAAGGGACATGCTCATCAGACAAGACCACATGTCAATAACAGTAGGACGCACCAGGAAAGATAACAGGGCTTCTGCGGGCCGACCAACTGCAGCCCGTAGGCAAGGAAACAACCCTGCATGAACACGCATGCCAATTAGAAAAGAGCAGATACTTCTAGCAGCGTTTGACAAAAGCCCAAGAAAGGAGGAGGGGGAGTTGGAGGATAGGCAGGATGGGACCCTTGAGGAAAGCAGAAAGGTGAGGAACCAAAAATACCAAGGTTCAGAGTAGAACCGATCACTGCTCCTTCCTGCATACAAAATGCTAAAGATGGGCAGCAGGAAGCCCCAGATACCCTAGACATTATAAACGTCCCATATACAATACAGTAACTTGTGGAGGCAAGGGAAGAAATGTATGTTTGGGTGTACCATCAAGGAACTGGCAGGGGGTGAGGCAGGATGGAAGGAATGTGAGAGATAAAACAACATAGCGCTAGGGATAGGAACAGAGATTGACAGATTAGCTGTTTTCGTGGGTGAGAGTAAGTGCTCACACCATATAAGAATGTCACGAGCGAGAAAGGGCCCCTGCGTGCAACACCACATTTAGAGGGACACAAGGGATTGTTTTTCATATGCGGTCAGTAGGCATATTTCCATTTGCCCCCAGGATGGTACAGCAGTTGCTACCTTAACTCCATCCTGCAGTGGATGGCCCATTTCACTGACCTATTACAAGCACAACACCAAGGTCACCACCTAGTAAGGAGCAAAAAGACGGCAGACTGGGAAGATAATCTGATGACAGGGCTTTGGAGTAATGATGCCCGGTATGGAGGGGTATACACAACCTATAGGATACATCAGTTGGCCAGGATGATTGAAGATTTAGAAAGTTCAACAGCAGCAGCTTTGGGTAACATTACAGAGGAACTTACTACCATGATGGCGGTAGTTATTCAAAACCGGATTGCTTTAGACCTCATTCTTGCCAAGGAAAGAGGGGTGTGCCATGTCATCCATCAGACTTGCTGTTCCTACATTGCGGATACCAGCGGCAACATAAACAGGTCGATCAATAAGATAAAAGAAGTGAACGAAGAAGCACATGGCATACACATATGGAGCATATGGGAACAAGCGCTAACATGGTTCAAGGGCTGGGTGTCATGGATACTGGAAGCAATAATAATAGGAATAGCATTAGTGGTTTTACTATGTATAATGAACCAGGTATGCCCTGCATACCTGTCTACACTAATAAGTAGTTGTGGACATTGCATGGCAAGGAGCACTACATTAAATACAGGCCTCACTAGGAATGACATTGGAGAAGAGGGTACGGAAATTATGATAAAGAATGAGAAAATGTAGAGGTTAGTGATTTGGTAGCTAAAGGTGGGCATGTGGAAGCCATCTTTTAGAGCTCCCTAATGCCAACAGCCTGACTAGCTCTGTGATACTCAATAAGTACCGATGGCCTGTAGAACGTTTGCAGTAAAGAAATGACCCTGAGGAAATTGATCTACTTTACTGTAAGTAAGCTGGCATCGCAATGCAAGGCTTGCTCAAGGACACTATCCACACAGCACATAATGCTAGCTTAGCAATAGGCATTTGGCCACACCATATTTAGAAGTGGCAAAGCTAATGTGTCCCTGATTGAACAACTATTACAAATGTTACAGACAGCAGTTACTGTTTCTAGTGTATGCATTAGCTTGGAAAGTTCCAACAGTCACAATCAAAGGACACGTGGGTAGCAAGAACCCCACCATTTTACACCATGCAGGTGTCATGCAGTGTTGGCCTAACCTGCAGAGTCTGGTGATGGACATGTGACATCTTGGTCCATTATTTCTAAGAAACTTATTCTTGTGTTTTATTGGACATGGACTGCAAAGCCTTTTGTGGTTTTACACAATAAAAGATTGTGCCAGACTTCTCTTTTTCGGACAATTGGCTGATGGCTGACTGTCCCCATGCTGCACATATTATAATACATTTTTCCCTTTCATCATATATGCTTCCGGAGTTTGTATTCATTTTATGTAGGATTCCACAACATTGGCAAGTCAAACAGATTTAGCTTCCGTCGCTCAATCTCCATACATGGAGGCGTAAGTGTAAGACTTCGATGCAGAATCCTGCTTGTTGCTAAGACAAAATGTCCTACAAAGTGGAAATTTGATCAGAGAACAAATGCTCGGGAGCATCGGGTACCACAGTCTCTTGTCCCAGCCCAGAGCAATGAGAATTACTTGGGCCCCGTCTCTCTTGATCTTCCTCATAACCAAAGGCAGGAGAGATGGTCATGGAAATGGATACTGGAATTTGTCTTTCCATTCCTGCCATAATGCAACTCCTAACAAGCACCTTGGAGTAGGCTCCAAGGTGCAGAGTTTTTGACACTGATGGTGGCAGATCTAGTTCAACTGACAGGGAGGGTCCCATTATCTTGGTGTCTCCTGTAAGAACAATCTATTTACATTTGGTAACGTTGCAGTAGTCTCTCTATTCCTTTGGTTGTACCTTTGTGATGTAATGCCATATGTCACTGCCATGGTGATGGAATGTGTATGTTTGAAGACTCGGAGACAGTTACTGTGTTCTATGGAAGCTGTGAAGATGAACAGACATTAAACCTAGTGTTTCCACACTTACCTGCCTCAGTGTGATCACTACAAAATTGGCGACGAGTTGGTCTGTTCCTCTCTCCACCCACGTATGCGGCCGCTCTCCTTGTTGTTTTCTACCTTCTACGTTTCGCAGCTGTTCTCTTTGGGATCTTCATTTTCAAGTTTGGCACCCTGGGTCAAATTTCTGGATTCAACTCTTCTTTGCCACTTTTGACCTCCTAGCGGTGTTGGTGTTGCACTGCTGCCCTGTGTACCATATGAAGGCTCATCTGGATATTGGTCGACTGGTTTATTCAGCGTGTCACTGTCTTTAAGTTGTTTCCAGAGCACTTGCATTGCGTCTCGCCCTCGCAGTGGTGTTCAGAACAGTGAGTTTTCAATATTAACTTTATCCTTTGCGAGTTGGCTGTGCGTATACTCTGATAGCAAGCTTTTGGTGGCTGTGTCTTCCTATGAGTGCCCTGCTGCGCTGTTGTCTGGGCACTGTGAGCTCAGTTCTGCCATCCTGCTGATCAGCTTATGATGACGTACTAGTCTGCTTCAACGGTGTTGGTGATTGCCTGGAATCTTCTCGTCTTTCCAATCTCCAGTGTGTGTGTTGGATGCGTGTCATTCTTGTCTTCCGGAAATACTGTAAGACGTACAGCCGTTCAGCAGAGTGCGTGCCAAGGTGCGTCATTCCTGAAGTTCAGTCAACGCAGGTTACGTTCTTCAGCTAAGCGCTCTAGTGGTGACAGCTCGTTCTGCTGTGATATCTGCCCAAGCGTTGCCATAGCTACTTGTCACACGGAAAGTACAGCCTCAATCAACGTACTCAAGAGGTTTCGGTGATTACTTTTTCTTATTTGTGACAGAGATTATTCTATTGTTTACAGCGCAGCGGATTAACAATATTAAAGTGAAGGGAAGATTTCCACAACGAATTGCACCATTGTTGTTGTTCCTGTACAAAGAAGTAAATCTTCGTAAATTCATTCCAGAGCACATCGGATTCAACATTCCAGAGCACATCGGATTCTGTGTTTCTTCAAGTCTGCAAGTCATGACTGTTATGCAAAGTGTTGTTTATTAATGTTCGTTTTTTGGCTTTACCACAGGGGTGTGTTCTTGTATCACGTAAAAATAGTTTTTCTTTTTTTATAATTTCTGTGGAGGAGTGCGGAAAGGTATTTACTCTGGAAAAGTGTGCTTATTCCAAAATTTCAGTGGTTGCTGTTTCTACACGTTTGTGTGCATTTAAAAAAAGAAATTCTCTTACAGGCACCTGTTTCTAGTCTGAAGGGAATTGTTTATTATTCTCCACATTACTGATACTCATTTAAATCGTTTTTTGGGGTGAAAATGCAAAATGTTCAACCTCTGCCTCCCTTTTTACAGCTTCCAGGTGATCCACCAGTCAGGTGGAAGGTGTGGTATAGGGCATTTATTAAATATTTAGGTGCTATGGGGGGGACAATGTTTAGTGCTGAATGCAAAATATTTATTTTAGAACACAATTTAGGTTTTGAGGGTCAAGCTGTTTTGGAAGCATTTGCCACCCCTTGATCTAGTGGAAGGAGAAGATGAGTTAAATGAATTTGATCAAGCTGTAAAAATGTTGGAGAAACAGTTGGATGTTGAAGGCAGTTTGGTCGTAGCTAGACATACTTTTTCACAAGAGAGCAAGACACTGATGAGAGTACTGTATCTTACGTTGCTGCTTTGCGTATTTTAGCTTCTGAATGTGAATTTGAACATTTTACTTCACATTTCATTTGAGATCAGATTGTTGTTCACTGTAGAGGCAAAACAGTTTAAAAAAAACTTCTGACTCTAAAAAATCGTCTTTGCAAGAAACTATTACAATTGTAAAAAGTCTTGAGCTTTCGCAGAAGGCTTAAAGAGAGCTTAAACCTGAAAAAAATGTTGTTGGTGTGGTCAATGAACGTGAGGATCAGGGGGCTAAGTGGCAATGGGAGAAAGAGAAGTCTTTTGTTGAATCTAAGAGGGCCAGTCATCCAGTCAGATATGATAAGAAAATTCCTTCAAATAAGAATGCATGTAACAAGTTTGGTTTTCCTACCCATTTTACAAATTCTCGTGTTTGTCCAGCTAAGAATGCCTCATGCCGGAAGTGTGGCAAACAAGGACATTTTGCTAAGATGTGTGGTGTACGAGGGAATGTCAATATTGTTTATTCTGAGGAAGATAAGGGTGACTGTGAATTAAGTTGTGCGTTCCTTGACCGATGTCATTGTGGTAGTCTAAGATGGCTCGGAAGAGTGTGTCGATCCTATTGTGGATCCTATTGTTGTTGGCAAGTGTGATCAAATTTTGGTTGATTCTGGAGCACATATGACGATGGTCACTGAAGAATTGTTAGAGTAAATGGGCGAACAACCTGCCCCAACCACCTGATAGGAGTCCTGTTTCATATGAAGGCAGGAAGATTGAGTTGAGAGGGTTTTTTTAGACTACCCTTATTTTCCAGGACAGATCTATTCAGGGAAAGATTTATGTTGCAAGAAAAGGTCTCAACATTTTGGGATGGTACCACCAAGGTCTATTTGGAATTACCCTTAGGCCTGGGACCTCTGTTCAAGTGTCGGTGGTGGGTGATTCTGAACAAAGTGAAGGCTTATCAACTTGGTCTCAAAAGTTTGAGAATGTGTTTTCTGATAAGTTGGGTTGCATCAAAGGGTTCAAACTTTTAATCAAAGTAAAAGAGTGTGCTGTACCTATTAAGCACAAGCTCAGGGAAGATTTGTCTGCAGAGCTGATAAGGCTGTGTGAATGTGGTGTTATTGAACCAATTGAGTCGTCTCTTTGGTTGTCTCCATTGGTGGTTGCACGCAAGAAGGATGGAAAATTGAGTTTGCATTGACTTGCGCAGTTTGAACAAAGAAATTTGGATTGAATCACACCCTCTTCCTCATATTGCTGATATTCTTTCTAAGTTTTCTGGTGCAAAGTTTTTTTCAAAAATTGATCTTGCATCTGCCTACCACCAGGTGGAGTTGGATCCCTCATGCAAACATCTTACTGCTTTTGTATCCCCTGTGGGTACTTTTCAGTTTAAGAGGATGCCATTTGGGTTGGCGTCGGCAGCCTCTGTTTTTCAACATATTATGGAAAAATATTATGGAAGGTGTACAGGATACAGTTGTGTTTCAAGACGACATTTTGGTTGCTGGTAAGTGTAAAATGACACACAACAAGAATCTAAGTGAAGTTTTAAACAGATTGCAAGGAAAAGGGATTGTGGCAAACAAACTTAAGTGTATTTTCGGTGTTGAATCCATTGAATATTTGGGTCATCGCATTTCTGGTGATGGTGTTGAACCTAGGGATGGACTCATTGAGGCCATTGTCAATGCTCCATGTCCTTCCACCAAGGAACAAGTTTCTTCGTTTTTGTGTGTGTGTGAATTCTACACCAAATTTATTTCTAACTTTTCAGCAAAAACTGCGCATTTAAGGAGTTTACTTAAAAGGAAGGTCACCTTTGCTTGGGATCAACAGTGCCAAGATGAGTTTGTGCGCATAAAACAAGAACTGGGTTCCTGTGGGATTCTTACCCCTTTTGATCCTCATTCACAGTGTGTTGTGTCTGTTGATGCAAGTTTGGATTGGTTGGGTGGTATGATCACTCAGTTTAGGCGTGGGAAGGAATACACTGTTGGTTTTGCCACTCGCACTTTACGACAGTATGAAAAATTATTCTGTTACCGAGAGGGAATTGTTGGCGCGTTGTTGGACTGTGGAGAGGTTTAAGTGCTTTTTGTGGGGAAAGACTTTTAAATTGCTCACTTACCACAACCCTCTCATTCCCATTCTCAATGGAAATATTGTCAAGGATCACATTCCTAGAATTGTGAGGTTAAGTTAGAAGCTGTTACAGTACAATTGTGAGGTGGCACACATTCCTGGTGGAAGGCACACAAGAGCAGATTTCCTTTCAAGATCGCCTTCGCCTCTGGAGAAACATGACCTTTCTGTTCAAGATGAGGACGAAGAATGTTTGATTGCGGAGGTTGATGCGTGTTCTGTGGGTTGTTTTACGGAACAAGAGTGGTTTGGTGCAATGGAGTCTGACTCTATTCTTAGAAAGGTGAAGAGTCTTATTGTCTCAGGTTGGCCTAAGGAAAAACACCTGGACGGGGATTTGCAACCTTTCTGTAAGATTGATGATGAGCTTACGTTGGAGGGTGGTTAGATGGTTATGCGTGGATATAAATTTGTTCTTCTTTTGGCCTTGAGATCTCGCATCATTGATTATGGGCATGAAGGTCATCTTGGACAAACCAACACCAAGAGGAGGATTCGCAGTGTCTACTGGTGGCCTTCTATGGCTCGTCAAAATAATGATGTTGTTAGGGGGTGTGTTACTTGTTGTACTAGTGATAAAGTCATTAAGATTGTTAAACCTCCTGTTCAAAATGTAGATCTGCCTGAGGGACCTTGGATGAAATTAGCAGTTGACTTTGTGGGTCTGTTTAATATTCTTCCTAACAAATACAAATTTGCATTGGTTGTAGCTGATTATTTCAGCAAATGGTGGGAGGTTCATTTCATGACTGATCCCAATACTCAAGAAGTCATAAAAATATTTCAGGGTCTCTTTGCAAGGGAAGGCTTTCCCAAAGAGATTGTTTCAGACGTTTACGTCTAAAGAAATGTCAGATTTTTTATCTCAATTGGGTGTTCTGCATCACTGTGTGGATCTTTATCAGCACAGACTAATGGTTTCTTTGAGCGCACTAACCGTATTTTAGTTGAGTGTGTTCAGTGGGCAGTTTTTCCAAGATTGAGATGAAGGAAGCTGTTCAAAGCATGTTGTGGGTGCATCATACCACTCCCAGTCCTTTGACGGGTTCAACTCCTTTTGAGCTCCTTCGGGGAAGGGTTGCTACTTTTCATATGTGCCCTGCTTGGATGAAGAGATGGGGTTTACGATCTAAGAGAGATTTTCCTCATTCTGGGGTGGAACCTATTAACAAGACGCTTGTCTCTGATGTGGATGGGTTTGTTTCTGGTGTCAAAGTAGGAGATTGGGTTAGAATTAAGTCATCCCACAATGCTGCTAAAGGTCTCTCCAAATATGGTCCTCCTGTTAGAGTGGATGCTACCTCACGTTTTGCTGTGCGGGTTAACAGGAGGAGTTGGTGGAATCTTTCTAGGATCTACAAAGTTTCCAGAAGAGTAGTGTTGCAATTGGGGCTTGAGTCTGGTGATTCTGCTGATGTTCTCCAACAATCGCATGGAAGGAGTTCTCAGCAGTCTCCGAAAAGTAGTGATCCTTTGCCTGCTCAGCCTTGCAGTTTGGCTCTTGAGTACGTTCCTCCACGCAGGAGTGGTAGGAGAGTTATTGTACCCAAACGTCTAGATCTGTGATCACTTTGTTTTGTATATGCCATTTTTATGCAATGTTTGTTTAGTAGTTTTGGCTATTATTATCTGATGCTTTCATTTATTGTGCTTTGTTCTTTTCCTTGTTCTGTTTTTAGCAGCATAACATTTTCTTTCCCGTTTTAGGTTTTTACTTCTAGTTTTATTCACTTTTTTCACTAGTTTTTATTTTGTGGAGAGAAAGGAGATGTTGTAGTAGTCTCTCTATTCCTTTGGTTGTATCTTTGTGATGTAATGCCATATGTCACTGCCCTGGTGATGAAATGTGTGTTTGAACACTGGGGGACAGTTACTGTGTTCCCTGGAAGCTTTGGAGATGAACAGACATTAAACCTAGTGTTTCCTTAGGGGCGTGGCCAGGAGCGTCAAGATGGCGGTCGCACTTTAGGAGTGCTCTCGACCCCTCCGTTATCTGCGCCTAATCTGCCAGCATCTGGGTATCCTTAAACCCTTACCTGGTTGCCTGACTGCCCCGGGCTCTGGAGCCCTATTTGGCGGCGACATTAAAGGCTTTTGGGAGCCACAATCAGTCTTTGCAACAGGAGCCCGGCCTCGCGGCAAAACTAAGATGGCGGCCCTGCGGCGGTGAGCTCCTGATCTGTCTGAGCCATAGGCCCCAGAGCTGCCTGCTGTGTGATGCGAGCGGTGGGTCTCTGAGGGGCTGCTGACACCATCCTGGTTGGACCTGTGGTGTCAAATCCCCTTCCCTCCAGTGCCGGTGTGTGCCTGTCTGACTTGGGGAGCTAAAGGCAGCCTGGGAAGGCCCTGCGTGCCACGCATCCGAGGCGGCTCCTGCGGCGTTGGTGATCTGGGCCGCGCGACCGGCCATCGGTTGGGCGGCAGCGCGGAGCGGTGCTTTTGTCCCGGCCCCCGCTAGTGCTCTACTTGAGCGGGGCTTGCCTTGGCCCCTGGCTGGGTGCCAGTCTTGAGCCCTAATCTGAAGGTGGCGGCTCTGGGGACTGGACTTGTGCACCGGCTGGAGGCGGCGAATCTGTGGTGCCCTCGGCTGTCGGTTGGACAGCGGCGGGAGGAGTGTGAGGCCCTTTCCCACCCCGTGACATCTCATCGCGCATCAGTAACGGACTCTGCGGCACTGGCATCTTGAGGCGCGCGACCGGCCGTCGGTCGGACGGCAGCGCGGAGGGTTGCCTCTGCCCGGGGCACCTATGGTGCCCTGATTTCGAGGAGCTCGCTTTGGCCCTGGCTGGGTGCTGTACCCGGGTCCTGGGTCTGGTCTCCCGGCTCGGGGAGTCAGGCCGTGCACCAACTGGGTGCTGTTGAATCTGCAGTGCCTTTGGATATCGACTGGACTGCGGCGACGGGGGTGAGAGGCCCCCTTTTTCCCCCCCCGTGGCATCCCGCAGGGATCAGGTTGGACGTAGGCCCCTCTCCCGGCAACGTGGCCCTTCGGAGGTCTGCCGTACTACTGCGCACAACGGGTATGGAGGTGAGGAGCGGGAACGGCCACTAACTCTGATCTGATGCCGTGGTTGGCCTGCCCTGGGTGGTGGAGGCTCGGCTGTCAATTTAGGCGGCGGGAGGCCCGTCTCCTTCCAGGCCGGGGGCCCCCCTGCCCTCATCACGACCCAGAGCTCTGGAGGTGCGGGGTTCCTTGTGTCCTTCGGCTGGAGACGGTGGGCCGGGACCCCTTGATACTGTGAGTCGCAACTTCGTACCACATGCTCTCCTCCCTGGTGCACGGGTGACGTGCGGAGGGTACCTCGGCCGCTAGTTCAAGCGGTGGTGACGTCCTAGGTGGCTGCTTCCTCTCTTGTGGGCCGCTGTGGATCTGGTGACCAGAGGAGGCCGGAGCACTTTTGGGGAATTCTCGGCCACCATATCGGGTGGCGTCAGTGAGGAGCCTTGTTGGCCCTTCTGTCCCCCGCCCTCCGGCTAGCCCTCTCAACGAACGTCCTGGGATTGTGCCCCGTACCCTCACCTGAGCCATTCTTTGAGACCTGGTCTGGACGTTGACCCCGCTCTGCCATTGGGACCCCTCACACCCGAGCTCTCGAGTGGGGTTTGCGGATGACCCTGCTGGTTGGGAGTAGTGGCTGTTGAGCGGCCAGTGGAGGGATGTGGAGTGGCCCAGCCCTCCTCCCCCCATGTCTGGACCGCCTACCTTGCTGGACGGCGGCCAGGGGTAGAGACAAGCCAACAAAAACCCCCATCACCCAGACTAAAATAGACGAGTTCACTACCACAGACTCCGGGGCGACTGGGGAGCCCACGGACAAAGATGCCCCACCCACTGTGGACCTATCCACCATCCTTCAGGCTATCCATGCCTCACAATCCTCGGTAGAGGGCAAGATTACCGAAGTACGGGTCGACGTGACCCTTATCCAGCAAGACCTTCGAAATGCCACGGCCCGGATTAAAGAAACCGAATCTCGTATATCCACCGTGGAGGATGAGGTCCAGCAGCTCAAAGGTCAAGTCGCACGTCTCCAGTCTCACACCCAGGAACTTCACCGACGGGCTTAGGATGCTGAAAACAGATCCAGTCGCAACAACTTTCGCTTGGTGGGATTTCCAGAGGGTGCAGAACAGGGTCGGACGGCGGACTTCGTGGAGCGCTGGTTGCGTTCATGGATGCCCGAGGGCTCCCTCTCCCCTTGGTTTGCGATCGAACGGGCGCACCACTCACTTGCACCTAAGCCGCCGCCGGGTGCACCTCACAGACCGAGGATAATCCGTTTCCTCAATTTTAAAGACTGCGACTCTGTTCTGGCCGAAGTACGTAAGCAGTAACACCTCAAATATGAAAATCAAACAATAATGATCTTCCCTGACCATACTCGTGAGGTCCAGAGTCAGCACCGCTCGTTTGGGGAAGTCAAGAAGAAGCTGCGAGCTCTCAACATACAATACAGGCTCCTCTTCCCGGATCGCCTGCGAGTTGTGTTTTCGAACAGAAAGAACCCTCTTCATTGACACCACTGAGGAGGCATGGACATGGGCAACGGAGGAGTGCCCCCTGCAGACCGGCGCTTCTGGAGGTGCCCACCGGGAGGTCCGTGTCCACCGGGAGGTCCCTGCCCCCCGGTCACAATGCAACCATTCGTGCAGGCAACTAGGTCAGAGGCAGGCCCGTTCAGACTCACCATTGGGCCCCTCTTGTCAGTCAACACCTGGGGCACTCCCGGGGGCCCCCTAATCGTGCGACGATCTGGTTCCTCCGGCCGCTCGGACACTGGGGGTGCCTCACCTCGGCCATCACTGTTGGACCTGCCTGACACGGATCTCTCTTGCAGCCCGATACTTCTCACAGGTCCTGCTTGAGCCCACCTTTACCTTCTGGTTGCATCACTACTTCAATTTCCCGATGGACACAGCTATGCATATCCTATTATGAGGAGGGGTCCTCCACGATTCCCCATTCTCAAGCGTTCTAGTTTGGTTCTCTCTTAGTTCTCCACTGTTAGGGCGACAGATGCTTCCGTTCCTGAAGTATAGGGTGGGGGATGGGGTTGGGTTGGGGTGGGGACTGTCGTCCCAAATTGCATTGGTTGTTTCCTTTGTTTATTGTACCAGCACTTCTCTTCAGCTGCGAAGCGAGCGCGCAGAGCCCGACACTGTAGACCTACTCCCGCTATCCCGCACGAATACACCACATCGCCCGCACCCACTGCCCAAGCCGGGTGTCCAACCCTCCACTCAGCCTCCCCACGTCTGACAACTATACCGTGATGGCGTTGCTCCACATCATGTCCTGGAATGTTAATGGCCTTTTAGATAAGGTCAAACACATGGCGGTCCTGCAATATGCCCAGCGTCACACTGTGGACATACTGATGCCCCAAGAGACCCACCTGGTAGGCAATCACTGCCCCTTCCTGGCGCAATATGGTTATGGTGGAATCTGGTACTTTAGCTTTACCCGAGGATCACAACAGGTGGCTGTCCTGATGCGCCGTGCTCTCCCATTTGTGGCGCGTAAAGTAACCCATGACCCTGAGGGCTGCTTTGTCATCTTGGAAGGGAACATTGGGGACCGGCCTCTGAACCTAATCAGTGCATACTCACCCCCTCCCTGCTGTCCCGCACACTTCAGCGTCTCACCACACTAGTAGCTCCCTTTCCCCCGGGTACGATTGTCAATGGAGGAGACTTCAACGCAGTTATGGACCCCAACCTTGACACTGCTTCCGCTCCTTCCGTCTCCCGAGCTGCTCAGTCTAACCTCCTGTCGAATTGGGCCGCTACTTTGGGCCTCGGAGATGCCTGGAGACTCTGGCACCCGACAACTAGAATGTACATCCACACTTCGGCTTCCCATCACATACATGCCTGGCTGGACTATGTCTTCCACCATCCTTCCATGGGGATTATCAGATCACTCCCCAGTGGTGATGCAGATGGGCAACCTCCCGGCGTCTTCGAGCCCGATCTGGCGACTAAATGCCTGGTTCCTCCACGACAAAGAATTCAGGAAACAGATAGGGGACGAGCTTCGTCATTACTTCTCCACTAATCAGGGATCGGTTTTCTCTCCTGGCACCCTATTGGGAGGCCTGTAAGGCCACCATTCGGGGCTTTTTCAAAGGCCACCTCAAACTCCAGCGGGCAAAACAGGACTCCCGGCTCACACTTCTGGAGGCCCAGGCTCTCCTGCTTGAAACTCAACCTTCTGTGGATAGAACTGAGGCCCAGGATAGGAGACTGGGGTTTCTGAGGGACGAGCTTAAGCAGACCTCCCTGGAGGCTGCTAAGCTGCTGTGGAGATTCTCTGTAGCGCGAGTCTGGGGGGGACAAAAATGGAAAGCTCTTGCATTGTTTGGCCACCTATCCTATGGCCAACCGCATCATCCCTGAGGTGAGGGACTCAGATGAGGCGATCAAGCAGGCCCCCGTGGCGGTGGCCCAATGCTTCGCCACATATTACGCTACCCTCTACTCTGTACAGCCCCCAATCTCTCGCTCCCGGAACTCCTCCAGCGTGAACAACTCCCCTTCTACGGCTCAGTGAATCCGAGGCGGAAGAGCTAGACCTTCCGATCGCTCCAGAAGAGATCAACAACACCATTTCACGCATGGCCGCAGGGAGGACACCGGGGCCGGACAGGCTCCTGCAGAAGTTCTATGCATCCTATCAAGATACGCTGGTTCCCCACCTTCTAGAGGTTTATCAGGAAGTGGCTGACCGTGGCTCTTTCCATCCCGAGACGGACCTGGCCGCCATCGTGGTGATCCCGAAGTCTCAGCCTCCTACGAAGCATTGCTCTGACTAACGCCCCATCTCGCTCATTAATTCAGAGCTCAGAATATTTGCCTTGGTCCTGGCTAACTGCATACGTCCATATCTGGATAAGCTGGTCCACCCAGACCAGTGCGGATTCATGCCCTCCCGGGGAACCAGACACTGCCTTAGACGTCTCCACCTCGCTCTTGCGAATCAGCAACAGTTGACTCCCTATCTATCTCTTCTTCTGGTGGACTTCGAGAAAGCATTTGATTCAGTAGACTGACGATACCTAGAGGCAGTGTTGACGGAAAAGGGCTTTGGAACCCCCTTCCGCAACCTGGTCAGGACGCTATACTGTACACCACGGGCCCAGGTTCTGGTCAATGGAGCTCTTTCACGCCCCTTCCCCATCAGAAGAGGCACGAGGCAGGGATGCCCCCTTTCACCCCTCCTTTTCACGTTAGCGATGGAGCTCTTTGCATATCTAGTTCGCAATGATCCGATGCTCACGGGATGGAGATGGCCCAGCTTGGAAGAGGACAAGATTGCCCTTTACACCGACGATGTTCTGATATTTTTTATCAGATCCAGCTCGATCGGGACCTCGGTGCCTCCGGGCCCTGCATCTCTGGTCTCCGACTGAGTGTTTTGATTGGCAGTCGTCGATACCCCTTAAGCGACTGTCATTCAAATACCTGGGGATCTGGGTGTCCCTTCTTCCCGACCTTGCCTGGTCCCTCTATGTAACCCCATTAGTGAAACGGGTTCGTGCTGACCGCCTTAAATGGCAAACGCTGCCATTGAATCCCATGGGCAGAATAGCTCTCTTTAAAATGATGATTCTGCCGAGATTTCTTTATATGCTTCAGAACAGGCCCCTCTCCTTCTCACGGTCGTGGTTTTGGGAGATGGACAGCTTAGTCACCAAGTTCTTATGGGGAGGTAGAAGGCCGAGGCTAGCCCTCACCCAGTGCCGGATCCCACCCTTTGATGGCAGCTTGGGAATGACAAATGTATATCTCTATTATTTAGCGACCCGGCTGCTTACCGTACATGATTGGTTCAATGGCGGCTGGTCGGACCCGGCATACCGCTTGGAACTGCACAACTTGGGTTTGTCTACCATTCAGGGGATGCTTACGGGAACACCATCCCCAAAACCTTGCCTGAGCTCACGCGTGGGGTGCTTCTGGCTTGGCGGGCCTCTCTGCGTCACACCCACTGGTCGGATAAACTAACCCGATGCACCCCACTGTGGTGCGGAACATGGCTCCGGGAAGTCGTCAATCTCCCCGGTTTTAGAGCATGGGATCTCATTGGGATTTCACAACTGGGGGACGTCTGGGGCGGGAACCATATGCGCACCTTTCAGGACCTGCAGACTCGATATTCCCTCCACACCTCCCAGTATTACCGCTATCTGCAGTTGCACCATGCCCTCCACTCTCATATTTCAGAGGACACCTCTCTGCCTAAATATAGTCCACCGGAGGCCCAGGTCATGACCGGCAACCTGGGGAAGGGTGAGATCTCCTGCATCTATCGTTCCCTCACGAATAACACCCCCAACTCCCTATCCCACCTTAGGGGCAAATGCGAGGGCTGGCTTGGGTCCCTGGATGACGCTGATTGGCGAGACGCATTGATGGCCCCTAAAACAGCCACAGCCTCAGCAAGGCTCCGACTGGTTCAAATATACTATCTGCATGCTGCCTACATCACGCCGCTGCGTCTCCACCGTGCAGGCCTCCGGCCTGATGCATCCTGTCCCCGCTGTGAATACCCCCAGGCTGATTTTTATTACATGGTATGGCTTTGTCCCGCAATCGCGCGCTATTGGGAGTCAATAACGAAGGAACTCACTGAAGTTCTGGGATTGGAGGTTCCCCTTAGCCCATGGAATGTGCTCCTGGGCATTACTGAGGGAATGGATGGTTCCAGAGTTGAAAAACTCTTTCTAAACACTGCTATGGTGGTTGCCAAAAGAGACATTGCGGCCAACTGGCTGAACTCGACTGCACCCACCATGACTCGTTGGCGCAGGGGGCTAGATTGGTGCTCTGCGCAGGAGCGGCCCATGTATGAGGCCAGAGGCTGCCCGAAGAAGTTTTGTAGAATGTGGGGCAAATGGGACGGGTGGTAGAGGATTGATGTTCTCAGAAGTTCACTTATGGACTGGGGCGAATGTGATGCTATTTTCTTCTTGTCTGTTGGACTCTGTACGCTTGTGCAGTATTCTCCTGTCTTTGTTTTGCACTGATGAATATGCCATTGGCTGGTATTGTTTTTCTTTTGTTAGTTCTTAGAAAGTCAATAAAACTGATTATCAAAAAAAATAAAACTAGTGTTTCCACACTTACCTGCCTCAGTGTCATCACTACAAACGCCTTATCTGGTACAGACTATCTAGCTGCAAAAATCTGCAGTAGTACTCATAGGCACCGGTAGGTCGTTTCAAATGGCCTTAATCTTAGCCTAAATAGTATCCTCCCATGTAAATAACACAGATTGAGGAGAGAGAGACAAATCTATACTCATATATATATATATGCTCACTATAAAGAAAAGGACAAAAAAAACTAAAAAAGAGTGAGGAGCTGTTGTACCCCAATCTAAACAATCTAAACAAAGGGGAGAGGGAAGGGGTGTGGGAAAGAAATCTACTTTCTTAATACTGCCCTCACACACCTTACGGTGTCACGCTTCATCATTGGGCCGCATCTGACGCCCAGGTGCAGACCAACAAACTGGGCGGAGCGCAATTGTTTTGTATAGAAAGTGGTGAGGAAAGAAAATATATAGACAGGTAAAGGAAAAGAGTAGTCCCTTCAAGAAGAGATCAGAAAGTGCAAAACAGAAATAATGATAAAACTATCTGAGGGCAACCTAGGTTACCTTTATTTTTGGTCACCCTTGATAGGGTCAAAATGTACAGGATACACCAGGGGAATCAGTACCCCCATATCCTCTTTGCAGGAACCAACGGATGGCCACCAATGTACCATGCTATGGAACCCCCACACTTCTTCCCCAATGAATATCAGCCTTCTTTAGCGAGAGGCAGAGGAAGGGGTAGACAGAAAGCCAACAGGGTACAATGGGACAATGTGAACCAGCGGGTGACACGCAGTATGTCTCGGGACGGGGAACCAGGCAGCAGCAGAGACCAGGGCTTGTGATAAACCTGAGTAGTAAAACACTGAGGGCTACACAAGAGAGTGTTTTATCCAAAGACCTAGGCTTTGTCCCTACAAACCTAACAGATCCCTTCAAATTGACGTGTGAACTCGCAGGCTTTTTTCGGAATGTCAGGTTGAAGGTTTTTTTTTTTTTTAAGGAAAAGAGTCTACCTCGGAAGAAGATGGGGACACAGGACTAAAAATTAAGTCAACCTTTGTACCCACATTGGGACAATTACCCCCAGAAGTAGGGGTTTTCCAACAGGCCATCCTGAGAGACATCGAAAGGATGGAGACAGAAAAAAGAGGAAGACCACTTTTTAACCTGCCTAACAAAGAGAAAAAAGCACTACAAGAACTCAGAGACGATCCTACTATAATCATTAGGCCCGCCGATAAAGGCGGAGCTATTGTCGTGTTGAACAAAGAAACCTACAATAATGAGTGTCTACATCTGTTAAATGATTTTTTTTTGTTTGAATATCTTTATTAGTATATTTTTATTCTCTTACGATACATCCATTGTCAAACATCAATAAGCATCACTTGCAACATGACAACTCTTTTTCTATGACACTCCGCAAAAAAAGCAGCGCATTTCCTTCTCATAATCTTGGTGCCATCGGTGTCTACGGTGTGTGGATGCCTATCCAGTTGCTTATCGTCTTGGGCACTTACGGCCCGCACATTCTGTCATCTCCAATCTAACGCCAGGATTAACGTGTTCAGTATGCCTACTCCCGACAGTAATCCTTAGTGCGACAGAAGCAAGAATTAGCAAAATAAATAAAAAGGTAAGCAACACTTATGTGAGAATGTTATTCATTGTGGAACTCAACTCTTGAAATATACCTTAGAACTTGCCTAAAATATACAGATCCGCATATATATATATGAATGTCGCATCTATGTACTATATATCTCTTTTCTCTTTTTATATAACATTTCAACCAAATTCGTTTATCAACCAATAATAACTCTAAGCAAACAAAAGATGTCTATCTGCTGGGAGAACATGTGTCCAGTACCTTGTATGCCTTTTTTGGTGTTGCCATGTCTAGAATATTGTGTCGTTATTGAGCGTGGGCTGCTACTTCCATTACCTATACAGGCACGTGGTCGCCAGGGTGCTTCTGCTTCCGTTCAACATCTTCAAGGAATGGAATGCGGGGCCTTGTCTGATCCAACCACTGTGGTTGGGATAGTACACAGGTGCAGCACATCGTCTACTCTCTGGTGATATCTCAGGTGTTAGGCCCCCACCTGCTCTGCGGGCGGTGGCTGCAGTAGGGTATCATAGCGCACGAGCGTTCTGAGCATATCATCCCAGGTCTGCGCAATGGGATGTTTCCTCAACCCTGCCGTTTCTTCCCTGTGTAGGGTGGTGCTCTCTGCTTGTGCCCACACCTCTAGGGACCTTATCCAGTGTAATACCTCTGGCAGATCCTTGTGCTTCCACCTTTTGGTTATGAGTCGTTTCGCCGTTATGAGACCTAAGTCTCGAAATCGGAAGCTCGCTTTATTCACCTTGTTTCTTTTATAGAACCCCAGGACACAGACCTCCCAACTGGCAGATACATCCATGTTAGTGCAGGTAGTTAGTGTTTCCGCTATCGCACACCAGTAAGTGTGGAGCCTAGGGCAAGCCCACAGCATATGTAACAGGTTAGCCCCTATGCGGCGGCACCTTGGGCATTCAGGGGTGTTTTATCCGGTGAAAGATACGCCCTGTGTAAGATATATGTTTGTATTAGTTTGAACGTTGAATTACGCTGTATATGTGTGGCACGGTATAAAGATAGAATATCGACGGGAAAATATCGACTAGCATTAATATCGTGGTAAGAATATAGACTGTGAAAAATATCGTAATAGAAAATATCTTTGTAAAAAATATCGTTTCTTGAGAATGACAAAAATATCGTCAAGAAAAAATATCGATGAACAGAATATCGTTGATCAAAATGTCGTTTCATATAATATCGACAGAAAAATATAAGTTGTTATAAAATTTATAAAAAAATATGTATTATGTTTTTAAAAATTTACAAAACTCCTACTAGTAATAATATGTGTTAAAAAATATTTTCTACAAAAGAATTGTTAAAATTTTAGTAGCGGGTTATTGGTATTATAGGGGATAAGGGTGGGTAGTAATTTAAAATTTGGTTTTTACAAAATTTCTAAAATATAAAAATATTAGAAAATAATTAAGAAATCGAAATTTTAATTAGAAATTTCGATTTGTTCACGAAATTAAATTTGTAATTAAATTTTAAAATTCCCCCAAAAAATTTTAGGAGCGGGTTATTGGTATTATAGGGGATAAGGGTGGGTAGTAATTTAAAATTTGGTTTTTACAAAATTTCTAAAATATAAAAATATTAGAAAATAATTAAGAAATCGAAATTTTAATTAGAAATTTCGAATTGTTCACCAAATTAAATTTGTAATTAAATTTTAAACTTCCCCCAAAAAATTTTAGGAGCGGGTTTTTGGTATTATAGGGGATTAGGGTGGGTAGTAATTTAAAAATGTCGTGTTTTAAAAGTGTAGAAAATATTAATAAATTAGAAATTTATCATGAAATCAAAATTTTACTTCGAAATTTTAAATTTTACATGAAATTTATTTTTTAATATTAATAAAAAATATTAAATTAATATTGAAGAAGCGTTATTTTGGTATTATAGGGTAATAGGGTATAAAAAATAATTTAGATAGAAAAATTTATATTGTTTACTAACCTGCACATTTCCTGACTTATGTTGGATTGGAGTTAGAATAGTAATTTGTTATGGTTTACTATCCAGCACTTTCCCTGACTTATGTTGGATTGGAATTAGAATAGTAATTTATTATGGTTTACTATCCAGCACTCTCCCTGACTTATGTTATGTTTGGAGTTAGAATAGTAATTTATTATGGTTTACTATCCAGCACTCTCCCTGACTTATGTTATGTTTGGAGTTAGAATAGTAATTTTTTATGGTTTACTATCCAGCACTTTCCCTGAGTTATGTTGGATTGGAGTTAGAATAGTAATTTATTATGGTTTACTATCCAGCACTCTCCCTGACTTATGTTATGTTTGGAGTAAGAATAGTAATTTATTATGGTTTACTATCCAGCACTCTCTCTGACTTATGTTATGTTTGGAGTTAGAATAGTAATTTATTATGGTTTACTATCCAGCACTTTCCCTGACTTATGTTGGATTGGAGTTTGAATAGTAATTTATTATGGTTTACTATCCAGCACTCTCTCTGACTTATGTTGGATTGGACTTTGAATAGTAAATTATTATGGTTTACAATCCAGCACTTTCCCTGATTTATGTTGGATTGGAGTTAGAATAGTAAATTATTATGGTTTACAATCCAGCACTTTCCCTGACTTATGTTGGATTGGAGTTAGAATAGTAATTTATTATGGTTTACTATCCAGCACTTTCCCTGACTTATGTTGGATTGGAGTTAGAATAGTAATTTATTATGGTTTACTATCCAGCACTTTCCCTGAGTTATGTTATGTTTGAAGTTAGAATAGTAATTTATTATGGTTTACTATCCAGCATTTTCCCTGACTTATGTTGGATTGGAGTTAGAATAGTAAATTATTATGGTTTACAATCCAGCACTTTCCCTGATTTATGTTGGATTGGAGTTAGATTAGTAAATTATTATGGTTTACAATCCAGCACTTTCCTTGACTTATGTTTTGTTTGGAGTTAGAATAGTCAATTATAATGGTTTACTATCCACCATTTACCCTGACTTACGTAGGATTGGAGTTAGAATAGTTAATTATTATGGTTTATTATCCAGCATTATCTATTTACTATTTTTAATAAGAATAATATATGTCATGTTGTAATATTCATTTCAACAATATAAATTAAAAACATTTATATAACATTTTTACATACATATGACAAGTTTCTAAATTAAGAAATAACAATTTTTAGATCTTTTTTTTTATTCATAGTTTAATTTGTTACTGCAAAGATTTTGAACATTTTATAAAACATTTAACATAATTTTTGTTAACAAATTATATTGCAGTTTTGTACATAAATACAGTTTCAATTATGCATACATTAGTATATTAAATTTTTATATTTTTTATAAAAATTTAATATATTACATATTTTTTATGACATTGATTTTATCACGATATGTACATAACATAAATTTACATTTTTTAACATCTGAGAAAAATATTTAACAATGAAAAACATTTTTTAATATACAATAAACAATTAATATATAATTGTATTGAACATATTAATGTATATTTTACAATATTCATTTGTTTTTTAAGAATAAAAAGTAAATTATTACTAAACATGGTAAATTTATATTTAAAGGATGGTTTTAGCTATTAGGTCTAAGTATGCTAGACCTTCTATATTTGGGTACAGTCTAGTTTTTTGCTGGAGATATTCGTACATATTTAATGTTTGTTTACTTAGTTTAGGGCCAATTTTAGAAAGGGATTGCTCTATTCTGAGTTCTTGGTAGCTTTGTTCTTTTTTAATGCTTTGGATTAGTTTGTGAAGTGTTGGTTGACTTCTTCCTAAAGTGGCTTGGAAGGCATTATGCCATCCTTCAACTGCGTTGTTAGTTTTAGCTTTCTGTGCTATTGTACTAGCATACACATTCCACCATGGAATTTGAAATTTAGGTTGTCTACGGTGGCCTGAACGATGTAATCTTCCAACCCAGGTATCTTCAAAATAGTCCAAGAAGGGAGTTAGTATTTTCTCATTGGTGCGGTGGAAAGGGCTGTCAATTAATAAATTGTAGTAGTTAGCTACTTCTGTTGTTGGTACATATGCCAATGCAATCAACTTTTTTATTTGATAAGCAAAGTGACTGTTTGTACAATATTCAATGCTTAAGGTAGATTTTTGTAAGTGCCTCCATATACTTTGGTTGTAGTGATAATAACAACCTTGTATTGAGGTATGGGGATATATCTTAAGGATAGCTTGAATCATGGCTATTTCAAAGTCAATTATAATTCTTTGAGGATAGTAATTATCTGTTAATTCTTTGATCTTTGTTAAAAGTTCAACGTAGGTAGTATTTGTTTTGTTTGGCAGCAGAGTATAAATTAGAGGGATATTTGTATCTTGGTATTCCCCATGGATGGTGTAAAGTTGATAGAAAGGTTTGGGACAAACTTTAAAAGTCCCGTCCATCATCCATGTTTCACATGATTTAAGTTTTTGCAAATTACTATTAGTAGCAAAAAGTAAAACTCGTTTGTCATGACTCTGGTTGTCATACATTAGGAATTTATCCTCATTATGTGTAATGGTATATTCAGGATATATTTTTATATCCTTAAAACTTTCTGGCGTTGGTGGAGTTGGATCTGAAGCACGTTTAGTTTTTGAAATTAATCTTTTTAAGTTGGGAATAGAAGGTAGTTGTCCTGTCACATGTTCTGGCACTTTGCTTAAAACATTTTTCAAAATACTAGTGCTTGTTTCTTGTGATCCTTTACTAGCATCTTTCAATGTTTCCAGTGCTTCTCTAACTTCCACTTCTGTTACATTTGGTGGGTGGTTATGCTCACGTACATTTACCACATTGTTATCAACAGTTGTTGCTCTACCATAGCATGCACTTGAGTAATATTTGCTACATTTCCAATGGGTCTTATTCGCTTTTACTCTTTCTTGGGTGTAGGTGTAACCCATGTAGTTCAGCATTAGTTTCCCTTTTTGCGAAGTAATGAAAGTAGCTCCAGTTGCCATGTCTAAGGTAGATCTGTGGAAAATATATATATGTATTTTTAAGAACATTGAAGACGATTTACAGAGATGTGTATAAGAGCAGGAAAAAGCGTGAACATATACTTACTATGTGGCTTCACTGGTAATTCTTTTATTCTTATTTCTCTTTCTGAATTTTCTTATTTTTAAGTTCTGTAGTAGTGTTAAAGAATAATTGAAAGACATGATTTAGTGTTATAGGTGTTTGATTTTACTTTCAGAATTGTTATACATACAGTGACTATACTTACTTGATGTAGTAGAAGATGTTGGTAGTGTAGTTGTAGATAGGTAAATAATTTTGTAGAGTCTGTGGAAAAAATAATCATTGTGTTACTTATAGTATTTGGATGATAGTAGTTGTTAACATATGAAGTAAATAGTACATTTACTTAGCAAGTTTAAATAATTTTTATCAGCTATCTAAGTAGACATGGATAAGGTAGTTTATAAATGTTTTTACATCTAATTTTTTGGTCGTTGTTGATAAGTTCAACATGTTTTGTTTTCACTCTAAAGAAGAACAGTTTTTAAATTAGGGAGTTTATCTACTTTTTGCTAAGTTCGAATGAAAAAAGCAATGGGATTTTACTTACTTGAAGTGTAGTATGACGTTTTGTAGTTGTAGTCGTAGGTTTGTATTCTCTTCTCTCAGCAAGGTAACCGTTTTTCTCCAAGTTTGTGCCAAAAATGGTAAATTACGTTAAGTGTATAATTGTTTTTATATTAGTGAGTTAATTAATGGTAGCTTTTGATTGGTTCAATTAGTGAAATTTCAAAATCATTGGTCGAGAACGTAATTTCGAATTAGAAAACCGTTATTTTCGTAAGAGTTTGTTGCATCACTATTTGTTTGTTAAAGTACATTGTAAAAAGTTTTATATGTGCTTTTTTGTTTTATATGTAAATAGTTTATATGTAGAAAATAATGAAATGTGTTTCACATTTAGGCCATCGGAGTGTATGATAGTATCAGTAAATGTAATTTTTTTTAACATATATTATATATTTTTATATCAATAAGTATTAGGAAAACTAAATAATTATATGTGTGAATAGTTTTGTAAAGTAAAATAGTAAAAACAAGTGAGTAAAATAAAAGAATCGTGCATATCGAGTTGGTAATAAAAAGACGATATTTTTTGTATATTTCTATAAGCAGATAGGTCGTCGATGTTAGTGTAGTCGATATAAATGTCTAAGGTAATGATATTTAAAATAAAGTCGATAATGTAGTAGTCGATATTTATGTTGTAGATATTAGTGTGAACGATATTAGGGTTGTCGATAAAAAAAAATCGATATTTGTGTGAATTCTTGTTTAAGTATAGGATGACGATATTAATGTAAGCGATATTTTAGTGACGATATTTATTTCTGACGATATTTATGTTAACGATATTCCATCATGGAACCGTGTGGCACTGGCTAAAACTCGTTCCCAGTCTTTATCTGTCCAAGGACGTCCTCTGTCTTCAGTCCAATCAGCGCGGAGCCTCTGTAGCGGCTGCAGCGAATGACTTAGGAGGGCCTGCACTAGCCAGTGTATTACATGCGACCCCTCCCCCATTACATGTAGGTATTGCAATAATTGATGCGCCGGCGGTTCATTTGTTATGTCCCCCATGCTAGAGTGAACGTCCGTGTAATGGTTGCATATGTGAGGAATTGGCCCCTTGGTAAACCAGTGACTGCTGTTAGTGCCTCAAAAGACAACAAGGTGCCATCTACGTATAGATCTCCAAGTGTCTCCACTCCCGACTCAATCCAAAGCATCAATGTCGTGTCGGTTATAGAATCACTGCCCCTAGGTGTCCCTATAAGTGGTAGTGTCGGCGCATAGGGGAGTGTGTCTTTCGTGAGGTGGAGGCTTCTCCTATAGCATCTGTATGCCAGTTCGATATGTATCTGCATCGGCCGGGGAATTTTTGCTAGTGCGTGAAACAATCCGCATATCTGAGTCTGTGTCCAGATTGTTGTCTCCGTTGCCGTTAGATTTTTCCCGCTTAGCCACTTCGCTACCCACTGTAGTTGTGCGGCTATGTAGTAGAGCTCCAGATTTGGCACTGCCAGCCCGCCACTTTCCGAGGGTGCGTACAGTTTCTGTAATGCAATTCGGGGGCGCCCTGTATTCCAGATCAAACCTCGGATCAACCCCTCCAGGTCTCTAAACAATCGCACTGGGACATATACCGGAAGGTTCGCAAAATAATGCAAGAGTCGGGGTAGAACTATCATTTTAGTTAAGGTGACGCGGCTCATCACATTCAGCGGCAGCGTCTTCCAGAATTGCATCTGTGCCCTTATAGAAGAAATGGCTCGAACCAGATTACCCTCCAGTATATCTCCTGGGGACCTGCATATGTATATTCCGAGGTATCTGAACATAGTCAGATACCAGTTTAGCGCAGTCTCGTTAAGTACTATATTTGCCTCGGCCGCATTCTCAAAGAAAGAATAGGCGCCAGACTTGCCAAGTTTACCCTGAGGCCCGACACCGCTTCAAACCTGCGGAACAATGTTGAAATTGCCAGTGGCACAGCGTGCAAGTCTCTTATGTATAATAACAAATCATCTGCATATAGCGACACTGCATGCAATGCGTCGCTTAAAGGGATGCCCCATCCGCACCACCTTCCCGGAGGAGAGCTGCCAAAGGCTCCATAGCCAGAGAGAAGAGTAGCAGTGACAAGGGGCACCCCTGCCTGGTACCCCGTCTCACTCTTATTTCGTCCGATAGGGGCTTGCCCGTGCGGACTCTCACTGTTGGGCGTTGATACAGCAACTGCACCAAATTGTACGTAGTCATCTCCTAGCTCATACTTGCGCAGAACTGCCGCTAAATATGGCCACTCCAGCGAGTCAAAGGCCTTTTCCAGGTCCAATATCAAGCAGCCAGATCCAGGCTAGGTCTCTGCTGCGTATCTCTGTAGTTTAAACAGCTTGCGGATATTTAAGGAAGTGCTTCTGTTAGGGACAAAGCCATTCTGATCTGCGTGTACCAGAGTCGGCACAAACGGGGCTATACGCCTGGCAAGGGTAGAGGCGAGGATTTTGTAGTCTGTGTTTAACAGAGCTAGCGGACGATAAGAGCCCAAATTCTCAGGGTTTCTGCCAGGTTTCAATAGTGAGACCAATGTGGCCTCATTCTGTGTGGGTGTGAGAGTTGCACGTTCCAGAGCCGCCTCATATACTCGCAGCAATTCTGGTATCAGCACATCCGAGTATGCCTTATAAAATTCAGCCGGCAGTCCGTCAGGGCCCGGCATCTTGCCATTTGAAAGCGAGTAAATGCTATCTCTGATTTCCTCCGATAGCAGAGGGGCACCCAGTTCCTCCCGCTGATGGTCTGTTAACTGCGGCAGCGCTGTGGCGGATAAAAAGTCTTGTATGTCGGTGTCCGTGGCTACTGAGTACGATCTATATATCGTGGTGTAGTGTTCCACAAAAACGCGGTGTATGTCACTCTGGGTGTGTGCCTCAACTCCCTGTTCCGTTTGTATTGTTGTCACGGGCGCAGCGGCCATGTCTTGTCGTATCAGCCACGCCAGCAACCTGTCAGGTTTGTCTCTCATATGATGGGTGCGCGCAGAGTGTGCTGCATACTTTAAATTACGGAGTCGTTCGAGCAAGCCCGAGTGCTCCTCTCTAAGGTTTGCTAGGGGTACAGCATTGCCTTCCAGCGCTGTGCCCTCCTCTCGGAGCAGTGCAGTTTCTAGGCGCGTCAGATCTGCCTCCAGTTGCCTCCGCATACCCGCCTGTGCCCCAAGGCAGTCCCCCCTTGTGAAAACTTTAAATGCATCCCACTCTATCTGAGGGGTCGTGGCCGTGCCAGTGTTGTCCTCAAAATATCGTGTGATGTTGGCACGCCACTAGGTTTCGAAAAGGTGCGTCCAATAGCAAGTCTGGTTGTAATCGCCAGGTCGGAACTGGCGGGTGAGGGTGGTCCCATAACATCTCTAATATATGTGGGTTATGGTCAGAATGTGTCCTGCCAAAATTATAAACTGTTGATATGTGGGGGAGCAATGCGTCTGAGAGCATGTAGCGATCCAATCGCACATACAAGTCGTGTGCCCCTGAGTAATAGGAGTATATCCTGTCCTGGGGATGGCGGTGTCTCCAGGCATCCTTCAGACGCCACTGTGTCGACCAATTGTTTAGCGCCTTCATTGCATGATGTGTGCTTGTGCCCGGGAGGGGCGGAAATGAGCGATCTAGTGAGATGTCAAGTACACTATTGTAATTTCCCCCCAGTAACATTGGAGTATCATGCCACGGTGCCAGGAGATGTGTTATCCTATCAAAGAATGCAGCCTGTTCTGTATTTGGGGCGTATAGTGATGCAAGTATAATATCTCGACCATCCAGCGTACCCTTAATTATCACATATCTCCCCTCCGGGTCCATAAGCGACTGCGCAACCTGAAGCGGAACCCCTGGCCTTACCCATATTAGTGTACCTCGCACAAAAGCAAAAAATCCTGTGGCAAACAGTTGACCTAGCCAGCGTCGATGTTATCGCAGCGTCTCTACTTTGGCCATGTGGGTCTCCTGCAATAGTGCTATTTGTATATGATGCCGTTTAAAGTATGACTAGATCTGATATCTGCGCGATGGTGAATGCATACCCCTCACATTCCATGTACCTATCTTAAATGAAGACATGGGTCCTGTGACACCACCAATTAACTTTTGCCTGTAGCAGCCCCTCTAACACACACATAAAATATGACTTAGTTTGGCATACTCTATAAAGCCCGCTGACTTGCAGCATAAGACATTGCATGGCTCCACTCATTGTATCATGTGAGATGGATTAAGCCACGCCCTATTTACAACACTAAATTAGCATAAACGAGATCATTATTAGCAAGCAAGCTTGTCGTTTCTGCTGCGCTGCACACGACACTGTTGTTATGTGTTATTCATTTTAGAAATGCTGACTCGACTTTGCCTTACAGGATAACAAACTGTTGTTTCACATTCTTAACCGTGAAATGTGCCCTTGGTCTGTACATCATGCAAAGAACGCGTCTGGGTCACTAGAAGGTACAGAGTGTTGTGTTTAGATTGATCGTAGACACTTGTTAGACATATCATGCATACAGCTGCCAATATCTGAAGGACAAGCGTCTTTAATATTGCAGAACAGTTTGGTTTTACATTCATTCGAACAGAAGAGCTGATGCATGCGGTAGCTGATCCATTGATGTGATTCTACTAAGCTGATCTATACGGTATGGGGTCCCCCCGTTAGCCTAAGAGACCTTCTAATAGTCTAATAATAATGTATTAGATTATAGTGAAAGGAGTGTGGCCGTATACCACTGTCATTAATAGTATGATTGCTCCTTTCATTTTATATGGTATTGTAATAATGCTTATGGTTCTGATCTGTACTGTTAGTCTGCTAGTGTTAGCCAAAGTACTGCATCTTAGGACGCGAGGTTTATAAAATAAACTCTTTAAACTTTACCGTGTCTGTATTATTATGTTGTGGACTAACAAATAAGTACGAACAGGTATTTCAGATTCCCACCACTCCTGAGAAATATCTAAGTCGCTTGTTCTGGTTTGTCTATACATTGGGACCACCTAGCTAGATCTAGGTTAACGAATGGGATACTAAGCTAGTCGGATAAGGGGTTCTGGGTTCTGAGGGGAGTTTTCTGGTACACCACAATTCTCTGAGGTCCTGGTCTCCTGCGCATAGTTCTGTGCAAAAGCAGAATCCCTGCAACATGGCGCACCTAACGTTTGGTCTTAAGATCTGAGACGCTTTAGTAGTACTGGTGTTTTAGTCCACAACAACCCTCACTCTCGTTTCCGGAAAACTTGAGTGACGGTTTAACCTACCTAGGTTTAGACTAAAGGTTCTATCAAGCTTGAAAATTAAAAAGGTTATTTTGAGCCCAAGTGCTACTGTAAATATCGTTGTTACTCTTTAAGGTGTCCTTATGGCGGTTAATATTCCCGCTCATAGTAGGGTTCCTCTGCGCGCTCATTTGAGGGCGTATGGGGTACCTGATGACGGGATGTTCATAGTCTTTGTGGTCAGTGCTGATACCACCTACCCATATGAGTTGTTTTACTCATGGGTGACCTTTGCGGAGGTGGATACAGACGATAATTTGTTCCACGAATATACAGCCTCGGCTGTTCCTGCGGCTTATGCCCCATATCGGACTCTGGAAATTCCTATTTCTGCCTGGCAGCATACAATTTGGTTTAATGGCGCCCTCCCCCATGAGGTCGTATCGGCGAGAATGGGCCCGTTGTCAATTGCAGGGGCTACATGGCCGGTACTGGCCGGATATACTCCACACCCACGCTACCTGATGGTGGGAGTGGGTGATTTACGAATGCTACACACAGCCCTGATTTCGGTCCATAGGGCTTTAGTGCAGTATGTGTCACGCACAGTTCAGGTGGGAGCACCTGCGGTTGCTGGACACGGGGCGGATCACCATCACGCGGTGGTGATTAGCCCTGTTATGGTTAACGCGGTTGTCGGCAAGCACCCCCTCAGTAAGGATGAATTTCCTTACTGGCTTGCGGAAAAATTTGATCAATTAGAAGCCGTGTTTCCAAACACTACACCTGTGGATAAACACAGGATACTCACCATTACTTTGCCAAAAGACCTAGTCCCTGAACTTGTTGATTGTGACAATTGGGGCAAGGTTTTTGCTGCGACATATTCGAAGTGCTACGGCACTCCGTCTATGGCTGTACTACCCTCCGTCATCAAGAAAGTTCAAGAAAGTCATGGTGCGGAGGCAGCTATTGAGTTGGGATTACGACTTGTCGACAGTTTCGATGTGGTTTGTTCCATGGTAATGGGCAACCTCAAAGGAGATGCCATGCAGTTCCAAGTTGGTAATATGCTGGAGCTTGTGGCTGATGCCGATAAGCCTAGGGAGTTCGCAAAAATTATTGCGAAAGCCTATAGGATGGTCGGACGTAGTGCCTTAGGTGTGAAACCCACCATCAAAATTCCCGATGTAGTGCAACAAACTAAGGTGAGTTCGTCTACAAAAGACAAAAAGCCCAACTTTCCTAAACAAAGTTGGCGAGCTAAAAAACAAGAGAAGCAGCAACAGAAACAGGTTTCTCGTCCTGCCTCACCCGTTCAGTCGTATAGTGAACGCACTTATGATTTGCGCGATCGTACTCGTATTAAGTCACCTGATAGGTTTCAGGTTTCTGAACAATGCTCTCCTCGTTCTTCACAGGAAACATCGACTTCGCACTCTGGTGGTGGAGAGCGTGGGAGAGGACGGGGCACTCAAGGTCGAGACCAGCCCCGCCAGACTGACGGTAAAGGCAAGCAGGAAGACGCTGCCAGACCACGTCCACCGTTTCAGAAAAAGAAGGTTGCTGCTATCTCAGCGAGATATGCCTCAGATGGTCAGGACACAGCTTCGGAACCTGACATGGGCACTAACGCTGCTAGACAGCGCGGCGGAAGTTACAGTAGTGCGGGAAGCATTGCGTCCATTTCTGGAGGTGACAGCAACTGACATTTATGTGACAGTTGAAACTGCTGATACTCGCGTAGCCCCCCCAGAAAGATTATTTGAAATAGTCCTTAATATTGAGGGTGACATACAACGCAAAATTAAAGTGGTTTTTTGGGATAATCTTACCACCACATATGATATTCTTTTGGCGGAGAAAGATTGGCCCCGGCTTTCATTTTGGACGCCCCTAGGGGAGAGGAAGTTATACTTCCTTCCTTTGGGCACGCAGTGCCCACGGAGGAGTCTACTAGGTTGGCCGGTGAGTGGACGCAGGTGCTTGCGCCTGCGTTATATCGTAATCAGGTTGGCTGGGACAAATGTTCTCCCAATCACGAGATTCCATTGCGATCCGATCCCCAGCCACAACCCCAATATCCCATGCGTCGCGAGGCTAGACCTCACGTCGCGTCTATCCTTGAACAATTGGAATATCAAGGAGTGATTGAGACATGTGTGTCACCCATGAATAATCCTTTATTCACTGTAACGAAGCCTGACGGGTCGTACCGCCTAGTTTTGGATTACCGGCATTTAAACTCGCATTGCCGGACGTGTGCGGTACAAAATACTCATAGTTCGGCTCTCGTAGATAGTCTTGTGAGAAAACGTTTCAAAACTACGCTCGACTTATCCAATGGCTTTTATTGCCATAACCTGGCCCCTCTTAGTTATGAGTGGACA
This sequence comes from Triturus cristatus, assembly GCF_964204655.1. Classification (NCBI taxonomy): domain Eukaryota; kingdom Metazoa; phylum Chordata; class Amphibia; order Caudata; family Salamandridae; genus Triturus; species Triturus cristatus. The sequence goes on from NC_140592.1 coordinate 1,030,748,819, forward strand.
GCTTTTACCTCGGGTGGCAAACAAAAATTGTTCAAAAGGCTCCCGATGGGTTTTTGCCGCTCGCGTGGTCTCTCTCTTGGAGATGGTAGACCCGGAAGCGTACTCGTATGTTGATGACATCTATCTGACAGACGACGAGTTGCTTCCACACCTTGCTCGTGTGGATAACATAGTCACTATGTTTGCAGACTTCGGTTACAAGTTTAACTTTAAGAAGTCACACATTGCTGAATTTACAGTGTTGTTCTTGGGGTACGAACTCAATAATGAAGGTCGAGGCTTGGCACCGCAGTTCCTTGAGAAATGCGCAAACCTTCGTATCCCTACGACACTGAAAAAACTACAATCCTTGCTGGGTTTTCTGAATTTCGGTCGATCCTACATTCCTGATTATGCCCAGCGTATCAAGACGCTTTATGCCTTGATACAACCAACTTTTACCAGATCTTGCTGGCTGCCAGAGCACTCGTTGGCATTTTATACTTTGCAAACTGATCTTCTTACAGCTAAATATCTAAAAACTCGTGACAACCACACCAACCTGGTCATTAGAATTGTTCCAGGAGCGGAAGGTTTCACGTACTTAACGTTCAATGAGGGTGACACAGTCCCCATTGCTTACAAATCTGATCTGTACACTTCGGCTGAGCTGCGATTTTCCACTGTTGAAAAAGTCTTGACAGCAGTTCAGATGGCGATCCTGAAAGAACGAGCGCTATCACAGGGAAAACGCATGCTGGTGGTAACACCGTTTCTTGCTCTTGAAGCAGTCACTAAAGCTAGTGTACCAAATTCTAAGGCTTTGCATCCGAGGTGGAAACAATGGGCAACCTCCTTAGCTTCGCTTGACGTCGAATACATCTTTGACGCGGCGTTGCAGACTCAAGAGAGTTTGGAGTATGAATTCGTTCATCCTGCTCCACAGTCATTGCGCCCCATCGAGGAATACCATTGTGTCATATACACTGACGGGTCGGCGCAACCCGCAACTGGATCAAGGCACGCTTATTCAGCGGCTTGCGCAATTGTAGTCGGTACTTTCGTGAATGGAGAGTTCAAATCCGATGCAGTGCATACGCAGTCATTGGGTGATTGTACCGCGCAACTGGCGGAGCTTCGTGCTCTGGTGCTTGCACTTGAGTTTGCTGATCACAGAGTCACTACCCTTATAGTGAGTGACTCTTACTATTGTGTTCAATCTTACAACGACAATTTGCTTTTTTGGATTATGAATGGATTTCGTGATTCCAAAGGTAGCGCAGTGAAGCATAAAACGCTTTGGGCTCGAGTGTCGGAACTCAAAGTGAGTCTGCCACTTGTGGATGTAATTCACACTCTTGGTCACCAACGAGTTGGTGTCCATGCTGTCGGTAACAGTTTGGCTGACGAGGCAGCTAAAACAGCAGTGGCGACATATTTAGTAGCAGCAGTTACAAGATCAAAATCTAAGATAGATGCAGACATCTTAGCAGCTATAGCTGCTTCTGAGACAGGGACAAACTACCCTAGAGGTTTCCCTTCTCGATACCATTATCACTTAAGTCCTGATAACGTCCCATTAGTGAGGATTAACGACGTTGGTGATAGATTGATTCCCAACGCGGACTGCAGACCAAATTTGATAACAGCTGCCCACGAAGGTGTTGCGTCTGCGCATGCTGGAGTGTCAGCAACTGTGTCTCTTTTGCAGCAACGTTACTGGTGGTACGGTTTGTATAAACAAGCGTGGGCTTATGTACTTAATTGTGACATTTGCCAGCAGATCAAACCTTCTTCTGTTGCGCGTCCACCTCCTACGCAGCTGCATATATCTAATCAACCACTAGCGTGTGTTTATTTAGATCACTGCGGTCCTTTTACCTCTGATACTGCGTACAAGTACATCTTGGTTGCAGTGGATTCGTGCACACGTTTTCTGTGGGTGTGGCCACAAAGGAGTGCTGATGCCAGGACTGTCATCAAAGCATTGCGTGTCTTTATAGGGAGTTTTGCGTGTGGTACCCTTCACTCTGATCAGGGCCCGGCGTTCGCCTCTAAGGCTTACAAAGAGGCAATGAGAAGTTTGGGGGTCCAAGTCAAATTTTCGTCTCCATACCGGCCTGAGGGCAATAGTGTTGTGGAACGGATGAACCGTGACCTAAAGCAATCGTTGACAGCCAAGGTGTTGGGTACAGGCCGGAACTGGCTTGCCCACTTGTATGACGTCCAACGTGCACTTAATAATCTCCCTAGAAGGTCTCTGGGTGGGCGGACCCCGTACATGATGCTCTTTGGAGTGAGAATGTTTGTTCCGGACCTTGATGGTCTAGACATGGCGGCGGCTGCCGCGCCTTTTGACCTCGATGACCACTGTGCTGTATTACAGAATCTACAAGAAGCAAGAGACACTCTAGCGAAGGAACACGTGCCCTCTACATCTGAAGAAGCGCTCCTGATTCCGGTGGTCGGCTGGCTGCCTCGAGTTGGTGACCTGGTCCGTGAGAAGGTGGAGAACAAGAAGGAGTTTGGCCCCTCTTATCGTGCACCAGTCCCGGTGCTTGGAGTATTGGGTACACGTACAGTTGTTTTACCACCACTTCCTGGTCGCGAGGAAAACAGGTACATTTCAATTGAAAATGTCAAGCTACACAGGGTGGCCGATTCTCCATAGTATGACACCTTCAGTTTCCTGCCCTTCAATGCTGAGAAACTCTGTTGTGTTGCCACCCTCTATCATCATACCTGAAGTTTCCATTGAGATGCATACAGTTTCAGACCTGCCTGTGCCTCCTTCTGCTGGTGGTTTGCCTGGTGATCCGGAGTATGCTTATCCTACAGAAGTCGCTTTGCCCCTATTAAATACAACAACACTTACACAGTCACATTCTTCCTTTGAAACTGAATCATTGACTTCCACTGTCCCTTCCAAAATCTCTATATTTTTTGCCTGGTTCAAGAGACATTTTTTGGTTGCACCTTGGACTTACATCTGGTTGGTGCTAATTTGTATTTTTTTATTCATGACAATTGGCTTTGTGGTAGTGTTTTTTAGACTTATCAATGGACACTACCTGAATGAGCGTTCTACAATTCAATTAATTGATGGAACTTTGGCCCCCCATTCCTCATCACACATCATGAAAAGGGACCAGACGTTTGTGAACATCACCGCCTGGCCTGTACGTGATGGGATTGCTTGGGATGCGGTGAACTTTCAAATTCATGGTCCCACCGAAGTTATTAATGTGCCAACTGTTTTTCGTGTTTCTATGGGTGATGTAGTTAAACAAAACATCCGCTCAGATGATTGGGATGTACAAGCAATAGAAGCACTGTTTTCTGATTTAAAATATTATGCTGCATTTGATGCTGAAGATCTGTATTTAAATACTGCAAACTATGATGAGCAATTTTGTTTTCAACATTATGGCACACATTTCCTACACAGAGCAAATACTTTTTGAAATTTTGTTAATTTCACTCAATGGGAACATTGTCCTGTCCCTATGCCCGGCAGCTCGGATTTTAGTGTGTCAAACCCTGATTCTTTTTATTTCAAGGTGGCGGTAGAACCCACTTCTAAGGTCAGACTGACACACACAAAATTATTATATTCCAAATCATTTATGGATGAATTGGCTATTGGAGGTTATGACGTATGGAAAGCTACTATCGATCTTAAATCGGTTTGGGGAACTAAAACGTGGCAGGTACAAGGAACAGAAGCTTTGCATCGTGCCTGTCTTATCCCTAACCATATTTTATTTTTAAATTCATCTATTTTTCAGACCACCTGTTTTGGATTGGCTATATCTAAAAAATTAATTTCCCCCTCGATCCCTGATCTGGGTGCTTATCCTGGTTGGGAAAATCACTCAGATCTGTCCCTTACTATGTTGCAGTCGCTTGTTTCCAATGACACCTTCAATATTTCAACATTGAATCCTGAGGGTTGGTTGGTATGGCAAACGAGCTCAGATTCCTGTCAACGTCGGTTTCTGGATTTGGCTCCAGGGTATACACAACTTAGGGTTGACCCTCGTTTTACATCTTCACACACGGTGACTACCTACTCTGTAGGTAAATTATGTCAGTCATGGCTGCAACATTCCACGTTAACTTCAGTTAAGCTTCATTTATCACGCTTAAATGATAAAATAGATTTGAATGATTTTATTAAGGGTCCTACAAATGGCAGGTCTAAACGATGGGCTTATGCTATTTACAATGAAATCTGGAAATTGTCGCAAATTGAAGCTGCTTCTAGATTACGTGCTATTGATCAGGCCAATATGGAAAAAGTATTGGCTGTGATAGATAATAGTATTAATACGTTGTCTTCTAGAATCTATACATTAGATAATATTGTTTCTTCTGTCGTAGACATTGTGCAAGATGATGTATCTGTGTTGTATCATGGTCAAAATCAGTTGCGTTCAATTATGCAGTTTGCATGGACATTGCAAACGTTAAAGGCAGGGAAAGTCCCTTGGGATTACATGAATATTTCGTCATTGTTCCTTCCATTTAATTTGACTGAAAAACAGCAGTTCATGTCCATGAAAGATGCAACTTATGCATTGCTGCACATTGAAAAATTAGAACCTTTACCTTTTTCTGTAGCTGAGTTAAATTCAGCCGTGTGGCTTATTCACGGATTAGTCACTCTACCGTTCAGTTTGTTCAAGTTTAGTTCGTGCATGAAACATTATGCCATCGGCAGATATGAGCAACTTGGTGATGCGTTCCTGCACGAAGTTTGGTCGCTTCCGTTCACTTACAGATGCGTAAGGGATGGCAAGGAGGTATACTTAAAGGGTGAAGAATGCACTTCCGCTCCTGATCACTCTGTAGTTTGTAGACATATACAATTACATGGCGCTTGCAATATACACGCTCCTAATTTAGCTTGTGTCCTAAAGGGAATTCCAATGCCAGTTATAACGTCTTCTTTTAAACTGCTTGCCAACGGTAGTTATTTGCTTTTAAATAGTGAAGCTTGCTGTGGGATGCTAGTGGGTATTCCTTACACAGTAACTGTTTCACGAAAAGTAGTTTGCTGTAATAACGTCCTTTTCCCACCCCCGCAAGGCCGACTCGATATATCCATCTGGCCGGAGATTCCAACCTTGAACGCAGAGTTCAATAGGATGAGCAGAATAAGGGCTCTTTTGTCTAAAAAGGAGGTTGCGTTGACTTCGTCCCGTGAAACATTTCTTCTTAATGTGGCGAACACACGCACTGAGGTACAAGCTCTTTTAAATACCGACCTCCCCCTCCATTTTGGAACCTTGATTCAAACTATCTTTAATGCTTCGTCTACGACTGGCCTTGTTAATTTTTTTAAAATTGTGGGCTCGGGCCTCGTGACATCTTTCCAGACTGTTTTTGGTGTGATCCCCGCATTTTTACATTCTATTTTTTCGAGTGTCTTCGGAGGGTTCCCTTTGCTCCTCGCTTTGGTGGCTGGGATCCTCTTGTTGATTTGCGCACTTCGGTATGGCTGCACACCGAGAGTTGCAAGACAGAATGCTGCGCTTGCTCCATCTTCGTAGCCGGATGCTTGATTTCTACGGCACCTTACCACTGGCGGTTTTAAGCGTCAAGTATGGATTGTCTTTCCGGTTTCCCTTTTTTACGTGTGTGCAACCTGTTTTTCATTGCCTAGATTGTCCCTTCCAATGGGCTCTGGACTTGTGCCTGTCAAACTTGGCGTCACCTGACCCGGATTTTGATGAACTAATGTGTCCCTTAGTGACTCATGAATTTGATTGTTCTGGTGTCGGGTTTATGGCTTTGGGTGCTGCACACGGAGTCCTTGGAAACTGGGATATCGGAGAGGCAGCTATTGAATTCCTTGAAAGGAGTTATATGGAGGAGACTGACAGTTGTCCTATCATGGTGCTGGATGCTCCGATACTTGATGAACATGTATGTTCCTTTCCCTTGCTAAAGTGGATGGCAGATACTTTTGCGGAACGCTCCAATGATTTCCTCTTGGAAGCAGTTGCAACTTACGGTGCATATACCTTCATGGATTAACTGATTGACATTATCACTCCAGGGTGCATCCAGGATTGTTAATTTTCTACGAAAGTTTTGCTTATTTTTTAACACATCATTTTTCATTTTTTAAACGAACTTTTTTTATTCTCGGACTTTACACTTACCTTATATGGACTTATAGTTCATGCCCTTGGTTCCGTTCTGAATCACTTGAACTCTGCGTTCTTGATAAGTGTATCCCTATTGGTTAGTGCTCCGATCATGGGGGGGTGTGAGATGGATTAAGCCACGCCCTATTTACAACACTAAGTTAGCATAAACGAGATCATTATTAGCAAGCAAGCTTGTCGTTTCTGCTGCGCTGCACACGACACTGTTGTTATGTGTTATTCATTTTAGAAATGCTGACTCGACTTTGCCTTACAGGATAACAAACTGTTGTTTCACATTCTTAACCGTGAAATGTGCCCTTGGTCTGTACATCATGCAAAGAACGCGTCTGGGTCACTAGAAGGTACAGAGTGTTGTGTTTAGATTGATCGTAGACACTTGTTAGACATATCATGCATACAGCTGCCAATATCTGAAGGACAAGCGTCTTTAATATTGCAGAACAGTTTGGTTTTACATTCATTCGAACAGAAGAGCTGATGCATGCGGTAGCTGATCCTTTGATGTGATTCTACTAAGCTGATCTATACGGTATGGGGTCCCCCCTGTTAGCCTAAGAGACCTTCTAATAGTCTAATAATAATGTATTAGATTATAGTGAAAGGAGTGTGGCCGTATACCACTGTCATTAATAGTATGATTGCTCCTTTCATTTTATATGGTATTGTAATAATGCTTATGGTTCTGATCTGTACTGTTAGTCTGCTAGTGTTAGCCAAAGTACTGCATCTTAGGACGCGAGGTTTATAAAATAAACTCTTTAAACTTTACCGTCTCTGTATTATTATGTTGTGGACTAACAAATAAGTACGAACAGGTATTTCGGATTCCCACCACTCCTGAGAAATATCTAAGTCGCTTGTTCTGGTTTGTCTATACATTGGGACCACCTAGCTAGATCTAGGTTAACGAATGGGATACTAAGCTAGTCGGATAAGGGGTTCTGGGTTCTGAGGGGAGTTTTCTGGTACACCACAATTCTCTGAGGTCCTGGTCTCCTGCGCATAGTTCTGTGCAAAAGCAGAATCCCTGCAACAATCAGACATCGCATAGAAAAAACAATAATACAAAAAAATGAACATAGCTAATACCAAAAGGGCAAAAGTGCAAACAGCAATCGTCCAAACTTCCAAGTGGAGATAACAGTCAAAATAATCCAGGGGCGTGTACTGCGTGCTGTTCTTCTTTGTTACCTACAGTACGCACGCCTGGCCCCCCAGAGGCTCCCCAAAAGCAGGCAGTCTTACTATACAAATGGGGCAGACAGTCCACAGTAGGGCAGGGATTCTTTCCAATGGGAATGCGTATGTTTAAACCCACAACTTCAACTGTACACTATCAAAACCCCTTGCTCCCCTGTATAACACTCTGCCAATTGTTTCTGTAAATGGACCAATGAATGTGCCAGCGTCACGCCTCACGAACATTTACATTGCTGCCTTTAGCATGCCCCCATACAGCCACCCCATACCTCAGTTCGGGTTTCATTCAAATGCAGGAGCCTACAGCGGTCACATTAGGAGGTCTGCCGTCTGTGGAGTGACATCTGGGTGTTCAGTTGAGTTTTGCGATTCCGGCAGGCCATATATCTGTTCATCATCACTAGGCAGGTCCCGCTGACTGGATCCAGACGCGCTGCCCGTTGCCAGTGAGCCGCTGATCTCTGCTGCCGCCTGCAGGGCGTCTCGCTGGCCGCTCAGGGTCAGCTCCGGGCGGGGGCCCACCGGTGGAGAAGGCGGCGCCCTCCGCCCTGTAGATCTACGTTCTTTCCGGCGGCGACGAAAGGGGTCTCTCCTCCTAGGCAGTGCCACCGCCGCAGCAGCATCCCGAGGCCTCTCACCTATGAATATGTCCAGCCAGTCCTCCGCTCCCTCCTGTGTATCAAAAAAGTGTGTCTCTTCATAGGAGGAGCCTAGCGCGCAACCAAGATGGCCGCGTAGGTGCGAGGCTCCCGAGGACCTCCGCAACCTCCTACGATTATCCTGAAATTATCCTGCCCTGGATGAGGGGACTATGTTGGTGAACCTGAGCTGAGGTGGCACCCGTTTCCCGCTTCCGAATCGGACCTCGGACACCGGAGTGAGCACCGATTGAGGTTTGCGGCCTTCCCCTCGCCGGACCCCGGATTTGCGCTGTGGGGTGATCCAGTGACAAAGTGAACAACAGCGGCAGGCAGGGCCTGGCGACTCGCGTACCCCGCACTTTCGCTTTCACTTTCGCACCCCCTTGCCGTCTCTGCGAGGTTGGGTTGCGGAGCCCTTGGTGTTGGTGTGGCCTTGCTGGGAGGCCCTGCCTGCCTGCAGGCTGTGATCCACCCCGCTGCTCTGAGGTGGCCCCCCCGAGCTCGTGGCCCTGCTTTCCTGCCTTACACGACGTGGCTGGTGCGACTGAGAGATTGGAGGCCATGGCCACGAAACAAGATGGAGACCGGGCAAAGACCAAATCGACCCGGCGTGGCGCCGTCCATCAGGCTAATAGTATGGACCGCTATACCCTCCAGAAGGGATCTCCCGATGGATCGCGCAAGTCCCCTGAGAGCCCTCCTGATGCCCCAGACCTGCCCGCAGATCTGACTCTGCGAGATGTCATGGGCGCCATTGCCGAGATGAAGGCCTCGGTGGGCCAGCGGTTTGATACACTGGCGCAGAAGATCGACTCGGTCCTCGTGGATGTTGGCCTGGTGAGGGCCGATCTTTCCAAAACCAACGACCGAGTGGATTCCTTGGCCCACACCGCATCGGGCCTAACGACAGATGTGGCGGCCTTACAAACAGAGGTGCGCCGGCTTAGTCAGGCGAGTGCGCTTATGGATCGCCGCCTGGAGGACTCTGAGAGTCAGGCACGGAGGAACAACATCCGCATCATCGGGTGCCTGAGGGACGCGAGGAGGCGGCGGCGGATCTCTTTGTGGAGGACCTGATTGCTACCCATCTCCAGCCACGGGGGCTGAGTAAATTCTTCGCTGTGGAGAGGGCCCACAGGGTTCCCGGGGGAAGGCCGAAGGTCGGAGCCCCTCCGAGACCTCTCATTGCCCGGATTTTCAATTTTCGGGACAGAGACGCTATCCTGCAAACATCCAGACTGCATGGACCGGTCAAGTTTGACAATATGGAGGTAAATTTTTACCCTGATTTCACCCCAGCGGTCCAGAAGCAGAGACTGAGCTTCCTAGGCGTCAAACGCCGTCTTCGGGACCTAAACCTCAAATACGCCATGCTCTTCCCAGCTAAGCTGCGAGTGGAGGTGGATGGTCGCACGCACTTCTTTGATCATCCCGAAGCGGCCGGGGACTGGCTCGATACTCTGTCCGGGGATCGTGATCGGGCGGGGGGGGGGGGCGGCGGGGGGAGACGGCACGCTGGATCAGGGCTGAGGGTTTAACATTGGGCCTCACTCTGGACGAAAATGATGCCACTTTCGATTCTGCGTCAGTCTTTGTAAGTTCCCCTCCTATGGAGGTTGTGTTGGGTCTGTTGGGGGTTCTCCCTCCTCCTCTAGGGGGTTTAGTTAGTTTAACTATATATGGGGCGACAGGCACACTGCACGTTGGGGGGGCTGTTCGGGCTCATGCAGGGGTGCAGGGAGGGGGGAGTTCTGTTGGGGTGGGTGGGTAGGGATGGGGTGTTGTTCGTTTTTATCACAAGGCAAACGTACTTTTGTGTTAGTTCTAAAGTGCTCTCCGGGGGACGAATGATGGCTTCTGTGTATGATGGGGGGTAGGGAATTAACTTTGTTGTCTTGGAATGTGAATGGACTGGGGGACAGGATCAAACGAGGTGTGGTCCTGCAGTTTTTGAAGCGAATCTCGCCCGATGTAGTCTTTCTGCAGGAGACACACCTCATTGGCAACTCCTTCTGCGCCATGAATCGGCGTGGCTATCGCCTAGTGGCTCACTCGGGCTTCACGTCTGGCTCAAGGGGTGTGGGCATCAGGATGAGGAATTCGCTCCCGTTGGAGATTTATGAGGTGCTCCACGATGACAGGGGACGTTACACGGTCTTGGTGGGAAGACTGGAGGGCAAAGTGGTTGTCTTTGTGTCAGTATACATCCCACCGGGGCTGCAGTCGACCACCTTTGCAGACCTGGGGCGCCTTCTCCTTGGCCTTCCGGGGGGGCTTTTAGTTGTGGGGGGGGATTTCAATGCGGTGGTATCTGGGACTGTGGATCGTCACCCCCCTAGGGACCTCCCCCGGGCACAGGCGTGGCTGCCCGGCCTCTTGGATACATTTGGGTTAGTGGACTGCTGGCGTTTAAAAAACCCCACGCAGCTGCAGTACACTTTCCACTCGGGAGCCCATGGTAGTCTCTCACGACTAGACTATGTCCTTGTCCCGGCAGCCTATGTTGGAAGGGTGGGAGAGGTGCGTCATTTGCCACGGGGTATTTCGGACCACTCCCCGCTCCTACTGCACTTTGACGTCTTTCCGAGGGGTGAGGGTAGGGTTGTCCCAATCAATCCTTGGTACCTGCGCGACCCCACCATTCGCGCTGAATTGATTAAATCCCTTCAGCGATATTTTGATGAGAATGTGGGGTCCGTGCCTTCGGCTGTACCGCTGTGGGAGGCCTTCAAGGCAGTACTCCGAGGGGAAGCCCTATCCCTTATTTCCCACGCCCGGAGGCGCGAGCGGGAGGAGGTGACCCGGATGGAGGCTGAAATAGCCGAGTTGGAGGGTAATTTAGAATGTGGGGTGACGGATGCCGCATTACATGTCCTCCAACTCAAGCAAGCGGCCTATAGGGCCCTCGTCACGGAGGCGGCCAGGGGCCTCAGTAGAGAGCAACAGGGGCGACTGTATGATGTGGGTGATAAGGCTGGTAAACTGATAGCGTGGTTGGACAAAAAAGAGAGAGCGAATCGTGTGGTCCCGCTGATTGAGAAAACGGATGGTGTGTGTGTAACGGAGCCAGAAGAAATCGTCTCCTGTTTCGCGGATTATTTCCGTGAGGTGTATTCCCCGGTGTCTCCCTGCTCGGAAGAGGATTCCCGTGCCCTCCTCAGGGATATCGCGCTGCCGTCCCTTTCCGGGGATGACAGGGTGTTGCTGGACGCCGCTCCCACCTCCGACGAAATCGCCCTCGCCATACGCTCGGTCGCTTCCGGCAAGGCCATGGGTCCGAATGGTCTCCCTATCGAGTTGTACAAGTTGCGACCGGATACGCTGGCACCCCACCTCCGGGCTATGTTCCTGGCGGCACACTCGGTGGGCTCCCTCCCGCTGGACCAGCGTCTGGCTACAATCGTGGTCATCCACAAGGAGGGGAGACCTCGGGACCGGGTTACATCCTATCGGCCCATTTCACTACTGAATGCGGAGCCCAAGATTCTCGCCAAGGTACTGGCCAATCGGCTGGTCGGCGTGGTGGGCGATTTGGTTCATCAGGACCAGTCCGGCTTTATTCCTCATCGCAACACAGCCCTTAATCTGCGGCGCTTGCACGGTGTGCTCGCACGTGTCCCGTTTATACGTGAGCCGGCCATTTTGGCGTCCTTAGACGCCACCATGGCGTTTGACACGCTTGAGTGGCCATACATCTGGGCGATGCTTGCGAAATTTGGATTTGGCCCAGGGTTCATCAGTTGGGTCAAATTGCTGTATTCGGGCCCATTGGCGCAGGTGGTGGTGAACGGAAGAGTATCGGCTCCGTTCGAGCTGGGCCGGGGCACGCGGCAGGGCTGCCCCTTATCGCCGCTCCTCTTTGCACTTGCCATGGAGCCCCTGGCGGAGTGGCTGCGGTGGGAGCCTTCCATCCGTGGTCTCCGCTGGACCCCCGAGTATGAGGACCGCGTATCCCTATACGCTGATGACATCCTTTTGTACCTAGCTTCCCCACGTAAATCACTCATAGTACTGGTTGATGTTTTGCATTCATTCGGTCGTAACTCCGGTCTTGTCATCAACTGGGCTAAATCGTGTGTGTATGTTCTCTCCGGGGAGGCTCCTATCCTCCCGCGGGGCTGTCCGATCCAGGTCGCCCCGCAGGGATTTAGGTACCTGGGTGTCTTCATTACTCTGGACCCGGAGGCTCGGTATGATCGGAACTTGCTTCCCCCCCTCCAGCGTCTGAAAGAGGATGTCGCGCGCTGGCGGCGTTTGCCGCTTTCGCCGCTCGGCATTGTTTAAAATGATGTCGCTGCCGCGTTTCCTGTACCTGTTGCAGAACACTATGGACCTCGTCCCAGCGCGCTACTTCCGCGAAGTGGAGAGTTTGCAGCGCCGCCTGTTCTGGGACGGGAGGCCACGTATTGCCCTGGCGAAGCTGACGCTCCCATGGTATGACGGGGGGATTGCCCTTCCGGATATCAAACGGTACTATTGGGCCTCCCAGCTAGCTGCGATTAATCAGGGCCTATATGGGCCCGCCTTAAACCCGGCATTTGAAATGGATAAGATGCTCCTTCCAGGTGGTGATCATAATCGAGCGCTCTATTCTAGCGCGCCCGACGCTCGCCTAACGGGCCCCACGCGTGTCATGGTGCGAGTGTGGCATGCGGCCAATGCAGTTATGGGGTGGAAGGACCGTTTGACCCGGGCGTCACCACTATACGCGTCTGAGCGGTTGGGCTCCTTGTGGACCTCGAAGGGCTTTGAGAAGTGGGACATAATAGGCATTAGCAAAGTGGGGGATCTCTGGACGAGGGGAGGATTTAAAACGTTCGAGATGCTGCAGACGGAATTTCAGTTGCAGGGCAGCGAGTACTTTCGGTACTTGCAGGTCCGTCATGCGCTGGGCTCCGTCTTTCCGGACGTTGCCTCCATCCCGGAGTGTTCCCCCCTGGAGGATAGAGTGCTGGATGGACACATCCCGGACAGCACGATCTCACTGATCTACAAAAAACTGATGAACGACCGCTCAGACTTGTTGACTGCCCTTCATGGGGCTTGGGTAGCCGACGGGCTGGAGCTGGACGACGAGGACTGGACCTCCGCGGTGGCCTCCCCGAAAGAGGTGGCCATACCGGCTCGCCTTCGTTTCGTCCAGCTCAAGATACTCCACAGGGTCTACATGACGGGGCCAAAGCTCCTGCGTATGGGCTATGCTGAGGACGGTTTGTGTAAGCGTGGGTGTGGTGCGTTGGGGACTTTTCTGCATATCCTGTGGGAGTGCCCGGAGGTGGAGGGGTTCTGGCGTGGTGTGCATGAGGTGCTGCGAGTGGTTACGCATGTGGCGCTGTTGCCCGAAGCGAGGAGATGCCTGTTGAATGTGTGGGAGCCTACCGACTATTCGGTGCCGTAGACGTGGTGGGTGACTCTGGGGTATATGGTTGCCAAGCGTGATATTGCCCAATTGTGGGGATCCCAGAGGCCCCCGACTGTCTCAGCCTGGAAGGAACATATGGATTGGTGCATGTTTCGGGAAAAGGTGGTGTATGTGGCGAGAGGTAAGCCTGGGACATGGGTGAAAGTGTGGGGCCCCTGGAACGCCTACCGCGGGGGAATCTGTGCTCCGCCGTTATTGCCTGATCCGTCGCCGGCCCCGTCCCCTTAGCCAACTCATCCCCCTGGCACCTGGGCGTTGGGTTTCCCCAGCCCTAGTTCTGATCTCTCCCCCCTCTTGAGACTTCTATGGATGGCTAGGAGTTCCCCTTTAGGGGAGCACGTGTTTGCTATTTCCGATTGAGGATTGCCTTGTGGGTTTGTTTGTACTTGTTGTTCTTTAAGTTTAAAATGGAACCGTATAGTGGGGTCTGGATGGTGTGGCTCGTAACGATGTTAACTCCTATGCATGCTCTGCCGCAGCACCATGTGTTTTATAAATGTATATCGTATGCTCCTTTCATTGCTAGCGGCCGGCCGGAAGGTTGTAGGCCCATATTTGTATATCTTTGAGTCTTGTAATAAACGGTTTAAAAAAAAAAAAAAAAAGTGTGTCTTGTCGTTAGCGACCACCCGCAGGCGGGCAGGGAATAACAGAGAGTAGTTCAAGCCATTTTGCCGGAGGCATTTCTTCACTGCCATGAATGAGAGTCTCTGTCGCTGAACCTGAATGGTATAATCCGTAAAGAACATTATTTTGTGATTGTCGATTTGGATATCTTGGAGTTTCCTGGTTTCCTGCAATATAGAGTCGCGGTCTCAATAGTTAAGGATCCGGAGGAGCAGGGGCGTGGGTTTGATCCCGCAGCGGGGGGCCTCGTCGGAACCCTATGAGCGCGTTCTATGACAGAGTGTGGTGAGAGGGATCCCTCCGGCAGTAGATCTCTGAGCCATGTTTCCACGTGCGAGGCAGGCTCTCTCCCGTCCCAGCGTTCCGGAACACCTACCACACGTACATTATTACGTCGCGCCCGGCCTTCGGAATCATCAGCTCTGCCTTCCAGGAATTCCACACGTTTCAGCAAGTCTTGTACAAGTTTATCTGTTTGCACCACCTGCAGCTTGACGTCAGTAAGTGCTGATTCCAAAGCAGCAGTGCGGTCCGTCAATTTCCGATGGTCTGCATGTAAGTGAGTAAGGTCGATAGCTACCTTATCGATTTTAGATTCCAGGGAGGTGCGGGTCTGATTCATAGTTTCTTCCAGCCGCTCCACCACTGTGAGCACCGCATCCAGCTTGTTTGCCGTCTGATCCGGATTCCCCTGCTTTGCCATCTTGGGCTTAGTTGGCTGCGGTAGGGTCTGCGCACCCCCCACTCCAGTCCGCATCCGGGTGTCCCCGACATCAGATGTAATGACAATGCTCCCATGCAGCTTCATATCTCGGATGGTCCCACCATTGTGCCGCCAGGACTCACTCACGTGGTGCTGCAGTCTTTGGCTTATTAATAGCAGGTCGTGTCCCTCAATCAGCCAACGGGCCCCGTTCGTCCCCCGCCAGGGACCTCGCTACAGTTCTTACTTAGGGTTCCCAGGCAGTCGTGCACAGTCCAGAGATCTCAGGCAGGGCTCATCATCCCGTTCGGCCACAGACACTGCCCATCATAGTAACACAGTCCTCATTGCCACTCACATGGGCCGCCTTCTGACACCCAGGATTAGAAATTCTAATCAGCAATGTACAGCAGGTAGTCTCATGAAAACAGAGGGGACACTGTTGATTAGTCCGATTAACTTTTCTCCACCTTTGTCGCCCCGAGTGACAGACAGGCCACGGGTCCACCAGGTGGTCACATAATGCTGACAATTCATTTGGGTCCCAGTCGCGTTCCTCCTGCCATCAGCAAGTACATGTATGGGCAACAAGGCGCAAACAGACGTCTCCTTCTTGTTTCCAGTGGAGGGGGCTCACTATCTTCCAGCACCGCATGTGAGCTCTGTTCGTTCAAGCCGTATTCCGCCACATCCCCGCAGCAGGGGAGCCCTCCACCTCAAGGGCATCGGGCTCCAGCAGCGCATTCAACGCAGGTGGCGCCCACCCTTGCCGCGCCTCCTCGCTTCCCGTATCAATAAGTGGCACACCAGAGGGGAACCAGAGCCACGGATAACACAAGCAGCACCGCCTAACCCCGGTCTCTCCCCGTCACCTATACTTAGACAGTCTAGCGGCAGGGAAGCAGGCACTTACTATGTCCCAGGAGGTAGTTCGGACGTCGCTGCCACACTCAGTCACCGCACTCTATGTATCTGGCAGCAGGTATTCCAAGTATTCAAAAGAAGGGGGGTCCCTAAAGGAAGGATGGGTAGACAGGAGGAATAGGGAACAAAATGGGTCAAAAAGAAAAACAAAGCCAACTGTCTACACTAGACTGATTTCAATATGCCCAATCATGGGTCAGGATTATAGGAAAAGACCAAGGACCAAAACAGACTCTGGAAGATAAAGAGACAAAAAGAAAAATATAACAGAACGTAATTTATTTAGATAACAAAGATCAGGATGATAATCTTCGCACAAAGGATAAACAATATAAAATACACTCCAATATACAAATATGTGGAAGTCCTACACATAAACCAAACATACACACACTCATTCATACATCATACTCGTGTATAGGACGAAACAAACATAAATGCAAAAAATATACATGTTACTTTCCAGTTAAGTTTAAAAATGACATCAACAATGTGTGCATTTAACTGGATGGCAGTTCAGACAGGCTCGTGTGCTCCCAGTTCTTGGGGACAGATGGAGTCTTCTGGTGGGCACGAGAAAATAAGAGCCAACGCACGTTTCGGTGTTTGCCCATACAAGGCTACACCTTCATCAGGGCAACGGTAGTAGAAGGCGTGTGGGACAACACAAAAGACACCTGTTGTTGTGTCATAAAAAAAAAGGGGAAAGAACATAAGATCAAGAATTTTGAAAAAAAACATTTTATTCACGATGCATTGACAGCACAGTATCTCCTTCAACAGTCTCAATAATACAAAAAAGCAATTTACGTCACATAGGGGCTAAGGAATAAAGATCTAAAATACGAGTCAGTTAGGCCCAGGTTCAAAAAGATATATATATAACATATGGATAACATAAAACCAAAATGCTAGGTTGCTTTAGATAAATAGGACCGAGGTGCACCCAGTGAAAAAGGATCGGAACAGAGAAATAGTGATCAGAAATGAGTATTCGAGCCCCAGTAGTCAGTGAAAGATAGAATCGATGAAAGGCAGAAGTAACCGAGGAATGACCAAATAATAAAAAGAATAGAAAGAATAAAAGGTAAAAAGAATAAAAAGAGGGGGGCGGGAAGAAACTACGAAAGATATTCGCAAACCGATGACAAAACACCAGCGCTACAAATGAAGACGATATCAGGAAAATGCAGATATAGCCAACCAGCCACCAACGGATAAACGAAACAACAAATACTGAGATGATAGAAAGAGGATAATATAAACAAGAATCAGACAGATAGGACAATACCTTTGAATCAAGTCAGCTAAAGAGGATCAGCTCTTCTAGATGAAATTCGGGGAGCAATAAAAATTCATCAAATGGGACAGCCCATCTGTTCTATGTAAGGAAAGAAAAAATAAAGTGAGATGACCATACGAACGATCTAGACAATCCAAGAAGGGTATAAATATGGGTAAGAAACATAATGCGGCTTACCCACAGCTCGGTATGATTGATTACGATATTCCAGAGTGACAAGTAAGAGGCTCCTCAAGAAAAGTTTAACGCGTCAAGGATGGATTCTCCTAGACATAGGAGATATGCGAATCAAGAGGGCCAAAACCACACTAGAAAATGTTCCTGCAAAAAGATGGGGGGGTGATGGAAATTAGACTCAACTGGCAAAAATTCCAGACGCTACTACAAGTCGAACTGACTCCCATAGGTTAAAACGCTTACCAAACATGGAGAGCCACCATCAGGCGGAACAGTAAGCTTAAACGCACCGCACACGAATCTCCGCGGTCGTTGCTAGGCAGGTGAGGATAGGGAGTATCTCAACTCCGGACATGTGAGGCAGGGCCTAGAGGAGAGACAAACACTAGGTTCACGGGACACAAAGTGCTAGTAACAGGGAAGCCCATGCAACAAGCTCAAAGGGTGGGAAAAGGGGGCTGAGACTGTTCCTGGTGAGGTACCTTTTAAGAGGTAGACTCAGGGATTTAAAGGCAAGATCTTTACAAGTACACGCAACTAAACAATAATACAAGATTACAGAGGCAAGGAACTGCGCTAGTTGTGCAGATAGATTAAGGCGCCCAAAACAGAATGCAAAGACACGGGGACGATTAAACGAGGGGGCTAAACACGGGAGATCTTACCGTTGATGAACACGTCACTCTAGCGAAAGGGTAACAGCAATGATGTGCCGGGATAACACGTAAAGTCTAGGCTGAATGGCCCGGAATTTAAATAAAGTGGGACCAATAACAAAACCGAGAGTAACTAATCTCGCGTGGATACCCAAAATTCAAAAACAAAAGAAGGACTCTGGACACAAGGCAATGGGAGCTGACAATATAGGCGGCCATGTTAGAACGGGACTGAAAGGAATGAAAACGAAGCACAGTCCCGACCATACTAGGCACAATTTGCTCAAAGTCTCAAAAAATACAAATGAAAAAGTGAAAAACATAAGAAGTTTTGTGTGCCTAATAAGATTCACCCAGTACGCCCCTCAAATCGGAAAAATGATAAAAAAAATTATAAAACAAGTAGAAGCAAAATCCCCATCAGTGTAAACGTCATAAAGGTATGAATAAAGCAAGAAAGTGTCCCAAAGAGGGTCAGATAAGGCTAAATACGAAAAATAATTTTTTGAACCCAAATGAGCAAAAATAGACAGAAAATCGAATAGATACAGACGAATTTCAGTTAATGTTAGAAACTCTCGCTAATCGTACAGGGGATACAAGGTGAGAAAAGAACTCAATCCTTCATCTTCCTAAAATTTAGCCAAAGTTGTAACCGGGTAGGAACTAAATAGATTAAAATAAACAAGAGAAAAAGCCATAGGGTTAATAGGGTCTAGTGGTTTAAATTCAAATTCGGAGGAGAGAGACACAAAACACCATGGAGGAAAACCTCTCAGAAAACAGTAAGGGGCAGAGTGGCAAATGGAGAGAGAACTGATAAGTCACGCGAGGACAGTTTATGTTATAGCATTTTCCCAGGGACAGATCTCATTAAGGCCCTGGGCAACAGAATTCACATAATATATCCAGAAAACTTCCCTCTTCCTTCTAATGGTCGTGGAGTCCTTACCCGCAGGAGTATGTATTTTTTCCACAATGATCCATTTAAGATCTTGGTCAGAATGGCCAAGTTCAGTCCAATGGGAGACCAAGGGGGCCCCTGATTTTTTTAGACGGATGTTAGATTTATGTTCACCCATCCTAAATCGACATTCCCTGCCAGTCTCACCGATATAGGTCAAGTCACAGGGGCAAAAGATCGCGTAGATGACATTCGAAGTTCGACAGTTTGTAATTTCCCTCAACTTAATGGTACGTTTATTGATGTTAATATTTTGTCTGACCAAGGCGTTGGGACATGCTTGACACGAGCCGCATTGATGGTTGCCTGTAATGGGGGAGAGGCAGGGCGCGGAATTAGGGTCTCATACAAGGCATTCAACAGCCAGCGACGAGGCAGCGGCCACATCCGATGTCCACCGCCGTCCGTCTACCTCAGTCACGCCATCTTCTGCGGCCTCGTGGGCGGGGCCCATCCCCGGGCTCACGTAGTTCCAGTCCTCTCCAACACCACATGGGTCCCCGAGTCGAGAACCGCACAGCGGGGCCCAGGCAGGCGAAAACCCCCAGCGCCTCACCGGGACAGCTGCCAGAGGCCAGTCTCCCCCTTGGCATCAGCAGCATGTATCACATAGGGGGCTTCCTGGGTAATGGCAGGGGCCCCTCCTTATGTTTTCCCCCGTAGCTTGCGTTTCAAAATATATGGCTCCGTGAATGAAGTGGAGCTCCGGTGCGTCCAGGTGGTCCCACTCACACCCCCGCCTGCAACGAGAGGTCTCACCCACTAGGAGTGTCCAGCGTCCCCAGCCGGGATCCAGGCAGAACCAGCACTCCGGTCAGCGCAGTAGGTGTTCCAGGAGAGCCGAGGCTGCAACGGATCAGCAGCACCTCGACACTCCAGTCAATGCAGAGGCAATGTCAGTCCAGGCGAGTTACTTTCACTTTCGCCCGACGATGCCAGGCATCCCGCCCGGGTGGAGAAGGATAGCGGGGAGAAGCGGGCGGCTCCACACCGACCACACGAATGTCTCGCAGCCTCTCCGAGCCCACCGGCCGAGCTATCACTAAGGGGGGCCTTGTGGGTGACTCCGGCCTGGTTCGGCACGAGCAACGCCATTTTCCGCAGCCTTGTGGGCGGGGACCAGCCACGGGCTCCCGCAGTCGATCTAGTCCGCCGGGCAGCCCACAGATGTGAGAGTCCCGATGCGGCGTGCGGGGTCCTAACAGGGCAAGATCCCCAGCGGAGCCTCAGGTCATGCCCCTGCAGGCTTAGACTTATTCTGGAGCTCTCCGGATGTCCATAAGCGGAGTTCTCTGCCTGACGAGGGGAGCCTCCGGCGGAGCTCTACCCAGGCACGTCTGCGGCCATTGCTGTTGTAGCCACGCCCCCTACGTCTGTTAAATGATGAGAGGAATTATAAAATCTTGAGGGAAGATCCAACTGAGGCCCTTCGAGTATCAATTGCCACCCACATAGAGGAGGCATTGGGTAATGGCTTGATTAGTTGCAAAGAGGCAGCTTTCCTGACAAAAGAGAAACCTACAGTGCCTTACTTTTACGTATTGCCAAAGGTGCATAAGATTACACGACCGCCCCCTGGAAGACCCATTGTTTCAGGGATAAATTCCATTTAAGAGCCATTGTCCAAAAATTTGTGACACCTATCTGCGTCCTTTACTACAGAAAATACCAGCATATCTAAAGGATACCCGTAAGGTATTGAATCTCATTCAAGAGATCGAGTTTGACTCTACCAGGGATTTATTAATTGGACTCAATATAGAGTCCTTGTACACAAATATTACCCAACAAGAGACGCTCAGAGTGATAGAAAACATACTCTTCTCTGAGGAACGGGAATATTAGACACCGAGAACATTCATTCTCAGCTTGCTGGAACTTCCCCTTACCAAAAAGTTCTTTAAATACGAAGATACTTTTTACCTACAAGTCCACGGAACATCCATGGGCAGTGCCTGTGCGCCCAGCCTGGCCTGTTTATATGTGTCTTACTTCGAAGGAAGGAACAATCTATTCCCAGACCAATCCCTATCGAGATCAAATAAGGGTATGGCGTTGATATATCGACGATGTTTTCATTGTCTGAAGAGGGAATAAAACCACAGCTGAGGCTTTTTTGAGATGGCTCAATGGAATCAATCAATTCATTTTCTTTACTGGGAATATGTCGAGTGAATCGTTGGCATTCTTGGATCTGGACATCAGAGCGGTAGACAATGGCCTTCGGAGTAGCAGCTACCATAAGCCCACCGATAGAAATAGCCTTTTGTCTTTTAAAAGCTTCCATCCCCAAGCCCTTAGGGAAAATCTGCCCTATGGGCAGTTCCTGCGGTTGCGCAGGAACTGCTCTTCAATCACAGATTTCAAAAGGGAGTTGGATCTCCTGACCAATAAATTGATGGAAAAAGACTATCCCAATTGGGCTATTCAGAGGGCTAAGAAAAGAGCCAGGAATAATAGTAGAGAAGTTCGACTAGAAACACATGTGTGTGTGTTACCACATATAATACCACCTCAAATATCATGAATAAAGTGGTGACAAAGAACTGGCATATACTTAGCTCTAATGGCCTTAACCAACCACTTCCTCTCTTTTCATTTAAGAAGAGTAGCAGTATTAAGGACATTATTGTCAATACACGTCCCAGAATCCCACGACATCAGGAAAACAGAGAAGAGTTGAGACAGGGTCTACCTGCGGCTACAGGCCATTATGCCTTAGGGTATTGTAAGGCTTGTTCCACCTCTATAAATGGCAAAAGTATATATATTGGCCTGCGATACCCATGGGAGCATAGAATTTTAACAACTTGTAACACAGACAGAGTCATTTACCTTTTGAAGTGCGTGTGTGCTCTCCAATATGTGGGTATGACGACCCATCAGGTCAAAACCCGCATATTGGAACATATGAGTACGATACAGTGCGGTAAAATCAATACAGAATTAACCGCACATTTTAAGGATTTGGGCCACATAGAAAAAGAACTAAGCTGGACAGTATTTGACAGACCCTTTATCCCACCGAACATAATTGACATTTCCAACTTTTTATTGGTTAGGGAACAATGATGGGTAGATAGATTGAGAAGCAGCCACAGGGGTCTGAACAATGGTATTCCATGGTTCCAACTGTTTGGGATTATGAATAAATGATGGAATACTCAACAGAGTACATATATACAGCATTGCATGTTTCAGTCTGAAGATTACGAATACTACAAATAAAGAAAGACAGTGAACACTTTGAGCTTTCCCACAAGAAATTCAGAAATTAACTGAGCAGTGTGTCAAAACAATAATGAGCTGATGTGTGTCAAAACAACTAATGAGAGATAAGATATAATGAGCTGATTACGAGAGGTGAACAGCTCGTTCGTTTGAATACTGTTGAAAGAATAAACATCACAGTATTCAAAGATGGCCGCCATAGAGAATAGTGACGGCGGATGTAGCAATAGGGAAGCTGCGAGAGTAACATCCAATGGGTATATTGTAGTCACTGAGAATAGAGCAGTACTTCAAGATGGTCGCAGTGGATTACGGCGGCGTGTAAGACTAGTAGTAGTCTAGTGGTTAGAGTGACATCCCACACGTGAGCGTGCCCATGCGATAGACGCGTTAGGACGTTTAAAAAGCAAAGAGAGAAGCTCACTCTCACTCTGGCAGGCAGAGGGTCTGAGTTCCCGGAGCTTTGGCGTCCCTTCCTCACCCTCCTCATAACTGACTTCAGGGAACTGACGTGCCCACGCTATCTCAGATTATTGCGTCTGGCTGAAACGCAAATCCCACAGAAGGCCCTCCCGCGTAGACCTACTAGACTGAGATGATCCTTTGCGGGTCCTTTAATCCTTTCCTTCCCTATCCCGTGGGTTTTTAGTTGATGGACGAGAGAGGGGGGGTGGAGGGCGGAGGGTGGACATGTTTGGGGAGCTTTTGGGAATATTGCCTTTGGAGGGTTCCCCCTCTTTTTTCCTTTTTTCCTATGTTCTTCCTTTTATTATGTTCTCTCTTGTAGCCTCGCTCCATGCTTCTTACCTGGGTAATGCTATTAGTCGCGACACTTGTGTCTGTTATACGCTTATTCAGGAGTCGGGTCTGGTTTCCTTTTTCTCTATTTGTATGAAAATTAATAAAAGATTTAAACCATAAAAAGCAAAGAGAACACAGCATCAGGTATCCTCGGTGGATTCAGAGTGGGACAAGAACTACACGTCGATCCTGGAGTAGTAAGTGGGGTATTAAGCATTGAAAAGTAAACACTTTTGGGCTACTGGACCTTGGGTGGCATATAATGGAGGTATGAGTAATCTTGTATAACTACTGATATAACAGGTGTGTATATGCTCTTATAGAGATATATGCACTGAGCAGTGCACAGGCGTATCTCGATTGCAAGATACGAGTGTCCGGTTCACTGTTATTGGAGCTAGCTGTCGTTTTCTGAGCAGTATAAATGAGGGGCAGAGAGCTTTTTAATGGACATTTAATAATCGTCAGAAGTATGAAGGCAGTCCTTCCTAATTATGTGTTCCCATAGAGTGTGACGACTGGACCACGGTCCCACGACGGTCCCGGGTTCAGCCAATAGCTGTGTAACTCGGGTAAGAAATGAGTGCATGCAAGATTCTTTATGCACAGATGTGGTGACATGATGGCAAGATCTAATGCAGATAATAAGTTTTTAGGTTTACACTGACCTAAATGTAATTAATGTGTGTTAGTCACGACCAAAAATGGGGAGGCTATTACATTTTTTTAAAATTCATTTGTCCTTTATCCTAACCACACAAGTGTGATAGCAATAAATTAATGATTAGGTTGGTGGTGGCTACCTTTTCTATAGCACATGAGGGGTACTTAGGGTGTAGGTAAGATAACAAGGGAACTTGAATATTAGCTTGTTATTTGTTTTTATTTTACAGTTATTCTGTTCCTCTGCGCTATTGCATAAGAGTGAGATATGGAGATTATCCAGTGACTAAGACCTGAATGTGGGTCTAGACCAAGAACGTTTTTAAGGGATCAATACCCTAACGAAGGCCGCTGTGACCCATGGGGGCATACATTAAAGGCCGAAACATGTTGGTTCCTGCAAAGAGGATATAGGGGTACTGATTCCCCCGATGTATCCTATACATTTTGAACCCTATCGACGGTGACCAGAAATAAAGGTAACCTAGGTTCCCCTCAAATAGTTTTATCATTATTTCTGTTTTGCACTTTGATCCCTACTTGAAGGAACTACTCTTTTCCTTCTTCTGTCTATATATTTTCTTTCCTCACCACTTTCTATACTAAACAATGGCGCTCCGCCCAGTGTGTTGGTCTGCACCTGTGCGTCAGAAGCGGCCCAATGATGAAGCATGACACCGTAAGGTATGTGAGGGAAGTATTAAGAAAGTAGATTTCTTTTCCATGCCCCTACCCCCTCCACTTTGTTTAGATTGGGGTACAACACCTCCCAACTCTTTTTTAGTTTTTTTGTCCTTTTCTTTATAGTGAGTATATAGTTATGGATCGGGAGTTAGAAAATGTTCATTCCCTAGCCTCTCGTTTTTGTGATTTTCTCTACAAATCTATACTCCACAGCTCTCATGGTGGGAAGAGGAGAAAGCCTCTTTTTTATATATAACCCTCACCCACTCTAGAAGTGGCATGCTTCCTCCTCGAGTTCATCCTGACACCTACAAGTCAGGGTTAGCTTAACCGTGTTCTAGTGTGCTCTGTAGAGTAGTCTTGTTTTTTAGGGGGTTTTACATATAATACAACGTACTCGCTCTCCCGAAGGTATCCCTTCATTGTTGGGGTTAGTGGGAATTATTAAAAACTATGGGAAGGGGCAAGCAGGATGTTGTGGTCCTAAGACCCTAGTTAAAAAGCTCAAACATGTTTCTGCCCTACTCTAATGGCCTACATAGGTCCTGGGCATTCTTCATGGCGATACTTCACATAATCAATCCCCCAGTGACGCAACCCTGTAAACTATACAGGTGTCTGCGTAATGTGCTAAAGGTCAGCTTCAGCAAGCAAACAAAAGAAATGTACATGCTGTGTTAAGGAAATACCCGCGGACAGAACTCACTGGTTGAAATTGCAGTGGAATCTCATTTATAGGTTGCTCCTAACTCCTTAATCATGAAAAATATTCGTCATATGTAGCGCACTGTTGGAAATGTTCTCTACAGGCTAAGAGTTTCAAAATTTATTCTGTACTTTTTGCATGTGTGTCTCCGAACTTTGGACTAATATCATATGTAGGCACCAAAAGATGCCATAAAAGCAAGCAAATTTTAATTGTAATGGTGTTAAATGTAAACATTAAACAGAGACATTGATAAAACACAATTGTTGGAGGCCATATGTCAGTGACATGCATTATTACCACAACACCCACATGAAGACATTGACACAAACATTTACTTGTGTTCCATTGTTGGATTTTCCCAGTTATAAATACATTGTACTTATCAGGGGGCGCATGGTGTAAGCCCTGTAGTCAGACACTTGAGTGCAGGTATTTTACACAAAGAGGAAGAGAAAAAGACCTGCTTAGAAAGCATGAAGTGTCAACCACGTATCAGTTTTTATCTCAGTCAGTAGCCAATCTGTCAATAATACTCAGAGCATCAAGGGTCCCCACCCGCAGCAAACCTAAACTACCTGACCTCTTTCCCTGGCTGGTGCTTAGCTCTGTGAGGTGTGCACGTTAAATCACCTAGGCGCTCGGCTGTTTCAACTCCATTTCTGGTCATGTGACCTGACCTGAGTGATTACGTATGCTGATCTCATCCGATGTTCTTTTCAAAGACGGGGTATACAGGTCGTATATTTGTTAGACGATAGAAACAGAGTGGGTGATCCTTTGTGCAGAGGGAGTCTAGGGCTTATCTTTATGTCTGATAAGTTTTGGAAGGTATTCCTTATTGGTTGTAATTCTTCAACATCATTTATGACTGCTTCTTCAGAGGCTAGTACTGCCGGGGGGGGGGGGGGGGGGCATCGTATAGGGTGGAATCCTGAATTTTTCCTCAAATTTGTGTGGCCTTCCTCTGTTTCTGTGTGTGGGGACTTGTCAAAGAATGGTTTAACGCAAATCTTGTGAAGAAATTCTGCCAGCTCCCATCTCATTTTGAATTTGTCCATCTGTGTCATGGGGACAAATCCCACAAATTTCCTACCACCCAGCGTTCCCCCGGGTCTCCCGAAAAAAACGGTGCCTCACTCGTGTGGGAGGCCCAAGTCCCCGCGACAGGCAAGGTCCCAAAACGTATTGAGGCGACATGAAAATTGCCTACCTCAAAACGACCTGGTTTTGCAAGGGGGGTCACCTGGGTTTTTGGCCCGGTGCTCGGCGGCCACCTAGGGGAACCTACCAAACCCACACATTTCTGAAAACTAGACACCCGGGGGATTCCTGGGAGGTATGGCTTGCGTGGATCCCCCAACGTTTCCTTACCCAGAATGCCCTGCAAACCTCAAATTTAGCTGAAAAAAATCACATTTTTCACACATTTTTGTGTGGGAAAGTTGTGGCATCACCGGGCTGACACAAATTTCCTACCACCCAGCGTTCCCCCGGGTCTCCCGATAAAAACGGTGCCTCACTCGTGTGGGAGGTCCAAGTACCCGCGACAGGCAAGGCCCAAAAACGTATTGAGGCGACATGAAAATTGCCTACCTCAAAACTACCTGGTTTTGCAAGGGGGGTCACCTGGGTTTTTGGCCCGGTGCTCAGCAGCCACCTAGGGGAACCTACCAAACCCATACATTTCTGAAACCTAGACACCCGGGGGATTCCAGGGAGGTATGGCTTGCGTGGATACCCCAACGTTTCCTTACCCAGAATGCCCTGCAAACCTCAAATTTAGCTGAAAACATCACCTTTTTCACACATTTTTGTATGGGCAGTTGAGGCATCACCGGGCTGACACAAATTTCCTACCACCCAGCGTTCCCCCGGGTCTCCCGATAAAAACGGTGCCTCACTTGTGTGGGAGGCCCAAGTACCCGCAACAGGCAAGGGCCCAAAACGTATTGAGGCGACATGAAAATTGCCTACCTCAAAACGACCTGGTTTTGCAAGGGGGGTCACCTGGGTTTTTGGCCCGGTGCTCAGCGGCCACCTAGGGGAACCTACCAAACCCACACATTTCTGAAAACTAGACACCCAGGGGATTCCAGGGAGGTATGGCTTGCGTGGATCCCCCAACGTTTCCTTACCCAGAATGCCCTGCAAACCTCAAATTTAGCTGAAAACATCACCTTTTTCATACATTTTTGTGTGGGAAAGTTGAGGCATCACCGGGCTGACACAAATTTCCTACCACCCAGCGTTCCCCCGGGTCTCCCGATAAAAACGGTGCCTCACTCGTGTGGGAGGCCCAAGTACCCGCGACAGGCAAGGGCCCAAAACGTATTGAGGCGACATGAAAATTGCCTACCTCAAAACGACCTGGTTTTGCAAGGGGGGTCACCTGGGTTTTTGGCCCGGTGCTCAGCGGCCACCTAGGGGAACCTACCAAACCCACACATTTCTGAAAACTAGACACCCAGGGGATTCCAGGGAGGTATGGCTTGTGAGGATCCCCCAACGTTTCCTTCCCCAGAATGCCCTGCAAACCTCAAATTCAGCTGAAAAAATCACCTTTTTCACACATTTTTGTGTGGGAAAGTTGTGGCATCACCGGGCTGACACAAATGTCCTACCACCCAGCGTTCCCCCGGGTCTCCCGATAAAAACGGTGCCTCACTCGTGTGGGAGGCCCAAGTACCCGCGACAGGCAAGGCCCCAAAACGTATTGAGGCGACATGAAAATTGCCTACCACAAAACGACCTGGTTTTGCAAGGGGGGTCACCTGGGTTTTTGGCCCGGTGCTCGGCGGCCACCTAGGGGAACCTACCAAACCCACACATTTCTGAAAACTAGACACCCGGGGGATTCAAGGGAGGTATGGCTTGCGTGGATCCCCCAACGTTTCCTTACCCAGAATGCCCTGCAAACCTCAAATTTAGCTGAAAACATCACCTTTTTCATACATTTTTGTGTGGGAAAGTTGAGGCATCACCGGGCTGACACAAATTTCCTACCACCCAGCGTTCCCCCGGGTCTCCCGATAAAAACGGTGCCTCACTCGTGTGGGAGGCCCAAGTACCCGCGACAGGCAAGGGCCCAAAACGTATTGAGGCGACATGAAAATTGCCTACCTCAAAACGACCTGGTTTTGCAAGGGGGGTCACCTGGGTTTTTGGCCCGGTGCTCAGCGGCCACCTAGGGGAACCTACCAAACCCACACATTTCTGAAAACTAGACACCCAGGGGATTCCAGGGAGGTATGGCTTGTGAGGATCCCCCAACGTTTCCTTCCCCAGAATGCCCTGCAAACCTCAAATTCAGCTGAAAAAATCACCTTTTTCACACATTTTTGTGTGGGAAAGTTGTGGCATCACCGGGCTGACACAAATGTCCTACCACCCAGCGTTCCCCCGGGTCTCCCGATAAAAACGGTGCCTCACTCGTGTGGGAGGCCCAAGTACCCGCGACAGGCAAGGCCCCAAAACGTATTGAGGCGACATGAAAATTGCCTACCACAAAACGACCTGGTTTTGCAAGGGGGGTCACCTGGGTTTTTGGCCCGGTGCTCGGCGGCCACCTAGGGGAACCTACCAAACCCACACATTTCTGAAAACTAGACACCCGGGGGATTCAAGGGAGGTATGGCTTGCGTGGATCCCCCAACGTTTCCTTACCCAGAATGCCCTGCAAACCTCAAATTTAGCTGAAAAAATCACCTTTTTCACACATTTTTGTGTGGGAAAGTTGAGGCATCACCGGGCTGACACAAATTTCCTACCACCCAGCGTTCCCCCGGGTCTCCCGATAAAAACGGTGCCTCACTCGTGTGGGAGGCCCAAGTACCCGCGACAGGCAAGGCCCCAAAACGTATTGAGGCGACATGAAAATTGCCTACCACAAAACGACCTGGTTTTGCAAGGGGGGTCACCTGGGTTTTTGGCCCGGTGCTCGGCGGCCACCTAGGGGAACCTACCAAACCCACACATTTCTGAAAACTAGACACCCGGGGGATTCCTGGGAGGTATGGCTTGCGTGGATCCCCCAACGTTTCCTTACCCAGAATGCCCTGCAAACCTCAAATTTAGCTGAAAAGATCACCTTTTTCACACATTTTTGTGTGGGAAAGTTGTGGCATCCCCGGGCTGACACAAATTTCCTACCATCCAGCGTTCCCCCGGGTCTCTCAAAAAACCGTGCCTCACTCGTGTCGGAGGTCCAAGTACCCGCGACAGGCAAGGCCCCAAAACGTATTGAGGCGACATGAAAATTGCCTACCTCAAAACTACCTGGTTTTGCAAGGGGGGTCACCTGGGTTTTTGGCCCGGTGCTCAGCAGCCACCTAGGAGAACCTACCAAACCCACACATTTCTGAAAACTAGACACCCGGGGGATTCCAGGGAGGTATGGCTTGCGTGGATCCCCCAACGTTTCCTTACCCAGAATGCCCTGCAAACCTCAAATTTAGCTGAAAAGATCACCTTTTTCACACATTTTTGTGTGGGAAAGTTGAGGCATCACAGGGCTGACACAAATTTCCTACCACCCAGCGTTCCCCCGGGTCTCCCGATAAAAACGGTGCCTCACTCGTGTGTGAGGCCCAAGTACCCGCAACAGGCAAGGGCCCAAAACGTATTGAGGCGACATGAAAATTGCCTACCTCAAACCGACCTGGTTTTACAAGGGGGTCACCTGGGTTTTTGGCCCGGTGCTCAGCGGCCGCCTAGGGGAACCTACCAAACCCACATATTTCTGAAAACTAGACACCCGGGGGATTCCAGGGAGGTATGGCTTGCGTGGATCCCCCAACGTTTCCTTACCCAGAATGCCCTGCAAACCTCAAATTTAGCTGAAAACATCACCTTTTTCACACATTTTTGTGTGGGAAAGTTGAGGCATCACCGGGCTGACACAAATTTCCTACCACCCAGCGTTCCCCCGGGTCTCCCGATAAAAACGGTGCCTCACTCGTGTGGGAGGCCCAAGTACCCGCGACAGGCAAGGGCCCAAAACGTATTGAGGCGACATGAAAATTGCCTACCTCAAAACGACCTGGTTTTGCAAGGGGGGTCACCTGGGTTTTTGGCCCGGTGCTCAGCGGCCACCTAGGGGAACCTACCAAACCCACACATTTGTGAAAACTAGACACCCGGGGGATTCCAGGGAGGTATGGCTTGCGTGGATCCCCCAACGTTTCCTTACCCAGAATGCCCTGCAACCCTCAAATTTACCTGAAAACATCACCTTTTTCACACATTTTTGTGTGGGAAAGTTGAGGCATCACCGGGCTGACACAAATTTCCTACCACCCAGCGTTCCCCCGGGTCTCCCGATAAAAACGGTGCCTCACTCGTGTGGGAGGCCCAAGTACCCGCGACAGGCAAGGGCCCAAAACGTATTGAGGCGACATGAAAATTGCCTACCTCAAAACGACCTGGTTTTGCAAGGGGGGTCACCTGGGTTTTTGGCCCGGTGCTCAGCGGCCACCTAGGGGAACCTACCAAACCCACACATTTCTGAAAACTAGACACCAGGGGAATTCAAGGGAGGTATGGCTTGCGTGGATCCCCCAACGTTTCCTTACCCAGAATGCCCTGCAAACCTCAAATTTAGCTGAAAAAATCACCTTTTTCACACATTTTTGTGTGGGAAAGTTGAGGCATCACCGGGCTGACACAAATTTCCTACCACCCAGCGTTCCCCCGGGTCTCCCGATAAAAACGGTGCCTCACTCGTGTGGGAGGCCCAAGTACCCGCGACAGGCAAGGGTCCAAACCGTAGTGCGCCTCAACAGGCAAGGGTCCTAAACATAGTGCGCCTCACTACGTTTCAGGCCCTTTCCTGTTGTGGGCACTAGGCCGACCCACACAAGTGAGGTACCGTTTTTCTCGTAAGACTTTGGGGAACGCGGGGTGGGTGGAAATTTGTGGATCCACGCAGATTCCAGAACTTTCCACCACAGAAATGTGGGGAAAATGTTTTTTATTTGTCAATTTTTTAGGTTTGCAAGGGATTCTGGGTAACAGACCCTGGTGCGAGGCAGTCAAGTCACCCCATCCTGGATTCCCCTGGGTGTCTAGTTTTCAAAAATGTATAGGTTTGCTAGGTTTCCCAAGGTGCCCGTAGAGCTAGGGTTCAAAAACTAGAGCTAGGCACTTTGCCAAAAAAGGGTAAATTTTCACTGCGATATTGAGTTGTGACCACGTTGCGTTTTGCGCCGTTTCCTGTCGCGGGCACTAGGCCGACCCACACAAGTGAGGTACCGTTTTTCTCGTAAGACTTTGGGGAACGCAAGGTGGGTGGAAATTTGTGGATCCACGCAGATTCCGGAACTTTCCACCACAGAAATGTGTGGAAAATGTGTTTTTTTTTACAATTGTTTAGGTTTGCAAGGGATTCTGGGTAACAGACCCTGGTGGGAGGCAGTCAAGTCACCCCATCCTGGATTCCCCTGGGTGTCTAGTTTTCAAAAATGTATAGGTTTGCTAGGTTTCCCAAGGTGCCCGCAGAGCTACGGTTCAAAAACTAGAGCTAGGCACTTTGCCAAAAAAGGGTAAATTTTCACTGCGATATTGAGTTGTGACCACGTTGCGTTTTGCGCCGTTTCCTGTCGCGGGCACTAGGCCGACCCACACAAGTGAGGTACCGTTTTTCTCGTAAGACTTTGGGGAACGCAAGGTGGGTGGAAATTTGTGGATCCACGCAGATTCCGGAACTTTCCACCACAGAAATGTGTGGAAAATGTGGTTTTTTTTACAATTGTTTAGGTTTGCAAGGGATTCTGGGTAACAGACCCTGGTGGGGGGCAGTCAAGTCACCCCATCCTGGATTCCCCTGGGTGTCTAGTTTTCAAAAATGTATAGGTTTTCTAGGTTTCCCAAGGTGCCCGCAGAGCTAGGGTTCAAAAACTAGAGCTAGGCACTTTGCCAAAAAAGGGTAAATTTTCACTGCGATATTGAGTTGTGACCACGTTGCGTTTTGCGCCGTTTCCTGTCGCGGGCACTAGGCGGACCCACACAAGTGAGGTACCGTTTTTCTTGTAAGACTTTGGGGAACGCAAGGTGGGTGGAAATTTGTGGATCCACGCAGATTCCGGAACTTTCCACCACAGAAATGTGTGGAAAATGTGTTTTTTTTGACAATTGTTTAGGTTTGCAAGGGATTCTGGGTAACAGACCCTGGTGGGAGGCAGTCAAGTCACCCCATCCTGGATTCCCCTGGGTGTCTAGTTTTCAAAAATGAATAGGTTTGCTAGGTTTCCCAAGGTGCCCGCAGAGCTAGGGTTCAAAAACTAGAGCTAGGCACTTTGCCAAAAAAGGGTAAATTTTCACTGCGATATTGAGTTGTGACCACGTTGCGTTTTGCGCCGTTTCCTGTCGCGGGCACTAGGCCGACCCACACAAGTGAGGTACCATTTTTATCGGGAGACTTAGGGTAATTCAGTTTTGTAAAGGAACTGTTATTATCTATTGACTATCGATGCATTTCTGCCTTCCAAATGAAAGATATTGTGTAAAAAAGAAGTCATTATAAAAAATGACTGATAATTCTCATGCTAGTATGAGTATTCCCAATTTCAGAAATGTGCAAATATCTACTGTTTCTAAACTCTATATTTTGTTCCCATTTCAGAAATACATAGGTGTCTTTCATACCGATTTTTCCATGTACACATTTTTACAGAATAATTACTATATACCCGGTACATAATAAAAAACCATTGCAAGTTGCTGCTCAGTTTTTGGCTCTGGGTTCGTCGGGTTCTTGGTGAACCTACAAGTCCTATATATCCCCACAACCAGTAATGTCCAGCGGATGTAATGGTATATTGCTTTCAAAGAGCTGTCATAATTAGAAGAAGTTACAGGTGAAAACGTTGACACGAAAGGCTTTTTTAACTAATTTTCAATTTATCCTATATTTAACTGTTAGTTTCTATAAAAAAAACTTTGATGGATCTACACAAATGACCCCTTGCTGAATTCAGAATTTTGTCTTCTTCTCGAAAATGTATAGCTTTCCAGGATCCATTATTGCTTTTGTACCCATTTCTGCCATTAACTGGAAGGAGGTCAAAAGCACAAAAAATAGCAAAATTAGGCTATGTCCCAGAAAAATACCAAAACTGTGTAAAAAATGTTGGGTTTCTGACAAAAGTCTGGTATCCCCGAAAAGCTGGGAAAATGGTGATTTAAACCCCACAAACCCTTTTATGATAACATTTGCAGGGAAAGACCCAGATGCTTTCATTTGCAGTCCGTTTTACCAATTTTTACGAAAAACCCCCAAAGTTTGCTGTATTTTGGCTCATTTCTGTGACCCCTCTAGGAGAATCTTCAAACCCTGAGTACCTTTAGAATCCCCATGATGTTGGAAGAAAAGGATGCAAATTTGGCGTGGATACCTTATGTGGTCAAAAAGTTACAGGGGCCTCAGCGCGCACTACACCAAATAGCCAAAAAAGGGCGTGGCACAGGAGGGGAAAAGGCCTGGCAGCGAAGGGGTTAAGGAAGTAGGCAGGATAGACACTGGATAAACAGTTCACCTAGTACTAAAACAATTTCAAATATACATAAATGATCAATAGTAATACAGGAAGAATTATAATTCTACAATCAGCTTAAAACCATGGGCATTTAGTCAAAAACAGACACTAAATTTGTATATACTATGACTAATCTTTTATCAATGTGCAAGAATTCTGTTACATATGTGCAAAATAATGCAAAAAGGTGCGAAATTCCTGGCCACTGCAATTCTCACTTACTCAGTAGTATTATAAATATAAATGTTAACTTTTTTGAGGAAATAGGCAGGATAGACACTGAATAAACAGTTCAGCATGTACTAAAACCATTCCATATATTCATAAATAATGAATACAGGAATAATTAAAATTCTACAATCATCTTAAGACCAAGGGCATTTATTCAAAATAGACCCTAAAATTGTCTGTACTAAGAATAATCCATTATTTATGTACAAATATGCTAATACCCATGTGCAAAATAATGCAAAGAAAAGGTGCAAGATTCATGTGCTATTTTACAAAGTACTGGTGAATTCCCTTTAATACATTAAGGGTATAGCTAAAACCTAGCACCATCAATATACCCGTTCCATATCCCTAATGCAGCGAACCTTTCTGCTAGATTAGTTGATCATAAACAACAGACAAGAATTTCCCAACTGTATAACACAAAGGTATATTATTGTATCCTAAAATGTATTGCGTTAGACCCTTTGTGTAGTGGATCCGAGTCATTCTGAAGGTTGGTAACAACAATGTTCCTTTACTAGCTGCAAATCAAGAATAAGTTATAAGTAGGTGCAAAAAAATAAATGGTCCCCATAAACAGAAGGGACACTTATCTATAGCCAAACTAGATTGCCAAACCAGCTTCGATCGTATAAAAGCTGGTACCTGCCCCAATCTGACAGTCAAGGAAATGTTCTGAATAATCAATCATTTCCATATTTGTTGGGCTTGCATAGCCAAAATAATCAATGTCGTTCCTCCCCGTTTGATGAGACAGAACAAGGTTGTGGTATTGTCTGTTCAGACCAATGCAGTGGAATTGCATATTCTGGAAACAATGGATTGGGGACCTAAGAAATCTGCCTTCAACCCTAGGAGGTTGATGTGCATTCTTGCTTCTCGAGAAGACAATTTGGCATGAATCTCCAGTCTTGAAGATGAGTTGCCCAACCCTCCAAGGAAGTATCCATCGTAATTATAAAGTGGGGATGCACTGAGATGAAGGACAGGCCCACAGAGATATTATCTTTTCTTCACCAGCATGTCATTTCTAGCCTCATAGTTGCAGTAATGTTGATTGTGTCTTCAAATGTTTCCTGCATCTGAATCCATTGCGCATCCAATTGTTCCTGCAACAGTCTCAACCGGAGTCAGAAATTCGGAATTAACAAAATGCAAGAAGACATCATTCTTAACATTGATTTAACCCCTTCGCTGCGGCGCGAATTCCGCCGCAGCGCTGGGGGGGTTTGGGGGGTTTGCGGCGCCGCTATGCTCATGACGGAACCATGCCGTCATGAGTCACGGGCGAGCTGTGCTCATGACGGCGTGGTTCCGACTCCACCCACTTGCGCTAATCGCCCGCACAGGCGGGGAATTAGCGCCGCGTGGGCGGAGCGGCCGCCAACGGCCGCAGCATGACGGAACCACTCCGTCATGAGCACACGGCGCCCGTGGCTCATGACGGAGTGGTTCCGTCAAGGGCATGCAAGGGGTTAAACATCTGAACAGACATTCATTTTATTTTTTAAAGGTAAGTTGTTAATGTCATTATGCGTTGAATTCTTTATAACACTGGATAAGCTTTCGTAGCTTTTGTATACATAATTACTCCCAGGAAAACTTACAATCTAGGTTGCATTAGTGATGGCTTTTCTCTGTTTTATTTTAGACCTAATGCTTTGAACAATTGAAGACGGGCTAAAGTAGATCTTTTTGCTGAGCTGAATGAGGGGCCTTAGATAAATCAGTCGTCAAGTATGGAAACACCTGGTGATCATTTCTTCTCAAGAACACAGCCACTGGGGTCATGCATGTTGTGAAAACTCTGGGAGTCAATCGTAGCCCAAAGTGAAGAACTTTTAATCGGTAATGACACCCTCCCACCTCGAACCTTAGGTACTTCTAATACTTTACATGTATAAGGATGTGGAAGTATGCATCGAGGAGATTTAGTGATGTAATGTAATCTACCGAGCTTAGTAGCTGTCAAATCTCCTGTAAAGACTGAATTCTAAAAGACTGTTTCCTTACGTATTTGTTCACAAGTCTCATTTTTTTTGTAAACATATTTTTGGGGGGTTTCAGGTAAGACACGTAGTGTCCATTCTACAATTATGATCTTCACAGATTACTGGTGCTAATACACTTCCCCTTATCTATCTTAGAACCCAACTCCCCTTCTCCCTCCCCCCTTGCATATCTCCAGCAGCCATCCTTTACAAAAAGAGTTGTAAGACTATAGGTTGATTTTAGCTCTCATGGACTTTCCCCCTCACCCTGCCTAGCAATCTCCCCCTTCCGTATTACCTCAAGGGTGCAGTATGTCCTTATACCCTCACTAGAGCCCTATTTCCTCCTCTCTCCCCGCTCGAGGTCTTTTGGGGCTGTACCCACATAATGCTGTGAGCGGGTGTGTGTAGGATCAGGGGCTCTATTACCCCACCCCCCCAATGGTGGCAGCTACTGTTGCCCAATAGTTCTGCAGCTCAGGGCATGACTACATCATGTGTAGTAGTTCTGCCCCTATCTCTCCGCATCTCGGGCATTTCACTTCATCCCTCTGAAAAACGTATTAATCTGCCATGGGGTGAGGTAGGCCCTGTGCAATATGAAGAATTAATTAGCCGAAAAAAAGGCATTTCTCGAGGATTTGGGTATCCACATCAATACATTCTTCGTCGTCTAGACGGATACTCAGGTCCTCCGTCCAGCTATTACGATGCTTAGTCAGTGGCTGTGTCGTATCCCTACTTAGGGAACCGTATAGGCATGTGACTGCTTTAATTCTACCACCCCCAGTGCCCAAGTACCCACAAGTAGCGTGCAGTGGGGGCTCAGTAGTGCCCAATGTGCTCTAATAGCCGCAACCATGCCTGCATGCAGTAAAGAATGTCCATGGGGCAGATCATACCCCTCCTTAAAGTCCTCTAATGGCATGAGTCCCCCCCCCCACTATACAGGTCTCCTCTTCTTGTCACCCATGCCACTTCCCAGTCCTCAAGGTCCACCCAAGCTGCTCCACGTGGAAGCACCCAGAGTATGGTTATGGGTAGGTCAGGCGAGTATGGGAATCTGGTCTGCGTCTTAGGGAGAGCTCGTCTCCAACAGCGTCTGGCCAGTAGTATCGCATCAGAGTCCTCAGGTGTATCTCTATCCCTACCCAATAGTAGCTTCCATGGAAGTGTCGTAAAGAAGTATAATAGTCTTGGTAACGCCACCATCTTCAGGGCCACTCTCCCCGCAGAGATAGTGGGAGTCCCTTCCAAAACTCCATGCTGGCCTTCAAGGACCTCAGGGCTGTACCTAGGTTTCCCTCAAATATGTCAGCTTGGGCATGGTATTGTTTAACCCCTAAATATTCTAGAAAGTGGGGTTCCCATGTAAGAGCACCCAGCTCCTCCACGGGGGCCCCAGCTGCCGTCAATGGAAACAATTTGGACTTTCGCCAATTCATTTTCAACCCAGACATTTCTCCGAACTCTCCCATCAAAGTTTTAGCCTCTAGTAAGTCCTCCTCCGCGTTCACAAGGAAGAGTAGTAGATCATCTGCGTAGAGGGCATTGTTAGAAACAGGGTAGCTTGGCGCGGAGCGGGTAGGCTAAACTCCGGAGCATCGTGTAAAGCATCTGCGCAGCACACACTCACAAGTGACACACTCGGCACACTACAAAAGAGACTCCACACCAGGTTAGATGAAAACAGCATGTGTATTAGGAAAACACATTGGAATCATACCCACAGACGCATATAACACTGTGCCAGCCGGCACTAGGAAGCAATTTACAGTGGGATTATGTACAAGGCTGCACCAATCGGGCCGCTGCCAGAACCATCATAGAGTACAAACAGTGAATGTAACCATCAGTAGTAAATGTATAACAGTCAGTACCTACTGGCAAGTCCATAAACTTAGCAATGTCACTTTAGCATAAAGCAGGGACCTAAAGCATCATAACTTGAAGTTAGGCAAGAACCTGTGGGCATAACCTCATTAGCATGGATCACACTATACATAAACATGTGAGCATCAAGGCATCATCAGCAAAAACATTAGGCGTACCCACCTTAGCTCAGGCGTGGGATGAAAACATCATTGCATGGCATTAGGCCTCACCTTAGGTCTAAATGCAACACCATCAGCATGGGCCTTACACATGAGGCATTTCAATAGGCATAAAGACATATGAGGTATAAAAATAAGCATAACCCTCAGTAACAGGGGGTATCGGGTACATTATGCACACAAAACCATCAAGGTAAGCGTTAGCCCTAAACCACCTTAGGTCAGACAGGAACCAGGAGCATGGGCATAAAACATAATCAGCAGAGCCCACCGGAAGCAATAACCCCTTCCTTAGTTGTACATATCAACGAGCCGTGGTGAGAACATTATACCGAACACCAATAATGTGCATAGGGGCCATCCGGGGACACATCAATACCTCTGGGCATCCGAAGGAGCAAGCAGATAGACATTATGCATAACATGAGCATAGTAGTGCACCCATTGTAATACCTAAAATCCTTTCCCCCTACGCTGCAGATTAGTCTCTGGCGCCACTGCGCCTGGGGGAGCCCCTACACAGGGACTCTGAAAGTAGAACTCTGCCCTGGTCGTCCGTTGGAGTCCCCTTGCGGGACTCTGAAGGTAAAAATGCCCCCAAAAGTGTACTGGCACCACGGTTTATGTAGGAGCCCACTCAGGAGCTCTGAAGTAAAGAATGGCCCCCAAAACGTTGCAAAAACGCTGGCACGTTGGGGTCTTCCTTTTTGGGGACTCTGAAATTACTGCTGCCCCACGTTGCAGCTGCCGCCACTGCGGTACAGCTGTGAGGCAACACAGATCAGTCCGGGGGAAAGTTGGAGCCCTCCCTCCTCGGGGCTCTAAAGTGAAACTTATGCCCAACAGAAAAGAAAACATTGCAGCGGCCCGCAACTGCGGCGCCGCTGTGTAGCCCCCGGGGCACTGTGGCCCGGTTCGTACTGGAGCCCCACAGGGACTCCCAGAACAAATGTGGCCCCCCAACGATGGAGCGACCAGCTGCTCCTGCGGGGAAGATCAGGCATTCAGGCACCGGTCTTGTGCCTCGATCTCGCCCTCCAGCTCAGCCCCACTTACCGGGACTCTTCGCGCTGCTCCGGGCTCTTCTCTCGGCATGCGGGGCTCTGGACGGCTTCCTGTTTCTCTGGATCCTCTCCCGGCAGCAGGCTCAGCATGCGGGGCTCTCCTCCGCTCACGGGAGCCCCGCCAACGCCAGTACCTGGCCTGACTTCACCCGGGCCCCCTCCTGGTACCCGGGACTTCGGTGTGGAGCCCGCCGGCTCCGGACTTCCCGCTCCCTCCTTACGGCCGGGGCGTCCAGCGCTCTCTCCGGGCCCGCCCACAACCAGGCTTGGGCTTCAGGGTCGCCGCAGGCAGCGTGGTGGCCCGTCTCAGTAATCTGCGCGTTTCTCGGTGGCAATGCGGGGTGGGCACCCACAGCAAAGGTGCGAAACGTGCGGTGGGCACCCGCTATCCAAAATATCGCCAATGCAGGGTGGGCATCCGTTAAAGTCGGCAAAGTGCGGGGTAGGCTCCCGCAGTCTTTTCAAAGAGGCGGCTCTCCCTGGGCAGCACAAAAGCGGGGTAGGCTCCCGCTGTTTTAAAGCAGGCAATTGCGGGGTGGGCACCCGCGAAGGAGGGCAATACGGGGTAGGCTCCCGTTCTTCGATCAGCAGCCCGGGGGGGATCCCACACACTGGGATTCCCTCTTATCAAAGCTGGCAGCACAGCGCTGCAGGAACTACTCTCTCCTCTTCTGTGCAGGCAAAGTGCTCACAAGGCGCTAGGAAGCAGGCAGAGCTGAAATAAAGTTATAGCGCTCACCAGGTGCTGGGTTTAGGCAAGCAGGAGAGCACAGTCAATGCTGGGCAAGATCAACATGCAGTGGGCAGCTCATCATAACAGGACAGCAGTTCCTTTGAGCAGTCAACCCCAATAATGTGGCACTCTTCCTGGCACAGCAGTCTTCACTCCAGTAAAGGTTTCTCCCTGGCCCTGTGGACAGCAGAGGGGTACAGGTGGGCTCAGGGGCCAGCACGCAGGCCCTTGCGGCAGTACCTACTGGCAGAGTGTCCCCTCCAAGTCAAAGTCCAAGTACAGCCCACCACATGGAGTCTCAGCCCCTCTATATATACACCCCACCTACTGGAAACGGCCAGAAGCTTCTGGAAGGCATCCCTGCTGAGACCCGCGCTCAACACTGCAGCTCTTCGAAATCGTCCATCCTGTTTGAATTCTTGCCGTTGATCTCGTGTATAGTAGCGTTTCCCAATCAGAGAAGCCCTGTCCCATTCCCATTGTGTCTGGGATGCTGTATAAAAATCCCCACTCAGTGGTATCAAAGGCCTTTTCCATGTTTACCGCAAAGACCACCTCTTCGTCCCTCTCTTCACCTCCTCTTGTCATAAGTGCCATGAGTCGTCTGATGTTGAAAGCCGTGTTGCGCCCTGGGATAAATCATGCCTGGTCTTGATGCAACAGGGTAGACATGAACGGTTAGAGTCTCATCGCCAGTATTTTACTTAATATTTTAAAATCTAAATTTAGCATTGATAATGGCCTATAAGCTTCACATTCCATAGCGGTCTTCCCTGGCTTAAGAAGTGGGACAATCAGCGCTTCCCGGGTAGAGCCTGGGAGTTGGCCTCCCTCTAGGGCTGCCCCATAGACTTCCACTAATCTGGGTGCCAATTTCTCAACATATACAGAGTAAAGCTCTATGGGAATCCCATCTGTTCCGTGCATTTTACTTTAGCCAATCCCTTAATTGCTGCTCTTATTTCCCGTACATTAATGGAGGCTTCTAAGGCCTCTGTCTCCTCGGTATCTAGGGCGGGAAGCAGAATTGCATTCAAGTACTCCCCGATCATGTCACCCCCCTGCCTAGACCATGACCCTATATAAGGTGGTGTAGATCTCTAGGAATCTTCTGTTTATGTCCTCCTGCCTATATAGTATATGCCCTCCTGTGTCCTCAACAGCCAAGATCGGGGTACCTCTCCGGGCTGGATTGGTCAATTCTATCACTCTACGCATGTGTGCGCTCCATGTACCACTTGTAATCGGAACTGTGCAGCCTCTGTTTGTTTGGCCACCTCCTCCTTGGAGTCTTATAGGACTGTACCCAGCTTTGGGTGACCCAGTTGTTGCTTCTCTAGCACGCGTAATGCTCTATCCGCGGTCTCAAGGTCAGCCTCCATAGAGCGCCTCACTCCTATAGAGGTCGCCATGCATTTGCCCCTCAGCACCACCTTGAAGGCGTCCCACTCTGTCAGTCGGGAGTTAGTCATGTTCGCATTTGCAGTGTAATAACTCCCTATGCACTTCCTGATCTCCTCCCGGAACACCTGATCCTCAAGTGCCTCAGGCTTGAGTCTCCACGTTGGTATTCTCTGACGCATTTGTGCCCACTTCAGATGGAGTAGGGTTGGATTGTGGTCAGACAGAGTGCGAGTTAAGTATTCCACTGCCTGAATCTGGGTGTCTATATCTGGGGAACACAAAAAGGTATCAAGCCTAATGTGCAGGCCGTGCACCAAAGAGTAAAAAGAATAATCCCTGCCCTCTGGATTCAGGCACTTCCAGGAGTCAATTCAGTCCCATCTGTCCTGCCAGCCTTGAAATGTCCTGGCCACTCTAGTTATAGGGGCGTCTCTCAGAGGTGGGTGTGAGCAATCCTTCTAGGGATCCGATATACAATTAAAGTCCCCTTCTATGATAACTGACCCAGGTAGGTAGGTCGCAAGAGCGCCTGTGATCCTGGACAAGAACATCCCCTGTTCTGTATTAGGGTCATATATACTCACAATCGCTATAACACGACCATCCAGCCTGCCCCTTACCACCACATACCTGCCTTCTGGGTCTATCATCTCCCCAGTGCATTGAAGCGGGACACCGTCACTGACCCAGATCAAAACCCCCCTAGCAAAGGCGGAGTACGATCTGTAATGCAAATGATCTCGCCATCTTTGTCAGAGAGCCTCCCCCACCCTCACATCAGATAGGACTCCTGTAATAGTGCAATATGGACTCCCCTTCTATTAAAATAGGTCAGAATTTTATACCGCTTGGATATAGTATGCATCCCTCTAATGTTCCAGGAAATTATCTTGTATGATTGGTGATTAGCCAACTGTGTATATCATATGTGTTCTCCACTGGGCTCTGTCGGCCCACCACCTCCGATATCTGCTGGTGGGGATGCGGTGTAGGCCCCTGCTTTATCAGTGTCTGGTCTGCGAGATCCGCAACCCCCTTAAACATAAATGCATAACAATCCCAACTCCCACTCCCCAGGACAAGCAAGCAAACCCTCCTCATCCAAACATTTGCAAACCATATCCAACTATGGAACATATGAGGAGGAGGAGGAGGAACTCCTCTCATCTGGTGTATCTGACGGTATATCCCCGCCACCCTCTGCATTGGTCAGTCTGTAAGTTTTTCCCCTACCGGGTGGAGGGCTGCCCCCTCTTTCCTCCAACTAAGAATGATTATCCATGTGAACTTTTCCCCCTCTAATCCCCATACTCTGTTAATACTTGCGGCCTTTGTGATAGTTAAATTATTTTGTCTGCTGTGGCGGGAGTGACCACCGGCAGTTCCTGGCTAGCGCCCTCCATCATGCTGGTACTGAGATCTGAGTCCCTCGCGCCGTCCCTCGCAGGGGTAGCGGCACTACTGGGGCTGGGCACGCTCAGCTCTGGAAGGAGCAACCAAGGATTTACTACGACCTCTTCGTGGTTGGGTGTCCCCTCTATTCCGCTGCTCCTGAGGGGCTCTCCCAGTTGCATGGCCTTCAATCCAATCCCATGCCTACTGCGGGGAATTAAAAAAGACAGTGCCCGATGGGGCCAAAACTCGCAATGGGGCCACAACTCGCAATTGGGCCGGGAAGATCCTAGCATACGGGACCTCCGTCTTTTGCAGCTTCTTCTTGCCTGCCATGTAGGACGACCTTTGTCGATGGACCTCTCTGGAAAAATCCTAAAAGAGTCTGACTGTGCTGTTGTCTACCACCAGTGGTTCCTTCTTCCGGGCCTGTGCAAGTATATGGTCTCTGTTCTTGTTGAATAACAATCGTACCACTACAGGACGCAGTGTTCCCCCAGGAAGAGGGGGCCTCGCACGCACCCTATGTGCTCTCTAAAGCGCAAAAAAGCGGGATAGGCCCTCTGTTGCCACCTCCTCCCTGAAACATTTCTGCAGGAAGGCCACCATGTCCCATCCCTCAATTTTATCCGGCAGACCCGTAAAACGCACATTGTTGTGACTGATTCTCAGCGTCTTCGGCTCTCATTGTCAGGATCTTCAACTGGCCCTCCACCGCTTTCAACCTGTCTGTACTCGTATGTACAACTAGTTTCAAGTCCTCAATATCTGTCTCGGTCGTAGTCACTCTCTCAGTCAACCGCCGATGATCAGCTCTTATTAGGCCCATTTCTTCTCGGACACTCTATTTTATTCACCACTGCCAGTCTCGAGGCTGTTATGGCCTGGAGAATATCCTGGAGCGTTGGAACTGCTGGTTCGTCTTCCTGTGTCACATGGGTGGAGGCCAGTGCCGAGTTATCCTCCGAGTCTGTCAGACTTTGGAATGGGGGGGTCTGCCTCCCTCTGTCTGCTCGTTTTCCCCATCATTATCTCCCGATGTGGAGAACCGGTTTCTCTGAAATATCAAGCTGGGCAGCTTTCTCTCTTTCGGTAGCAAGAATAGCAACCACAACCTACTTATGATGCCGGCACACTCTCTCTATCTCTGGATCCTTTGGCTGAAAGAGCCTGCACTTCCTGGAGAAACAAGTAAAGGTGGTCTTCCATCAGCCGATCTGAGGATGGTAGCATAGTAGGTGGGGTCTCTAAAAGTAAAGGAGCGTAACCCCACCGGACAATCTGGAGCACCCCCTTGTCTGAAGTAATGGCTTGCCACCGGGGCATGGGGTGCATGATCCTGCCTCCAACAGGGTACCTGCGTTGTTGTGAGGGTATACTAAAG
This sequence comes from Triturus cristatus, assembly GCF_964204655.1. Taxonomy (NCBI): domain Eukaryota; kingdom Metazoa; phylum Chordata; class Amphibia; order Caudata; family Salamandridae; genus Triturus; species Triturus cristatus. Next base: position 1,030,792,469 of record NC_140592.1, read on the forward strand.
GGGTTTTGAGGCTGCAGCTGCCAGGGGAGGGTGGATTGGACAGATCAATAGCCTTGATTCCCACTAGACTTGTGGAAGTCATATCTGTGGCCACCAAAAGAAGGGAAGCCTCGTTTTATACATGGAGGCTCTTTTGGAAAGGACACTGCAAGTAGTCTCTCTACAGTAGGCATCATAAGAATGAAAGGAAGGGTGCAGCTGGCATGGGGCCATGATGAGCTGTTTACCAGGCGGTGATACTACTCTCTTTGAAGTGCTCAAGCAGCGCATCTGTTGCAGAACAAGTGAATGCCATCGAAGAGCATGTCCATGAGGAATGCCTGGGCGTCCCCTAAGAAGGCAGTCGATCTCCGCCAGGGGTGCTCAGCCTAGTCCGTCATGTCCAGTGCGCATCGCATTTTGAACTTTGCTGCGTCCCTGCCATCGACAATAGCCTGGGTCAGATTGTCTCGGACCTCTCCAAGACCATGGGCAGCACGTGTGCAACTGAATCCCACACCATGTGGCTGTTTCGGCCCAAGAGGCATGCGGTGTTCACCAAACACAGTGCAAGGCTGAGGAAAAAATACTCTTCGAGAAGGTATCCAGCTTCACTTCGAGAAGGTATCCAGCCTCACGGTAGAGTGGAAGGGAAAGCGCTAGGATTGACCTTGGAGGTTTATGCCTTGCCTACCACTCTCAGGAGTGGGATGCTAGGTGAGGAAAGCAGGGTCCTCAGGAGTGGGAAGGAGGCGAAGTGTAATTATCCTGTGAAGGACTTGGCCCAAGCCCCAAGCAACCATAACAAAGGAGGCCTCTTCCTCCTTAGCCATACTGGGAGTACAGACCAGACCAGTGTTTGGTGAGGTGTACAGATCACTGGCATCAGCCAAGTCCTCATACCAGTTATCTTTGGCCAAAGGTTCTTTAAGGGAATCAGGGTAGCCATTTAGGGATCCTCAGATCTACCCCAGTCATACTTCCCATAGGACCTATCAAAGCTAGGAGGCGCTGTCTCTGACCTGGAGGATCTGGCTCTGGTCAGCGCCACTGTCGACGTCAAGCAACGTTCATCTGGCTCCGTATCGAAGTCGGGAAGGACTATGGGGATACTGCCACCGAAAGGCATCAGTGGCACTGGGAATGGCACCACAGGACTGAACCCCAGTGAAGGTTGTCAATTTGTGACCGGGGTCAGTCCAGATCCAGGGACGATCCAGGGGGGGCCTACTGGTCCCATAAAACTCTGACTTCAGTGGGATCACTCTGGCTATGGGAAGTTCAGGGAGGCGTGGAATGGAATGGACTCAGACTCCACAAGGGAAGTGCAGAGAGGGACTCAGATTTGTGGTATGGGTCCTATGTCTCATCCATTCACTTGGACCGGTGCTGTGAAGTCGAAGAGCAGTTCGACTTCTTGGCCTCTAATGTTCAGATGCACTGAACATTAGAGAGGTGTGATCCGGAATAAACAAAAATCTCACCCGCAAGCTACAAAACATCTAGAACGCCACTGCAAGACTGGTCCTCAACCTGCCAAGACACTGCCACATCTCCCAGCATCTGCGCACACTCCACTGGCTCCCCATCGAGGCTAGAATCACCTTCAAGATTCTCACCCACGCACACAAGGCCCTCCACGACACAGGACCAGCATACCTGAACAGCCGACTCAAATTCCAAGCACCCCAAAGGACACTACGATCAGCCCAGCTCTCCTACGCCGTGGCACCCCGCACCAGAAAGACCAGATCGGGAGGCCGCTCCTTCTCCTTCCTCGCGGCCAGTGCCTGGAACACCCTTCCGCTCCACCTCAGACAGACAACATCGTTCTCCATCTTCGCGAGAAACCTCAAGACCTGGCTCTTCGACAGACCCCCTCCTTGATGGACTGGAAGCTGCACCCTTCTCTCCCCCCCAGCACCTTGAGACCCTTACGGGTGAGTAGCCGCGCTTAACAAACACCTAAATGATTGATTGATTGATCTGTATTTTGACACCCTTATTCCTTCTTGCTGAACTTCGAGTGGTGGAATGGGATCAACTCCGGTTTGGCTTTTTACGCTTCTAGCTAGACTTTGACTTGGACTTACCAGAAGACTTTGACCAGAAGTGATTTTTTCACAGAAGTGGCCTCAAACCAGGATTGCAAATGGGCCCGCAACTCGGTGCAGGAGCAGGACCTATGCTCCAACTCTTCTTCTGCTCAGCAGCATAGGGTTTTGCCTCTTGGTCCCAAATCGCCTTTGGGTGCATGAGGGTACACCTGTTGCACGACTTACAGTTCTGCTTGGAGGCCAACACCACAGACACAAACTGTGCAGGTCAGTGACTGTTAGAAATGGGATTTTTGGTAAGCTAGGGCATGTGCCAAAGCCAGGCAGAAACCACCACTCTAGTCAGGATAAGGGAGTTACACTCCTAAAATAACCCCTGCTCACCCCCTTGGTAGCTTGGCACGAGCAGTCAGGCTTATCTTAGAGGCAGAGTGTAAAGCATTTGCACGTAACCAACAGTAATACAGTGTAAGCACTACAAAAGGACACCACACCAGTTTAGAAAAATATCCAATATTTTGATATACTTAAGACAAGACCAAAAACGATAAAAATCCACAATACAGTACTTTAAATTCTTTGGTTATCAAAATATGCTTGAAAACTAGTTCCATGATGTCGATAGCTCCGTCCGGGGCTATCACGGCGTCGTGACAAAACAAATCCAAACAGTTCTGGCTGACCGCGGCGTCGCGGGACAGCTACGGTGTCAGGAAGACCCTCAAACAGTACCTTTTAGAAATGCAGGGCGTCGGCGACCTCTCATTGAGCTTCCGAAAGCACGGCGTACACAGGCGTCGGTTCCGGAGGTCTGTGCAGGAGTGGTCGGGGGCCTCAAAGTCACACGCGTTGCAGATTGATCTCCTCTCTGTTGAAGTCAGGAGTGCTGGCGTCGGCAGGCGTCAGGTGCTGCGGTGCGAAGTGCAGTGGTGCGGTACCCACAGGTGCGGTGCGAGCAGCGGCTCGGTGGCGGTGTCAGATGGCGTCGTTGGTGAGACCAGGATCATGGTGCGAAGTGAATGTGGTGCTCGTCGCGGTGCTGGCAGGTCGCGGTGCAAGCAGCGGCGTCGTCGTTGCTGAAGCGCTGTCATCGGCTGACGAACTGGAGTCGATGGCGCCGGCGTCGGAAGGCCAAGGCTGTGGTGCAGTATGAGGGCAGTCCGTTGTGTAACTTTACAAGCAGGGCCCTCGAACCATGGTGCAAGCAGCGGTGTAGATTTCGGCGTGGAGCGTCGTCGCCAGGGAGGCCAAGGCGTCGTCATGAAGCGAGGCGGTGCGGAGTGCGGTGCCCACAGGTCGCGATGCGAGCCACGGCTCGGTGGCGGCATCAGCAGGCGTCGTCGGTGAGACCAGGTTCGCTTTGCGGCGTTGCGGTGGTGCCCTCTGCGGTGCCTTCAGGACATGGAGCCGGCTGCGGCGTCGTAGACGGCGTCGGGTTGCTTTCTCTTCTGTTGCAGTACAAAACACACAGCCCCCAGTGCTGAGGACAGAAGAGTTGGAAGTCTTTGTTGTTCCTGAGACTTTGTGACCAGGGGGCAAGCTCTACCTCAAGCCCTTGAAGAAACTCCCAAAAGTAGATTGCAGAAAGTTCAGTCCAGTCCTTTCACTGCCCAAGACAGAAGCAGCCACTGCTGGCCAACACAGCAAAGCACACAGCAAAGTGGTAGTTCCTCCTCACAGCTTCTCCGGCTCTTCTTCTTCGCAGTCTTCTTGGTCCAAAAGAGTTCCAAAGTTCAGGGGTCTGGGCCCCGCTATTTATATTCCAAAGTCCTTTGATCTCTTAGGCAGGGAGTGTCTGTGCCAAGCCAGAACCAGTTCTACCTTTTCTGGTGTGACTTCCTGGCAGGAGGTGGAGACAGCATTGTCAGAGCAGACCAGGCCCTTTGAGGTGCAAGGAAATCTCCTCCCCCTTCCCCAATTGCAGCCGTGGTCTATTCAGCCCGTTCCTGACCCACCTTGACTATCCGGAGCCACTCCTGCTCCCCAGCTTTCTGTCATAAAAAAAACCACCCATGCAATCCACATTCCAGCAGAGGCACACAGGATGACTGAGCAAGAAAATAGCAACTTTCTAAGAGTGGTATTTTCAAACAGAATGTTAAAATCACCTTCACTAAAAGATGCATCTTTAGATTCTGAGTTCAGGCATATTAAACTTTATTTTCTTACCTAATTACCCAAGCCAGTTATGTTTCTAAGATGTTATAAACAAACTTCCCATTCTGTCCTATGGGGAACAGGTAGCCTTGCAATAGCGAAAAACGAAATGGGTCGTAATTCGCTGCCAGGACACGTCACACACACCAGGGCATGCCATACCTTTCACATACACTGCACCCGGCCCACAGGGGTACCTTGGGCTACCTTAGGGGTGGAAGACATGTAAGAAAAGGGAAGGTTAGGGACTGGCAAGTGTGTGCACTGGCCAAGTCGACACGGCAGTTACAAACTGCGCGCAGACTCTGCAATGGCAGGTCTGAGTTACCTTTTCAGGGCTACTCACGTGGGTCGCACAATCAGTGCTGCAGGCCCACTAGTAGCAAGCATTTGGTTGACAGGCCCTGGCACGCTCAGTGCACTTTACTAGGGACTAACAAGTAAATCAAATATCCAATCATGGAAACACCAATCTATAACACAATTTTTAGAGAGCATATGCTCCTTAGCGCTGATTAGCAGTGGTAAAGTGCCCAGCGTCCTAAAACCAACACAAACAGGTCAGGAAAAAATAGGGGCCATGTCCAACAGTGACCGACATCTGCTTCCTGCAATCTTGGCATAATTTGTACACTGTAGTTTTTTGGTGGGTGCATCATTCCCGAGTACACTGACTGCAAGTTTTACAGTTATAAAAAATAAAAAAAATTGGTAGCAGAGTTACAGATCCATGTTGAAGGCAATGGAACGAAAGGAACTGACATAAGGGAGCATATATCTAGATCAGCACTGGGGCTGGATAGTCTCCTTGGAGCAATATGCCGTTCTCTACTGGCATGAGGAAGCATTGCTTGAAGATTTCTTTGAGCCAATCTGACACCTAGAGAGATTCTAAATGTGGGGAATCTGTGGTTAGAAGAATCCATCAAAATATTGGCTCTACATTCTACCAGTTTAAAAATTCACCAGCAACTACTGACATGGACCCAGCGCTGAAGAAAACTCATGTGACCCCACCATTGAAGACTTGCAATGTTCCTTGGGTTTGAAGACACATCACATGGTTTCAAGCTTAGGGACTTCTTGCATGGCCTGTCCTAAATTAGAGTCACATTACGCCACCAGCAAAGTGGCATCCCAAGGCTTCAAGAATATGCACTCCTCTCATGGTCTCTAGGCTAGGAATGCCTCGAGTTGGACCCAATTGAATGTGCCATTTTATTTCTGTAGAAATGGACAGGCCTAAACCACATGACATTGACTACGCGCGGTTGCAGGTTTATTGGTCTGATGTGTTACGGGTGATGCAGGATGTCATGAGGGTCTGAATTCAGGCGTCTGTTAAGCACTGCTTATTGGGGATTCTATCGACCCAAAAAGCCAGGTCCAAAACGCAATACAGGTTCGCCCTCCTGGGACTTGCATTGGCTAAATGCCATACTGCAATACACTAGATGCGCCCCGCCCCCTATCCGTTTGGATAAATGGAGGGCTGACTTGAGTGAATGGGGTGTGGCTGAGGAGCGGAAACTACACCTAATTCACACTGACGAGATTGCGGTACAGGATCTGGAGATATGGGGGAGTTTGCTGGAAACTCTGATGTCAGTCATGGTGCCCTTTCCCAGGTTGCAGAATTCGCCTCACCTCCAGTGACACCTGAGAACCCTCCTTTGATTTATAAATGCTAATACATTTGCTCTGCAGGTGTGGGGTGTTTGTGGAGAGGGAAGATATCTGTGACACCCTGCTGGAGGGAACAGCTGTGTTTTCCACGTGTAGGGATGGGGGCTTACATGGGAGGCTCCCTAGCGGCTACAGTATGGTACTGGAGTCTAGTTAGCCGATAATTCCTTTTTTCTTGGATTGGGCCTTGCATCGCCAGACGCCCTGTCTTTTCCCTCCTGATGTCCCGCTCGAGGGGAGCAGTTGTCATCCCAATTCCCCTCCTTGTGCATAGCTCCAGTTGGTGATTATACCCCCTGACGCTTGATGCTGCCACATTGATGTCTCTTATCTTGTTGTCCTTGGACAGTTTTTCATTCCTAAAAAATTGTGCTGTAGGTTTGATGCTATAATGTGGGGTTGTGCACTTTATCATGTTTTCCTTGAAGAGATGGTGTTGGCATCGTACTACATTTCACTGTAAAGGCTGTTTTAACTGTATTTTAGATTGTGTGATTCTACGTGCCCCTCCCATATTCCTCATTGCTATCTGTCTCCATGTGCAATAATGTGTGATGTACCGCATTGTGCACTACTGACTAAAAACAAGTTTGACTAAGAGAGACGGAGAGGCCTCGTGTGGCCATCTAGGTGCGGAGCCCTTGTAGCCACAAGGTTGAGGAGACATGGTTGCTGCAAGATTAGAGAGACCATTCATGGGCACCGGGCTGTGGGAGGCCTCTAATTGCACCAGTGTGGCAGAGGCCTTTCATGGCCCCAGGCAGCGCTCCCACTTTACTGGAGTTGCAGAATTACCTGTTGGTCCTAAAGTGTGAAAGGTCTCTCAAGGCCCAAGAGTTGTCAAAGCCTCTCTTTACCAGCTTCCACAGGTGGCTTCAGGGGTACAGAGTGCTCTAACAGCCCCACCTTTGGAAAGCCCTCCCATTATCCCATACGTTCAGAGCTGGGAAGCTTATCGTAGGCATAACATCTAAGAGACCTCTCACAGTGCCAGAAATGTAAAGGCAGTGCTTGGCACAATTATAGGGCGGTCTCTGTACAGATATGACTCATGACAGTGGCCAACGTAAGAGCATGGTCACTTTAAACCAACATGACTTCACAGGGTTTCACCCCTGGCCCCATCTTAGCGCCTTCAGTACCATTCTATTTGCTCCCGAGGGGCTCGGAGAAGGACAATACCTTGAAAACAGCCAACGAAGGGGGGCTTTCTAGTCCTGTATGGCCCTGCAATCATACAAGCGCCAGGGCGGGAGGCCCCGGGGGCGCCACAGAACAAGCCGGGTAGAGCGGCTGCACCCTCTGGCTCCCGCTCATTGAAGTCCATGTCACGCCGCGGTGGCCTTGCTGAGCCCAGTGCATAAAGCGCGCGAGAGCGGGTGGTGCAGGCGGCACATCCGGAGGGAGCCGAGTGTCTGAGGCAGAGATTTATCGCCCTGTCCGCTGGGCCAGGGGTGTTTATTCCTCACATCTCATTTCGGTTTTATGTATTACAATAAAACACTTCAGCAAAGGATGGGGTTTCGGTGGGAAGTAAGAAGGAGGATGCTTTTTAGAAGCTGTGGCTCTGCTGGGGGTCCTCAGAGGGTCTGTGTTAAGGATGGGGGGCAAAGATTTGAGAAGGGGGTGTTTGCAGGGGCGTTTGTCCTCAGGGTTATGGTAAATCTTGAGAAGGCCTAGCAAGTAATGAAGGGTCACCGGGCACATACCTTACCGTGTGGCGCATACTAGACAGAGCTGGTGAACATTAGAATATGAAGTGGTCTTAATCGGTGGTACCGCCTCATTTTCCACCGCTCCTTCACGTTCCTTCATTGGACCCGGTCACTCTCTCGCCCTCTCTTTCTGCCTCCCATATTGCTCTCCTTCTAACCTTCTCTCCACACTTTAATAATGTCCGTTTCTTCTTCCCTCTGTATTCCCTTACCTCTCTCTACCTCTCTCCACCCTCTATCTTCTCATTGCTTCGCCTTCATTTTCTCCTTGAATTATCTACCTCCTTCACTCCAAACCCGCTGTACTCCTGCTTTCCATTCTTGCTCTCCCCTCTCGTTGTCTTCCCTTTTTCCTTTCATCACGCTGGGTTCCCAATCGTCTCTCATTTTCATCCCCTCACCCCGGCCTCTCACTTTCTTCTTCTCGTTCTCTCTGGTAACTATCATTCTGTCCCTTCTCTACCTCTCATGTCCGTCTCTCCTTTCTCCTGCTCTCGCTCTCGTCCCTCCATCTTCATTGTTCTTCTTTCCTCATTGCACACTCTAACCCTCGCCTCCTTTACCTCTCATCCCCACACCTGTCCGTTGCCTCAGGCGGTCTCCTCCCTTCAGAGGAAAGAGCGAGATGCTTTGTCGCCAGGTGCTTCCTGGATCAGGTCCTCCAAAAGGTTTAAACTCTATGGTGTCCCTTGGCCACCTGGACTCCCGCCTTCCGGTCCTTTAGTCTCGCTTGTGCCTCTTTATCAGCCAATACCAATGCCCATATTGGCACACGCAGCGCCAGGCTACTAAAGGAAAGAGTTCAACTACAAGTTACAGCATGTTAACCGAATACACAGGACTAACTGCAAGTCACCCCATGACGTAGCACGTGACAGCTGTGCATGACTTTCTCTCTAGGCTGTCACACCCTCATCACTTTTTTCACGACGTTTTCGTTGCTTTTTTATTCTTTTCCAGAATGTGAATGCTCGATAGGTCTGGCGTTAGCCAAGACCTTTTAATTTTACGAAAATGATTTATTTAATATACTTAAATATGGGGGCATTTAGCTAGCCCACATGATTCATTGGTTTGTTGTGTCATTCACATATTCACCCCCCATACTACAGCATGGTCCGCCTACTTAAGGAATTGGCTAACTTTCCTGTGAGTGACAGCATTCTTCTCTTTCGGCCGGAGCACATCTGGACATGATGGAGCAGGTAAAGCAAAATTTTGTGTACCTCCTCTATTTTGCATGAAATTTAATTACGTAATCATTCCAAATTTTAACTTGTACTAATTTGTGTAAAGTGGTATTACTAATCAACATTTGCACCTTAATAAACACGAGATACACGTGGGACTAAAATGCTAATTGCATGGCAAATAATTAAATGATTCACTATGATACGCAAACTAACTTTAGAATGTGGTGAAATGGAGAATTGCATGATTCATGTTGCTTTTGTGATGGTTTTTGCTTCCAGTGCTGCAGAATGATGAGTATTATTGCTTTAAATGTTGCTACAAGCTAGGAAAATATTAATATATATTGGGATTAGTGCGGGTTTAAACATTAGAATCTTCATTTCTATATATTAATTATTGTTATGTTTGTTTTTGTTTAAGTTGACATTCGGGCTTACTAGGCCGCAGTACTTAAGATGGTGTTCTGAAGTTGCCACCGTAATGTGAGCGCGATGTCTACTGTGCAGACTCGGATGGCTCTGGAGATCTCCAAGCGACCTCCAACGAGAACCGAAGTGTTCCTTGTCAAGGATAGGAACATGGAGGACTGCAAAGATGAAGACTTGTGTGAATAACTGAGGGGACAATGAAGCACCTGTACAAGAAGGCTTGCATGTTGTTACTTCGGAACTTGTGCCTGTGAAATTACCAAAAAGAATACAATTGAGAAATGTCATGCCCGGTCTCATGGGAAACAGGCAAACCTGGGAACATTCAGGAGACTTACAAATTGCAGAGAGTTTAGCCAATCAGAACACTTTCTACCCCTAAATTGTTGCACATTGACCTAAAAGTAAGGAGAAAAAGAGTATAAAAAGCTCGGGGATTTGGAAGAGGGTGGCTGGTTGTTGTGGAGGGTTGATTTGCTGGGTTGCTGGTTCGTTGGTTCAATCACCCGGTCATTTGGCTGATTCGTGGGGACTGCGTCGAGCTGAAGGAGATTTCCTGGATTTACCTGGTTTTTCTTTGATTTCAAGAGGACGATTCCATCTGAAGGGGTTTTGATTATTGCTGTGGGTTGACTGGTTCTTCTGGAGATGGTCTCAGAGACTGGATTAATATTCGGGGTGGTCGGAAGGTCGCCAATGTTCAAAATTTAGGTAAATATAAACGTTATGTCAATTTATGTTAAGGATCAAAGATTGGAAGTCACTCAATAGAGAAATTATTTGAACTGTAATCCTGAATATGCCAACCAAGAGTGAACTAAATTAGATAAATTAAAATTTGATTAATAAGAAATGAGTTTGCGATTCTTTAATAAGGTATTGAAAGTTAACCGAATGGTTCCATAGCTTTAAATGTGTTTTAGCTGGTTCTAAATCACCATCAACCACTCCAACTAATTGGTCCATCGACCAAGTGATGGAGTGCCTTGATGTTAAAGTTAGGATTCTATAGGTACAGATGTATATAATGTATGTAATGTAAAGAAATTACTCCTGATAGGTAACAAGGTACCCCCACATGTCCAGCGCTTCTTTCCCTCCTGTGTGCAGACTAGAGTGAGACGTGTGAGTTTTGGTGTTATGGGGCCCACCAATGAATGAATGTATGAATGAGTTAATGTGGTGATGAGTCTGTGACATAGGGAGGATATGTTAATTTGCCCTTTTCCGCTGGAGCACACAGAAAGGGACCTATCCACAAATTGCACCTCGTAGTACGTTTTGTAGTACAACAATAGTACTACGAAATGCTTTTCATAAACCACGGACGGAGGTTCACGCCTCTGCCTGTCCTATATCTTTCTGAGTGGAGATTTCCCCCCCAACTGCAGAGACTCAAAATGTAGGTATACATTTTAGTACTAAATGGGGGTGGTGGGTGAATGGCTTGGTTGGAAAATGGGAAATATGAGTGACTAAAAGCGAAGGGTTAGGGAGGAGAAAGGAGGAGTTAAGGGGCGGCAAGAGAGGAGTATAGGAAGACATGCACTCACCCACAAAAGAGTAAGCCCACCCCTTTTCAAAAACTGCCCATTCCGAGTTGTTTGTGTTGCCGCGTGGGGCTGCGGGGTACCAGACCACAAGCCCCGCCTGCAAAGTGGCTCGCACACCGCCAACGTTTGTTTCCAATGCGCCAGGAGGCGCATACAGATAGTCCAGGGCTCCTGCAGCACGGGAGCCCATTGCGAGTTGTTTGTGATGCCGCGTGGGGCCGCGGGGGACCAGACCACAAGCCCCACCATGCAAAGCAGCTTGCACACCACCAACGTTGTTTCCAACGTGCCAGGAGGCGCATAAATATCATCCAGGGCTCCCGCAGCGCGTGACAAGCTCGGGCCGTGCCTGGGCAAAACCCGGGCCAAGGGCAGGCCCATCTGCCCGGAAGAGGCTAGCCTTCAGCGCCCGTCAGAGCCTGGGCAGGGCCAACCCCCCTAAATTCGTGGATTCAAGGACATTCCAAGGTACTGTGCCCTGCTGTTTGCATCACATATAGTACCTATTGAACTTTTTGTGGCATTTGCCCTATCTGTGTGGGTACTTACGCACGCCTAGGCACTGGGCTGTACTGCTCTGGGACAAAGCTCAACAGTTTCATAGTTGTGAGCATTCCTCTTTGCCACCCCCCTAACTATCCACCCCAGGAACTGTTAGAACATGATGGGGAAACGCCCCGGCCAATCATCACCCGCTCGCCCCTCCACCACCTCGGACAATATGCTGGAGAGGGTGGTTAACATCGTGTCTTCCGAAATTGCACTGACAGAACGCAGAGTGTCCCTGGGGAACAAGATTATATATACCACTCTCACACCTGGTATGCCAGCGGGGGGAGCATCAGATAACCTAGGACCTAACATAACATCTTGTGACCCCGCGCACCAGGTAGCTGGTTTTAATAATGCCCTCCTTCCTTAGTGAAGGCATTTCTGATGAACAAGCACCCACCTCGCCTAGGATATCGCCACCCATGGGCACTTCACAAGCCGCAGCCACAGTCATAGCTGCTGCGACGTAACTGGTGGGAAACAGGTCAGCTCCAAGAGGAAAAAGCCCCCACGTGCCAACTCTTCCCGCAGCTGCTTGTTACAACATCTGGTGCTAGTACCCAGGGCCGGGGGCTGAGTAGTAACACTACTTATTGCATCTGCACACAAACGGAAGCGGGCCCGGCCGCACTAGACATTGGGGACGTTTTTATCAACTCTGTCTGCTCATGGATTGCTAACGCAATAGATTTGAAATAGAAATCTCTATGGGAGCGACTAGATCGTCTGGACACTGCAGTAAATAAGCTTTCTTTGCAGGAGGGGAGAGCCTCAATCAACATCATACCCGGTGGGGAACCTACCCCCTGCTCAAGAGCACCTCAACTAAAGCCAGTCCATCTACTGCAACTGCGTGCCCACCTGTCGGGCCTCTAGGCGAATCCCCCTGCAACACTTGTAACATCAGCACCCAACTAAGGGAATACTTTCTCCCGAAGACTAACACAGTGCCAAAATTCTGCCTTCCCGATCATGGTCGCCCTGCCCTGTTTGGATCTGCCACACCCACGCCACTCACCCCCACGCTTGCACCCATCAACAGCCCAATTGGTGAGCGAACAAGCCTAAAAACACCTTCCAGTACCATCATTGATCCTCCAAGTGGAATTCACCACAGGCCGAACAAAGATGTGCTGGGTCTACCGCCAGCAGCATGCCCTACGTTTTGGTATTGGCAGGGGTGCCACCTCTTAAGAGGGATCAGAGGGAAACTTGCAATCAATTGTGCAATAAATACACAGACTGGTTGGCTAAAAACAAGAGGTTCAGGGCGTCAAATATGCAAGAGATCATAATGGTACGAAGAGTGGGCTGGGTGGGCAACTCACCCAAGAACATTGAATGGCATTGTATCGTCATCAACTTTCACAGACCGTCTATGGTCAAGTCACTGTTGAGCTGTCAGGAGATCACAACTTCCAACTCGCCAATCGTCTGGTCATTACCACTGGGCTATTTCTATAAACCAACCCCCAGCAGTCTTTTAAACAAACCCGCTTTTTCAGCCGCAGAAAATAAATTCTGGGCACTGCCCGACATGGACTCTCAGGATTGACTACCAACATCTCCAGCAATCGCTGGTGTCGATCATACATCTATACACGTTTTAAACCCACCTGAACAACCACAGCCACAGGACCATGTTGCAATACTAACCCCCAAGGCCTGCGCAAACATCGATCTAAATATACTCCGCTGGAATGTCGCCAGCCTACAATCAAAAATAGACCTAGTGGACTGGCTGGAACTGGTTAGACAGCAGGACGTCCTGATGTTTCAAGAAACCTGGGCTTCCAAAGACATTCACCTTGAAGGGTTTGCTTGTTTTAATGTTCTGGCCCCAACCCCCAAATTGGGTCGCCCATCTGGCGGCCTCTCTTTCTGGGTAAACATTGCTGCCGGGGGCAGCATAAAGGTTTTACATACCCATAGCAACACATTTCAAGTATTTTTATATAAAAGGGGGTCTCTTTATATATATATATATATATACTTAATTTATATAATAATGATTTTTATAACTCACCTAATATACATTTTTCCAAGCTATTTGATTTCGTCATCCCTCTAGAGAATAGTAATGGTCTGGACACAAAAGTTGGCATCTGCTTGGGCGGTGATTTTAAAGCTTAACTCCCTATTGAAGACTTTGTAGCTCCAAGGTCAGGGAGCAGAGGCCAAACTTGTCATAGGGGCACGGAACTAAAGGAATACTTGCAGAACCACGTTTTACGTAATGTCATGGACATAGCTCTCATAACCAATGACAACTCACCCGAGCCAACATTTAGAGGGAGGGGTTGCGCAAGTACTATTGACTATATTTTTATTTCTCCTGCCCTTGAAGATTTTCTAGTGAAAGCAGTAGTTGTCCCCACACATCATGGTGACCATAACCTGATCCAAGTTGTGTTTAAATTGTCCCCGAGGCCGACACCTTAATCAGAATGTGGCGCTAGGGATTTGGCACCCTCAAGTGACAACTTAAGACTAGTGTGGCGAGAGGTTAACAATGCGGACCTGTTCCATACGGAACTCAAACTCTTGCTTGTCTGAACAGGAACCCAATTCCTAGGTGATTAGCGCATTCATCAAACTTTGCGAGTCCGTAAAGTCTGCGCTATCAAAACCTCCCTCCGCCTTGCAGCAAGGCCCTAGCTGGTTCCATGGTGAGTGCTCACCGATTAATAGACAACTACGAAAGGCCCTATCAACCACCCAAGGTGCCCTCTTCTAATTAGGACACTTAGACAGAAGTATAAGCTGGCCTAATCGTGCTGGAAGGAGGAAGTACTATCAGATCGATGGGCTGCTCTTGCTAATGCCACCACACTAAGGAATGAGAAATCTTTCTGGGCTGCCATTAAAGATATGAGATCCATAGGGCTATCACTAACACCAATCAGCTGCAATATAAGTAGTAAGGCCTGGGAAGCTCATTTCTCTAACATATACACCGCCACCTCCCATAAGGAAGGCCTGCCCGGGCCCCAAGCCCCTATAGGGACCTCAATATCCTTATTCGAAGTTGAGGAAGCCATACATCAGAGTCTGGGTAATAAGGCCCCTGGTCCTGATGAGTTACCAATCGACCTCATTAAATATAAACCCGAATTCTAAGGCCCTCTGCTCCTGAATGTTTTTAATCCCGGATCCCGCAACGCTCTGCCTGGAACCTGCTCAACTAGCACCATCATCCCAATTTGTTAAAAGGGTGACCGCTCCCAACCCAGCTTTTACAGAGCATTCTCCCATAACGACAACAGACTCAAAATCTTAGTGAGGGTCTTATATAACAAGATCAAAACTTGGTCTATAGACAATCTTATTTTACAACCATGTCAAATGGGTTTTAGGAGCAGGGTAGGCACGATCAAGCAATGCCTTAACCTTAATTTAATAATAGGGAAATACACCATTGCACAGAAGTCACCCATTTACCTGGCCTTTATGGATTTGACCTCAGCCTTCGACTATGTAAATCGGTCATGGCTGTGGTCAACCTTGTTATACTATGGGTTAGACAAGGCCCTGGTACACATTTTAGCACTATAACAACAAAGACTCCGCGGGTCTACACCAGCCGAACTGAGACAAAAAGACAAAAGACCAGCAAATTCAAACACAAAAAGTCCTCAAAGAAAGGACAAAGTCCCATCACCCACCGAAGTGGCATGCTTCATCATCTGGGACCTTCTTTAACCGCACCTGGTGCAGTTAAGGAGCTACAACTCCCTTACTTATTATAAAAAGGAGGAGCTCGCGGATGTTTTAAGTTATAACACGGAGGATAAAATATCTCCTAGTGACAGAAGCTGCCAATGGTGTGGTGAACCTAACTGCACCAGGTGCGGTTAAAGGAGTTCCCAGATGATGAAGCATGCCACTTCGGTGGGTGATGGGACTTTTTCGTTTCTTTGAGGACTTTTTGTGTTTGAATTTGCTGGTCTTTTGTCTTTTTGTCTCAGTTCGGCTGGTGTAGACCTGCAGATTCTTTGTTGTTATAGTCGGAGTGATTTGGGGATTTGTCCGCACAGGTCTTAAAATTTCCCTTTGACCCCCTCACCTACCGTTTTTTTCAAAAAACACATTTTAGCACACCTTCATAAGGATCTGAGAGCCCGAGTCAGGATTAACACTGGGGCGAGGTCTCTAATGACATCAAGGTTGGCAGATGGGTCAGGCAGGGATGTGTCTTGGCCCCCTTACTTTTTATCATATATATATCAACAACTTACACAAAACATTGATTCAGTTAACCAACGATGTCCCCAGAATTAACGGTAATGTACTACCCGTACTACTATACGCCGATGTTGCAGTTTTAATGGGCCGCACACCCAATGCCCTACGCCTTTTAGTACTGGGTTTTGTTGATTTTATGGCCACTGTAAATTTATGTACCAATTAAAAAAAATCTTTTATAATGGCTTGTGGACCAAGAAAGTGCCTTTTAAATTCAATCTCTGTAGGCAACCAGAGTTTACAACGCTCTAGCACTTTCCCCTATTTGGGGCTTGTTTTTGCTGCCAATTGTTCCTGGTCCGACCACATGGCCTTCTGTAGGAACAAGTTTACCAAAGCCATTAACTTGTTTCTCAGCCTTCCCCAACCAAGAATGACAGGGGCCGTTCTAGCTATTTAATTTTTTTTAAAACTTCAGTGCAATCCTACAGCTACTTATGGCGCGGAGGTTTGAGGAATCTTTGGGGGCTGCAGTATCCAGCACGAGGAAAACAGGTTTTGTCAGAGACTTTTCGGTGCTCCAATCTCCACGTCACAATATGTTTGCCATAGTATAGTGAACTGAATCTTCATTACGTCGAAGATTACTTACAGGCAGGCAATGCCCTATTTTGGCTAGCTATCTGGAAAAATCAAGCGCAACCCTCACACAAGAGATTAGAAGAAACTGCCTTCAATGGGAAAAGGGAATGGACATTCCATGGCTAGCAGAGGTGTGCTCAAGTCTAAGCAGGGTTAATTATGAACATATTTTCACAAATCCAACCGAGGCAGACACTGTTAGCAAAAGAGACGTATGCATAGCACTTTACACGCACTACAGCAAGGTAAGACTAGACAGGGAGTTGAAGAGACCAACTGTAGCTGCTTTTTTGTCAATTGAGAACACCTCTTACCAGATTACTAGTTACCGTACAAAACCTATTGGCCGGTGGGAGAAGGGATTCCTCTTTTGCTTAAGAGCGGGCACCGTGACATTTTTACACGGTTTCCTTCTCAGCTTCAATGTCAACCTTGATCTCTTGCCATGCCCGTTTGACGGCCAGAGTGGGCAATTTATATTACAGTTCCTATTTTTCTGTAAGCTGTATAATAAATATGCTAAATGGCTCCTAATCCCTTATTTTAAAAATAATTCACCTATCACCTTGAAACTGCAAACAGATCTATTCTCCTTATGGAAGATGATGAATTGGCCTTTCGAGTAGGTTACTTTCTGAAAACTGCTGGGCGAGCCCGCAAAACTATGTGCACTTAATGAATAAGGTTTTAACGTACCTGATTGCATACATTATATCACAATGTAATTGTTTGTTTTTATGTGCTGAAATGTGATTTGTGCTTTTATGGATATGTATTTATCCGAATAAAGAATTGAATTTAACTGCACATATATAATCACTATTGCCAAAAAAGACCCACAACAGTAGTAAATGTACCCCAGCTCAGAACTGAAATAAGTAAAGCAGCGCCACACAAAGCACTTCAATGCCTCATCAGGTGTAGTAAGTGCTATAAACATGCAATTTTAATGCAATACACATGGCCACTCACAGGTACTGCAACACCCTCTCTTAGAATATAATGGAGGTAGGGACTTTAAATAGACCCCCCTCCACCAGAACACAATTTTAAATCAAATAAAAGTAATTAAATTGTTAAAAATATAAATTATTTTAATTGAATATAAAAAGAATCTAAAAATAAAACTAGGGTCTGGGCACTTTATGTGGGTAGGGAAGAGGAGAGCGAAATTATAAACCCCAGCATGATTAGCGCCTTCGACTAAAAACCAAGACCGGTTAAAGGACAGCCTCATAACATGGGGCAGTCAACATGCGTGCACTTGCTACTCCTCTTCCCTATTGTTCTGTTATTCCAGATCATCCTTGTCACAGTCATTACTTTGGAAATGGAGCCCACCGCATGACAAGAAAAGCCTTCTCCATTCTTCCTGAACTATGAAGCTTCTTTACGAAAAGAGCAGAAGTCTGGCGGGTGTGGGGGGGTGATAATGACTGTGACGAGGACAATCTGAACTAAGTATAAACAAGTTTATTCTGAGTAACCAGAACATTATCTGTACGTCCATTATTCTCACCCCAGTCATTGGTTTAGAGGAATACCAAAGTACTGCTGGCTGAACAAAAATTATTCTAATCATCACACCATATCACCAATAATACACCAATCCTTTATTAAATAAGAAAACATTAACTACAGGAAGGACATATCTAACTTCAAAATATTCTGCTCAAAAGTATCACTCTCCATTCCCAATCCCCAGTCCCTGAATCCTATAGTGATTCATAAACATATGTGGAAAAGCCCAATTGGCTTTTCTGCAAAACTCTGTCAGTAAAGCAAACCGAACTTCCGAAGACACAGAAGGAGCTCCACCTGCAAGGAAGTGGGTGGGAAAAACTGGAAGAATAATTTTGCAAGAACTCGTAGGTAAACATTCAGGATGTAGCTTCAAACTTATGCCATCTTCCAACACGTTCATAAATTGAAGTTTACACAGAAGTGCCCCTAATCCTCAAATTGTTTTTGCAGATGTTATAGCTACCAAAACATCATCTTCACAGTCTAAAGAATTATAGTTTCAAAGCAAAACCCTTGCAGAACTGTCAAAAATGATGGTAAATCCCAAGGAAAAAGGAAAGTAATCTAAGCCCCAAAACTTGGCAGTCAAACTTCCCAATGGTTCTCAGAAGGCCTGGCTGCTGCCTATGGAGACTTCAGCGTGGCAACTGCCAGATTCCTCCCAAATCCATCATTTAAGAATTGTAATATTGACAAAATGCGATACTCAGTAGGAGAAAAAGATCTCACAGAACACCATTTCAGAAAATTCTTCCAGTGCTTAGAATATGATGTAAATGTGGAAGAATGTATAGAATGCTAACTAGCTTCCGCTAAAGGTCAGTACTATCCTTGTTCCATAACCCAGTCCTTTTAACTTTCATATCAAAACATCCCTGTGGTCAAAGAGGAGGAGAACTGTGACAGATTCTCTGGGGAGGAGATAGAAATACAAACTGAAGAAGAGGGAACCACCATCTTCGAAGTCAGAACGGCAGAACTACAGCAACCTCTGCTTCTTCTTCCTGAATTATGAAAACAATCGAGGAATGAAAAATGAGGGATTGAATAAAAAGAAGGGAGACTGGCTGTCATGCAGACAACAGCCCTGGTCACGCAGCATTCCTTAGCGTACACTGCTGATCACTCCTTTCCTTGGTCATGAAGAACATGGAACGTTTGACTAAGTGGGGTGGTTTAGATCCCAGTTTTATACTTACTTTTCAGATAGGGGGTTTGTATCCCACTGGCTGATGCTTCAGAACTGTTTTAGATGGGTTCTCTTTCCACCAAGCTGCTCTCCAGACCTAACCTTTGTGTAAAGTGATGCTTCTCACAGAAGGTAGTAACGAGTGTGGCTCCAAGTAAGGAGTACCCAAAACACGGTGTCAATTAAATGTGAGTTATCTGCACTTGGCTTCCTACTGAAGCAATCAGGGACATGCAAAAGGGAAGGTCAGACTTAGAAGCACCTTCACCTGGCTAGAACAAAAGATTAACAAAAGAGCTGCAGTCCCATCCCTCACTCCTACCATCACCCAAATGGCAGTACTCGGGAAGAACTAATCAGCACCCCTGTACTAACAGTCTCATTATGGAATTTCTAAATATTGTATTGTCTCCATCCTCCTCAATTTGGTGTTTGGATTTCCACTCTCTAGTCACAGGAATGCAGGCAATACACTTCCACTTAGCGCCAAGATACCCCAGGGTAGTTGTCAGGCTTTATACATTTTATTTTCATTTCATTTCACTATTTGAGGAAGCTGCCCTAATCTTCCAACTAGTGACAATTAAAATAACCCAACTTGAGTCAGTACTTTAACTTATGCACATTCAGAGTCCTGCTACAACACGTGTATCACATGCTCACTGTCCATGCTCTCGACATGCACACAGGATGTCGGTACAAGGTTAAGAGTCTCACATACCAACAGAATTTTACCTAAGAGTGTCAGGTAGACCATGTTCTTACTGACACAGAGAAAAATATCTGGTTATACTACAAATCATAAAACATGGTTCACTACCACCATTGTTTTACGTGAAACACCCAGGACTGCAACACAATTCTCTTAGCTATCATGAGGGCATCCAGGTTAGCAGGACATGTCCCAGACTTTGCATTGTTAGAAACAGACCTAGGCCTCTCTGCCAGATTGGTGTAACACTGGGCCATAATAAAAGTCTGGATACCAGTTTCACATGCAGTCAGGCACTCACGGCAGGGGTACATGCATATTTACCATGCAGGGGATATTCCCATTCCATCACTGGCTCACACATATGCTGCATCTTGTGTGCCTCAACACGTCCCTCAATCAATGAGGATGCGGCCTAAAGCTAGAGCAGTTGACCTTGAAGCTGGGGAACTGGGTTTGAGTCTCGGCAGGGAAGCTCAATATCAAGTGATTCTGGGCAAATCACCTGGGGGCACATGCATCAAGCCGTTTTCCGTTCACAAACAGGCCGATTAGGAGAATCAGTCCGTTTGCAAATGGAAAAAGGCCTTTTCAGATGCATGTACCTTTTGTCATTCGGAATTGCGATTATCTAATTTGCGGATGAATTTAAGGAATCGTAATTTGCGAATCTAATCGTAGATGGCTAGCTATTCATATATATGCCTCATAATAGTAATATAGCCACCTCAAAATAACCCGCAAATAATTGTTGCAGGAGCGTGTGTATAGCCAACGACCTACTCCCGTATTGGTGGGTCTGGCTTACACGCAACTTGGTCTATAGAACATGATGTGCGTGTACCTATTAGCATGTTGATTTCCAATTTGGCAGCATGCATCAAGAATAGTACGTGGAATATCTATGATGGCACGTCATATAGAGACAAATAAAGAGGTGATAGAGCTTACATGAATACAAATTTCCATTAAAGGTGCTGAGGAGAATTCAGTAATAGTTAAGTACAAGAAGCAAGGTAGAACCAAGTTAGTACGTTATATAAATCAGTGAATCACTCAAAATAACAATCTTATGAAATAATAATCCTATAAACTCAGCGTGCTACATTGGAAGGCATGTTGTCCACCATGCCTTTCAATACCTAAATAATATAAGCAAGTACTCGTACTTGTGCCAATGTGCACTGTAGCAAAAATGTAAATGGCCGCAACGTAATAATTTTTTGAATATTTTTTTGCTTGAACCTTGTTGTATGCTTAAATCATCAACCAGTATTTGCTCTATGCAAAATAACATAACAAATGTATCAAATAATAATTCTTATGCAGCTAACAACCACTGACAAAGTCAATAGTTTATTTATTTAGGAGTTTTTTATAGCGCTAGCCAGACCCAAAGGTATCAGAGCGCTTTACAACATTAGTCAATGATGGACAAGTAAGCAAATAGTGGTACAGTAAACAGTGTTCAAAGGTGGGTATTGGTCGTTATAAGTCATGTAGCATTCAGATGCGGAGTAGTAATGTTCGTGGTAATAGTCGGGCGGAGTACTGTGTGGGTCAGGAGGAAGATGCTGTAAGGAGTTGTCCTTTTCATAGTGACTGGATCCTCTGATTGGTGGCGGAATATTATTGTAGGTCCTTTGTCACTTTGTGAGGGCTCGATTGAGGAAGAGCACTTTGAGCTGGCTCTTGAATTCTTTGAAGGAAGGGTTAGTCCTGATATGTATAGGGATGGCGTGGGTGCATTTCCAGAGAAGGACCGAGATAAGGTCTTTTGTTTGTGGGTTTTTGGGGGGATAAGAAGCAGAGTGTTGGTGCTTTTGAGATTTCTTGTCTGTCCTGGTTTGTTGAGTTTGGCGGCTAGATAGGTGGGTTTACCAGTGTGCAGAGCTTTGTGGGTGAGACAAGCAGTTCTGAAGTTAGCCCGCATTTCAATTGGGAGCCACTTAAGTTCTTTTAGAGCAGGGGAGATGTGGTCGTATTTCTTTACTCCCGTCACCATTCTGGCTGCTGCATTCAGTGTTGATCTAAGAGGGGCAAGGTGTAATTTAGCTGTGCCTGTGAGGGTGGCGATCCCGTAGTCTGATCTGGATAGCACGAGTGATTGCGTGACTTGCTTAAGGTCGTTTGGTGGGATGAAGGGCTTGATATTGTTTAGTAGTTTCAAGTTGAAGAAGGCACATCTTGCGGTGTTCTTGATGTGTTTGATCATGTCCAGGTTGGGGTCCAGAGTGATACCCAATGACTTCACGGAGTCTACCGGGATGAGAGTACAGTCGAGAGGATCAATGTACTTTATCCACTCCGTGATTCGGGGGGTCTGTTCTTTGTTGGCTATGAGGAGGATTTCCGTTTTGGCTTGGTTGAGTTTCAGATGGTTTTGAGACAGCCATTTTTGGACTTCTATTAGGGTGTCATTGAGTCTTTGCATGTCTGCTATGGTGGAGGATTCGAGATAGATCTGGGTGTCATCGGCATAGAGGTGGAAGGGAATATTGGCTTTTTTGAGGATGATGGTGAGTGGCTCCATGTAAATGTTGAACAGTGCGGGGGAGAGAACTGAACCTTGGGGAACGCCTCTGATTATAGGGTGTAGGTCGGACGTGAAGTTACCGATTTTTATTCTTTGAGATCAGTTTTGCAAGAAGGAGGTGAACCATTGTGAGACCACCCCTTCTGCTCCTATCCTATTTTGGAGTACGTTGATGAGTAGTTTGTGGTCGACCGTGTCGAAGGCCGCCGAGAGGTCCATGAGTATGAGTAGACAGCAGCGGTCTTTGTCCAGTGATTTGTGAACGTCGTCAATGACATTTAAGATGGCAGTCTCCGTGCTGCATCCTTTTCTAAAGCCCGATTGGTGAGGGTCGAGGAGGTCGTTGTTGTCCATGTGATGGGTGAGTTGACGGAGTACACACTTTTCTAGTAGTTTTGCTAGGAATGGGAGATTGGAAACAGGCCTGAAGTTGTTGAGATCGCTAGGGTCAGCACCTGTTTTTTTTAGTAATGGTGATACCTGACCGATTTTGAGGCAGTCACGCATGATACCTGTTTCCAGGGAGCTATTTATGATCTCTGACCAGAGTGGGGCTAGGGAGTGTTTAAGTTTTTTTGCCAGTTGGGCAGGGATGGGGTCCTCAATGTGTGATGAAGGCTTGGATCTGGTGGTTAGTTCAATAATGTCAGTTTCAGTGATGGGTTCGAAGGATAGCCAGTTGTTGGTGGATTGCCTGGGTGGGTTCATGTCTTCCTTGTTGAGTAGCAGGTCTTCATTTGGGGGACAGGAGTGGTCCTTAAGTGAGAGCTCAATCTTTAATATTTTTTCGTTGAAGAAATTGGCAAATTTGTTACAGAGGTCTTTGGAGGCCGGAATTGCAGAAGGTGATGGCTTGGATGTTTGCTGTCTGATGATATTGAATAGTTCCTTGGGGCGGTTTTTAGCATTATTAAGTTCATCGCAGAAGAAGGTGGATTTTTCATGAACAATGTGCTTTTTATATTTCCTACGTTCCTTTTTGAGTAGCTCGAGGTGGGTTGACGAAGGGCTGTTGCGCCAAAGTCTTTCTGCCGCTCTTAGTTGTCTTCTTTCCAGATTTAGGTCTGTTTTGAACCACGATCTCGATGGGAGGGTCTTGTTTTTTTTCCGTTTCAGGGGAGCTATTTTGTCCAGCATGTCGGTCAGGGCCGCATTGTACTGTGAGGTAAGTTCTGTTGTGGACCTGTCTCCTGCTTTGGAGGGGACGAGTGTACTTAGCCTTTCTTCTAGTTCTTCGAGGGGGATCTGTCTTAGGTTTCTCGTCCAGTGAAAGTGATCATTTGTGCGAGGCGGTCGATGTGACTTTTGGTTGATATGGAAGAGAATGAGATGATGGTCTGACCAGTTGACAGGGAGGGTACAGTCGATGGTGATTGCTTCTTTGTGAGCTATGATGGCATCCAGGATTGAGCCTTTGTTGTGGGTTTGTTCGGTGCACTGTTGGGTCAAATTGTTATTGTGAAGGAGCTCATTTAAAGTTTGTATCAGAGGGTTGTTAGTCTCGTTCCAGTGAAGTTATAGGTCCCCTAGAATTAGGTTGTTTGCGTTTGAGAGTGAGCAGTACGAGATCAGGTCAGCCAGATGTTCACCAAATGCGGTAGTGTTGCCTGGTGGGCGGTAGATGAGGTGGCAATGAAGCATTTTGTTGTCTGATGTTTTGATGGTGGCGGATAGGTATTCCAGTGTATGGTATTTGAAGGAGTCAGTTTCTGTTATAGAGATGTTCCTTTTATGTATGATTGCGGTCCCCCACCTCGCTTGTTTTTTCTGTCCTTGTTGATGATAGAGAACCACGGGGGTACGAGCAAATCAAAGATGGGGGGTGAGGATTCATTCAACCATGTTTCTGTGATGAACGTGATGTCTATGTCGTGTGTTAGGATGGTTTCTGCCAGTTCGGTTGCGTGTTTGTTCGCAGATCTGCAGTTTATGAGCATGCAAGCCACCCTCTTGTTGTTGAGATCCTTATTAGGGGGAGCCATAGGAATATTATTGAGGTGCGCTGGAGGTCTCGCTGTTTTTGGAACGGTAGGTTCTCTACCAAATCCAGTGATTACTGGGATCACAGAGCTGGGGGCGACTGTTGGAGCTGCTTTATAGGATTCAGCGAGATCCTACGCCTCTTCCATGGACATTGCAGCGCTCGTCCTTTTGGGTCTATGTAGCTGGGTTGTAAGGGGGGTTGCCTTCCATCTGAGTTGTTGGATTTTGTGGTGGTATCTGTGATTATTAGGAGTGCCAGTGGGTGTGAGGGGTGGGCGATGGGTGATGTAGGTGTTTCGGTTGGATAGGATTTTGTTAATACCCTGTATAACTATTTCTAGCTGGCATTCTAGTCGAACCAATCTTTGGGAAGTATTCAAAGAGGGTGGGGTGGGGCTGTTTGGGCTCTGGGATGTATTCATGGAGGGAGGGGTGGGGGAGTTTGGTCTCGGTGTGTCCAGAGCCAAACCATTTATGGCTGGGGGGTGATTGGTTGTGTTTGGGAAGGATAGCTTATCGGTGTGGGAGCGGCTCTCTGTGCTTCTAGTATCTGAGTGGTTTATGGGGGAAATCGCGGGGGTAGGTTGTGATAGATTGTTTCGGAGAGTATGCGGCAAATTCAATGGGTTTAGTGCAGGAGGGGAGTTCGGGGCTGTTGTCTGTAGGTCGGTTACTTTGGATGCTGGTTGGGGGTATTGGGAGAGGGGAAGACTGGAGAAGGGCTGTAGTGTGTCTTCTTGGATGAGCATAGTGTTGGGTGTGCCTAAGAGGGATGATTAGGGGGGGAGTTAAAGGGGATGGTGGGGCTCGGGGGAGATGAGATATGTTGTAGGCTTGGGATTGAGTCGATGGATTGATTTGATAGTTTTCCCGGGACGTCTGGCTCGAGGACAGGGTAGCTTTCGTGTGAGAGTGGGATAGATGACTGAGGGCGAGACGTAGCGTGGGGAAGAGTGAGTCGAAAGCGTCCAGGTTGTCATTGTTGGCTTGGATCAGGATTGTGCCATTGGTGTAGATAGTTGCAAAGGTGTTGGCGCTGCATGTGAGGTGGTTAGGTATTAGGAACGTTAGTTTGCAGCTTAGAGGGGTGCTGATAGTTTTAGAGATGTGAAGGTAGGATCTGAGAATGGAGTTCCACCCCACCGGATTCTGGGTGTGGAAAATAAGATCCAGTTTCTGCTGGCCTTTTGAGGAGCAGTGGTATATGTCTGCAATGAAAGTTTCTTGGTGCTGTTTTAGCCTGTGTTTAAAATTTATTTTCGCTTTAGGTGAGAGGTTGGGAGGATAAGTGACGGAAAAGGAGTTCCGGCCATGGGGTTTTAAGCCATGTGCTGAGTTGGCTCGGAGGGGGGGTTAGACTGTCCTGTGATCTATTTGTTCTGTTGTGCGGGAGCATTATTGTTCACTGGGAGCTAGGAAACAGGGATGGGAGGAGCCTTCTGAGCTAGATGATAGATTTCGGGAGATATTTATTGACACCTGCCCTGAGTTTCCCAGCTTGATTAAACTAGAAGGTGTGCTGTGTTGGGTTGCAGACTAATTCTAGGCAGCTTCCTGGTGAATCGCCCTTTGTAGCCTTGTTGGTAGAATAGGTGCTTAGAGCTTGCCTGCTTGCAGTACCGCAATGCTTCAGTTTACTTGAGGGTTATGTAGGTATAATGTTACTTGCTGTATTATATATCTGGAGGCATTGACTGAAACAGCAAAATACCAGTCGGGTGGCACACATTGCCAAGCACAGTTTTTTTTTTTAGCTTAGGTGTTTTAATCCACACCCTAAATTATACAGGCCATGCCCCTTTGAGAGACCCCACACTTTTTTCATCTCACTTAAAGACCTAATGCACCAGATAAAAGTAATATGTCGTCAGAGAAAAAAAAGTAACACAGCATCGTGGATAAGCAAACACTCACAGCGAATGCAAGTTTAATTAAAGGATGTGATTTATAAGCAGGGACGACATGGAATGCTTTAAAGTTTTTTACCTCCTTTGTTCAGAAATAGATCAGTGCCTTTTTCAGGAAGAGTTAAGGACATGAATACAGGGCCCGAAAGAGACCCGTTTCAATGTCCGTTTTAAAATACTACTGGGTCTGAGACCTGGACCACTTAAAGTCCTGTGGTGCATAATTCGAACGTAGTGGCCTCCATGTGTTTACAACAGGGTGCAACTGAGTTCTGGCTGAAGGCACTGCGAGTTTCTCTCAGTGCCTGTCAAAAAGATGCTCAGAAAACGTGCTCATCCAATGCCAGTTGCAATTCTATGCAAATGTGTAGGTACGGTGGCACTCTAAGCGAATTTTAGTGTAAATGGTTAAGCCACACCCTTAATTATATAGGCCCTGCCTGTTTCAAAGACCCCCCACACTTTTTGCATCTCACTTAAACCCCTGGAGACCTGGATTATCCATGTTTGCACTAGTGCAATGTGCCTGCAACCCAGCGGGGCTCTTTAAGAAGGATAGGGCAGGAGGAGCGTGGACTACGTGCAGGAGACTCGTGTGCACAGAAGGGCCAAATATTTACTCTGTGGTGCACTCACTTCACAGCTCGACGTGTTCTTCGGAGCAACCAGGTGAGGTTGAGAGAGGGTCACATTGGAGCGGCCGTTTACTGCCTCCGGCCAGAATGGACCAGCCCAGAGGCATTATCAAGAACAAAATCTATTGCTTACAATACAGAAAAGAAACACTGTGTGCTTAAAAAATATTTGTTTCCGCGTGTTACGTTTGAGTGCAGAAAATTAAAAAGGAAGCCCAATATAAACTTCAAATTTCACTGTAGGTTATCTGTGATGCTATAGCGATGTTGGTAAGGCACTTTGTAGCTTAGATCTGCAAAGGCTATGGTAAACTATCCCCCCAAAGCAAAACTGCAGACACCACAAGCAATGCAGAGTAAAAGTTCTGAATTAGAGTTAAGGCAACAGACAAAGATTATCCCAGCTTGTAGAATGCGACCCAGCGGAGGCATTTCAAAATTTGGAAAACTAAACAATAGTGCGAAAGAAGGAATAAAAATGAAAAGTGGCAGTCTGAGTACAGTAGAACAAGCGAAAACAAGTACATATGTGATTATCTTCTTATAAATCACAAGCTTATGCCTTGCCCCCCCAGCAGTACAACTTCATATTGGACTTTGAACACCCTGAGCATGTAAGAAAACCGAGCAGTCTCCAAAGATGATTACTTCATAGTGTGTCATGCAAGGACCAGCACTTCAGAATACGACTGTGGTTTAAATGCCTGCAAAGTCATATTACTGTAGGAGCTGCATCAATCATCAGACATAGCTAGACTGCATACCATTCACAATACTCATGGTTACCAGGAAATAGCTTCCGCTCCCCAAAAACAACACGTGCGGTGCGCGCGCACTGCAAGGAATGCGAGGTATGCAAGGTATGCAGCTGGCACCCGGCTGTGGAAATGTGGATTTTCCTGGTCAGTTATGTCCCCTATCTTGGACCCCAACGGTTCTATGTGCATGTCACAAGTACATGTATGTTCCCTCCAGTTCCAGTTTTGATGACGCAAACACATGTGCGTCCACCGTCAACATGTCCTCTGTCAGATCCGCCATGAACAGGCCGGATATTCCATTCCTAAATATGAAAGGCCACCGGCTTTATATGGTTCACTTATGCCATTTTTACAGTCCAGGCAAGTAGGCCCTGATTCTGCCATCGAAACTCCTCTTGCCTTCTGCCTCTGAAAGCTCCAGTCTGAGCCTGCATCTGTGACCATGAACTTTGTCTCATTCTCTGCGCGGCCCACGAAGCCTGACATCAGCCTATTCTCTGCCAAGAGCTGTATTTCACCTTCGAATTATCTGCTTCCCCCTCAGCCGATGCATTCCTGCCTAGTAGTTTAAGTAAACATTCTTCCAGTTACCAAGCAAAAGGCCCGGCTTCTCTGTCCTCATGCAAGTAATTCATAGCCCTGTTACCATGGAATATTCCTACCCCCTCGCATTTAGTGTAGACACTTAGACGCTTGTACACGCACACACAGTCAGTATAGAATAGATTCTGTCCGAGAGCCCTTCCCTTGTGGATAACATAGTTCTTTAAACATAGGATATTAGATATGATTTGGGATTAGGTTGACATAACCCCAGACTTTTGTCTCCACATGTAGAGCTAAATGTCAAGTCCCCTTCACCCTCTAGTTGCGCGTCAATCACACGTCATGCTGCTGCGCGCGCATCTCTGCCAAGTATTTCTGCTGACATTGCGAAATCATCTCCAGGTATCCACCCACACATGACAATTTACCCATTATCATCAAGTGGACGCCCACATGGACGCCCACCTTCACGCCTACTTACACGCCCACATGCTCTTATCTCATTCTCTCTTGCTCTCTTGCTTACGTACAATTGAGAAATGTATATATACTGTACTCTGTGAATAATGTTTTGAGAATATTGAGAATACTTTTCAGCCCCGTCCAGATCCTTTTTTGGTGATGGAGATATTCTCCCTTTGACTCGAGTTATTGGAATAAAGCCCTTTATGAATCTGATACCACAGACTCAGCCTCTTGCTTTATGCATGATCTTATTGATATCTGAAAAATTATGACAGCGTGATATTTTATTTACCACAGAATGGCGCCCGAATAGTTTAATCTCTTTCCCCACACGCCGGAGATGAAGGTCCTGTTTTGCCCCCTTCCATAGCCGTGATGGACTTCAAGCGTGCACGTCGCGGGTTTTCCCGCCAACTCCCTCAGGCCACCGAAGGGGACAGACTGCGACCAGGCATCCATACGAGGCGGTGAGGAACGCAGATTGTCTACCCAGAGCCCACCTGCGAGAGAGCTGCGTCCGAGGTATACAGAGGCCCACCAGGTTTTCAAAGTCCCGATGTCCAGAGGGTCCGATGTCCGCAGTCGTCGAGTCCAGTCCATTCTCTGAGGCCTTCCGTTTCAAGGAGCTACTCGGTGAGTACCATCGCCGGGGAGGCGTGTTGACGCGCACATAGGTTGTGCCGGTCAAGACGGATTTGGGTACACAAATCCGGTCTGCACTGTTTAGCAGTGTATATGTACTGTTTAGCAGTATATCAAGTATTCCGAAGTATTCAGTTATTGTCAAGAATTCAGCGTGGTGATTAGTTAGGCAGACTGTCATCATTGTCGGTCGTTGTTAAAATGTTTAATGTTTAATGTTTAAAGTGTTCAAATATTGTGGTATGAATGATTGTTCATTGTTCACTGTTCATTATTGTGTTTTTTTCGTATTAAGTGAGTTCAAGAGTAAGTATCAGATCAGTTGTCAATATGCCGCTCTTCTCGAAGTTAAGACAGATTACTACCAGAAAAGGGGTGCTTGAAGAAGCAGTTCCTATTCCTCCTAGGGACACTCCAGGACATTTTATGTATCACAAGCATGGCTTAGACGCCATATTATTCCTTGATCTATGGGTGGACTACACCAAAGAGTTACCAGAAAGTCAGAGATGGCCCGTAGCTGGGACCTGGGATGCCGAATGTATCATGAAAGTCGAAGAAGAGTTGTGGAAGAGGAAAGCTAGACAGTCACAGAAAGACGCTGTTGAATTATGGCGTAAAGAATAGCATAGACGCACAGAGTAAGCGCTCAGAAAAGAAGAGAAAAGTAGGGAGGATTCAGACAAAGCCCGAGAAAACGTGTTAGTTGAGGAAGGTATCTGAGTAAAAGCAGAACAAGTAGACAGACAACGAAACACTCTTATGAAAGAGGAAATGTAGACCAGCTTGGAAGGATGCCATTGAGTTTTTGGCGCAAGGAGTGACATAGAAGGACAGAGTAAGTGTTTCACGAAGCAGAGAGAAGTGGACTGGAGTCTGGAAAAGCCAAGGATGAGATGTTACAGGAGGAATTTGAGCTGGTAAAATGAGCGCAGGCTGACAGAAAAAGAAATACTGACGTTGCTGGTATTTATCCCGTCCTTTCAGAGGGCCCAGCAAGAGTGGCCCCAGTAAAAAGACCAGTTATAATACATATATTAATTACATAGTAGCCCAAAGGTTCTTGAGCCCCCCACCAAATGAACAGCGCATAGCTGGTGTTTACATGGTCCAACATTTGACTACGTTGTCAATAGGAAATTGAGAGGGGTGCAGCTAGAGAAGGAGCAACTCCTGTGATTTGATGACACCCCTAATGTACAAAGTGTTAACGAAAAATAATTAGTGACAAGTTTAGCTTGGAAAAAGAATTGTGGGTATTTCGAATTTGCAAATTTTTCATGAATACAGGTTTGTGTTCTTGATGGTCCAGTGAGCCAATGTGCTGGGTCAAGTCGGTAAGATTATGACCCCCTGAGTGCAAATTGTATGTAAAAATAATTTTTCAATTGAGCGAATTATTGCAGTTTTTATGGAATTGAGTAGTCTTTTTGTCTTTGACAGCTTCAGAGTGAGGAGAAGGTGGGGGCCGTGTAGAGCAGAATGTGATACAGAAATCGGAGACAGATTCTGACCTTGTAGCCAGTGTAGGTGGGGGCCGATGAGAGGAGCAGAACAGGGCACTGCTTAGAAGGCTTCTCTGACATCGCATCTGTGTAATGCCTGTAGCTGGAGAGCCTTGGGGCCAGGAGTAGGAAAAACAAAAAAAAGATGGCTGGCAGCCCAGGCTCAGGCCGCGCTGAGGGGCTATTTTTAACTTCTCTGATAAGACAGGGCAGCTGAGAAATGTAAGTCGAGAAAGATTCCCTTGTTCTATTCTGTGCAAAACAAGTGCCCCGAGGAAATGTCTATGGAGAAGATTTGTTTTATTTTTTAGCAATTGTTATATTGCTTCTGGTCAGAAAGTAAAATGTTGCTCTTGTTTGGAATTTTAAGGGCTATGTGCCTATATAAAAACGATTTTCAAATTCAGACATTTTTGAATTGTGGCCACAAGCTGCCACCAGTTGCATTGGATAAATGATCCAGTGGTTACGGGTCTGTGAGGAAAGATGTGAGATGCATCTTCGACTAGGACATGAGGGTACATTGTGTACAAAGAAGCATAGCACATTTTTATAAAAAAAAAAAAAAAAAAAAAAAGAGACAGGTTCGTGTGTTCGTCATTTTTTGATTATTGTTGCTGATCCTGTGTGTCAGACTTGACGCGGTCATCATTGGGATGACCCACTGTCAGATGGAGGTGTATAGGGCAGGTAAATCAGTTATTGATTATAAGCCTGACAAATTAAGCAGGCCAGAATGTTCGCATCTGAGCTGTAGGTACTGTAATTACGCATCGCTGCTCATTTATATATGTTAGTGTAATTATCTATGCTTTCTGTGCCCGGTATACTGATGGCTTGGCACAATTACTAAATTTCACAGACATGATATTACCATTATCATGCTGTCAAAATAGCAGACAACACGTTATCAGTGTATGTCTAATTGGTGTTGGAGATGAATGAAACAAAAGAAAAAGGCTATGCAAGACTAAAATATTTTTCACATAACTGCCTTTCTCTTATAGACAGGCAGCCTCGGTCATATGTTTCCAGATTGGACATTAAGGAACAATTATGATCTGTGCACTCGCATTTTAACTCTTGAAAGGCCTGTTTTAAATAAGGACTGCCACCACAGAGTGACAAATGAGGCTCGGTATTTAGGGTAATGAGAAAATATCTGACAGGATTTCCTTTTTAAAGTTTGCTTTAGTAAGCTCATTCTTGTGAGTGGTGGCCCCAAAAGTTGACTTGTTTTTGAATTAGGCTATTTATTGTATAGGTGGAAATTATTGCACATTGACTGATTCCTTTAGCAGATAAATTATTAATTATCAACATTAACAACTGTTCTTAAACTTGGTTTTCCGAATATTTAGGTAATTTAGCATTCCTATTAGGGACTCCTAGTATTAATATTGACTTCAGGTTGGTGTAGGTTCATGTAATAGGGACATTTGCATATGAGATGTCATTTGGCTAGCTTATGAGCTAACACAATGAGGTTTGTACATTAATTTGAAGGATTTCTCGCCGTTTCACATACGCTGTGTATCTCCTATAATTTTGCTTACGCCCAGTAGCTACACACAGGGATTAATAGTGTTGACAAGACACAGGGTTTGATAGTGTTTGACAGCAGTGAAATCTGTTTCAGATTTCCTCCTGTCAAAAAGGGGGGGAAGGAGGAGAATATTGGCTTTCTGCTGGCCCCTGAGGAGGTTCGCTTCCCGCTAGCCCCTTAAGAAATTAAGCCCCTTAGAAATTAGCCCCCTTAGAAATTAAGCCGAGGAAATAGGTATGGTGCTTTCCCCTTTTTCTCATGTTTTATTGTGATCTTTCAGGGGAATTAGTCCAAGCCCCGAATACAGCTTCTACTAAAGTCCTCCCTTGGACACAAGAACACACTGTGGCATTTGAAGAATTAAAGAGAGCTTTATGTCAAGCACCAGTTTTAGCAAACCCTGATTACAACAAATCGTTTATGTTTTTGTGACAGAGCGGGATGGAACAGCACTATCTGTCCTAACACAAGATCATGCAGGAAAACACGAGCCCTGTGCTTATCTTTCTAGTACATTAGACCCAGTAGCACAGGCTTTGCCTGCGTGCCTAAAATCAGTTGCAGCAACGGCCTTAGCCATAAGACAAAGTGACTCGATAGTGCTGGGCCACCCTCTGACAGTACAAGTACCACACGCAGTAGAGGTTCTCTTGAACCGGACACAAACACAACACCTGACTGTAGCTAGACTGAGCCAACGTTATTTCAACCACACATAGAGATCAGACGATGCAACATACTGAATCCTGCTACCCTTTTGCCCTCCAGTACAGAAAGCGTTTCACCACACAACTGTGTTGAAGTAATACATACCGTGACTAAACCAAGACAAGACTTGACAGATGTTGCACTCCCAGACCCCGAGCTAACACTATATGTTGACGGCTCATGCATGAGGACAGGGGCGGGAGAATTAGTGGCAGCATATGCAGTGACTGCTGATACTGTAATAATAGAGACTAAAAGAATAGACATATTGTCAGCACAAGCAGCAGAGCTCATCGCCCTGACACAAGCGTGCATAAGAGCTAAGCACCTGAGAGTAAACATTTACACCGATTTTCTGGCGAGAAAGAGGTTTCTTGACCTCTCATGGGGCCAAGATACAGCATGGCCCCCTTATTCAAGCCCTACTGGAAGCAATACATTTACCAACAGCCATAGCTATCCTAAAATGTAAAGCACATACTAGAGCCACAGATACCATTTCCCAAGGCAATGATCTGGCAGACCGAACTGCTAAACAGACAGCTCAGACCCCACTAGACATGACAAAGTTACAGGTTCAATAAGTGTCCAAAGCCATGACAGTTAGGGATCCTTCCAGGGATGTACAAGACATTCAGACACATGCTACTGTAAACGAATTAAAGAAATGATCGGAACAAGGAGGGGTACTGACTGATCAAGGTTGGATGACAAAGGGCAAATCCACATGGTTTCTTCCTGATACCATGGTACAAGTGATTATAAATACCGCACATAGTCCTGCACACTTAGGAGAGAAAGCAATGATAGATAGCTTACAGAATATATGGTTCAACAAGCACCTGCGTGCAGCAGCGAAACAAAAGGTCAGAACATGTATGATCTGTTGCCAATTCAATGCAGGTAAAGGCATTCCGATGGAACAAGGTGGATTCCATCCACCTGACCACCCTTTTGAAGTGCTCCAAATGGATTATATCCAAATAAACAGATGTAGAGGTTACAAATATGTCCTGGTACTAATGAAGCAGGTGTCCCTTCTGTTAGGGTATACCTGGAAATTCCATTGTGTGCGACATCCTGAAGCAGCAGGCCTTGTAGAAAGACATAATCAGACATTAAAATTTTGCGCAGACAAAGGTATAGACTGGATGGTAGCCCTGCCGGTTGCCCTCTTTTACATGCGAATAGTAGCTCATTCTAGAACAGGCTTATCTCCCTATGA
This sequence comes from Triturus cristatus, assembly GCF_964204655.1. Classification (NCBI taxonomy): domain Eukaryota; kingdom Metazoa; phylum Chordata; class Amphibia; order Caudata; family Salamandridae; genus Triturus; species Triturus cristatus. The sequence goes on from NC_140592.1 coordinate 1,030,826,501, forward strand.
AGTGGTCTTTGGTAGACCACCAAAATATGTGGGCACTACAATGCCTAAAAGATTACTTATGTTGACAGTAACATGCTGACAGATTACCTGGCTTCCTTGATGTCTGCACTACTCTCTTGTTGTTCGCAGGTTGCTGCCGCCTTCCCTGACAACACCCAGGTCAAAGAATACTCCATCGCTCCTGGATGACAGGCGCCAAAGTCAGTGCTCTGGACCACGGGGACGGCCGTTAAAGTCAAAGTGCACCTTCACCACTCTTTTACAAAGGAAAAAAAAAAACTTTGAACTTGGATTTTGAACAACATTTTCTAGAGGAGAATGCCCAGAAGTTTCCACAAAGCTAAACCTTGATTCAAAAAGTCAGAACCCGTTTGATCAATTAAGTCCACTAGGTGGTGAAGCGGTTGAACATGTATTCTGGCTCGCATAAGATCTTGGACAATAACAAAGCAAAAATAAGAGAGCTAGATAAGAAGCAAATAGATGTATAGTGACTGTAATTTTTCAATATCTTAAGAGCATCACGATAATATGTATCAGCTTAATACTACATGCTATTTTTCCTCCTATTGCCTCACTCTTATACTCCTCCACTAATGATACCATAAAGCACACCATAAAGCACACATTTAGTGATCTGCCATCCTATGAGCTATCATATCGACTTGCCTTACGCAACAATACCTTTATTCAGATGCTGCACCATTCACATCAGACTAGCAATGCTACAGACTGCTGGGTCTGTGGCCGACTCCCCCCCTATCAGAACTATAAGGGAGTTTTGCCCCTTTATTCTCTATCCGTTCACACACAATGGCTCCTGTGGAGCATGGTTTAGTTTGATTAATTCCCTAGATTCGAATTCCGCAGTTTATCAAGACAACTGGGTATGGGGAAACCTGAACTTAGTTTTGCTTAAAGTCTGCTACCCTAACAAGGAGGGACTTCCCAAAAGAACAGGAACTGATCTAAGAAATGAAGTATATGGATTAGGTAATTTTACACTTAACCTCATGATCCTGAACGTTGAATCTGAAACTACACCAATCTTGCCCGCCATGTCCGTATTCCCAGTAAAAGAGGAATTATGTATAAGAAAGAATGGCTCCATACACATGGGCCATAGTAAATGCACCACTGTAATAAAATTCAGTGATCAAGGCAAGTCTACATTTAGAGCTTCTCGTCATTCCTACTTTATATGTGGCCAGACCGCATATATACGCCTACCTCTAGATTGGGATGGTACCTGTTACATAGCATTCCTCCTACCACCTGTTTTCCTAGCTCCTCCTGATTATCATAAAAATACTCATTTAGTACACAATAGACAGCAGAGAGATCTCCCAATTGTCGATTACACTGAAGCAGCATGGGAAAAATACACAGATTTCAATAAAGGTTTCTTTCCCTATATAGGTACAGTTACCAATAGTAAGCTGATACGTAGATTAACCAGAACCCTTGAAGCAGTAGTGAACGAAACTATTTCCGCCTTAGGCAATTTAACAGAAGAGCAGTCTGCTATGCGGATTGTTGTGCTTCAAAATAGTCTTGTCCTTGACGTTATCCTGGCCGATAGGGGCGGAGCTTGTAGGGTCATCGGATCAAGCTATTGCATTTTTCATACCAGAAAATTCGCCATCTGTATATAAAGCCATAACTCGCCTTCATAAGATTGTAAGCCAGATACACCAGAATCCAGGCACCTGGACTTGGTCCGGTTGGTTTTGGAGTGTATTATCTACCTTTGGATGGAGGGTCCTATCCTTCCTAGGTATTGGCCTTCTCATACTATTCAGTTGCTGTCTATGTCTACAATGTGGACCAGCGATCTGTGGTCTGTGTGCCACATCGTGTATTCCACCACCAAGATTTCATTCAAGATCACGGAAGAAGAAAGAAGAACAAATGATGCTATATGAACAGATCAATGGATTGATGAAGATTGATATCTCTTGAAGGGCAAGTAGGGGACAAGGAGGGAATGTGGAAATGTGGATTTTCCTGGTCAGTTATGTCCCCTATCTTGGACCCCAACGGTTCTATGTGCATGTCACAAGTACATGTATGTTCCCTCCAGTTCCAGTTTTGATGACGCAAACACATGTGCGTCCACCGTCAACATGTCCTCTGTCAGATCCGCCATGAACAGGCCGGATATTCCATTCCTAAATATGAAAGGCCACCGGCTTTATATGGTTCACTTATGCCATTTTTACAGTCCAGGCAAGTAGGCCCTGATTCTGCCATCGAAACTCCTCTTGCCTTCTGCCTCTGAAAGCTCCAGTCTGAGCCTGCATCTGTGACCATGAACTTTGTCTCATTCTCTGCGCGGCCCACGAAGCCTGACATCAGCCTATTCTCTGCCAAGAGCTGTATTTCACCTTCGAATTATCTGCTTCCCCCTCAGCCGATGCATTCCTGCCTAGTAGTTTAAGTAAACATTCTTCCAGTTACCAAGCAAAAGGCCCGGCTTCTCTGTCCTCATGCAAGTAATTCATAGCCCTGTTACCATGGAATATTCCTACCCCCTCGCATTTAGTGTAGACACTTAGACGCTTGTACACGCACACACAGTCAGTATAGAATAGATTCTGTCCGAGAGCCCTTCCCTTGTGGATAACATAGTTCTTTAAACATAGGATATTAGATATGATTTGGGATTAGGTTGACATAACCCCAGACTTTTGTCTCCACATGTAGAGCTAAATGTCAAGTCCCCTTCACCCTCTAGTTGCGCGTCAATCACACGTCATGCTGCTGCGCGCGCATCTCTGCCAAGTATTTCTGCTGACATTGCGAAATCATCTCCAGGTATCCACCCACACATGACAATTTACCCATTATCATCAAGTGGACGCCCACATGGACGCCCACCTTCACGCCTACTTACACGCCCACATGCTCTTATCTCATTCTCTCTTGCTCTCTTGCTTACGTACAATTGAGAAATGTATATATACTGTACTCTGTGAATAATGTTTTGAGAATATTGAGAATACTTTTCAGCCCCGTCCAGATCCTTTTTTGGTGATGGAGATATTCTCCCTTTGACTCGAGTTATTGGAATAAAGCCCGTTATGAATCTGATACCACAGACTCAGCCTCTTGCTTTATGCATGATCTTATTGATATCTGAAAAATTATGACAGCGTGATATTTTATTTACCACACGGCAGCGCTGTTGCTCGCTCCCGAGCTCCCTAGGCCAGGGGAGAGAGAAGGCGGGACATGCACCCGCCTTTGGGCAATTGCGTGCAGTCTTTCTTAGAAAGACGCACGTAAAGGCCAATAGAGTGTAAGAAAAAAAACGTGTGGTCCCCGTTTAAAGCCCTTACTAGAAGCCTTGCAGAGCAGCGCATGCGTGCTAGCTGAGGCGAGACCTAAAAATGAATCTATGATTGTGTAAAGATACAGTATTTGTGATGACAAGTAGCATCGGTGGACATAAGTAAAACAGTAGTAACCGAGGCAATTAAGAAATACATAGCATCTAGTTGTCATAATTAATGCTACAGAAAATTCAGAAATAGCCTGATATAAAAGGAACACCAACATGATATGGTCAGGTCAATCCCCCAAAAGAAATAGATAAAACAGGGGGACATGCCCATTACAAGAAATGATGTAACTCATGGTCCACGTTCAATCCTAGTCTTACTGTACAGAAAGTGTAATCCACTTTGCTTCCAATTGTCCGAGATGTTGTTTTCTGTCCCCACCCCTTTTGTCAGGCCAATGCCATGGAATCTAAAGTTTGATCTATTCGACCCTGTCTTGCATTCATGCTTTACTAGAGAATATGCAATGTCCTGACTAATACATGCCCTGTGAGATACTCCTGGATATGTATTTTTAGTTGGCGTGTTGTGCTGCCAATATAAATATTGTCACAAACACAGATAATGACGAATACCATATACTGTGTTTCGCAATTAATAAAGTGGTGAATGTTATGTTTCCTCTCTACTTTGTAGTTGCATTCCTTTCTTATTGCACCCCAAATGACAAACGTTACACTCACCACAAGTTTAAAAGCCTAAGGGTCTCTTCAATCAAGTTTGTGATACTGGTGATTTAAGTAGAGTGTAACTCAGACATAGGGTCTCTCTTATGGTCTTACTTCTGTAGGTAATCAATGGCTTCTCAGATATCAGATTTCCAACACCCGGCACCCAATCTTTATTTAAAGTTTTGAAAATCTCCTGGTTCAAACCGGAGTGTGTAGTTATGAATGATAAACTTTCCTTTGTATCTGATTTCTGTTTGTTAATCAATGTGTCCCTACGTTTGATTCTTCTTGCCTTAGCCACAGCCTCTTGAAGAGCTAGTGTCTTATAACCCCTCCTTTCCAGTCTCATGGTAGTCTGTTTAGCATGATGTTCAAAGTAGTCCTCTCCACTACAGTTCCTCCGAACCCGAAGTAGTTCCCCAAATGCAACAGCCTGTTTGGGGCAGGAGAGATGCGCACTGGCATGGTGCAAGATGCTGTTTACAGCTGTATTCTTTCGGAATAGAGTGCTCTGCACTGTATTGTATAAGATGTAAAACTCCACATCTAGAAATGTTATCCGTGTTTGGGACATGTTAAGTGTAAAGATAACATTTAGAGTATTCTCAATCATAAAACCAAAATACTCTTTCATCTAAGCTTCAGTTCCAGTCCAGATTATAATTCTGTCATCTATATAACGTCCTCAAAACTGGATACATTTGGTCCATTCTGCAGCTGCTATGGACCATGCATGAGTACGTTCCACCCACCCCATAAAGAGGTTAGCATATGAAGATGCAAATTCCGAACCCATGGCCATCCCCTGTAGTTGTTAATACCAGTCTTTATCATAAAGAAAAAAGTTATTGGTGTGGATTAATTCCACCATATCCAATAGTATTTAATTGCGCTCAAACAGGTTAGCCCTTAGTGTTGATAGAAAGACGCTAAAGGCCTTGACTCCAAAATCTGTCCTTATACAGATGTAGAGCGACTCTACGACTAGAGTGACAAACCACATGGTCTCATCCCAGGTCAGGTCATCAAATTTATTTAGAATGTCCATTGTATCTCTTACATAGGAGGGAAGATTTTGCACCAACGGTTTTAGAAATGAGCCCACAAACTGCGATTAGCGTTCTGTCAGGGACCCAATCCCAGAGATAATGGGACGCCCCAGAGGAAAGCGTTGTTTTTTGTGTATCTTTGGTAACAAATATAAACAGAGAAATCTAGGATTCTCGATCAGCAGAAATCGAAACTCAGCATCTGACAACAACCACTTCATCTCCCTCCAGTGAATCAATTTGTCATTAATACATACTGTAGCAAAAGCACAAGGATTACTTTGCAACTTTTTATAATGCGTCACACTATCCAGTTGTCTATGGACATCCTCTTCATAATCAGATCTATTCATTAAAACAACATCCCCTCCCTTGTCAGCTACTCTAATCACCAATGAATTGTTGTTACTCAAACTGATCAGAGGTGCCCTTTCTTCAGGCAAAAGATTTTCTTTAAGATAGGACCATTGTGATTTAAGTGCCTTGTCTTTTAGGTGATATAGGTCATCAGTTACCTGCATATGGAACACTTCAAAACTATTTAGATGAGAGCCTTTGGGAGTGAATTTGCTACATATATGAAACCCACTATCACAAGCATAGTCCTGTCTAATGTTCAGGCTCTCTAATATGTGTTCCGTAGATTAAATGTTGTCACTGTCTAGGGATAATAAAGTTGAGATGTCATTGATCTGTGCTATTGAAAATTCTGATGCGACAGTCTGTGATTTAGTCGTTAGATCCCTGTACTCATTTAATGCAAAATTACAATTTAATTTAGCATTCCTGGTAAACTTGAACAAGTCTATATGTAGTTGTGAGAAAATACCACCAAACACTGGACAGAATCCAAGTCCTTTATTAAGAACCATGGTTTCCTATGCATTCAGAGTGTGATTCGACAAATTAACCACCCGAGGGGGGCATGGCCTGAACAGCTAAGATGGCGGACGCTCCTCGAGGACGTTCCAATACAGACCCCCTAAAAATCAGTCACTATCCTCTAGTTTATTGCCATTTCTTATACTATAGGCCCCCTTTATTTTTTGGGAGTATCACAGGGGCATGAATGCCGGCCTCGGCTGACGGCACTGCCCCCCATACGATCAACCTGTGGCCTACCTCGTTGCTGTGTGCAGCCGCGATGGGAGTGCAGCGTCCCTGACGGAGGCTGAAAGACTGGTTGCGTGTTGTTGCAGATGCGGAACCCATAGAGCTTGGCCTGCTCTCTGTGCCTGGCAGCCTGAACTGTACGTACGGCGGCCGCCTAGAGGAATCCTGCTTCGACCGCAGCCACAAGCGCGAAGTGAGTGTCCGGGCCGGTTGAATTTGTGACTTGATTGCGTGAACTGGAGCCCCCCCCCCCCCCCCCCCCCCCCCCCCTGCGATTGTACGGAGTATGCCCTGGCTCGGCTGAGATGGAGATCTGAGCCGAGAAAAACCATAAGGTAGGGGTGGCGGATGGGTAGTGCGGACATCAGCCTCCAAACGGTGTCGGTCCTGGCCGGGGATGAAGCTGTGATTTTGCTGTGGGCCAGTCATCTCACCCTGCTCAGCAGTGTATGAAATCTGGCTCCTTCTGGTGTACGGGTATGGCGCCCCTCCACCCCCACCTGCATTTTGGACATTGTACTCTGTAGCACCAGTATGAAGGGCCTGGTGACCTGTCTTCTGATTCCCAGGAGAATGAGTGGTTGGCGCTTGGCCCTACTTGAAGCACTGTGTTGCACTATATATCAAAGGTGGACTGCATGAGGACCCTGTAGCCTTCCATATGGGAGTTTTCCTGCGAGTTGTAAGCAGGGAGCACAGTTGGGGTGAACTATAACTGGCTGTTACGATACTGCGTGCCCTTAGCACCCGGATAAGCATAATGCGCTACGATCTACCATTTTTTAACTGTTGCTTTTAAACATACGCCTGCCAGCAGATTTATTCCAGTGGAAACGTAGCACCATTACTGCACGTGGTGGTAATATGGGGAAGGATAAGGTACCACGCTCCACGCAGTCTAACAAAATTGACAACTATACTCAGATCGTTCCGCCAGCTGGTACCATGTTAGAAACATATGCCACAGCAGCTGACCACTTGTCGGGGACATCACAAGCAAAAGACCCTACCCTATCTGACCTCCTGATGGCTATTCAGGGCACATGCACCAAACTAGTTAATAAAATAGACTCTGTGGTCATCGAAGTTAATTTGCTGCGCGCCGACCTGCACGGTGTGGCGGGCATGTGACATCGGCAGAAGGCATCGTGGCTGACCTGCAGACAGAAGTAGCGTCTCTCCGCAAAATGGTCTCCTCTCTTCAGAAACTGACTATATGCCTGGAGGACCGTGTCCAAGAGGCAGAGGGTCGTTCCAGAAGGAACAACCTCTCTTTTGTTGGTTTTCCTGAAGGGGTAATCAGTAGAGCTGTTCATTGAAGAATGGATCAGTGAGATCATGCAACCACAATCCCTGTCTAAGTTCTTCACGGTTGAACGGGCCCACCAGACTTTGGCGCCACCCCTCGTCCTGGTGGCCCTTCGAGGGAAATCATCACCCAGTTGAGACCGGGACACAATACTACAGAGCATACAGGCAAAGGACTCTCCAAACTATGAAGAGCAGCCAATTTCCATGTTCCCAGACTACACTTTAAAGGTAGAAGAACAACGTCACACTTTTCTAGCAGTCAAGGGAAGACTTTGAGATCATAACCTACATTATAGCCTGATGTTCCCAGCAAAGCCGGATGTTCCCAGCAAAACTGCGAGTAATATATCAGGGAAAGGTCCGTTTTTTCACTTCAGCTGCTGAGGCATCGGACTGGATAGATACACTCCCAGGTACTGGCTCCCAATCCTCTGGGGTACCAACACTGCATGCCTCGATGTCGAGACGTAAGTCCTTGAGACAGAGACGTCGAGCAGTCAAGTCCACACAAGCTGACAGGCAGGTGGACAGGGGCCGTATTGAGGTCTGCCCAGACAGAACACTATGTGACACAACAGCCTGGCAAATGACCTCAAAAGATCGTCAAGACAGGCGAAGCGGCTTAGAGTATCACTCCGAAAGCACAGATGATGGTTGCACCTAACCCTCTCTCTTACTATTACAACTATAAGAGTAGAATAAAGACTTGAATAGATGGCGGCTTCACCAGACTGACTATAGTCCCCTTTCAAACTGTGTAATGTTTCAATTACACATTGATACACTGGACACTGTGTAACTGCAGGATTTACTTCGGGATTGGGGTACGTGGGTGAGGTTGAGAGCTCCGCCTCCGGGTTTTGTGGGTTTGGCCCCTTGAGGTAAACACTGGTCTGATTGTGGGCCTTACCAAACTTGTGCTAATGCCATATTGCAATACACAATCTATACACTTAGGGTTTAGGGGTCGCAGGACTGCCGTGTGGGTGCGGGAGGGAGGGGTAACCCCTTTGGGCCCTTTCTTCCTCTGGTGCCAGTTGCGGTGCATAAACTTCTAGCGCTGCATGCTTGATAGCTCATGTTGTTACCTCAATATTTTCCCTTTTTTGTACACAATAATGGGTATAGTATTTGCTTGGTTTAAGGCGGGACGGGTTGGTGGTACTGCCCAGTGTGAGGGGGGAGTTATGGGATGGGTAAGTTGGTTTGTTCGTATACTTGGGTGGAAGGCTACTCAGATGGACAAACGGGCGACCACATAACAGGTCACACTTGAATCCTGACAATATCGATACATTAACATGGTGGATAAAATGTTTTTACATTCTTGACATGGAATGTCAGGGGCCTAGTGCAATCTGGGAAGAGGCACAGGGTACATGCCTAACTTAGAAGATATCATATAGCAATTGCCTTCTTACAGGAGACACACGTCTGGGGTGACTGTCTCCCCACACTATGTAAGCAATGAAGGGGACAGCTATACGCAACATCATACTCGGAGTTTGCACATGGTACATTGATATGGGTGGCCTCGGGCATACAGTTTCAGTATAGTGGCCACTTGGTGGATAAGGTGTGATCCTAGCTGGACAACTAGAGGGGCATGAGCTCTGTTGTGTCTCGGTGTATGTCCCAAACGAGGACTGCCCCCAGTTTTATACTGACGTGGTGAAAGCAGCGGGCCCTTATCTAGCTAGAGACATACTCCTTGCAGGACACTGTAACTGTGTACGGAATCCGATACTAGATCGTGAACCCCCTAGGGTACGCACCAAGCCCTACATGACATACTTACAAACAATACTGAAAGATTTAGGGTTAAAGGACATATGGAGGGAAAGACAACCCGGACAACCCCACACTCGCGCTTTCTCCTGCTACACCCTGGCAACGGGTACACACAGTAGACTAGACTACGTTTTTCTGACTTCAACCATTGCTAACCTAACATGTGAGGTGACCTACCTGGCCCGATATCTGTCAGACCATTCCCCACTCTTGTTATCCATATCACAAGAGAAACCGTGGCCTGCGGTTCCGCAATGGCACCTGCATGGCAAGGCGCTCGAAGACCCACCATTTCTGCATTTCTGCATTATTTTCACGAAAATTGGGGGACATCCTTGACTAGAGCCCATGAATGGGACGCAATGAAGGCTGTGCTCTGAGGAGTGCACATGGACACAACATACGGGGTGCGGACAGGTTGGAGGAGTGGCGGCACCAGCGAGGCCCGGTAATAGATGACTGGCGTAGGTTGGAGAAACATGTGTACACAGCCCATAAGCATTGACTACATACAGAAGGAGACAAAACAGGGGCCTTGCAGAGCAGACTGGTGAGGCAGCAGACATACCACAATCCTATCTTGGCAATAAGAGACTCGGGGGGCACACTGCACACATCCCAGGCTACCATATGCTACCAAAAATCATTTAGTACGACAGTATCTTTCTGACTTATACGCAGTGTCAAAGATAATGCTGGATCAGAGTTTTCTGTTGAAAATCTATTGGGTTTTTAAAGCTCTGGTTTGTCTATTTGTCGATTAATAAAATATTAATTTTAACTATTAATTATTTGTTTTGTGTAAATGTTTTAAACTTACCAACACGTACTAATGAGAATAAAAATGACACGTGGGAATGCTTTCGTTTGCTTATTAATGATGTGTATGTTTTATTAAATAAACGTTGCTGAGTGCTGTTTATTTTAAAGCACGAAACGCTTTTGAATTAATGCTTTTCTTGTGTTGCAAAAGGCTAGATAATTACATACACATAAGGGTATTAGTGGGGTTAACACTGTTTAATCACTATGCTGTGGTAACGTTGTTTTGTCTCTTTTAATTAAGATGGTACATTTTGGCCTGGTGGGAAAATGGCTACCGTTTAAAGCCTGTATTCGAGTGAATTTTGTGATGAGAAGGCCTTGCTGAACATGGTCGAGAGTCATCTGACCACAGTCTTCGCCTGGTAGAAAATCTTCCGTGAGGACAGCAGCAGTTCTGGGCAAGTCTCCAGATGCATCCGAGTAGCCTTGGAGGACAAAGGAGCCATAATGAATGAACTCTGAGATCACGATGTTAGTTCCGAGGAAATGTGGTTGTGGAAAGATACTTTTTAATTTTTGTTCCTGTTCTGTCTTTTTATTTTTGTGATTTTTCTGAGCGGAGATTTTCCAAATGTAGCGATGCTACATCCTTTCCTGCTCGCTTTGCTCAGCGGTTCAGCGGATATTGAAAACATTTTATGTTGCCTTCTATTGTTAAACACGTTATAAATATTGTTAGCCTAGAGAGGGTTTTTGCCACTTTGCCACTTCTTCCCAAACCTGCGTTGGTGAGGACTATGCTGTGAGGACGGCGACTCGGGAGACTTCTACTGAGAGACCTGTCCTGACCCATTCTGACATTTAGCTAGAATAGGTAATTATGAGAAAAATGATTAATTCTGATTGATTTCCTTTGACTAATTTTAGATAAAGTACCATAATTTTAAATACAGTGTTGGTGATTATTTCTTGTCAATTATTGAGTACTCTATTTGATTATTGTTGTATAGATTGTTTAGATTATGACTCAGGACAGTTACAATAACTACGTCTTATCGACCTCAGTGTAGATGCAGGGTGTTTAGGAGTTTTCTTTCCACAGGTTCAGTGCTGGTAGAGTATTTGAGTGTATGTTAGAGAAATGGGCCCTAGTGTATGATGAGTGAATGTGCGTGTAACTGAGAAATTACTCTATCCGTGGAAGTAGGAAGATTTTGTACACCCCGATCTGCACCAATTTCCTGGTAGCAGAATTTGATGGTTATTGATGATTGTCTTGATCTGATTAAGATTGCTTGTATATTGGCTTTTGATTTTTGATTTATTGATTATTGATTGATGTTGGTATATGTACTAATACTATATGTTGAAGTCGTCATGTTGAGTTTTATGTAGTGCTTCTGGAATTTGGGAGCTGGTAGCAGTTCCGTAGTAGGGCAGAGGGAAGTATATGCTGCTCTCGGGAAAGACGGGATTGTTGGTCCTGTATGTATGCAGGAAAAGAAAACGTGTGACAATCGAAGTTGCGCGTCACTTTGTCTGTGTTCGGGATTAATGACATCGTTGTGTGTTACTATTAGAAATATATCTGGTATAAAAGGAGTGTGTATGGTAGCGAAGGTTATTTATGAAACTCTGGTCTTAAGTCCCAGGGATCCGTAAGGTTCACCGTTAAAGCTTATCGCGGGAGGAGTAATAAGTATTCTCTGAGCTTGTTTGAAGGACTAGGCAGAGGTAAACACTGCTTGGTTAACGTACGTTATAATTCTGTAGTGGGGCAGATTGTTCGCTGTTCTCGGGAAAAGCAGGATTCTGTGTGTATGTACTACATTTTCTTGTATGAATGTGCGTGAATGCTCATATATTTAGTTAATTGTAATACTCTTTGGAGCAGTCCTAGAGGAAACAGTTAATGAATGCATGTTACTGTGTCAACGGGATTCTTGTGAAATAGATTTTTCTTTACTTTTCTTTGGTTAGCGAAGCAGACAATGGAAATGTTTATATGTTGTAACTAATAGATTTTGTAGAATCTGACACGAAGTCTACTGAGAAGTTTTGTAAAGGAGGGGTAGACGACTGACAGGAGACAGGAGCAAGAGACTGCAGCGACTGCTGACGTCAAACAGACCGCGCTCTGATTGGATATTAGATCAGAACAGTGCTCGCGCTAAGATTGGTGCGTTGGTGTGAGCCGCGCAAGGATTGGAAAGAGTCACTCTGTACTCTAGTGACGTAGACGCTCCAGGATTGGTGCGTTAGTGTGAGTCGCGCTGTTATTGGATAAAACATCGTACTATTGAGTTGTATTACGGAAAGGATTAGAAAAGTATGGTAAAAGCTAAAATGTATTACCAAGAAGAGAAAAAGAAAAAATCTTTGTTTAGAAAGATTAAAAATTGGTTCGACAAGGATAAAGATGTTAAAACGAGAGAGGGTGAATTGTTACCTCCATCGAAAACGCCTGCATCCTTCATGGCTGCGAGATATGGGTATCATACCTGTATATGGTTGGAGAATTGGGTTAGGTATACAAAGGAAGATGGTGTTCTAGCATTTCCAGAACATGGTTCATTTAATTTGGCCGTGTTAAAAAATTTGCGGGAAAAGATGTTATGTCTTGACCCAAGACCGAGGCCGACACAGTTTGAGGCTTAAGTGGAATGGGAAGAGGAAGTACATGAGCGAGAGAAGCAGAGGTCTGGAGGAAACTATAGGTATATGTTTGGGAGGAGACATGGTCGTGAAACTCATCATGATCGAATGATGAGATGGCGAGATGCTAGTATGTCAGAGGGATTATACCCTATGAGAACAGTTGAAGAGAAGGGTACAGAAAGGGTTCCTGCGGCAGAAGTGAGAAGATATAGAGTTAATGAGTATGAGGATGAAGTTTTGAATGACATGATTTACAAAAGACCACCTCCATATAGACCAGAACCAGAAGAGAGCACACCAATTGTTTCTCCGATAAGAGATACATTGCGTATCATTGAGACAGAAAATGTGACACCTGAGTTAAGAAGTGGTAATCCTTTCAGGGAAAGAGAGAATAGAAGTGGTGGCGAAAATACGAGAGAATTAGCCAGAACTACATCGGAGTTGACTGAAAAGATCAAAGAGCTGACAAAGAATCTAGACGCTGTTACGGTGCCCGTAACTATAGGTCCGATTATGCCTGTTTTTGATAAGCAGAGGACAGGTGAGAATGGTTTGGTGATTCCATATGTTGGGAATAGATTGACAAGTTTGGCTGGTCCTTCAGGAGATTCAGGAAAAAGGACAGAAAAATCCAGACATGAGACATGTAGTGAAGGATTAGAGATACAGTCTAATTCAGGATTGGATGCTGGTGAAGCTAGTTGTTCAGGGATGCCGATTTTAGAACCGCAGAAGAAAGTGGTTCCAGTGAGAAAATCTACTGAAATAACAGCTGAGGATTTGAATGAATGGATGAAAGTTCTTCAAAAGAGGGATAAAGATTCACAGGCAATTGATGTGGCTAGGTTACGTGTAGAATTAGAAGAGCTTGTTGCAGGGACAGTTCCTACAGAAATTCTAAAAAATCATCATGATGGTGAATTGTTATTTATGTGTAAAAACATCACCTGAAGAACTAAAAATACACATGACAGATTAAGAGCAATAGCAAATGACTATGGAGTTGACATTGAGAAAGTGAAAGTTTTGCAGAAGTCTTACAGGATGGATTTCACAGACAAAGATATTGAAAATCTGAATGGTGCTGGTAGAACAGGACAGATTAAAGAGATGATCGCTTTATTGCGAAAATGGGGTGATGTTGAGAAGTGGAAGGATAGGTGGTACAAGAAAAGGGAAGAATCAGGAGATAGAACTTATTCAGCATTTCCTGTGAGAGAAAAGGAGAAACCAGTGGATACTTATCCTATGAGAGAAATACCTGGAGGAGGATATGTACATGTTCCATGGACCAGACAGGATATTTTATCATTTACGAATGATTTCCCTCGACTGAGAGAAAAGCCCGTCGAGTGGTATAGGCAGGTAGACAGATTTGTGAAATTGTCAAAAGTGCTGTGGATTGACCTGAATAGTCTGTTTGATATAATTGTTCCAGCAGACTTGTGGGCTGAGTGTAAAATAGTTGTAAGTTGGCCTACTGAGGAATATCCAAGATATCAGAGAACAGGAGCACCAGATCCAGAAGTAATGAGAAAGTATGAACAGGTGATCGTATACCTGAAAAATAAAGTACCTCCAAAAGAGACAGACTGGGTTAAAATAGATCGAACACATCAGGAAGCAAAAGAATCGGTTCATGCTTTTTATGAGAGGCTGATACTGGCTTTTAAACAATTCAGTGGGGATGAACACCTGGGTAAAAAGGATTTGAGTCACTTTGTATACAGATTTGTATATGGCCTGAGACCTGAGATTAGTGAGAGAATTCGTGAGCATACTGTGGATTGGCAGAGTAAGAAAATAGATGAGATTTTGAGACATGCAAAATACTTCAGTGATGAAATTGAAGCAAAACAGAGAAAGCTGAAAGAGAAAGCAATGTGGGCACAAGTGAAAGTTGCGTAAAGACAGGAAGCACAATTAGTGGAACAGGCGAATAATGCAGGAAATAATCCAGGGAATAGACCTAGATATGCAGGGAAAGGAAAGGGGAATCTTGAGGAAGCCAAAAAAAAGTTCCCGTGTCACAACTGTGGCCAACTGGGACATTGGAGATCTGAGTGTACCAATCCACCATTAGCAAATAATGAAAATAAAAACTTAAATCAACAGGTGCAGAACGAAGGGAATAATCGACAGCAGCAACAATCTTCTGTTGTGAAACAGCAGAGTCAAGAGCCAAAACCGCCCTTGCCGCAGAATAGAGGATCACAAAAGTATAATCCGGATTCGGGATTCTACAATGATGAGCAGGTAAATAAACCAAGGCGTTCTAACCAGGTACAACAGTACTTGTTAAAGAATGAAGGGAGTGAGTCTGAGGGTGATTATTGACGGTGCCGAAGAGAGGAGGAAGAGTGCATACTTGGTGCAACTCTAGAAATAGACCAGGCAGGACCATTTGTGGATGGAAAAATAAATGAAGAAGGTGTTACTTTTTTAGTAGATACAGGTGCAACAAGATCAACTGTCAGGTCAACAGATATTAGAAATCTTCCTCTCTCGGATGAAGCAATCCAAGTAGTTGGTGTAGCCAATACACAAATCAAGACACGTCTTACTGAACCAGTAAGAGTACAAATAGGGAAATTTTCAGACATGCACAGATTTATTGTCTGTGACACTAGTCCAGTGAACCTGTTAGGTAGGGATCTACTTTGTAAGATGAATTGTACAATTTTTTGTACACCGGATGGAATAGCTTTTGAAACACCAGATGAGGATGTTTTGTACCGAATGACTCTAGAAAATAGAGAGAGTGAGTTAATTGGTGCATATGCTGTGTTTGATCCGGAAGATTTGCCTCAAGAGTTGAGAGATACAGTGAAAAGGACAGTTTGGGATTTTACTGGAGAAGATGTGGGATTGATGAATAATGTAGATCCTGTGAAAATTTCAGTGAAAGAGGGAATTACTTATCCTAACATTCCTCAGTACAAAATGACACCAGAAATAATTGAGGGAATAACTCCTATTATTGAGAAAATGATTCAGCAAGGAGTTTTGAGAGAACTATTGAGTAGTCCGTGTAACTCACCGATAATGGGGCTAAAGAAACCTAATGGGAAGTTCAGGATTGTACAGGATTTGAGAAAAGTTAATCAAATTGTGGTGGCATGTTGTCCTATTGTGCCAAATCCGTCAGTGATTTTGTATCAGATTCCACATGATGCTGAGTGGTACACAGTGATTGATTTGTGTCATGCTTTCTTTTCAATTCCATTGCATCATGACAGCCAGCCGATTTTTGCATTTAGGTTTGGCCAGCGTATTTTAGCATGGTGTTGTATCCCACAGGGGTATACAGAGAGTCCTTCGATATTCAATCAGTTATTGAAAAAGTCATTAGAGAGTTTGATCATGCCTGAAAACTCAGTGCTAGTACAATATATTGATGACCTACTAGTGGCATCAAAGACACGTGAAGCTTGTGAAGTAGATACCATAGCTTTACTGAATCATCTGGCAGATGGCGGGTTAAAGGTATCTCCAGCTAAATTGCAATTTTGCAAGAAAGAGGTGCATTATCTTGGACACAATATTGAAAAAGGTCTGAGAAAAGTGACTGATGACAGGATCAAAATTATCAGAGAAATGAAAGCCCCGAAGACCCAGAGGGAAGTGAGAATGTTCCTGGGAATGGTGAGTTATTGTCGTCAGTGGATAATTAATTTCTCGCTGATAGCAAAGCCACTGATTAAGCTGACAAAAAGTGAGATGACAGATCCATTGGAACTAGATGGAGAACAAATGGCAGCATTTGAGGAGCTGAAGAGCAGAATGTGTGAAGCCCCTGCTTTGGGTATGCCAGACTATGAGAAAGAATTTGAATTGTACTGCAGTGAGAGAAATGGATGTGCACTTTCAGTGTTAATTCAGAAACATGGATTACTGAGAAGGCCTATTGCATACTTCTCATCGACACTTGACCCTATAGCTGTGGGTTTACCAGGTTGTCTGAAATCTGTGGCTGCAACATGCAGAAGTTTGGAACAAAGTGAGGGAATTATAATGGGATATCCTGTAAGGGTATTCGTACCTCATAATGTGGCAATTCTTTTGACAAGAAGCAGAACTCAGTACATGTCACATAGTCGGTTGACTAAATATGAGAAAGTCATTCTGGGAGCATCAAATGTGACTCTTGAGAGATGTGTGAATGTGAATCCAGCGACATTGTTGCCGGATATTGAAAATGTGGGTGTGAAGACAGAAGATGATCACAATTGTTTGGATGTGTTGGAGTACTGTACAAAACCAAGACCAGACATAAGGGATCTTCCCTTGCATGAGAGTGATCATGTGCTGTTTGTAGATGGATCATGCCTGAGGAATGATGAGGGTGTGCTGTGTGCAGCATATGCAGTGTGCAAGGTTTCAGAGGTTATGGAAGCATCACCATTGAAAGGAGTGAAATCTGCGCAAGTTGCTGAATTGGTGGCATTGACAAAAGCTTGTGAAATTGGGAAAGATTTGAGAACGACTGTGATGACGGATAGTCAGTATGGATTTGGAGTTGTGCATGATTTTGACCAACTTTGGCTACAGAGAGGTTTCTTGACGTCGAGTGGGACTCCAATAAAGAATGCTGAAGTGATTGGGAAATTGCTTGAGGCGATACAGCTGCCTAAAGAATTAGCAGTGGTGAAATGTGCTGCTCATGGACAAGGAGATGATTTTGTGACAGTTGGCCATAGATATGCTAACGACATTGCACAATATTGTGCAAAGAATAATCAGTCAATTAATCGGGAACGAGAAGGAGAAATGTCTTTTTGTTCTGTGATGTTTACTAATGTCCTAGAAACGTGGGATGAAGTGAAACAGTTGCAGGATGAGGCAGGAAAGGAAGAAAAGAAAGACTGGATCAAGGCAGGTTGTGCCCCAAGAGAAACAGACCATGTTTGGGTCTATAGGGATGGCAGACCAGTCATGCCAAACTCCATGCTGTCAGCAATGGCAAGGATGTATCATGGCCAGGGACATTTGGGAAGGGATGCGATGATCAGGTCTTTTAAACAGACTTGGTACAATGCAAAGTTCAGGACAATTGCAGAAAGCATCTGTCAAAGATGTTTGATTTGCCAGCAATTTAACACTGGAAAAAGAACAGTGGTGAGTCTGGGAACAATAGGCAGAGAAGGAGGTCCTTTTACAAGAATGCAGATTGATTTCATTGAAATGCCTCAAGTGAACAGACTGAGGTATGTTCTAGTGGTAGTCTGTTTGTTCTCAAGATGGGTGGAGGCCTATCCGACTAGGAGAAATGATGGAATAACAGTGGCAAAGTTACTGTTAAGAGAGTTGATTCCTAGGTACGGGTTTCCAGTAACGATTGAGTCTGATAGAGGTGGACACTTCTATAATGAGCTCATGAGTTTGATTTGTGAAGCATTGGGCATACAGCAAAAGCTACATTGTGCATACAGGCCAGAGGCTTCTGGTGTTGTTGAGCAGATTAATGGCACAATAAAGAACAGGATTGGTAAGATGTGTTTAGCCACTGGAATGAAATGGCCTGACGTCTTGCCTCTAGTGCTAATGACTATTAGGTCTACTCCAGATAGAACTACTGGTTTAAGTCCGCATGAAATCCTAATGGGACGCGCAATGCGACATGCATATGTGCCTGTCAATAAGTTGATGACAATAACTGATGATATGATTTTGGATTACTGTAAAGGCCTGGCTGACGCAGTTCATTCTGTGTTTCACCAGATTGGAGAAGAAGCTACCACACTTGAGAAGAAGCAAGCTCATGATCTGAGTCCAGAAGACTGGGTGAAGATTAAAGTACACAGAAGAAGAAACTGCTTGGTTCCAAGGTGGGGAAGACCAAGACAAGTTATTTTGACTACGACAACTGCAGTGAAGTGTGCTGGTGTGAAAAACTGGGTACATGCGAGTCATACTCTGAGAGTTCCAAACCCAAAGGATGGGACTGGTAAGGAGTACTTTGAAGAGTCAGATTCAAGTGATGATGAAGACCCAGAACCAGTGAGAAAAAATCAAAGTTCAGGAAAAGAAGCAGAAAAGACTTCAAGAGAACCATTGAGAGTCTCAGAAGAGAGATCAGATTCTGTAAGAGAGCCTGAAATTCAAAAAAGCAGTAAAGGAAAAAGGAGAGAAAAGAGCAATTCCACAGAAATTACTCCTGAATCAAAAGAGGAGGAGATTGAAGAACCACTTGAGATTATATCTGAAGAAGTAGGGTCAGAAGAAGATAGAGAGGGACAGATTGCGGAAGACCCCCGAGGAGGTGTAGGGAACACTTCTGATAAGCTAGGTGAAGGGACAAGTAGACAGCAAGAAGATTGCATGTCGGAGACTCGAGGAGGGAAAGAAGTAGGGAAGTCTCAAACAGTGGTGAAAAAGACTGTGGAGCAAAAGAAAACTGCTGAAGAAGAAGAGGCATTTGAAACAGAATCGGATGAAAGTGAGAATGAAAAATCAGAAGGTCGAGTTCTGAGGAAAAGAACTTGGATTGGAGAGAGAAATAATACAGAAACAAGACCGAAAAAGGTCGTAAGAGGAGATTTTTGGCCTAACAACAGAGTAAAGAGGCTGAGATACAGACTGATAAGAGGGAATACATCGAAAGCTGAACAAGTGAATGAGGTGTCGAGTCAAAACGAAGTAAAAAGGAAGGAGCAAAAGGAGTCAAGAGAACCTGAGGAGATAAAGAGAATTAGAAGACCCAACCAAAAGTACAGATCACCGGAATGGTCTTATGTGGCACTGTCTGAAGGAGGAGAAGAAGAAGACACAGTGAATCAAGACAATCCGGAGGGGATCTTGAGAAAAGTGGTTGAGGAAAAGGAAAAATCTGTTGGAATCTTAAAAGTTATCCTGACTGACATTGGAGAAGAGTCGGATGCACAGGATGTTGTTGATGATCTGATACAATTTGATGTTGCTGTAAAAGAAGGAGTGAAAAGTGATGAATATCCAAATTGAGTGAACTGAAGAAATCACTTGGAGAAAAGTGAAAAGGAGAAAGTCTGAAATCCAGCTGTTTGAAGTAATCCAGAAATAAAGAGTAATACAGTAGTGGAGTAGTAGAGGCTAAGTCAAAAGACAAGGTCAAAGTAGTAAGATGGCTAACATAGAGAATAATCAAAATAGATGTGCCTTCTTGAAAAGATGGTGTAGAATGTGCTGGTGCTGTACTGCATTGTTAATGCTACTATGGGGTGTTTTAGCTTTATTAGTTACATTTAAAGTTTCAATAGGTACATTTGAAATACATACTGAGAATGAGACTAATGTAGAGAAAAGTTCGCAAAAAGTAGCTCCAACTAGAATTAGTAATACTTACATGCATAAAGATAGGTCAATTAATGATTTTTCTAGTAATGTTTTTTCAAAATTATTGTACGAATATGTGAAGACAATGGAAGTGAGGGATTGCTACGTATGTATGCAGTTACCTGCATCCGTTTCAGAGGGTGTTACTTATCACCATTTACCAGCTACGTATGGAATTTCTTGTAGTGTGTTGAGTAGTGTTTTTTATTTGCTAGGGAAAATAGATTATAAGATGTCTAACAAAGATAGTATTTTTGGGCAATTGCCTATGAATGAGAAGCTGAATCCAGCTAAAGAAGCTAACATTTTTGGTGAGATTTTTATTGAGAAAGAAGAATTAACATTAGATTACATTTTTAAGAATAATTTAACTTGCAGTTTGAAAGAAGAGGAGAAAGCTTTCCTAAACATGGTGGAGGAAAGGAGATTGAGCATGCATGAAAAGGCAGGGAAAGACAAAATGAGTGAGACAATTTGGGACATTGAGATGGGAAAAGAATTGAGAAATGGAGCTAGTCCAACTTTAGCTTTAGATGCACCACAGAAGGGTAAGCTGTGCATTACAAGAAAGAAATCCCAATATGATACATACTTTGTTGGGACTAGTGAGTGTCATGATACATACTTCATTGCAACAGGATGGGGTTTTAGAGGAGGAGAGGATCCAATTTTTCCAGGAGTGTATTATGTTTGTGGGAACAAGGCTTATTACAAGTTGCCTGACCATTGGTATGGCACGTGTTATGTGGGCCTAGTTTTTCCAAAGATTTTTCATATAGATAGAATAGAAGATGTAGAACATATTAATTTACTAACACGTTTTAAAAGAGAAACTTGGTCTGAAATAGTGGGTGACATTTTTGGAGCTTTAATTCCAGCAGTGGGAATTTCTTTGAATGCATATAAAATTCGGAAACTGTCAACAGTGGTGGATCGCTTATCGACAAATACCGCTGGAGGGTTTGTTTTGGTGAATACGGAATTGATTGCCGTACGTGCTATGTCTATGCAAAATCGACTTGCCCTTGATATTTTATTGGCCAAGGAGGGTGGAGTTTGTGGAATATTGAAAGTTCAACATTGTTGCACTTACATTCCAGACGAAAGCAAAGACCTGAAGGTCTATATCAAAAATATTACTGATTTGCATGAAGAATTAGTACCACTGGAAGCTGAGAGTATCTGGACTAAAATAGCTAATAAAGTAGTTGCTGTTAAGAATTTTATTGCAAAAATAGGTAGTACTATTATAGGTAAGATATTGTTTCCTTTGACTTGTATAATTATTATTGCTTTATTGATACTAAGATTAGTGTGTTTGTGTTGTAAAAACAGGGGAGGTAAAAAGAAATTGATTAAAAGAAATATTGAAAGGAGAAATAAAAGAAAAAGAGATCCACAAGAAATAGAATTAGAAGAATTGAGGGAGAGTGTTTATTTGGAGACAAAGAGGGATGATGAAAGGGAGTCTGGTGTCTAGTGTTGTGAAAAAGAAAAAGACATTTCCAGTTTCTCCTAAAAATTGGGACTAAAATTTTACTAATTTTTTTTTTGGGTGTTTTATTTGGTGATAATATCACCAAAGTGGGGATTGCTGGAGCAGAGTTTTCTGTTGAAAATCTATTGGGTTTTTAAAGCTCTGGTTTGTCTATTTGTCGATTAATAAAATATTAATTTTAACTATTAATTATTTGTTTTGTGTAAATGTTTTAAACTTACCAACACGTACTAATGAGAAGAAAAACGACACGTGGGAATGCTTTCGTTTGCTTATTAATGATGTGTATGTTTTATTAAATAAACGTTGCTGAGTGCTGTTTATTTTAAAGGACGAAACGCTTTTGAATTAATGCTTTTCTTGTGTTGCAAAAGGCTAGATAATTACATACACATAAGGGTATTAGTGGGGTTAGCACTGTTTAATCACTATGCTGTGGTAACGTTGTTTTGTCTCTTTTAATTAAGATGGTACATTTTGGCCTGGTGGGAAAATGGCTACCGTTTAAAGCCTGTATTCGAGTGAATTTTGTGATGAGAAGGCCTTGCTGAACATGGTCGAGAGTCATCTGACCACAGTCTTCGCCTGGTAGAAAATCTTCCGTGAGGACAGCAGCAGTTCTGGGCAAGTCTCCAGATGCATCCGAGTAGCCTTGGAGGACAAAGGAGCCATAATGAATGAACTCTGAGATCACGATGTTAGTTCCGAGGAAATGTGGTTGTGGAAAGATACTTTTTAATTTTTAGTTCCTGTTCTGTCTTTTTATTTTTGTGATTTTTCTGAGCGGAGATTTTCCAAATGTAGCGATGCTACATCCTTTCCTGCTCGCTTTGCTCAGCGGTTCAGCGGATATTGAAAACATTTTATGTTGCCTTCTATTGTTAAACACGTTATAAATATTGTTAGCCTAGAGAGGGTTTTTGCCACTTTGCCACTTCTTCCCAAACCTGCGTTGGTGAGGACTATGCTGTGAGGACGGCGACTCGGGAGACTTCTACTGAGAGACCTGTCCTGACCCATTCTGACATTTAGCTAGAATAGGTAATTATGAGAAAAACGATTTATTCTGATTGATTTCCTTTGACTAATTTTAGATAAAGTACCATAATTTTAAATACAGTGTTGGTGATTATATCTTGTCAATTATTGAGTACTCTATTTGATTATTGTTGTATAGATTGTTTAGATTATGACTCAGGACAGTTACAATAACTAGGTCTTATCGACCTCAGTGTAGATGCAGGGTGTTTAGGAGTTTTCTTTCCACAGGTTCAGTGCTGGTAGAGTATTTGAGTGTATGTTAGAGAAATGGGCCCTAGTGTATGATGAGTGAATGTGCGTGTAACTGAGAAATTACTCTATCCGTGGAAGTAGGAAGATTTTGTACACCCCGATCTGCACCAATAACATCTACCCTTGACCAGTCAGGGACATTAGCAAACCTTGACCTACCGTGCTTGTCCACTGAGGATAGAACCGTGCTTGAAGCTGATCTGACTAGGGAAGAGATCCTTGCATCTTTAAAGCATCAAAAGTCAGCTAAAACACCAGGTGGGGAATTTGAGCGTATGTCTGCAGACCAAATAGTAGATAAACTATTAGAGGTGTATAATGAGGCCATCAGTGTAGGAACTCTCCCCGACACTATGCAAGAGGCAATGGTGGTGCAAGTTCCCAAGCCAGGTAAACCAATTGATGAGATGAAGTCATATAGCCCACTCTTGATGCTCAACGTAGATATTGAAATACTATGTGGCCTGCTAGCCTCCCAAATGCTTCCTTATCTGCCTTCGCTCAAACACGAGGACCAATTTGGATTTATACCCAAGAGAAATACAATGTTAAACCTCTGCAGACTATTTCATGTACTGTAGGTCCCTGAAATGCAACGGGAGTCGTGTTCACTCACATTCCTAGACATAGGGCAAGCCTTTGACTCTGTAGCCTGGACGTATATATGGCAGGTAATGGACAAAATGGGGTTTGGACCTAAATTGATCGCGTGGGTGAAACTGTTGTATACTGCCCCGATAGCCAGAGTCAGGACAGGCGATTACCTCTCCGAGGCCTTTTCGTTGCGCCATGGTACGCGTCAAGGTTGTCCCTTGTCGCTGCTACTGTTTGTGGTGGCGATGGAGCCACTGGCAGTGTTGCCGCAACACAGACTTATAGACTAGGGAATAAAAACAGGCGGGATTGTACACTTGGTGTCGCTCTCCGCCAATGACATATTAGTGTACCTGCGGAAACCGGCAATGGCACTGCCTATACTGCAGTCGGTGCTGTTGGAGTTTGCAGCCGTCTGCGGCTTGGGGGTGAATCCCCGTAAATCCCAACTTATGCCAATCGGAACGTTAGAGGAGGTAGATCCATCACACCTCCCACATCTCCGGCTTCCTTGGTGCCATGACGGTATCCACTACCTGGGCATCAGAATAGCCACAGAAAAACGATTCTTGGTCCTAAATATTCGAATGGTTATGGTGAACCTCCAAGCGTCGATCCAAATTTGGAAAGACCTCCCACTGTCACTGATAGGTAGGGCGGCTATAACTAAGATGGTGATATTGCCCTGCTACCTGTACATTAGGCAAAATTCACTTCATGAGATCCCAGTAGATATTTCCGAGAACTTGATAGTCTGCTGGTGGAATTGCTCTGGTTTACGAGACAAAAAGAATAGGACTCCATATGCTAGAGCAGTCCTGGGAGAGAGGAGGTATAGGGCTTCCGAATCTAGAGTACTATTACCTCGCAACACATCTCCAGCATGCAATCCATTGGTTTGACGAGGGGGATAATTGGGAAAAATTATTGCTGAACCCCCCAGACCTGAAACAAGGTTTAACTGAGCTTCTAATTTTCAGGGCCCGCATTCCAGACAGCTACTCCTATTTAATTGGGCTAATGGGCCACATCTGGGAACAGGTGGTAGGGATGGTCCTAAACAGGGTTCCATATGCCCGTGACATGCCGATTTGGGCAATTAAACCCTTTGCGGATATAGAACAAACTATGTCAGTGAGAAAGTGGAAGACTGGCGGCTGTGAAGTATTGGGGGACTTGTGTCGCGGTGGACAATTTATAACCTGTGAAGACACAATAGAGTCATTTGCCCTTGGCTCAGGACAATATCAACAATATAAACAAGATGTCAGCCACTGCCCGTGGAATTTGGCCTGTCTTCCCGGACGATCCGCCCCCCTCTCAGACACTGACCAGACTACTGGACATGACGGGAGGCAAAACATTTATTACCCACTTGTACAGAGCATTATGCGAGGACACTCCACAAATTATCCCTAAAGCCCATACCAGATGGGAGAAAGGATTGGCGCAAGATATTACCCCACGGGATTGGCAAAAGGTCCATGAGGAAGTGCGTGACATCAGCACTAATGCCTGATTTAAACTATTCCAGTACAACTATGTACATCAACTATATATCACCCCCAAGACTCTGCATGCTATTTATCCTACTCGACCCGATGAATGCCCGAAGTGTAGGGGCCCCTCCGGCGGATTTTTTACACATGGTTTGGCAATGCAGCCACATTGCACCATACTGGAGGGAGGTCCTGTAGACAATTAAACATGCTACGGGCTGGTAATTTGAGGGCAATCCTAGGGAGGTATTGCTGGCCTTGCTTTCAGCCCCAGTAAAAAGGAAGCTCAGTCACATATTTTTGGCCCTGGGTTTGGTACTGGTTAAACAACGCATCGCAATCAAGTAGATGAATGCGAACCCACCAGAACACGGGCAATGGCTCTAAGACATGCTGGAATGGGAAACAGCCGAAGAAATCAGAATGAAACATGTTAGAAAAGACGTGAAACTAGAGGATGACCTGAGGGCATGGAGACAGATGTACACAGATCTGCAAATGGGGGCACAAACACTGGGTACACAACACACAGACGATTAATGGATTGCTATATCACACACGACACCCATACCAGCCGGCACTGGGTGCTGGAAAAGGCCACAGGACATGGGCAAAATTACCCTGTACTCCAACCAGGAAATGCTTTATAATTGACTTATCGTGCTGCCTTATTTCTACTAAACAGCTATCGTCCAACAGTTTTTTGTGGTTGTATGTCGTTACAACGCATTCCGTTGCAACGCATGCCTTTACCACGCATGCGTTACAACGGAATGCTACTTCCACGCATAACCTTTACCACGAATATTCCTTTACCACGCATACTTTTACAACGATTTTTGTTGTAAATGTATGCATGGTAAAGGTTATACCCCTCCCCTGTACCCTTACGTGACCCCCCAGCCCCCAATCCTTATTATAATTACCCCTGCCCGTTACCCTCAATCCATATATATATTTTTTAAATTTATATTCCCCTTACGTCTTCACGTAGTCTCCTCTCCTTGATCTTCCTTGTTTACGTTGTACGTCTTAAAGAGGAAGCGTCATTCCATTTCCTCTAAAATGACGCTGATTGCCACCACTTCCCGACGTTACAACAGGTTCTTTTTTTTGGGGGGGGGGGGGAGATCCCCCCAGCACCCCTTTTTTATTTTTATTTTGGGGGGAAGACCCCCCAAGCCCCCTTTTTATAATCATAGCCTTTATCTCACGTCTTCGCCGACAGTAAAAAAAGGACTGAACCGGACGAGGAAGAAGACGTTCCAGTGCAGCTTGCGTGGTAAAGACGGTCGTGGAAGGCATACGCGTTGTAAAGACGGTTACGTGGTAAGCGTACCGTTGTAAACGAAACTCATAGAAAAGCCTTCATGGTAAAGGATGTTTCCCGTTTTTTGTTAATACTCGAGTATAGCCTAAGTGGGGGTGGGGGTGGGGGACGGGAGGAATAGATGAATGGAGTTGGCACATCATAAATTATGAATAATGATGTGGAATTATGTGGAATACGAAGTAACCAGCCATTAACATTTGAAAATTAATAAAACTGGTTTCATTAAAAAAAAAAGAATTAACCACCAGATCATTGTTGATGGTACCAGGTAATGTGTCACTTCCCTTCAGTGTATGAAAAGTTGTTGCTATTTGTTCAGTTGTTTCCTTTGATTCCTATTCAAGACCCCATCTTTTTTTTCTTCTGACCTTTCTCATCCCCCCTTTCCTTGGTTTATGGTGTACCTTTGTCTCTTGTTCCCAATTCTGTATCTTAATACCTCCTCTAAAAAAATGGAGGAACAATTTGGTTCTGCATTAGAATCACTAACCCTAGTCAGGCCCATCTCTTCCGTTGAGGAGGCCTCTGAACTGCTATTCACGCTGGAAAGAGTCCCCAATTCCGATAGGTGTCGTATGTCAGTTTTTTGGACCTTAACGTCATCACATTTCCGGGCAAACGTGAAGATACGCCCCTTGTTATAGTCTCTATCATCCCTCATTATCTTATACATTTTTCTTTCTTTTACTGTTTTTTGATGTGCAGCAATCTGTTCCTTGGGGATAACATAGTTCTTTTCAGTCACTTCCTTAAGGTCTAGGCTTCTGATCTCCACTTCTAAAATCTTAATCTCATTCCTAATCTTATTTGCGGGTTGATATTTCATCGTGAGTAGTAGTTCAGAGGCATCCTGAACAGAAGAGCTAGGCCCAAGTAGCAGTGGGGCACATACACAGTATGGATTTTCTTGCATACATTTTTTCGCATCCATTTTACTCTTTTTGCATGTTGGCTTCAAAGGTTTTTACTGTATATGGTTGTATATTGTTGTCATAATTGTGGATTGTTCTTTCGACATGTTGACCGCGTTTTTTTTTTTTTGTAGTGTTTAGTGGATGACTTTGGACCTTGGTAGCGCTCCTTTTGCTTTTTTATCTTGCCACCATAACAATTTTGGCCATATTCGGTAAGAGCTACGACCTAGATAATCTGTGAGTACAAATTAAGAGTGCAGCACAGCTATGGTGTTATCTTTTGTTTTCTATGTGAGACATTATTACTGTACTTCTATGCTCTCGCATATGTCAAGACACATCAGGTACCAAGGGTTACAGCAATGGAGTTCTGAAGTAATGTGCTATACATTCGGTGATTGGTGGACACTGTTGGGTTCTTTGTGGAAACAATACTTGTATCGTCTGTTAGTAGAGTCTCTTGTTCTGTCTATTATATATGTGGCTTGGTACTGTACTAATATTGATGTTTGTGTTTTTTTATCGAATGTGTCAAAGTCAATGTCTGTATGTGTGTTCTTTTTTAATAATTGTATTAGCAGTCCTGAAGAAGCCTTTGTCTGGGGCAAAACACGTTGGCTGTATCTACATGTAACACTGTTCAGACTGAGAGAAAGAAAGAAGAAATAAAGAAAATAATATCTGAACAACACTGGACTTTCTAATTATCTTTTAACGGTACTGTTCTCATTTGACTTGATGCCAAACTAACTCTTTATGTTTATGCATTGCTTCTCATCGCTTATGTAGTTTAATAGTTGATTCATGACCATTTGACAGCTGGTTATCTGAGGAGGGCAATATTGCTGTTGTGGAACACTTTCGTGACCATATTGGGTGGTGCAGTGATTAAGTTTACCTAGCTGTAATTGTATATTTTCAAGTCCCGTTGTGTCACCTGCACCCTATGGTCCCTTCAAAGCTCAGTTTACCATATCTTTAGTTACACATGATTAGATATACTGCCTGTCTGGGGGTGGCTCTCTCCCTCCTCCCTCCCACCAGAGCACACACAAACAGGAGCAATTGTGGTGCATAAACAATAACATTACATGAACATCTGCAGAGGCCTCAGCTTAGGCAGAGCAAAAGTGTTGATGGCCAAGTCTGGATAAGTATTGCATAAGAGGGGACCAAATCTTAGTAAATTTATTTTCTGTATGGTGTAGATCATGGGACAGGCCAAAAAGTAGCCAGAGATTTCTAAACCAGTGTGTCATACTTGGCGTGGTATCCTTTTTCCACTATGTTATTTTAGGGGTCTAGCTGCTCTCAGTAGGTGCCATAGCACCTTCTATTAGATTACTTCAAAATGATTAGTTCAAAATGATCCCCCTAGCAACAAGGTCCTTTTGGTCCTTTGTTGGCAAGACTTTACATTCCACAATGCCATTATCCTTACCATTTACACCTGCCACAATCCTTCTACATGATTTTCGACACTTTCCAAAACTTTCTAAATCACAAATACGTCTTCTACACACTTCATTGGCTACAGCTAAAATCTGTATTTTGCGTCATTGGAAGTCTCCTTCTCCACTCTCTCAGGAAGAATGGCTGGTGGCAATGATGCAAACAGCCCTACATAAGCGCACAAATTATAACCTTCAAGATCAAGTTGATGTATTTCTCCAGACCTGGTCTTCTTTTTTAAAAACTGAAATTAACACTGATGCCAACTCCACTCTCTCTCCGAATGCAAACACTTGAATTAACTAATTCATTATTTTATATTTTGTGTATTTCTTTCCTTTTTCCCTTTCCTTTATCCTTCATCAATTTATTTCCCCCACTCCCGTCCTCCTTCTCCTCCCTCCCTTCCTCTGGCTCTATTATCTCTCACTGTTCTCTTATTATCTTCTTTAGAGTTTATCTCTTTTCTCTTCTTTTCTTCTTTCTTCCACTTTTCATATCAATTTTCTCCTCCCTTTTTAATTTTTGTGCTCTGATCTAATTATTTTAATTTTCTTGTACAAAGTCATTCTCTTTTATATTTAGATTCATTCATATTTTATATATTATAATATATATAATATCCAGTTCTTATTCATGTTCTTTATTCCATATATCTACTCACTGATTTATTCATTTTAATATTTATATATCTAATATGATTCATATTTATCATCAACATATGTATTTAATATTATCAATAATTCATTGTTTTAGTATTTCGGTGTTACTCTGTATTTCATGATAAAATTCAATAAACAATTTCAACACAAAATGATCCCCCTTGAGGCCCAGCAACACCACGGGTCAGTTGGCATCACCATCCCCATAATTGCCTTAATGTGGCTCCGGATTTCTTTCCAGAAAGGTGTTATGCCAGAGCCCTCACAAGATGTGCATTAGAGTCTCCTTTTAAAGTTTACAGCGAATTTCTGTCACAATAGGATAAAAGCAATGCAGGCGCATTGGAGTTAAATACCACTGATAATGTAGCTTTTATATTTCTTCAGGGGTCACTTCCAAAGGCCCCACAAACACTCAATCACACCCCCTTCGTCTCCTCTTGCGGTCCCTTGGAACTTCGATATTATTCCACATGAGGAGTCTAGCAAAAGTTTGTATAAGCCCAAAGTCATTTCTCAGTGCCTAATTGATTTCTAACACATTTTTCTGTGAGAGTAAGATCCCTAGTGGTTGCTTGCTTGAAGTGGGAGGCATTACCCAATGCCTGATTTGAAAGTATTGTATTCTACCCCTTACTGGAATGTTGTGGTCTTTCTTGCATTGGGCAAAGGATTTGATTTCTCCTCGGTCAAATCTAATTGAGATTATCCCACATTCTCCCTCCCCCTGGGTTTATATCCATCTCCATCAATGGTGGCAGTGAAATCCAGGTTTGCATATATTGGCATATTCGCTGATAGATACATGGCTATTTTCGCATCTCTAGAAACCCTGTCCCATTCATCTGATACAATCTTGAGGGGCTTGGGTAAGTATGCCTGCGGGGTCTGTGGTGCTTGCTAACCACAGGAAATCCGAAAGGGATCTACCTGCTGTAGCCTGACCATGAACAGCCATTTCTTTTAGCTTCCGCTGATGTCAACAATAATAATCCAAATAGGATGCCCCATATTAAGAGATAATATCAAGGCACGCCAGCCCTCCTACACTACAGGGTGATTGTAGAAGCATACGACTGACTCTTGCTTTCTTACCTGCCCATATAAAGCTTGTTAAAACACGTTGAAGAGACTTAACCTCTCTTTCGGGCATAGGTATAGTGGACAGGGTATAAGATTGATTTTGAACACTTGAATTCTACCTTTCCAGGATACGTAGAGGAAGTTCTATATATGGAAATCCGATTAAATTATCTTTTTCAGGTTGGACTAGCTGGCCCTGTACTAAGACTCTACTGTCTTAGTACTGTTCAGGCCTAGGTACCTGAGTGAGTTGGAAGCCAATGGAAAGGTACATATTGCCAAGACCCGGTCCAGACTCTCTCCCTAAAGAGTCAGGTTCAGCATTTCTGATGTCACCAGGTTAATTCTAAAGCTGGAGAATTTCTCAAAGTCATTCAAGGTGAACACCACGGTCTGATTCAATACCTCAGGGTCAGTGTGAGGTAACAGGACATCGTCCAGGAATGCAAGCATTGTGTTGCCTCCCCCAAATGTGAGTGGTAGCTAAACGTTTGTCTGCTAAATAAAGGAGGAAGAGGACAGCAGGCAGCCCTGCCTCATGCCTCTCTCAAGGTTAAAGGGCTGAAAGGGGATGCCATTGACTCTGGTCTTCAGTTGGGGGTGTTATAGTTGGGTAAGATCCAGACTGTCATTTTAGGGTCAAAATTCAAGAGACCCAGGAATGCCTCTAAGCATTGCCAGCTAACCCGATTGAATGCCTTTTCTGCATCGAGGCAGAGGCGTATAAGCAAGATTGTCTTGAATGTGACCTATTTAACCAGGTGGGCAATACTTCTGACATTGTTGCTTACCAGTCTATCCTTCATGAATCCTACTTGGTCTGCACCAATCAGGCGTGGTAGCAGTATGTAATTAAATAGCACAAATGGCCTAAAGGCCGCCCTTACTTCTGGGTCTTTGCCCACTTTGTAGATCAGAGAGATATTGGTGTCTTGCATAGAAGGGGTAATTCCAGAATGACTAGCAAAGTTATACGGAGCAGTCAATGGTCCTGCCAAGTACGAAATATATGTTTTTATAAAATCATAGAGTAAAGCCTTCTGGTCTTGGTGATTTAGAAGCACATATCACTCCCAGAGCCTTCACCTCTGAGACTTCTATAGACTGGTCTAGCTCTTCTCTTCAGTAAGTGGCTAGGCATGGCATATCACTGTGTTGAAAGTAATCTTTAATTTTTGCTTCATCTAGTGAGCTTTCAGAGTACAGGGCCATAAAAAACGTTCTGAAATGTTCGCTTTTATCTGACTCCTTGATCACAAAAGTCCAATTTTCCCTTTTTTATCTATCACCTGGCAGTCTGGGCACGTAGTTGATGCACTAACAGAGTCCCTACCGTATTGCCCCTTTTGTTGGCCAGAATTTGATCTTTGACTGTTTGTCCAGTCCAGTGACTACATCACCCATGGCAGAAAATGCCATTTGATTAAATGAGTTCCTTACCTTCGCATACATATTTTCCTGCAAGACCACAGTTCTAAAGGGCCGGAGTGCAATTTGTGAATATGTGTGCTACTGGGAAGGTTACTAAGTTTCAGAGAGAACCTTTTAGAAAATAAGGCTACTCGTAGACCACTATCACGGACTATAATTTAATACCTGCAAAGTTTATAATTTGTGCTTCATGATCTTGCATATGCAGACCACAATAGATCCATCACACCTACTTATCACTCTGATGCAGCACACGATTGCTCTTTAACACTATGAAAAAATTCATGAAACTTCCATTCATGGTGTTCCGCACAAGAGACCCAACCTACAGGTTCTAAGTTAGCCTCATCGGGATCAACCTCTCAAGGAGTTGTGATTGGAATATAGTAGGCTACCCCTCGATATCTGTGTACACATCATTACAGGGAAGCTTAGGATCTTACAAATGAAACTAAGGTCAATTTGGATTTTCCGGTCACCTGTTGTTTTGGCAATGTATTTATATAGGCTGTGCTACAATTCAATCTTTATGTAAGCAAAACTTTGTGTTAAATGATGTTTGAATTGAATAGCACTCTAGCACCTTATTGGCAGAGATGTGCTGAATAAAAATGTAAATAAATAAATACGGGGTGTGTCAGTGTCGCCCTCACAAAAGGTGCATGTTCAGAGTAATTCTCAGATACCGCTGCCCCCATATCTGGGGGTGGCATCTCACATGGGTCACTGATCTCAATTCTCAGATACCTCTATATGTCTCATCAGAGTTGACATATAAATAGAGCCAGGCAGTATTTCAATTGTAGCTTGATAGCCTTTCAGATCAATGTAATTTGTTGGTGAGAAGTAAATGGATCAAATAATCCAGGCAACAGTCACAAAAACTGTGTGTGAACCCACAACCTTCCTACATCAAACCCTACTCTCACCTTTCTTGAAACTCCTCTCCTGACAATTCCTTTAGTTTCTCGGCACTCATTTATCTGTTTTGCCTTCGAGTCACTCCTTCTCACTTCAATCTCCCAACATCGATCACTCAACCGTCCACATTCATATATATCACTGTCACCTACCTCCCCCTTTCACTCCTGTCCAAGTTGAAGTATCATCTTGTTCCGTCTGCCTATTGTAATTCTCCCTTCTCCCATTGTATCTTCCCGTGCTGCTATTACTCCGTCCTCCTTTCAGGATGTCTTGCCTCCCTTCTTCTACCCCGTGCCTACTCCCCTTAGTTTGTCCTCTCACCTCACCTCCTCCACTCGTCTCTGTAATTTCATATATTGTGTCTTTCTCTTACCACAATCAGGCTACATCTCTTACTTTCTGCAGCACTCTCCTTTCCAACATTCACTCCTAATCTCCTCACCTCCTTTCCATCTAATTCTATATGAATATAATACAGAAGTCTATGTTAGTGCCTCCTTCCTCTCGTCCTCTCCTGACCCAGTCAAATATGTTCTTCCCTTCGCAGGGCCATATACTCTCTCAGAGGCAGGCCTACTTTTTAGGTCTCGCCTAGCGTTGCAGCGCATGCGCTGCTCGCTCTGCGAGATCTATTGTCGTCGGGTTGCTTTTGGAAGTGGGGGTTGGTGACCGCCCTGTCTCCCTTAGGCCCCGCCCACCCCGACTGGGCTCGTTGTCTGTTGCTCATCATGCGCGCTGCGTCTCTTCACTCCTCCCTTCTCACGAGGCGGTGGGCGTGTCGGCACTTGTTGTAATTCCGGCTGTGGAGCGCGATGTTCGGAGTTGCATGTGGACACCGCGCTCGGTGGTCCGCTTCGGCCATGCTTGTTTAACATCCCCCTGCGTTTCCTTAAGATTATTTGGAGCCGCGTCGATGCGCCAGTTGTGGTGCGTGCGTTGCAGGCTTTAATATCTCTCAGAGAACCAGGAAAACAACAAAACAAGTACATCTTTCACCTCTTGTTGAGCAATGGCGGCCGCTTGTTTTCAATGCCATAGGTCTCGCATTTAAATGCGAGACCAATGGCATTGCAAATATTCCTATTTTCAGCGTGCACGCGCCATGCATGCTTTCGGGTTCACAATGGTGATTTCACACACTTTTGTGCGTCCACCCAACTCTGTTGTTTTCTAACTTCTTTGTTTGAAATGGCAGCGGGCTCTTTACCAGTGCTGGATCCGAACCCTTTCAACAATGACGACCACGCCCCTTTGTTTACTTTTGCGTGGCCGCAAAACTCTGTTTTCCCTAAACTTATATATATTTTTTTAAAATGCAGCAGAACCCAAACTGGGAGAGTTGGGGGTGGGGGCTCCCAGGAAAAGCAGTGGAAGGCAGACGTGTTCCGTGGCTGGCAGCCTGCGGGCTCAGACTCCTCCCCACCTCAGCATCCATGATGAATGCCCCGCTTGGTCCCAATCCAAAGTATTGAGGTTGGGAGCCTATTGTAATTTGTTATCTATGGGTTAGCTGCTGGGTTTGAGCTGCCTGTAAAAATGAAGCCGTCCGAAATTAGGCCGGAGTGAATGATGCGGGAATCTTTTCCTGACATTATTGTCAGAGGTGCGTATTTCCCAAGGGGTCTACTGACGTTTTAATCCATCTGAGATCGACAAAATCGGTCACAAGAAACGTTAGTTTTCACTGCAATCATACCATTTGGAATGAACTTGTGCTGTACAAATACACCCACTGCTCTGTCCACCCTCCCCCTCGGAGGGTGGCACCAGGCTGTGACATCAACAGTGATTGGCAGCTCTGCCCGTGCTGGATCCTTAGCAGCGGTAGCAGCAGCGAGGAGGGGGCAGGGCCGGTCCCTTGCCAGAGCTCAAGGAGGGGGCTGCTCTGCTGAGACTTGGTGTTTGAGGCCACCTTCCCTCCATCGCCGGCTTATGTCTCTGCAGCCGGCTATCTGTTGGTGCTTTCAGTACTGCTCCAAGTATGCAAGGCGCATGAATCTTTATTTGTATGTGATGCATGCACTGTGCCAGATAGTTTTGCATTGGCACGCACATTTTACTTTGTATTTGCTGAGCCAGCTAGTTTTCCATTTGCATACACACATTACCTAATAAACAGTATCGGCACATGCATTTCAAAACAGAAATCAACTCCAGCTGCAAGACCTCAAACTTACAAGGCGGACTGCTTCTTGACTGTCTTAACGTGGTAACCGTTATTGTTTGCTCTTTTATATTACCCCTATATTGATACATGTATTTATGTATTTTTACGGTGTTTTTATGATTTCTCTCTCCTCTGTACAGCGCTTTGACGGTGACTTGACTGAGTCCACGCTATCTAAAACAAATCTCAATTTAGAAAATAAATTTTTTTAAGAATAAGGCAGTTTATTTGGAACGGAGCTACCAAATTTCCACAACGCCATATGCATGACCTTAGCCCAATTCTAGCTTTTTATATTCTACACTCACAAAGTGAACAAGCACTTGCAACGCAATAGGTCTCGCATTTATGCGAGTTTGAGCGATTTACATTGCAAATAACAATGCCTTTTATTTTGTTTTTTGTTTTTAAAACATGAATAAGAACAGTCCTCTTTTGCTTACTTGTCTCGCGCATGAGTTTAAGTTGGTAGGTTCGGCGTATGGTGGTCTAAATCTTTGAGAAACCGTACCAGGATTCAATTTAACCAGGTCGGGCTGATGAAGTATATCAGCGAGAACATTCTCGGCAGTAACTTAAGGTAACTAGGAGCCCGTTTTCGGACTTGTAATGTCGTATATAGTTTCGAGGCGAGGAAGCTCATGGCGTTATTTTGCTCATTTTAGGTGTTTATCAGAGGCATCAGTATCACGAGTATTCAATATATTAGTTCGCAGATAAGCATTCTGGTGAGTTTTGATTTTTTTTAGGTAATGTGCATTTTAACCTGTGCGTATCGCTGTGATTATTAACGAGAGCGCCGCTATCACGGAAATCACACTTACAGGATGTTAGTGAAACAAATGTGTTGGGTTACCTGTTCCTTTTTTTATGATCACGAACAATTAAATTGTTTAACTATGAAAAGTTATATTTTGTTTGCTTGAAATATGAACTGTTGTGTCGACCTACAGTGTTTCACTTTATCTACCAAATACGAATTGAATTGGAATCTTTATTGTTCCCCTGCACATGCAGAGCATTATATTAAATTGTTCTATTTTGTTTACATAATTTACAGACTATAGCCCCTGAGAATGGGCCGATGGGGCCCGAAATGCATTTGGCATGTTCAGAAATTGGATTTCATGGACATTAATGTGTAAATGCAAAGAAATCACGCCTCAAGACAAGCACTCTTGAATTCAATTGAATAAAATTCGCAAAAAAAGAATGATTAACAAATACTGTGTATTAAGTCATATGTTTTGAAAGTTTTGGTTCTTAAAACTGTTTATCATGTAATGTACTTAGATTTTGGTGTTCTATAGCAACAGCCAGTAGGATAAAGTGCGCAGAGGTCAAGTCGAAATACTTGATATATCTTTAGATTGTCATTTACAATGCCAATAGCTTAAACTTGCGTAAATGCGAGACCAATTGCATTGCAAATGCTTGTCTCAACAGGTGAACTTATGCTAGCCGCACAGCGCAATAATGCCTCCTGGTTCAAGGTAATTTGTGGGGTACGAAAAGCAAGAGCTATTGTTTCATACACTCAATATCTGTTATTTTAGGTTCATATCTTCCTGGCATCAACAGTACCTCTTGGTCTATGGTGACTCCAAAAAATAGTGGTTTATTCTAGGTTCTCTTTGTACAGGCCGAAATGGGTGGATAGGATGTGCATCAGTGACTAACAGTGCCAGAAGTCGTTGTGCATACACAGCGCTTAGCAATTGGTAAACACAGCTGAGACTCCTTTACAGAAGGGACGGTACTTTTGAAAGTATTGAGGTCACCTAAAATATTGATAACAGTGGCACTTTTTGCCCATACATCCATGGCGCTTGTTGGTCACATAGTCACTAACTGGCAGGCAAGAATGCCCATTTAATTAGAGGTAGATGGGGCAGCAAGAGCAAACGCTTACTAAGCTCCTTGCGACTATTGATATTGCCCTGGCTACCCATAGTTGATAGAGGGCAAAAATCGGGACCAAGAATAATTAAATTGAGTGAAAGGACCCCGTTTACATTCTGTAGTTTCCACCAACCTAAGTTTCCTCTCACCTCTGCTGTTCACTTCAAGCTTCTCCTTTAGCAGCATTTTCTGAGCTGTACAACATAAAATAAGGAACACATTTCCTGTCTACTTTTGACTCCACCTTGTTGCTCTTCCACTCAGCCTGAGATCGCGGTGTAGCGCTCACGCACCTCCGGCCCCATTACGCATTGCGCCTGCGCACCACGCCAAAAAGACTATAACGATAGCCTAGCAGACATCGCACCACAGAGCTGCTAGTGTTCCAAAAACACAGACTTCCGGATATACCCTTGCACCTTCTTTCTGTGTCCTTTCATTAGTGTTACGGCAGGATTGGGCTTCTAGCGTTACGGTTCTGAAAGAAGTTGTGGAAAGTATTAAAGGTTAGAAGCGTTCAGTTTCGCTATCAATACCGTTGTTCGTAGATGCAAATTATTTGGGGGCGGGAAGTGGTGCTCGTATTATTGCAGGGAACTGTTTACTGTTCTGAACGGATCGTAGCGTTGTTCTGCTTATTACACCGTAGTATTACCGGCTGTCTTTCGTGTCCTGTTTTCAGGGTGAGGTATTTTGATCATGGCAGGTTTAAGCGATCGACGCTTGCGCCAAAGATTGCATCCTCACTTTACTAAACCATTAGAGCATGCGTGATCCAAATCTCCAGTCCGGGTGGGTGGGGCCTAAGGGCAACAGGGCGGAAACCAACC
This sequence comes from Triturus cristatus, assembly GCF_964204655.1. Taxonomy (NCBI): domain Eukaryota; kingdom Metazoa; phylum Chordata; class Amphibia; order Caudata; family Salamandridae; genus Triturus; species Triturus cristatus. The sequence goes on from NC_140592.1 coordinate 1,030,864,099, forward strand.
CCGACAGAAAAGCAACAACTACAGATCTCGCCAAGACGAAGCAGCGCATGCCCTGCATCGCAGGCGAGACCTAAAAACGAAACTTCAATTCCCACAATGCAACAGCGATTAGCTTTAAAAAAAATTCTCAAGGTGTCACCCGCACCTCTATGCAAACAATCTTGCAGAGACAATGTGTGCGAGGCTACTCATGTGGGATGTGTCCTCAGTGGCTTGTCAAGCACATCCCCCACTCCGGTTCCCATCAGTGGTTCTTGGGAGCAGGAAATAGCATGCACACAAGGGGGGCAGGGGTGTCAGAGGGGCGCGACCCCGCCGCGCAGAGGCCTAAGTACTGCTGCCTGCAGAAGGATGCTCACTCCCGCTCACACGTACTGCACACAAATCCAGTCTTTCTCTGGTTCTGAGGTTGCCACTTGCGATGTTTTTTGCAAGCCATTCTGACCTTTCCCTCATATACAGTCGATCTTTGTCCAAGTGGCGAAGCTGGAATTAAAAGCCAGGTTTCTAATACTGCCACCCTGCTAGTGTCTTAGTGTTGGGCACATTGGTGATAGTCCAGTTTTGGGGGTCGTTTAGGCTAAAGCTGACAATACTGATGTTGTTTTTCAGACGACTATTGGTGCCATTACATTATTAATGGGTTTGTGCGGGGCCACGTCTGAAGAATGGTTCCATGTTTGTGTTGTAGTTGAATGGTTGTGTAACTGATTCGGGGAGCTCAGTAGTACAAGGACACTCTGACTACAGCCTCACTGCCAGCTGTGAAGTGAATGCTTTTTAAAGACAGGTATAAAAAACAAGCATTTGCAATGCATTAGGTCTCGCATTAGCGAGAGTTTAAGCTATTGGCATTGTAAATGACAATGCCTTTTATTTATGTTTTGAAAACCAACACATAAATAAAAGGCATTGCCGTTTACAATCCTAATAGCTCAAACTCTCACAACTGCGAGACCTATTGCATTGCAAAGGCTTGTTTTTAGCTCTTGTGCAATGCCCTACTTTCCACATTCACTGTTCCACAGTTGCATCCTGATGGTAGATCTCTGTTCAAAAAGGGTTATAGTATCTGAAGTCTGTTCACTGATCAGAGCCAAGAATGTGGGTTTATTACACTGACTAGACTAACATGACGACAAGGCAACATGAAGCAATTCCACAAGGCTACATCAATTAATTGAAGAACCCCCCCCCACCCCCTAAATGAGCGTAATGGGTGTGGCCCAAGAATTATTTGATGCCAAATGTGAATCTAACAAAAAACAAGAATGCCAGTACTGATACCTATTCAAAAATTGCAAAGATAGCACATTGAAAACAAACGTTGTCACAAGACCTCTTTTTCCATCTGAATAAATCAAAGTTTATTTATCCACATCACATTTCAATGGATTTTAAGATCAGAAATTTTTTGTTTAGAACATTAAAACCTTTTCCAACACCACACATGTCACAAACACCAATTCAAATACACATCTCTCTACCATTCATCAAATCACTTACAACACACTTATCTCCATTCATTCCTCATACATTAGTCATCCTCAGGCAAATCATTCATGCATCAAATAATCCAGCAGCAAAACAACCAATACAACTACACACCAAGAGTAATCCTTAGATAATCACAAACTAAATACTTTTCATTACAGGCCAAAGAAATACAACTCAAACACTATATATGTGTAATCAAGCAAACTAAACACAAAAATCAAAACATTCTTATGGCTCAAAAACCAGGTCTATGTGTTTCGAACCCCCTCAAATGCCGGGGTTCTCCTCAGGACCAACAAGCTGCAATAAAGAAGAAAATATTTCTTGTGGTCATAATATAATAGGCCGACAGTCTCTCTCTTTTTCTTCTATGCCCCTCTAGGCGCCATCAGCTTACCTTTATTAACAACTAGATCAGCTGATCTAGTACTTTGCTGGTAACATGGCTCTGAAAACCAACAAAAAGTTGTCCATAAGTGACACTCTCAGTGTAACTAGGTGAAATGTCAATGACATCAAAACAAACTCATCTTACTTACAGTGTGGTGGTAAAACGCTCTCATGGAGAATTATTATTCCATTTGCTTGCTCAATTTCAGGAACGCCTTCCTAAAAAAGTAGAAACAAACCTACATTAAACAAACACTCTGGTGTGGGGCTATATGATGCCGAATGTGAATAGAAAAACGGGTTGAACTTACTTAAGATTTTGAAGGGGAGGGGTGCTAGGTCGCGCACGAGCGGAATGGCCGCCATTGTGTGAGGCTCCCGCAGTCTGGCACCGTGATCCTGTAATTATCCTGTCCCAATGTCGTGGTCGTCCATCTAATGTCGGAAAGTAGAGCCTAACAGCCTGGGTAGTGAGCGTCCCGAGTTGTGAGGACCTCCGATGCGGATCGCAGCTGCTGTCGCCAAAAGAAAGTGAGACTGCGGTGCATCTCTGAGCGGTCTGGAACTGCCATGGGGTGCTGTCACGCATGCAAGCACCGCGGATCCCATGAGGCACGCAGGCCGCAGGGCTGATATGGTGGCGACTGCGGGACGGTGAGTGCCCTCTACATCGGCGCGCATAGCCTCATTCCCCTGACAAGCGCTGAGGCCCTAAGAGGCTCTTTCTCAAATCTGCGCTACCGGCGCTGCCTTCAGGCGATGGAGCGTGGCGAATCCCTGTCTCTGCGCGTCGCTCGGACGGCGGATCGGCTGTCAGCGGCGGCGATCCTTTTGGAAATGCGACAGGTGGCTGCTGACTAGCAGGCCACGCGGCTGTGGGAGCTGGGCTCCTGGTCACTTGCTCAGGGCAAATGGGGAAGTAGATAGGAGCAAAGGTTACACTGCCAGGGCCACTCGGGTGGCTGGGTGCAGGGTGCTTTTGAGCCTTCGGGCGCTCAATTGATTTCAATGGGAGAACTCCGGTTTGGAAAAAGACTGCAAGCTCGGGGTCGAAGATTCTTCAGGTGCCACCACCACTTCGAGAGGTAAGTTGGGTAGTTGGAGGATAGGTAGGTACCCAGGAGTTGGGCACAGGGGGCCGCAGGGCGCCGGGTGCAGTGGTGCCTTTTGGTGTCGGGAAATCTTACCCTCTGTTGATCGCGGTTCGGGGGGGCTACCTGGTTCTGAGGCTGCAGGCGTCGTCAGGAGGGACGAGGGAAGTCCTTGGGTGCCGGACTCTGGGTCACAGTCGCCGGGGGGGTCGTCCTAGTGGTCTTTGTTCACTCCGGCACAGGCCAGGCTTGGCGGGTGCAGAGTGTGCAGGGTTTGCGGTTCTGGGCTGATGCCAGGGATTAGATGCTGAGTTTTGGCAGAGCCTCTGCTCATCGGAGTCCCAGGTGCTTACAGCCAAAAGGTAGCCAGGTCCTCCGGGGTTTGTGAGGTTGCTAGCCACAAGAGGTGCCGGGTTGTAGCAGGAGCAGGTTTGAGGGTCGATAGGCCGGTAGGGCTGGGGCCAAAGCAGTTGGTGTCTTCCTCTTCTTAGCAGCTACGGCAGGTCTTCTTTCTTCTTGCTCTTATTTGTATTTTGGAATCTGGAATCTGGGGAAGGAAGGTTTAGGGTACCCCTAAATACTAGATTTAGGGGCGTTACAGGTAGGTGAAGGGCAGGGACCAATGGGTCCCTGTCCTGGGGTGGGTACACCCCCTATTCTGCCTCTCTCCTGTGGGAGGGGGGCAGTAGCCTAGTCCTGATTGGGTAGGGCCTCCCATCTTCAAGATGGCGAGCGCCCGGAGATGTGCTTCACCTCGCCTCCCCCACTTGAGGGGTGGGGTTGGCAGACTGGCACATCCCCAGTCCTTATTTGGGGTTTCCGGCCAGGCTTCCCGTCAGAGTGGGGGCTGTCAGTGGCCTGGTGAAGCTCACAGAGGCAGCATGCCTTTGAAGCTTCCCCGTGCCCATCCTGGGGGAGGAGATCTAGCACCTCGCACAGGATGTGCATTGTTGCAGGCCCAGGAGAGCAGGGGCTCTCCTACACAGGGGTTGAGCAACATGTCTGCTGTGTGGCAGCCTAGGCAGCCTCCCAGGCCAGACGTGGATTGTAGGTTAGGTTTCAGAGGGCATCTCAAAGATGCCCTCTGGGGTGCTTGGTACATTAAATCCCACACTGGCATCAGTGCTGGTTTAATGTGCTGAGAAGTTTGATACCAAACTTCTCAGTCTTCAGTGTTGCCATTATGGTGCTGTGGAGTTCGTGTTTGACGAGCTCTCAGCACCATGTACTCTTAAATGGCAGCACTGCACTTACAGGGCCCAGGAATGGACCTGGGTACTGTAGGGGCACAGGGCACATGCACCTGTACCCACACCTCTGGCATAGGGCACCCAGCTAGAGGGGTGGATGATGTATGCCAGGGAAGTGTAGGTGGTGGGCATGGCACACAGGGATGTGTGCCAAGTCGACTCTTTGTTTTGTCTTGTACCCAGACACTCAGCCTGCAAGGGCAGTTTGTGTGTGTTAGGGTACAGGGCCTCTAAGGAAAGGAAAGAGGATACCAAAACAACTATTCTATATCATCATCATCAAGTCTTTATTTCGGCCACTGTGGACCATAAAAGATACAATAAATACAATAACAATACACAGTAAGATATACACAATAAAAAAAGACATTTTGTAGATGAATTGTTATCTAACATGGAGTGATAGACTCATAAAACCAGTCTAAAAATATTTACAGTAAAAATTTACCTAGTCATGAGGCGATTACGAATAAACCAGGCTGTAGTTAAAAATTTGGCTACGGCACATACAATGGGGGCAGACAGATCAGATTTTAGGATTCTATATGCAGGACGGTGTTCCTTAAAGCCTAGATTCCTGAGAAGTGGAACAAGCCAATATTTGCGTGGCTTATTATATGCAGGACAAAAGAAAATCAGGTGCAAATCATCTTCTCGGGCGTGAGGGCAAACCTGGCAATTAGGTGTACTCTGGGTTTTGAGCCAGTGTTCTGTATGAGCCCTCAACGGGAGTGTCCCATAGCGCCACTGCAAATAAAGTTTTCGTGTTAATTGTGGGCCAACATCATCAAGGACCTGCTCCAGATAATAGTGGTCCTTGAGAGCGATGAAATATATGGACAACGAGTCTTGGCGAAGAGATTCAATTGCTGCCTGTAACTTGTACTCGCGGTATGCGTCCACCAGTGACCTACGAGAGATCCTTGTGCAGGCGCTCCGCGGGTCAAGCCACAACTCTGGCTTCCCCATCAATTTAAAAGTGTTCTTGATGTATTTGAACCAGGGTATTTGCAGCACCTTAGGAAAGCGCATGATTTCTTCTAGTTCTGCTCTATAACTAGAAAGCTCTGAGGAACTCCAGACTCTGCGCCAGTACATCAGAGGCCTAAGTCCCAATTCTTCAATGATTGGTCTTAGGCCAAGATCCAATCTCAACGGGAAGAGCGGGGTGTTTGATGGTAAGGCGGTCAGTTTTCTAATGAAGTTGTTCTCAGTTATCTGCAACTTCTGGCACGCAGCATAGCCCCATATCTCACCCCCGTAAATCACCGCCCCTCTAGCCTGAGTTTTGTAGATATGGAGAGGTGGGCCCAATGGCTTATAGGTGGACCTAGATATCATCCTGGTTATACCACCAGTAAGTTGAGCAAGTTTTAGGTTTACTCTGGTGATGTGCGTTTCCCAGGTCAACGATTGGTTCAGGGTGACACCTAGATATTCAAAGGTGGAGACCCGATCGAGACTTTCTTTACCAATTGTGGGGTTAGGGCGAGTTGAAGGGGGTGGGTTGAAGGTCATGAACTTAGTTTTAGTCGCATTCACCTCCAAGCCACGAAGCTCACAAAAGTTGATGAATCCGTCCAGGATTCTCTGGAGTCCCATTGGTGATTTTGAGAGCAGGAGGGTATCATCCGCAAACATAATTGCGGGTACCCTCCTGCCGTTCAACACTGGGGCATCAATGTAGCTTAGCCCTGTCAGAAAGTCTATGACACCGTTCACGAAGAGGCAGAACAGGGTCGGTGCGAGCACACAGCCCTGTCTGACCCCCGTGTTCACGGGAAAATCCTCTGTTAGAGTGCCTCCCTTTCCACACCTAACTTTAGCATAATTACCCTGATGGAGTCTCATCAGCATAATTAAAATGTCACCCGGAACATCTAGATCTTTGAGTACTGTCCACAATTTGGCACGAGGCACCAAATCGAATGCTGCCCGTAAGTCAACAAAGACCGTGTACAGCGTTCCTCTACCCACAGTCACAACTTTCCAATATAAATAATTAAATCGGAAAATCTGGTCTATTGTAGAGACGCCCTCTCTGAACCCAGCCTGGTATGGGCTCAATATGTCCCTCTCTGCAATCCAGGTTTGGAGACGGTTCAATAACAGTCTACCGAACAGCTTCTGTGGGGCATCTATTAAGCTTATTGGTCTATAGTTGGAAGGGAGCAGAGGTGATCCCTTTTTAAATATTGGGACAATCTCTGCTCCCAGCCAAGTATTCGGAACCTCCATGCCGCCCAAAATGGAATTAAATAAGCACAGCAAGTATGACGCCCAAATGAGTGGTTCGTGTTTAAATAAGTCACCAGGCAGACCATCCAATCCAGGCGCCTTGCCTAATGCTAGCCTATCTATCGCCTCATGTACCTCCCTTAATGTAAAGGAGTGGACTTTAGTTACTTCGATGTTAAGGTTGGACATCTCCATTATATTTGATGTACTGTATAGGGATTTAAAATGATTCCGCCAAGCAGTAGCTGAAATATTTGGTTCAATTGCGTCTGGTAATGTATCTGACCCTGTGTTAACAAGGCGCCAGAATAAGCGGGAATCTCCTTTTGCTAAACTGATTTTTAGTTTCTCCCACCTACTGTGCTCCCATTCCTTCTGTGCAAAGCCCGTCATGCGTTTGTATGCAGAACGCCTGGTTCTAATAGCCTCAGTCCCATGGCCCTCTTTCAGTGCAGCCAGAAGGCTCGATTTGGCCTTTCGGCATGCGGAGTTGTACCAAGTGGGAACGGGTAAGCGTTTGGTCGGTCCTTCCTGTGTTGTAAAAAGGATGTCTGATAATGCCAAGGTTAGGTCTGTGTGGAGTGTCCCCCACTCCGTCCAATTGTCAGGACAATCATCTTGGTCAGAGAGTTCCAGAGCCTTGGTCAATACAGGAATTGCCCGGGTATAAAGATTGGGAAGGTTATCTGGGTTTGAAAGTAGTCTTTCCCATCTCACTCTCCGTCTATTATTGGTTAGTGTTAGACCCGTCCGAAGGGACGTGGTCTGCTCCTTCGTAGCCACATAGTCGTGAATAATATATTCTGCTTCAAGAGCGCGGTGATCACTATCCACACCTGGCAAAACCCTAAAATCTTTGATGGAAGACCAAGATGCTAGGGGAACGAGAATGTAGTCCAGTTTAGATTCCCTCCCACCCCTACTGTATGTGTGTTTTGGAGGGATGTCAGACTTTTTCCTGCCGTTACAGGCCCGTAAACCAAATTTTAAAGTTAGTGTCGTGATTTGGACCGCAAGTGGTGTCCATGCTTTTGGTCTTGGCGCCTCAAGAGTGGGTATAGACCAGAGCGAATCCTCCTCGTCGGCCAAACCATCTGATAGGCCAAGGAGGGGCTCGTAGTGACAATTAAAGTCGCCACCAATTAAATAGGGCGTACCCACAGGGATTTCGCTTAGGACTGAAGCGAGTTCCTCTATAGTACGGGATTCCTGCCCGTTAGTTACTGGGCGGGAATAAACATTTACCAACATAAGACTTTTGGAGTTGGGCCAGTTTAGTACTACCACAAGGATATCCTCTGTGGAAAGCGGATGTAGGGCAGCACTACAGCCCAAGTCTGCCGCTATCCATGTTGCCAGTCCACCTGAGGGTCGTCCTTTTCCTCCCCATTTAGCTAACATGGTAAATGCTTCATATCCTAGATATGTCACCTCGTCACAAGCCCAGGTTTCCTGGAACATACAGATGTCCTTACTCCTAACGAAGGTGTTCCATTCTGGACAATGCAACTTGTTAACAAGGCCCGCCACATTCCATGATAATACTTTTAAAAGCGGGGGGTTGGTATCACCAGTGGGTTCGTCTGGATCTGTGGTGTTGCCCAGCTCAAGTATTGAAAGAGTATTCGTTACAGAGACAGGAGCTATGGGGATCACCACCTCAGCTGGCGTAATATCTAGATATGGAGGATTATGGTCTACCAGGGTCCTAGCCTCGACCTTCGAAGGGATGAATTCCTTTGTTAGAGCAGGTGTGACACATTCCTCTTCACTACTTGTCCGGGTCAGTCAATCCACCCATTCTAAACTCCCAAATCTGTTCTGCGTGGGGAAGTAGTCAAAGTGTGATAGCTCAGTCATGTACGGGATACTCCTTTTCCCAAAGCTCCGCCTTCTACCTCTACTACATACGAGTTCCCAATCAGCCTCACCCTGCCCTTGTGCTAGAGGTGGGTAGAAGAAAGATAACGGTAGAGCTTGGATTGTGGTTCCCCTGTCACGATACGGCCAATTACATATATGGGAGACTGTTCTAGGGTCCCTAAAATTGACCAAGACACAATGTCCCTGTATTGATTTCTTTAGGCCACCCAACCATTGGACTCTTCTTACCATCAAAACCTGGCTACTTAATCCAGCAGGGAGAGGTCTGTTGGTAGTAAGCCAATTGATGACCTTATTTTTGAGCGATTCAACAGACTCTTGGGTTGGTTCTTTTAAGGCAGGGATACCTGCTAGAATTACAGTGTATGGACTAGCCTCGGGAGGTAGGTTGATGGTCATTAATTCCCCACTAGAACTTTTATTCCGGCCCTTGGAGCCGCCTACAGGCAAATTTCTTTTTGTGGTTCTATTTTGTGCTAAATCAGTAACTGGTGATTTGGGTGGAAGCGGCAGGGTGTTGGGTTTAGGGGGAATGGTGGCAAGATTCAAATTAGAGGCTGAGGGGGGTGACTTGTTTAACGTGCCACCCGACACAGTGACTGGGGGAATAGCGTCTTTTACGCGAACAGTTGCTAATTTGGTTAATTCGCTAGCAACGCGATTTAGGGAAGTTTCAATTTTCCCCAAACGTGCTACCAAAGGGCTAAGAAGACGCCTCATCAAATTGTGAATGTCTAAAAGTGTAATATCCTCCTCCCCCAAGGTTGGACCAGTGTTATCTGCTTTATTCGATAGGAGATTAGGTGACAAAGGCCCCTTAGTTTGTAGTATTGTTTGGGGTTTATTAATGGACTCAGGTTTCTCGGTCTGTGGGGCATTTGGTAGTTTAGCGTTTTTGCGTTTGTTCCCCCGAGACGCCTGGGGCTTCTTACTATACTTGGGGATGGCTCCTTCCCTCGTCCCTGCCCCATTGTGATCAGGGAACGTAGCCCCTACAGTGTTTTCCTCCCTACGATGTGCTAGGGTGTTCAGACTGGTCTTAGAATGTAAAGGCTTAGATTGGGGGGGGGGGAGAGATAATATACTAAGGTCAGCCTGTGATAAAATAGAACATTCAGAATTGGGAGTACCAAGTAGGAGGGGGGATGGCAATCTAGCCAAATCTGTCGTTTCCTCTAAACCCTTACTTCTGACCATTTGTTGACTGACATCAAGTCTCTGGGTCGGGGATGTTGCGGCAGCTAGAGGACCCAACGAAGATCTCCTTACCCATTCAATTTCTTGGGAGATGCGTCGTTCTAGCGTGGTAATGTCCTCGATTAATAGTGTTCCAGCTTTGGCGAAGTACGCGTCCAAGGTGCATTGGGAATTCCCAGCGGCGCCCTGAGTCTTGCTTCGTGTCTCCCTCATGGCCATAGTATCAAAGCAGACCACAGACAGACAACAGGAGGCACAAGAGGGCGTAATATAAGAGTGACTGCCCGAGACCGATCTCGACCGTCCTCGAACGGCCTCAAACGGCCCGCTCTTTGCCCGGTCTTCGCCCCGGGCTACGTCCCGCGCGCGTACCGCTAGCGCGTAGGGACAGGGAAGATATTAGAAGGTTAGAGTGCGTGGAGGAGGCGGGGCCGGGAAGAGGAATCAGGTGTGCAGGAGGAGTTGGCAGTATGCACCCTGGTCCTCGCAGTCCCGTGCGATCAGCCTCCCCAGTGGGTCCCTCAGGTATCAGCAAAGCGTCCTCACCAATCAGGCCAGAGCGACCCCAAAAGCGTCCCCGCGCTTGTCAGCGGCAGAAGTGAGCAACCAGCCCACGAGCGGCTCCCGCGAAGCGGGGGCCGCGAGAAGTTGAATCAGTCCGCAGCGTCCTCGGGAAGTAAGTAGCAATGAACTCTGTGGTGTCCCAGCACTTTATGGGAAAGCGGGGAATCAATCAGTGGAGGCGGGGCCGGGAAGGGGAATCAGGTGTGCAGGAGGAGTTGGCAGTATGCACCCTGGTCCTCGCAGTCCCGTGCGATCAGCCTCCCCAGTGGGTCCCTCAGGTATCAGCAAAGCGTCCTCACCAATCAGGCCAGAGCGACCCCAAAAGCGTCCCCGCGCTTGTCAGCGGCAAAAGTGAGCAACCAGCCCACGAGCGGCTCCCGCGAAGCGGGGGCCCCGAGAAGTTGAATCAGTCCGCAGCGTCCTCGGGAAGTAAGTAGCAATGAACTCTGTGGTGTCCCAGCACTTTATGGGAAAGCGGGGAATCAATCAGTGGAGGCGGGGCCGGGAAGGGGAATCAGGTGTGCAGGAGGAGTTGGCAGTATGCACCCTGGTCCTCGCAGTCCCGTGCGATCAGCCTCCCCAGTGGGTCCCTCAGGTATCAGCAAAGCGTCCTCACCAATCAGGCCAGAGCGACCCCAAAAGCGTCCCCGCGCTTGTCAGCGGCAGAAGTGAGCAACCAGCCCACGAGCGGCTCCCGCGAAGCGGGGGCCGCGAGAAGTTGAATCAGTCCGCAGCGTCCTCGGGAAGTAAGTAGCAACGAACTCTGTGGTGTCCCAGCCCTTTATGGGAAAGCGGGGAATCAATCAGTGGAGGCGGGGCCGGGGCCGGGAAGAGGAATCAGGTGTGCAGGAGGAGTTGGCAGTATGCACCCTGGTCCTCGCAGTCCCGTGCGATCAGCCTCCCCAGTGGGTCCCTCAGGTATCAGCAAGCGTCCTCACCAATCAGGCCAGAGCGACCCCAAAAGCGTCCCCGCGCTTGTCAGCGGCAGAAGTGAGCAACCAGCCCACGAGCGGCTCCCGCGAAGCGGGGGCCGCGAGAAGTTGAATCAGTCCGCAGCGTCCTCGGGAAGTAAGTATATATCTACTGTCTTGGTTTTTGGTAAACTCTTCTTTTGTTCTGCCAAACTTCTGTCTCTGGGTTTATTGTAGGTACAGTGGCTGTCCCAAACTAGATTTTAGTGTTAGATGTGGGAGGACAGTAGGATTACAATAGTACACATTCCACACACCCTCTCAACCCTCAAAGCCCACTTGAAGTGTGACTGAAGACTTTTGCCATCTTAAAAATGCCCAAAATGGCTAGGGCTAGCCTCAGTAACTTGTACCCTATTAGTTAGGATGTGCCCAGGAGTTATTTCTACCCACAAGCTTGTGTCAGGCATAAAAGTGGCGCCTCCAGGCACCCACTTCAGACCACACCTGCACCTCAGGAATAACAGGACTGGACCTTCAACTGTGATGTGAGAGGAGCACTGAATGACAGGACCTGCTCTCTCTTGTACTCAGGACAAAGAAGTTGACGTCATGGTTCAGAGGGCTGACCTTACAACAAACTACGAAAGGTCTGTCCTGCAACTGTCCAGCTGACCAGTGGCAACTGGACTTGGGCTGGACCCAGCTGTTGGCCTCTGCCTGACACCCTATGAGACTATAAGTGCCTCCCCTGAGATCCAGGAGGCCTTTAGAAGTATACTCTTGTGGCGGATTGGGACTTAAAGGACTAAAGTCAGAAGATACAATCTTTGACTTGGACGAGCCTCTATGGTGTAGCCGACACACGCTCCATCGCAGTCAGTGTCGGATTGTGCCTAGGTCCTGGTCTACTACAACCATTGACTATCATTGGCACTTCACGCTTATTCCTACTTAAAATGTTTAAAAAAATAGTCACTCCAGTTTGCCTTATTGTATTTTGTTCGTTTTGGTGTAATTTTCTTTATTAAATTTTACATTATGTTTCTAATTTGGTTTGGGATTTTTATTGTTTTGCATTTCGACTTTATTACTGTTTTGGTATTGCATAAATACTTTACACATTGCCTCTAAGTTAAGCCTGTCTGCTCTGTGTAATTGGTACCAGAGGGTTGAGCACAGGTAGTGAAACCCTGTCAATATGAAGCTCCTCACTACTCAGATCAATGCCTAGAAGAATCTTTCCATTCTAAAACTGGTCCTTAGTGCCTCCAATCCATATGCTGATAAGCTCTCGTGTGATACAACAGCATTCTTCACTGTTGCTCAATAGGGGACTCCATCCATAACAAGCAAATGGATCATGAAGGTGTATGCATCTCATAAAAGAGTAACTCGTATCTAGGATCACTAATTAGCAATGGATCAGGCCTTGCGGACAAACCACACTCATACAGCACCGTAGCATTTAAATAACTATTTGAAAAACAAAAAGAGCCCCTATATGGCTTGTCTGTGTTTGGTATCTTGCCCTCCTAATACACTCATCAGGATTATCCATCATCTAGAAAGAAAAAACTTACAATTTTGAGATCTCCCTTCTAACAAATCTGTGATTGTTTGATCCCTGTCTTAACATCTCATCCTTCTTAGGGCCACATTCTTTAGACCTTCCCACCATTGTCTCCATTATCATCACATGCTGCCAAAAATCTGGATCTACAGCTTATTCCTGGCCACCATCTGCATTTTGTGAAATTTTGTGCTCCACCTTTGCCGCTGAGTCCGCCGCCCCATTTTTAATACATCATCTAAAATTGCAACATTTCTGAATGACCTCAACATCTCAGATATAGGACCTCTGCTGAAGGTGCCTGGACTTGACAACAACGACCCAGAGAACTACAGACCTACTGCAATCAGTATACATGAGTAAAAAGGCTGCCAGACACACATTATAATGTCTACTAAGAAAATTGAGATTCCCATGGGGTTAGGCAAAAGTATTGTGTCATTCGCAGACAATCTGACATTGTTATTCACAATATGGCAGTTTTGTTGACCCCAAACAAGGGCCCACTGAAGTCACATTCTATCGATTGGTTAAGGGTCCCTCATTCCTCCATCATGACCGTCTGGTGTTGAAATGTCTCCCTTTACCTCTGGTCTCATTATTAGGTCTCTCTAGATTATTTTACAAATATCCATATTGTAATTTATTTTGGGGCCAAAACTTCAATTAAGCTTATTATTTACAGGGGGGGGGCTGGTGTTACTAACTATTGACTATAGCACCAACTAAACATAGCAAGGGACACGGGAGTCAGAGGAGAGTGGTACAAAGAAAGGAGGGAAACAGTTTAAAAACTGTGCGAGAACTTATCTGGACTGGAATTGATATTACTCAAAGTACCCTTTAGAAGATGAAAAGTAGTCTTTATATAACACACCTTTTATGTGGTGTCAAACTGTTTTTGGCTCGTTAGGTCCAGACAGCATTTACTTTCATAGTAAGTAAGTAAGTAAGATATTTCTAAAGCGCACTTAATGGGAGGCATCTTGGCACTAAAAACGATGCTGCCACTAGTCGGGGAAAAGAGTTACATAAGCTTAGGGGTAAAGAGACAAGTTTAAAGTGATTTCCTAAAAAAAGAGCCTGTTCGGTTGAGACCTGAGGGAGGATCAGTTATTGTGTAAGGAGACCTTTGGATTTTCATACATACTCTAAGTTCAGCTGCTTACAGGCATCCACGATCACCATAGTAGAAATTAAATCCTTGATTATTCATGGGAACAGACCATTTGGTAGTGGTTTCTGTACCCAGGTTAATCACTTACGATATGATCCATTTAGTGCACTAATAATATTAGTTGTAATTGCAAACTTATTATGGTGTGAAGTGCACTCAGGACGTGAGGTTGCGGAGTTAGACTTCCTGCCTGCCACTGCAGTCTGTAGATCTTCTACAGCATGGAAACACAAGTATTTGTGCCAAATTGTTTTTGTTGATAAACCTTCAATTTACAATAACTAAAGCAGGCCGGCAGTGCCAGGAGCATATGCAATTACCGTGATGAGAAAGGAAGGGTTAAAAACCAAACGAGCACTCCACAGGCTACATTGAGTCCAATCGTTTTCGGATTGACTCCCAAGTCAGATCCCACCTTGAACCAGGATTGAATCTTGTCTCATGCCTACATTATATCAAAATGGTGATAGATGGAAATGTAGCTGCTGCCATCTTCCCATTAATCATGTCTGCAGCATTCGACATGGGCTATCACTGCATTCTTTTCTTCCACCTGCCTAAGGTGACTGTCCAGGAAAAGGCCCTGGCCTGGATCCTCAGATTCCTTTCGGAGCATGTCTAAATCATCTCTGAAGGTTCTAACTTTGCCCTCCTACTGTTCTATCTTATCTTTTGTCTTCAATACAGCCCCTTTTTCAACTTGATTAAGTTATTTGGCTTACCAGGTGGTAGTACACATTGGAAATGCATCCTGGAACATGCAACAGTTTGGGCACATGTATTTCTGACCTTGTTTCGTTCAATGATTAGATGAACAAAAATGCAATTTGATCTGGAAACTAAATGCCAAAAAGTTTCTGTACAGTTGAAAAGAGTTCTTTGGAGCAGTTAAGAGAAGCTCTTATCTTGGTAGAAAAATATAGTTTTTTACTAGTTAAAATGTTTACTTTATAGTCTGTCATGGCTTTTATTGTATTTGAGCTTGTCGTCAACTTTGTAATGTGAGCGCCACTTCCTTTCCAGCCTTCGGAATAATTGCTTCTGTTGTCTAAGGTTTTCGTCAAATCATGGTTCAGAGGGCGACGTCCCTTTAATAATTTACTTCCACTGCGCGTCCAGCTCCTGTTCCTGTTGAACAGGTCTCAAGCGGAGTCCGCAAAGGGAACAAGGCCTATGCATGACTCCATTAAACCCAGAAGGGATTTGTACTGGCTCACTGATATACATTTTTTTGTAGAGATAGTCCTTGCTACAACTTGCAACTTCTATGCTCTTTCTTGTGATGTAAAGGCTTTTCCCAGTTGCGTGTTGAGTAATGCACCCAGGAATTGGATCCTTGTACGAGGCTCCAAGAAAGATTTTTCTCTGTTCAATGTCAGAACCAATTTCATAAATAGAGTGATGCAGGCCATCTTAGACCTTACCTCTTTCCTTGATGGTGCCTTGGCAAGCCAGTCGTCAAGGTATGGAAACACCTGATGAACGCCTCATCTGCGGAAGGCAGCTACTGGAGCAAGGCACTTCAGAAAGATTTGAGGGACTAATTTGAGCCCCATAAGGAAGTGCCTTGAATTGATAATGCTGCCACGCTACCAGGAACCGTAGATATTTTCTGTGTCTTTGATGAGTGGGTATGTAGAAAGAAAGGCATCCTGAAAGTCCAGGGACGTCTTGAAAACTCCTCCCTGCATCAGGAGGACTTCCAGCAGGGTAACCATCTGGAAATACTGTTTCTTCAGGAACTTGTTTACCTATATGAGATCCACAATTGGTCTCTATTAACCTGTTTTTTTAATCAGGAGAAACCTGGACAAAAAACACTGGTTTCTTTGTGATTTGGGGACAGTCTCTATTACTCCCTTGAGGAGAAGTAAAAAAAATTCCAGCTGAAGCTCCTTCGGATGTAAATAATGTTCCTTCTTGGGTGGGTTCACAGGGGGTCTATGGATGAACTCTAAAGTATGACCGCAAAGAATAATTTGATGTTATAGTCTTCCACGCAGGAGCAAGCAGGGAACTTCTCACCCCAATAGTGGTATAAACATGGAAAAATAGGAGGGGTGCATAAGGGGACGGAAGAGAATCAACCTCTTTTCTGGTTACCGTTGGTGTGTGATGGGGAGCACTTTTCTTTCTCCCTGATGATCTTCCATAGGTTTGCCTGGGACTCAGGTTGTAGGAGTATCCTTGATCATATCCAGATTGTCTTTGAGGATAATATGACTATTGATTTGCATATTGGTTGAATCCTCCTCTAAAATGTTGTGTTCTGCGAGGGGCACAAAAACTGGAAGAACCAAATCTACAAACTCAAACGCTTGGCAGTATCTGTATATGTTTTGAGACCCTGTAGAGTCTCATCCATTTTTGCTGAAATGAGTAAGACCATTAAAGGGCATGTCCAAAGGTTTTGATTGTACCTCAGGACTTTAGCCAACCTTACCTTCTACAGTTCCTCATGCAAGCTGATGAAAATCTTTATTGGAGACATCAATTGCTACATCAATAATAAAAGAAGTGTGTTCTCCTTCCTTAAGGATAGCTCTTTATGTCTCCCTTTTATCTTCCGGGATGAGTTAAAGCAATGGTGCAATATCATGCCCCTTCTGGCAATCATATCACCCCAAAATTGCCAAAGCATTGGCTGATTTAATGAAGGTTACCGTCATACATGAAATTATTCTGCCTAAATTGTCTATACGTCTGCTATCTCTATCCGGAGGGCTTGCAGATTGTGTAAGTGGCGTTTTGGATCTTCTTTGAGTCACGAAGAGATGACTGAATTTGGTTTAGTATCCCAGGTGAGACAAGCTGGAGTGGACTCTGGGGCTTTCTATTTCTTCTACAGGCATCACTGGCAGAATTATAGCCAGGGTCTTCATTACCTTTAGAACTTTTGACCAAATAAAATCTAAAATTGGGTGTTGAGATAGAATATCGAGTAGGAAATGTCGACTTACAAAAATAGAGAGTTGGAAATATCGTGATTCAGAAATATCGACAGCAACAATATCGTGGTCAAGAATATCGAATTTAGGGTAAGAAATATTGTTTTTAAAAATATTGATTTTTTAATTAGTGTTCTGTATTTTAGTTTATATTTCAAATGTATGTGATGTATGTTTTTTGTATAAGTATTGTTTATGTTTTTTATTATATGTTTTTTTTTTAAACATAGTTTTTTATTGTGTCAAAAGTCACATACATTGCAGAGCTCCTTAACCCAGGACACGTCTGCTATAGTAGACATTGCAAATTATTTTCATTGACATTTGAAGTACACATTTTCTTTATCATCACTATTTTAAAACAAGAGAACATAAACACATTAAACCCCCCGTTGCATTAACTCGCTACTGTGTCTTATTTGCCACTCCATTCCCCGGTCCCACACATACAGTCGCTCACTGCCCCCCAAATCACCTACCCCAAGGGCCCATGTAACACCATAGATGCCGATGAGTCTAGTGGGGCACTGGGTCCAGGACTAAGCCTCTATAATCCACCCATCTCTTCCAAATTTTGGGATATTTTTGTGGGCTACCCCTGGCCTTAAATATTGGGATCTCCAAGCCCATGCAAAAGTCTAGCCCATTCTTCTAGGCCGAGAGAGAGGGCGGAATTGTCGCCTTCCACCCCCTTGCTATATCCCTTTTCGGCTAAAGCCAGTCCCAGCAGCAACAAGTGTCGCATGTAGCTGTTACCTCCTATACCCTCCGTAATGTGTAGGATTACCAGTCTGGGGGAGAAAGGGAGCTCCCACCCTAACACCTCTGCCAGACAGGCCATTACCCCCCTCCAAAATGTTGTGCGTGCTGTACAGTGCCAGATAGTGTGCATCAGGGGCCCCTCCTCTCGGCTACAGCGCAGACATACTGGGGATTGAACAAGACCCGTCCTCCATAGCCTGAGCCTGGTATAGTAAACCCGGTGAAGGTATTTGAATTGAATGAGACGCACTCGCATTGCTATTGCTGCCTCTCTAGGAGACGCCAGTGCTTCAGTCCAGTCATCACCATCCAGCTGGCCAATGTCCCCTGCCCATGCCTCTGAGTTTATCTAATGTATTGGCGCTATGCGTCATCAGGGACTGATAGATCTTTGATATTTTGCGGTCCTGCAGATCACCCATGAAAACCTTGGCTTCTACAGGGCTAAATTCAGGGAGCTCTTCTAGTCCCGAGACACTAAGGAGGATGGCCTGCCGAAATTGGAGGTATTTATAAAACTGGGTTCTCGGCATCTGGTACTAGTGTTGCAGATCTTGAAACAACTTCAACGTCAAGCCTCGAATTACGTCTCCTAGAGTCAAAATGCCGATATTATCCCACCCCCAGAATCCAGATAAAGCAGCCAGCTGCCTCGGCTACTGTACCCAGGTTTGTATCTAGGTATTGCTCTATTGCCTGCTCCATGTGCTTACGATACTGTTCATCCTGCAGATGCCAGGGGGATAAACGCCAAAAAAAGGGTTGCTTCTCGGGGCCCAGCTGCATTGTCAAGAGCACTGGGGAGTGATCAGACATACCCCTTGGGAGAATCTCTACCGCCCTCACCTGTCCTACAGCACCCATCGGTACAAATATATAATCAAGGCGGGAACATGAATCATGGGTTGTCGAGAGGTACGTATAGCCTAATTCCTTGCAATGCAGTCGCCTCCATGTATCCACCCATCCCAGTCCTGTCACGAAGGCGTTCAGTCTGGTACCGAGTGAGACAGCGGGATGTCCTCCCTCTCTCCATCTGTCTGTGGTCAGATTCATTACATCATTCCAGTCGCCCCCTACGATTCCTAGCCCACAATGACGTAAGGCTCTCCACCAATGCCCTTTGCAGAGGCGGGGGAGCATACACACACCCTAAAACAACCTGTTCCTCGTACATGGTACCCTGGATAAATATGTATCTCCCCTGAGTGTAAAGTCCATGTCTTGATATGTTTGCAGGGGACTCTGCGGTGGAGCAAAATCACAACCCCTCGGGATCCCCTGGTAAAACCTGAGTGGAACACTTGAATATAACCATAGCGGAAGAGACACCGGGCCTTAGTACCCATTAAGTGTGTCTCGTGAAGGCGCAGGCCATCTGCTTGGTACCGTTTGGCCTGTTGGAGTAGAGCCCCTCGTTTAATTTTATCTAAAGCTCCCCTGACATTCCAGCTCACTATCCGAAGATCCCCGGCCTGGGGTCGCGCCCTATCTATGGGGGCTGCCATCTAACGGTCTCATGGTAGCAAGAAGTGGGACAGCTACGGACCAGTGTACGAGTCGGGTCTGTGTGTGGCAGTGACGCAATGCAAACAAATAACATGTGTAACGCAACTTCCCCCTTCCCCCCACCCTATCCTTCAAAACAACTGAAGTATCTGTCGTGGTGGGAGTGGTTAGCAGGTCCCAATGGAAGCCCCCCGCCCGCTCCCCCCAATGGTTCCCCAGCCACCTTCCCATCTTCAATAGGCGTGCCCCTGAACTACCAAGAGTCAAATAGAGGTACTGGCCCCTGCTCACATTTCACCGGTTCAGCTTCATGTCTCCAGCAGTCCCCCATCGAGGAGAGATTTGGGGTGGCTATGACGCCGAAGACCCCTGCCGGGGAGGTGAGGTAGATCTGCCACAATCACTGCAGGATTTGGAGCCGCGTCGGGATATCGACCTCCTAGTTCCTTTGGTTTTAATCTTGGGCGGCCTGCAGGAGGCCTCATTGGATGAGAAGTCCGATTCCAGCCTAGGCAGTGTACGTTGTCGAATCTTCACGGTTTCATCTGTCCACTGAAATACATCTTCTGGCGCCTCGAAAAAAAGGGTCCGGGATTGGTACATCACTCTCAACTTGGCGGGATATAGCAATGCGTATGGGAGTTGCAACTCGCGCAAGCGAGCCTTGGCCGCCAGAAACGACTGTCTCTTCTGTTGGACCAGTCTAGTGTAGTCCGGGAATATCAGGATGCGAGTATTCTCAAACAGCAAGGGCTCCTTAACTCTGGCTTGCTTTAGGATGGTGGCCCTGTCGTGGTAATTTAATAACTTCGCAATAACGGGCTGCGGTCTGGCTACAGGGGGCGGCTTGTGCATCAGGGCCCTGTGCGCTCTTTCCACTACGAAGCAGCTGGACAACGAGTCCGGAGGGAGCCAGCTCGCAAGCCACCCAGTTAGGAACCATTCCATGTCCCCCCCCACTCCACATCCTTCAGGGAATCCAACGAAGCGGAGGTTGTTCCTCCTGGCCCTGCCTTCCGCATCTCCCACTCTCGAGGCCAGGCCCCTGGTGATCATTTCCAAGGATGCAACCTTTTTTTGCAAGGTAGCGACCGAGTGCTCAACTCCCAAAACCCTGGTCTCAGCCTCGGTGATGCACTCCACTGCATTCCGAAGATCCTGCCGTAGGAGCATAACGTCAGACTCCACCTCTCCAATCTTCGCTTCCACAGCGGCCCTGGATTGTGTGATGGCCGCCATGAGTGCGGCATTGTCCAGAAGGCCACCCTGCGCACCTCCCTGAGCCGCTGTTGGGGCACCTGCTCCAGTGTAGCGATCTAGGGTACTCTGCTTGGCAGATCCTCCGACCACCTTATCCCTCGTCAATGTGCGATTCGGATCGCCAAGCTCTCAAAATGGCGGATCAATGGCCCCTCAGACTGGCCTCCAGCATGAGCAGCGCTCACTCGGCCCATGGTATGCTGCCCTTCACCTCCACAGATTCTGGTGACAATCAGTCTCGTGTCTGGGGGCTCTTGGAATGAGAGACCCGGGTGGGACCCTCTTGTCCACAAGCCGCACCAAGCGCTAGCCTGGCCGCTTCCATGGACCATTGCGCCACCCCCCCCCCCTCTAGTGGGTGCCTCCCAGTCCTCACGATCACTTGTTCTCGATCACCTGGGTAGCTTGATTAACCTACCGCACTGGATCCTGTGGCAACTGTGGCACCAAGGCCCGACCCCGTGCCAGAGGAAGAGCGATGACTAAGTTTGGGTCCAATTATTCCAATCCAGACTCCCTCACACAGTAGTGCCACCCAAGGCCCCACCGAGTCGCCCACAGCCAACCAGTGCTCAATGTGCCTCGCCCACCGCCTCTACGGGCCTACGATCAGCTCTGCTCTCCCGCGGCCGGTCGGACAGCTGTCCGTAGCCTTCCCGTGCGACTGACACGTACCCGGAGCCGGTCCGTCCTGTAGAGGAAGTACGATGCGCATAACTGCCAAAAACACGACCGACACGTAGACTGTGAATCAAGCCCCATTCTCCGTCCGAGCCGTAACTCCTAAAGATGAACCGAGTCGCCCGGAAGCAGTATCCATAGCAGTTTCCGGCATGACAAGTACGATGCGTACTTCCTACGCGCCGGACGGGTCATCACGCACGGGACGTCACAGCATCCGGAAAACAAGCATATCAGCTACGATTTGCTCCACAAATCAATACACGGCTACGAGACGGATCAGCTTGCAGCGGGTACGAGTCGGAGCAACAAGCAGCGTGTACGACACGAACACATTATGAATCCCATCACGCAGGTCATACCAGTACCCTACATCTATGAAAGGATCAGGGACCGACGGCGCAGGCTGTAAATCACACACCTACAACACAAACAAACGACATGTACCCGCAAAATGGCACACACACACAGGGGATCCACATCCTGGCCACTAACAACAGCCCACCATAGGGGTTGCATGGCCAGCACCACAAACACCCCCACCCATAGTGGATCTGTTGCCCATCACCCCTGCCACCCCCACTCACAGGGGACCTGTTGCCCATCCCCCTGCCACCCCAGCCATAGGGCTTATGTTGCCCATCACCTCTGCCACCCCCACTCACAGGGGACCTGTTGCCCATCACCCCTGCCACCCCCAGCCATAGGGCTTATGTTGCCCATCACCCCAGCCATAGGGCTTATGTTGCCCATCACCCCTGCCACCCCCAGCCATAGGGCTTATGTTGCCCATCACCCCTGCCACCCCCAGCCATAGGGCTTATGTTGCCCATCACCTCTGCCACCCCCACTCACAGGGGACCTGTTGCCCATCACCCCTGCCACCCCCAGCCATAGGGCTTATGCTGCCCATCACCCCTGCCACCCCCAGCCACAGGGCTGATGTTGCCCATCACCTCTGCCACCCCCACCCACAGGGGACCTGTTGGCCATCACCCCCACCACCCCCACCCATAGGGAACCTGTTGCCCAGCACCTCTGCCACCCCCACTCACAGTGGACCTGTTGCTCAGCACCCCTGCCACCCCCACCCATAGGGGACCTGTTGCCCATCACCCCTGCCACCCCCAGCCATAGGATGGGTGATGCGCAACACATCCAGCATACTCCAACATCAGATATGTCCGCAAAATACATCCCCAATAACATCATGACAACAGTGTGTAGTCTGTGACAAATGCCCACAACAGTGATTATGGCTACGAGCATACAATGTAAGTAACAGCACATGTGTGACCAACACATGAGTGTGACATACACAAGGCAAGCATCACCATAGCACTGTGGCAATGTAAAAAGAACACCCCCCTCACTGTGTAGAACAGAAGTTAAGTGGGGGCTCACAAAATGCAGCAGATGTCGAGCATTGTGGTGATGGGGATCAAACCCCCCTCATCACAGTGACCAAAAGGTAAGTGTCATCATGGTCAAAGCTGCAAATAACAAACAGCATGCATGATCCCTGCTCCCAACACATCAAACACTTCTGGGGCAAACTAGTGATTGTGTCCCATACACACAGAGATGTGGTGAGGCTAACAGTGCTGTGAAAACATAACACTCTCGGGCATGTGCAGACAAGCACCACACATGACCATCACCAAGCATGCACACATCTCGAAAATAGACACACCAATCAAAACAACATGTGTAGACTGTAGGTGTCAGCTCACAAACTCACATTCCATGCCAGCAATGGCACCCAACAACCAGGATGAATGTGCACAATGATGTGAAATGACTCACAGGGACAGCATGCAAAATCACAGAGACAGCATCCAGACAAAGACCCACAACAGCAATACCAATGCACTGGTGTAGATGCACAAACACAAACAGGCAAACTCACACTGCGCATCGGACACAACATGTGTGTGTGTCACAATATCCCCAGGCAACACCACAACACATGAGGGGGGCTGAACCACAGTGACACAGATGTGGACACAGTGCCATACAAAAGTAAACCATCACTGGGACACCCTCAGTGGGCAATCAGGCATTGGGAGATGAGAGGGAGCACAACAGACACATGTGACACAAGCTGGAATGAACACCAACTAACACAGCAAGAGACTGACACACAACACCACTACCCCCAGGGACCAGACAGTGGGGTGACACAAGCATGCATGACACCTCCACTGTGATGACAAAGGCAGATGTCGTACAAACTGAGAAACCCAGACATGTGTCCTGTGCCACAAACGTACATCACACATACACAAACACAAATCACTCAGCATGGCCCCTCATCCATGGACAAACGGGAGCTAGGGGACCATCCATGCAAACATTCACATCAGTCCACCCTCAACACCACACACCCTGAACTGCAACAATGTGTATCTGTGAAGCCCACATGGACCGGTGACATTGCACATGCACCCATGACAAACACAGGCATGTTGGGATGAACTAAGGTGCACAGACACATCACACAAGGACAGTTTACAACCCTGGGGAATGTTAGACATACTGCACAGTATGCGGTACATGGCCATGACCTCAAAGCTCATGTAACCTTCAGAATCCCTGCCACAGTCCCATGACCATGCAGATGCCAAGGAGAAACACAAGGCATACATGCTGACACCTGCCAGCATCGCAGCCGTGAACCCGACAAGTGGGAGCAGTCACACACACATACAAATGTCTCAATCACTGAAAACTACAACTTAGGGACAACTACATGATATTGCGAACAAACACGTGCCTTGAGGAACCCTGAGTGTGTGCCATCTGTAGAGTCAAAAAAGGGGAAGGAAACGAGGGCTTTTAGAATCAGGTCCAGCATACATACCCATTAAACTATGTAAACACAATTAGTATGCAGTTCCTATCAGAAGGAAGATGACGGATCGTAACTGTTGGGTGGAAATCAGTAAAAGACAGGAGAGGAATCTCCTTTTTGGAAAAAGGCCCCCACACACCCAACAAGTAGGTGTCTTGCTTCATCATCGGGTCTGCTCCTACTCGGGCCGGCGCTGCAATGCCTGATCAGGCGCCCGTGATGGGGCTTACTTAACGGAGATCTTTATTCCAAGGCCGACAGGTGATGTGTGAGTGGGGGTCCGAGTGTTGTGTAGGTGAATGTGAAATGGGAAGTGAAGTTTAAAATAGGGCAAAATAGTCCAATCAAAATAATTTTAATGAAGTTGGCTACTCCCCTAATTAAAATGAAAAAATCGCGTATAGTCACTTAATGTTGTGAATTTCTACGCTTATAAAATGAGGTCATTTTATAAGCGTAGAAATTCACAACACACATCACTTGTCGGCCTTGGAATAAAGATCTCTGTTAAGTAGGCCCCATCACGGGCGCCTGATCGGGCATTGCAGTGCCGGCCCGAGTAGGAGCAGACCCGATGATGAAGCAAGACACCTACTTGTTGGGTGTGTGAGGGCCTTTTTCCAAAAAGGAGATTCCTCTCCTGTCTTTTACTAATTTCCACCCAACAGTTACGATCCGTCATCTTCCTTTTGATAGCAACTGCATACTAATTGTGTTTACATGTGTCCCATCTGTGTCTGACAACATCATCACCACTCAGAACTGACAAAACCCAATGATGATACACCAATTAACAGTAGTGTGTCATGCACCCACACATCTGGTAGCCCATTGGAAAAGTAGTGGGATGAACCCAGTACCACTCAGCAAGCATCAACAACAGGAACATATCAAGGGAACACTGTCTGTGTATGAACAGGGATGTGGACACACACACATGCTCATACAACACACACCATGGGCCCAGGCCATGTCACTGGACAACACACTAACTTGAGGGGACACAACTCCTGTGGGAGCCCAGCTGTGCCAAACATATTCATCAGTCATCAGTTACCACACAATGAAGGCTCTGGTCACAACGGCTGGGTAGGTGAGTCTCCCCTAAGTCATCTGCACATACCCAAAACATATGTCTAGCAAGTTGCACAGAGGCCCCAGTTGCTCCTATTACAATGATGCCCACACCTGTAGGTCCAGTGTTGATGAGCACAAAGTATGTGGAAGTGACAAATTGGACAATGGGAAGCACATCATATGTGCAGGGGTGCAAGCCACAGATGTGACCATGCCAATGAAATGCTCACAGAGAGATGTACACAAATAGTTGATCCTGACACACCCAGGTAGCTGCAAAGGATGACATGGATACACACCAGAATAGTATACATATCTCATGGATCACAGGGAGTACCTCACATCAACACATCAGTATTCAACATTGTAAACCAAGCATTACAGGTGCAAGGGCATGTAAAACAACATCAACATAATGTACAGCTAAATCAAGTTCACAGGGATAAAGAAAAAAGCTTTATTCAGCATATTAAAAGTGAAACGTCTGTTCTAACAAAAGGCCAATGGCCAGTCCATGTCCAAATGCCAAGGAGTGAACTAGAGTGACAAATTCAGTTTATGAAAATCTAAATGTCTGTGCAAACAAAAGGCCAATGGCCAGTCCATGTCCAAATGCCAAGGTGTGAACTAGAGTGACAACTGTCACACCTTGCTTGCCTGCACTGCTAGGACCGGGGTCATCCCCTCTGAGGGGCATACATGGGGGCAGGGCAGGCCAGGCCAGGCCAGGCACCGCAGGGACAGGATCAGGGCGCAGCAGAAGGAGGCAGTGAAGAGGTGGTGGATGCACGCGAGACACTTGCAACTGCAATGGAGCTGACTGAAGTGGTGGGTGCTGTCACAACTGTGGGGCACAAGTCAGATGGGGTGGGTGCCGGCACAACTCCAATGGGCAGGTCAGACGGAGTGGATTGGCTCACCACTGCAGTGCCCAAGTCAGACGGGGTGGTCGTGGACTCCAAACCAGTGCCTACATCCATGGGAGCGGAATGGGGGACAGGTGAGGTCGGCAGGGCAGGGGGGGGGACATGGTCCCCACATCAGTGGCACCAACTGTCTGACCAGGTGTGGAGGAGCAAGTGCTAGAGGGGGATGGCCTTAGCATTTTGGGGATGGTGTATCTGTGTGTGGGGGAACCCGGGGCAGGGAGTGGCGGGGGAACCTCTGGAGTGGTGGCCTGGGGGATGGAGGACGGAGACTTTGCTTTGGAGCTGCGTGGTGGCGGGGGGGGTCTTGCTCTTCTGGCGCCGGGGAGACTTGCGGGTGGGCGTCTTGGTCTGACTGCACCTGGGGGAGGGTGTCCGGGTGTGAGGGGCACTCCCTTCTGTGTGGAGACTTCCTCTTCCCCTTGCAATCAGGATCTGCAGGGTCGGTTGGGAAGAGGCCAAGGTCACAGAGGAAGAGCTTCTGGGGGGATGGGGTTGCAGGTGAGGCAAAGGAAGGGGGCTGGGAGGGAGAGGTCTTGGAGGACTGTGGAGGGGTTGTGGATGACTGTGTGTGTGTCAGCAAACCAGCCCCTGTGAGTGTGGAATCAGTCCCTTGCGCTTGCTTGTGTGCACGTCTAGACCTTGGTTTTGGGGTTTCTGTGCTTGGGACAGGTAGGGTGCTAGGAATCGTGGGTGGTGCAGGGGTAGGAGGGGTGCAGAACTGTTGGAGGAGGGACACGGACTGATTGGTCCTCTGTAGGGCAGACATGCCCGAGGAAATGCCCTCCATGAATGACACCAGTTGTGTCAACAGACCTGTGTGTGCATGGAGGACCTTCAGCATCGACGTCTGCCCTACATGGATCTGTCGAAGTAAGTCCACAGACTCCTCACTCAGGGCAGCAGGGGACACAGGGGCAGGGGGTGCGGTGCCTGGCACAAAGGAGACATGCTCACGAACACGGGAGCCCACGGGGACCTCTGGGATTGGAGCCGATGGGAGGGGGGTGGTGGTGGTGGTGGTGGTGGCGGGGGCGGAGACAGTCTCACTAGCTGGGGTTTGGTGGCTGCTGACACCCGCCTCCACAAGGGAGTCATCCTCAGAGCTGTTGTGGACCTCAGCTGGGGGGGATGGTGCTGACGACTCCTCTGTGTGGCTCAACTCGCCCTCCGTGCCACTGGGTCCACCCGACTCCTCTCCTTCTGTCCCTGTAAGGCTCTGTGGCTCCTCCTGGTCCGTGGAGCTGTCCCCTCCTGTGGCCGTGGTTGTATCTGGATAGGAATAGGAAGTAACAGAACTACATCAGTCACCTGCACCGACTGCACACACCACAGTGAGTATGGATAGGAATAGGAAGTAACAGAACTACATCAGTCACCTGCACCGACTGCACACACCACAGTGAGTACATCACATCACAGGGCAAGCCCTGGCATCATCAGCTGAACACAGCTCAAAGTGCCAACACTGTTTAGGATAAGACAATTGTAATTCTCAACATCAACCATGGCACACATATCCCTCCTTGACTTTCACACATATGTCCGTTGCATGTTGGATGCTAACACACCAATGTGCCTACATGCACCACCCACACATTAGTTGTACATGCAAGTGAACATGTAGGAGTATGTCACTATACACACAGGGATTGTAGTCAATTGAGTAGAGAGGTAGATTTACTGTTCACTGATACATGGGCCATATTTACATTGTTTTCGGTAAAGGGAGTAATGTAGGAAATCAACATGAGAGACATACCAAACGTAACATTTTATATTGATTTATGGTGTTGAAGTCTGATGTTAAAAACTCTTGTGATGGTAATGAATATCTGTTTTAATTGTTATTCACAGCGCACCCTGATGAAGGGCCCTTGGTTTTTATAAATAAACGCTGCCTTGGATGAATTCCTGCACTTGTCGTGTTTGAGCAAGAGGTCCGGATGGGCACAGCTTTTACATTAGAAACTTGAAAATGGCATATCATCCCGCGTGTGGATTAACAAAAATGCAGAATGAAAGAGAAAACACACAGAGAATGGTTTACGTGGTCAAGCAGTGGTTTAACAATGGATAAAGATTATGAACTGTCTGCCAGATAGGCGCAATTCAGCTGTGCGGTCGGTTGGGGCAAAACGTTGCCTCTCCCCTATTCAACTGTTTATTTCAGGCGCCATTTTTGGGTATGGCACTTACCGATGAGCACGCAAACCAGAATAATTACGGATAAGAAAGAAATCTTCAAATAATCTAAAAAGAAAATGGTGTGCGCCCTACAACCCCCGTTTGCACTATACACACAGCACATCTCTTGCTACTGACTCAGTACAGGTGTCCGGATGAAGGGATGGGCAGAGACTTATTTCACATGCTTGGGATGCATGCCAGCAACACACACTATGATGTACTCATGTCCTGATGGGCAATGCCACAATGGGGTGCATGGTGCACACTTGAACACAATGCAGGCTCACTCATAGAAAGTTAAATGCCATGGCACTGGGAGGCCCTGAAAGTCAGTCAACACTGTCTCCTATCACAGGGGCAGGGCATTCAGACGACAACAACATGCACTGACTCTCAATCCTAGCTCAGGGGTAAAGCTAACTCTGCTGATGACCGGCGCACTTGCCCATCCCATGCAAACAACATATCCAGGACCCAGAAGACCTCACATCATGCAAATCATTCATATTAGTCTCAGCAAACACAAATCCCTGTACATTAACACATCACAGTATGCCATGCATGTAACCCAGCTGCATGAAGGACACAGTTGCATACACCATTGTGCGCTGTCAAATGATCACACACCTATATGTCACACAGGTCTTTTCTCTCACAGTCACA
The DNA here is from genome assembly GCF_964204655.1 of Triturus cristatus. Classification (NCBI taxonomy): domain Eukaryota; kingdom Metazoa; phylum Chordata; class Amphibia; order Caudata; family Salamandridae; genus Triturus; species Triturus cristatus. The sequence goes on from NC_140592.1 coordinate 1,030,892,741, forward strand.
TCGCAGATGTCATGCTGACCCTCTGAATCATGGACACCCCAGTTGTACGTAGCAACAAGCCACACCCTAATGACACAGAGGCAGACACTTGAGGGCACAAGTCACTAAGCACAACCTGCAATTTCATACACAGGAGTGGGATTACAGAGTGTTTCTAAATGCCCTTGAGGGGGCATGACCGGCCAGGACCAAGGGCCTCATGTAGGTAGCCAAATACCGGTCGGTAACGGCCGATTTTCGGTAAATATGCCGTTACCGACCGGTATTCAGACAAGTGAGATGTAGGAGTCCAAAAACCACTTTTCGGTAAATATGAGGCGGTAAATACCGATTCATATTTACCGAATTCCAAAATACCGATTCAGATTTACCGAATACATAATTAACGAATCGGTAAATATGAAGTGGTAAATATGAAGTGGTAAAAATTAAAATGACATGTAGGAGCACTCGGAAATTAAGAAATCCAAGAAAATCGGTAAATTAGAGTCGGTAATTAACACGGATTGAAAGCAGGTGGTAACCATCAACAGTGCAGATAAGCAATCCCAAAATGCAACAGCGTGGACAACATGCTCGCTATGTACGTCATTGCAAGGCGCCTACATCTACAGGCAGCAGGACTGAGGGTTTGGCGACGGGAGGAACGCATCTACAGACAGCGCATCACACTATTCCAGCTGACTGATGCAGAGATACATGACAGGTACAGGCTACACCCCGAAACCATCATGGACTAAATCAGGGACCTGCACCCACTCCTGGACCAGCCAATAAGAAGGGCGCACGCCATACCCCCACATGTGCAGGTGCTCTGCAGCCCACTTCTGTTGGCATCCGGCAGTTATCAGGTGGTGACAGCTGCGGTGGGTGGTGTATCCCAGAGTTGCCCGTCCCGTTCCTTCAGGAATTTCCTGGATGCCATGATGCAGAGAATGCACCACTACATCAGCATCCACAACACACAGGCTGCACTGCAGGAAACAAAAACAGACATTTCTCACATGGCACAGTTCCCCCATTTCATTGGCTGCATTGATGGTACACACATCCCAATCTGTCCACCAGCTGACACAGAGCACATCAACAGGATCAGGAAGTCCACCCACTCCATCAATGTGCATACCGAATTGAATGATTTTGGGAATGGTCCTGTGGGTGGCTGAACCAAAAGGTGGGCGTATGCTATATACAACGAAGACTGCAAGTTGTCGCACAGTGAGGCGGCTTCCAGATTGAGAGCTATTGACCAAGCAAACATGGAGAAGGCCTTAGCCGTTATAGATAATAGCTCTAGCACTCTCACTTCTAGGATTCATACATGAGACAATAGGCACATGCAAGTACACGGCGCATGCAATGTACAAGCCCCGATTTCGGCGTGCGTCCTACGAGGAATCCCAGTGCCTGTGATCACACCTTCTTTCACTCTGCTTGCAAACGGTATTCATTTAATTATGATTAATGAAGCTTGCTGCGGGATGTGAGTGGGAATCCCGTACATAACTGTCTCGCATAAAGTTGTCTGCTGCAATACTGTTCTTTTCCCACCCCCGCATGGGCGGCGGGATGTTCCCATCTGGCCTTCGATTCCAACCTTGAAAGCAGAGTTCAACAAGTTGAGCAGAATAGAGCGCCATTGTCCCACAAAGAGGTGCCTTTGACTTCCTCACGTGAAATATTTGTCCTTCACGTTGCTACTACGCGCACTGAGGAACAGGCGCCTCTGAATACTGACCTCCCCCTGCATTTCGGCTCTTTGATCCAAAGTATTATCAATGCCTCGTCCACGACCGGCCTGGCTCAATTTTTTTAAACATGTGGGCTCGGGTCTCGTGACCTCTTTCCAAACTATTTTTGGTGTAATTCCGGCATTTGTTCATTCACTTTTCTCGAGCATCTTTGGAGGTGTTCCGCTGCTTCTGGCGCTAGTGGCAGGTGTGCTGCTTTTCCTTTTCATACTCCGGAATGGCTGCTCCTTCTGTGCCACACGAGCACCTGTCCCGTCTGCATCTTCTTCGTGATAGGATGCTTGACTTCTATGGGACTTTGCCATTGGCGACTTTGAGCCTGGCTTATGGATTATCCTTCAGGTATTCCTACTTCACCTGCGTACAACCTGTATTACACTGCCTGGATTGTCCCTTTGAATGGCCTCTGGATTTGTGCTTGACCAACATGGTGTCTCCGGTGCCGGATTTCGATCGACTGATGCGGCCCTTAGTGTCTCACGAGTTGGCCTGTTCTGGTGTCCGGATCATGGCGTGTGGTGCGGCGCATGGTATCCTGGGTAATTGGGACATCTCAGCGGCAGCCTACGACTTCTTGTCCATGAGCTATTTGGAGGAACATTCCGGGTGCCCTCTGATTGTGCTAGAGGCTCCGTTGGTTGGAGAACACGTATGTTCCTTTTCTTTACTCAATTGGATGGCTGAGACTTTTAGTGGCCCTGAAAATGATTTCTTGTTGGAAGCCGTGGCCACATATGCTGCCTATACATTCATGGATTAACTGGATTGTCGTCCATTGCGCCTGTGCTACTGGACAGCACCCTGGCGCAACATTTATTTCTTTTATTTCTCGTTTTTCTCTTCCTGATGGTCGGCTTGAGTTTTTCAGTATACTTGCATTGTGTTTTTTGGAATTTTATGCTGCAATTAATTGGACTTTAGGACTTTGGCGCTGCATTGGTTACGCCTTGTTCTGCTCTGACGAAACTGAACTCTGCGTTCTCTCTTTTCTTGCCTATTACATATTGCTTCGCTCAAGGGGGCGTGTGGTGAGTTCTCCCTGAATACGTACATACATTGTTCAGTTAGCATGACCACGTTGAATGTTATGTAGCCATATTTTTGTCTTTGCACACGACACTGCGTGTACATGTTCTTTCTTGATTAAACTGCTGTCTCGAGACTTCCTTCAGACGAGTGCATTCTGTTGTTCCCATCCCAAGCTCTGCGCAGCGACCTTGGTCTGTACATGCTGTGACACACAGTCTGGAATTTTACACAATGCATGTTTTCCACTCTAGGTTGTTCGACCCACGATTTAGCCATGGCACACGCGCAGCTGCACATACCTGACAGTTGGTGCTTTTCATATCACAGACATCATGTTTATTGTTCAGACCGAAGACGAGCCTTCCTGCGAGACGGCTCCTGATGCTCCTGTGATGTGATTTCACTGAGCTGATTTTTGAGGTATGGGGTCCCCTATTCAAGCCTGAGAGGCCTTCTATAATAACATGATTATGATATTGGCTACTTAGTTAAGGGAAGGTGGTAGTATCCTCGGTATTTTCCGAATCGCTAAATACCACCTCGGTATTTACCGATTCGGTGAATTACGATTCGTATTTACCGAATGTTACCGAATCGGTAACTGTTACCGAATTTTTACCTACATATAACTTACCGATTCTAATTTACCGATTCGGTACGGCTCGGTATTTACGAACCGGTAAAATTTATTTACCTACATGAGGCCCCAAGTGAAACAGTGTTTGGCCCCGAACAGTAGTCAGGTGGCTAAGCAAGTGTGACATATTTGATATACATACTCCTGAGGCCCAAAACTTGGAGTCCCCTGTTGCATGGGTTTGTTTGGAATACCCCAGCCACATGTTGCGAGTCAGACCAGCAATTGGTACACATCTCAAGGGCACACACAGATCACATGTCAGATCTCAGGCATTGTGTAAACAATTGACCCACCCATGAAACACACAACAGATTCACGGGAACTGATGCTGACCGGTACCTGAAGCATAGCTGACTACAGGGACACAGTGCCCTAGTGACACAAGCAACAGACTGGAGGGGCCACACCTGTGGAACAGATGAGGAGGGTGCATCACACAAATGAGGGACCTGAGTTTGGGACTACAAGACCTACGTAATGTGGAAGTGTGACCAGGACAAAAGACTGCTATTTGCATGTCAGACATAGTACACAGATCAGACATGGACTCACCCCCTTCCTGCTGCTGTCTGGCCTTCAACTGCCTATCCAGGTCCGGGAATACCACCGCCAGGATATGGAGCATGTGGGGAGTCAGGGTCCGGTGTCCACCCCTCCTGCGTGGAGGTGACAGCTTCAGCTGGACTCTAGCTATCCTCCGGGTCCAGCCCCGAAGGTCCTGCCACCTCTTCTGGCAGTTGCGGATCCGGTGCTTGTATACCCCCACAGAACGAACAGCCCGGGCGATGGTCAGCCAGATCTCCTGCTTCTGGTGGGCATCAACCTGTGAGGAGGACAAAGTGAAAAGTACATTAACACACATGGCCCAGATTTGTGCAGCACACATTTGGATATACATGTCATAATCACAAAGGGAAATAAATTACACAGGTAGTGCAACCATGGGGAATGAAAAATCACATGCATGTCTGACATGTTAACAATGCCTGGATAGTTTAAGCTTGCAATGATGCTCTTTAGCAGCCGGAAAACTATTCATTACATGTACTTACACACTTTGGGGGATGAAAGTAGTCAGTGAGAATGCTTGCCACTGATGTACACACTGCTAGTACTGCTAGTCAGATAACATGCATAATTAGGAAGGCAGTGGACTGCACACTCACCTGCTCCCCTGGTGCCCCACAGAGCTTTCTGTACTCTGGAAGGAGCCTGTCCAGCAGGGCCTGGTTCTCCTCCTCAGTGAAGGCTGGGGCCCTCTCCAGAGTACGTGCCATAGCAGGAGCCAGAGGATGCAGAGACAGCAGCAGTGGTAGCAGGGATGTGGTCCAGTAGCATGTAGTGCAGGCAAGTGAGCTCCCTGGGGGCCAGCCAGCCTTATATCTGTGCTGCAGAGGCAGACTCTGTGCCATGTGTCCCAAGTGATAGGTCCAACACGGTTGCATTCTATCAATCTGGCCAATCCATTTAAAAGTACGACTCGTATACGCGTTCCGCATCGTTCAAATCTTCACCTTCATGGAACACTTGAAATTGCAACATTGTTATAGGCATCCAACTGAATTTCCAGTGCACAACTCGTACAAGTTTAGAATCCGCATCCGTCTCCATGACAGTCCTGAGCCAATGGGTGCGCCCGGCTCGTTCAACTGACTGTACAACGCGTATTTTGAATATACACATGCACCCGTCTCCATACGATTCAATGGCCAAGGTGTACACCTGTCTCGGACCATGCCTGTCCGACGCGTATGCATGATAGTCACCCACGTCGGACCTCATTGAATTTAACGACAAAGCGTACGCACGGCTCGGACATGAGCCGTGCAATGCGTACGCATTGTCACCCGCGTCGGACCTCATTGCATTCAATGACAAAGCGTACGCACGGCTCGGACATGAGCCGTGCAATGCGTACGCATTGTCACCCGCGTCGGACCTCATTAGTGTGACTATTATACGGATGCAACACACACATACTGGCCATGGACACCTGCGCACACCTGCCACACTATAGCATTGGCCACACAGTGTCCCATGGCATGTAAGGCTGCATTCCCTGGGTGTTTGGGGAGGCTACAGCTGTTTTTTGTGGCTGGCACTTTGTGCAGCCACTCCCAGGCTGTGCACGTTTACATGGGGGCAGAATCCTTTGTGTGTTGTGCACATTAGCACTGTGATGTGCAATTGGACAGTAATGGGCTTGAGTCAAGGCCACAGTGTCAGGTTGGATATGTTTAGGACATGTCACATACACCCTGAGTCCTGGGGGTGATGGCATGTACGTCACAGTGAGACCTGTAGCCACAATACTGATGTGCACCCACAGTCTGTGTGCATGTTGTGTCTGATCACATGTTACCAATGGGTGACAGTCTCCACATCCATGTGGTATATGCATCAACCTTGATGGGGTGTGTATCTAAGAGACGTACATGTAGGGCCGGCAGGAACAACAGTGGCCACTACCTGTGTGACTTATGCTTGCCTTGTGGTGTGTACGTGCTACGCCATGTCTATTGCTGTGTTGATGTGGCAATACAGGGAGCCTGGGTTTCTGCATGGCAAAGATCTGTGATGCCTGGGAGACATGAGGCCTCAATTGTCACTGGGGTGTGTTTTTTTTAACGTTGCAGCGGCACATAGGTTGGGTGACACAGCCAGATGATTAGCCCATTGCATTACATGGGACTCATGTGGACATGTGGAATTGAGAGGTGAGGTGGTGGTCTTGTAGGTGACATATGTGTCCATGACGAACAGCACACACCTCAGTACATTGTGTAATGTCATGAACTAGTATGTGATAGTGATCGTGGTCATGGCCACATGGGGGGATGTACTAACAATCTTCGTTTGTGCATCTCTGTACTGCAGGGCACCAGCTGTCCATCGTCCGTTCCCAGACCTTGGAACCATGCAGGAACGCGACTGCATCAGACGGTACCGCTTCACCAGGCCACTGATTGCGGAATTGGCGGAGCAGTTGGCGCCACATCTGCTACCTGGCCGGACATACCCTACAGCACTGATCCCAGAGGTGAAGGTGATGGCAGCCCTGCACTTCTTTGCTACCGGTACCTTCCAGTACACTGTGGCTACTGCTGGTGGTATGTCGCAAACGATGTTTAGTCGGGTGCTACGCAATGTCTTGGGAGTTGATGTTGCAATTCCTCGACCTGTATATCAAGTTCCCGAGCCCAGATAAACTCCCTGAAATTAAGGATGCCTTTTATACACTGGGGAGGATGCCGAACGTCATTGGATCTATTGATGGGACACGTTGCCCTGATACCACCACAGGCACATGAGCAGGCATACCGGAACAGGAAGCACTACCATTCGATCAATGCTCTGGTGGTCTGTCTTGCTGACATGTCGATCACACATGTGTGTGCACGGTTCCCTGGTTCGGCGCACGATGCCTACATTATGAGGAGTAGTCGCATTGCAACGCTGATGTCACAGATGCCAGCTCAGCGTGCCTGGCTTGTCGGTGTGTACAGACTGTTTCTCATTGTGTGTGTTTGTCACTGTTGTATTCCGCACTCCTACAAAACTCACTTGTTCATTTTTGTGTGTGTAGGTGACTCCGGATACTCCAACATGCCGTGGTTGCTGACACCCCTCAGGAACCCTGCCACACCAGCCGAGATGCGCTACAATGAGGCACATGGTCGGAGCAGGAGGGTGATTGAGCGGACATTCGGCCTCCTGAAAAGCCGCTTTCGCTGCCTGGACAAGATCAGAGGGGCCCTCCCATATGAGCCTGCAAAGGTGTGCAAAATAATACTGGTATGCTGCATGCTACACAACATGGCAGTGTGGAAGGAGGTGCCTCTCATCCAGGATGACGACGACCAACCTCCGGCACCTGTGGAGGATCCCGGCCTGGGCCAAGATGCCAGTGATGATGAAGATGATGGTGACGTCCGCTCCCAGCTCATCAACAACATCTTCACCTGAATGTGAGTTTCCAGGGTTGTTATGTGAATGTATGGAGGTAGTCTGGAATGTGTTGAGCCAGCTCTGTTGCGGTCTGAGTGTGTCTGTGTACCACTAGACTGGATGCGTGCTGTGATGTGTCCATTCAGCTGGTGTGTACTCCACAATAGGGTAGTGCTGCTAACTAGTGTTTGTGTAGGTGTTTTGCAACATGTTTTTGCATGTGTATTGCATTTCTCTACTATTCTTCTGTGCTTTTGACTGTATCTTGTCTGTCCTTCCCAGGGTACTTTGCCTGCTGTGTGGTCAACTCTGACTCCCAACACCCAGAAGCTAACACCAGTGTGGAAGTTGACAATTCCCATCAACTGATGTACCCCACATCCCTGGACTTCCATTCTCCAACACATTGGGAGCATGTGTCCACTGTTACGTAGAATTACCGTACAATTATTGTGGAATAAACGTGTTGCTGATGTGTAATGACCTGTGCTACACTTTGTTATGTGCGTTGTCTGTCTTCCCACATCTGAGTGACATCTGCTTACCTCACCTGTGGACTTGTTGCCACTGACTGGGGTTGGTGTTGTGTCTGTGCATGCCAATGTGTTTAAGGTCAACATCCTTGTGTGTGATGAGTAACATGGCCATGGTGAGTATGTTTTGTGTTGACATAGTGGTGTGTCTCCCTCACATGTGTCACATCCCCATGACTCAACTTACGTTGCTCACATTGTTGCAGTATTTGGCATGCACTGTGTTGTGTAGCAGATCGACATCTCCCTGAACATGATAATTTTGAATCACAACAGAGGCAAGTATGGTGTACTGGTGAGTTTATTTACAAACATGTGTGAGGGAAGTGCACAGGATGGTGTGTGCTGTACAGTGGTTTGGGAATCCAAAGTTCACATTGGAGTTGGAAGTGCTGGTAGAGGAAATGTCCAGAGTAAAGTCCACAGTCATCTGATACACTGAACCCTCCATGTCATGTGTGCGAGTTGTGTGCGATTGGACAAGGTGAACGGGTTGCGCACAAACAACATTGTCCAGAACAGGTTTGGAGGCCCTGGGGGATGTGCTGGGACATCTGCCTCTCACATGTCCTTCTTCGGGCGACCCCTCTTCATCCGGGGGGGATGGGGGTGGATCCTCATGTGCAGGCCTCTGCGGTGCAGGGGACTCTCCGCCAGAGTCCTTCTCCCTCCCTGTGGCGCTGGCAGATGGTGTTGCGACAGATGTTGTGGGCACACAGGGGGGTGTGGACAGGTTGGTGTTGAACTGGCGGAGGCATTGTAGTATGTCCCGATGCACTGCAGTGATGTCATCCCACTTGGCCTCTATGCGGGCATGGTGGGCGACCTGCTTGTGTTGCATGTCCTTGAGGATCCCCACTACCTGGCCAAATCCTCCGGTGCTATCCTGGCACGCATCTAAGATGCGTGCCAGTTGGGGGTCATCATGCAGTCCAGACCCCTCTGCAAGGCGTGCCCTGTGCCTCCCACCCCTCCCAGCAACCCTCTCCACACGGGCAGGACCAGCGGCGGTACGCACAGGTGACACTGGGACCCCTTGGGTGGTGTTGCTGGTTGTGTTGGCTGTAGCTTCCGGGGGTCCTGTGTCATTGTGCTGTGGGTGTTAATTGTCCTTGGCCTGTCCGTGTTGGCGGGGATGCCCTGTCGGTGTCCAGATGCTGGAGGCGTGGGTACAGGGGGGCAGATGTTGATGCTGCTGGTGCTGCATGATGGCTCACACCGGAGGGGCCAGGTTGGTCGTCGTCATCCGAAGAGGACAGTGAGAGAGTCAGACCAGAGAGCTCAGTGTTCACCAGAGTCTGGGACTGGGTATCCTCGTCATTTGGTGCTGGGTGCCCAGCACCACCTGTGTTTGGAAGAGACACACAATGTGATTTATGTTTCTACATGCATCGTTGGTTCACAAACATTACATTTTCTACTTTTCAAACAGATGCCTGCCTCTACACTGCTTTTTCCCAGCTTGTCACAGACAGAGTTTGATCTTGTTGTTGGCCATTTGCCAGCATGGCCTTGTGCTCCCCACAACAGAGTCCAGTGTCAGACATCTTGTCAGTCCCTTCCCACTCCCTGTGAGGCAAGTATGGTTCAGTTTGATCTTGCTGGGCCATGTGGGTGGGTGTAGGTTGTCTGTGACTGCGACTCCCATCATACTCTTGGCTACACCCCCCTTCCCAGCATGCCCATACTTCCTTCTTCTTGACTCTGCTTTCCTGTGAGGGGGTGTGGCAGCAATGGCAAGATGGCTGACTGTGTAGTCCTGATGTATGTTGTTGGCCATTTGCCAGCATGGCCTTGTGCTCCCCACAACAGAGCCCAGTGTCAGACATCTTGTCAGTCCCTTCCCACTCCCTGTGAGGCGAGTATGGTTCAGTTTGATCTTGCTGGGCCATGTGGGTGGGTGTAGGTTGTCTGTGACTGTGACTCCCATCATACTCTTGGCTACACCCCCTTCCCAGCATGCCCATGCTTTCTCCCTCTTGACTCTGCTTCCCTGTGAGGAGGTGTGACAGCAATGACAAGATGGCTGACTGTAGAATCCTGGTGTTTGTTTGGCTACAAGTCCCAAGTGAGCCCCTGTGCTTCACACAGCAGCACCCAGTACGGGGTATCTTTTGCTGATATTTCACAGAGGTGTGTGTCAATGCATTGTACCCAGTGTGTTGTGTGGAGTTTGTGTTGGGGGGGTGTCTCCCCATGCTGAGTAGTATGGTCAGGGCTGTCAGTGCTCCTTCCCATCATGAAACGTGCTTCCATTGTAGGGCGTGCAAGTTGTCTTTCAGGATTTCAGTCAGTGGTGTCCTGCTTCTGATTTGCACACAAGCCCTAGCAGGGCCTTGTGCTCCCCACAGCAGGACCCAGTGTCAGCCATCTTGTCAGTCATTTTCCACTCCCTGTGATGTGGGCATGTTTCTGAGAGGTCTTGATGGGCCAATCAGGAGGGTGTGCATTATCTGTGACTACAGGCCCCATCATGCTTTTGGCTACACTCACTTCACCTGCATCCCCACTATTCCTTCCTGACACTCAGCTGCACTGTGAGGTGGTGTGTTTGTGGTGGCAAACTGTCTGGCAGGGTGTATTCGGTTTAGTGCCACTGGCTTGCTCTATTTGTTTGTAGGTTGGTGCATGTCATGACACAGTCCCCAGTCTCTATGAGATGGCAGGTATTGTGTGTGTCTGACTGGCATACACATCTTGGGCTGATTATCTATTGGTTAGTGTAGCTTTGCTTGGGGTGCATGGTTTCACTGTCCCCTTGCCACACATTCTTGGGTATGTTGTTTGTGTACTCACTAGGCTCTGGGATGTGTGTTAGGCCATGGACGCTCTCTGGTGGTAGGATGTCCCGCACCTTCTCCTCCCAGGTCCTGAAGTAGACTGGTTTGGCAGGAGGGCGACCGCCGGTGCACTGACTCAGGGCGTGATCTTTTTCGATGAGTTTCTTGACCCTCCTGAGCACGTCATACCACCTGTTCTGGATGTCGTCCTTTGTGCGTCTTGCTGGTGCTTGTGAGTTCACCTTGTCCACAATCCTTGCCCACATCTTGGTTTTTTGTGAGATGGGGGTCCTTTGAACCAATGTACCAAACAAATGTGGCTCTACTCTGATGATCTCGTCTACCAGCACTTCTAACTCACTATCTGTGAACTTTGGATTCTTCTTTGGATGCATGGGGATGGGTGGTGGTGATGGTGGTGAGGGATGTGTGTGTGAGGGTGCAAGTGATGGTGGGTTGTTGTTGGTTTTGCTGTATGTGTGTGTGCTTTTGTATGAGGTGCTGATGGTGTGTTAGTTGTGTAATGGGTGAGTTGTGAGTGTGTCTGTGGTTGGTGTGTACTGGTGTTTGCTGCTGGCTATGTCTCCTGTTTGCAAGGGATGATGGTAGTGATTGTAGTCCTTTATATAGTTGGAGTTGTGGGTGTGTCTTTGTCTCATGTTTTTTTTTTGGTATTTATTGGCTTTGTCATTGCTTGTTTGCTCCTTTTTTTGTCTTTTTTCCTTTGTGTTTTGTAGGCATGAAGGAGACGTTCATGTGACGGAAACGGACGCTGCTGTTGTCTCGTGCGGGCTTCTCCGCCTTGTTCATGCTGCCTGTCTTCTGTGTTTGGTACGCGTCGTTCGCGGCGGTCTCTATTGCTTGTGTGCCGGGTTGTCTGTGCGTGTCGGTCGTACGGCTTGGTCTCCGTGCGAGTCGGTCTGGTTTTACACGCATTGCATCGTACTGCGCTAATCGTACATCGTGGGTACGGGTCGGTCGGGTTCATTCCGGGTTCGTGTCGGTCGGTGAAAATCGCGTCGGTTTTCCGGCCGGATCACTATCACTATTTTCCCTACGGCTCGGTCATACGGCTTGTATTCCGTACGTGTCGGTTAGAATTCACACGCGTTGCATCGTACTGCACGGGTCGTACGCCGCTGGTCCGTGTCAGTCGGTATTCGGTCCGGGTCAGTCGGTTTGCGGCCGGAATCGGAAACGACCCCTAAGTGTCTCTTCCCTCAATCAGAGGCAAATCAGCCCCAGATTCGGACGGCTGCATCCTCTCACATCAGGGCGACCACAGAGTCCCTATGGGCAGGAGCCTTTCAGGGCATACGATACCTCCGCGGCACCCGCATCAACCCCCAGGCCGCAGATCCAGGCCCCAAAAACCACCGAGGCACAGGGTTGCGCGGTCCAGCTCCCAGGCCTCAGGTCCAGTGCGCCGCGTGGCCTCGGTGGTCCCACTGGCATTCGTCCGATCCCTGCAGGTCCCACACTCCGTGCCAGCCCCCGGCAAGCCCGCCGCACTCTCCCTCTGTGCAGCACGATCCAGCCGCTGAGCACAAGGCAAGAGGTGAGGGGAGGGGAGGAGGGGGAAACACTCACCGGAGCTCCACCGGGGGTCTTTCCGCTACTCGGATGTTTCCGCTGCCACTGCTCGGGCTCCTCGCCAGTCCCGGAGGGCCAATTCTCCGCCATGCTTGGACCAGCGGCCTCTGGATATTTCAGTGCAGCTTGCGCCCGCTGTCCTCAGCTTCCGCTGGTGCCACAGGGGCCCCGCCTCACAGCCACGCACTAGGCCTCCAAGGTCGTATGCCTCCTCCGTCGCTACGATCACCTCGGTCTCAGTCTATCTCCGGGTCCGATTGCTCACTCCTCGATTCTCGACTGCTACGGGAGATTTTAGGGAGAAATGCGTCCGGCGAAACAGGATATTTGAAGGATTTTTAAGATGGGCTGAGCGGAGGTCGCCTAAAATGCGTCCACTATGTTGGATTGCTCAATCAATTTTATTTTAATTACATTTTGCGTTGTTTAGTTCAGTGGCGGGTTGTAGGTTTATAGGAGAATAGGGTGGGAAGTAATTTAATTATAATAAATTAATGATTATTTTTTATTTATTTAGTTTAGATTTTATAGTGTTAATTGTGGGAAGTAATTTATTTGTAATTAATTATTAATTGGTTGCTAATTAATATTAAGTAATTGATCATTAATTATGGTAATTGTGTAATTCATTTTAGGTGCGGGTCGTGGGGTTTATAGGGGTAAAGGGTGGGAAGTAATTTATGTTTAATTAATTAACAATTAGTTGTTAATTTATAATAAATAATTAATTGATAATTAATTATGGCAATTGTGTGATTTTTAGGTGTGGGATGTGGGGTTTATGTGGTAAAATGTGGGAAGTAATTTACGTTTCATTAATTAATAATTAGTTGATCATTAATGTTAATTTACTGATATTTAATTAGGGTAGTAGTTTATACTTTTTAGTGTGTGGGTTTTACTTTTTTAGAGGTAAAGGGTGGGGAGTAAATTAATTTTACTTACTTTATAATTAGTTTTTATATCCTATTAGTTGTTTAATTGAAAATGAGTTTTAATAGTGTAATGGAGGCGTGGCTACGCTGGCTATGGAGGCAGACGTGCTTGTTTAAAGCTCCGTTGGGGTCTCCTCGAGTTGGCTCCCATTCTCCGTTAATACGGGCTCCGCTAAAGTTAAAAATGTACTCGCCGCTTGTTGTGCTTTTCCTGCAGATCTGATTAGATTTCTGGGGCGATTGTGCAACGCCATCCGCGCCGGGACCCGCCGCCTTCGCTGCGGCCCGGCAAGAAGCAGCTGAGCCGGTGAACCTCCCTACGTGAGCTGGGGGATTGGCTCCACCCACCAGGCCCAGTGATATGATGCACTCGCGAATGGTGGCCTCCGCCTGGAACGCTGCACCTGCCCTCCGGTAGCACGCTGCTGGGACGGATGCGGTCGGAGGCCTGCTGACCTTCCTTGGAGGCCCGGAGAAATTCTATCCTGCTCCCCTGTCGGTGAGCCTTGGTGGAGGGTGCGGCCTCGCGCCGGAACCACTCTGGTGCTGTGCTGGTAAAGGCAGCTGAGACAGACGCTGTTGGAGGCCTGCTGCCCTTCTTCGAAGGCCTGGGAGATCCTGCCTTATTCTCCTGCCGGTGAGCCTTGGTGAGGGGTGAGGACTTGGAAGGCGCCGTGCCGGAACCGCGCTAGAACTGCGCTGGTGAAGGCAGCTGGCGCTGCGGACTATCAGCGCTCCCTTGAGGCATGTGACTGAACCTTGGGCCTCATTACTGCAAACAATGGCGCCGGTGAGCAAGGCGGAGGCCACCTGGGGCGCTTGCGGGGCCCCAGCTGGGGAGGCGGTGAGTGGCGGTGCCCTGGCCCGTGTCCCTGGTGGCCTGGTGTGCCCTGGGGCCGCGGGGGCACCCTAGAACCAGTAAGTGAGACCAGCGGAAGTGCAGGTGCTGAGCAATATACCCGTGACTTTGCCCCCACTGTGTTGCCCCACAGCTGGGTCTTGTGCCTCAACCCCAACCACTGAGCTACTTGTGGCGACCTGCGCGATTGGTGGGAAAGAGTGTGGGAGTGTGGACTCAGCGGTTGCTGGCTGACCCATCGACATTGAAAAGGATCTCGGCACACCAGACTTGACCTGAAATCACACCTCGTTAGATGTCGCGAGGTCGGCGAGGCAGAACAAACGTGCCGGATATCCCCGCCCCACCTCCACAAACGCGTTCAAAGGCGGAAACGGTGGCGGAAGCGGAGTCTCCGGCTGCTGTGTCTGGCAAATTGGATGCGGTCTTGGCTGCTGTGGAGAGACCGGGGGAGACTCTGAATGACACCCGTACCGCCCTTGAGGGCAAAATTGATAAAGTGATCATTGACCTCACGCTTCTCCACGCCGACCACCGCAAATTGGCGGACCGAACAACAGCGTTGGAAACCACAATGACGGAGCAACTCCTCAATCGAGTGGATTTTCTTGAGGACAGGGCGGGGGATGCTGAAGGTCGGGCCCGGCTGCAACAATGTGCGCGTAGTGGGGCTTCCGGAGGGAAAGGAGGGGAGGAATCCGGTCACTTATGCGGAATCTTGGTTACGTACCCTTCTGCCGGACGGAGACCTGTCCCCACATTTTGTTGTGGAAAGGACGCATCGGGTGCCGACCAGGCCCCTGCCATCAGGGTCCAACCCTCGACCACTCCTGATCAGACTGCTGAATTACAGGGACAGAGACATAATCTTGCAGGAAACCAGGAAGTTACGTGATATCCAAGTAGACAACCAAAAAGTAATGTTCTTCCCTGATTATACGATTCATGTGCAAAGGCAGAGACATTCTTACATGGCAGTGAAGACGCGCCTCAGACAATACGATTTAAAATATTCTTTGTTATTCCCGGCACGCCTGCGAGTGGTGGCAAAGGGTAAGACACACTTCTTTACTACATCTGAAGAGGCTGAGGGCTGGCTCGACACCTCCTCCCCTTCGGAGGATGTGCCTCTACCTGATCACGCAAAGACCACTGCAACTGGTGCGACTTTCCGACGTCGTCGCCTTCGGGGGAAAAGGCTGAGACAACTACCACCCTCACAGCTGCCGGGCCCGGATCTTGCCCAGGTGTTGCGCGGTCAGCGGGGTGCCCTTCAGGCTGTAGCCAGTATCAGCGGGTCGCTCGTGGAGGAGAGTGAATCTGTCACCAGTCAGCAAGACCAGGACAGCGACGCTGAGGACCTCTCGGATGACCCCGCACCACGCAGGACTCTTACGAACTGCCGGATGTTACTCCACAGACTGCCGATGATATCATTTGATGCCTGAGGTTGTTTTATTCTGTCACACCCATTCTGTCTCCAGGGACGACTCGCGCAAGTATATGATTGGACGTTATGTAAGGTTATGTGATGTTTGCTGTGTACTCCGCTACAGCCTCTGGTGCCTCACGGTACCGTACCCACTCCCACCTGCTCTATTTATTTTGGGTAGCACGGGGGTGGCCCTTTACAAATGGCTATTAACACCTCACGGTCTTTCTCCTCTGGAGGAGGTCACGGGGGACTTCTAGTGGGCACCACACTGATGGGATCATATTTAGTTCATTGCAGGAGGCCCCGGGGGGACTCTTCTTTCTCCCGGAAATTCATAGACTATACCACATAGTTCACCCCCCTAGACGTGGATTGTAAGATGGTTGCACACATAGTTTGGACGATTGCCTGTTGCACACTCGCCCTTTTGGTATTCCTTTTAGGTTTGAATGGATGCGAGCTGTGTCGCAGCCTGTATGGTTTGTTTTTTTTGTTTATTAATGCTGCCATTTGTTTTATTGTTCTGTATATCACATACTAAGTACTGGGATGGGACACCTATGACATGGCGCAACACTGGAGAGTGGCCTCTGGGATCATGCGCACGTGCGACGCGTTCACCTACGTCATTCTTAGGCCTGACTGGGTCACGTACACTGCTTACTCTCCAATGATATGGCACTAATCAAGATTGGGACCTGGACTGGCATTCATAGTCCATCTCGTAGATATCTTATTTACTCCTATCTTACGCGTCATCACGTTCAAGTGGCACTATTACAAGAAACACACTTGCAGAAGTCAGAAGTAGGGCGGCTGCATAGGCGCTGGAGGGGACAATTGTATGCGACAGGCTACTCAGCATATGCACGTGGGGTGCTGGTGTAGATCAGGCCAGGGACTCCTTTCCGGGTGATAGACTCCTGCATAGATGCAGAGGGTAGATATGTTCTGGTCAGAGGTGTTTTAGATGGGAGGCAGATTGTTTTGGCATCATTGTATGCGCCTAACATGGAGCAAGCGGCCTTCCTAGACGCGGTTTCCCTCAAATTGGCTGGTTGGCATGATGTTCTCATGATTTTGGGTGGGGACTACAATAGTGTCCTAGATGTGTCGCTGGATTGTTCCTTCCCTACCCTGTCTGGCACAATCACACACGGCTGCAAAAGCACTGAACCAGTGGGACGCACAGTGGTGTCTATCTGACACATGGCGGCACCAAAACCCACAAGACAGGATGTACTTATATTACTCGGGAGCGCATGGCCTCCATGTGTGTTTAGATCACATTAGGGTGTCAAATGACCTGCTCTCGAGCGTATCTGGTTCCTAATACATGGGGCGGACACACTCGGATCACAATCCTCATATGGTAGAATTGCAATGGGAGGCCACCGTGCCACCGATACCTACGTGGCGACTTCAGCCGGACTTGATGCACCGTTCAGAGATCTATTGGCCACAACCGTGGCACAGTATTTCGAGGAAAATGCGGGCACGGCTTCGTCGCCCCTGCTTGAGTGGGATGCCCTTAAGGTTGTAGTGCTGGGACATTGTCTGGGTGCACAGGCGGGCATTAGGGTACAGCTAGAAAAAGAACTCACTACCTTGGAGAGGAGGCTCGCGACCGAGGAGCAGGTTGCGCTGGGGGGATCCCGGGGCCGGCTTGATAGCTATAGGGAGGAACATGCCAGATTACTCGAACGGCTACGCTGTCTCAATTATGCCGCCCATTTGGCGCGAACACACCATATGGGGAACAAGGCTGGGAAATTACTCATATGGCTTGTACGCCAAGATGAAACACAATCTCCAGTTACTTCTATACTTACGGCAGTCGGAGACCTAGTTTACACGCAGCGGGACATACATGACGCGTTTGTGGCTCATTACCAGGGGTTATACGTGTCTCGTGCACAGGGCACGACCCAGGAACTACAACTTTATTTAGACGGGATGGAGCTGCCGAACCCTACGCGCACACAACGGGATGAATTAAATAGTCCTCTTCTAGCTGAGGAAATACGGGACAGCATATTCTCATTGGCAAATGGGAAATCGCCGGGACCGGACGGCCTGCCGACTGAATTTTATAAAGCTTACGTGCATATATTGGTGCCAAGGCTGCTACAGGTGTACGAGTTGGCGATAGAGGAATCTACACTTACTGATTCGCAAAATGAGGCCCTGCTAGTGTCCCTCCTTAAGCCTGACAAAAATCCTGAATCGCTCGGCTCCTACCGTCCACTGGCACTCCTTAATACTGACTACAAAATATTTGCATCCCTACTTGCTAAGCGTCTCTCACCCCTGGTGAGGACATTGGTGCTACCAGACCAGAACGGTTTTGTACCCACTAGGAATACCTCGCTCAATCTCCGCAGATTTTTTAAAATACAGCAATATGCGACACTTAGGTGGCCCTGCTCCGGGTGCCTGGTACTGGACCTGGAGAAGGCCTTTGATTCTCTGGAGTGGCCCTACCTGGCGGCGGTGCTGCGCAAGTATGAGCTGGGTGCTGCCTTTTTCAATATGGGCCAATTGGTGTATCAGCGCCCTACAGTTCGCATCCGCACTGGCAGGCTTGTGTCTGCCCCCAGTAGAATGAGAAGAGGAACCCGCCAGGGTTGTCCGCTGTCCCCGCTCCTTTTCTCTTTAGCCATGGAGCCAGTTACGATGCTACTCCGCAGTAGTGGTGAGGAATGGGGCATACAATTGGGGGATGGGACGCATGCTGTGTCTCTCTATGCCGACGACTTACTGCTCTATGTACGTGATGTCACTGCCATACCTACGTCTATAGCGGAGGTGCTGAGGGTGTGAAGAAATGTCAGGCCTCCGGGTCAATTGGGCCAAGTCCGGAGTGTACCCCTTTAGCGCGGACACGGTAGAAACTGATGTACTCATTAATGGTTCGAGGCTCCCGTGGTACCCCACCACCTTTCGTTGTCTGGGAATCCACATCTATCGGACTCCAGATGATCTGTTGGAGGGCAATTTGATTAGGGCAATTTCGGCAATACGGGCCTCGGTGCATTTCTGGAAGTCACTGCCGTTAAATGTCATGAGCTGAGTTACCCTGCTCAAAATGATTGTCCTACCA
Source organism: Triturus cristatus (assembly GCF_964204655.1). Classification (NCBI taxonomy): domain Eukaryota; kingdom Metazoa; phylum Chordata; class Amphibia; order Caudata; family Salamandridae; genus Triturus; species Triturus cristatus. The sequence continues at coordinate 1,030,911,347 of NC_140592.1, forward strand.
AAGTTACTGTACTATTTCTCTAATCTCCCGGTTTATGTCCCTACCAGGTTTTTCGTGAACTGGAGCGTATGTCCCGAGACCTTATTTGGAATAAAGGCAGACCCAGAGTTGCGTTGTGGAAGCTGTATGCTCCCACCTCCCAGGGAGGGCTAGCTGTTACCAATCTGGAACTGTACTACATAGCAGCTCAGCTGCAGTGAGTGATGAGGTGGCTCAATGGCACTGCTCTGGATGATACGGCAACCTTGCAGCAGCCGTGGACTCACGCTCAATTATCTCACCTATTCCATCCAGCTGCCAGGTCCCCCCGTCACCTTCAACTACATCTGGGTCTAGCACATAGATGTTACAAGAGTAGCTTATATCTTACCCGTGAGACGCTCCCATATGCCCCGATACTACCGCTCTTGGGGACGCACAGAGGGAATACGGGTACTAACGAAGTCGTTCTTAGGCACTGGCACGCAGTGGGTATAGACACTCTGGGTGACTTCTACAGAGACTGCGCCCTCTTGACGTTCGAGGAACTGGCGGAGGACACTGACTTACCTGCTGGGCAATTTCTCCTACATGCCTCTCTTATACGAGTCCTTTCAGCATTCCTGGGTGATTTGACGAATGAGCCGCCGACACACCTGCTGCTGCAGTATCTACACGTAATGGGGGCAGGATCACACATAGTGCACTGGCTGGTGACAGCCTTGCTCACACATACACTGAAAGTAATGTTGGCGCTTCGTGCCCACTGGGAAGCTGACAGAGGCCGACCCTGGACAGACAAGGAATGGGCAACCATCTTAGCTGAAGCCACTTATATACCAAGAAGCTCTAAATTCAGGCTAATACAGACTTACATAATACAAAGGGTGTATCTCTCGCCTGACAAAATAAACAGATATTTTAATATTGCTACATCTGAATGTCCTCGTTGTCAGCAGCTCGACGCAGATCTGCTCCACATGCTGTGGTCCTGCGCTTCCCTCCACCATTACTGGCGAGGCATTGCTGCAGCATTGGCAACCTGCACCGACACGTCCTTGCCGCCCACATGGGAGATCTGCATTCTGGGGGTCTATGTTAGGTCCAAGAAAAACAGAGTGACCTCACGGTTCAGAGACTTAGGACTAATAGTTGCCAAACGCTTGATAACAAAACGGTGGAGGCAGGCAGACCCCCACAGAGATAATCAGGTGGACAGGCTCACTTAGGATATGGGCGCAGGCGGAGAGCATAGCATTGCATAGGGAAGAAACTGCGGGGCTCCGCAAATACCCTATGGCACAACTCTGGGACACCATACTTACAGCATTTAGTAATGGTACCACCGGGGAAGGCGTAGGCACCCAACCAGCAGTCACATAGCACACTTGCTGCAGACCTCGGGAGGCGGGAGCTAGTGGATGGTGTCGGACGGACACACCCCATTGAATCTTACCTTGTACAGTAGGTCTGCTGCAATTAACCCTGCCCCCTTCTGTCCTGGCACTCCCCTCTTGACACCGGCCCTCAACACTCACACGAGTCCGAGCTTCACCCTAGTGTATTCGCATTTTGTGACTAATACACAACACAAACCCACACCCAGTACTGTAAAAGCTATTCCGATTGAAATTATTATTATTATTTTTAATTTTCTTTTTGACGGAGCTCTTTCAATATGTTGTTTAATATGGTTATTATAATATTGAATACTTTATTGGTGTGTGTAAGTATCTCCGTATTCCTTTTATTTTGGGACACATCCGCTCATCGGCCCAGTGCGTTGGCCACGTGAGCCAATTTTTACCATTTGCTAATGTTTAGGTAGTTCTTCCATAATGGCCTCAAGGATACCAACAATGCTGTCAAAAGATATTGGCAACTCCCCCCTCCCTCTTTTGTCAAATCCCTCATACAACGTCGATTGGACACTGTGGGACAATGCGCAGGACGGGTAATCACACAGATGTTGTAGGAAGCAACCTATTAGTAGCACACTGGTGTGCTAAAACACATTGAAAAACGTTCTGCTAAATTATTGACTATTTATGATAGTCCTGTCGAGATGTTGTAATGTGCTACTGGTGCAATGTTGCTGACATATCTGTCTTACCATGTGTTATATGAAAGTGGACAAATATGGAACAGAAAGGAAAAAAAAAAGAAAAAAACAATAAAGATATTAAAAAAAAAAAAGAGTTTTAATAGTGTAATGAATTTTTTTACAGTTTAATTTTACCTGTGGTTTGTGGGGATTATAGGGGTAAAGTGTGGGAAGTTTACTAATTTGTATGAGTTTTAATGTATTTTTTTAAATAATATTTCTTTAATTGGTAACTATGTTAATTATGTAAGCACATTTTTTAAATAAAATTTAGATGTGGGTTGTGAATTGTGTGGTATTATAGGGTATGAAATAAAAAAGTAATTTTATGTAATAATTAATGTTTTTGATTCTAAATAATTTCTAATAAAAAATATTTATTTGTTTGAAAGTTATTTTTTCTTTTATTCAATATAATATTTGTAGGCATTAGTCATATGCATTTAACATTATATGTTTTTTAAATTTATAATATCAAATATATTTTTATTTTATTTTTTAATATATTTATATGTTTTTTATGTATTTTGTTTTTTAAATATTTTTGTTGTTAACTGACTGGAGTGAGAATATTAATTGTTACCCCTGTGCAATCCAACATTTTCTGTACTGTTGCACTGGTTGGAGTTGGAATAGTAAATGTTATCCTGCCACTATCCAACATTTTCCCTACTGTTGCACTCACTGGATTGGGGATAGTAAATGTTACCCCTCCGCTATCCAACACGTTTCCTACTGTTGCACTCACTGGAGTGGGAATAGCAATTTTTACCTCTCCGCTATCCAACACTTTCCCTACTGTTGCACTCACTGGAGTGGGAATAGTAATTCTTACCCCTCCGCTATCCAGCACTTTCCCTACTGTTGCACTCGTTGGAGTGGGAATAGTAATTGTTACCCTTATGCAATCCAACATTTTCCCTACTGTTGCACTGACTGGAGTGGGAATAGTAAATTTTACCTCTCCGCTATCCAATACTTTCCCTACTGCTGCACTAATTGGAGTGGGAATAGTATTTTTTACCCCTCTGCTATCCAACACTTTCCCTACTGTTACACTCACTGGAGTGGGAATAGTAAGTTTTACCTCTCTGCTATCCAACACTTTCCCTACTGTTGCATTCATTGGAGTGGGGGTAGTAATTTTTACCCCTACGCAATCCAACACTTTCCCTACTGTTGCACTGACTGGAGTAGGAATAGTAAGTTTTACCTTTCCGCTATCCAACACTTTCCCTACTGTTGCACTCATTGGGGTGGGAATAGTAAGTTTCACCCCTCCGCTATCCAACACTTTCTGTACTGTTGCAATCACTGGAGTGGGAATAGTAATTTTTATCTCTCCGCTATCCAACACTTTCCCTACTGTTGCACACACTGTTTTTTTTTTTTAAATAGATTTTGTGTTATTGGTATATAAATATATCTACACATAATATACATATATATATATATATATATACACACACACACTTATGTGTATATTTTTATATTCTTTTAAAATTATAAAATAAATTAAAATTAATAGCTTATAAATTGTTTTAAAGTAAATATATATATATAAATATTTATTATTATGTATGTTTACATATTTTTAAATTAAGTTTATGTTATTTGTTAAAATGTATATTAAATCCACTATTTCATATATTTTGTACAACTATATTTTTATCATTATACTTTTTTCTCAATATTTTTGTACTTACCTGTTTAAATATAGGAAGTCGATATTTTTGCATTCTATATTTTGCCATCAATATTTTTTACTTCTACATTTTATACATCGATATTTTGTCAGTGAACCCTAAAATTGGTATAGCTCTTACAGGCTTTTGAGGTTGTTCTTTAAAGTTGTCAAGTAAACATTGTTGATCTGTGTACTTCATTGGAAGATCAAACTTCTTTGTAGTTCTTTCCACAGGAGAATAAAAACTGGAAATATCTGTGTGATCTGGAGGTACAGGTGCATCATTCCCCTCCCCTGGGGTCACTGTACTATCTGCCATAGCATCCCGGCCTTCATCATCTTGCGGACGTTCATCAGACTATATAGATTGATTAAAATCCTCGTCATCCAGATCTTCAGGCGTTGGTGGGACTACCGGTCTCTGTACAACTCTGATTGATTCCCTTGGAAGTGGTGCCGGAGGCTGTAGTGAAAGGCAATTATCTAGCAAAGAAATGGGTTGTTGTGGATTGTTAGGTGGCTGTTGTGGCACAAACTTCTGAAAGATTTCCATCATTTGCTGCAACTAAGATAAAAAGGCCATCGGCACCTACACTACATATTTTCTTGACAGTAAATAAGATCTAAAAGCATGAGGAATATAATCTGTCTGGAAATCATATTCTGAATAATAGTCCTTTTTCTCTGCATCCTCTCCAAAACCCCAGACATACTTCACATTTAGCTGCGTTGGTTTATAAGATGTTTGCGAAACACAGTCATTTGTTTCTTCCTCCTAATCAGATTATAAAATCTGTACTGGTGGAAATGTAGATACCTTGAAAGGTGAATGTAAGGGATCCATATATGTGTCCTTTGATGGTGCCACTGTCGACAGTAACGGTGTCGACGGCACAGTCACCATCGTTGACGGCACAGTTGCGGACGATGTAGTAATCATAGTCAATGGCGTCATCAACGAGGGCAAAGCCACCATCTACCGAACAGGCTCCAGCATCAAAGGAATCTGCATCGATGGGGTCCGCAGGATTGCTGTCAATGGTAACGGTTTTGTTGTGGAGGTCTCCTAGAGGAGGAAATCGTCAATGACAAAGTCATCAACAGGAACTCTGTTGATGACGAGGTTGGAAACTTAGAAGATTTTTACTTCTCCTTCAGGGGTTCTTCTGTCTGTTGCTTAGATGTATGCCATCCTTGTTTAGTGACAGAGGTGGTGGCAGCCAGTGCTGTTCCAAATAAATCTAATTCAGGAAACTGAATTAGTCTCCTTTTTTGCGCTGCCTTCATGAAGTGCTTGGAGGAGCACTTAACACGGAATCCTCACCTGAAGAAGGAGCATTTTCTTTAGAAGGAGGAAATTCCCTTTAGCCATCAAATATAATGTCAACCTCCCTTCTCTGTCCTTAAAGCCTTATGATTTGGATGAAGGCAATACATTAAATTCAAATGAGGGTCATCCTTCTTTAGGCCATAGGGTGTACAAAGATGTCTTGGATATTTCTTGCCTCTTTCAGCCATGGAAATAGATGGTGGTAGTTGGCTGTTGAAGTAAAACTCCCTGCCCCAGATTTTAATATAATTTTCGAAAAGGCAACTCACAGTGTTGAAAATAGGACTGGTTCATGTAAAAAATAACAAATGTAAGATTCACTAAAAGGTTAGAGTAGAGATCTGTCAAGGAACACCATTACCCACATGAGGGTGTCCCCTGAGCCATAGTGACCTCTAGGGTGAGTAGGAGAGCTTTAGCTTCCATCTCATTGTCTGACGTTTGGGTTCTTTTTTATAAGGTGGATGTGCTACTAAATATATGATGTTACACTGTATTATGTATGTTATATATTTTACATTGTATACTGCCTTTTCACTGTATCAGGGATTCTCAGCCTGACGATGGAGAATGATTCAAGCAGGTTAATATATAAAAGATCCATTGTTGTGGAAGAAATGGTTTCCCACTTTAGATCTAAATATAAAAATGTATATATATATATAAAAAGTATACATATATAAATATATATATATATATATATATACATACACACACTATGGTGCCGATTCCGATCCGGGAAAAAAAAATACCGTCTGACTCGCATCCGTATTTTTTTACGTACGAGTCGCACAAGTACCGTACAAACTGCCAAGTTCGATTCGCATGGGAAAAACTCCATACGAATCACATCCGGAAAACTCCCCCACACGTCCTCGGGTCGGAAAATGTGTCTGACACATCCCCGGACGATTTACCGTACGAGTCGGAAAAATGAAGTCCGACCGTGCTAGTACGATCACTCCCGTCCTATAGATTTTACAACTGTATGCAAAAAACACCGTACGGACCGAACTCCCACAGCAAGCATGGAGACACGTGTCTGCATACGCGCCGAACACCCCACCACAGACCCCGCATGTACGCACAAAATGCCCCCCGGCCGCGAATGTACGCGCCGAACCCCCACCGCACCCGTGCATGTACGGACCGTACCCCCACCCCACCAGTGTACGTACTGACCGTAACCCCACCCCACCAGTGTATGTACGGACCGTACCCCCACCCCACCAGTGTAAGTACGGACCGTACCTCCACCCGTGTATGAATGGAGCGTACCAACACCCCACCAGTGTATGTACGGACCGTACCCCCCACCCGTGTATGTACGGACCGTACCCCCCCCGTGTATGTACGGACCGTACCCCCACCCCACCAGTGTATGTACGGACCGTACCCCCACCCCACCAGTGTATGTACGGACCATACCCCCACCCCACCAGTGTACGTACGGACCGTACCCCCACCCGTGTATGAATGGAGCGTACCAACACCCCACCAGTGTATGTATGAACCATACCCCCACCCCGTGTATGTACGGACCGTACCCCCACCCCACCAGTGTATGTACAGACCGTACCCCCACCCCACCAGTGTATGTACAGACCGTACCCCCACCCCACCAGTGTATGTACGGACCGTACCCCCACCCCACCAGTGTACGTACGGACTGTACCCCCACCCGTATATGAATGGAGCGTACCAACACCCCACCAGTGTATGTACGGACCGTACCTCCCACCCGTGTATGTACGGACCGTACCCCCACCCCGTGTATGTACGGATCGTACCCCCACCCCACCAGTGTATGTACGGACCGTACCCCCACCCCACCAGTGTATGCACGGACCGTACCCCCACCCCACCAGTGTACGTACGGACCGTACCCCCACCCGTGTATGAATGGAGCGTACCAACACCCCACCAGTGTATGTACGGACCGTACCCCCCCACCCGTGTATGTACGGACCGTACCCCCACCCCGTGTATGTACGGACCGCACCCCCACCCCACCAGTGTATGTACGGACCGTACCCCCACCCCACCAGTGTACGTACGGACCGTACCCCCACCCCACCAGTGTATGTACGGACCATACCCCCACCCCACCAGTGTACGTACGGACCGTACCCCCACCCGTGTATGAATGGAGCGTACCAACACCCCACCAGTGTATGTATGGACCGTACCCCCCACCCGTCTTTGTACGGACCGTACCCCCACCCCACCAGTGTATGTACGGACCATACCCCCACCCCACCAGTGTACGTACGGACCGTACCCCCCACCCGTGTATGTACGGACCGTACCCCCCGTGTATGTACGGACCGTACCCCCACCCCACCAGTGTATGTACGGACCGTACCCCCACCCCACCAGTGTACGTACGGACCGTACCCCCACCCGTGTATGAATGGAGCGTACCAACACCCCACCCGTGTTCATACGCACCCTACCCCAGGCCCACACACCAGCACCCTCACCCAACATCGGGCATGTACGAGTAGTACTAAGCCATAGCAAAGGACAGCATTGTACAACAACATGGCCCATGTACGCACCGTACAGACGCCAAAAACACTCCTACTGAACCATAACTAACCAAAAAAACACAAGGACAGTCAATCCGAGGCACACAACACCACAAAACATATCCAACAAGGCCAAATACATCCTATACACTGACCTGCAACTGACAAACAGATAAACAGAGGCCCAAACCACTACCACTCCTTATAACACACCCACCCAAAGTTCAAACACAGCCACACCCACAAATGGACCAATAAAAAGGCCCAACACACACAAACCATGATCCTTTGCAACAGATCCACTGCTGCCAGACCCCAGAGACAACGCACTGCACCATACTTCAACCATCAATACACCTTACACTTGCACTCCTTCACACAACCACCATCACAAACACACCCTCATCACATTCACACACACACACCTGCACACCCACAACCATCCACACCCACACCCATCCACACCCCCACCCCCACAACCATCCACACCCACACCCCACACCATGCCCACCAACAAGAATCCAAAGTTCACAAAGGACGAGCTGGAGTCCTTTGTCGACAAAATCATCAGAGTCGAGCCACAGCTCTTCGGAACATTGATCAGACGGACCAGCATATCAGAAAAAAACTGCCATGTGGGAGAGGATAGTCGATTCCGTGAATGCTGTTGGGTCCACCAGAAGGACCGGGCATGAGTGCCAAGCCAGGTGGTACGATCTGCGGAGGACGGTCCGCCGCAAAATGACGGACGAGCACAACCAGGCCAATATCACTGGAGGAGGGACATCCCGCAGACTGGTACACCACCATCCCTGGGAGGAGAAGGTGATGACCACGCTGGAGCCGTTGGCATGTGACGGACTAGAGGGACTCCGAGAGCCTGGTGAGTACACAAACAACTCACCTCACATGGGGGGAACGCCATATACAACCCAAATACCAATCATGCACGCAACCCCCACAAAGCCAGCACCGGACACAACCACACTCCAAAAACACACACATGCCACTAGCGCCTCCATGCACCATGCCCCAAGCAAGGCCAGGCCAAGTCACAGGCCACACAAAACACAAACACAAGACAGGATGTCCCCGATGCCGGGAGGGTGGGCCTCAAAACTAACATAGAGCAACTCTGAAGCACACAACAATGCCCTCAGCCCATATGGCTTAGGGCACAGCCATACCAACAGTGTGTCCCCACACAGTACTGTTTTGCCTGCTAATGGTGGCCGCGTTGCAGGACGACATGGGTATGAAGGCACAATTTGCACATAACAGCAGCCAATGAAGACGCAGCACACTGAAAGAGTGTCAGCACACACCGCCACAGCAGCAGTGCAGACTCACACACTCCGCCCAATGGGTGCCCGCAGAGAAGAAACAAAGCCACATGAACAAGCCAATGGCCTTTGCAAGACCTGCAAACTCCGTGTGCCCAGGAAGCTGGGCTGAGGTGACAGAGGGTGACACACAGAGGGAGGGAGAGGGGCAGAGAGAGGGACAGAGACAGAGGTGGACACAGGGAGACAGACAGAGGGAGGGACGAGGCTGACAGAGGGAGGGAGAAGGGGAGACCGACAGATGGAGGAGGCTGACAGAGGGAGGGAGAAAGGGAGAGGGACCGAGGGAGGAGGCTGACAGAGGGAGGGAGTAAAGGGAGATGGACAGAGGGAGGAGGCTGATAGAGGGAGGGAGAAAGGGAGATAGAGGGAGACGGACAGTGGGAGGAGGCTGACAGAGGGAGGGAGTAAGGGAGACAGAGGGAGACCAAATCACCCTTGGGTGGTGTGGCTATGTCCGCTCGTCAGCAGGTGGACTGTGTGCATGTAGACAAGGTTTGGCAGTGCCTTAACCCCCCCCCTCCAACCTTTGATAAACACTAGGCCATGAGTCAATCTGTGCACGAGTACATCCGTGCTGCAGGCACAAACAGAACCGTACACCCAGTATACCTACCCACTGTGTTCGTCAGAACCCTGTCACAAATTGTTAAGTTACCTACCTGCATTCTCAAATAGCATTGAAAAAACACCATTTGGCCACATACAGTGCAACACGTAAGGCGGCTCTGCATGGCTTGCTACACCCGCTCACTACACAGCTGACTGCGTTCACAAAATATGCATCAACTAAGATTGTGTCACACATAGGTCAGGTGTCGAAAGCTGTGGCCAAGGGACATACCCATGCACAAGTGCACTGTGTGAGGAATGCTAGCCAAATCCAACCACCCAGAGGAACTGTGCCAGATCAAAAAAGAATGAAACATGGATGTCGCATGTAACACAATTAACACTGTCTCTCTCACACACAGGTCAACGTCGTCGATCTCCCCCCAACACTGGGGGTGAAGACTCACAGGACCAGGCTCTGCGTGAAGAGGACCCCAACGCCAGCGACGACTCTCACCACTCCGTGGATGACCCAGACCAACCTGGCCCCTCTGGTGTCCAACCACCTGCAGCACCTGCGTCAGGTACAACTGTGCCAACCACCACCCCCATTCCTGCCACATCCCAGGAGACACCCAGGAGCCCTGCCCGCACACAACAACGCAGCCAGTCTGTCCAGGAGGGACAAGGTTCTTCGGGCACCCAGGAGGAGGTAGGCGACACCGCAAATGCCATCCCTCAGGGGTCCCGGAGACTCGATGTGCCCACAACGGCAGGCCAGGCGCAAGTGGGCAGGGGTGGTGGGAGTGGAGGACGGCGGAGGCCCGAACCTGCCCAGTTGGCTCAGGACCCGGCTATGGCACACGTCAGAACCATCCTGGACGCATACCGGCGTGACTCCAGAGGCATCGCCCAGGTAGTGGAGACCCTCAATGAGATGAAGGCACTGCAGGTTGAGCATCATGCCAGGATGGAGGCAAGACATGCAGAGCACTTGGCGGTGCAGAGGGACCTGAGCCAATCCCTCCGTCAGATCGCCCAAAGCCTGGCAAACCCTCCCTGTGCCAGCAGGCGTAGAGCCGCACCAGCCCCAGGGAGGGAGGAGGAGGAGGAATCATCTGACGGAGCGTCCCTTGCACCGTCAAGCCAGGCGTCTGAGGGTCCCCGCAGGAAGGTGGGTCGTCCACGCAAGAAAACGAGAGAGTCAGCGGAACATCACCATCTCCCAGGTCACCTGGCCTGGCACCTGGCCCTATGGCCCAACAGCAGCACAGCAGCAAAGGACATTCTCTGCCACATGGCCTTGCTGGTCACTGTCTGACCAATGTTGACAAAGACTGTGGCACAGACTCTGATGACTGTCAATGGCAAGGACACCAACTCCCCCTGTGAACTTTGGATTCAACACTCCCGCCAAGCACCTCTTGTCACCCCCCCAAACACGTACCCCAGCACTAATAAAATTCATCACAATCACAAGATGATGCCTCCATTTTGCATTATTCCACTACATGTGTGTGTTGTAAAGTCAAACCATGCCTGATTCCTGAATTAACTCCGAACCACCATACCCTGGGGTCTGAGTCTGGCACAGGACACACATGGGTCACAACGTACCATCCAAGACAGACATGGAGCACCATACTCACCCGTGATGGGCCCAACCAGCTGAGGGGGTGCCCGCACAACTGTGCCCACAGACCTATTTAGAAGAGCAACAGTCATGCACAGAGGTCAGGGATCATGTGGAGTGTCCTGTGCTGGGAGTCCCAGGTATGTGTAGACACGTGGCAGAACCATGTCCTGCATGCTTGAGTCAGGTGGATGTGGCGAATGGTGGGCCAGCCAAGGTTGGATGCATGGAGATGGCACAATAGGGTGTTGGATCACAGTGCCACAAGGTTGTGTTGTGGGTGTGGGCTGCATCCTGAGGGTGTGCGTGGATTGAGAAGGTCATCCTGCAGCTGGCAGTGATCCACTCCCCCCATCTCTGTTTGACGTTGATGTGGCCTGGTCGCCGGATGTAGTAGCAGAGCTGTGCAGATGCACCCTGGATGTGGCCAAGTATCATGGGATTTCTAACGCACATGTCCGTAGAGTGAAGGGTAGGAGTAGACACGGATGTCATAGTTGACCTGGGGGATCTTCTCCCTCTTGCCTAGAGGTGGATGGAACTGGGGATCTAGTGCATGAGGCACAGATGCTGCTGATCAGCATAGCACATGTCAGCAAGCAATCCATGATGGACACCAGCTCGTTTGCGTGGACACTGGGTGCCCTTGCAGCAGGGCCTGCAGCAGCATGCGCCATGTCAAGGAAACAATGCCACAAGTAGCACACAAAGACAAGGATCTCAGGAAGGAACCATGCAAAAGGTGCATGTCAAGGAAGGAATGTCTGGTTCAACATGGCACACACACACACAATGGATTCACATGCGGCACAGTGGCCATCGTGGAGACTGACAGGCCACAAAACCTACACAGCCATGGACATCATGCACAATACAGAATCTAATCCCTGACAAACAGCTTGCATCTTGCTACTCTACACATAGACTCATATGCACCATCTCTGAGAAAAATGCCAGACATGCCGCATGCACATTGGCAACAGACCACCATTGATAGAGATGAGGCACCTTGGAGGCAGAGGAACACCTTTATTACTCATGTGTGTCGGAATGCCAATGCAACTCTGTCTACACATACACAGGTCATGTGGATGAAGACGTGGGACCAACACTGGCACCCCCCTTAGCACCACAGATGCTGGAAATCCATGGCACTGGCACACAAGTGACGGGTGACAGCTAAACACCCCCTGCTGCTCACGGAGAGCCTGCTATACACCATTGAGCCCCTAACGGGAAATTCACACACCATGTCAACCCGGTGCAACCCGTATGTTTCCGAGGCCAGTGTTACACACATTGATGGCTTCATCACAATCCACAATCCCATTACAGATGACTGTCACCAAGTCTGACCATCAATTCAGGTGAATTCTGCTCCAGGTCGTGTGCCCCATGGTGATTCTACATGTATGCCAAGTAACCAAACATGAACAGGAGCAGTGCACACACATTCAAAACAAATACCACTCCCAACAAGCATTTACAATGCAACGGTCTCGGCATTGTTAAAGTTAGAGCTATTGGCATTGCTCATGACAATATTTTTGTTTATGTTTTTGTTTTTAAAACATGTAGAGAAACAGCATTGTTATTTACAATGTCAATAGACATCCTTCATCCTCGACAGTCGGGCTTTCGTCCTAGACATTCAACAGAATCAGCTTTACTTGAGATTACTGACACCCTAAAATTCATCCTAGACAGTGGCAGAAAGGCAGTTTTGATTCTTTTGGACCTATCTGCCGCGTTTGATACCATCTCCCATGATATCCTGTTAGCCAGATTAAGCACATGCGGCATCACTAACACGGCCCTGGCATGGATTGAATCATTCTTGTCCAACAGGAAACAAGTCATCTCTTTGGGATCTTGTGTGTCATCTGAACGCACTGTCTCCACGGGTGTCCCTCAGGGGGCCTCCATCAGCCCTCTGCTGTTTAATATATACATGGCCCCACTGATTTCACTGATCTCTTCCTTTGGAATTGAGACCACATCTTACGCTGACGACACACAGCTCATTCTGTCTCTGGAGGATAGATCTACATCTGCTGAGGAGAAGTTTAAAACATGTTTTGCTGAGATCATTAAATGGATGACTAATAATCATCTCTGTTGTAACACCGACAAAACAGAAATTCTCCCTATTGGGAAAAATAATACGTTTCAACCCAGAGACTGGTGGCCAGAGGACACAGCAGCCCCTCCATCCACTGTTGAGGTGGCTAGAAATCTGGGAGTTTTATTTGACTCATCACTTTCCTTCAAGCCTCATGTCTCAAAATTAACGGGCACTTGCTTTGGCCACATTCGTACTTTGAAAAAGTTTTTCAATGTTATTCCAGCGGCAGCAAGGAAAACTGTGACAGTAGCTCTTATACTATCGAGGTTGGACTACTGTAACAGCCTTCTTGCTGGGATTAACAAATCTTCCCTAAGACGGCTTCAGGTGGTCCAACATGCTGCTGCTAGGCAGGCTTTGGGACTTCCCCGTAAATCATCGGCCTCAGCTGCTCTGAAGACTCTACACTGGCTTTCAATCCCCAAAAGAATCCTTTTTAAACTTCTTTTGATGACTTTTAAAGCCGTTCGAGGAGTTGGCTCAGCTTATCTTTCCGCCAGATTTAAACCATATACTACTACCAGAACTCTTCGTTCAAGCTCGGCTAATCTTTTGGCAGTGGGAAGGTTTAAGCTATTAACTAAGGGAGGAAAATCAGCCACAATATTAGGAGCAAAGGCATGGAACCAATTACCTAAGGAACTGAGGGCAATACAACAGCTTAATCCATTTAAACGAGCCCTGAAGACCTGGATATTTGGCCTTTCCGACGCCCACTCTCTTGCCCTATTCTAGTTAGTACAGTACAGTCAACCCGGTTATCTTCAGCGCCAGGAGGCTCCGTCTGGAGTGACAGCTGCGCTATATAAGCTCACCTTTCATTCATTCATTCAATAGCTTAATCAGTGTGTGTGTAGGTGGCTCTGTGTGTGTGTGCAAATGCAATAGGTCTCGCATTTGAGTGATTAAGCTATTGACATTGTAAATAACAATGCCGTTTCTTTAAATGTTTTATAAACAAAAATAATGTCATGAGCAATGCCAATAGCTGTAACTTTACCAATACCGAGACCATTGCATTGTAAATGCTTGTTCTGCTCGGGTATTGGATTGCAGCGTGTGTGGCGAAGCGCCAAAGAAAGTGCTTCTGTCTCGAGTTCAACCACTCCGCCCTGCGAGTTTTAACTGCAGTTTATTTCTGTGATTGGAGAAGCCACGCCCACGGTCTGAGTTAAAATAAACATCACCCTTTCACTTATCTATATTTTATTTTGTTAAAGAGCAGCGACCATGCACGGTTTGCGTACTCCTCAAAATTTCCGGTCTCCTTCCCATGATCAAAATAAAATACGGGGAAACTGTGCTGTTCATCATTGCAGAACGTTTTTATCAACAATACGTTTATGTATCCAGCTAGATCGACTGTGGCGCATGGCCATTGAAATGCAGTTTTGCCTCGTAGTGTTTCCGGATAATTATGGATTTGCCACATAATCCTTCATATGTTACATAAGCTGCAGATTTTTAACAAAAACGTTTGCTTTTAGCTCAAACGGATCAAAAGTTACAAAAAACGCGCTGATACATGTTGCGAAGTGGAAGGTACTTCACAAAGGTTGGCTGATCACTTGTTAGTTACATATTGATGTGTTTGGGTGTTATATTGGTACTTGTGAGGTGAAACCTTTGTCCAGAATGTTGATTAAAATTAACAAAATGAAGTAATGCTATTAGAAAATGTGCCTCCTTACGCCACATAATTTGCCTTTTCTTGCCGCATCATAAAGTCGATGTGCTGCATAATTTGGTCCCACGCTGCCGCATTTGTCCAGTGGCCCTGACGGGAGGCTCTAATAATCGGTAGCCATGCGAAGAGCGCTCCTGGCTACCAACACTTTACAGTTTGCTGAAGCGTGAATGCGGTGATTTGAACCCAAACCTACCGGCTTCGATCTCTGAAGCTGAATCACTTTATAGGATGTACTGCAGCACAGACTCGTGAGTGGAAGTCTGTGCGTAGTTACAAGTTGTATCTTTTATACCAAAATCGTGTTAAAAGCGTAATTCATAAAATGACTACGTAAACAAGAAAGTGGGCGGCCCAGGCAGCAGCCGTAGCCTCTTGCTGGAATTGTTGCCTGGAGCTGGAGAAGAGTGTCGAGGGCTGGACAATGCTGCTGTTGTGCGTGCTTCCAGTTGCAGAGACACGCTTTCTGTTACACCACGAGCCCCGCAGCCCGGGGCAGCAGAACGGAAGAGAGTGTCATCTTTGATAATAAATGCCCCGCCCTAATTGCTAACGTAGTATCTGCGAATCACAAGATTGGCCCAATGCACGTGTGATCTGCGGCAGGGTGGACGGCTGGCGCTGGGCTGCTCTGTCAGACTGTGGGCGCGGTGCTGTCCTGGGCATCGAGTCATTCGACAGACAGGGGAGCAGACAAGGACACAGGGGAACGGTGGCATGCTCAAGTTCTTAAACATGACGCGTAATAAGCAGTCCAAGGAGGGGGGAAGTATCGAATAAACAACTTCTAGCTTCGCAAGCAAAACCTTTGTCCGTCCATTCAATGGATGGAGATTTCAGACCTGGTTGCTTGGCCCAATGAGCGAATAGTTGGATGGATAGGGAGGGGTGGTTGAATGAGTTCAAGTTTGGTTGCAAATAAATTCAGACTTCTAGCTAAGTGGAGCACGTGGTCTCGGAGCACTCGGAAATGGTGAGTGCTCAGGTTTTTATTTCAGCTCCATTACAACAACACCAACCCAAAATACACCAATGCTAATGAAACGTGCATATCCTGAAACACAAAGCATTAAACTTTGACCCAAACTGGGAGAAAGAGATACAAATGTAGAGGCTAAAGGGGTGGGGTAAAGTTGCACCATTCGTGCTGGAATTGTCATTTTATGCTGCCACTGTGCTGTGTCTATACTGGGAAAAATCAGGAACAAGGTGTTAGCTTGGAACGCGGTATTGTTTTAAGCGCCGCTATGCAGGGGCCGGCGAAGGGCAGTAAAAATACAAGAACACGGGCTCAACTAGACCCAAACTCCGAAGCCAATTAAGCTGATTTCTGCAGCCCCTGGGCCAGAGTAAGCCTGGATGTGGTCAGATGGAGCTGGTAGGAGACACCACCGCCTTTCTACGAGGCAGAGCAGAAATGCCTCAGAGAAACGCAGTGGCGTTTTCGGATTCGGGGGCGTGTTTTGCTTTTATCTCCTCTTGCCATTGGCTGGAGGAGATAATTAGACTTCTTGAAAAAAACACGCCCCCCGATCCGAAAAGGACAGGGCCTGATCGGAATGACGGACCTCTTCTCCAATGGCTGGCCAGCATTCAAGAGGCCAGCCAATGGAGAACAGGGGAGAAGAGGGGCGGGTTCAAGCCCCTCTTCTCCAAGTCATTAAATCTCGGATCGAGACTGCGCAAGCGCAGCCTTCGAGCCGAGACCTAAAAAGCCGTGCTGGATCCCTTACCCGAAGGAGATTTTCGAACTTGTCCGTGCATGTAACGCTGAATCAGCACATGTTGCTGTGATCATGAGGAATAGCAGGAACACAACAATGCCACCAGCAGACAGCATGCGCAAGTACCTGTGGATGGGAGACACACCAGAAGTCAGCCAAAAGAAGTACATCCGCATGCATGTGCATGTACTCGACACGTATTAGGTTGTCAACATGCTAGGTGACAATGATGACTCAGGAAAGACATTCTTCTATTGCACCATCACTCGAGTGACACATCCAAACACACCTCAGACTCACTTGGAAGACATGCAGATGGACACACACATTGCAACACATGCCACACACAGCCCAATGCGTGCACACTCAGACACTGGAACTCACCACTAAGCAAAGAAGTCGCGTATGAGCCGACTCCGCATGTCCTCCGCCGCCTCCTCCTCCTCCACATCACTTGCCTCGTGCCCAAGCCCTTCATCCTCCACGGGTGGATGGTCCTGCTCATCTGGATCCAGGATGAGTGGCACAGCTTTCTCCACTGCCATGTTGTGCAGCATGCAGCACACGAGGAATATCTTGCAGACCTTCACCGGTGCATATGGGAGTGCGCCACCGGTCTTGTGGAGGCAACGGAATCGGCTCTTCAGGAGGCCAAACGTCCTCTCTATCACTCGCCTGGTCCGCCCATGGGCGTTGTTGTAGCGGTGATCGGCTGCCGTTCTGGGGTTGCGGAGAGGCGTGATCAGCCATGGCATGTTGGGATAGCCAGCGTCCCCTACATGGAAACATCATGGACAAGAGTGGTTCAGAGAAGCAGTAAGACAGGAAGATGGCGTTAAATACAGGACTGGCAGAGTATACCCACCAACAATGCATGCTCGTTCGTTGCGCAGCTGCAGCATCATTTCAGGCACCCTGCTACGCCTCATGATGTACGCATCGTGTGCTGATCCTGGAAAACGAGCACAGACATGTGAAATCACCATGTTGGCAAGACACACCGCAAGGGCATTAATGGAGTGGTAATGCTTGCGGTTACGGAAGGCTACCTCCTGTGCCTGTGGTGGTACCAAAGCCACATGTGTTCCATCTATGGACCCAATGACATGGGGCATCCCTCCCAGGGCATAGAACTCACGCTTGACAGCTGTCAACTGCTCAGGAGTTGGGAATTTAATGAACTCATCAAGGTGCTCCAACATGGCCTCTAAAAAATCATGCAGAGCACGGCTCAACATGGTTTGGGACATCCCACCCACATGTGCAATGGTATGTTGAAAGGTACCCGTGGCCAAGAAATGTAGGGCTGCCATCACCTTCACCTTGGGCGTCAGTGCACCAGGATACCTGTGTAACGGTTGGAGGTGTGCTGCAAGCCGTGTCGTCAAGTCCTCAATCAAACGTTGGGGGAAGCGGTAGCGGCGTATACAGTCATTTTCACGCATGTCAGCC
This sequence comes from Triturus cristatus, assembly GCF_964204655.1. Classification (NCBI taxonomy): domain Eukaryota; kingdom Metazoa; phylum Chordata; class Amphibia; order Caudata; family Salamandridae; genus Triturus; species Triturus cristatus. The sequence goes on from NC_140592.1 coordinate 1,030,929,494, forward strand.
AAGTCCGGAATTGCTCGAGGGAGAGGCGGAGCCCTGCAGTGAATTAGAAGGGACAACGAAGAGTGAGTACAGTACACCACCAATGTCAATGTACTCAGCACATGGTCAACAGGCAATACACATATGCTACATACAGAGTCAGGTCTGTGCAATATGCCCTGGACACGTATGGCAGCCATGTGACACTCCTACCAAGAGACAGCTCCACACGTTTATTCCCAACCTCATAATGCCATGCCATAAAACTAGCTGTGGGCCAGTGTAAGTGAGCAGGCAGACGCATTACAGGAGTGACAGACAACCAAATATGTGCAGAGGAAGGATGTTCATTGTACAGACAGGTTGCGGAACACTAGAGGCACAGGTCACATGTAGTAGAAAAATGACACACCACACACCTTGCCATTAAGGAGTACATTTCAAGAATGATCCCACATACATTGAGAGTATGCAGATATGTCCTTGTTGTGAAACTCCGTGTCGATGCATACACACACACCTTACGTCAGATTCCACATGTGGCGTGGTATGCGTAACACTGTGCCATGGCCATCTACACGCAGACACATGTTGGTTGCAGCAACTGCAGATGCATTTGACCAAACACCTACAGCAAGCCCATGGGAACACACGACACATACATGACATAGTCACATCGTGCAACGCGGGTAGTCACATGTCAGGTGTGAAAACCCCTGTAGCTGGCATGAGGGGACAGTTGCGTGTTGTTGACTGTGCCATGGCGGTGACGCTTTTCACAAGTGTTCTGTACTACATGCACACATGTCAAAGGAGTGAAGGGGATGTCTGGCACATACTCCACCATCACACATGACACCTGTACACATCTCATCATACAGCTATTGCCTTCACAACTCAGGAGTAATGTGCCACATTACAGCCTGACACACTTGTGCCCGACACATGTAGTACTGCACAGACAATGCCATGATGTCCAGCCTTGGACATGTATGTCAGCTCTATTCCTTTCTGTGTGCTGCCTGTCAACACTGTCAGGTGTGAAATGCACCGTACATGCGCTCTGAGGGCGTGTATATGTTCCCCATCACTATGGGAGTGCTGCCGTAGGCCTACCCATAGTGAAACGGGCCGTACATGCAGGTGTACGGGGCGTATCACTATGGGTACGCATACGCGAGCAAAGCCATAGTGAAACGGCCGTACACGCGCATGTACGGGGCGTATCACTATCGGTACGCATACGCGAGCAAAGCCATAGTGAAACGGGCCGTACACGCGCGTGTACGGCCGGTTTCACTGTGGCTTTGCTCGCGTATGCGTACCCATAGTGATACGCCCCGTACACGTGCGTGTACGGCCCGTTTCACTATGGCTTTGCTCGCGTATGCATACCCATAGTGATACGCCCCGTACACGCGCGTGTATGGCCCGTTTCTATGCATGTGGGGTGCCCTAGGGCCCTGGAACTCACCGTACCTGTGTGTGAATGTCCAAATTACATAGGGGACACATGAGGGACAAGTATAAAGCCCTACATGCATGCTGGTTGTCATGGAGACCGAGTTTAAAGTTTGAATTTTTTTCATCAGGTGCCCAGCTAAAGTCGGTTTGAAAGAATCTACTTTGTTGCAAAGTGGCTGTTGAGTTGACATCATGCTCAATAAAAAAAAATAGAAAAGCCACTGACTGTGGTAGGTTTAAAGGGATTGGAGGAAACATAGGATGCAAATGTGAGTGACCAATCACTCTGTACTCCTGTGAATGGAACAGGGCAGCAAGGTAGATATAAGGCAGCCAGGTCCCATGAGAGAGCACTTGCCTGCACATCCTTTGATTCAACTACACTGCTGCTGCTCGTGAATCCTCTGGCACCATGTCCAGGTCTGTGGAGAGGGCCCAGCCTTTCACCCAGGAGGAGAACCAAGCCCTGCTGGATGTGATCCTCCCACAGTACCCCATGCTGTACGGTCGACCAGGGGTTCAGGTGAGTGCTGAGTCCACTAGCAAAGACTGTGCCCCTTTTTTGTGACTGTGACTTCTGCCATTGTGTCCAGGTGTAACACACATGCAATGTACTGTAGGGTGGGTCCCGGGTGGGGGAATGCCTAATGTCTCCCAGCCAGAGCATGCTGTGGTGCATGTCTGCTCTCCTCACTTGCATTGTGTGTACTGTGACAATCACTGCATGTGGCATTACACATTCTGCCTGTCTAATCCTCCTGGGAATGTTGTTACTACAGTCCTCATGTGAATCTGTGGTCCCCCCAGTGTGACAGGTGGCAGTACCCACAGATGTGTGTTTGTTTAGTGTACATGTGCTGAGAGTGTCCAAAAGATGTGTTTGTCCCCTGGACATTGGTGTGTGTGTGTAAGTCCCCTGTCATGTGGGTGAGTGCATATGTGGAGTGTAGCACCCCAGCTGCATGAGGGATGGATATACCCTGCCCATCTGATGGGAGCAGGGAGCAGTGCTGTGTGTCTGCGGTGATGGGCCAGCCCCACACCTGTGACACCCCCCAGTCTAGTGGCACATGTGTAGAGTGAGATGTGTAGCTGCAGTTGTCAATGGCAGGTGATTGTCCTGTGGCTGTGTGTGTCTGTGTACTCGGCTGAGGGCGCCTCAGTGGCCTGTGGCATGTGACTGCTTTGAGGTTCTGCACATAATCCTGGTGTCGCTTGTGATGCACAGTGTGAGCCTGGATGATTGATTGTGTCGTACCCCTCATGCCACCTGTGTACTCTACAATGCCACCTAGTGCGTTTTGCCTTCCACAGAGGAAAGTGTCCCTATGACACAGGTGTAATGAGTTTGATGCATTCTATGCCCTGTTGAAACCAGCAAAATTGTTCTAATGTGTGTCTCTGTGACATGTCGCAGGTGTATTGATGTTGTCTCACTTTTTCACCCTCACAGGTAGGCGCCTGTGCCAAGGAGCAGATCTGGAAGGCGCCGTCAGTGCCGTGAGACAGACGGATGGTCGGAAGCGGCGCCTAGCCCAGGTGAGGAAACGCTGGCAGGATATCCGGTGCTGGACGTGGAGGATCGCACGGGTCCTGCTGGGGGACTCACCTGTGAGCCAAAAGAACCATGGGCGCTGCCGTCTGACCCACATCCACAAGCGTATGCTGGCGGTCGTCTTCCCTGACATGGACAGGCGCTTACGGGAAAAGCAGCAGCAGGAAGGGGGTAGGTACATGTGTGTTTGTTGTGTGTCACCAGCATTTGTAAGTGCACAGTTGCATGGATACACTGCCAGGATTTACATGTGCAGTGCAGTTCCTGGTCCCCAAAGTGTAGCGGTGCTGTCCTTCCTAACTTCCCCTCCTTGGCATGTGTACCCTGGTCTGTGTGTAGTCACACTTGCACAAGGTTATCTAGGCTGCCAGTTTATCGATGTGCCCAATGCTTGCAGCTTCATGTGTGGGGGTGGTGTGTAACAGGTTTTGGGACCTTGCCTGTGCCCTGTCCAGTTCAGTACTTGTGGGGTCCATGTCAGTTGTCACTGATGCTGAGTCCAGACATAGGAGTGTGTCTCTAAAGTGTATTGCTTTACAGCATGCATGTCCTATTTTGTGGCCTGTGACATGATGTGCATGAGTGTGAGATATGCAGAGTGCAGGGATGGTGGCTTGTGTTGCAGTCAGTACCATTCAGGAACGTGGAGTAGTGTGGCCACTACTGTCCCCTGGGGCATCTTTTCCTAGGTATCATGTGTGTAATCCAAAAATCTCGACGATCCCTGTGTCTCCAGCATAGGTTGTGCTCTGTGCCATTGTACCCTGGCACCATTTGTGTCTACGTAAACTCGGCTACATGTGTCCACTGTATAGGCTGACCAAATGTCCCTTGTTCATACTCACGGGGGCCAGTGCCTGTGTGTAATGGTAAAAAGATCTGATGATGGCCATTTGTAGATGATGTATTTGTACGGGCGCACCAGGGGTATTTTGTGTCCAATCAGGATTTCTTGCAGGCCATGTGTTCTTATTCCAGACTAAGAGATGTAAGTGCTTCCTGTGTCTCAATGAATTGTCTCATGTAGGGGGTGGTTGGTGCGGGCAAGGCCTATATGTCTAGACCTGAAGTCTCCTTGCTAGGTCTGGCCAGTGTGTGATGTTTCTGTGGACATACACTCAAGGTGCAGTGACCCATTAATGTTGGGCATGTTTTTAAGTATTGCCTTTGCAGCATGTGCCTACAGTTAATAGACATGGTTCCTGCTCATCCCTTTTTACGCCAACGCTGTGTGCTGCAGATGCTGTGCTGGATTGTCCCCAGTGCCTGGCTCCTCTGTCCAAATCCATATCATGTTATTTGCTATTGTGTCATGCTCTCCATAGTTGTTCAGTGGCATGGTGGGTCAACCAACTGTGTGTTGCAGGGCCTACATATGTGCCTTGTATTGTAGATGTTACTCATGTTGCTTTTCAGGCTATGCACTGTGACCTATGTGGATTTGACTCATGTGACATATGTATACAGGTGTCTGATTATTTCCTGTCTCTTCACCATGCTCACAGCATCGTCGGGGGACACCGAGGGAGACACTGGCACGGACCGTGAGGAGGGATCGAGCACCAGTGCCATCAGTGCAGAGTTGTCTGGCACATCGAGTGGCACGGAGGCCGACGGGAGTGCAGCGGAGGACCTGTCCAGTCAATCCACCACCGACTATGACGCAGACGGGTCCGAGGCTGAGCACTCCGAGGGGGCGGAGGCTGGTCCCACAGCTGACACCAGCACTCCATCACTACCCGCCCCCTCCATTCCGATCACCGGCCTCCCACTTGCTCGTGTCCCTTCCCGCCATGCTCGGTCAGCACGTGTCTCCTTCTTGCCAGGCACCGCACCCCCTGCCCCTGTCTCCACTGCTGCCACCAATGCCGAGTCTGTGGACATCCTGCGGCAGTTGCGGGTTGGTCAGACTGCGACGCTTAATGTCCTCCATGGCCACAGCCAAGTGCTGAACCAGATGGAGGCATACTTGGAGGGCATTTCAGCCGCGCAGTCTGACCAACGCAACTTGCTGAGGTCCATCGACTCGACACTGACTGCAGCAGTGGGTCTCCTGCAGCGCTACGTCCCACCCCCTACCCCTGTCCCATCCACACTTCCCACTCCCATGCCTGTCCCACGTACACCCAGACGTCAGCATGCACGCACACCACCAGACACAGGCACCACACCAGCAGGGCAGGGCAAGCGCACACCTCCTGGCACGCACACACAGGGTGAGGTAGGCACACCCACTGGGTCGGGGGGAAAACGTAAGTCACGCAGCCAGAGTGGGAGTCCGCATTCCGCAAAATCCACTCCCTCCAAATCCACTCCCCTCAGCTCTCCTGGCCACGAATCCAGCAAGGATTCCTTCATGGACGCTCTGTCCCTGAGCCCAACAGTGACACCACCCAGCAAGCGGGCAAAGGAGTCCCCGGTCAGGGTAGTTGAGTGCCCCCCCCCCCAGTCCACACCCTCCCCCAGTGGCGCTGCGACCCATTCCTCCGCCCCCCCCCCTCCTTGGGGCCTGTGGTTCCTTCGGGTGCAGGGGATACGCTGGGGGACCTTGCAACCGTGTGCAGCGCCATTCTGACCTCCTCCTTTGGCGCTGCCCCACCCCCTGTGGTGGAGTCCTCCGTCCCTGCACCCACAACACCTACCCTTGCCCCTCCAGTCCCTGCGGTGCCTGGTCCTCCCCCCCCACATGATGCCCCCCCTTCTGTGGATGAAATGGACATGTGAACTGTGCAGGCAAGTTAGGGGACACACGTCCCGATGTGTACCCCCCCAGGACTTTGCTGATGGCCTGGCCCATGGGCCTTGTAAATAGTGGACATTTATAACAATTTATTTTGACTGCTGAATAAAGCATTTTGTTTTTCTTTTGCACACTACTGCTTTTCTGGTATTGCTGTTGGTGGTGCTGCTCCATGTTTGGGGTGGGGATAATGTGTTAGGGGTCTGGCAAATGTAGTGGTGTGCTGCTCATTGGATGGACCCTGGTATCTGTGTGCCATCACAAGGTATTTGCGAAATAACTTTGTTCATGTATGCTCTTACTGCATGGTGACATTGTCCCAAGGTGTGTTCCTTCCTCTGTGGACCCTAACATCTTCCCTGAAGGGTGTTTCCTAAATGTTGTGCTGAGCTGTGTCTACATATCCTTGGTGTGTGACAGATCCGTTCTACTTTGGCCATGCATGCTGGGCAATGTCTCCACCTGCATCATTTGTGGCATCCTTGGTGGTCACTGTACTTGTGTGTGGAGTATATTGCAGTTACTTCATGTGGACATGTTCCCTTTTACACACCATGCATGTGTGTACTCCCAGCCTCGCACACATGTTACGTGTTTTGCAGGGTTTTTGAGCACCTGACTGACAATTTTGGGCATTGTATCTGTGGGTACTGCAACCTTTTCTTTTCATGGGCACTGCTGGGAGGACTCTGCACCCACCCCTCCTGTGTCTGGGCACTGCTGGGAGGACTCTACACCCACCCCTCCTGCGTCTGGGCACTGCTGGGAGGACTCTGCACCCACCCCTCCTGTGTCTCGGCACTGCTGGGAGGACTCTGCACACACCCCTCCTGTGTCTGGGCACTGCTGGGAATGATAGGCACACACCCCTCCTGTGTCTGGGCACTGCTGGGAGGACTCTGCACCCACCCCTCCTGCGTCTGGGCACTGCTGGGAGGACTCTGCACCCCTCCTGTGTCTGGGCACTGCTGGGAGGACTCTGCACCCACCCCTCCTGTGTCTGGGCACTGCTGGGAGGACTCTGCACCCACCCCTCCTGTGTCTGGGCACTGCTGGGAATGATAGGCACACACCCCTCCTGTGTCTGGGCACTGCTGGGAGGACTCTGCACCCACCCCTCCTGTGTCTGGGCACTGCTGGAAGTGATAGGCACCCACCCCTCCTGCGTCTGGGCACTGCTGGGAGGACTCTGCACCCACCCCTCCTGTGTCTGGGCACTGCTGGGAGGACTCTGCACACACACCCTCCTGTGTCTGGGCACTGCTGGGAATTATAGGCACACACCCCTCCTGTGTCTGGGCACTGCTGGGAGGACTCTGCACCCACCCCTCCTGCGTGTGGGCACTGCTGGAAGTGATAGGCACCCACCCCTCCTGTGTCTGGGCACTGCTGGGGGGACTCTACACCCACCCCTCCTGTGTCTGGGCACTGCTGGGGGGACTCTGCACCCACCCCTCCTGTGTCTGGGCACTGCTGGGAGGACTCTGCACCCACCCCTCCTGTGTCTGGCCATGTACGCTCCATACATACACGGGTGGGGGTACGGTCCGTACATGCACTGTTGGGGTGTTTGTACGCGCCGTACATGCACGGGTGGGGGTACGCTCCATGCATACACGGGTGGGGGTACGGTCCGTACATGCACTGTTGGGGTGTTGGTACGCGCCGTACGTAGGCGGGTGTGGGTACGCTCCATGCATAAACGGGTGGGGGTATGGTCCGTACATACACTGTTGGTGTGGGGGTACGCTCCATACGTACGCGGGTGTGGGTACGCTCCATGCATACACGGGTGGGGGTACGGTCCGTACATACACTGTTGGTGTGGGGGTACGCTCCATACGTACGCGGGTGTGGGTACGCTCCATGCATACACGGGTGGGGGTACGGTCTGTACATACACTGTTGGGGTGGGGGTACGCTCCATACGTACGCGGGTGTGGGTACGCTCCATGCATACACGGGTGGGGGTACGGTCGGTACATACACTGTTGGGGTGGGGGTACGCTCCATACGTATGCGGGTGTGGGTATGCTCCATGCATGCACGGGTGGGGGTACGGTCCGTACATACACTGTTGGGGTGGGGGTAAGCTCCATGCGTACGCGGGTGTGGGTACGGTCCCTACATACACGGGTGGGGGTACGGTCCGTACATGCACTGTTGGGGTGTTGGTACGCGCCGTACATGCACGGGTGGGGGTGCGGCCCGTACCCATGCCTTTGGAACATGGGTACGGGCCGTACCGCGATTATTGGGGTGACGTAGGGGTGGGCGTGGTACGACTCGTACCCACGCTCTTAAGGCGTGGGTACGGTACGTACCGGACTTGTTGTGTTGCCGGTTCGCGTGTACATCCACTTCCGTTGCTGGACACGCCCCCACCCCCTCGAAGTGACCAGGCCCTGAAGGTCAGGTATGTCCAGGGCATGTATGCATTGTGACTTGGGTGGGGGTTTTGTGTCCTGCCCCCCCCCCCTTGCCCCTGGGTGTTGTTCTGACCTTCTGCGGCGTCTGCGTCGGTTCCTGTAGAGCAGGTGGACTGCTATGAGGGCTGGGATGACACGTAGGTTCGGGTACATGGCTGTCCGTCACGTACAGGTGCTCCTTGCGCGCGTCGTCCTGATTTCCCGGCAGTTTTTGGCAGCCGGAGAATTTTATCCGTGCGGGGTGACGTCGGTGCGGTTCGTACTTCCTGGTTCGTGAAACGCTGCCTGAAAGCGTCCCGACGTCACGTCGGCGCTTTCCCCGGATCACATTTGTATGTATATTATCGTCGGTCGGTGTTTTGTACGACTCGTATGGAAATGGTGTTTCCGTGCGAATCGTACTTCCATGTTTGTAATATTTATTTCCCGGGTACGAGTCGGACAGAGAAAACGCTCCGACCGACAGTTCGTACCCAGTTTTTCCCGGATCAGAATCGGCACCAAAGTCTATTGGCTTTATCAAGCGGTCAGCACATTTACATAAAAACAGCAGACCTATTGGCTTTGTCAAAAAATCACCAGTAACTATAATCAATTGTAGATTACAAACATTCACAAATTGCAATGTTTAATAATAGTGATTGTCACAAAATAGTCAATAAAGCAGCATGTCACCGTGCCCAGATCCTCTGCAGTGTGATATGCACATACTATTTTTAACCTAAATTTCTCAAAAACTACTAAAGAGATCACCCCAAAACTTTCCAGGAAGAAGCTAAGGTGGATGAGACTTTTGGGGGAAAGTGTTGTGAAGATTTGTCAAACGGCATCAAAGATAATAGGGAAATATATATATATATTTCCACAAAACTACTAAGCGCACTCTCAGGCAGGACTAGTGAATGCAGATAAAGATTTATTACTTCATAAATCTGTTCCTAACGCGTTTCGACCGTCCAGCGGCCTTGATCACACCTTGAAGTAATAAATCTTTATCTGCATTCACCATTCCCGCCTGAGAGCGCGCTTAATTGTTTTGTGAAAATTTTAATTACAAGGTTGGCTCCGCCGGTGTGCACTCGCTGGAGTAGGATATCCAATTTGTTCACGGATCAGCATTGCAAACAGACGCGTTTCGGCAAACGCCTTTCTCAATGTTAGCGGGCAATATTGGAACATCTTTATATACAAATTACAATTCATTGCATCAAATTAATTACAATCAACAAATGACTGTAATACATTCAGGTATGCGAGCCTCTTCGCACGCCATCTTTCTTAGCACGCCATCTTTAAATGTGTTTCATTGTACCCGCAGTTGCATTGTCGCGTTGTGTCTGTTCCGACTATTGCGAATTTGGGAGACAATTATAAATACAACCAATTATTTGATTCTTCCAAATTCATGATATTATGCAGAATTGCTTACATACTCCATGCTATTGCTATTAATAACTTTTTGTGTTGAACTCACTCCACGAATTACGATCCAGGAGGTCGAAAATGCCATTTTCATGCTCATTCCCAACAAAGCGCCGGGTCTGGATAAAATTCCAGGTGACCTTTTTAGGTCTGAACCCGCGATATGGGCGCCTTACCTATGTGTTCTTTTTAACTCCATTTTATTTGGGGCAGAACCACCGTTAACATGGCGAGGGGCTGAGATAGTGCCTATCCACAAAAAAGGTTGCCCTTTACAGCCTTCGAATTATCGCCCGATAAGTCTAATTGATACGACCCAAAAATTATTCGGGCGTATAATTCTCAATAGACTACAGGCTTGGGAAGAAGAAAATAACATCCTAAGCACCTTGCAGGCTGGTTTCAGGAAGGGCACCTCACCTCTGGACCAGATCTTTCGTCTCCAGGTCTTATTCTGGAAGTCTGTGAGTGTAGAGGGTGGCAGCCTCTACCTCATCTTTGTTGACTTAAGATCAGCATTCGATCTGGTCCCGAGAGAAAAGCTTTGGGCTGTGCTTCAGTTGCTTAATGTTCCCTGATACCTTTTAGAGGTCTTGAAAAATCTACATATGGCCAACTTTGCCCAGGTTAGATGCGGAAAGTATGGCGAACTTTCCGAACGCTTTCCTATTAGCCGAGGAGTACGACAAGGATGTGTGTTAGCGCCCACACTGTTCTGCCTTTACATCAACGGGCTCATAAAACATCTTCTAGCTCTAAAAGACACTGATGTTCCCAGGCTTGCCTCGGGCAAGGTACCAGCACTAATGTTTGCTGACGACACTTTGTTGTTGTCACGCACCCCCATGGGAATTCAGCGTATTTTAGATGGCTTTGTAGACTTCTGCAGTGACCGGGGCCTCGAGATCAACCTTGCCAAAACCAAATTTATGATCCTTAACCCTCCTAAACGTACTCGCCCCAACCCAGTCCTGAACGCCATTCCCCTGGAACGGGTGAAAACGTTTACCTATCTAGGGATTACACTGCAAGAAGACCTGGGCTGGGGAGGTCAGGTTATTAACTCTACCCTCAAGCTGACCCAAACTACAGGAGGTATGGCCAGATTATTCAAAGGTTCGGTCTTCAAACCAGCTTTACCAGTAGTAGAAATTTTTAAAATACAGGCCAGACCGGCTTCAACTTATGGAGCGGAACTATGGGGTCATTCCAAAATAGGTAGTCTATCGAGGGTTGAAAACTCCTTTATAAGGAAATTGTTAAGCTTACCCTCTAGCACACCGTTAGTCCCCATTAGATTTGATTTGGGACTGCTTCCAATCGAAGAAGTGGTGGCGGCCCGGCCCGTGCAATACTGGAAGAGACTTTGGTCCAATCCGGACCTGGAAATTTATAGAGACGACTTTCTGGAGCTTTGGCCCGTAATAAAACATATGAATATCCCTTGGCTAATTTATGTTAGGGATACTTGCCGCAAGATTGGTCGTCAGGAACTCTGGGATACTCCAGGAATCTCTTGCCCAGTTGTTTCTAAAACCACTCTTGCTGAGGAAATCAGGCATTTTAATCTACTTCGCTTGCATATGAACTCAAATGTAGGTAGGCTGACTGAGCAGTTTCTTTTGGTTAAACCAAATTATGAAAGGGAGTCATTTTTGGATGTGATTTTTCCCCCTGTTGCCAGGAAGTTATATGTCCAATTTAGAATAGGGACCCTACCACTCAGGTCCTTTACTTCTAGATGGGACACTAACAAAAGTACTTTATGCCCAGCATGTGGTTACAAACAGGAGGATGAAAACCATGTGTTTTTCTGTTGCCCAACGTACCGTACACACAGAAATCGCTGGGTAAAACTAATTTGCAAGAATCTTGGTTTTAGAGATTGTGCTAACGCCCTGCGAGTTTTAAAATACGACACCCATCCCCCAATTGTCTTTGCTGTCTCACGTTTCTTAAATGCTGTTTGGTTGCAGCGTAGGAAATTTGACACCAATTGTTAAATCACTTGGATATTTCAATTTAATTGGTTTCTGTATTTTGCTTTGGTGGCTGAAATGTGTTCTGCTTTGGACAAAAAATTGTTGTTATGTATTGTTGCTTTTATGGCCCTTTGTGGCCGAAATAAAGTTTATGAAGAAGCTATTAATATCAACCGCGACAGTGGCTTATTGCCTGGTTATGCTGCCCTGAATGGGCTTATTCAATGTACTGAATATGTTGTTATATTGTCTCAACATTACCATAGTATAATATCATTGACAGAGTTTCCTGGTATGTCTCCTATAGTTGTAACCCGATTATTAGTAACCAGTCCAAAATGACTGGTAATATCGTCCTGTATGGGCTTGGAGTCAGATGACAATAGTCAGAGTCACATAGATCAATCTCAACATACTCTTTGTAGTATATTTTGTATCCCAGTGCACTCCCAGGAATGCAGCAATCCACACATCTATGTGGAGTAATTCTCTACTTTACCATGCTTCTTCAGTTAGTCCAGGGTCTCCCAAATTGGAACCCAGAATCTTCCATGAATTGTACCACTCACAGGCACACATTTCCAGGATTGCCTTGCTACCTGCAAGAAGGATTAGAGGAAATTACAGTGTCATCAGAGGAAGCACTGTGGGCAACCAGCTGCAGCCCCTGCAAATTCGAAAGTGCTACTCACCATAAGCAGCTGCTGTAGCCCTCTATGACATCCAAGTATGGAATGCTCCAGGGGACTCGGGTAGTGGAGCCCTGAAGGAGCGGCTAAGATTGACCAAAGGGCCCAGTGGAACCTTTTCTGCCTCACATCACTTTAGGAGCTAAAACACTTTACACTCCGGAGTGGGCCTAACCCGAATTTTGCCCATCATGGATGGGGAATAGCCACTACCATTAGAGAGAGGGAAGTGCGACTCTGGAACCTGTCTATTGAACACTAGAGCACTGACCTCAGGGGACTATGTGTATTATTTGTGTTTCTATATAAATACTCCTTTTTTCATCAAAGCAAGTATTTTCCTGAATCATCATTTATTGCTGCTACTGAACATATTTTGAATTGTGAGCCTGTGTTCACTCCCTGCATGTAACTTCCCAAACCAAGAAGCCTTGGACTATTCAACCCACACTACTGAGAGTCAAGCGCTGAAGAGGTACTTGGCCCAGTTGCTGAGGACCCATAGTAAGTCAGGCCCTGGGACATTAGGTGTAAAATTCAATTCAATTCAAATAGACTTTATTCGGATTTCAAAACCATCCATAAAAGCACAAAAATCTGAATTAAAATACACGATTTAACACTACATTAGGTGTAAAAGGCCTCAACCCCCGCGTTTAGGTCCAGTAGCTCCTGCTTGCCTCCTGGCCCTCTGTAAGGGGTTCCGATGGTCTGATGTTTTTTTTCCAGAATTCAGTAAGACCATTAGCACAACCAGTTATTATGACATTACCAAAAATTTAGAGATAAATGTGCAAGGACTGTTTCTATATCAAATCCACAATTGTTGGTGTAAAATTAGGCCATTGTTATTCAAAACAATTAAAATAGTCTTTCACTAATATTTGGTGCATTTTGTCATTCAGGCATACTACTTTGAGGGTTATTTAAGATGTGTAGAAAGCCCTAAAAACCATACTGTTAAGTGTTGAAAGTGGTTTTCAGTGCATTTAATACTATTTTTGCATTAGGAGAAAAGTACTGCATTTTATACCCATTAGTTCCAGAGCACACCTCCCTGCTCCCACTACGTTCCTTACTGCTAGGTCAACGCCCCATGCCCCGTTTTCTGCTGCTTTACCAACTTCTGTGTCCAGTCCTCGCGTTATCAACCAGACCACTTTCTCTACTTCTCATTCTGCTCACCACTCCCCTTCTCTCTAGTCAGCTTGCCAGCTGCCCCTCCCATCAACTCACCCTTTCTTTCATTCTGCTACGTCTCCTCCTATTACTGTGCTCGGTGCCCTCGCTACCCTTACTTTAGAACTTCTCAGAGCGGCTCTGCTCATGACTCTTCTACTGCCCAGAGTTCTGCCGACCCGTCATCTTACTTTCAATGTCCATGCATACTCTCTTACTCCTACCACCCACACTACTCCCCACTCCTCTCCTATCGCTCTGCCCACTGTTCTGCCGACCCGGCATCTTACTTTCAATGTCCATGCATACTCTCTTACTCCTTCCACCCACACTACTCCCCACTCCTCTCCTATCGCTCTGCCCACTGTTCTGCCGACCCGGCATCTTACTTTCAATGTCCATGCGTACTCTCTTACTCCTACCACCCACACTACTCCCCACTCCTCTCCTATCGCTCTGCCCAGAGTTCTGCCGACCCGTCATCTTACTTTCAATGTCCATGCGTACTCTCTTACTCCTACCACCCACACTACTCCCCACTCCTCTCCTATCGCTCTGCCAACCCGTCATCTTACTTTCAATGTCCATGCATACTCTCTTACTCCTACCACCCACACTACTCCCCACTCCTCTCCTATCGCTCTGCCAACCCGTCATCTTACTTTCAATGTCCATGCATACTCTCTTACTCCTACCACCCACACTACTCCCCACTCCTCTCCTATCGCTCTGCCCACTGTTCTGCCGACCCGGCATCTTACTTTCAATGTCCATGCATACTCTCTTACTCCTACCACCCACACTACTCCCCACTCCTCTCCTATCCCTCTGCCGACCCGTCATCTTACTTTCAATTTCCATACATACTCTCTTACTCCTACCACCCACACTACTCCCCACCCCTCTCCTATCGCTCTGCCAACCCGTCATCTTACTTTCAATTTCCATGCATACTCTCTTACTCCTACCACCCACACTACTCCCCACTCCTCTCCTATCGTTCTGCCCACTGTTCTGCCAACCCGTCATCTTACTTTCAATTTCCATGCATACTCTCTTACTCCTACCACCCACACTACTCCCCACTCCTCTCCTATCGCTCTGCCAACCCGTCATCTTACTTTCAATTTCCATGCATACTCTCTTACTCCTACCACCCACACTACTCCCCACTCCTCTCCTATCGTTCTGCCCACTGTTCTGCCAACCCGTCATCTTACTTTCAATTTCCATGCATACTCTCTTACTCCTACCACCCACACTACTCCCCACTCCTCTCCTATCGCTCTGCCAACCCGTCATCTTACTTTCAATTTCCATGCATACTCTCTTACTCCTACCACCCACACTACTCCCCACTCCTCTCCTATCGTTCTGCCCACTGTTCTGCCAACCCGTCATCTTACTTTCAATTTCCATGCATACTCTCTTACTCCTACCACCCACACTACTCCCCACTCCTCTCCTATCGCTCTGCCAACCCGTCATCTTACTTTCAATTTCCATGCATACTCTCTTACTCCTACCACCCACACTACTCCCCACTCCTCTCCTATCGCTCTGCCAACCCGTCATCTTACTTTCAATGTCCATGCATACTCTCTTACTCCTACCACCCACACTACTCCCCACTCCTCTCCTATCGCTCTGCCAACCCGTCATCTTACTTTCAATTTCCATGCATACTCTCTTACTCCTACCACCCACACTACTCCCCACTCCTCTCCTATCGCTCTGCCAACCCGTCATCTTACTTTCAATTTCCATGCATACTCTCTTACTCCTACCACCCACACTACTCCCCACTCCTCTCCTATCCCTCTGCCCACTGTTCTGCCGACTCGGCATCTTACTTTCAATGTCCATGCATACTCTCTTACTCCTACCACCCACACTACTCCCCACTCCTCTCCTATCGCTCTGCCCACTGTTCTGCCGACTCGGCATCTAACTTTCAATTTCCATGCATACTCTCTTACTCCTACCACCCACACTACTCCCCACTCCTCTCCTATCGCTCTGCCAACCCGTCATCTTACTTTCAATGTCCATGCATACTCTCTTACTCCTACCACCCACACTACTCCCCACTCCTCTCCTATCCCTCTGCCAACCCGTCATCTTACTTTCACTTTCCATGCATACTCTCTTACTCCTACCACCCACACTACTCCCCACTCCTCTCCTATCGCTCTGCCGACCCGTCATCTTACTTTCAATGTCCATGCATACTCTCTTACTCCTACCACCCACACTACTCCCCACTCCTCTCCTATCGCTCTGCCAACCCGTCATCTTACTTTCAATGTCCATGCATACTCTCTTACTCCTACCACCCACACTACTCCCCACTCCTCTCCTATCCCTCTGCCCACTGTTCTGCCAACCCGTCATCTTACTTTCAATTTCCATGCATACTCTCTTACTCCTACCACCCACACTACTCCCCACTCCTCTCCTATCCCTCTGCCCACTGTTCTGCCGACTCGGCATCTTACTTTCAATGTCCATGCATACTCTCTTACTCCTACCACCCACACTACTCCCCACTCCTCTCCTATCGCTCTGCCCACTGTTCTGCCGACTCAGCATCTAACTTTCAATTTCCATGCATACTCTCTTACTCCTACCACCCACACTACTCCCCACTCCTCTCCTATCGCTCTGCCAACCCGTCATCTTACTTTCAATGTCCATGCATACTCTCTTACTCCTACCACCCACACTACTCCCCACTCCTCTCCTATCCCTCTGCCAACCCGTCATCTTACTTTCACTTTCCATGCATACTCTCTTACTCCTACCACCCACACTACTCCCCACTCCTCTCCTATCGCTCTGCCCAGAGTTCTGCCGACCCGTCATCTTACTTTCAATGTCCATGCGTACTCTCTTACTCCTACCACCCACACTACTCCCCACTCCTCTCCTATCGCTCTGCCAACCCGTCATCTTACTTTCAATGTCCATGCATACTCTCTTACTCCTACCACCCACACTACTCCCCACTCCTCTCCTATCGCTCTGCCCACTGTTCTGCCGACCCGGCATCTTACTTTCAATGTCCATGCATACTCTCTTACTCCTACCACCCACACTACTCCCCACTCCTCTCCTATCCCTCTGCCGACCCGTCATCTTACTTTCAATTTCCATACATACTCTCTTACTCCTACCACCCACACTACTCCCCACCCCTCTCCTATCGCTCTGCCAACCCGTCATCTTACTTTCAATTTCCATGCATACTCTCTTACTCCTACCACCCACACTACTCCCCACTCCTCTCCTATCGTTCTGCCCACTGTTCTGCCAACCCGTCATCTTACTTTCAATTTCCATGCATACTCTCTTACTCCTACCACCCACACTACTCCCCACTCCTCTCCTATCGCTCTGCCAACCCGTCATCTTACTTTCAATTTCCATGCATACTCTCTTACTCCTACCACCCACACTACTCCCCACTCCTCTCCTATCGTTCTGCCCACTGTTCTGCCAACCCGTCATCTTACTTTCAATTTCCATGCATACTCTCTTACTCCTACCACCCACACTACTCCCCACTCCTCTCCTATCGCTCTGCCAACCCGTCATCTTACTTTCAATTTCCATGCATACTCTCTTACTCCTACCACCCACACTACTCCCCACTCCTCTCCTATCGTTCTGCCCACTGTTCTGCCAACCCGTCATCTTACTTTCAATTTCCATGCATACTCTCTTACTCCTACCACCCACACTACTCCCCACTCCTCTCCTATCGCTCTGCCAACCCGTCATCTTACTTTCAATTTCCATGCATACTCTCTTACTCCTACCACCCACACTACTCCCCACTCCTCTCCTATCGCTCTGCCAACCCGTCATCTTACTTTCAATGTCCATGCATACTCTCTTACTCCTACCACCCACACTACTCCCCACTCCTCTCCTATCGCTCTGCCAACCCGTCATCTTACTTTCAATTTCCATGCATACTCTCTTACTCCTACCACCCACACTACTCCCCACTCCTCTCCTATCGCTCTGCCAACCCGTCATCTTACTTTCAATTTCCATGCATACTCTCTTACTCCTACCACCCACACTACTCCCCACTCCTCTCCTATCCCTCTGCCCACTGTTCTGCCGACTCGGCATCTTACTTTCAATGTCCATGCATACTCTCTTACTCCTACCACCCACACTACTCCCCACTCCTCTCCTATCGCTCTGCCCACTGTTCTGCCGACTCGGCATCTAACTTTCAATTTCCATGCATACTCTCTTACTCCTACCACCCACACTACTCCCCACTCCTCTCCTATCGCTCTGCCAACCCGTCATCTTACTTTCAATGTCCATGCATACTCTCTTACTCCTACCACCCACACTACTCCCCACTCCTCTCCTATCCCTCTGCCAACCCGTCATCTTACTTTCACTTTCCATGCATACTCTCTTACTCCTACCACCCACACTACTCCCCACTCCTCTCCTATCGCTCTGCCGACCCGTCATCTTACTTTCAATGTCCATGCATACTCTCTTACTCCTACCACCCACACTACTCCCCACTCCTCTCCTATCGCTCTGCCAACCCGTCATCTTACTTTCAATGTCCATGCATACTCTCTTACTCCTACCACCCACACTACTCCCCACTCCTCTCCTATCCCTCTGCCCACTGTTCTGCCAACCCGTCATCTTACTTTCAATTTCCATGCATACTCTCTTACTCCTACCACCCACACTACTCCCCACTCCTCTCCTATCCCTCTGCCCACTGTTCTGCCGACTCGGCATCTTACTTTCAATGTCCATGCATACTCTCTTACTCCTACCACCCACACTACTCCCCACTCCTCTCCTATCGCTCTGCCCACTGTTCTGCCGACTCAGCATCTAACTTTCAATTTCCATGCATACTCTCTTACTCCTACCACCCACACTACTCCCCACTCCTCTCCTATCGCTCTGCCAACCCGTCATCTTACTTTCAATGTCCATGCATACTCTCTTACTCCTACCACCCACACTACTCCCCACTCCTCTCCTATCCCTCTGCCAACCCGTCATCTTACTTTCACTTTCCATGCATACTCTCTTACTCCTACCACCCACACTACTCCCCACTCCTCTCCTATCGCTCTGCCGACCCGTCATCTTACTTTCAATGTCCATGCATACTCTCTTACTCCTACCACCCACACTACTCCCCACTCCTCTCCTATCGCTCTGCCAACCCGTCATCTTACTTTCAATGTCCATGCATACTCTCTTACTCCTACCACCCACACTACTCCCCACTCCTCTCCTATCGCTCTGCCAACCCGTCATCGTACTTTCAATTTCCATGCATACTCTCTTACTCCTACCACCCACACTACTCCCCACTCCTCTCCTATCGCTCTGCCAACCCGTCATCTTACTTTCAATTTCCATGCATACTCTCTTACTCCTACCACCCACACTACTCCCCACTCCTCTCCTATCCCTCTGCCCACTGTTCTGCCGACTCGGCATCTTACTTTCAATGTCCATGCATACTCTCTTACTCCTACCACCCACACTACTCCCCACTCCTCTCCTATCCCTCTGCCGACTCGGCATCTTACTTTCAATTTCCATGCATACTCTCTTACTCCTACCACCCACACTACTCCCCACTCCTCTCCTATCGCTCTGCCCACTGTTCTGCCGACCCGGCATCTTACTTTTCTGCCCACACCCGCTACCTTGGCTCCTGCTGTACGTCTCGCCTGCTACTGCCACCCGCTGAACTGCCCACCCCTCTTCTCGTCCCTACCCCAACTCTGCCCCATTTCCCTGCCTCTACCCTGGCCTTACTGCCCCCTGGCTGCGCGGTGAGGGCACGGCAGAGGGCCATGGAGCTGCTGGGTTATTTTTTGATTATGCGGAAAGTGTTCTTTTCTGGGGTGTTTATCTCCGTTGACGTCTCGTGCTCTCTGAGCCCCCTGGTCCGGGCTGAGGGGAGGGGACAGGGCACCGGGCGGGGGCAGCGGGGCTCCAAGAGATGATTTAGGAGCTATGTCTCCGCCTCGCAGGGCCGGGCGGGATATATTTCCACACAATAAAAGTCGCTTACTCTGGCTCAAGCAGCGCTTAGTTTTATTTTTAATATTTTAATGGCGCTGCGGATTACCGGCCCCACAGCAGTCGAGGCGCTGGCCTCGGGGATTACTCGCTAATGAGGCCGGGCTCGGAGATGTGTCTCTTTAGCAGAAAGTAATGCGGTGCCTTTTATTCCACTAGATGTTCTCTTCCATTTTCAGACGGTTCTAAATCCCATTTGCCCGTTTCTATTACTTTTACATCACACTGATTAAATTCACACTGACTGTTTGCGCATATATCTTCTTAATTTTAATATCTACCATCATAAAATCTGTAATGGCGAGATTTCAAATTCCGGCAAGACGAGAACCAGGCGGGGGGCGAGAGGGCTGTAAAAAGAATCGAGTTAGTGCACGAAGCAGTGGCCACAGAAGGCGGGGAGAAATGAAAAACCGAAAAGAGAGTGTGTGAGTGAGTGAGAGAGAGAGAGAGAGAGAGAGAGAGAGACATGAAGAGATGGGGAGGCAGGGAACAGAGAAAAGAACACAATAACAGAGAGGATGGGAGTCAGAGACAGAGCGGCTGGAGGAAAGACGGAAAATTAAAAGCGAGAGAGACAGAGAGAACGTAGTCTGAGATGGGGGACAGAGAGAGAGGAGACTAAGTGAGACAAGGACAGGGGTATGACGCAGAGAACTTGAAAGAAAAGGAGGTCGTGTCATGCAGAGCTAGAGAAAGCGACAGAGCGAGTCAGAGGGAAAAATGAGAGTAAGAGACAGAGAAAGAGATCCACAGACAGAAAAAGTGATAAAGAGAAAAACAGAAAGACGAGAGACGCGCATTGGCAAAATCCAGTCATTCTGGCATTGCCTGCCAGCCTTTTGGTATTGTTATCAGTGTTTATTTTGGCATGGTTTTTATAAAACATTATTGTTGTGTAGCTGCTGGGCTCTTGCCAATACTGAATACAAAAAAAAATTGCAAAAAGCAACAAATCTTTTTTGGGTCTCAAGGAGCACACTCTACAGCAGTAGTCTTTGGCACGGAAGGAAACTACTTTACATGCGCATGCGCTCCTTTTGTAGGAGCAGAATGCCCTCACAGCAAAGTTGGCCAATGACTGAAGTAAACTGACCCATCATGCTGTAATCTTTAGTGGATGGGAGAAACATTTGAAGAACACAACAGAATATGGACGAAGAGGGATTGCTGCAAATCCCAAAAAGTATATTATATGCATAATTTTACTAAAATCAAAAAGTCTTGGCTAACTCCAGATTTAAAAAAAAAATCGAGAAATAAATGGAGAGATACAGGAACTGTAAGAAAGGTAGAGACGCAATAGAGGAGAGGTACAGAAAGAGAGACACGGAGAGCAACACATGATAGACATATGTTATGTTATGTTATGTTAAAGTTTGGTAGAGCGCAAAACAGCTGCCCCAGCAAAGGAGCGTCCCGGCGCTAAAGAACCACAGAACCTTCACAAGAGACAGAAAAACCAGAAGTCAAAACCTAAAAAGGGGGAAATAGATGAGTTTTAACAGCTCTCCGGAAAGCGGACAGACTCTCCATTGAGCGGATATTCACCGGCAGATTGTTCCAAAGTTTAGCTCCTAGTACTCTAAAGGAGCGCCCACCTATGCGAGCTAACTTTGTATGGGGAACTGTCAAATGTTGTCCAAGAGAGCGCAGATTGCGCGGTGGCACGTAAGGTATAAGGAGAGGGCGGAGAATTTGTGGGCGACCAATTTTGAGAATTTTAAAGATCATAACGAGAGCTTTAAACTGGATACGGGACTCAATCGGCAGCCAGTGCAGTTTTCGTATAGTGGCTCTAGCCGAGCACCTGCGAGGAAGTCCGACCAAGGTTCTTGCCGCGGTGTTCTGTACCCGCTGTAGACGCGCAATCTCAGCTTTGTTAGCGCCCAAAAGTAGGACGTTAGCGTAGTCTAGGCGGGACAGAATTGTGGCTTGTATAATCGTTTGGCGAACCTTGGAGTCAAAGAAGCCCAGTATGGGATTAAGGCTTCTCATCAGGCCCACACAAGTGGCCGCTACTCTTTTCGTGTGGGACTGAAAATTGAGTGCTGAGTCCATCCAAACGCCCAAGTTTTTGACCAGGGATTTAGGGGGAGGGATGATGCCTAATGACGGAGGCCACCAGTGTTGGTTCCAGTAACTGGTGTTCTTTCCAAGAAGCAGTACCTCCGTCTTGCCTGCATTGAGCTGCAGGCAATTATCCGTCATCCATTGGGCTACGGCAGCCAGCCCATCCTTGAACCTCGCTGCAGACATAGAGGGACCCTCAGTAAGAGTGATTGCTAGCTGCGTGTCATCAGCGTATGACACCAGCGAGAGGTCCCATTCTCTAGCTACAGTCGCAAGCGGCTGTACATATAGGTTAAAAGCCCTGAGGTACTCCCTGTCCGATGGAGTGGGACTGGGAGAGGAATGGAGGGGCTGACACCCGAAAGGACCTATCCTCCAAAAAAGAGCGGAACCAGTCCAATGCACGGTCCGAAATACCTGCCATGTTCAGACGATCCAGTAGAATGTTATGTGATACTGTATCAAAGGCCGCGCTGAGATCTAATAAAATCAGCGCAGCACTTTGGCCGGCATCAAGTATCGTCCGAAGATGATCAGACGTGGCTAGGAGGGCAGACTCAGTGCTATGGTGTGGCCTAAACCCATTTTGGGATGGATCTAAGATGTTGTGTAGATCCATATGTTTGGTCAGGATGATGTTGACGTGAGCTTCTGCGAGTTTGGAAATCCATGGAAGCAACGAAATAGGTCTATAGTTCTCCGGTTTGGAGGGATCGAGGGTTGATTTTTTAATGATGGGAGAGACCCAAGCTTGCTTCCAGACAGTCGGGACAGTGGCCGAGGAAAAGGACAAATTTAATATGAATGCTAAAGAGGGCAAAAAGAAGTCCAAGGATTCTACGAAGTGGGCCGGTCTCATGGGGTCTGCAGGGGAACCGGATTTAACCTTCCTGCAAAGTACAGCTAGGTCTTCACAAGAGATTTCAGGTATAAGCTCCATCTTAGTGCATTTAATAATGGGAGGAGGAAAGCTAGGGGTTATAGCAGAGTGGCGTGGAATGGATTTGTAGATGTTTTGTACTTTGTTCACAAAGAAAGAGGCAAGATCCTCACATTGTTGTGCAGACATAGCATTGGAGGAAGGAGATCTATTTTTCTGCAGCTCATCTACTAGTTTAAATATAATTTTGGAAGGATTGGTACTGGAGGTAATTTCCTCCGCATAGAAAGTGGCCCTAGCAGAACAGATAGCGTTATGATAAAGCTTTTGTTTAAGTCGATAGGCAGATTTCTCTTTGATACTGTATTCTCGTCTCCATATTCTTTCGGCTGTCTTGCAGTCCTTACGCATGGCTTTCAAGGTATTGTTATACCAAGGGTGAGAGGGAGAGCTGCGTCCTTTAATCCATTTAAGAGGTACAAGAGTATCCAGTCCCTGATTAATCCAGTCATAGAAAGCAGCATATGTGGTGTTTATGTTTGTATGTGCTTCTTGGTGGAATTCTCCTAAGGTGGTATGTAGGTCGTTAGCTGAGAGTTTGTGCCATGCTCTTTTGAGATGACGGATAGGTTCCGCTTTATTAAACACTTCCTTAATCAGAATCGTACATTTGACTAAGTAGTGATCCAACTAATCTATAGGTTTGGGCGTCTCAATTATAGTCTCCTGAAGGTTAGTAAAAACAGGGTCAAGGATATGACCAGCCGAGTGGGTGGCGTCCTGAATCAGGGGGCAAAGTTGTAGGGCTGATAGGTCGGCTAGGAGATTTTTAATAGTGGGATCTTGAGTTCTATCAAAATGGAGATTCAAGTCTCCCAGTATCGTAAAATTGGCCGAGTTCACCACCAGAGAATTCACCGTTTCAAGGAGGGCTTCTATAAATTTAGATGAAGGACCGGGAGGCCGATAAATATAGAGGCCAGATAAAGAGATATGGGGGCCCGCTATGATCTTGAAGCGAGCACTTTCACAGTTCGAAATAGATTCTTTAGTGAAGGAGCACAGAAATTGCTTTCTATAAATGACAGCAATGCCACCTCCTCTGGTGTTTCTATTTATCGATTTCATGTGATAGCTTTCTGGCAGCGCAAGATTGGTAATACTGGTCATATCATCATATAGCCAGGTTTCACAAATAAAAAGGATATCAGGGTTTTCTTCAAAGAGAAGGGTGTTGATCTCTTGATGGTGCTTACATAGTGATCTCACATTAAGCTGTAAAATGGTGAGAGGGGTGAAAGGGGTAAGTTTATACGCAGCTGAGAGGCGCTTTGAAGAGCAAGGGTTAGGTGTAGAGAAGTGGCACGACTTACAGTATAGGTATGTCTGTCCAACATTTCCCGATATCTTCTCACAGTTTTTTCCCGGATTTAAAGCGAGAAGGCAGTCTCTATCATAGCGATGAGCTTCCCGGGTGACTTGACCAGGGGGACAGGCGAGAGGCGATGTCTTGGCGATGACGGGCGTAGACGGGCTTGCCTTGGGCGCGCCTTCGGCGCGCCCGCTGCGCCCGTTCGCTGCGCGTACGGTGAAAGCACATAGTGATTAAGGAGTGGGGAGGCGGTGGGCGTGGCCTCAGAGTGGGCGTGGCCTAGCGGCTCGCCAGCGATGGCGGCGGGAAATGTTTGTTGGTTTGAGGGCGCTACCAGCCTTCACTCGGCTGTGCGAGATGCACGAGAGACAGGTCCTAGGGTCCCAAAGAGCAAGTAAGACTTTTTAAAACAGCAAATTACAGTGACAACAAAATTTAAAAATAACAACAAATAACTCCCGGCTTCCGCCTCAGGAGGATACGTGCTTCTGTGGACATAGATTAAGAAGAGAGAGGCTAGGGTTGTAACGTAGGCACGTGCATTCTCAGTCACCAGAAGCCAGTAACTTTGATTAAGGCTGTGCTAAATTGTGAGGTGACACCCAAGTGAAATATCAGTGGGCCCTCCTCTAATTTTCCAGGGTGACGCATCATTTTGTATTTTACCATGCAAGCAGATATACACTATGCCGATGAAACATGGAAAAAATAGAAATGTTACAATATGCGTGGAGTGGATTCAGTTACAGCTGAAACATGGACAGGAATTATAGTTTTTGTCGTAATGTGCATCATTACAATTGTAGAGGTCTTGTGGAACAGTCCTGCATTTACGCTGCAAGAGTGATTCACCAATTCCATGGAGATAATAGAGGAGCATTTTAATAGGTATTTGAAATCTTTACATAGATTGGAGTAGAAAGAAATTTATGATGAATGCTTCAGGAGTACCGTGCCACATGGTGACAGATTTTTGGGGAGCAATGAAGAAAATGTTCCCTGCATGTCTGTGGAGAGCATGTGCCCCTGTCCCATGTTAGGGTGCAAGGAAAATAATGGTACGTCTCTGCAAGTTTTTAGGTTTTGTCTTAGCGTACCTATCTCAAGGGTTCACCGAGTGCTGCAGATGAAATGGACTGAGACAACACAACATGGAAAGTGTACCCTGACTTTCTGATTTTTGTTGTTGTTTCATATTCATATAGCGCGAACTCGACCCGAAGGTATTGGAGCGCTTTACATGAGCACCGTATTTACATTACATATTCAGGCACGGGGAGATTAAGTGTTTTGCCCAGAATCACAGGATGTGGAGGCGACCTCGAGGCTCGAACCCTGGTTTCCTGCACCAAAGTCCGCAGTTTAAGCCGACGGACCACATCCTCTCCCATGGTGACGACCGTCGTCCCAGTTGGCGAAGGGGGACTGGCAGAGGTGGCAAAATGAAATACAATGAAAGCACCCAGGGGAACAGGCAAAGGTGGGTTCAATGTCTACAATAACAGGAAGGGGAGCATACTTTGAAATGATCCATGACCTGGCCAGCAACACTCCAAAGATTTCTCGAACCCCCGTGTTCTAGCAGAGGGGAACCCATAGAGGCTGTGGCACAAGGAGTATCTTCATTCAACAAAAGTGGCAGAAAGCATACCACGTTTATAAAGTTTAATAAATGCGCGAAGGCTTTTTTGAGTTTTTAGACAAATAGTGTTTTTATGTTTTTGGTTCCTAACATGCTCCGTCAAGATATGTTTTTCATAGGGCACAAGGGTGTAATAGCACATTATGTTTTTAACTTTGGGTGATGGTATCTGTCACAGCGGACGTTTTTTAATATTAGGCACATGGTGTATTTTTTCACAATGCATGTAATATTTTTTCACAATGCATGTAACGCCTATCACTTTTAGATCATATGTATGTGTATAATGCACTGCTTTTTGATTTATTGGACGCACGATGGTGGCAGTTAGATGACATTAGATGGGTCTTCCACCCAGCAATAACAGTATAGCTGATCCTGCAATGGGTCATTTTTATTTATATGTGATTAGTTTCATCGTAGTTACCCCCGAGGAAAGGCAATGAGTGCCCGAAATGCATTGGGTTAGAATACCCACATCGCGCCATGTGGAACGGTGAATCCCCATGTACTTTGGAAAAGGCCTGGATGGGCATTTGTTGAACTTTTTCTCAAATATTATGTATGCCTGGATTAAATATGGATTTCGGATCACACACGATGAAATTAAATGGATAAAAAAGTGAAGAAATAGTTTGAACTCATTCGTTTGTGCATTCTAGCTCGCATCCTGTATTGGGACCGGACGAGGCTCCAGTGCCATCTCAGCAAGGGGTATGTTAACATATTACAGAGTGCAAGAGAGAGATTTTTAAAAAAGTACTTTTTCCAAGACTAAGCAGGGACTGACATTGTATTTTTTAACATGTTTTAATCATTTTATAGAGTATGGAATACCTAACGCAACACCGCCTACATGAATGACCGTTAAAACTTCTCGACTTCAATAACCTGTGGGCCAACTACTAAAAGCAGTGTACTTGGTGCTTAGTTTTAAGCTCAATAGTAGGGTCAAGAGGGGGGGAAAGAGGTTGCCTTTTGGTACTGGGCCATCCAGGAGGAGGTGGACGGGGACTTCACTTTACCCGATGAACAGTGGGGAGGGCTCATGGGTATGCAGTGTGAAGCTATATGGATAAGATCTTTCACTCTCCTGTATAAAGTGGTTAAACCGGCTTGGTTGAGGCGGAACCATCTGTTTACCCTCCACCGAGCCTATTTATCCCCTCAAAGGTTATCTAAATTCCAGCCGGGAAAAGCATGTAATAAGTGTAATCTCCCTGCAGCCTCCGATGTTCATATGTTTATGGACTTTCCACTTATTAACACTTTTTGGGAGGAAGTAAAGATTACTTTGGACGCCATCCTTAAGAAATCCATATCTCTTACTTTGCCGTTAATTATATTTGGGGTGGAGGATAGTATCACGGGGCAGGCAAAGAGTTTCCCGTTTTATGCAATTCTGTTGGCTAGACGGCAGATATGTAAATATTGGGTAGACCAGAAGGCACCTTCACACGCAGGCTGGTTAGAGTCCATATACGATACATCTAAGATGGACATGGCCAGACCATGTAGCCAACGTAGCCTCTCTTTTTGGAACTTGCTGGTCCAGTGGAAATAAGGCTCTGTAAAGTCCCCGGGTTTCTTTTTTTTTTTTCTTCCCCGGGTCCAATGATTATGCCATCATACTCCAGGTGCCTTGGTGGTTCCTTCTAAAAGGCTTATTAAATCTGGATGGAGTAGCGAGGGGTCGATGTGCCCTCTCATTCTTCTCTCTCTTCCCACAATAACATCCCGGAGAGCGTCTTTCGCCGGTCTATACTTCTTTGGTGTCCAGGTCTGGAATAAGAACAGTACCTAGTTCCAGACGACATCTAAGGTGACTGGCGCTTCTCTTCTGGGATTGTGGGGCAGGCAAATGAGGACCAAAAAAAAATAGTAGGGTCAAGCCCCAGGAAACCAGTGGTAAAAGTCTCCAAGTGTCACAATCTACACCTAGTAACCTCTGCCTGCCCTGGGGTGACTAAAACTGTTCCAGCCCAGATGAACCTGAGTCAAGGTCCTTCAAAGACAGCTGAAAACTACTTGGAAGGAGGAGTTCCTGCTGGAACCTGGAATTGTTGGACTGCATCCAGAGGAGGATTACTTACCTTGAGGAGTGGTCTGCCCAATTGCGTGGTGATTAGGAGATGTGCATGGGGTGAGTGTGCTAAACCAGTTGGAGATATTGCATTGGTCTTGAGAGAAGAGGCCGACTTACTGTGCGAAGGGCTGCTTGAAGTGAACCCTGCAGGAGGTTGCCATCTAGAATAGGAGATCCCATTGGTGCAGGCAGAACAGGAACTACTACCAACAATGTGAGGTCCGGGTGGAGGACTAGCACTGCCGGATCCCTGTGGCGAGCTTCTCTCCTTTACCTTCCTGTGTGTACCCCTGGTATACATTAATAGGACCAGGAGTGTGCATGGTTCTTGCAGGGGTGCTAGAGTATTCTAAGAGGAACAAATTCCGAAAACCACATCAAAATCTATGCAACAGTTGCAGAGATATTTATGTTCAAAGCACTTTTTCGTGGAGCATTTGTGTGGGCCTGCTGCCATTGCTAGTGGCTCCCCGAGGCGCCTGGATACAAGGAAATCTACCATGTTCGGCAGGCATTAGGGGCCAGGTGTTCAATGCTTTTCTGTGTTTGCTGAGGGCTCTATTTCACAGAATAAGGCAGTTTGTGACTGAAAAGAGGCTTGTTATGATGAAGTCCAAATTGTGACTCGGTAACATGGGACCTAATCAAAGGCCGGACTGGCCGGAGCGAGCCTCAGGCGTTTCCCCAGGAGTCTGGAAGTGTGGGGGACGGTTTTGAAGTGGTGGGGACCGGTTTTGTTACTGGGAGCCAGTTTTGCACCAGTACTGCCATATCAATACCCCCGTAATCAAATCAGCAGTGCTTCACACTTGCACTGAACCCCTACCCCCTTTTTCCCTCCTAGGGGTTGGTCTGACAAAATGGTCAGGGCTGCTTTGGGTTTCCAGTCCGGCCATGCCGAATTCGGGTTTTCAACCAAATACCCAAATCGCTATTTGGAAGGGGTGAGTTTAGACCGTCCCTTCGAAATACAGATTCGGGATGGTATATATTAATGTTTTGTCACTGAAATCCAATTGCACAACATTAATGCTTTACCGATTACACAAATTTATTCACAAACAAGAGAATGGGAAAGAAAAATGAGCTGTTTTTTAAAAGAATAAAATTGTTTCATTTAAAAGGAATCAGGTTTTTGCGAACTGACCTATTAGTACATAGAACGGTTCACAAAAACAGAATGGATTCAGTAAAAGCTAGTGCACGATTTGTGGCCACTTTTACCAAAATCTTTCTTAGGACATCTGGTCCTTGGATACAGCCCCTTTCCCTCGGAAGTGTGCAGCATGGGAAAGTGTTAACTGCCTTTGAGGTTGTCAGCTTAAAAATAATAATTGAACTGTTTTTCCCAAAGTTTGAGGCACTTTATTTTCCCACATTGCCACTGCTAGGCCCTGGGATACCAGTATGCAAGCACTGGCCTGATCTATAGTCCCCCATTGAGGCTCCTGTTTGCCCCCTAGTTGACTCCATGGGTGGCATATTTCTGCTGGACCCAAGCAAGATTTCCCGGATGCATCATAACCAGACACGAGAGGCACAGATGTGCACAATCCCATCTCCAGAGAGAAACACTATGGGCCTGCTTCTCTGTGAGAGTGGATTATTGGTTGGGGTGATTGTGAGACCTCACCAAGTAATGTCACTATTTTGTAACAGGACCAGTAAGGTTTCTTTAGATAAAACCTTAGCTCAGTCTGGGTAGCTGTGGCTAACTCAAAGGAGAACAAATGTAAAGCATTTATTAGTACAAAACAGGATATAAGTAAGAAACATGACAATACAAACTCCATTCTGATTTATGAAACTAGTATATATTTTTATCTTTCAACAACACCAAAACACCATAAATCAGACAAAGGGAACCAGAGTTATTGTTTTTTTCAAGGTTTTCATACATCACTGCTTTTCACTCCAAAACATTTTTAAAAGTTTGTAAATCACTGTTTTTCACTCTTCGTGGTAGTCTATGAGCCTCAAAGGCAAGAGTCTGGGGGCGAAGACAAAGTTTCAGGCTGCCCGCGATGGAAGTCGGGGTGAGATGCAGGCGCCAGGCTGGTCTTGGTCCAGATTTTACCTTTACACTCAGAAACTTTTCTGGTTCTTTTTCTCATTGACGGTGAGGTTGGAAGGGTCCTCTGCAGCTTGAGGCCAGTGATACGCTCAACATTGACAGACGAGTTAAGTCCAGCAGTCTAGTTAAGAGCCTTAGGGCCATATGTAGGTAGCATCACATTTACCGACTCAGAAATACCGAATTTTACCGATTCGGTATTTATGAGTCGGTAAATGTGATGTAGGTAATGAATCGGTAACATTTACCGATTCGGAAACAGTCGGTAATTTTGAATCTGTATTTACCGATTCGGTAATGTGGCATACCTTCCCATTGATTCCTATGGGCCTACATATCATTTCAGGATTCGGTATTTACCGAATCGGTAATTTTACCGAATCGGTAAATTACCGAATCCTGAAATGTGCCTCCTACATCTCAAATAGCTAAATACCGGTCGGTAACGGGAAATTTAACGAATTTCGGCCGTTACCGACCGGTATTTAGCTACCTACATATGGCCCTTAGTTCCTAAAAACTTGCCAAACTAGGCTGCAGTGGAAGACTATAGCCATGTTTTCACCTTGTCACTGTAGTGGTGGCATAATAAATCCTGCAGTCCACTAATGACCTTTAACTTATTATCCCTGGTTACATTTTGTACCATATAGTAGGGACTTATGGGTAAGTTAAATATGCCTTTCAGGAACCAGCTAATTGCACATGCAATTTTGAGAGGTCAGAGCACAAGCACTGGGGTCTGGTCACAGGGCCCAGCGCACTTAAGAGGTGGAAAAATATCATCATCAGTTAAAAAATTTGGGCAGGGACCAAACAAAAAGAGTCCCTTTCTTACATTAACAACCATCTTTTTTTTCTTTTTTATAAAATATTTTCTTTCATTTATTTACCTTACAACAGCAGCAAGTGTACAAATATAACTTACATGCAATTCCGTTAAAATGACCAAAACAAGTAGAATACTGCAGGAGAGTAGCGCAAATTCATAATGCATTCCTACCCGGAGACCAGCACAGCTTATACCGGAATCCCGGCTGTAATACTTATTGACACGAAGACAGCCAGGTGAAGAGTACCCCCCATATCCTACTTCCTTTGCTTTTGGCCCTCCTGCCTTTACGTGCATAAAATGCATTTTCAAAAATATAAATATGCAGGAAGCGTCCTTTCCATTGCTGAAAAGTCAGAGGTAGAGGGTCATGCCAAGATGATGAGATACAAAGCCTAAAGACTGTCATTGCTATAAAAATCTATTCCAACCCAGACCCATCTAGAGACTCATCCACCCCCAACAACATGAGCTGAGGCAATGGGGAGATATTCACCTTCAAAACTTCCCCTAAGAAGCCTACAATTTCCAATCCAAGTGATTTTAAGCTGGGGCATGAGGAGAACATATGGACCAAATCCGAGGCATGACATCTAGGAAAGCGAGTCCCCGCATCACCGCCAAATTTAGCGATCTTTGCTCGGGTTATATATAGGTAAAACAGTGTTTTATAATGTTGTGATTGTAGGTTTCAGGCACACCAGATTGACCCTCCCATTTCAAGTGATTTCAAGAAACCGGAGTTCACCACCTCAAGCCTCTCCCGTCATTTTCCATTGTGTTTGTCAACATCATTTGGGACCCTTTCCAGCAAACAGTCATATAGCTGCGAGATAGAGGGGCTACTGCTTTTAATTAGAATTTCCATGAGGGGAATCCGATGGAAACCAGCTGCCCCCCCAGCCTTTCTCATAAGGAAATCCCGCAGCTGTAGATATTTAAAAAAGTCGCGAGGCCCAACAATAAAAGTACTGCTGGCCACCTCAAATGACGCAAGGAGATTCCAACAAGGAGGTCTCCAATCCTACCACAATCCTGCGTCCCCATCGAACTAGGCAGTTATCATAAAATATGCCGGGCAGTTGATCATTCCTGAGCAGGGGGGTATATCTGCTATATCTACCCAACCCCAGTTTTTTCCAGACGCTTGCCTACTTTCGAAATGCAGCTAGCAGAGTCTTAAAGCAGGTCAGTTTGAAATAACTTGTTTAAAAAAACTTCAGGAGGCCACCGTGGGCTGTGTTGCCAATCAAAAGCTCGTAGATTGAGGGTACATAACCTACTGACCCACATCCCTTTACCCTCAGTTAAATAATTGGCTATAACATTGCGGAGCTGCAGATAAATAATGTAATCAGAAATTGGGGAGCCCCCCCACTATTTCTAGGTAAACACATAAAAATGTTAGCCCTCCTGGTCTTTACATAGGCCCAGATGAATCTTGCCACCAATCTATCAATTGTTTTAAACAACCTCCATTGGGACAGTGTGAAAAACATATAGCAGTTTAGGAAGAAACATCATTTTGACCTGGTTACATCTCCCCATTATAGAAAGTTTCAAATTATCCCACCAGCTAAACTTCTTCTTAGTTTGTTCTAGAATAGGTGTTAGATTTAAATCGATTGTACATTCCACTTTAGAACTAATACAGATTCCCAAATATTTAGCTTCATCTCCAATCCTGCTATCGGTGGCTGGGGTATGTCTATTGATCAGTACTTGAGTTTTGGCCCTATTTAGCAGAAGCTCGGACTGATTCCCAAAATCTTCTG
Organism: Triturus cristatus; assembly: GCF_964204655.1. Lineage (NCBI taxonomy): Eukaryota > Metazoa > Chordata > Amphibia > Caudata > Salamandridae > Triturus > Triturus cristatus. The sequence goes on from NC_140592.1 coordinate 1,030,961,766, forward strand.
CAATCTTCTCAACAGAGCGAAAAGCCCTGTTCGGATCACTGGAAATTATAGCCACATGTTCAGCATAGGCCAGACTTTTCGTATTCCAGCCCTGTAAACTAATGGGCAGAATATCCGGAGAGGATTCCAGCCTCCTGAGAAGGGGATCGATATATAATGCAAATAGCAGGGGGGGAGATGGGACAACCCTGCCTCGTTTCCCTTTCTATCAAGAAGGGTTCTGATTCATGCCCCATTATTTGTAAGCAGGCTGTGGGGTTAATATACATCGCTCGTATTGCATTAATTAATGAAGCCCCCCCCCCCAGCCATTTACTTCTAAAACCTGCCACGGGAAATCCCACAACACCTTGTCGAGGTCCTATTCGGCGTCGAGCATGGCCACCCCCATAGGGTTTGCGAAGACTTCCGTAGTGTCAAACAAAGAGATAGCCCGTTGGACATGATCCGAGGTCCCTCTGCCGGGGATAAACACATGCTGCCGGACCAATACTAGCCGCTGTATAACACCAGCTAGCCGGCTGGCAAGAATTTTAGAGTAGACCTTCACATCGCTATTAAGTAATGTAATTGGTCTGTACAAGCCCAGAGCTGTACGGTCTGTACTTTTTTTTAATAGAAAAATTATATTCGCAGTACCCCAGGACCCGGGGGGTAAAGCCCCAACTCTAACTTCATCAAATAGCCACAGCAGCTCATGGTGAATTTCTGCATAGAACACCTTGTAGAACTCATGGGAATAGAGTCTGCACCAACTGCTTTCCCTGATGGGAGGGCATAAAGAGCCGCCTGAAAATATTCAAGTAAAATGCCACACTCTAAAAGCGACCTCTCCGCCATGGTGATTCCACCCAGTTGCCCAAAGTCACCATTGTCTGGGACCACAGGGCTGCTAGAGGGAGAGCCTTTGTAAAGATTTGCATAAAAATCCCTGAAAGCCTCTTTAACCTTGCTGGGATCTGTAACCATACTGCTTGCATATTTCATATTTCGCTAATATATCCTGCAGCCCCGTGCGCTAACTGTATTCATAGCGATCCTGATCTTTGGCCAGATATTTCCCAGCTATTTTCTCGGCAGAAAATTCATTAAGGCGAGCCTTGGTAACAGCTATCAGTTTCAACACGGAGCAAGATCCTTCCCAGTTTCTACAGCACTGATTAGTTCTGCCTCCAAGATGCTTAGCTTTTGATATAGTTCATTGCTATGACCCAACTCCCGCTTCTGTTTAATAATGCTGAAACTTAAGGTTTGCCCCCTCACCCCAGCTTTAAATGCATCCCAAACTATTCCCAGAGAGGAGCTCCCTTTGTTCAGGTCCATTTTCTGGGTGTGCTATAGAGAGCTCGAGAATAATTGGGATATGGTCTGAAAACACTCTTTGGAGGAGTTCAACATGAGCCCTGATGACCAATGCAGGTGACACCAAAAAATAGTTCGACCTGGCAAACTTGCTGTGGGGGGCTGAATAATAAGGGTATCCAGGCTCAGGAGCCTTCAAAAAGGGCCAAACATCAATCAAGCCTATATGCCTCAGCAAATTCCCCAGTGATTTAAAAGATTGCGGTTTGCGCCCAGCATAGCTTCCTTCCCTACCGCCAAGCGCACCTCTAGAACCATTTAAATTAAGGACCCCACAAACTATAAACGGGTCGGGCAAAGATGGTAGCTTGGTTGCTAAAAAGTTAAACAGACCAGGGTCATCTAACACTGGAGAATAAATTGAACATAAAGTAAAGGACCCACTGCCCGCTTTGCACTCCAATATTGCCCATCTTCCAAACTTGTCTGCTGCCTTTCGTCCAGGAGTAACAGTATTTCCTTTCACTAGGATGGCAATCCCTTGGTTCTAGTGTCCTGTGTTAAATGACAACCTATCTTCAGTCCTAAAGAATTCAACATAGCACTGCCCTTCCGTGAAATATGGGGTTCCTGCAGACAGTATTCATCTGCTCTTAAAAATCTAAGGTCCTCTTGTACTCGTCTTGTTTCACCTTTATCGTTTAATCCACACATGTTAAGGTATGCAATAAGAAGTTTAGCCATTGCACATAAAAAATATCATAACCAACATAATATACCACCAATATGTAACAAATATACTGCTGCCCCATCTTGTATATTGAGCGAAGGGTAGCCTCACTTAAACCTGCATTTTGACACTTAAAAACATGTCCACCTGACAACATTCATGGTCACCACGCCGCTGTTTCTTCAGTAGCAAAAAGTACATGATGAAACTTATAACCACTTGCTGTGCTTTAATTATCACACCACCAAACAATTTACCCCCACTACTCCCTGCCAGCCCCCCAAAGCCCACAAACACCAAACACCCCCCAACTGCTAGCCCACCCCGCCACCCCTGCTACTGAATGTAGCCAGACCAAACAGGTCTGTGTGATGGAGCCTGGTGACCAGCACCAAAGACCTCTACCCCAACACCTCTCAGCTGGAACCCCCCACTCCAAAACAATAATGTGTTATATAATAAAATGCCTTAGGAAAAATAGATAAAAGAAATCCCTTATATTAAACTACTCAAACCCATTCATAGAGAGGACCCCATAGCTACACATTGCTTCTATCAGCCAAAGCCTGACCCAAATACTCTATAGCTTGAATTTCAGATGTAAAACACGTACAGTCTCTCTAACAATTGTTTGGAGGGGGCCAGCAAATAAGCTTCAAAGCCAGCATCTTGAAACGGCTTGATCACCTGTTGCAGGCGCCACCTACGCTTCTCAGTTATATGGCAGAAGTCAGGGCATATGAAAATAGAGGATTCTTGGTATGGCCGTCTTCCTTCCGGGCAGGCTATCTCAAAGATGGCCTGGCCCAGCAGAAAATTGCCCAAAAATACTAAGATAGCCCTCGGTTGTCTAGGATCTCCACTAGCCTGGACAGGCTTATTACGAGCAACCGGGAACCAGTGAACTCTTTGGACTTCTGACACCCAGTTCCATCCAGAAAGTTCAGGGAACGTATCCTTTAGGTGATCCAACATGAAGGAACAAATGTTATCCCCTTCAAGACCTTCATCAATCCCAGGAAAGCAAAGATTATTCCTGTGCTGCCGGTTTTCGATGTCCTCTAGCTTCCACTGTATGTCTATTAGTTGGGCATCATGCGATTTAGCTTGCTCCTTAACAGCTGCCACATCTGTCTCCAGTGCAAAAAGAACAATTGATGGACAGAATTGAAGAACAATGTCATATATGCACCCCAGTACAAAGATCTGGGCCTAAATCCATCGTTTTTTTGCTCACCATGTCATTCCAGTTTGGACCCAGCCATATGCAAATCAGTCTTGACCCTGCACCCAATGGGAACAGTCCAGCCCGAACTGCCAGGCCAGGTCCTCCCTAGACTGGAACCAAGCATCCTAGCACCGGTTTCGGGCTTTCAGCCCTCATCAGCCATGATAGCTTGACTCCAGTGGCATGGAGAGCAGGGGGTCCATGTCTGGGCATACCCGTCCCACTCGGTCCTAGGATGCTTGTTTCCGGTCCAGGGAGGACCTGGCTTGGCAGTTCGGGCTGGTCTGTTCCCATGAGGCACAGGGTCAAGACTGATTTGCACATGGCCAGGTCTAAACTGGGTGGCATGGTGAGCAAAAGAATGATGGATTTAACCCAGATCTCTTGACTAGGGGTGAATGTTTTGATTTGTAGTCCTGTCCTAAATACAGCTCAGGCGCTCACTTTTCTCGGAGCATGCCTTCTCCACCTTCCGGATGGCACTTCCCATCTTTTTCGTAGCCTTCCTTTCCTTTTTGCCGTCCGCGTCTCCGCCCGATGCTCTTTGATTAACTCTCAAATTAAACCCAACCCGGGGTTCAGGGACGCACTCCGCACTGGCTGTGTAGCGGACAAATCTGTTTCATACAGGGCTGATGCTTTCTCCGGGGTCCCAAGTATTTTTGTATAGGTATAATCCCATTTCAGGCCACTGCCAACTGAATTCTTCACTCTCCTCCTCCGGGAGTCTGTATTGTCTTTAAGACCCTTCAGATATTTTGAGCGTTTGAGCGCTGTCTCAGGCACTTCAAGTGTGCTAGAGTCAGAGGTTGAAGAGTTAGTACCGCCGGTCTCGCTGAGGTACGAGTTAGAGGCCTCTGAGTCTGAACCATCTGTGAGAGAAGAATTTGTTCGCCTAGTCCATTGTGAGGTTCACCATCGCCAACTCACTCTGATCTACACTGTAGTCCTTGCTACTCCCTCCTTCCCCAAAGGTGGTAGACCGAGGAGCGAGCTTAGCTTTACCCACTTTACCAAGAGGAGCCTGATCCCCCTCTATGTGATTGCAACAGGCAGCACCCTTTTCATCTATCACAGAATGAAGGGACTGCTCTAGTAACAACGAAGACAATCCTCGAGAGTCTGCCAGATCTGACTCAGCTAATGCAGCAAGGGGTGCGGAAGATCCCCCGACCATAGCATCGGACACCAGGACACCACTTGAGTCTGACTCCCGCCGCTTCTCAGCGGAGTCCAGGTGAGCTGGGCCCCCACCATGACCCTTGACAGTAAAAAAAATTCCGTTATAACTGGCTGTGGATGAGGCAAAGTGTCCTTGCTGGAGTCAGAGAGTCCTTCCTCAGAGGCCAAGCTCGATCCGGTATTCTTAGCCATCACTTGATTCCACCTTTTCCCAACACCGATGCTCTCTGGCCGATTGTTACACATGCGAGAGTCAATAGGCTTACCTGAACCCTGCTAGCATGATCTGAAGGAGACTCCTGTCTTGGCCCCAGCGCGCGTGCAGCAGGTCTTGCAGAAGGGGAAATCGCTTCTCCTGTGTCCTTCTGGTGGTTAGGAGCCTTGGGGCCATTTCAGCAGGCGCAAACACCCAGGAAAAGCCGGTGTGGGAGCTAGCAGCCAATCCGAAGATTATCTGTGTGAAGTCCGCCCACCCGCAGAGGGCTCTGCGGCACTTCTGCGTCACACGCACCAGGGGCGAGGAAATCCAGCCGACAAGCTCGCAGCATCCCTAGGGTGACCAACCGTCCGTAAATTTCACGGACAGTCCGTAATTTCGGCCGTCTGTCCGTTGTCCGTGAAGGATTCTTTAACGGACGCCATTTGTCCGTAATTTTAACCGGGCACCGCTCGCAACACCCTAAGCCGGCACTGACTCCGATGCTGCTGAGGTCCGATGCAGTACCAAAGCTCAGATCCCCAGCAGCATTGGAGAGGCACAGCGGGATGGCAACCCTCACACCTTCAGCCCCTGATGAGCTGTTAAGAGGTGCGTGAAGGTGACTGAGAGGAAGGGGCTGCAGCTTCAGCAGCAGGGGCATCTATTCAGATGCAAACAGCCCTGAATGCTTCATGTCTCTGCAATTTAGAGGGTCCTCACACATTCCCTTCCTGCCCAGGGCCCCACACATCATAGAACCGGCCCTGATTACACCGAGGCAGCACGTGGTTCTCTTCACAGAGCTTAATTACTGTCACTAAATTGTAAGCAAACCTCGGTTCTTTAAACATGCAGTCTATAATTTAATAAAATAAAGAAATGGCACAATCACACCCACACTGATTAACAAAGTATGGAGGACAATCAGTTAAATCAGTTCTCTTGGAGTATCTCCTTTAAGTACTGTACATCACAGTGGGGGATGGCAAAACTAACATTTTGGAAAGAGAGCCTGTTGTCTCATTGTCTTGTCCAGGAGGGGGTGAGGAGCCCTACCCCACGCTGGAGGGGCCAAGATACTTGAATACTGCATGCCCACCCCTGTGCCCACCCTGGTGGATTCCTCCCCCCCCCCAGTGATGGCTCCTGTCCCCCCATGTGGTGGCTCCTGCCCCCCCCCCCCACCTGTGATTGCTCCTGTCCCCCCTGTGGTGGATCCTGTGTCTCTGCCCCGGGTGGCTTCTGTCCCAGTCCTGGAATAGCTCCTGCAGCGAGGGTGAAGTTCTTGATGGGCCTCTTCTCAAAAAGGCTCGGCACAAAAATTAATATGAAAAGGTGGGCGAGTGAGTAAGTGAAGGGATGGGTGGATGGATTAGTGAAAGGGTGAATGGATGAATGAATGATTGAATAGATGGATAATGAGAGGATGGATGGATTGATGAGTGATTGGAAGGATGGATGAGAGAAAAGGTAAATAGCTGGATGTATGGGTGGAAGGGTAGCTGGATGGGTAAAAGGGTGGATGGATGAGTGAAAGGATGGATGAGTGAAAGGATGGATGAGTGAAAGGATGGATGAGTGAAAAGGTGGATGATGAATGAGTGAGTGGATGAGTGAAATGATGGATGGATGGATTGATGCATTGATAAGTGCAAGGGGAAATGGATGGGCGGATGAATGAAAGGGTGGATGTAAGGATGGATGAGTGAGTGAAAGGGAGGGTAGATGGACAAAAGGATGAATAGATGAGTGAAGGAGTGAAAGGATAGATGGATGAGAGAAAGGATGGATGAGTGATAGGGTCAATGGATGGATTCATGAGTGTATGAGTAGATGGATGGGTGGGTGGATGGATGGAAGGAAGGATGGCTAAGTGAAAGGGTCAATGGTGAGAGAAAGGGAGGATGGATGGATGACTGTAAGGGTGGATGGGTGGAAGGATGAGTGACTGGGTGGATGGATGAGTAAGTGAAAGGATGGCTGGATGGGTGAAAGGGTAGATGGATGGATGAGTGAATGGATGGATGGGTAGAAGAGTGGATGGATGAGTGTACAGATGGATAGGGTGAAAGGGTGGATGGATGATGGATGGATGAGTGAAAGGATGGATGAAGGGATGGATGAGTGAATTGATAGATGAAAGGATACATGATGGATAGGTTTGCAAATTGTTGAATATGTGGGCTTACTTATATACTATTGCACGACCTCCTCTGATGTGTCTGTAAAACGTATCTATTTTCCTGAAGTTTTGTCCCGAATTTTGACCTCCTGTCCTGAATTTGTGTCCTGAATTTTGACCCTTTGTCCTGAATTTTTACACTCACCGTCCTGAATTTGCACCAATGCCAGTTGGTCACCCTAGGCATCCCCCGGTGCCGTAGATCCTATCACCATGCCGCGTCAAGCGCCAAACAGAGCAGGGATGGTGCCGACGGGCCGAATGCCCAATCCACCGACAACCGCCAGCAAAGCACAGCTGCAGCGGTAAGGAGCGGCGGGCTGAGAGGTGTCAAGCAAGAGAGCTCCGCTTCAATGAGTCTACTCAGCCGCCATCTTGCTTTCTGTCTCAGTTCTAATAAAGAAAACTAATTCCTCAACAAACAACTTTTGTAGTATGCTTTGCAGTATTTCTACAACAAAACATGCTACTTTTGGCACTCACAAACTGCGCTTTTGTAGTAATTTACACTTTTGTAATAAGTCCCTAACTCCATAACTTTCTTTGGGAGGGCGTTGTAGTACCAGTGGTAGGCCATATGATATGTAGTGCTGGACTTACTACCAAAGTGTAAGTTACTACAAAAGTGTAAGTTATTAAACATATTCACAAGTGTAAACTTACTCAAAAGTGTAAGTTACCTTTGTGAATCAAGCCCCATGACCAGACAGGTGGAGGGTCGGCGCTCGTATGTGCAGCGTGATGTTGTACGCAAATAGGGGGGAGTATGAGATTCCTTTGGGAAAACATTCATCTTTTATTTCTGTGTTCCTGCCAAACTGCACAAGCCAGTGGTTATGTGGCTAGCGCATCCAACAATGGAGAGAGTGACATCCTTGGCAGGTACTCCTTCCAATGGGGAGAGTGGTGAAATAGAGCCCATTCATACCAATTCTGGTGGTAGCGTCAGCATAGAGCAGCCGGATCCACCTCGGGAAGCCTGCTGGCATACCCAATCTACCTACGACCACAAATAGAAAGTCCCACTGTAAAGAGTCAAATGCCTTGGTAGCATATAAAAATACCGCCACTGCTTCCATGTCTAGTTTTAATTGATGAAGGAGACCAAAAATTGTTCTCACAAAGAGAGCTGTGAACTGTCGCAGTATGAATCTTGCCTGGTCCGGCAGGAGAAGCAAACAAATGACTAGGACTTTGGTCAGTATCTTAATGTCTGTATTGATAACAGACAATGGCCTATATGATGTGCGAGAGGCTTATCTGGCTTCAGGAGCAGGATTAGACTGGCTTCTCAGAATCAGGGTGGTAATGTTCCTTGGGTGAACACTTCAATGTATATCTGTAGGAGTCTAGGTACTAATAGCTGTGAATAAGATTAATAAAATTCTGCAGGAAATCAGTCATTTCCGGGGGCTTTATTTGTGGGAAGACTGGAGATCACTGTGGTGAGCTCATCAATAGTGCTCGGTGCCTCAAGAAACTGTCTACGGGGGCCTACCAGCCATGCCCTGGCTATGAAATCAAAGTATGCACAATAGTCCCCCAGAGAGGCATGTCTGTGGGATGCATATAGCTCTGTGTAATATGTGAAAAATTCAGTCACTATAGACTTCACATTATGGTTACATGTACAATCAGTTCCTACCAGTACTGTAATGTTCTGTTGGGGCTGTCGGGGTCCATACAGGAAGGCCAGCATTCTGCTCAGTCTTTCCACTTCTTCGTACACTCGGGCAGCAGTATTTATTTTTAATGTTTGACCCCCTGTTTCGTAGTTTCTGTATATTTGGTAAACAACTGTCTCGTCTCAGCAAGAGTTCAAGATGTCTGCTGATTCATGTGTGTGATCTCGAACAAACGCAGGTCACATTCTAGTTTGTTCAGTCGCTCCTGTAGGGCTCAACGAACTCCCCATTGCTTGGCCATGCAGATGCCTTACATTTATGCCTTGAAGGCTTTCCATAATGTGCCTACTGATGTGATGGATTGTTCATTGATTTGGAAAAAGCTCCCCATTTCAGCTTGGACCTCATCCCTGAATACGGTGTCTTGTACAAGAGGGTGATGATAATAGCCATGTGAAGGCTATATGGTTGGGTGCAAATAGCTCTATTTCTAGGCCCACAAGCGAGTGTTCTGAGAGTGCGCTTGTGAACTAATCAACGCTGACAGCCCAACTGCAAATATAGAGTGTATCTCCAAATAGTCGAGTCGTGCCCATGATCCATGTGAGACGGAGACATGTGTCCCTCCTCTGACTTTGGGGAATCTGTGCTTCCACATGTTTACAAGCTCTCCCTCTTCCATAATAACTTTCAGAGCATTGGCTGCAATTTGGTTTATGCGAGGGCCAGCATTGAAGTCGAAGTCTCCTCCCCTTAGTATTGTCTGGGGGGAGTGCACAAAGCATTTGGTCAGCAGTTTCTGCAGGAATGCTGAGTCGATGGAGGTGGGACCATAGCTGTTATTGAGAGTAGTGTGTTTCCCGCCTATATGAGCTTGGATTATATTTTATCAGCCCTGCGTGTTGTTGAACTTATGTACGAGTTGAAATGTGGAGCCTTGTTTAAGCAGTATAGCAGACCCTCTGGCATAAGTTAATGAGTTTGCAAATGAGCAGTGGTGTCTCGATTTAAGGTCAAATATAGACATTCCCTGGGGGGCGTGGCTTGGCTGCAAAGCGGAATGGCTGCCTGAAACCGCAGCTCCGCCGATCGAGCTAATTAATCCGGCAATTATCGGCGAAATTGGTGTCTGGACTCGGACCTCTCGACCCCAGCAATAAGCACAGTATCAGCGCTCTGCCCGACGAAAATCCTAGACCTGTGGCTGGAGCCGATGCAAAGATCAGGCTGACGTGCTGTGAGCAGCGAGGCGGCCTGGTGCGCTAGTGGATGCCGGGGGCTAGCGTGAGGCCAAGCCCGGGAGCGTGCCGCGCTGCAGAGGGGCGGACTGCTGCTCTGCCCGGCCCTGTGACCACGGCCTGACCAGAAAACACCCCCGCAGGCGGAGTCATCGTGCAGTGGCAGTGAGACCGGCGCCGCGGACAGTTGCTGACTGTGTGGAGGCGGAGTGCGGGGAGGACTCTGCACGCCGCCGCGCTCCGAGGAATCGGAAGGTACACAGAAGACGAGAGGTGAGAGCCTGCGCCAGCGGTCGGTGAACGCTGTTGGACCGCGACCTGCGAGAGTGCTGTGCCCGAGCTCCCAGGGTAACTACCAGCTCCATACCTGCGGGGCGACCCCGGTCCATTTGAGACAACGTAGTTCGGGTCGGGCCTAGAGGGAGTGGACGGAGGGCGGCCATATTATCCGGGGCAGTGGCGCTGCTGACGGCTACACTCAGGAGCCCCACAGAAGCAACTTTGGTGACGGGGATAGCTACAGCAGTCGATCGCTGCATTGAGGCCGTGGCAGAGACGCCGCACTGCCGTAGTAAGGCCCCTTCCGAGGCACAGTTATTGCTCGCGGTGGCGAGGATCAACCAAATTTGGCGCCTGGGTCGCGAGGCGCGAACCGCCATTTTGTCTTGCACCCAGTCCGGTGTGTGAGTGAACTGGGGCCGAGTGAGCTGCCGTGGGCGAACTGGGGAGCTACGCTGCTTTGATCTGAAGGGCAGAAGGGGAGCTGCTCCGAATGGGGTAGCCAGTGCCCAGGAGACCACGCTACGGCTGACCCGTGCTAGCGGGTGTAGTCTGTTGCAATACAGCCCTACCCAGGTACAGATGAACTAGCTCCACTGGCTATTGGGGACGACTGCCCTTATTGCTGTCTAACGTGGGCACCCGGAGTGGGGTGACTAGCGACGCGAAAGGAACCTGAGGTACTATTGCCCTTGTTAGACGATTGTGTTGGGAGGAAGCAATGGGCAAACCGGACACGAGGCAGCCGAGGCTAACATTTGACAAATCCAAACAGAAAACGTCGGAACAGGACCACCGAGACGCCGACGCAGCGAGGGAGGAGTAGGGTGGCTCTCAAGATGCGGACATTAAATCGATGTTCCAAGAACTAAAAGCGAGCTTGCAGGGCATAGACAATAAAATGGACGCACTGGCAGCACGTATGGACAGCTTCATGACAAGAATGGATAAACAAGAAAGTAGAGTGGGGGTGCTAGAAACGCGAGTGGCCGAAACGGAAGAATGCCAAACGGACCTAGACAAAAAAATGCGCGGCATGGACAAAGTTCTGGCGCTAATTCAACAAAAGAATGAGGACTTGGAAGCGCGCTCGAGGCGCAACAACGTCCGAGTCACGGGTGTGGCAGAAACAACAGACATTACAAACATGGAGCAATATGTTGAGCAGATGTTGAAAGACCTCTTTGGGACAGGACTATCACAGATGTTCCTTGTTGAAAGGGCGCATAGGACATTGGGACCTAAGCCTCAACCGGGAGCACCGCCTAGGCCCATTATTGCGCGCGTCTTAAATTACAGAGACCGCAATACGATATTGCGCATGGCGAGACATGAAAGACTTGCAATATAAAGGCAACCACATCGCCATATACCCGGACTTTACTATGCAAGTGCAGGCCGCTCGCAGAGAATTTATGCCAGCGAAAAAAATCTTTCAACAAACGGGTACAAAATATTCACTAATATACCCTGCGAAGCTCAGAGTGCAAGGCCCAGGAAAACCATCTTTCTTTATTGATGCAAAAGCGGCCCTGCAGTATGCAAAACAACTGGCAAGAGACCAAAAGAACCAAACGCATTCAGAGGGACCGTCACTGCGGGACAGGCTAAGTGACGTTGAGTGATTGAAGGTGTTAAAGTCTCTGACAATGCGCTGTGGATTACCTGTATTGGCCGGGACAGGGCAGAGTGCCTGCTCGGAGTATTGGGGGTTAACTAATTGTGGCGGGGGGGATGTGTGAATATGCGCGATTTGGGGAGTGGGAGGTCCTCGAGCCGACACGCTAGGCCAGCGCTCGATCACCCTGTCAAGAGTACGGGGATGGTAGGTGGCCAGCCTGCGTACCCCAAGGGATGATTCCCAATCATTGGTTACCGACAATGACTCTAGTTAAAGTTCTTGTGGCTGGGAGGGTGACCTGGGGGGAAATTGTACAACCTAATTGGGGGGTTGGAGCGGGTGGGGATTATAACTTACGTTCGGGGGATTCTGATGTTGACTGTTTGTCTGGTAGCGAGAGGTCGGATGAAGCGAGAAATTGCGTTGAAAAGAATATTGTACAGTCTGTATCGCCACGTCGACAACGACTTTACTCCCTGTGCTATGGCCGCTTCTATACACTGTGACCCGCAGGGCCGTTACGACATGTTACGCTATTCATATGGGGGTGGATGTGTGATGAGTTGCACGGAACTGATGTGCTGTGGGAACACGGTCTTTTAATACCCCTGCTGCCGTGAAGCAAATAAAATGTCTTACCTGGAATGTGCGGGCATGAATGACAGACGTAAAGCCAGGCTGGTGCAGGCCTTCTTACTTAGAAAAGAAATAGACATCTGCCTCCTGCAGGAGACCCATTTGACTGCTAATGCCGTACAACTGCTCAGACATAATAGGTGGGGAGTGATAGTACATGCTTCTTATTCTAACTACTCCAGAGGGGTGGCGGTACTGATCAGACTGGGTCTTCAATGGAAAACGCATGAGGAAATTAGGGATAATGGAGGCAGATACATACTGCTAGTGGGGACGCTGTGAGGTATGAGAATGGTGCTGGTGAACGTTTATGGCCCGAATGACGATAGCCCAGATTTCTACTGTGAATTATGGCATAAGGTACAGGCCCGTGGCCCGGCAGAGATTATGTGGGGGGGGGGGGGGGGGGGGGATAACAATGTTGTACTTTCGGACACTATGGATAGACAGGGCACAGCCAGAGAACATCACCCTAGGGCATCAGAGGCGCTAGGCGACATCATGCAGGAGGCGGGACTGGTGGATTCCTGGAGGACACTGCACCCCGGGACTCGCGCGGGTACATGCCTAACAATGCATAGAGCTGCATGGTCCAGACTGGACTACTGGTTGCTATCTAGAGATTTACACACTTCGGTATTGGAGGTGACACACTTGCCGAGGTCGCTGTCTGATCATGCCCCGGTATACTTGACAATGTCCACACCGTCACAGTATGTCCAACCGTTTAGTTGGAGGTTCCCCTCCCAGGCACTGCGTGACCAGGTATTTCAGCAGGAACTGCGCGAAAAGCTAGAGGAGTACTTTGAGATCAATAAGGGCACAGTAGATTCGCCAGGCACGCTTTGGGAGGCTTGTAAGGTGGTGACGAGAGGATACTGTATGTCGCTAAAAACAGGAGTGCTAAGATCCATAAGAGATTCATTGCGCAAACTAGAAACAGAACTTGCTAACATTGAGTCTGCCTTGATAGAAGCGCCAACAGACAGAGTACGTGCAGACTTTAGATCGAAAATTAATCAGTATCAGGAGGAGGCGGACAGAGAAGTGGCATATTTGTCTAAAGATAGCCAGGCCAGACGATATGGAGAAGGAGACCGGGCTGGACGCACACTGGCGAACATGCTGCGAGCGCCACGAGGGGTAGATTATATCCTGGAACTGCGGGGTGTAGAAGGAGAAATGGTAAGGGAGCCACCAGCCATACTTGAAACCATGACAGACTACTATAGAGAATTATATACTTCCAGGGTGACACGAGATGACCAGGTGCTAACTGACTACCTGGACACCATAGATTTAGCATGGTTCAGTAATAGTGCCAGACAGTATATGGACCTACCGTTTACGCAAGACGACATAAGAGCGATAATAGCTAGTTTGCCACTTGGCAAAGCACCGGGCCCCGATGGGCTGACGGCGGCCTTCTATAAAGAATATGCAGACACACTGGTCCCGAGACTGCACAGGGTGTTTGAGGAGGCAGTAGAAAAAGGCGTACTCCCACAGTCGATGCGTGAAGCAATGATAATTACTCTGCTTAAACCTGGAAAAGACCCCACTAGCCCAGACTCCTATCGCCCACTTTCACTAATAAACCTCGATGCCAAAATATACGCAAAGTTGCTTGCGGACCGATTAAAATACATGTTGCCACAAATAGCGCTATCTGACCAGTCGGGATTTGTGATGGGGAGGTCCACTTCGCATAACTTAAGAGTGCTGTTTGGGCTCCTGCACTACCTGGATCCCAAGGTGCAGGCCGCAGCTGCATTGTTGGATGCGACCAAGGCATTTGACTCCCTGGAGTGGAAATTCCTACTGACACTTTTCACCCGAATGGGGTTCAGCCTGCAATTTGCCAGGTGAATTGGCATACTTTATAATAATCCGACGGCCAGGGTACGGGTGAATGGACAGACGTCTGCTCCTATATTCATAACAAGAGGGACTAGACAGGGGTGCCCACTGTCACCGTTACTATTTGCTATCGCTACGGAACCACTAGCGGCTCGCATGAGACAACATCATACTCAGCGTAGCATTGGTTTCACGTCACGCGGTCTGCTCATATCCATGTATGCCGACGACATCACCATATACATGATGAACCCGTCGGAGAACTTTGACCCGCTAATGCGAGAAATGGTACGCTACAGCGGCCTCACTGGCATAGATATAAACTGGTCGAAGTCGGTAATGCTGCCACTGACGGATGATACAACCACATGCCACACTGAATTCCCAATAGATTGGGTCACGGACGAGGTCAAGTATTTAGGCATAAATATAAGCCGCACTATTCAGGAGATAGGGCTGTCTAATTTTGGTGTGGCCATGGAATGGCTAGAAAGCAAAGTGAAGAGATGGAAAACGCTGCCATTGTCTTTGACGGGCCGTATAGCTATCGTAAAAATGGTTGTGGTGCCTAAGTTTCTTTATCTGTTCGTGAACATCCCCTTGCCATTAACAGTGGCGTTCTTTCGCCGACTTCGCTCTGCCATGATTGAACTGGTCTGGGCGGGCAAACAGCCCAGAGTAGCCTGGAACCTCCTTACACTTCCCTTCCATCAAGGGGGCCTAGCAGCCCCGGACTTTGAGCTGTATGCATATAGTGCACAGGCCCAATACTTACACTACTGGCAACACCCGATCCCTTACCAGCCTCATGTGGCAATAGAGATAGACGTGGCGGCACCCTGCCCCCTAAAGACAGCGGTGTATCAGAGATACAAACGGTCCCAGGAAGACATTGACACCGTAGAGATGGTGCGTTGGGCTTGGTCCAACATTGCGAAACGAGCGGGCATATCTGCCCTATATGCCCCGAGCATGCCGTTGGAGGGCAATCCACTGCTGGGACCGCTGACAGATGCGGCGGTGGTGCAGCGGGTGCATGACTGCGGCCTGAAGATAGCGGGTGACTTATATCCAGATGACACTTTCCTTACAGTGCAGAATATGGTCGCAGGGCCTGAGCCGACGGCATCAGAGCTACTACTATACTACCAACTAAGGGCGGCCTGTAAACACAGGTATCCTATGTTCCCAAAGGCTCCTCCGACACTGGCAGCTCTGGAAGACATACTCTCGAACACCTCCTCGCGCAAACTGATAACACGCATATATAGGGTTACACAAAACGCAACACCTGTTGCGCATGTGGATTCACGATCACTGTGGGAGGCGGAGGCAGGCATTAGTATCACAGAGAAACAGTGGAAATTTTGCTGCACACAACTTGAAAACCTGTCGCCTAATTACAGACTGCGGCTGATACACTTTAATTACTTACACAGGATGTACCGTACACCCATACAACTTTTTAAAATGAGATTGCAGGCTGATGCGAATTGTTGGAGATGTGGCGAGAGAGAGGCTACGTTCTACCACCTTGCATGGGTGTGTGGACCGGTATATAGATTTTGGGAAACAGTCTTCAATACCATAGGGAAGATAGTGGGAATAGCTATAGACCCAGACCCGCTTGTGGCCCTCCTGGGATTTGTGATGAATGTACCCAGTGCATCACGTAGGCTAGTGGCCCTTCTTTTATTGCTCGCCAAGCGACAACTAGCGATACACTGGAAGATAAAATCTCTGCCGAAAGTATCAAGCTGGGTGGGATCAGCGGTGTACTGTAAGGAACAATTGACCGCCTACTGGGATCAGATGCCGCAGCGTTCGAGGCCTGCGGACATATGGCAGCCGCTGGTGGACTGGTTGGTAGAGGCGGAAGCGAATGACAGTGACTGAGGAAGAATGTTGGATGTATGGCAATGTAGCACAGCTGGAGTGGTGATGCGTCATGGGGCTGACATGCGGGGAGCGCGCTACTGCCCCTAGCAGGACGTTGTTTGGGCGGAAAGGCGGGGGGGAGGGAAATGATGTAAGTGTTCTGGCGGATAGAATGTGATTTGTGTGTGCGGGATATCTCGGGCCCGCGCAGACAGGGTAATACATGGTCGTTGGGTGATAACTGCAGGAATCTTTGTCCAGGACATTAGTCGCTATTCTTCGACTCTCGCTTACAGCTGTTATTGTAGATTATTAAGTTACAAACTGCTTTTGGAACTTTGCTCAAGTGTATGACATAGATCCGCACTAGCGGCGTGACGCTACGAAAACAAGCTGCCTGCCTCCAGGTTGTTGGCTGAATAGAAGTGTACACTTTGATGGCACAATAAAGGTTTTTGGGAAAAAAAAAAAGAAAAAAAAAGACATTCCCTGGCATCAAGATGTGTCCTCTATAACAGGGCTATATCAATCTTATGCCTATCCCAATATGCCAGTACGAGGCGTGCCTTTCTGGGATATTTTAGCCTTAAACACTTTATGATATCAGAAATCTGATTGACATAGGGCAGTCAGTACTTTAATGCATTATGGGTTAAGTGAGTTGAGCCTGGCCCACCGCTGAATATAGATGTTTGGGGTTTTACCCGGGTATCCTTTCCATGTATGTAAGCCTGTGGATGAGTATTGTTCCATTGATATCAACATATATAACATCCCCCTCCCACACCAGCCACCCCAACCAGCCAATGAATCATTCCTTTTCAACTAAAACACAGCAAACAACAATATAGCCTTCTGGCAGGTAACAAACTGTAGGGGGATTGCTCTTGGAGAGTGAGTGCGGCCAACCAACATATTCCATTCTGAGAGTGGACGTCTGGCTCCAGTTCGATTGTATGTTGTTGTCAGTCTATCCAGCGGGTTGCCACTCACGGGGCCCTTCAAATCGTCTTATGTAATTGTACTACAGCGGCCCGTGAGTGTTTTACAGTTCTGAACCTAGCTGGTCTTCCTTGGTGGTCCCAAGGGAGATGGTGTCTGTCACGTGGTGCGGGTCATTTGTATATTGAGTCAAATGGTCCAGATATCCTCATTCTTCCATGTCGCTGGAGCTCTCACTTTGATGTTCCTGTTATAAGCAGGATCTGTCTTGGTAGTAAGGAGGTGTATTACGCAATTGTGAGCCGAGTTGCGGGTTAAGGAACATGTGAGGTTTGTCCCTGTAGGTAATTTAAAGGCATGGCATACGGGATGTTTGCCTGACCTAGTTTACATTTGAAGGACAGACATTCATCACCTCTCTAGCACTGCCATAATAACATCTGAAAATATTGCGATGGAGTTTCCGTCATGTGTTGGTGCCAGCTACTCTCACACCATGGGCAGTGCTGTGTCTCTATCTTTGAAGTACAGCGGGCAGACTATAATCAGGCAAGGAAATGACCTAGGGAGAGAACTAGACCCAAATGATCAGTGTACTGGTTCAACTGTCAAGAGGGAAAAAGCTGTCCGACCCAAACAGCGACTTGAGAAGAGACTCCACGTGTTTTGCTATATTGCCTACATTTGTGGACTCAGCAATGACCACTATCTGCAAACTGTTATGCCTCAATCAGGCCTCAAGGTCCTCTTTTTTGGCTTTGATGATGTTTAAGATTTTGACCATGCTGAGAAGAATCTCCCTTTGAGCGACTGTCGTCATCTGGAGTGGAAATGCAGTTTTTGGCTGTGGTGAGCCATTTTTCGGGCTTGTTAAGGGTAGCAATCCTCTTGTTCACTCTATTGGCGATCATGTCTAGCTTACTGTGTAGGGATGTAAGACTTTTTTGCATTTGCAGCAGGAGTTTCTTGATGTCCGGTTCCTCCGTATCTTGCCCCCCCCATCAGCGACCTCAGTGGCCCTTTCCGATGATTGGGCCCTTCTGGGCTTTTTTGCTCAAAGGGGAGTTTGGCCTGTTTTGCGCCTCCTTCCCCATTGTGAGGATTATAGCAGCCCAGTCATTGGTGTTCCTTGGGGACCTAGCACACAGCTGGGGTGTAGATATGGGGGTTCACCCCTTCATTTTATATCACCGTAAGGTGATCCCACTGCCTTGGCGTGCTGGTCACTAGCTATGTCCAGTTGTCAATGGCTGTAAGGTATAGATCTACAGGCAGTACCTGGTGCTCCCCACAGTGGGAGAAGCACTCACTGGAGGTTCATGGCACAGTGGGCCGTATTGCCGGGGCAGTAGATGGGTCCCACACACCTGGTATATTGCTCCCACCAGGGAGCTCGTCCAGGCCCCGCATAATTCTCAAGTTGCCCACCTTTCTGTAATGGTTCCAGCCCCACAACACCACTGTGACGTCTGTGCAGCATCCGCTCTACCGCAGCACACCCGCAGGAGCACCACCACTCACTACTAAGGTCCTGCATGGCCTCAGCTACCCAGTCTTCGGTACTGGGAGGTTCACACCGGCACCTCGATCACCACTGCTCTGGTCTGCATCAGTACACAGGGCAGCCATTTTGGGCAGAGTTGCAACTCTGTTTTCTTCCCAATCTCTTCCAGCTCCTGCCTCCCAGCCGTCAAATTTTGAGGCAACTGGCCCTAAGCAGCTGTGGTGCTATCCCACTTGCAGAGGAACACGTCTGCAGCTTCAGCTGCCGACAGACTGTCAGATAAGCTAGTTGGCACAAGCAGCCTCACAGGAGTGCGCCATCATGTGGCGCAGCACTCTGGTGCCTCTTCTGTCTTTTAAAGGTCAAGCCCCTCCCTGGATCACACCACTCTGTAATATCTAACTGCTATATAGAAGGCATCCTTTTCAAGACCACGCTACACCTTCAACCGCACCCTTATCAATATCATGCCTTACAGTCCCATCCTTGAAAATACATGTATGAACATCATATCACATCAGTAGCGCCTGCTACAGTGCGAGTGAGGGTGTGAAAAACAAAACAGAAAAAGGACTTACCTAGAACAGCCGGCCAGCTGACGCTGCCTCTCCTACACCCTCTTGCTTCTTCCTGTCACCAGTTCCAGCCAGCAGCAGGAAGCACCTGGGCATACAGGCTCCTCTGAGCCAATCACAAAGCTGCAATGCAGTGTTGTGATTGGTCTGAGTGCTGTGGTTCGACGATCAGACGGGACAGGGAACCAGACATGTTTCTCAACAGCCTGTGTAATGCAGCCTGGTAGGGAACATGCAACGTGCGCGTGACTGTTTGGCTGGCCCAAGAGGGCTGGCCAAACCCTCATGCACACTTAGGGAGTGCAAGCCGCTCTTCCCCCTGGTCTGGCTAGCCCTGCCCTGCCACTGACTGCAATAGGAAAAATAAAATGCTAATAACGATACATTATTATCACTTTCTTTCTCCTTTTAAGTAGTGGGGCTACACTCCTCTGCTTTAGGGGAGGAGCCACCCATGTACCACACCCTAGTCCTTACCCTTTTAACACCACATTATACCCATTCTTAATCCATTTAATTATTGTGCGATTGGAAAAGTACAAACCTGGGAAAAGTACGCCCTCACCAAGAGTCAAAAGCAGAATGGGATTTACTGAGAAATAGTGACCTTCATTTGTACTTATCAGAATTCATGTGCTTGCCACAGAGCAAACTGAATCCTTTCTGGAACTTCTCTTCTAATACGCCTGGACCTGTCCTTCATGGGCAAGGTGACTGGGAGGGGTTTTAAATTGTAAACAGACCCTTACTGTAATTGAATTTCTAATTCTTGTTTTTTCTTCTAAGTGGTGGAGCATGAGGCTCTGTGATTTTCGGGAGACATTACCCTTGCCGCTGGCCCGAAACACAGCGCAGAGCCTGCTGAGTGACTCTTGGCGGTTGCATTAACTAACTGCCACTGCCCCGGACTGCGGCCACAGGTGAGCCGGGAGGCTGCGGGACGTCGCGAGGCCTGGAGGACTTGCCCGGGGCTGTTGCGGAGGACAGAGGAGCTGCGCTGATCGGCCCTGCGAGATTGTGTGCCTGGGGGTTTCGGGTGGCAACGACGGGGTAAAGGCATTCCCCGCGCCCCCGCCTTCATCCTAGGTGGGCGCCTAGCTGTTTGAAGGCTTGGTGGAGCATCGTGCTGGGGGCCTGGGCCCAGACACCACCTCAGTGAGGCCTGGTGAGGCCTTGGAATCGGCGCGGGCCTGCCGCAGGCTGCCCCCCCTGTACTGTACTGGCTGGCTGACGATGGAGCAGAGCACTACGGCCCTGACTGCGCTGGAGTGATGGGAGTGGCTGCAGAGGTGCCCATTCTCTCTGCTCTTTGCCTGCACCCCGCCTCCCTTTCATGCGGCTGGGGCTGGCCCAGCACCCCGAAGTTTGGGTATCACACGCCTTGGAGTCCCGGTGCCTCATCGTGCAAAGGATTAGGGCCCGAGTGCCACCACTGTACGGCCTGGGGAGGCCTTGTGAGCGGTGAGGGCCTCCGGGTCGCTGCACCCCCCACATTGGAGTGCTCTGGACTAGAATACGGTGCCCTGCTGCCCTTTGACTGGGAGAGGTTGGCGTCGGGCCTCCGGATGGGCCTTGGTGTATCCGATAGCGCCACCTCCTCCTCTATTTCCCCTGTGGTGGTGGTGGGTCAGGTCCCCCCCCTGCCTTCTCCATCGGTTGGGGGCCCTGTCGCCCGGATCGTGCCCGAGGGGATTGGACTGCCTGGCGTGGGCTGAGTCTGAACGACGTCGGTCCGGCGCAATGCCCTATTGCACGGGATCCATGGGGGTGTGCGGGTGCTCCCCTTCCTGCTGGTCCTGGACTTTCCACTGCTCTCCCTAGGACCCACCACAGTGCTCCCGACTATGGGCAAAGAAAAAGATCCGAAACCACCGCGCCAGGGAAAAATGGACCGGTACACTAAAGTAATCACCCCCCCCCCCATCCCCCCGGAGGAACGATCGGCCAGTCGTACAGACATGGACAATCTTCTTCAGGCGATTCAATCCTCCAGGACAGCGCTGGAAGGGAAAATAGGAGAAGTGGGCATGGAGGTGATGCTCCTGAGGCAGGATTTACGAAATCTGGCAGCCAGAGTCACGAAATCAGAAACTAGACGGAGGGCCGGGGGAGGGGGAGGGGGGGGCAGGAGATTTGCTTCAGGATCTCCGTAAAGGGATGGCAGGTCTTCAGGCCTCAAATAAAGACCTCCAGTGGCGTGTCGACGATGCAGAAAACAGGGCTCGACGTAATAACCTACTCTTTGTTGGATTTAGGGAAGGCATTGAAGGAACAAGCACACCTGACTTCCTTTACTCTTGGCTCCAGCGCACCTTCCCTAAGGAATATGCTACTTTCCAGTATGCATCTGTTCTTGGCATGTAGAGCTGCAGATCTACACACTTGTGCATAGATCGCCATCTGGTGTTGGGCCCGGATGTTTGCAGTTTGTTTTTCCTCTTGAAAAGTCTTTGGAAGTCATGCGGTCGGTGACTCCTCCTTTGGATCGTATTGCGCATGGGCTTCGGCTCCATCCTCAGATTGTTTTTCGCCAGCAGGGAAAGATGGAGCGTAGTAATAACAGTGAAGATGCCCTTGTGTGTGCTATCTAAATAAGATAAACTGGGACAGATACAGATAGCCGGGGAGGCGGGTGGGCGTATGTAGATCTGCAGCTCTACATGCCAAGAACAGATGCATACTGGTAAGTTGCATATTCCGTTCGAGGCATATGAGCTGCAGATTACACACTTGTGCATAGATTATATAGCAGTACCCATCCTTAGCGGCGACCACCCGTATCTGTTGCAGCGGTTTGAAATAATGTTTTGAGTACAGCCTGGCCCACACTAGCTTGTTGCTTTGTTTGCACATCTACACAATAGTGTTTGGTGAAAGTGTGCGGTGTTGACCATGTAGCTGCTTTGCAGATATCATCTAATGGGATGTTCCCTAAGAATGCCATGGAAGCCCCTATTTTCCGTGTAGAATGGGCTTTCGGGGGAATGGATAGCGTTCGCTTTGCTTTATGATAGCAGACTTGAATGCATTTTACAATCCACCTAGCTATCCCTGATTTTGAGATGGGGTTACCTTTGTGCGGTGGAGAGAAAGAAACAAACAGTTGTTTGGTCTTACGGAAAGGTTGTGTTCTTTGAATGTAGAAGAGTAAGGCTCGTTTGACATCCAGTGTGTGAAGAGCCCTTTCCACAACGGTCTCTGGTTGCGAGAAAAATACTGGTAGTTCTACTGTTTGGTTTAGGTGAAAGGGAGAAATGACTTTAGGGAGGAATTGTGGGTTGGTACGGAGAACAACCTTGTTGTGGTGCATTTGTAGAAAGGGTTCTTGAATGGTAAGTGCTTGTATCTCACTGACCCTTCTAAGGGAAGTGATGGCTACAAGAAAAGCGGTTTTCCATGTTAGGAATTGTAGTTCGCATTTGTGCAGAGGTTCGAAGGGAGGCCCCATTAGCCTTGTGAGAACGATATTTAAGTTCCACACAGGTGAGGGTGGCACTTTGGGGGGAATTATTCTTTTAAGGTCTTCCATGAAGGCTTTGATGGCAGGCACTCTAAAGAGTGATAGATGTTGCCTGTTTTTTAGGTAAGCTGCGAGGTGTAGTCGAATGGACGTGTAGGCTAGATTGCACCTTTGTAGGTGGAGTAAGTAGCCTATGATGTGTTGAATGGACACGTCCAGTGGATTGATGGTGTTGTTATGGCAATAAACAACAAAACGTTTCCACTTAGCAGAGTAGCACGCTCTAGTGGTAGGTCTTCTAGCTTCTCTGATGACGTTCATACAGTCAGGGGGAAGATTTAGGTATCCGAATTCTAGGATTTCAGGAGCCAGATCGCAAGGTTGAGCTGCGCTGGGTCCGGGTGTTTGATCTCTCCATGGTTCTGGGTTAAGAGGTGTGGAGAGAGGTGTAGTTTTTCGTGCGGTACTACAGATAGTTCCAGCAGTGTGGTATACCACGGTTGTCTGGCCCACGTTGGAGCTACTAGGATTAGTGTGAGGGAGTGTTGTTGTAGTTTGCGCACCACTAGTGGAATGAGTGGGAGAGGCAAAAAAGCGTACGCAAATTTGCCTGACCAGTTCATCCATATCGCATTTCCTTTGGACAATGGGTGTGGGTATCTGGCAGCGAAGCTTGGGCATTTGGCGTTTTCGTGGGTGGCGAAGAGGTCTATCTGTGGATGCCCCCACATTTGAAAGTACGGGTGAAGAACTTGCGGGTGAAGCTCCCACTCGTGGATCTGTTGTGTCTGCCTGCTGAGCAGATCTGCCACTGTGTTTTGGACTCCTGGGACATGCTGAGCTAGGAGAAAGATTTTCTGGGGAATTGCCCATCTCCATATGCTCTGTGCTAGGTGAGAGAGCTGTGGAGAGTGTGTGCCACCTTGTTTTTGAATATAATACATGGCTGTCATGTTGTCTGTTCGGATCAGGACTGCCTTGCTTGAAATTTGAGTTTGAAAAGATTTTAGAGCTAGGAAGATTGCTAGTAACTCCAGATGGTTGATATGGAGTAACTTTTGTTGAGGTGTCCACTTGCCCTGTGTGGTGAGATGTAGTAGATGAGCTCCCCAGCCGGAGAGCGATGCATCCGTTGTCAGTACTATTTGAGGAACCGGGTCCAGGAACGGTCGACCTTTGGAAAGGTTTGTGGTGTTCCACCACTGCAGAGAGCGATGGGTGCGACCGTCTACCAACACCAGATATGTTAATTGACCCTGGGCCTGGTTCCATTGGCGCGCTAAGCACTCTTGGAGAGGACGCATCTGGGGTCTTGCGTGAGGTACTATGAAAATGCAAGAGGTCATCATCCCTATTAGTTGCATAAACACCCGAGCTGGAAGGGAGTGTTGTGCTATGAATTTTGTGAGTAGAGCTTGAATGCTTGCAATCCTGGCAGGATTGGGGTAGGCTAGCGCTCTTGAGGTGTCTATGGTGGCACCGAGGTATTGTTTTATGTGTGATGGTTGGAGATGGGTGGTTTACTGTGAATCCCAGCTGGTGGAGTAGTTGAATGGTGGTAGACGTGTGTTGTACACACTGATTGTATGAGCTGGCTTTTATCAGCCAGTCGTCTAAGTATGGGAAGACGTGGATGTGTTGTCTTCGCAAATGTGCTGCCACCACTGCTAGGCACTTGGTGAATACCCTTGGCGCTGTTGTGACTCAGAACGGGAGCACTTTGAATTGGAAGTGTTGTCCGTCCACTACAAATCTGAGGTACTTCCGGTGAGCTTTGTGCACTGGAATGTGGAAATAAGCGTCTTTTAGGTCTAAGGTGGTCAAAAAGTCGTTTTGGGAGAGGAGCGGAAGTACCTGCTGAAGCGTCACCATATGAAAATGGTCTGAGTGTATGTATGTGATTAGGGGCTAGAGATCTAGGATGGGTCGCAGAGTCTCGTCCCTTTTTGGTATGAGAAAATATTGGGAGTAGACTCCCATGTTTTGTTGGTTGGTGGGAACGGGTTCTATTGCCTGTTTCTGTAGGAGGGAGATTACCTCCTGCTTTAGGAGTATTAAATGTTCTTGTGACATTGGGCACTGCCTGGGTGGAATGTTTGGGGGGGTAGATATTAGTACTAGGCAGTAGCCTGACCGAATTATTTGTGTTACCCATTTGTCTGAGGTGATGGTAGCCCAGACAGGTAGGAAATGTTGGAGTCTGCCCCCGACCGGAGTGGAATGGTCTGGGGGGAGCGGGGGGAAGTCATTGGGTAGGCGTTGTGGCAGAGCGGGCGTTGTTTGTTTTGCCTCTGCCTTTATTATTGTTACCCCTATAGCCGCCTCTTTGATAACCCCTCATGAAGGTGGACTGAGTAGGGGATTTGTATGAAGTGGACTCGGTGTCTGAGGAGTAGCCTCTAGATGTACTTCCAAAGGAAGAGCAGCGAAAGGAGCGTCTAGGAGGGTGTGACTGTAAGGCTCCCATGGATTTCACCGAATCCGTATCCTTCTTAATTTTTTTTAGGGCCTCATCCACTTTTGGGCCAAATAGATGTTCCTGGTCAAAGGAGTGGTTAAGGATGGGGGCTTGTACCTCGGGTTTAAACCCTGATATTCTTAGCCAAGCATGGCGACGGAGGAGGACGCTGGTATTGATGGCCCTGGAAGCTGTGTCTGCTGCATCTAGGGCACAGCGTATAGAGGTGTTAGTAATAGTCTTACCCTCTTGAATTAGTTTGTTGGCCCTAGCTTTATATTTTTCAGGGAGGTGGTGCATTATGCTTTCCAACTCGTCATAATGTGCCCTGTCATATCAGCGCTTGAGTATTGGCGATACGCCACATATTGGCTGCTTGTAACGCAGTGCACTTTCCTGATGCGTCCAGTAGCTTTGACTCTTTGTCAGGAGGTGGTGCTTCGCCTGACGCCTGGGAATTTGCCCTTTTACGTGCAGCGGATACCACTAGAGAATCTAGTGGCGCTGGCCCTCTGATGTAGGAGGGATCTGTGGGGGCAGCTTTGTATTTTTTCTCGATGCGTGGGTTAATGACCCTGGCCCTAACTGGGTCCTTAAAAACTTCTGGCGCATGCTTTACCACTCCTTTAAGCATAGGTAATATGGAGGTAGACCTATGTGTGGTGTCGAATGTGTCGAGGAGGAAGTCTTCCTCCATGGGGTCGATATGCAAGTCTACCCCGTGATAGTGTGCCGCCCTTTGCAGTAGATGGTGGAACCCCAATGAGTCTTCTGGTGTAGATGGTCTGGAGGGGTAAAGATCATCTTGTGGGACGTTGGGGATATCAGGGATATTGTAGTCGTCCCATGGGTCTGGGGATCATGTAGGGGTGGGGTCCCCTGTGCGTAGGTCCTGGGGGACATCCCCTATGTCATCATATGGGTCCCCGTGATCATCATCGTGTGGAGAAGGGGTGGGAGAACGATGAGGTTGGGGTGGAGAAGGCGGAGGGGGTGGAGGTGGGGAAGGAGGAGGAGGTGGTAGAGGTGGGGAAGGTATTCTGAACGGAGAGGTAGCAGAGTCCTTCCTCTTTGGAGGCGGAGGTGGAGCAGGCTTCTCCAAATGTCTCTTTTTGGAAGAAAGTGTCAAATGTCCAGTTTTTGGATCCTTGGTGAGTGTTTTTTGCAAGGGATCCGGTGTAAATAAGTCCGGTGAGGCTGGTCGGACCGTCGGCGCCGGAGGCGTCGGGGCCGTTGGCTTTTTAGGCTTTTCTGTGCCGGTTCGTTGTTTGGAACCTGGTTTGGGAACCTTCGGACGCTTGGTCGGCACCGAGATGGGTTTCGGCCTCGAAGTGTCGGTGCCGGTGGCCTTGTGTGCTTTGGTAGGCACCGAAAGTGGTGTCGGTGCCGAAGAGCTGGGTTTCGACCCAGAGTGCTTCGGTGTGGGGCTTGGTGTCGATATGGAGGTCGGCTTCTTTTTCGGTGCCGAAGCGTGTTTATCGGCACCGACGATAGGCTGGCTCGAGCCCGAGCCGCCGGAATGCTTGCTTGGCTTCTTTACCGGGCTCGAAGGTGCGGTGTTGGAAGCAGTGTCCTTGGTCTTGCCTAGGCCCGGAAGCGAAGGTGTAACCGGAGCCTTTTTCGGTGCCGGCAGGGGTGTGGGGGGGGATCAGTACTCACAACTCTGCGCCGGGGTGATGTCCTCCACATCTGAGTCGTCGGCTTCGGAAGCGCTGACGAGGCCCTCGTCGGTGTAACGCTCTGGAGCGTCGATGCCTTCTCCGAAGATGTCGTCCGGAATCGTCGTCGAGGAGTGCGCCATAGTTCTTCTGGCTCTTCGGTCCCGAATAGTCTTTTTGGACCGGAAGGACTTAAACACCGGACAGTCTAGAGCCCCGTATTCAGGGGAGAGGCAGAGATTGCATACCTCGTGGAGATCGGTGTGGGGAAATTTGGACCCACATCGAGGGCACTTTTTAAATGGAGTGCTTTCCATTAGCCGGGACCAAAGCTTGGAGAGGCCCGAAGGCCGCCGTCGACGACTGGAACCGAAGATCTGTGTCGATGAGAAGGCACGTCGAGTAGCGGAGATCGTGATCGAAACAATACCGCGGTTTGGGGTGAGGATTGCGCGTCGATCGTCGAACTGGAAGCTGTTCGGAACCGGAGCGCGAAGATTACATCCAAGCCCGATTTTTGTTTTTGTTTTTTTAAACAGACTTTATTGGGTCACAAAACAGAATACAGTCAATCCCCTTCCCCATTACTCCGCCCTCCAGCCAATTCAGAGCGTAGAGCAGTGACCAGTCCACCACCCCATCAACAGCTATGCTACGAGGTAGTCCATCCACAGGATTAATCCACAGCGAGTGTGCGATATAACCAATATGGCCCCCGCCCCATCCCCCAGCAACCCCCCCCCCCAACATACCCCCCCACCCTAATCACCCACCCAAGCACGTCGCCAGTATCTATCATAATTACATGCGTATCAAAGCATTACATCCGAGCCCGATGGCGGAAAAAACCAATCTGAGGATGGAGCCGAAGCCCATGCGCAATACGATCCAAAGGAGGAGTCACCGACCTCCAAAGACTTTCCAAGAGGAAAAACAAACTGCAAACATCCGGGCCCAACACCAGATGGCGATCTATGCACAAGTGTGTAATCTGCAGCTCATATGCCTCGAACAGATAAATTCTCTGCCTGTTTTGTCATAGAAAGGGCGCTGATGGCGTGGCCTCCACCGGGTGCGCAGCCGCAGCCCATCATAGCCCGCTTCCTGAACTTTCTGGACTGGGAAATGATCCTACGAGAGGCAAGGAAACTTGGGGACATCCAACATGAAAATACACTTATCATAATCTTCCCTGATTATAGTAGAGAAGTGTAAAGGCGCACCTATGACTCAGTGAAGGCAAAACTCAGAGATCATACCATTCAATATATGCTCCTATTCACCGCGAAATTTAAGGTACTACACATGGGTAAGACCCACTTCTTTCAAACACCAGAAGAAGCCTGGCAATGGCTTGAGGAACACCCTCTACGGAAACAGTTGGAGGCGCAGCGGCGCACTAGCCAGTCATGTACGGGAAAGGATCCTAAACTTCCCGGATTCCAGCGGACGTTGAGATCCCGAGGAAACCGTAGAGACCGTTTGCAGGGGGCAACGGCGTACATAATGAGAGGCAGCGGGCGGATTCGGCGGCGAAGTGGACACTCGCTGGACGCTCACCTGCTGACGGATTTGCGCACTGCCCGCCTCCCTAGCCGCCGTGAGCCCTGCACAGAGACGGACACTAGGGACAGCACGTCCGGAGATGAGGAAGATGAAGATTGAAGATCCCTCGCAACACCCTCTGGTTGCGGAAATTGTAGCAATGGAACAAGAAATGGTAACAGAACTCTCGTATCGCAAGTAGAAGCCCCCGACTCGCACTTCTGAATATGAGCCTGAGAGACTTGCCGTAGGACCAGACTATAATGGCGGAGTTTGGTGTTGGACGCTTCCCCCAACACACCATCCACCTAACCTGCTGTGCGCTGAAGGGAGTCATTCTAACACAGGTTATAGGCCAGAGACTTGGACATCGGAGTTTCCCCATTCCTCCTCTTTCCTATCTCTTCAGTCCCTCCTCAGCCCAACCCTCCCCCCCCGCACCCAAAATATCTTTTTCAGTCTTTGGCGCTGTCCTTTTCCTCTCTTCAGTTTGTTTCCCTCTTGGGATCATTTGCGGTGCTGCAAGAGTTTAACGTTGTAGCATAGTTTGGGGCTGGGGTGGGCGACAGACCTCCACCACCCTTGTGCACAACCTTGGCCGTTGGTCCCTGGCTGGGGAAGTGGAAATGGGGGTGGGGGGGTTCGGGGGATTCAATCATTTAAATTGTTGTGGTTGTTTATTGCGTTTTTGTTGAGATAGAGTCAGAGTGCGCAGAGCATACAAAACCAACCAAATCCTTAGTAGAGGTTGTCCCACAACCGCATCTGCAAGCATTCCCCGTCCGCACTCTACAGTCTTCCATGGCGTACCCGGAGGATGGCCCCTTCACAGCCCTAACCTGGAATGTCAATGGCCTTGGGGACAAGATTGACAAGCGCTCTGATACCTGATTGGATGCGGGTCAAGTTCACGCTATATAAAACTCTGCAAAAAAAAAAAAAAAGATTAAAAGAGGGTTGGTGTCGTCCTTTATGAAACGCGCACACCCGGATGTGGTGCTGCTACAGGAGACACATCTTAAAAGGCACGAAGTGTGGGTTCCGGGCGCGAGGGGCATACACCGTCCTGGCACATGCGTGTTACACCTCGGACTCTAGAGGAGTCGGCATCCTGATTAAGAAGTCTCCCCCATTCAGGGTGCAGCATACATGGGTAGATCCCCAGGGCACCTATGTGGGAGTGACAGGGGTATGGGGTAGGAGGACTGTTACCATCCTAACGGTCTATTACCCGCCGAGACTGCAGACCAGGACGCTGAATAAGGTGATGGGCATATTGTTGGAGTCCCCGGGTTCAACACACATAATTGGAGGTGACTTTAACGATGTGTTGCAAATCCCCATAGACCGATAAGGGGAGCATGTACATCCGCCCCCTGTTACACCATTGGCGCGTCTCACAGACACAATGGGTCTGGGTGATGTGGTGCCACCTGCATCCGGGGGTACGACAGTACTCATACTATTCCGGGGCCCACGGGGTTTACTCCAGACTGGATTATGTTTTTCTCCCGAGCGGTGCAATTTAGGACATACACGAGGCAGAATACATGGCTAGGGGCTTGTCCGACCACTCACCCCTCTTTGTACGAGTAGGAGACAGGGCCAGGACCGGGCGTGGGAACGGACGATTGTCGGCATGGGACCTACAGACCACGGAGGTGCTCCAGGGCATCCGAGCGGACATTAGGTCTTTTTTGCTGAAAATGTGGGTTCCGTGCAGTCAGGGGTGGTGATCTGGGAAGCGTATAAAACAGTTCTCAGAGATGGGGTGCAAAATCGGATAGCTTGGGAAAAAAGGAAGGCGCAGGAAAAACTTACCACACTGGAGGCCCAGATTCTTACACTAGAACGACGGAACATGATGCAGAGGGACCCTCAAGTCCTGAGGCAGCTGACGGATGTGCAACATCAATATAGGGCCCTGGCCACTCAGGAGGCTAAGGCGCAGGCCAAGGCGACTTTACACAGGCTATATGATGTGGAGGACAAATCGGGCAGACTCTTGGTATGGCCTAGTCGTAAGGAGGTGGCGGCCCGGTGGGTAGCGAGTATTAAGGATCCCCAGGGGTTCACACAGATGCGAGATAAGCAGATAGTGCAGACTTTTCCGTCCTATTATCAAAACTTTTATGAGGTCCGGCCCAGGAGTACACCCTCGGCCATCGCGGAGTACTTGGCGAAGATTCATACTCCATCATTGGAGGAGGCTGACAGGGAAGGGCTAGACTCCGATAACACCGTTGATGAAATTAAGCTGGCCATAACCTGATTACACCCCGAGAAGACCCCGGGTCCTAACGGGCTGCCTACGGAACTCTATAAGAAGTGCGCAGATCTCTTTAGCCCCCACCTATTGAATCTTTTTCAGGATGTGTCTCAGGAGGGAATCCTGCCCTTGGACCGGCGCATGGCCACGATTATCCCCATTATGGGACCCACTCAGGCTACACCATTAACTGGCACAAGTCCGTAATATATAGTCCGGGTACCCTGTCCGCATGGCCTGCACTCCCCGGGGCTCTCCAGATAGCACATTCCGGGTTTACATACCTATGAATCTACCTCACTACAGATAAGAACCTCCACTACCAGATACATATCCAACGAGTACTCACAAATTTTGCAGAAGATGCACAGAGATGGAAATCCCTTCCTCTTACTATTTTAGGCCGGGCTTCCATGTTCAAAATTATTACCCTGCCTCGCTTCTTATATGCGCTACAAAATGTTTGCTTCCACCTTTCTAGACTAACTTTCCGAGCTATTGAAGCGGAATTGCGCTCCCTCCTATGGCTAGGGAAACAACCTAAGATCGCCATCACCACCTTGCAACGTAACCAATACAATGGGGGGGATCTCGCTGCCAGACATAGAGGCCTTCTACTGGGAGGAACACCTAACCCTGGTGAACGATTAGATACACTCCACGGCAGACCATCCCACTTACAGACTGGAGAGGGAAACCATGGCGGGACGTACCTGCTTGCATTATCTCTACAGGGGGGGTGGGGTAAGGGGAGGCTTCTCCCGGCTACACAATCTACGATAGAAGCGTGGGAGAGCAACAAAGGCAATGGGGTGGGACCGCAAACCTACTAAACAGACGCCCCCTTGGCACTGTCTCTGGCTGAAAGAAATCCCAAAATTGAGGGGCTTTACGGGGTGGGACGCTATAGGTATTTCCACCATAGGTGACGTGGTAGCTAAGGGTAGCCTCAAAAGCTTTCGAGCGCTACAGACTGACTTTGCACTGCATTACTCTCTTCCCCGCTACTAGAATATGCGCCGCTGGAGGGGCGCCTATTACAGGAACATGTACTTACCAAGGCGGTATCCGTTACCTATCGAACCTTAAACAATAATGCACCAGACAGGCTAGGTAAGCTGCGGGAGACCTGGGAACAGAACTTAGGCGTCCTTGAAAACATGGACTTGGAAGCAGCACTGATGCACCATAGGGAGGAGGCTATTAAATCCCGTCTCCGCCTCATCCAATTTAAAATATTACACAGAGTCTAATATGAGAGGGCCAGACTCCACCGCATGGGCCGAGCCAGGGACCCTAGTTGTCAGAGATGTGGAAATGAGACAGGGGATTTTTATCACACCATCTGGGACTGCAGCAAGATACAGGCTTACTGGGCGAAGGTGCTGGGGAAATTGAGCAAAGTCCTAGAAACACCTATCCCCTTCACTGGGTCACTTATAAGGCGAGGGGGTGCCCGAAGAAATTCCGCAGGGTGTGGGGCAAATGGAGGGCGTATTATGGCCTGGATGGGGGGCTGGGAACTGGTTAATGGGCCTGTGAGGGGCCTTTCCTTTCACCCACACTTCAGTTTTGGACCCCTAAATTTCCTACATCCCAGACGAAGAGGAACCCTGTGATACCACAATGGGGACATGCGAACAGACAGAACTGGATTGTTACGAGTGACCGAAGGGGCTATGATGCGGGATTGTATGATGCATGACCAAGATATGTATGTCACTGCAGGACTGTAACTGATTTTATGTTGACTTTCGTTGCCTTTTGTAGTTGGCAACATATAAATAAAAAACAAATAAAAAAAAAAACAATATCCGTACTATTCTGGATATGGGTGGTACAGCAGCCCTCATACTACTCGCCCCGTCAGCTGCTTTTGAGACGGTCAGCCATTTGATTCTGATGAAACAGCTGACAGGCTTGAGTATTGGAGGAACAGTGATAGAATGTGTTTCTCTCCTTTTTATCTGATTGAACTCAATTCATTCAATTGGAAAAAAATCGACAAAAGAATTGGCAAAAGATATCAAGGTAGGGGTCTCTCAGGGGTCAGTACTGAGCCCTATTTTGTTTAACCTCTATGTCAACCCTTTAGCGAAACTCATTGTGACACTGTGGTTTTGAAATATTTGCTGACACAGACATGCAGTATATTCTTAGCCTGACTAGAGACCCAGCTCATTTTTTAAAGTGTTTAGGGGATGCATAAGAATGGAAGACAGTTTATGCCCTTACGCTTAATGGTGGAGGAAAAAAGTAGGTGGATGATAATCGGAACTCAGTCATTAGGGATCCAGCATTGGTGATCATCTAAGTTGAGATGTCTTGGGGTGGTCTCTTACTCCACTCGGTCCTTCATTTCACACACAAAAGCTAGTAGACACCTGTATGCCACTAATGAAGATTATATGGAAAAATGTGGGATTCTGTCACATTTGGACTACAATAACTCTTTTATCTACGTCTGCCAAAACAGACTACTCAAAAGCTGCGAATAGCCCAAAAGTCTTTCTGCCTAAATCAAGCATCAGTGCTTTCAGAGAGGTGCTTTGACAGAGGTTGAGGCATATTCCTCAAGAACTATTTTTGTGTGTGCAGATTCATATAATGCAAACTTGACCCTAAGGTATTGGAGTGCTTTACATGAGCATCAGTTACGTTACACAAGGACACATTAATTTGTGGTAGGCATGGTGAGATTAAGTGATTTACCCAGAATCACAGGATGCTAAGCCCATGCCGAGGCTCAAATCTGGTTCCCCAGCTCCAAAGTCGGCAGCTCTGGCCATAAGGCCACATCCTCACATGGTTCTTCAAGCTAGTAAGAGTTGATGTGTTCGAATAGCCCCCATAGTTCTGAGCCATAAAGAACTGAGCCCAGTATCTTCGCATCGTAAATCTGCAAGACTGAGTTTATTGGTTTGGAAAATGAACTGTTGAATTTGTTAACTAATGCACAAGCGATTTGACAGTGTTTAAGAGCTATTATTTCTACTTGGGGTTTCCATGACATATTCGAGGCCAGAGTAACAACAATATAGGGAAAGACCTCGGTTCTCTCAAGGGATTATCACCCATCCTTACACAGTCCTTGAAAGATTTATGCTGTTTAAACGTCATGTACTTCGCCTTGGAGGCCCCACATCCCACAAAATTCCTCAAAGCAAAGCAGCGCACAAGCTGTAACCCAGTAGTTTTTTTTTTAAATGAATAGTGTGTCATCCACGAACATTAAAATAGGGATTTTTGAGCCATCCAGTGACGGAGCATCAGTACGGAGGCTAGAAACGAACTGGGAAATGCCAATGAGAAATTAGAACAGCATAGGGGCTAGGACACACCCCTGGCATACCACTTTACTAATGGAAAAGCGGTCAGTGAGCTCGCCCTTGGCGCCTCATCGCACTTGGGCGAAGTTGTCATCATGAAGTTGGATTATCAAGGAAAGCAGGTCCCAGGGCATACCCAGTTCATGCAGAACCAACCATAGCTTCTTGGGTGAGACAAAGTCAAAGGCAGACTTAAGGTCAACAAAGGAAGGGAAACTACCTTTACAACGCAACTTTTACAACGCTATGCTATTACAACGCATTTTTTACAACGCAAAAGCTTTTACAACGCATGCATTTACAACGCATGCTATTATATGGTAAGTACTTTTACAACGCATATACCATTACAACGCATTCTTTGAAAAAGCCTTTACAACGCATGCATTTACAACGCATGCATTTACAACGCATGATGTTATATGGTAAGTACTTTTACAACGCATATACTATTACAACGCATTTTTTAATTTTGGTATTTTTACTTAAATAAATATATAATGTATAATTTAATGTTTTTAAAAAAAAAAAATTAAAAATGTGAGTAGTTTAACAAAAGATTAATACTTGAGTATTTTTCTAATATAAAAGAGTATTTTTAAGTGAAATTAATACTTGAGTATTTTTCTAAATACAAAGAGTATATTTAAATTTAAATTTAAAAATATAAGATTTAAAAAAGAGTATTTTTCTAATATGAAAGAGTATTATTAAAGAGTATTATTGAAGTTTAATTAAATAAATATAGTTTAAAAAATTAAATGCTTTGGCTTTTGACAAATTAATAATTGAGTATTTTTATTTTAATTATAATATGTTAATAATTTAAAAAAAGATTTATTAATAATTATTTTTACTTGAGCTTTCTTAATTAATATATTTAAAAAATTATTTAAAAATTAGTCTTATGAAAGAATTATACTTGAGTATTTTTAAAAAATTACAGAGTATTTTTTAAGTTAATTTAAAAAATAATAATATTATTAATAAAAGAATTGTATTATGAGAAATTAATAATTGAGTAATTTAAATTTAAATAAAATATGTAATTAAAAGATAAATAAGGAATATTATTAAATATTAATACTAGACCAATTATTTAAAATTAATAACAATAAATTAAAAATTAAAAATTAGTATTAAGAAAAATTAATACTAGAGTATTTTTAATCTTCTTATATAAAGTGTAATGTTTGTAAAAAAAAAAGGAAGAGTACTTTTGGAGTATTATAATAAAAAATTAGAGAAATGTTAAAAAAAAAAGATACAAAAGTAAAAATATTTTTAATATTAAAAGAGTAATTAGAAATGCATTTCAGAAATAATAATACCTAAAGAAAATAGAGCAGGAAAAAAAGAACTTACTTTAAAAAAAAAATCCCACGCTTTTGCATTGAAGTCTATGAGCTTATTTGTCCTTCATTTATTTTGGCAGCTTCAGAATATACAACCCGCGGAACAAGAAAAGAAGGATCAGAAAGAGAAGAAAGAGCAAGTTTTGAAGGAAAAAGAAAATAGAGTCGAGGTAAGGAACACATTTAGTAAATTTACATTAAAAAAGTTACATTTTAAAAGAATAAATTACAATTTATAAAATAATAACAGTAAACAAATAATGTTTTTAAAATATTTCTTTATTGAAACAAACTTAAAAAATAAACCATATTTTTATTGATTTTTGCAAAACAAGGAACATTTTTTAGAAAACATATAAATATTTTAATTACATTTTTAAACATTTATTTACAGATTAGTTAAATAAAGTAGTCCGTTATAAATATTGAAGCACGCGATGACGTAATGACGTGAGCGTCGACGTAATGCGCCATTTTGAAGAGCATCGGAGGAGGAAGCAGCAGGAAGCTGATCTGCGTCCAGGTAGGAAATATTTTCACTTTAAATTATAGATTAAACCTTTAATAGTGATACATATATAGTAAGGAAAGAATAAGGAGAGGTTGCGGAAAAACTAATTGATGTTTTAAATGTTTTTAAACATGTCCACATTTATGTCATTAATGTATGCCTATGTCGGGTCGCGAAAAGTTAATGGTTTATTTAAAAAATGTATGTAACTGTTAAAAAATTTAAAGTTACTGTCCACAAAGTTTATTTCTTAACTTCGGAACTCAATAAAGTGATTTTGTTCTTTATTTCTAAGCGAAAAAAATAGCGTATTCGTAAATTTTGGGAATTAATGATTGAATACAAATTGGTGTTTATGCAGCAATGTGCATTTTTGGATTATGGCTTGACATGTACAATTTAGATTGGTTTGAGTTTTGGTGATTTTTTAGGTCGGAAATAAAAAAAGAAGTTTTCTGTAATTAAACTAATGGCGTTCGGTTGTTGAAAAATTGGTCCAATACTATGGAACAGTACATTTGATGACATTGTTAGTTTTGCTAGAAATGAAGATTTGAATAAAAAAAAAAAAGGACCCGACTTGTTTGTTTGAAAACTTTTTTAGAAAAAACATTGTATGCCAATTGTAATTAGAATTTTTTTTAAATTTGAAGCAAAGCAAGAAAGTAAGTAAAAAACTAATTTTAGAAAGAAAGAATGTTAGAAAGATTTTCCAGGTAGTCTATAGCCACACACAACGAAAATTGTTGTACAATAGCCAATAGTCTCTCAGACATTTCCCTTGTTTTGACAGTTACTCGTGGGTTTAGACTACCTGCAAGTGTTTGGGCTATTCTCATTTCTTGAAAACTTTGCTCCTTCTTCAAAGTTTCCAAAAAAGAGTAGAAGTTTGGATGAGGTTTGCCAATTGTGTGGTTGAAGGAGTTATGCCATCCCTCAATGGCATTGTTTGTTTTTGCTTCTCCCTCTAAACAACTCGTGTAGCAGTTCCACCACTCCACATGGAATCGTGGCTTCCTCCTGCGACCCGATCTGCTTAGGTGTCCAATCCATGTGTCCTCGAAATAATTTAGAATGGGTGCCAATTTTTCTTCGTTACTTGTATAATAAACAGATTCTATAATTGCAGTGTAGTACTCGTCCACACTATCGGGAGCAACAAAACAAAGTGCTGTTAATTTTTTTAGTTCAAATTGTAGTTTGCTATCACGAGAATATTCTGCAACTAGGGATGTTTTTTGTAATTTACGCCAAAATGCCTGGGAAAAATGAAAAAAACATCCCTGAATTTGGGTATCCGTGTACGTTTTAGTGATCACATTGATCATGCTCAATTCAAAATCAATAATTATTTTCCTAGGACTTTGAGATGTTTTACTTTTAATCACTGATAAAAGTTCAGTGTATGTTGCAGAAGTCTTATCAGGTAGCAAACTATATACTAATGGAATTACACTATTGTTAATTTTGGCATGTATAGTGTAAATTTGAGTGAAAGGATGGGGTGTACTTTTAAACGTCCCATCCATCATCCAAATTTCACTACTTTCTAACTTAGCAAGGTTACGTGGGGTACTAAAAATGAGAATTCGTTTCTGAGGGTTTTCGTTGTCATGCAGAAGGAAAGGTTCATCAGAAAAAGAAATAGAAAGATCATGTGGAATTCTAATGTCAGAGAAAGAATGTGGTGTAGATAATTGAATGTTACTTGCCTGCTTTTGTCTTTGAATAATTCTTCTCAAATTAGGAATTATAGGCATGTTACTAGCAACATGACTGGGGACATGCTGTGCAACCTCTCTTAAAATTGATCGTGTAGAATCATTGGAGGTGCTTGCAATAGCTTTCGTTTCGTTCACTGTTTCTCTAATTTCTACCTCCATTGCAGAGGCAGAGTGGTTATGTTCTGTGGTTTTCACAACTAAATTATCAACAGTAACCGCTCTGCCACTGCAATGGGTAGTGTAGTATTGCACACACCTCCAATGATTTCTAGTTAAACTTATTCTTTCCTTACTATATATGTATCCTCCATGGTTTAATACATTTTTTCCCTTCCTGGATTTAATGTACTTCGCAGCTTCAAGACTAGACATTATCTGGAAAGAGAAGAGAAGAAAAACAAATTAGCCTGAAAAAGTAAATGAAA
Source organism: Triturus cristatus (assembly GCF_964204655.1). NCBI lineage: Eukaryota > Metazoa > Chordata > Amphibia > Caudata > Salamandridae > Triturus > Triturus cristatus. The sequence continues at coordinate 1,030,999,481 of NC_140592.1, forward strand.
TACCTAAAATGTAACACTTACACCTTCCCACACTTTCCCTACTGTTGCACCTTCCTGGAGTTGGAATAGAAAATTGCACCCCTACACCATCCAACACTTTCCCTACTGTTGCACCTTCCTGGAGTTGGAATAGAAAATTGCACCCCTACACCATCCAACACTTTCCCTACTGCTGCACCTTCCTGAAGTTGGAATAGTAAATTAAACCCATACACCATCCAACACTTTCCCTACTGCTGCACCTTTCTGGAGTTGGAATAGTAAATTGCACCCCTACACCATCCAACACTTTCCCTACTGCTGCACCTTCCTGGAGTTGGAATAGTAAATTGCACCCCTACACCATCCAACACTTTCCCTACTGCTGCACCTTCCTGGAGTTGGAATAGTAAATTAAACCCCTACACCATCCAACACTTTCCCTACTGCTGCACCTTCCTGGAGTTGGAATAGTAAATTGCACCCCTACACCATCCAACACTTTCCCTACTGCTGCACCTTCCTGGAGTAGGAATAGTAAATTAAACCCCTATACCATCCGACACTTTCCCTACTGCTGCACCTTCCTGGAGTTGGAATAGTAAATTGCACCCCTACACCATCCAACACTTTCCCTACTGCTGCACCTTCCTGGAGTTGGAATAGTAAATTGCACCCCTACACCATCCAACACTTTCCCTACTGCTGCACCTTCCTGGAGTAGGAATAGTAAATTAAACCCCTACACCATCCAACACTTACCCTACTGCTGCACCTTCCTGGAGTTGGAATAGTAAATTGCACCCCTACACCATCCAACACTTTCCCTACTGCTGCACCTTCCTGGAGTAGGAATAGTAAATTAAACCCCTACACCATCCAACACTTTCCCTACTGCTGCACCTTCCTGGAGTTGGAATAGTAAATTGCACCCCTACACCATCCAACACTTTCCCAACTGCTGCACCTTCCTGGAGTTGGAATAGTAAATTGCACCCCTACACCATCCAACACTTTCCCTACTGCTGCACCTTCCTGGAGTAGGAATAGTAAATTAAACCCCTACACCATCCAACACTTTCCCTACTGCTGCACCTTCCTGGAGTTGGAATAGTAAATTGCACCCCTACACCATCCAACACTTTCCCTACTGCTGCACCTTCCTGGAGTTGGAATAGTAAATTGCACCCCTACACCATCCAACACTTTCCCTACTGCTGCACCTTCCTGGAGTTGGAATAGTAAATTGCACCCCTACACCATCCAACACTTTCCCTACTGCTGCACCTTCCTGGAGTAGGAATAGTAAATTAAACCCCTACACCATCCAACACTTACCCTACTGCTGCACCTTCCTGGAGTTGGAATAGTAAATTGCACCCCTACACCATCCAACACTTTCCCTACTGCTGCACCTTCCTGGAGTAGGAATAGTAAATTAAACCCCTACACCATCCAACACTTTCCCTACTGCTGCACCTTCCTGGAGTTGGAATAGTAAATTGCACCCCTACACCATCCAACACTTTCCCTACTGCTGCACCTTCCTGGAGTTGGAATAGTAAATTGCACCCCTACACCATCCAACACTTTCCCTACTGCTGCACCTTCCTGGAGTAGGAATAGTAAATTAAACCCCTACACCATCCAACACTTTCCCTACTGCTGCACCTTCCTGGAGTTGGAATAGTAAATTGCACCCCTACACCATCCAACACTTTCCCTACTGCTGCACCTTCCTGGAGTTGGAATAGTAAATTGCACCCCTACACCATCCAACACTGTCCCTACTGCTGCACCTTCCAGGATTAAGAAAAAAAAATTCTTCAATCTGAAAACTTTATGTTACACATTTTGGGAATATTAAAAAAAAAAAAAGAAAATTGTTTGTTAAACTAATTGATGGTTTAAATATAATGTTGTATAAAAATACCTTGTTTTTTTGGAATTGGTTTCCTTGGTGAGGCTTCTGGAGTGGAAATGGCCTGTTGGCTGGAGTTGTCACGTATGTGATGGACTGAATCTTTCAGCAAAGAAACAAACAATTGTCTTTGGAAAAAAAAAGAGAAAATAAAATAAATTAACGTTGTTGAAAAATGCAAATTCTGATTAACTTTTTTAAAATATGACATAGAATATAACTAATACTACATAACACTTTCCTAACTACTGCACCTTCCTGGAGTTAGAATAGAAAAATGTACCCCTACACCATCCAACACTTTCCCTACTGCTGCACCTTTCTGGAGTGTACCCCTACACTATCCATCAGTTACCCTATTTCTGCACTTTACTGGAGTAACAATAGCAAAAGGAATGACTATTACATTGTGGAAATTATAACACTGAAAATTTAAAATACCTTTTACAGTTGTTGTTTGTTCTCGTGCCTTTTTGGAAATGCTGGCTGCAGGATAAAGTTATTTTTTAAATTTAATTAATCCTCAAACTTGTAACCGATTTACTCTGGAAATAAAAAAAAGTTTTATAAATTAATGTTACTTAGCCAACGTTGGTTAAAACAAAATAACCAATTTTTGGAAAATATGATATTTGACAAATGAGTATGAGTAACAATTGGTAAAGCAAAACATAATACACATTGAATGCATTTTTAAATAAGAGTAATAATGGATACACCTACACTATCACTCAATTACTCTACTGCTGAACATTCTGGGACTTAGAATACTAATAGTTACCCCAGTAACATGAAACGCTTTTTCAAATGTAGTACCTAACTGAAGTCATATTAGTAATTGTTACCCCTGCACCATGGTATAATTTTGTTTATGATGTAGTGTGAATGAGTAAAAAAATAAAAAAATCACCTTTACCATACAACACTTTAGCTAATGCTAAAAATATATTTTTAAAGTAAAATAATTACAATTAAATAACATTTACCTTCACAATAGTAAAGGTGAGTCGATTACGTGGAGGTGATGCAAAATTAGGTACACCAATTCTTGATTTTCAAAATATAGCAAGTTTCTGTTTTTGGAAAAGAAAGTAGTTGTTTTAAGTTGGAATATATTTTTAGTGATAACAAATTAGAAACAGTACATTTTAAAAGTTAATATAAAAATTTTAAAAACATATTTTGTATGGAAAGCAAACATATTTTACGCTAAAGCAGGGTGTAAAAATATTTTACTGACTTACTAGTAGTTGCAAACTAATAATTCTTTTTTCGAACGAATTCAGTGCTCTCTCTGAGGAGGTCGCAGTGGAGGTGACAGAGGGTCAGGTTTTGACGTCTGGTCTCTCTGGTAGTTGATAATCAACTGATTGCAAAATGGTGTCTTCCTGGTATTTATAAGTTTTACTCTGTGTCACTATTAATTTTTTTTAAAACTGCGTTCGTTGTGTTTTTTTTTATACTTTATTTTACTGTGGAAAATGATAATTTAAAAAAGCATTTAAAAATGTATTGTTTTCATTCATTTGCTCCGTTTTGGCATCCATTTTGGAACATGTCTTTTGGTATTGTTTTCATAGAAAGTGTTGTAGGACAAGTTTTACAAGTGAAATGGATAAAATGGCGCCTATGTGTATGTGTGTTCTGTTTTTCTCTGTTTAATTACTTTCCGATGTAATCATGATAAAAATGTGTATGTATTGGTGTTAAATCTTTCGTTGTTTGTATAAAACTTTGAAATGTGTGAATACGGAATTTTAGGAGGGATTTCGAGTATTAATTTTAATGCTCGAGTATTAATTTTAATACTCGAGTATTAATTTGGTAATGCATTTCAGTAGATTTACGTACAGTTTTGCTCCACATTTTAATACACTTCCCCACCCTAAAACCCCTAATTTCCCTGCATCCCGTGCCAGATTTTATTGTACTTTTAAATAAAAAAAATAAAAAATCGCGTTGTAATGGTATGCGTTGTAATAGATTTCGTTGTAACAGCACTTTTAAGTATTTTAATAGGTTTTGCGTTGTAAAAGTGTTCGTTGTAAAGTAATGCGTTGTAGTAGTATTTGCGTTGTAAAAAATGTGTTGTAATGGTATGCGTTGTAATAGCATGCGTTGTAACGTCATACATCCACAAAGGAAGCATTCATGCTTCCCTTGCTGATCACCACAGTCTACCAGTAAAGAAGCAACAAGTGGAAGACTTGGTCGATAGTACCGACACCCATAATCTGCATGTAGTGCTGACCTCCTCTGCAGTGGAAGACTGAATCAGGGTAAGGGCGTTTTAAGGGGTGGGTAAGGGTACAGGATGGTAAGGGTATTTTTAGGGTTTAGGGGTGTGTAAGGGTATTGGGTGGTAAGAGTGGTTTTAGGGGTGGCATTGAGCGGTAAGAGTATATTTAGGATGGTTGAGTTTTATAGTTGATGGTTTTGAGTCGATAAGGGAAAATATAAATATAGAGGAAGAGGAACACAAAACAAAAGCGGTAATAAGAGCAGGAGCACCACAAGACAATAATTTGATCATCAATCTCTCCGAAAAAATCATTGATGAAAATCATAGGAGCCTTTTAAATAAGGGACTTAGTTTTTGTCCGAATGCTGGATCTGACTTTGTAAATACAAGGACAGACTTCTATACATTCACAAGGAAGGTGAAACCTAAGAAATACTACTCAATGAAGAGCAAGGAATGGGAAAATCAGACCAGCAAACCCAAACCTAAGGCAAAACCTTCCAGTATTTCAATGAATGATTTGAGTACACTACAATCGCTAACGAGTCTGGATAGAGAAGCATCAGGATTAGAAAGTTTACCAATTGAATCACTATCGGAGAGAGATCTCTGTGAATATCTGGAAATTCCGACAGACATGATATCTAGGAGTGGATGTAAGCCAAAATCCAATTCTTCCCCCAATTCCAATTCCCCAAAGTCAAATTCTTCTTTTGTTATCCATTGGCACCAAAATTGATCTGTTTTATGAGATCGTAACAGATTAATTTAAGGACATGTCGTCTACGGAGACTAGTAGACCGCATAAAAAAGTAAAAAGCTCAACAAAATGTAACCAAAATGGAATGGGAAGAGGGGGAAATATTGTAATTATGAGTATACATTAATATTTAGCAGAAGCTAACAGACAACTCTGTAATAGAAAACAATACAGAAAACTCCCTGGCAATCCAATACAAAATCACATGGTCCAGTTCTCCCAAAAACAAAAACTAAAAGGCTGGCAGGAAAGAGGACTGATAGACATAGATGAATACAATTATTTGAACACATTGCATCCAATAACTCCAACAATCTACTTTCTACCGAAGGTGCATAAGGACAAACAACCCACCGGGTAGACCGAAAGTAGGTTCAATTGGTGCCCTGCTGGAAAACACCTCAAGGTTCATAGATATATTTCTCTTTCCGTACTTCAAGGACCTACCATCCGACCTACGTGACTCACAAGATTTCCTCAACAGAATTAATGATCTCCCATGGAAACCAAATTACCTGATGGCCACTGTGGACGTGGTCTCATCGTATACCTCAATTCAACATCATGATTGTATGGAAGCCTGCAGATATTTAGTAAGAACTCGTTCAGTCTCCCTATTGGAACACTCAGACATGTTAACCTCTTCAGTGCCCATGACGAGATAGTCTCGTCATGGAGCACGGTCGCGCTGTGCCCATGACGAGACTATCTCGTCATGAACCCCACCCACTAATAAAACGCCCGGCAAAGGAGGGGGAAAGGGCGTGGCACAGAAGGGGTTAATGGAAATGATAGACTTTTGTTTACATCACAACGTCTTCCTTTTTAGGTCGAGGACTACCGGTCTGCCGAAAGGCAGAACCGGAAGTCGGAGATTTAATGACTTGGAGAAGAGGGGCTTGAACCAGCCCCTCTTCTCCCCTGTTCTCCATTGGCTGGCCTCGTAAATGCTGGCCAGCCACTGGAGAAGAGGTCAGTCACTCTGATTAGGCCCCGTCCTTTTCGGATCGGGGGGCGTGTTTTTTGCGAGAAGTCTCAAGGAGGAGACAACAGCAAAACACGCCCCCGAATCCGAAAAGGACGCTGCCTTTCTCCGAGGCATTTCTGCTCTGCTTCGGAGAAAGGCGGTGGTGTCCAGCATCAGGTTCGTGCAGCTCGCAGCTTCCTCCTTGTTTACTGTGCAAGGACGTCCGACTCGGAGACTCCAGTTTCGCTTTAGACACGCCAGCCGGCCTCCGTGGTTACCAGGGGACAGCATTAATTCTTGGTCATCAAAACGCAAAGTAAAAAAACAAGCATTTACAATGCAATGGTCTCGGCATTGTTTTATTGGTCTTTGCGTGTGTCTTTCTGGGAAAGACATCACGCAATTGGTCAAAGGCGTGTGCATGTATCCGCCCCTGGCCTGACGCTTGCGGTTATGTGCAGGGGCCATCTGTTCCGACATCTGTTTTTAATTATCGCGGCGTGCACCACGCGCGTGTTTGATATTATTACTTAACTGAGGCACTCTATTTATTTATTTTTTAAAGTTGGCAAGCCTGTGTGTGAGTGAACTTCTATGATGGTCCGTGCATGGGTCCCTCTTTGTTCGGGTGCCTCCGAGGCGTCATGTCTGGTATCTGTGGGTCTAATGGAGACCGTGTGTTTGTGTCTTTGTGCTGGTCTGTGCCTGCAAGTGCATGTTTTTTTTTGCAGATTAATATAGCGCGAACTCGACCCGTAGGCATCGGAGCGCTTTACATGGGCACCAGTCACCAGTCACATTGACACACTGATGTCTCTAGTTTCCAGCTGCCATCCGGACTTTTCAGTCGATGATTTCCTTTGCGACCAAAATAAAGTCACGCGATGTTTTGTTTCCCCTGGTGTTGTAAAGGCACCACGAGAAGGCAAACTAACACGTTTGTTGATGGTTGTTAAACGTCTGACGCAAGTTAGTTGCTGGAGCCACAGTGATTGATTACTTTGTAGGTCCCCACAAAACACAGAACACTTTACCTACCCCTTGAGCCGCAGATTTGTTCTTGCTCTGCCTTTTTGCCTCTCCGCCTTTCATCCCGGATGTTTTAGTTTTCATAAGGACGCAGTTATGTGCAGGAAACCCTCGGGCGGCATTAATTGAAGGAAAGGTGCATTTTACGACCCTTTCATGCACCTGCTTTCATTGAACACATTAGTATTTGTGTTGTCTGGTGTTGTTTATGCGCGGGTTATGCAGGAGATCTCATGGAGATGCGCTGCTTGCGTTTCTGTCACTTCTGTTTGATTTATGTCGGATGTTGTCCCGAAAATGGTTCAGGTGGCTTCTTGTTTCATGTCCTTTCGACGGATGCCTCGCGCAGGACCCTTTCATGTGTGAACATTAGACCGGGGCAGCCTCGACAGCCGGTTGGGATGCCTTTTATGCCGGAGGTGAGGCGAGTTTTGTGCCCTGGAACTTTGGAGAATGGACAGAAGGTGAGAATGTAAAGACATTACTGAACCGGCGAGAGACGATGTGTGAGGAATGCAGATAGACGACATTGTTGGAATGTTGGGAGGAAAAGGTTGTGTGGAGACCAAGTCGAGGGGAAGAAACAACAAGCATTTACAATGCAATGGTCTCGGCATTGGTAAAGTTAGAGCTATTGGCATTGCTCATGACATTATTTTTGTTGATGTTTTTGTTTTTAAAACATTTAAAGAAACGGCATTGTCATGAGCAATGCCAATAGCTCTAACTTTAACAATGCCGAGACCGTTGCATTGTAAATGCTTGTTAATAAGTTTTATTTACAAACCCAGGGGACTGCCATGGAGCAAATAAAACAAGACGAAAATGGAGCAGATGGTACTGTGGGTCCGCTTTATTGATGACCTCTTCCTAATTTGGGAAGGGGAAAAGCTAGATCTGGAAAATTTCTTAAAATCTTTGAATCAGAACACACTCAACCTTCAATTTACATGTGATATCCAGAACCAAGAGATTAACTTTCTGGATACTACAGTATATATCAAAGACAATAGAATCTGTAGCAGGATGTATAGAAAACCCACACGTACCAATAGCATTCTCCACGCCAACAGTGGACATCCCCTACATCCGAAATGGAGTGTTCCATACAGAAAGTTCTTGAGAGTTAAGCGATGCTGCTCAGAGGAGGAAGACTTTACAAAGCAAGCTAAAGAAACGTATACAAGATTTCTGATCAGAGGGTACCCGGAAACAGTTTTAAAAGACGCTCTACATAGAGCCAATGTGAAAAAACGAGAGACACTACTCACATCGAATTTTGAGCCAAACCAAAGGCAAGAATAACCAGGATGTAAGGTTCATTACAAATTTTAATACATCAAGTGCTATAGTAAGAAACATACTGAGGAATAATTGGAGGATCCTATTAATGGATGAAGATATTAAAAATATACTGCCAGTAAAACCGAACATTACCTACAGCAAAGCACCATCATTGGGCGATCTTTTCACTAGTTCGTGTTTCAAACCAACTGATACTCAAACAAACACAATGACATGGCTCCCAGTTCCCACCAGAGGCTTCTTCAAATGCACTAAGTCCAATGCTTGCAGACATGGCATAAACAAGAGCGAGTACACAACCATCTATGGTACAACTAACAAGCTACAGGAGAAAATCACCTGTGAAACATAATCAGTTGTATACGTCTTGGAATGCCAATGTAGCACCAAATACTTGGGCAGTACCCTCAATAAACTTAAGCTCCGTATATTGCAACATCTGAGGTCAATTGCAAATGAAGACTACCAATATGCCATGGCAAAGCACATATGGGAAAGACATGATGGGAAAACCGAAAACATGAAATATTTTGGCATTAAACACGTACAAATGAAGCCACATGTTGGAAACACGGAATTAGAGCTACGTCGTAAAGAATTCAAAAATATTCTCCTACTAGGCACAGAGACCCCCAATTGGGTGAATAGTGACGCTGAACTATATACTCACATCTAACAAAGTTGGTCAGTAAGGAGTCTCTCAGTATCCTTTTGATCTCCACGTATAGCCCAAATTCGATCATAATCTGAAAATATGGATACTTGAACAAGGAATACACTGATATGTATCTAGGGGCTAACTAATTGAGACTCTAATTTGTTTCTTACCTATGGGATCATGAAAGTTTAAAAGCGTGCTATTCCTATGTCCCAAATCCGTGATTGTTTTAAATATGAGTGCTGAATATATGTAAACATAACATAGAACATTGGGATTGTGAAGACTTCTAATACATCTTTCGCTATGATTCTTAAAGAGGTCATACTCCCTATAGTCTATAGAAATCAGGTCATTTTTATAAGCAATGACTAGACACTACAACATTAGCCTTTTAATTTGCTTGATTGTTGACTAGCACTTTAAAGTTTGACTAAATTGGTATTTTTAAAGGGCTAAGTGTTATTGCTGGGGCTTTTAAAAAATCTGTAGGATCCCTAGTTGTAAGAAAGGTTTTTACTACTATACTGTTTACAGCACTTAGCACTTTAAAGACCCAATATCATAATGAGTATTTTATTATTTCTGCATGAACAGGAATATCAATCTTAAGATCTTATGATCTTTAATATCATAGTACTGTTCATTGATATAAACAATGTGATCTAGTCATGGTTAAGTTTACAGCACACAACACTTTATACATATATACTAGTACTGTTCATCGACATTAGTATGTAACTGGGTTTTCAAATGGATATCCAGATCACAATTGAGACAAGATTGGCTTAGGACATTTAGGGGGGGGTCTAACAGTGATGACACCACATGGCACTGTCATCTTGGATTTTATCATTATACTGTTATGAATTTCATACTTGATTGCACTTCTCTGCATGTTTTGCACTTTCCATGACACTAGATAGCACCTTATGAAAACTTTCAAATCATACTGTTATGACCACACATGACAGCTATAGCCCATATTTAGGATGGTTTGGACAACTACTCAGATCCTTTCACCTTTCGAATATTGACTGCTTTTCTCAGTTTTTTGGTACAAAATGATTGTTGAAATGCTAGTCCCCCACTTGTTAAAATTAGATTGACAGTGATTGTAGATCAGATCACAACTATCATATAACCATAAAACATATGGGTACTTTACCGTAATTAGATCATTCAACTATAAGTTCATATAGGAAAATTACAATATGACTCTGATTCCTATATCAACTAATATAACATGTTGTGGGGAATTGAGAAAAGTTTATTGGAAAACGTATTGAATTTTGCCTGTTTTCCTTGCATGTGCTGTGTGTAAAATGTTCAAAATTTAAAATATCTGTGGGTGCCCCTTTAAATTGTGGAGGTTATTTTTGAGGGAAGTGTCCCTTTAAATAGTTTGTCTTCACACACATATTCTAGACCCAGTTGAAGGCTCTGGCCGAAATGCGTAGGTCCTCTTGTTGTACTGTTGGTGGTTTATAAATAAAATAAAAAGGACTACTTACAACCTGCTGTGCCTGGCTGTGCCGCTTCTCTTCTATGTCCTCGGCTCGAGGGGGCGGCTGTTGGAAGAACCTTGGAATTTATATATAAATATATATTATTTTTTTTTCTCAAAGGCCCTTGCGCTCAAGATATGCACTCGACGATGCTCCGACCCCTTGGTCTGTATCACCCTCGATGCAGCACGCTTCCTCTCAGTCCATTTAAATGCTGATACTCGACGCGTTTCGAGGCAAACGCCTCTTAATCATGAGTTCACAGAGGCACAGAAAGCTCACCTGTTGATTTGCTCTTAATTTATTGAAAGAGTCCGCCCATCGTGGGCGCGGCTTACAGTAAGCGCCACTTTGCATGATGATACTTGCAGTTTACAGGTAAGTTCAATGTTAATCCTTGGTAGGCTCCATGCCTCTGTGTACAACAAAGCTTTCTTGAAATCCTTTAGTAGGTAGAGACTTTGGGGCTGCGCGCTCTTCTTAGCAAGGGAGACATCGTGCCACGGAAAGGAGTATTACCTTCCCCAGCCTTTCTGTACGAAATGGTGCAACTCTTGTTACCACGGCTAGGGCAGCCGCGTTCATTTATTTTTCTCAAAGGCCCTTGCGCTCATTTAGGGGGGGGTCTAACAGTGATGACACCACATGGCACTGTCATCTTGGATTTTTTTTTTTTTTTTTTTTTGTTTTTTTGTTTGAAACCGTTTATTGCAATCTCAAGAATATACAAGTATAGGCCTACAACCTTCCGGCCGGCCGCTAGAATGACAGGAGCATATGACATACGTTCAAAAACACTTGGCGTTGCAGAGAAGCAAAATCAGGAGGTATCAACGTCGTGGGCCACATCACTCTGACCCCACAATACGGTTTCATTTTATACAAACAACACGAAAAACCACCCCCGCAAGGCAACCCGCAATCGAAAGTAACAGCACGTGCTCCCCAAATGGGGGACCCCAGCCATCCACAGGAGTCTAAAGAGGGGAAGGGGAACAGATCGAGGACTGGGGGAACTCTGTGCCCGGGGCTAGGGAAAGGAGTCAACTAAGGGGACGGGGCTGGTGAGGCAGCAGGCAGCAGTGGTGGCGCGCAGATACCCCCGCGGTAGGCGTTCCAGGGGCCCCATACTTTCACCCATGCCCCAGGCTTACCCCTCGCCACATACACCACCTTTTCTCGGAACATGCACCAATCCATGTGTTCTTTCCAGGCCGACACCACCGGGGGCCTCTGGGATCCCCACAGTTGAGCAATGTCACGCTTAGCTATCATATATCCCAGAGTCACCCATCGCGTCTGCGGAACCGAGTAGTCAGTTGGTTCCCACACATTCAGCAGGCATCTCCTCGCTTCAGGCAGCAGCGCGACATGCGTAACCACTCGCAGGACCTCATGCACACCACGCCAGAATCGCTCCACCTTCGGGCATTCCCACAAAATATGCAAAAAAGTCGCCAAAGCACCACACCCACGCTTACACAACCCATCCTCAGCATAGCCCATACGCAGAAGCCTTGGCCCCGTCATGTAAACCCGGTGGAGTATCTTAAGCTGGACAAAGCGAAGGCGAGCCGGTATGGCCACCTCCTTCGGAGAGGCCACCGCGGAAATCCAGTCCTCGTCGTCCAACTCCAGCCCATCGGCAACCCAAGCCTCGCGGAGGCCAGTCAGCAAGCCCGAGCGGTCATTAATCAATTTTTTGTAAATAAGGGAGATCGTGCTGTCCGGAACGTGGCCATCCAGCACTCTATCCTCCAGGGGGGAAGACTCCGGGATGGAGGCGACGTCTGAGAAGACGGAGCCCAGTGCGTGACGGACCTGCAAGTACCGAAAGTATTCACTGCCCTGCAGCTGAAACTCCGTCTGCAGCGTCTCGAATGTTTTAAAGCCCCCCCTCGTCCAGAGATCCCCCACTTTACTGATGCCTATCGTGTCCCACTTCTCGAAGCCCTTCGAGGTCCACAGGGAGCCCAATCTCTCAGACGCGTACAACGGTGATGCCCGGGTCAAACGGTCCTTCCACCCCATAGCTGCATTAGCCGCGTGCCATACTCGCACCATGACACGCGTAGGTCCCGTCAGGCGGGGGTCGGGCGCGCCAGAGTAGAGCGCTCGATTATAGTCGCCACCAGGCAGGAGCATCTTGTCCATTTCAAATGCCGGGTTTAAGGCGGGCCCGTAAAGGCCATGATTAATTGCAGCTAGCTGGGAGGCCCAGTAATACCGTTTAATATCCGGGAGGGCATTCCCCCCGTCGTACCATGGGAGCGTCAACTTCGCCAGGGCAATACGCGGCCTCCCGTCCCAGAACAGGCGGCGCTGTAGACTCTCCACCTCACGGAAGTAGCGCGCCGGGACTAAATCCATAGTGTTCTGGAGAGCGTACAGGAAGCGTGGCAACGACACCATCTTAAACAATGCCGCCCGGCCGAGCGGCGAAAGCGGCAGGCGCCGCCAGCGCGCGACGTCCTCCTTCAAGCGCTGGAGGGGGGGAAGCAAATTCCGCTCGTAGCGGGCCTCCGGGTCCAGAGTAATATAAACACCCAGGTACCGAAACCCCTGAGAGGCAATCTGGATCGGGCAGCCCCGCGGGAGGACGGGAGCCTCCCCGGAAAGCACATACACACATGATTTAGCCCAGTTGATGACAAGGCCTGAGTTGCGGCCGAATGAGCGCAAAACATCAACCAGGACAATCAGTGATTTACGCGGGGAGGCTAGGTACAAAAGGATATCGTCAGCGTATAGGGACACGCGGTCCTCATACTCGGGGGTCCAACGGAGACCACGGATGGAAGGGTGCCACCGCAGCCACTCCGCCAGGGGTTCCAAGGCCAGCGCGAACAGGAGCGGTGACAAGGGGCAGCCCTGTCGCGTGCCCCGTCCCAGCTCGAATGGGACCGATACTCTTCCATTCACCACCACCTGCGCCAATGGGCCCGAATACAACAATTTGACCCAGCTGATGAACCCCGGGCCAAATCCAAACTTCGCCAGCATCGCCCAGATGTATGGCCACTCGAGCGTGTCAAACGCCATGGTGGCGTCTAAGGACGCCAATATGGCCGGCTCCCGCACAAACGGGACACGCGCGAGCACCCCGTGCAAGCGCCGCAGATTAAGGGCAGTGTTGCGATGGGGAATAAAGCCGGACTGGTCTTGGTGGACCAGATCGCCCACCACGCCGACCAGCCGGTTGGCTAGCACCTTGGCGAGGATTTTGGGCTCCGCATTCAAGAGCGAGATAGGCCGATAGGATGTAACCCGGTCTCGGGGTCTCCCTTCCTTGTGGATCACCACGATTGTAGCCAGACGCTGGTCCAGCGGGAGGGAGCCCAGCGAGTGGGCCGCCAGGAACATCGCGCGGAGGTGGGGTGCCAGTACATCCGGTCGCAGCTTATACAACTCGATAGGGATGCCGTTCGGGCCCATGGCCTTGCCGGATGCGACCGAGCGTATGGCGAGGGCAATTTCGTCGGAGGTAGGAGCGGCATCTAACGACACCCTGTCCTCCACCGAAAGGGAAGGCAGCGCGATATCCCTAAGCAGGGCATGGGAATCCTCCTCCGAGCAGGGAGAAACCGGGGAATACACCTCGCGGAAATAATCCGCGAAACAAGAGACAATGTCTTCTGGCTCGGTGACACGCACACCATCCATCCTCTCAATCAGCGGGACCACACGACTCGCTCTCTCCTTTTTATCCAACCATGCAAGCAGTTTACCAGCCTTATCACCCACATCATACAGTCGCCCCTGTTGCTCTCTACAGAGGCCCCTGGCCGCCTCCGTGACGAGGGCCCTGTAGGCCGCCTGCTTAAGTTGTAGGACATGTAGTGCAGCATCCGTCACCCCACCCTCTAGATCACCCTCCAATTCAGCAATTTCGGCCTCCACCCGGGTCACCTCCTCCTGCTCGCGCCTCCGGGCATGGGAGATAAAGGAGAGGGCCTCCCCTCTAAGAACTGTCTTGAAGGCTTCCCACAGGGAGATAGCCGAAGGGATGGACCCCACATTCTCATCGAAATACCGCTGCAAGGATTTAATCAAATCAGCGCGAATGGTGGGGTCGCGCAGGTACCAGGCATTGATTGGAGCTACCCTGCCCTCCCCCTCGGGAAGACATCAACGTGCAATAGGAGCGGGGAGTGATCTGAAATACCCCGCGCCAAATGGCGCACCTCTCCTACCCTCCCAACATAGGCCGCAGGGACAAGGACATAATCAAGCCGTGAGAGGCTACCATGGGCACCTGAGTGGAAAGTGTACTGCAGCTGCGTGGGATGTTTTAAGCGCCAGCAGTCCACCAATCCCAGTGTATCTAAGAAGCCGGACAGCCACGCCTGCGCCCGGGGGAGGTCCCTAGGGGGGTGACGATCCACGGTCCCAGAAACCACCGCATTGAAGTCCCCCCCAACCACCAGAAGCCCCCCCGGAAGGTCAAGGAGGAGGCGCCCTAGGTCTGCAAAAGTGGTAGACTGTAACCCCGGTGGGACGTACACTGATACAAAGACAACTACTTTACCCTCCATTCTCCCCACTAAGACAGTGTAGCGTCCCCTCTCATCATGGCGCACCTCGTCTATTTCCAACGGGAGCGAATTCTTCACCATGATGCCCACCCCCCGTGAGCCCGACGTGAAGCCCGAGTGGGCCACCAAGCGATAGCCACGCCGATTCATGGCACAAAAGGAATTACCAATAAGGTGTGTCTCCTGCAGAAAGACCACATCTGGCGAAAGTCGTTTCAAATACTGCAGGACCACACCTCGCTTGATCCTATCCCCCAGTCCATTAACGTTCCAGGACAATAGAGTCAGGTCCCTACCCCCCATCACATACAGAAGCCATCATTCGTCCCCCCGAGAGCACCTTAAAAACACCAATACAATAAAGGGTTTGCCTTGCAGTAAAAACGAACAACACCCCACCCCAACCCACCCATCCCAACAGAACTCCCCCCTCCCTGCACCCCTGCATGAGCCCAAACAGCCCCCCCAAAGTGCAGTGTGCCTGTCGCCCCATGAATGATTAAACTAACTAGTCCCCCAGAGGAGGAGGGAGAGCCCCCAAGAGACCCCGTACCACCTCCACAGGAGGGGAACTTAACGAACAGTCAAAAGTGACGATAATGTTGTCCAGAGCGAGGCCTACTATTAGTCCCTCAGTCCTGATCCGGCGAGCCCTCCCCTCCAACCGCGCCCCCCCCACCCCCCGGCCCCGATCCCCGGGCAAGGAGTCCAACCAGTCCCCGTCCGCTTCGGGACGATCAAAAAAGTGCGTGCGGCCATCCACCTCCACCCGCAACTTAGCTGGAAAAAGCATCGCATACTTGAGGTTCAGGTCCCGTAGACGACGTTTGACTCCGAGAAAGCTCAGTCTCTGCTTCTGGACCGCTGGGGTGAAATCAGGATAGAAGTTTACGTCCATATTGTCAAGTCTGACCGGTCCTTGTTGCCTAGAAGTCTGCAGGATAGCGTCTCTGTCCCGAAAGTTGAAAATCCGGGCAATGAGAGGCCTCGGAGGGGCTCCGGCCTTAGGTCTTCCTCCGGGAACCCTGTGGGCACGTTCCACCGCAAAGAATTTACTCAGCCCCCGGGGCTGGAGATGGGTGAGAATCAGGTCCTCCACAAACAGGTCCGCCGCCGCCTCCTCACGTCCCTCCGGCACCCCGACAATGCGGACATTGTTCCTCCGGGCCCGACCCTCGGAATCCTCCAGTCGACGATCCATCAGGGCGCTCGCCTGGCCAAGCCGGCGCACCTCCTTTTGGAGGGCCGCCACGTCCGCTGTGAGGCCCGAGGTGGTGTGGGCCAAAGAATCGACCCGGTCATTGGTCTTGGATAAATCGGCCCTCACCAGGCCAACATCCACGTGGACCGAGTCAATCTTTTGCGCCAGTGTGTCAAAGCGCTGGTCCACCGAGGCCTTAATCTCGGCGATAGCGCCCATGACATCTCGCAGGGTCAGATCCGCGGGCAGAGCAGGAGCATCAGTCGGGCCCTCAGGGGACCTACGCAGCACCTCGGGAGATCCCTTCTGGAGGGTGTAGCGGTCCATGTTGTTGGACTGATGGGCTGCGCCACGGCGGGTCGATTTCACCTTTGCCCGGTCGCCATCTTGCTTTGTGGACATGGTTTCAGTCCCCAAATCGTGCCAATCACCTCGGAAAAGGCCGACAAACCAGTTCACGGGCGCCGGGGGGGGGCAACCACAGGTCCGCAGGACGGATCACAGCCGGCGGGCCAGCAGGGCACCCCAACGAGGCCACACCACCGCACACCGCCCCGCAACCCAACCTCGCCTACGCAGCAAGGAGGGTGCAAAAGCGAAAGTGAAAGTGCGGGGTACGCGAGTCGCCCAGCCCTGCCCGCCGTTGTTGATCACTTTGTCTCCGGATCGCCCCGCAACTCCAATCCGGGGGGCCGGCGTGGAGAAGGCCGCAAACCTCAATCGGTGCTCCCGCCGGTATCCGAGGTCCAATTTGGAAGCGGAAAACGGGTGACACCTCAGCTCGGGCTCACCAACACAGTCCCCTCATCTAGGACAGGATATTTTCAGGATTTATGTAGGAGGTCACGGAGGTCCTCGGGAGCCTCGCACCTACGCGGCCATCTTGGTTGCGCGCTAGGCTCCTCCTCCGTCATCTTGGATTTTATCATTATACTGTTATGAATTTCATACTTGATTGCACTTCTCTGCATGTTTTGCACTTTCCACGACACTAGATAGCACCTTATGAAAACTTTCAAATCATGCTGTTATGACCACACATGACAGCAATAGCCCATATTTAGGATGGTTTGGACAACTACTCAGATCCTCTCACCTTTCGAATATTGACTGCTTTTCTCAGTTTTGTGGTACAAAATGATTGTTGAAATGCTAGTCCCCCACTTGTTAAAATTAGATTGACAGTGATTGTAGATCAGATCACAACTATCATATAACTATAAAACATATGGGTATTTTACCGTAATTAGAGAATTCAACTATAAGTTCATATAGGAAAATTACAATATGTCTCTGATTCCTATATCAACTAATATAACATGTTGTGGGGAATTGAGAAAAGTTTATTGGAAAACGTATTGAATTTTGCCTCTTTTCCTTGCGTAGGCTGTGTGTAAAATGTTCAAAATTTAAAATATCTGTGGGTGCCCCTTTAAATTGTGGAGGTTATTTTGGAGGGAAGTGTCCCTTTAAATAGTTTGTCTTCACACACATATTCTAGACCCAGTTGAAGGCTCTGGCCGAAATGCGTAGGTCGTCTTGTTGTACTGTTGGTGGTTTAAAAATAAAATAAAAAGGACTACTTACAACCTGCTGTGCCTGGCTGTGCCGCTTCTCTTCTATGTCCTCGGCTCGAGGGGGCGGCTGTTGGAAGAACCTTGGAATTTATATATATATATATATATATATACACATATATATATATATATATATATATATTGAAAAGAGGTTACCCTAACCGTTGAGCTGCACTCGCTGGCGGTATAACGCTGTCTCCACACACAGCCCAAACGCGGACACAGCCATTCCACAATTGTGCCGACGCGTTTCAGGCTTTCCGCCCTTCTTCCAAGGAAAAACTCCTCATGAACAGCAAACAAGAAGGCCACAAGGAAAGCCCCTTCATTTTTATTGGGTTGCAAATTCCGCTCAGGTGAGTACAAGAAACAAAGCATCATGGGTCTTGTGGTCCATATTATTATTCCAAAGTGGGTCGTCGCCGTTCTGAGGAAATAGAACAAAGTTTATCGATACGCTGTAATGTAATTGGAAGAAGGGCGGAAAGCCTGAAACGCGTCTGCACAATTGTGGAATGGCTGTGTCCGTGTTTGGGCTGTGTGTGGAGACAGCGTTATACCGCCAGTGAGTGCAGCTCAACGGTTAGGGTAACCTCTTTTCAAAATATTGTGGCCTGCCCAGGTCACGAGCGGCACCACCCCGATATCCTTGGGGGTCCTCTTCTGTTCACTGGGACAGTTTCGAGTGGAGGTAGCAGTTGTTGTACCCTACACAGGCAGTCTTAGCGGGACATTACAGCGTATCAATAAACTTTGTTCTATTTCCTCAGAACGGCGACGACCCACTTGGGGATAATAATATGGAATACAAGACCCATGATGCTTTGTTTCTTGTACTCACCTGAGCGGAATTTGCAACCCAAAAAAAATGAAGGGGCTTTCCTTGTGGCCTTCTTGTTTGCTGTTCATGAGGAGTTTTGCCTTGGAAGAAGGGCGGAAAGCCTGAAACGCGTCAGCACAATTGTGGAATGGCTGTGTCCGCATTTGGGCTGTGTGTGGAGACAGCGTTATACCGCCAGCGAGTGCAGCTCAACGGTTAGGGTAACCTCTTTTCAAAATATTGTGGCCTGCCCAGGTCACGAGCGGCACCACCCGGATATCCTTGGGGGTCCTCTTCTGTTCACTGGGACAGTTTCGAGTGGAGGTAGCGGTTGTTGTACCCTACACAGGCAGTCTTAGCGGGACATTACAGCGTATCAATAAACTTTGTTCTATTTCCTCAGAACGGCGACGACCCACTTTAGGATAATAATATGGACCACAAGACCCATGATGCTTTGTTTCTTGTACTCACCTGAGCGGAATTTGCAACCCAATAAAAATGAAGGGGCTTTCCTTGTGGCCTTCTTGTTTGCTGTTCATGAGGAGTTTTGCCTTGGAAGAAGGGAGGAAAGCCTGAAACGCGTCGGCACAATTGTGGAATGGTTGTGTCCGCGTTTGGGCTGTGTGTGGAGACAGCGTTATACCGCCAGCGAGTGCAGCTCAACGGTTAGGGTAACATATATATATATATATATATATATAATGTTGATGTATTAAAATTATGTGGATTTACCCAAGCAATAGATATGAATTAATTGACCCATCAATTTAACAAGTGATTTGCATAGGAATGGGTAATTGTTTATGCTTGCTCACTTTAAGCTTCATTTTGGATCTATATCAGTAATGATGTGGGCATTCATTTACAAAATGTGTGGAATATAATGGGAAAAATATCGAAAACTTCTAATGCAATTTGCACCGCACCAATCAACTCTATTGTCAATAGATTATTGGTGCAGACACTGATATTTGATTAATTATGTAAACATTTCTTTTTATTTGCTTATTTCACTATATTATATTTCATTTAATTTTTTGATGCATATTGTATGCAGGGTTTATTGATGGCCTTCCCCTTAAGCTTAGAAGTGCAGCCGAGCTCCTTGAGTTTAGAAGGGGTCTGAAAACCTGGCTCTGTTCTTAATTAGGCATACCTCTTAGTAACCAAGTAGGCAACTTCCAGCGCCAGGACACCTCAGGGTAGCAGTGAGCTTTATTAACATAACATAACATGGACAAGTTACTTAACTTTTCTGGTAAAGACATGATCTAGTCGCAGATTCCTTACCTTAAAACTTCCAGGCATCAGGCTGGATCTGGAAGATTTTTGATGGCAGTACACCTGTGAGCCAATAGGTGGCATTGGTCAACTCCACGTGACTTCATAGGCATCGTGTATATAGGAGCCTCCTCGGCGTGCTGAAGTCAGTACTTTTCACGATTTTCCAATTGAGAAGCGCGGAGTCGTGAAGTGAATGACCATGGTGTGTTAAAAAACAACTAGGGCCCTGAAGAGTAAACGCTCTGACACTAAAAACTGATTCGCAGTGCAGGGAGGATGGGTGGGTCAGTAAGGAATCTGCATCTAGATAATTTCTCTACCAGATAAGGTGTTACCAAAGGTAAGTAACTCGTCAATCTGATAGAGCCTTTTGGCAGCAGATTCCTTACCTTGGAACAGATACCCAAGCAATACCACCTCTGAAGTAGGGAATGTGGAACAGTGTTAAACCACAATATCCTGTAGGACCAAACAGCCGAATAGGCCTTCCCTACGGACCTAGTTATCCAAGTAATAATGTTTGGCAAACGTGTACAGGGAAGCCCATGTAGCCACTTGGCAGATGTTGAGGACTGGAACATCACGATGAAGAGCTGTGGTAGCTGCATTGGCCCTGGTTGAATGATCTCTAAGGCCTTCATGAGGCTGCTCTTTGCCAAGACGTAACAGATTTTTATGAAGATGATAACCCAACGTGAGCTAGTCCTCTTCTGCACAGCGTGATCCTTCTTTGCTCCAATGTACCCTACAACAAATTGGTCATCTACCCAAAACTCTTTAGTGCGGTCAAGATAGAATGATAACGCTCTTTTTGGGTGCAGACGGTGGAGATGCTCCTCTTCCTTGGAAGGATGTGGAGGAGCATAGAAGGTTGGCAAAGTGATAGATTGCCCAAGATGGAAAGGTGTCACCTGCTTAGGCAAGAAAGAAGCCTTAGTGCGGAGTACCACTTTGTCCGGAAAGGCGGTCAGGTAAGGAGGCTGAGAGGATAGAGCCTGCAATTCGCTCACCCTCCTGGCATAAGTTATTGCCACTAGGAAGGCTGTTTTGATAGTAAGCAGCCAGAGGGGGCAGTAGTGCAATGGCTCAAAGGGTGCACACATCATATAGGTGAAAAGCAGGTTAAGATCTCACTGAAGCCTGATAAATTGTGAGGGGGGGAGAAATGTTTAAGCCCCATCAAGATTCTATGTAAGATTGGAGACTTAAAAAGGAACGGTTGATTTGGCAACCGTAGGAAAGCAGAAAGGGCTGAAAGGTAACCGTTCAGAGTGCCCAGAGCAGAGCCCTGCTGGGCCAAATAAATAATGAAAATAAGAATGCCAGACAGGTGGGTCAACAGACCATTCTGTACAATAGTTGCATTTTCTAGAGATGTTGTATCTAGTACTGCCTGTAGAAAGTGCCCCTTTTTGCATGGTTACCCTCCACTTTTTGCCTGACTTCTGGTGCAACCGGACTTGATGTGCCCTGGGTCCCTGCCAACCAGGTTCCCAGGGCCTGTGTTTTCCCAAAGCTGTACCTTTGTACCCACAATTGGCACATCTCTGGCCACAGGTAAGCTCCTTGTAAAAGGTACCATGGGTACCAAGGGCACTGTGACCAGGGAAGGCCTCGAAGGGCTGCATCACCTATTGTGTCCATCAATTGTGTGTCTTTTGCTTTCTCGCCCTAAGTGCGCTGGGCATGCCCAGGCGTGGGTCCCGGGCTCACTGTGCCACTGGATTCAAGCTTTCCTGGCTGATGAGAGGTGAAACCCCGAAACCGGTCCTAGGATGCTTGTTTCTGGTCCAGGGAGGAGCTGGATTGGCAGTTTGGGCTGGACTGTTCCCATGAGGTACACTGTCAAGACTGATTTGCAGATGGCCAGGTCTAAACTGGGGTGGCATGGTGAGCAAAAGAATTATGGATTTAACCCAGATCTCTTGAATGGGGGTGAATGTTTTGATTTGTTCTGCATTCCGTCCATCAATTGTGTGTCTATTGTTATCCTTAGAGGCCCTGCGCCTTAACACCAGCACCCTGCCATTGCAGGCTGCGTGTTTTGGTGCAGGGAAAAGTGAAGAGTTGACATGGCACACACCCGTGTGTGCCATGCCTACAACCCACTCCCTGAGGCCTAAGTAAGTCACCCCTCTAGCAGGCTTCACTAGCCCTCAGTTGAGGGTACAGTGGCATGAGCTCTGTACCCCTTCAGTGCCTAAGGCTATTCTTAGACATTGTAAGTGTAGTAAAGCCATAAAGAGTGTATGGTCTGGGAGTAGGTCATTAGTAACTCCACAGCTCCATAATGACTTTCCTAAAACCTGGGCAGTTTGGTAGTGTTGGAAAACGAGGCAGCATCTGTGAGGCCTGCACAAATAACATGACTACATTTGTCCTTCACTGGGAACCAAACACCCAATTGTAGCGCCTGACTCTGAGGGTAGCGTTGCAGAGCAGTCTGAGGCTTACTCAAGGGAGGTGGTGTGGGCTAGTAATCGCCATTTGCAGGTGCACAAAAATAACACTCAATAATTGATTGTACAGTCTGTACTTTGCTTTATAAAAGTAAGAGTACATTTATTAAACACACACACCACTCAATACTATGCACCAATTTACAAATATACATAAGCTGTTGGAATTACTTTGTGACATTCATTGCATAACATTTCCACCCCTCCCGCAGGGGGTGTGGGGTCTAGTACCACCACTCCCATGTATGCACATCAACTTGCCCCCAATGCAGTTAGTTGAACATAACCTGGAGCGAGGGCCCTGCGCACTGGCACCATCCCAGTGGCGACCCACCCCATTGCCTCAACAAGCATTAAAAAGGGGTAAACCTGCCTTGGTGACACATGAACCTGACTGAGCATCTCCTACTGACCATAAAGTATGCACCTCTATATCTTAAGGGCTAGCAGACTGGGGTCTTCACCTAAGCGCAGCAGCAAGATCCATGTTTACGCACACTTTAGAATAACAGTACTCATCACCTTGGTTGATCATTTGAATGCATTGCAATTACAGCCCCTAAGGGCATCACAGATGAAATCACAGGATTGCGCATATACAGCCAGACACCCTAGCAGGACTGTCCGGCAACATAGCCCCACTTGGCTTATGACATCTCCTTACACATGTGACTTACAGTCCCTTCAAAAGTACTACTCCTGGCAACTACACTTCTCCTGCAGTGCGCCTCTTCACTTTAAAAGGAATCACAGGTAAAAGCATGGGATTTTCGTAAATACAGCCAGACCCCCTAGCAGGAAGGTCCAGCAACATAACTCCATTTAGCTTAACATCACCTTACACATGTGACTTACAGTCCCTTCAAAAGAAGTACTCCTGGCAACTACACTTCTCCTGCAGTGCGCCTCTTCACTTTAAAAGGAATCACAGGTAAAAGCATGGGATTACGTAAATACAGCCAGACCCCCTAGCAGGAAGGTACAGCAACATAAATCCATTTAGCTTAACATCACCTTACACAGGTACTTCACTTTACACATGTGACTTTCAGTCCACCTAAAAAGAAATAACCAATAGTAAATGCATTTTGGTGCAATTACACCACTTCACCTCCAGGGGATGCCCTTCTCCAGACATCCCCAACTCAGCCCTTCACTCCATGATGCACTTCATAGTACACCCTCAGCTGTAGAACATAAGTTCCAGCCTAGAAGGTGTTAAAGGCTGGCTGAGCCCTTGAGGGGTTATTCTTTCAGATGCCCCGTGAAACTTAGGGGTGGACTGTTCTTCTTTATCCTGGGGGAGACAGCGGTGCTCCTGCAGCCCCCCTGCACCCCTTTTCACACATGAGGGTGACCCCCTCATCTGGGGGCCACAAAGCACCAAAACGGCAGATTACCAAATGCCTGGCGAGGCATTATGGGGCGCTTCATGCTCCTCTTTACCAGCCCCAGCCACTGGGAACACTCTCCTCTGCCCTCTGGGTCTCTGAGAGGGTAGATTCAGCAGTGTGCTGTCTAAACTGGCTCCCTGCGCCAGCCTTTCGTTAGGCTCTCCTTCTGGGCCTCTCTCCCTGCGCAGAGGCCCCTGCTTCTGTGCACCAGTACTGGGCTCTTCTTCTGGTGCTGATAGGGTCCTGGGGGCAGTCAGGGGGTCTCTCCTTCTAACTGCCCATTGCGCCAGGCTCCAGCACCTTCACCCTCAGCAGACCACACCCCAGAGAGACCTTCTCTTCCTGTGCAAGCACTTTTTAAAAGTTGAGTAGGGGGCTGGCAGGAAGTCTCTGTTGGTCCTATCAAACAGCGACACATCACGTCCCTGCCCCTGCTCCCTCCTTGTCCAGCCTCTGAGCTTGTTCAAAATGGCGTCGTCCAGGGTTTCTGCCACATGTCTCGGAAGCACCTTCCCCTCAAGCTGCCTTCCCTCCTTGGTGCAGCCTGACACCCAGCGACAGCGGTTGATGGATTGGCCTGTAGCCCCACCCATCTTCTCTTCGTGGAGATGAGGCCCTCGCTTGTGGCAGAAAGGTTATCAATCCATCCAGCTGAGGTCAGCCCTCAGCCTGGGTCTGGTCATGGCTGGCTCAGAGAAATATGACAGTTCTTGATGACCCAAAAGCAGTACAAATATGACTTTGGACTCTGCAGAATACTTCTTTTCACATTTGCTACATTGGACTTAAGTGCGTGTCTGGAATCTGTAGGCCTAATTGAAGTTAATCTAGCCCCTGGCTCCACATTCCCATAGGGGAATAAGGAAGTGAAAACACCGTAAAACACACTGACTTTCCCTGGCATGTCTCTTCCATCCCGAGTTCACTGTGGGTGAGTCCCAACTTATGAGGCTCCCCCACAGTAAAAGCTCAACAATTAGGTGCTCAAAAAGCGAAAAATCCGGGCGGCCCATAGTGTCAGAACCACCTTCTAACAGGTAGCAAATATCTCAGCACATTAGACCCACACGGATGCCAGTGTGGGATTTAATGTAAAATGCACTCAGAGGGCATCTTAGAGATGCCCCCTGAAAAACAACCAGCCCTAGTCTGGTTCCTGAATGGCTGCCTGCCATTTGCCACTACCAGACAGTTTTCTGGACCCCTGGGTAGACAGCCTCCGCTCTCTAGGTCCAGAGACAAATTCCATCCTGGGCAGAGGTGTCATGCCTCCTCCCCCAGGATGGGCTGGGTCCACGAAGGGGAAGCTTCAAAGGCTTGTCACCTTTGGAAGTTGACCCTGCCTTTTGCTGACCCCAGCAACTGGTTCCTACTGGTTCTAATCCTCCACTTTGGGTGGGAGAATCAGCTGGAAAACCAAGCTAGGAAGAGGTGTGCTCACCTTTGCCAACCCCACCCCTCAGGTTGGGGAGGCGAGGTGAAGCACACATCTCAGTCCCCTCCATCTTGAAGATGAGGGGACCCAGCCAATTAGGGAGAAGCTCATACCCCCTCCCACTGGAGAGTGCCATAATAGGGGATGTACCCACCCCAAGGAACCTGCACACCCTTTTAAGCGCCCCTAAATTTAGTATTTAGGGGCAACCCTGAACCTTGCTTCATCTTATTCGAGGAAGAAAGAAGAAGGACCAAAGACCTGTGCTGACCCAGGAAGAAAAGAACACCTACTGATTTGGTCACAGCCCTACCGGCCTGTCCTGACTCCGACCTGCCTACAACGAAGAAACTGGTGTGTCCAGCAGCCCCCCAGAGCCCAAAGGATCTGCCCTGCACTCACCTTACAAACTCAGTCTCCCATGAGCACCGGATTTGCTCAACAAAGACTCCAAGCCCAGATACCGGATTCAGGGGACTCAGCAATTCTACACCACTCTGCAAAAGACGCCCAAGTTAGAGTGTCCCAACTCCACGAGGAGGTCTCCACAGCGATTCGGACCTGGGATCAACTGATCCCCAAACTCCCTCAAGCTTCAAGGCAACGCCTGCGGCCTCGAACTGAAGGGCCCCCTGACCACGACCCGAGCCAGAAAACACTTCTGCACCCGATGCCCCACAGCCTTGGGTGGCCCAACCAGCAGTGTCCAAGCATCCCCCAAGATCTTAACTTACCTACCCAGTTAGTGGTCGCCTTCAGGAAGTCTCCATGCCCGACCCTGCAGCAACTTCACCGAACCGAAGGTCTAACTTGAAAAGCACGGGGCCCCCAACATCTTTTTGGCAGTCTGCACCCGGTCGCCCCAGTGCCGCTGGTGATGCAGCTCCTGAGCTGGTCGTTGCCCATGTAGTGCTGACGTTAACCCCAGGGGTTTTACTCCCACAGCTGAGTAGCCTGCTCATCAGCAGACCCTAACCGAAGGCCCCCTTAGCCCATTGGCTTCCATTGGGCCCCTGCACTCTGCACCCGGCCGCCCCAATGCCGCAGGTGGTGCAACTCGAGTGCCCATCTAGATCTTGGGGAACCTTGGTCCTAATCCCAAAAACTCCCACTTGTAAGTTGTGTACTTACTTGAGAAACCGCTAACACGTTTTTCCCATAGGAACCCATGTTATGAGATTTTGGGCCTAAAATGTTTTAAGTGTTGAAGTGATGTTTGCATGGAGAAAAGAGAACAAAACTGCAAAGTACACAAAGTCTTAATTACCTTGTATTGTGTGATTCTAAGTTGTGGTATCTAGGCATACCACCCCAATACTCAAAGTAATCCAAAAGTAACTAAACAGTATTCTGAAAGCAATTATGGTGTAATTCAAACTCCAGTTTAAAGTGATACAAACCTGTAACAACTGCAAATCCATCCATCCTCAATTGTATTTTTGTATTAAAGTTTACAACTGAAAGGATAAAATACTTACCTGTAATCCTAGTTCTCTTCAGGGGTATACTCATCAAAGTCAGGCACTGAATAGTCCCGCCCACGTGCGGGGACCACGGAGTATTAACAAAAAATATATGCATATATATATATATATATATATATATATATATATATATATATATATATATCAGAACCAAGGTCCTTCCCCTTCTGAAAAGGACTAGAGCCCACGCAGGTAAGTAGAAATTGCTCCTTTATTGGCAGTGCAATGATCGGCATAATGCATTTCAGCGTAATCGCCTTCCTCAGATGCCTTCTAACATAAAGTCATTCACTGTTCACCTTTTTGAATAAAGAGTGTCCCTCTGCGATTGGTCGAGGCACTCATTCACGAGTCCAGGGGCGGGTACTCAAAGCACAATGCTCAGGTTTCCAAGCTACAGCAACACCTGTGTCTGTACTTCCCAAGTGGGCGGTGCCTGCAGCTGTACCTCTGAATCATGGATCTTGTAGTGTAGGAACGGAAATCCTACTCCTTTATCCAGCCGCAGTTCACCACAGCGGTCCCTGACACCCACCGCTACAGTGAGTATGGGTGTAGCCAAGTAGTCATGGCCCAGCGGATCCTGGCTTGACACATCGCTGCGGAGTGTGGCGGTCCGGCGCTTCCCCAAGCGCTTTGAGGCAAAACCAAATTGTTCCACAAATCGCCGGACTCTTGAGGATCGGGGCTCGACGTGCTCGTGGCGAGCACCAAACATCAGAACCAAGGTCCTATATATAATATGCATATATTTCAAATATACACACATATATATAAAATATGCAGCCTAAACCATAATACTAGGCTCAAATATGCCCATATTGCATTGAATTTTTTCGTTTGAAAAAACTTAAAACATATAAAATAACATTTTCATGACAAAGAAAATGTACGTCCAACTTGTTTTCGAACATAGCCTTCATTTTTAAAGGGAAAAAGGCAAGGTGATAGCAGGCAGATTAGCCTAGAATGCTGCATATAGAACACTCAGAAAAAACGGGCGCCATGCCTTTAAGACCTCCAGGACCTCCAGGCTCCCATCATGCCCCACAGGTGACTGTTAGATCAGGTCTTTTTGACGGCATATTACATTGTAATCATAACATGAGTAAAAAACATATCATTATAGACATGGTATTCGTCCAGGGAGGAGGGAGGGTTGCTTATGACTTTGATGAGTATACCCCTGGAAGAGAACTAGGATTTCAGGCAAGTAACTTATCCTTCTCTTCCAGGGGATACTCATCAATAGTCATAAGCACTGAATAGAGTAGCAAGTCCATCCCTGGACCCCTCAGACGAATACCTGCATAACAAGCACATTCTGAATTAAACAATTATCGAAACAAATTCCTCAAGGATGCTTGCCCAAACTGAGCATCCGTTTGAGTATCAGAATCTAGGTGTGAACCGACCGCCATGTAGCTGATTTGCATATCTCTGCAGAGCATAAGGCGTGGATCTCGCTTACCCTACAAGCCGAGGTAATCGCCACTAGAAAAGCAACCTTCCAAGAGAGGTGCTGTAGAGCAGCCTTGTGGATGGGTTCAAAAGGGGGACTCATTAATTTAGAAAGGACCATATTAGGTTCCCAGGTAGGGGAAGGTAACCGAATTGGAGGGTAGACCTTTTTTCAGCCCTTCCAGGAAATCTTTAACAACTGGCATTTGAAAGAAGGAAGCCTGAGTAGGAGACTTGTAATTGCTGCCAGATGTACTCTGATAGAGGAAACTCTTAAGCCTGTTTTAGCTAGCTACAAAGGATATGGCAAAATAACCTGTTCTTGACCTTTGATAGGGTTATGACCATTAGCTGTACACCATAAATAGAAACGCTTCAGTTTGAAAGCATATGACTTTCTCTTCGAAGGCCTTCTTGCTTCCTTTAAGATCTGCATATAGTCTTGCAAGAGGCCTTGGTGACTATATTGTAAGAGGTTGGGATGGAAAACCTTCCCTCCTGACCTAGTAAGCAGATCCACAAGGCATAGCAACCTCCTCTGCTGTGTCTTGGAGAGGTGTAACAGGTCTGTGTACCACCAACGGTGAGGCCACTCAGGTGCGATCTGGACCATTTCCATCCTGGATTTGTAGAGCTTATTGATCACCAGTGGTATGAGGGGGACTGGTGGGAAGGCGTAAAGTAATTTCTCTGACCAGTTGATCAACAGTGCATTCCCCCAGGAGCCTGGTTGGGGGTAACTGGACGCGAAAGCCCGGCATATTGTGTTTGCTGTGTCTGCGAATAAGTCGATGTCTAGAGAACCCCATGTCCAAAAAATGTCTTGTGCTACTTCATCTTTGAGCACCCACTCGTACGCTTCGACGAAGTTCGGCTTAGGTAGTCCACCTGTGTATTGAGGCAGCCTGGAAGGTGGACTGCTGATATAAACATGTTCCTCGCCAGTAGCCATTTCCAAATTGCTTGAGCCTCCAGAGACAGGGATCTGGTCCCTCCCAGCTTGTTCAGGTAGTACATTGTTGTGGTGTTGTCGGTCTGAAACAACAAGGAGTGCGACTCTATGGAGGGGAAGAATGCTTTGAGAGCAAGATGCACAGCTCTGAGTTCCAACCTGTTGATGTGGTACATTTTCTCCTTGTCCGACCACATCCCCTGTACCTGAAGAGATTCCATGTGAGAACCCCAGCCCTGGAGAGACGCATCTGTGACTATACTCTGTTTGGGAATTTCCTGATGGAAAAGAACTGTTGAAGAAGATGAGAGTGTTGCATCCACCATATTATTGAGATTTGGACTGAGTGAGGTAGTGTTATGGTGTCCTCCCAACCATTGCAAACTTGGGACCACTGGTCCTCTAGCGTTTGCTGTAAGGGCCTCATGTGTAACCTGGCATTCGGGACAATGAATATGCATGGTGCCATCGAACCCAGAAGAGATGATAACCGTCTGGCTGTAGGATGAGGTGTTTTTAGAAGATTGCAACCTTTGTGGAGTATTGATAATAGTCTCTCCTCTAAAGGAAACGCTCTTGCGTTTGCAGCGTCTAGCATAGTGCCCAAGTAGTGAATCCTTTGAGTAGGATTTAGGATAGACTTTTTGAAGTTCACACAAAGGCTCAGTCGATTTAAAATTTGGATGCAGTAACTCAGATGATTCTGCAGGAGACTGGGAGAGGCACTCTTGAGTAACCAGTCGTCTAGATAAGGATGGACGAAGATTTTTTGCTTTTTCAGGAAGGCCGCCACCACCGCCATGCATTTTGAGAAGGTGCGAGGAGTAGACTTGAGCCCGAAAGGAAGGACTTTGAACTGGAAATGGTATGACTCTATCCTGTACTTTTTTAATATATTCGATGGCGCCACTCCCACCAAAGCCGGTGTCAGGAAAGTGTGGAGAGACGGTTCTAGCAAGCCAGGCACCAAGGGAAGAAGAGGTCTAGTGGAAGACCTGTGATGCAGAGTCTCAAAAATTACAGATGTTGATGGAAGAGCTGTAGGCACCTCAATGTTGGGCTTCTAAGTCACTCTACACAACACCTCGTTAAATGTAATAATATCATCCACTGGTGACACTCTAGCCAGTGGAGTGGATGACAGAGTCGGAGAATAATCAGCCTTTGATGATGATGATTCCGAAGAGCATGAAGAAGGCCTGTGTGTCTTCACTCTCTGATTGAACTGTGCCTAGACCTGGGATGAGTAAGGGGAGATCTTGATCTATGTCTCCTCGAGGCTGTGGACTTTTGAGGTGTAGTATGTCGCACTTGCCTGTCGGGCGAATGAGAAGGCGAGTGTATTTTCGAGTAGTCTGAACCAGGGGTAGTATTCTGCATCTTCCATTTCCTTACACTCTCCAACCATCTTGGGGAAAGGTTAGTCGGAGATGTATGGTGCACTGGAACCGGAGAGCCCTCCGGCGTACCCTGGACGATTCGCAGTTCCGGAGAGGATGACGCACTTCTCAAGGCCAGCTCTTTACCAGTCAGATCGTGGATCTCCCTTGACGTCGACGGATCCATCAACGTCGACACTGGTGAGCGATCTGTTCTCAGCCTCTTGGCCGATGGAGACCTATGAGTGGAAATAGGCCTTGACATCTACCTTCTCAACGTCGACCTCTGACGCCGACCCCGCCGGTGACCTTCTCGCCGTCGGAGATTACCTTTTCTCGACGTCAGAGGTGACTTCCTCGCGGATGACTTCCTCGATGGCGATGCTTGCCCTGCGATCGGCGACGAAACAGTCGAACGGCTAGGAATGCGTGCCGGGCTGGGCGTCGATGTTCTATGTACCTTTCACGTCAGTAGTGTTCCCGACGCCTGAGCCGTTCTCGACGGTGACCTCACCTGTCGGCGATGTGTCTTCGACGTCGAGCATCCGCCTTCCACCATCGTAGGAGAGTCTGACTCGGACCACCTGCGAGAGGGTGTCAACGTTGGTCGATAAGAGGTCTTAGCCGTACCTGTATCAATCCGCTTCGACGGCAAAACAGTCTTCGGCGTCGGTCTGGGCACTGTGGATTTCGACTCTGGAGAAAAGCACGAGGGTATTTTCGACGTCGCCCTTTCCCTCGGCTGCGAATTTGACCGATGTCTTCGTTTTTCACCTTTTTTCTTGTGCTCTGGTCTTCTTTGAGAAGAGGGTTCTTTAAAGGAATGTCCTTCCTTGCCACTTGCGGATTTTCCTCTCTCCTGCATAGCATGAAGCTTTATCTTCTCCCTTTCACGAAGGGTTCTTCTTGAAAATTGTTGGCAGTAGTAGGCCTGTCAGGCCTGTGTGTAGATGGTAGACACACAATACAGACCGAGTGCGGGTCAGACTTTGCCATTTTCTTCCCACAGGAAGGGCCCTTATTAAATAAGCCCAGCATTCTGACAGGAAAAATAGCTGCAAAGTCAGAAAAAAATTATGAGAATAGTAAAATTACTAAAAACGTAGAGCGAAGACAAATTCTCACTTGAAAAGATCAATTAGTGACAAAAAAACCACTAGCTGACGAGCTCAATGCTCCAGGATCCTCACAGAAGGAGCCGGAAAAAAGAACTGACCTAACTGTCACCTGTGGGGCATGATGGGAGCCTGGAGGTCTTAAAGGCACGGCAAATGTTTTTTCAGAGTTTTCTATATGCAGCCTTCTAGGCTAATCTGCCTGCTATCACCTTGCCTTTTTCCCTTTGAACATAAAGGCTATGTTCAAAAAACTAGTTGGAGGTACATTTTCTTTGTCATGAAAATTTTATTTGACTTTTTAAAAAAGTTTTTTCAATCGAAACAATTCAATGCAATATTGGCATATTTGAGGCTAGTATTATGGTTTAGGCTGCATACATTATATACATGTGTGTATATTTGAAATATATATATATATATGTGAAGAATATAACTAACATCATAATATTTGTCCAGCTTGCCTCCGTTCTAAATATTTTTAATAATTTTTAATTTGGTACACCTTTCTTATATAGTGAAAGTATTGAATCGGTTAGTTTTCTTTTTTTTTTGTGGTTGAGGATTTAGAGGTAATTTTGCACTAGACACTTTAAATCTATTGGCAACACAAAATATAATTATCAATAGAAGAACGTATATTATGGGTGGCTTTGTGGATTCTCCACTGTTACATTTTGTCATAATCGAAACCAAATGCATTAAGACAGCTATGTATAAAAATGAGGGTCTTTTATACACAGTAATTGTACCCAACATATTGATTAAGTCTAGTCATAGACATTTGCTGTATTATGCAGAAATTTGTACATACCTTTGCATAAGTTGCACATTAGTTTCGCATTTAGGCGGGAAGTTGCACGTATATTTGCATATTTTGCACATGTCATATCATGCGTAATTTGCACTATTGATATCCTTGGAGATTCAATGTTATTATATATACATATTGCGTATTTTGCACAATGTTCGCACTTATGCTGGAATTTGTACATGTGTTTGTACATTGGACAGACATTAACCCTGGAGATGTAATAATATTGCCTCATAATTGGAACACATTGCGTAATTAACATATATTTGTTGCGTAATTTGCACAGGGTAAAAAAACTTTGCGTGATTTGCCTATAATATGTTGATAATATCGCTTGGGTACTATATGTAAATGCATACACTATGTAACTGTGTGTAAATACCATAGATTCAGACAAAGACCGAAGATATGGTTACACAGAAAAAAGCCCCATACTACAAGTATTTTGTCACTGTCTATTATCACGTGGTGTAGCAATGAGAAAAAAAGGAGGTATAAAACAATAATGACGTACCGCTGTCTCACTATGTGGTCAAGGGCACTGGATGCCCGAAACGCGTCATGTAAGGTGTGAGAGAAAGGAGAAATAAACTCACCTGTCATTTCAAGCTTCCTTGTGGGTCATTGTTTTCCATGTTCGCCGAAAGGAAGTGCTTGCTGATATATATATATATATATATATATATATATATATATATATATATATATATATATATTCCACAGCAGGATCCCAGGGGTACCACCATCCAAAGATAGGCGCAACACCAGGAAACAGACTCCAAAGGCAAAGTTGAGAGTTAAATGATGATTTACATGGGGAAAACGTGTTTTGAGACCCCTCCTTTTTTCTCAGCCCCCGCTTGACGAATCACCCTGAAACTTTTAAGACAGGAGCTGGCCGGAGTGGGCCACTAGTTTTGAAAATTTAGCGAAGATTCATCAACCGGCGCCAAAGTTATTGGGAAAAGAAAAAACGCTTTTCCTATGGAAACTGGGTCCTAACTATAACACCTTCTGGCGACCGCCAGTAATTAATATATATATACATGTGATGTGATCAAGGCCGTGGCAACACGGCCGAAACGCGTCATGCCGACTGACTTAAACGAATAAACCTGTTTGAAACATATTTCTCAGCGTGTGGTGGTCTGTACCTGTTCCAGTTATCTGCTGGAGTCTGGGAACTCTTCTTGTTATATATATATATATATATATATATATATATATATATATATCACAGCTCCCAGTTCTATCTGAGCCGCCGAACTCCTAAGGCGGGTGCCCTTCATTCGTGAGGATGGAACTCACGTTAAATGTCACAGCTCCAGTGCATGCAAGTCTAGCACGCATAAGGCACTCCCGGGGTAATTGAAATACTCTTGTTGTAAGCAGACGCGTTTCAGCATGTACCTTCCTTCAGTGCTTCAAGTGTAATCATCACCATGCACAGTGTCCGTTTTTCAAATAGAGAATGCCTGCTCCTCATTGGTAGTTTGAAAAGTGGTGGCAAACAAGAAAGGACTGCAGAATAGTTCGTGCAATACGGCTGCCATGTTAGTGAGGTGAAGTATAGATGATACTTCAAGTCATTCCGCTTGACTTTGATGTCACAATAGTTTGCGTGATAGAAATTCCAAACGCTTGTCCTCTCTTCCATAGCCACACATATAACGTGTTTTTGTCCTCTCTTCGATCTTAGCCCCACATGGGCAGCCACAATATTCCTGCGCATGGTGTCACCCTCGCCAAGCCTCTGGATGTATCGCCAAGTTCGCTCCGCAGGCTGCAATGAAATCAAAGCATGCCATGAGTTCATATAACCCACTATCATTTGGTAGACGGCAGCATCCTTCAGAGGCGGTTCAGGCGGCTCTACAATAAATCACAGCTCCCAGTTCCATCTGAGCCGCCGAACTCCTAAGGCGGGTGCCCTTCATTCGTGAGGATGGAACTCACGTTAAATGTCACAGCTCCAGTGCATGCAAATCTAGCACGCATAAGGCACTCCCGGGGTAATTGAAATACTCTTGTTGTAAGCAGACGCGTTTCAGCATGTAGCTTTCTTCAGTGCTTCAAGTGTAATCATCACCATGCACAGTGTCCGTTTTTCAAATAGAGAATGCCTGCTCCTCATTGGTAGTTTGAAAAGTGGTGGCAAACAAGAAAGGACTGCAGAATAGTTTGTGCAATACGGCTACCATGTTAGTGAGGTGAAGTATAAATGATACTGCAAGTCATTCCGCTTGACTTTGATGTCACAATAGTTTGCGTGATGGAAATTCCAAACGCTTGTCCTCTCTTCCATAGCCACACATATAACGTGTTTTCGTCCTCTCTTCGATCTTAGCCCCACATGGACAGCCACAATATTCCTGCGCACGGTGTCACCCTCGCCAAGCCTCTGGATGTATCGCCAAGTTCGCTCCGCAGCCTGCAATGAAATCAAAGCATGCCATGAGTTCATATAACCCACTATCATTTGGTAGACGGCAGCATCTTTCAGAGGCGGTTCAAGCGGCTCTACAATAAATAAAAGCTCCCAGTTCCATCTGAGCCGCCGAACTCCTAAGGCGGGTGCCCTTCATTCGTGAGGATGGAACTCATGTTAAATGTCACAGCTCCAGTGCATGCAAGTCTAGCACGCATAAGGCACTCCCGGGGTAATTGAAATACTCTTGTTGTAAGCAGACGCGTTTCAGCATGTAGCTTTCTTCAGTGCTTCAAGTGTAATCATCACCGCACCGTGCGCGCACCCCGTAATTTTTTTTAAAAAAAATAACATGTTTTTTTGCCCCTTGGGGTCCTTCTGTGACCCCCTGACAAAGGCTAGGGGGTCAGGAACTCTCTTCCCTGCCCCCTTTTCACGTTTTCCACCTTTTATCCCCCTTTCCTTTTCAGTGCGAGAGACAAAATGGCGGCCGACACTTCCTGATTTCGACCGATTCGAATGTTTACCGACATCTAACAACCAATCAGAATTTCGCTCGCACACGGCAACGTGCACGCACGTGCGCGCACTGTGCACGCACGGTGCGCGCGTATAGATATTTATATGCTTTTAAATGCTATTTTCTCAGGAAATACTCAACAGATTGACACTAGACCTGCAAAAGGCACTTCCCTGACCTGAGGACTACCTCTCTGCCAAATTTCAAGTAATTCTGTTCAGCGGTTCGGGCTGTACCTTCGACTAAAGGTCCTATGGAAAAATGCATGGGGAAAACGCGTTTTGGGACCCCCCTTTTTTCTCGGCCCCCGCTTGACGAATCACCCCGAGACTTTCAGGGTAGGAGCTGAGGGGAGCGCCCCATTTGTTTTGAAAATTTTGCGAGGATTCGTCAACCGGCGCCAAAGTTATTCAAAATAGAATTTTGAGATTTCCTATGGAAACACGATCCTAACTATAACTATCTACTGGCGACCGCCAGTAGATAATTATATATATATATATATATTTTTTTTTTTTGCATATATTTTTTGTTAATGCTCCAGGGTCCCCGCACGAGGGTGGGATCATTCAGTGCTTATGACTATTGATGAGTATCCCCTGGAAGAGAAGTATATTTTACCTACCTGTACCAAGCCCTGCTTGGTTCTAGAAATAAAATACAAGCAAAGCTTTTTTTATACTTACCCAGTTGGTCTGGATTCAGTCTCAGTGTGTGTACCAGTCTTGATTGAGTGATTCCAATAAATGCTTAACACACCTTCTGGATAACACTAGCTGTTTGCCCACCCTACCACAAGGAGAGCTGTTAGTATTTACCTAATTTAGCCT
Organism: Triturus cristatus; assembly: GCF_964204655.1. Lineage (NCBI taxonomy): Eukaryota > Metazoa > Chordata > Amphibia > Caudata > Salamandridae > Triturus > Triturus cristatus. The sequence goes on from NC_140592.1 coordinate 1,031,035,541, forward strand.
CTGCTATACCTCTGGGGACTCCCTGGATTCTGTGCACACTATACGTTACTTTGGTATAGTATATACAGAGCCAGATTCCTACACTGCCCCTATGAACAAGAGGAGCTGAGTGGACTCTAGGTGAAACGTTGACACATTGATGGAAAAACCCAAGTAGAACAGCAGAGTTGCTGTTACCTGGAGGTGATGAGACACCTTCTGAGGTGAGCTGGCATTGAATTCGAGTATATCATCAAACAAAATGGGGATGGAGAGGAAAGGAACAAGTCCAACACACATCCTCCAACACAGTAACTGCAAATAGAATAGTAAATGTAAAATGTAAATGTATGTGTCTTGTAAAGCGCACTGCTGCCCTGAGGCGTCCTGGCGCTGTAGACCGCTGGGGAACCCGTCCTGGCTATCCCTGTGAGATGGTCCCTCCTAGGTATCTCCAAGGTGAAACCAGGCATCCCCGGCGAATGTGGGGGGCCGCTGTGGAGATGAGGCAAGTTAATGCCCAGAGTTGCCGAGTGTAATCCCTGGTTAGAGTAGGCACCGAGGCGAGAATTATTGAGTCCGCTGGCCCTGGTCCACGACCCTGCCGCGTCGGGAATTGAACCCTGGTCCCAGGCCATCCTCTGCTTCCGGGTCTGCTGCCTCTAACCAGTGAGCCACACCACTCCACCATAGTGAGCTGTTCCGCTGGCCAACCAACACTACACTAAGGAGAGTGGATACCAATCAGACATCCGGGACATCCTTTATAGGATGCACTGACCCTGACCCACCGAAGTGGCATGCTTCATCATCGGGTTGTGCTCCTCACTGGGTAGGCACCGCAATACCCAGCAGGCTCCTTTTGGGGGAGCTTAGCAGGAGATCTTAATCTCTATGTCCCCTGTTGGGTAGACAATGGGATACCACCCTTCTCTGAATTCTGGAAGGAGTGTGGTAGATTGAGAATATGCTTAACAATAAAATTGGCTATGGGCTGCCAGATGCCAAATTTTATTGGAGGAGGTTGCCCATGCCAAGGTTAAAATATTATGTGTACCGTTCGGGGGAAATAATAAGCCCGAAGTTCTATGTGGTGGTCAATAGGTTTCTTTCTTGCCTATTATACCCAAAATGGGTTAGCTGCAATTCTTCAGGACCGAGAGTTAGTGCCCTAGGCGACTCAGGGTTATACATATTACAGCGTGTTGCTATATACCTTTCAACTCAAATGAACACATCTAATTTGAAAATGTTTTCTTACTGAGTCTTTATTCCCATTTGGCCTGTTTTAAGATCTATACAGGTCCATTTAGAGTGCCATGGAACTGCTTCTCATACAACAGCAGTTCTGTACTGGAGAAGCGATGCGATTAGCCTACCGACTTCCATGCTCTCCCCAAGCAGATCCCTGCTGGGAATTGCAGTACTCACCCAGCGAGGAGCACCGCCCAATGATGAAGCATGCCACCTCAGTCGGTGAGGGTCAGTGTATCCTATAAAGTATGTCCCCAATGATCATTTGGAATTCCTCACCTCAGCTTAGTGCTGGAGGATCTGCCAAACAGCACACTATTCTGTTTACATTGAGTTAGAGTGGCCAATTGTCAAGGTATGGGAAAACAGCAATACTTGACCTCCTTAGATGGACTGCCACCATGAACATCATTATGGTGAAGGCCCAAAATGTCGATGTCAGTCCGAATGGAAAGACTACGAACTTAGAGTGAGTTGACCATATCACGAAACATAGGTACCCCTTGTGTAACTGCAAGACAGGTATGTCACAATGCAGGTCCTGAAAGTCAAGGGACACCATCCAGTCGTCTTCTTCTAACACAGAAGAATATGAGCCAAGGACAGCATCTTGATCTTTTCTTTGTAGAAGTAAAAGATTAAGAACCTGAGGTCTAGGGTCAGACAAAGATCTCAATCCTTCTTGCGAAAAAGAAAGTACCAAGCTTAGCCCCACTGTGAGAAAGTGGCTCTGTATATACTGTTCCTTAATAGGTACAGGGTGTACAGAGTCCACAGTCCCCCAGGGTTGACAGAGGTTAAAGTTAGATATAACCTTACTCTCTAAAGTGGTAGCTTGGTCGAGCAGTAAGGCAGTATCAGACGACAGTGTAAAGCATTTGCTGTACACACTCAGTCAGCAAATGGTCTCACACACTCAATAACTGAACTCTAGGCCAATGGTTTATATATAAAAAAATATATGCTTGTTTTATTTTAGAACCAACAATTGGATTTAAAATATACTTTCTCAGAATGAGATGCTTTATATAAATACTTTTGCAATATGCAAATGACTTTTGTAAACAGTTACAAGTGGTTGCAATAGGCAACTCTATTTTAAACGCAACAATGCATTGAGCTCAATGGAAATTTCAAGTTATTTGCAACAGATTACTTTTAGGATCACTTTTGGAGTTCCAGGACTGGATCCTAGATTCAGTCCTGGGTCAGTACTTAGAATCAAGTGATGAAAGTCGACTTAATTGCTGTGATGATTTTTAAACAATATTTAGCTATTTTAAAAGTTGACACTTTGGGTTACTGGTAAGTACAGTTGTAAGTATTTTTCAGAGTCAGTGCTGGGCAGCAAGATCCAGCACTGGGAGCTCACCTAAGAGCAGGTGAGTATTTTCATTTTCGTTACTCGGCTGATTTTTGGTGAATATTTTAAGATTTGAAAAGTCCACACTTAGAAGAAATTTCAGGAAAAAGCCAGTCAATGTTACCCTAGGAAGAAAATAGAGTTATCGGTTTAAAGGTAAGTACTTCACTGGCAGAGTTGAGGTTCTGGGCATAGACTCAGGGGTCCTCCAGGGTCACGTAGGTATAGTTGGTTCACCCTCAGCGACTCTAGGGCGGCCGGGTGCAGAGAGAGTTAAGCCCAATGTTATCCTATGAGGGCTAGGGGGGGCCTAGGTTGGTGGCTGCTGACTAGCAAGCCACGCGGCTGTGGGAGCTGGGCTCCTGGTCACTTACTCAGGGCAAGTGGGGAAGTAGGTAGGTGTAGAGGTTGCACTGCCAGGGCCACTCGGCGGCTGGGTGCAGGGTGCTTTTGAGCCTTCGGGCGCTCAATTGATTTCAATGGGAAATCTCCGGTTTAGAAAAAGACTGCAAGCTCGGGGACGAGGATTTTTCAGGTGCCACCACCACTTCGAGAGGTAAGTTGGGTAGTTGGAGGATAGGTAGGTACCCCGGGATTGGGCACAAGGGGCTGCGGGGCGCCGCGTGCAGGGTGCAGGGTGCCTTTTGGTGTCGGGAAATCTTATCCTCTGTTGATCGCGGTAGGGGGGGGCACCTTGTTCTGAGGCTGCAGGCTTCTTCAGGAGTGTCGAGAGAGATCCTTGGGAGCCAGACTCGGGGTCACAGTCGCCGTGGGGTCGTCCTCGTGGTCTTTGTTCACTCCGGCACTGGCCAGGCTTGGCTGGTGCAGAGTGTGCTGGGTTCGCGGTTCTGGGCTGCTGCCAGGGATTAGAGGTAGGTTTTGAGTAGAGCCTCTACTCATGGGAGTCCCAGGGGCTTAGAGCCAAAAGGTAGTCAGGTCCTCCGGGGTTTGTGAGGTTGCTGGCCACAATAGATGCCGGGTTGGAGCAGGAGCAGGTTCGAGGATCGACAGGCCGGTAGGGCTGGGGCCAAAGCAGTTGGTGTCTTCCTCTTCTTAGCAGCTGCAGTGCAGGTCTTCTTTCTTCTTGCTCTTCTTTGTATTTTGGAATCTGGAATCTGGGGAAGGGAGGTTCAGGGTGCCCCTAAATACTAGATTTAGGGGCATTACAGGTAGGTGAAGGGCAGGGACCAATGGGTCCCTGTCCTGGGGTGGGTACACCCCCTATCCTGCCTCTCTCCTGTGGGAGGGGGGCAGTAGCCTAGTCCTGATAGGGTAGGGCTTCCCATCTTCAAGATGGCGAGAGCCCGGAGATGTGCTTCACCTCGCCTCCCCCACCTGAAGGGTGGGGTTGGCAGGCTGGCACATCCCCTGTCCTTATTTGGGGTTTCCGGCCAAGCTTCCCGCCAGAGTGGGGGGTTGCAGTGGCCTGGGGAAGCTCACAGAGGCGGCATGCCTTTGAAGCTTCACCCTGCCCATCCTGGGGTAGGAGATTTAGCACCTCGCCCAGGATGTGCATTGTTGCAGGCCCAGGAGAGCAGGGGCTCTCCCACCCAGGGGTCCAGCAACATGTCTGCTGTGTGGCAGCCTCAGAGCAGACGTGGATTGTAGGTTAGGTTTAAGGGGGCATCTCTAAGATGCCCTCTGGGGTGCTTGGTACATTAAATCCCACACTGGCATCAGTGTGGGTTTAATGTGCCGAGAAGTTTGATACCAAACTTCTCAGTCTTCAGTGTTGCCATTATGGTGCTGTGGAGTTCGTGTTTGACGAGCTCTCAGCACCATGTACTCTTAAATGGCAGCACTGCACTTACAGTGCTCAGGAATGGACCTGGGTACTGTAGGGGCACAGGGCTCCTACTCCTGTGCCCACACCATTGGCATAAGGCACCCAGCTAGAGGGGTGGCTGATGTATGCCATGGCAGTGTAGGTTATGGGCATGGCACACAGGGATGTGTGCCATGTCGACTTTGTTTTGTCTTGCACCCAGACACCCAGCCTGCAAAGGCAGTGTGTGTGTGTAAGGGTACAGGGCCCCTAAGGGTGGCACAATGAGTGCTGCAGCCCTTAGGGGCCTTCCCTGGTCACAAGGCCCTGGGTACCTAGGGTACCATTTACCAGGGGCTGACATGTGGCCAGTGTTTCCCAATTTGGGTTTTGTGCGTTTTAGGGAAGGTACATAGGCCCTGGGCACCTGATTGGCAGGAGTCCAGGGCACACTCAGTCAAAGTACATTCAGCAATTCAGCAAAAAGTGGGGGCATACCATGCAAGAAAGATGGCACTTTCTCACACACCCCCTCCTGCCCCCCCACACGAAAGGTGATGAGACTAACCTTGCCCTATGGAGTCTTCATTGTCTAAGTGGAAGAACCTGGAAAGTCCATCTGCATTGGCATGGGCAGTCCCTGGTTTGTGTTCCACTTCAAAGTCCATTCCCTGTAGGGAGATGGACCATCTTAGTAGTCTTGGATTTTCACCCTTCATCTGCATTAGCCATCTGAGAGGTCTGTGGTCAGTTTGAACCAGGAAGTGAGTACCAAACAAGCATGGCCTCAACTTCTTCAGGGACCAAACCACAGCAAAGGCCTCCCTCTCAATGGCACTCCAACGCTGCTCTCTGGGGAGTAGCCTCCTGCTTATAAAAGCAACAGGTTGGTCTTGGCCTTCATCATTGGTCTGGGATAGGACCGCTCCTATCCCTAGCTCAGAGGCATCAGTCTGCCCTATGAACTGCTTGGCATAATCTGGAGCTTTTAGAATTGGTGCTGAGTACATTGCTTCTTTTAGGGTGTCAAAAGCCTTTTGGCAACTAACTGTCCAGTTAACCTTCTTGGGCATCTTCTTGGAGGTGAGATCTGTGAGGGGGGGGTCACAATGGACCCATACCCCTTCACAAACCTCCTGTAGTACCCAGTCAAGCCAAGGAATGCCCTGACTTGGGTCTGGGTTGTTGGAGCTACCCAGTCCATGATGGCCTGGATCTTGGGTTGTAAGGGTTGTACCTGGCCTCCACCTACAAGGTGGCCCAAGTACACCACAGTGCCCTGCCCTATCTGGCATTTGGATGCCTTGATAGTGAGACCTGCATTTTGCGGAGCCTCTAAAACTTTTCCAATGTGGATCAGGTGATCCTGCCAGGTGGAGCTAAAGACAGCAATATCATCAAGATAAGCTGCACTAAAGGACTCCAGCCCATCCAGGACATGGTTCACCAGCCTCTGGAAAGTGGCAGGGGCATTCTTTATCCCAAAGGGCATCACAGTAAACTGATAATGCCCATCAGGGGTGGAGAATGCTGTCTTTTCTTTTGCTCCTGGGGCCATGCCAATCTGCCAGTACCCTGCAGTTAAGTCAAAGGTACTGAGGAATTGGGCAGCCCCTAATTTATGTATCAGCTCATCTGCTCTTGGGATAGGGTGAGCATCTGTCTTGGTGACAGAGTTAAGCCCTCTATAGTCCACGCAGAACCTCATCTCTCTCTTTTCACCTTGTTGATGAGGTTTGGGGACCAGAACCACTGGGCTGGCACAGGGGCTCTCAGAGGGTTCAATGACCCCTAACTCCAGCATCTTGCTGACCTCAGCTTTGATGCTTTCCTTAACTTGGTCTGACTGTCGATAGATTTTGTTTTTGACATGTGCACTGTCACCAGTGTCCACATCATGGGTACACCAGTTTGTCAGACCAGGGGTCAGGGAAAAGAGGCTAGCATACTGTTGCAAGACTTGCTTGCAGTCAGTCTGCTGTTGGGCAGAGAGGGCGTCTGAGAAGATCACACCATCTACTGACCCATCTTTTGGGCTGTAAGAGAGGAGGTCAGGGAGATGTTCACTCTCTGCTTCCTGTTCCTCATCAGTCACCATCAGCATGGTGATGTCAGACCTGTCATTGTAGAGCTTAAGGCGGTTCACATGGATGACCCTCTTGGGTGTCCTGTTGGTGCCCAGGTCAACTAAATAGGTGACCTCACTCTTTCTTTCTAGGATAGGGTAAGGGCCACTCCATTTATCTTGGAGAGCCCTTGGTGCCACTGGCTCCAAAACCCACACCTGTTGCTCAGGTTGAAATTCAACCAGTGCAGCTTTTTGGTCATACCAGTGCTTCTGGGGCTCCTGGCTGGCCTCAAGGTTCTTGGATGCTTTTTCCATGTACTCAGCCATTCTGGACCTTAGGCCAAGCACATAGTCCACTATGTCTTGTTTGGGCTCTTGGAGAGGCCTCTCCCAGCCCTCTTTTACAAGACAAAGTGGTCCCCTTACAGGATGACCAAACAGAAGTTCAAAGGGTGAGAAACCTACTCCCTTCTGTGGTACTTCCCTGTAAGCGAAAAGCAGGCATGGTAACAGGACATCCCATCTCCTTTTGAGTTTTTCAGGGAGACCCATGATCATACCTTTCAATGTCTTGTTGAATCTCTCAACAAGGCCATTGGTTTGTGGGTGGTAGGGTGTAGTTAACTTGTACTGCACTCCACACTCCTTCCACATGTGTGTTAGGTAAGCAGACATGAAGTTGAAACCTCTGTCTGAAGCCACCTCCTTAGGAAACCCTACACTGGTGAAGACACCCAGGAGGGCCTTGGCTACTGCAGGAGCTGTAGTAGTCCTAAGTGGAATTGCTTCAGGGTACCTAGTAGCATGATCCACTACCACTAGAATACATTTGTTCCCTGAGGCTGTGGGAGGTTCAAGTGGGCCCACAATGTCCACTCCTACCCTTTCAAAGGGGACCCCCACCACTGGTAGTGGGATTAGGGGGCCCTTTGGGTGGCCACCTGTCTTGCCACTGGCTTGACAGGTAACACAGGAGCTGACAAACTCCTTCACCTTTTGGTGCATCTGGGGCCAGTAAAAGTGACTCACTAGCCTTTCCCAAGTTTTGGATTGCCCCAGATGTCCAGCTAGAGGGATGTCATGAGCCAAAGTTAGGAGGAACTCCCTGTACTTCTGTGGCACTACCACCCTCCTTGTGGCTCCAGGAGTGGGGTTTCTTGCCTCAGCATACAGTAATCCCTCTTCCCAATAATCTCTATGGGTACCACTGACATCTCCCCTTGCTTCTGAAACAGCTTGCTGCCTCAGGCTTTCAAGAGTGAGACAGTCTCGCTGACCCTGGCACAGCTCTTCCCTAGAGGGCCCCCCTGGGCCCAAGAGTTCAACCTGGTAAGGGTCAAGCTCCATGGACTCAGTTCCCTCAGGGTCACCCAAATCCTCTCCCTGTGGAGAGGGGACCTGAATGTTTTGCTGTGTAGAAGCTGGTTCCCCAGTCTTCTTACCTTTTCTCTTGGTTGGTTGGGCCATTATTTCAGGCTCCAGACCTACTTTTTCACCCTTCCTCCAGCTCTGTGCTCTGGTTTGCACATACACCAATTCAGGGATGCCCAGCATGGCTGCATGGGCCTTTAGCTCAACTTCAGCCCAGGCTGAGGTTTCCAGATCATTTCCAAGCAGACATGAAGCTGGCAACTTTGGAGAGACCACTACCTGTTTCAGGCCAGTAAACCCCCCCCCCCCCAGACTAATGTCACCATGGCCATGGGATGACTCGTGGTGACACTGTCAGCGTTGGTGACTGGGTAAGACTTCCCAATCAAGTATTGCTCAGGGGAAACCAGTGTGTCTTTCACCATAGTGACACTGGCACCTGTATCCCTCAGAGCTTCTACCCTAGTTCCAATCACCCAGGGGAACTGTAAGTATTTCTTTAAGTTGGGGGGCCACACAGCTACAGTGGCAAACTCCACTTCTCCCAAGGAGACTAGACTTGCTTCAGTGTGTTCCCAGATTTTCTCAGGGTACACCTCTGATCCCATTTGTATACTTGCTGCCCCAGGAGTAGCTGTACTGGGTGCCTTTGGGGCCTTGTCGTGGGGGCAAGATTTGTCTACAGTTAGGTGTCCTGACCTCTTACAGTTATTACACCAGGACTTTAAGGGATCATAGTTCTTCCCCCTATAGGGTTGAGGCACATAGGGAGTAGTTTGGGTCCCACCCACCGAACAGGTTTTTGGGGCCCTTTGTAAGACTCAGACTTTTTATCTTGGGGATTCTCACCACCTTTCCCCTGGGGAGGTTTTGTGACCACTTTCTTTTGGTCACCCCCAGTGGCTGTCCTTGTCACCCTAGTCTTGACCCAGTGGTCTGCCTTCTTTCACAATTCTTGGGGAGAAATTAGACCTAGGTCTACCAAATGTTGATGCAACTTTAGATTTGTGCAGTTACTTAATATATGTTAGTTCATGAATACATTGTACAATCCAGTAAAATCCTGCACACCATGTCCAGCTAACCAACCATCCAGTGTCTTCACTGAGAAGTCTACAAAATCAATCCAGGTCTGGGTCTGGGTTTTGTGAGCCCCCCTGAATCTAATTCTATACTCCTCAGTGGTGAATCCAAATCCCTCAATCAGAGCTTTCTTCATGAGGACATAGGATCCTGCTTCTGGCTCAGAGAGGGTCAGAAGCCTGTCTCTGCAGTTACCAGAGAACAGTTCCCACAGGAGTGCCCCCCAGAGAGGTTTCTTCACTTTTCTGATATCACAAGCCCTCTCAAAGACTGTGAACCATTTGGTGATATCATCACCATCTTCAAATTTAGGGACAATCCCTTTGGGGATTTTAAGGTCAAAAGTTTACTCCCTATATTTATTTTTAATATTGCTGCCACCATTGATGGCTGCTAAACCCATCACTCTCCTTTCTTTTTCTAGAGCCAGGAGCCTGGACTCTAGCTCTAATCTTCTGGCCAGCCTCATAAGGCTGTCCTCTTCACTGGTGGGTCCCCCAGTGATCTCTCTGGTACCAGAGTCACCTGTGTGATCTCTAGGTGCCCAGATGCTAATTCTTGGATTGAAGGGTATGGGTGCCCTCTCCTCCCTAGGGGATAGTATGGGGGGAGGTTATTGTCAACCTCCTCTGCTTCCCCTTCCTCATCTGACTGGCCATCACCATGTTCAGATGGGTGGTCCTTAGCATACTCAGCCAAGAGCTCCTGGAGCCCTAGTTTGGTTGGATGCAGGCCCATTGGTACATTTTTAAGTTTGCATAGGGACCTCAATTCCTTGAAAGACAAGTGTAAGTAAGGTGTGAGGTCGAGCTCCTCCACCAGGTCCATGGTATTATTGTCACTAACAGTTGGGTTTGTTTGAGTCATTCTAACCTGACAGTTCTAATCCTCTACCCTGACTATAGTGACTTTCATTTTTCTAAAATTCTAATGGGACTTAAGCAAGGCCCTGTTAACCTCCAGGCTTCCTGTACCCTTTCCCTGTCTCCCAACATTAAAGAAACCACCACTCCCACAATGCATTGTAATGGTTCTCACCCTGTATGCTTTCCCATACTGCAGTGAATGCTGGTCAGCTGATATCCCCACAGTATAAAGCCAGTCCGCACCCGTTCTCAGGTGCTTGGCTTTCATCAGAGTTATAACCACGCCCCTTGATCATCTGAACCTGAATGCCCAAACTTCGACGGAGTCACTCCCTTTCATGAAGTCCTTCTCAGGTGATGCCGGTTATCCTGTTTTCCTCTGACTGGAGTGTTCCTAGAATTATGCAGTGTTGAACCAAGCTGTATTTGTTTTCGACTCTCACGTAAGACGCTGAACGTCCTGCAAAAGCGCTTTGCTGCCATTTAAACTCAAGACTGTTTTTCTTCTTGTTACGGCGTGACTGGCTGTGAGAGATAACGCGTCTGAACGTGTCCCTTGTTTCAAGAAGGTGCGAGGTAGCGCATACCGTGTACGAGCGAAATCTAGCTCGTTTGCATCGGACTTTTTTGTTCTTTTTTATATTTTGATTGTCGACCACACGTTGGACACCGTGTTGACATTACACACTTCACGTGGTTCAAGAAGGTGAATATTAACCTACACGCCCTGAGTTAGCACCAGGAAGATACACGCGAAGCTGTATCCAGCGGAAAATCTGTTCTGTTCAAAGGAGGATGCCACGGTGTCTGCTAAAGTGAAAAACACGCGCATTTTCTTTACCACGGAGAGATCCAGAGACACTTAGCACACGAGACAGTTACAGTAGAGATCTCACTCAGGATATACAGTCTGGCCCCTTTCTGAAGGGACGAACATTCTGCTCCTTTTGGGAAATATGTAGGAGTCTGAATCTAACTCTGACAAGACATTCTCATGCTGGAATATTACATCAGCCCCTTCCTTGCAGTAATTCCATCCTGTTGATCCTTACTAACCTCAAAGAGGTCTACACTATACTTAATTCTGACTATGTGTTCGGTAAGTTTGGGAAAGCATATAGTTTGCATGAAGTAGTATATACACAGAGGATTTTGCTCTTTATGTTTTTTATGCCCTTATGTTGCTTATGTTCCCTCTTTGCAGGAATATCCCGCCCGTGATTCATTGCCCTGCCTGCCTTCCTGGTGGTTCTATTTGGGTCTCTCCTCTCCTGGTGGGTACAGGTGGCCTTTTGAGTATATAATATCTCGAGGAGCCTCTACCCTGCAGGAGTATTAAGACACTTCTTCGCTCCCGCGGATATTGGTTTCCTGGGCATTGGACGTATTCTTCCTATTAGCTGCGACAGGCCCTAGCAAGACTTTTAGTAATTTTGGAAAAGACCAATCAGAATTCTAAAGGCAATTTTAAGAGTTCTGTCGTGTGATCAGATGGTAACCTAGTAGTCCAACAAATGCAAGTTTGTATCCCACCGCTGATCCACCAATGTGTGAAAGTGGCTCTGTATATACTGTTCCTTAATAGGTACAGGGTGTACAGAGTCCACAGTCCCCCAGGGTTGACAGAGGTTAAAGTTAGATATAACCTTACTCTCTAAAGTGGTAGCTTGGTCGAGCAGTAAGGCAGTATCAGAAGACAGTGTAAAGCATTTGCTGTACACACTCAGTCAGCAAATGGTCTCACACACTCAATAACTGAACTCTAGGCCAATGGTTTATATATAAAAAAAGATATGCTTGTTTTATTTTTGAACCAACAATTGGATTTAAAATATACTTTCTCAGAATGAGATGCTTTATATAACTACTTTTGCAATATGCAAATGACTTTTGTAAACAGTTACAAGTGGTTGCAATAGGCAACTCTATTTTAAACACAACAATGCATTGAGCTCAATGGAAATTTCAAGTTATTTGCAACAGATTACTTTTAGGATTACTTTTGGAGTTCCAGGACTGGATCCTAGATTCAGTCCTGGGTCAGTACTTAGAATCAAGTGATGAAAGTCGACTTAATTACTATGATGATTTTTAAACAATATTTAGCTATTTTAAAAGTTGACACTTTGGGTTACTGGTAAGTACAGTTGTAAGTATTTTTCAGAGTCAGTGCTGGGCAGCAATATCCAGCACTGGGAGCTCACCTAAGAGCAGGTGAGTATTTTCATTTTCGTTACTCGGTTGATTTTTGGTGAATATTTTAGGATTTGAAAAGTCCACACTTAGAAGAAATTTCAGGAAAAAGCCAGTCAATGTTACCCTATGAAGAAAATAGAGTTATCGGTTTAAAGGTAAGTACTCGACTGGCAGAGTTGAGGTTCTGGGCATAGACTCAGGGGTCCCCCAGGGTCACGTAGGTATAGTTGGTTCACCCTCAGCGACTCTAGGGCGGCCGGGTGCAGAGAGAGTTAGGCCCAATGTTATCCTATGAGGGCTAGGGGGCGCCTAGGTTGGTGGCTGCTGACTAGCAAGCCACGCGGCTGTGGGAGCTGGGCTCCTGGTCACTTACTCAGGGCAAGTGGGGAAGTAGGTAGGTGTAGAGGTTGCACTGCCAGGGCCACTCGGCGGCTGGGTGCAGGGTGCTTTTGAGCCTTCGGGCGCTCAATTGATTTCAATGGGAAATCTCCGGTTTAGAAAAAGACTGCAAGCTCGGGGACGAGGATTCTTCAGGTGCCACCACCACTTCGAGAGGTAAGTTGGGTAGTTGGAGGATAGGTGGGTACCCCGGGATTGGGCACAGGGGGCCGCGGGGCGCCGCGTGCAGGGTGCCTTTTGGTTGTGGGAAATCTTATCCTCGGTTGATCGCAGTAGGGGGGCACCTTGTTCTGAGGCTGCAGGCTTCTTCAGGAGTGTCGAGGGAGGTCCTTGGGTGCCAGATTCGGGGTCACAGTCGCCGTGGGGTCGTCCTCGAGGTCTTTGTTCACTCCGGCACTGGCCAGGCCTGGCTGGTGCAGAGTGTGCTGGGTTCGCGGTTCTGGGTTGCTGCCAGGGATTAGAGGTAGGTTTTGAGTAGAGCCTCTACTCATGGGAGTCCCAGGGGCTTAGAGCCAAAAGGTAGTCAGGTCCTCCGGGGTTTGTGAGGTTGCTGGCCACAAGAGATGCCGGATTGGAGCAGGAGCAGGTTCGAGGGTCGACAGGCCGGTAGGGCTGGGGCCAAAGCAGTTGGTGTCTTCCTCTTCTTAGCAGCTGCAGGGCAGGTCTTCTTTCTTCTTGCTCTTCTTTGTATTTTGGAATCTGGAATCTGGGGAAGGAAGGTTCAGGGTGCCCCTAAATACTAGATTTAGGGGCATTACAGGTAGGTGAAGGGCAGGGACCAATGGGTCCCTGTCCTGGGGTGGGTACACCCCCTATCCTGCCTCTCCTGTGGGAGGGGGGCAGTAGCCTAGTCCTGATAGGGTAGGGCTTCCCATCTTCAAGATGGCGAGAGCCCGGAGATGTGCTTCACCTTGCCTCCCCCACCTGAGGGGTGGGGTTGGCAGGCTGGCACATCCCCTGTCCTTATTTGGGGTTTCCGGCCAAGCTTCCCGCCAGAGTGGGGGGTTGCAGTGGCCTGGGGAAGCTCACAGAGGCGGCATGCCTTTGAAGCTTCACCCTGCCCATCCTGGGGGAGGAGATTTAGCACCTCGCCCAGGATGTGCATTGTTGCAGGCCCAGGAGAGCAGGGGCTCTCCCACCCAGGGGTCCAGCAACATGTCTGCCGTGTGGCAGCCTAGGCAGCCTCAGAGCAGACGTGGATTGTAGGTTAGGTTTAAGGGGGCATCTCTAAGATGCCCTCTGGGGTGCTTGGTACATTAAATCCCACACTGACACCAGTGTGGGTTTAATGTGCTGAGAAGTTTGATACCCAACTTCTCAGTCTTCAGTGTTGTCATTATGGTGCTGTGGAGTTCGTGTTTGACGAGCTCTCAGCACCATGTACTCTTAAATGGCAGCACTGCACTTACAGTGCTCAGGAATGGACCAGGGTACTGTAGGGGCACAGGGCTCCTGCTCCTGTGCCCACACCATTGGCATAAGGCACCCAGCTAGAGGGGTGGCTGATGTATGCCATGGCATTGTAGGTTATGGGCATGGCACACAGGGATGTGTGACGATACAAACAAGATATGGATAAGCGCACAACTAAAATTATAGCAGTTTGTAAAGTTGTGGCGTGCTACTGGGGTATCACTCTCTGATCCGGAGTGTTGAAACATATAAACCAAATGAAGCGTATCCTAGAGTTAGGAGACGTCCCCCTGTGCACAGCTCGAGGCCCCTATGAACCGGGGTTGATAAAGTTAAGTCATTCAATATTCATGAATTGTAAGAAAATAAGATGCAGCGAAGCTTTGGTAGGGTCTTTCAATTGTTGTTTAGTAGATCAAATGAATATTCATCCGTTTTACATCCAAACGTTAAACATTTCGGAAAATAGCCCAATGCATTTCGGTCCCGGACGGACCTTCGTCAGGGGACATATCTATGAATAATAACAAAACACTAGAGTCAGGAAGTCATTGAAAACGAAAATAGCTCACATTGTACAAAGACGATAAAGATGTTCAAATGCGTGAGGCTTAATAAAGTTGGTCGGAACATGCACCGTAAAAAATGACAGCGCGTCAGTGAATCACAAAGATGTAAGGCTATCACTCGGAAGCTGTACGGATTTAGAAACAAGGTGTAAACGGGTGCTCTTGTTAAAATATGCTCTAAACTGTGATGGCGCTCGTGAACAAAGTTCGAGGTTAATAAAACCATAAAACAGCAAAAAATGAAAATTCAGTGCAGACAAACTGTGCCAATTTGAGTGTACTAAAACAAGTGAAAATGCTCAAACGCAACCTGTGCCAGTGTAACGAGTAGCGTGATTGTAAAATTAAATGTGACAAGTAGAAACAAAAAAGTGAAACAAACTTACGAAACGCTTTCTTGGTGCTCTGAATGTCTCGTGGTTGAACGCGGAAGTGCGCTTCTAAGGTGTTTTAAATAACGCGCTTAATGGGTATAGAAAGAGGACTATAAAAATCAAGCAAGTGCAAGCGCCATATTGCAGTGACAAATAGTGTAGGAATTGACAAACAGTGACTGTTGTGTGTATGGTTATCAAAAGGTAAATGATAATGATAAACAAGTAAAATAATGGAAATGAAATGAAAACGAAATTGACAGACGAGTGTGATAACATAAGAAACAGTAGCAATTACAAGTAACACAAAAATTCCATGCGATCATTGAGTCCGTTTGGCTTCATTGAGTTCAACAATTTGATCCAGTGATTTTCCCTGCGGAGAAGCAGATTGTGAATGTCTCTTCCTTCTTTGACTTCTACAGTTTCAAGTACCATGAATTTAATTTCAATGTTTAACGTTTGGATGTAAAACGGATGAATATTCATTTGATCTACTAAACAACAATTGAAAGACCCAACCAAAGCTTCGCTGCATCTTATTTTCTTACAATTCATGAATATTGAATGACTTAACTTTATCAACCCCGGTTCATAGGGGCCTCGAGCTGTGCACAGGGGGACGTCTCCTAACTCTAGGATACGCTTCATTTGGTTTACACAGGGATGTGTGCCATGTCGACTTTGTTTTGTCTTGCACCCAGACACCCAGCCTGCAAAGGCAGTGTGTGTGTGTAAGGGTACAGGGCCCCTAAGGGTGGCACAATGAGTGATGCAGCCCTTAGGTGCCTTCCCTGGTCACAAGGCCCTGGGTACCATTTACCAGGGGCTGACATGTGGCCAGGGTTTGCCAATTTGGGTTTTTTGTGTTTTAGGGACGGAACATAGGCCCTGGGCACCTGATTGGCAGGAGTCCAGGGCACACTCAGTCAAAGTACATTCAGCAATTCAGCAAAAAGTGGGGGCACACCATGCAAGAAAGATGGCACTTTCTCACACCCACCTCTCCCACCCACCCAATTTGCTGCCCTACAGCCAACCTCCCCACTCCTTTTTGCAGCAGGGCTGCCACTTCCTTTTGCAGGATTGCGCACTTAGTCACCTCACTGAAGGAACTGTGGGGAAGGGATCTGGACAGGGAACTTCTGGAAGGGTAGGGTATACTCCTTTTCTACAATGTGATGGACCCATTGGTCTGATGTTATGGCCTTGCAGGCCAACAGATGGCAGGACACCCTTCCTCTCATGGGCTGCACATGCTCCTGTAAGGAGAAACTAAAGCAGATTTTCAGGTAGTACAAGGGAATATGATGAGGAGGGTGAGCCGACAGCCTCTTTGTATGTATTATCTGAAAAGCCGATTCTGTTGCTGGGTAGGCTGGGAGGACTGTGTCTAGGCTAGCTTTATTAATCTGCCAAGAGGTGTCTTGCCCATCACAAACCACCTCTGCTACATGATCCTTGAGGTGGTCTGGAAGAAATGGCACCAACAGCTGAGTCATATCCCACAAAAGTGGTTCTAGCTCCCCATCCAACGTGCTTCTTTCAGGGATCTAAACTGCCTGCCTAAAACATTTTTACCTACTGCTTCTAGTATGTGATGGAGGTGTAGGGAAGGCTCTGGGGTTCTGTTTTGCGATGTATGACGCATGCACAATTAGACTTTCTGGAGAGGGATGTAAGGACAAGTAAGGCAAGTCCCCAAACACTGATCTGTACCTTTGCGCAATTAGACGGTTAACTGCAGGGGCAAAAGTGGGCTTTTCCCATGCTGCTGCACTGGAGCTAATATGTCATCATTAAAGGGTATTAAAGGCTCAAGAGATTGCATGGCCTCCGTCAAGCGGTTAGATTTAGCTTCTACAGTAGGCAGGGTGATCTGAAGAACATCTGCTGCTTTCCGCAGTATTGCAGGAAAATAAGTCACCTCAGGAGCAGCTAGCCCTGAGTAACAGTCCTTCATCATTCCAGCAGAAGAAGCCAACCCACACCCGTTCTGCTGAGCTAAATAGTCTGGCACGTTACATGAAAGAGGATGAAGCAAGTTGGCTGTCTCACTTGTGTTGTCAGTATTATGTTGCATGACGTCAGGGTTTTGAGGTGGTGCTGGCTTTGGAAGCACCAGAGTCAGCATCGGTGGTGCCTGGCTTGGTGTCAGAGGTGCATGAGGTGGCGCCAGAAGGAAGTCTGCCAGCGAAGGCTTCGGCACAACTTCAGATGGTGCCAGAGGTGCTCCAAGTAAAAACAGAGGGGACGTACAACACTGCAGGAGGACCCACCAGCAGGAATCTCAATGGAGCTTCAATATGTCCCATAGGTGCTCCAGAGGGGACCGAAGCATGCCTAAACATTTCAAACCCGGCATTTATAAAGAAGGCCAGATCGGCCCACTTCAATAGGGCCCAAAGGAGTCCAGAGGGGACCGAAGCATGCCGGAACGTTTCAAGCCAGGCATTTAAAAAGAAGGCCAGATCGACCCTCAGCAACCGGAACTCTTGGAAGGCATGAGGAAAGTTATCAAAATCTGAAGTGACGGTAGGGCCTATGGAACGGGCGGCAGCACCAGTTGCGAGTTCTCTGGAGGAGTAATCTCCACCAATTCAGTCACCAAGCACCAATTCGCAGGAGGCACAGGTCACTACAGAGACTTACCTTTTGAAAGTAACCGGTGTCTTGGTGTAGACTTACCATGCTTCCTTTCATTTTTATGTTTTTGTCTCTTTTCTTTTGAGGATTTCAATGAAGGAGAGGACCTAAATGGTGACCGTGTCAAGCCTGGTGTTCATCACAAGCACAGGCTAGGAACAGTTTGACCTCATGTTCCTTGATGGCTTTGGGCTTGATGCTGAGACACAGCTTGAACAACTTAAAGCAGTCCTTAACCTCAAGGACTACAAATATCTTGGACGTCAGTGATGGATATATGCCCACCACAATAGTGACAAGGTTTGAACCCTGTCTTTTTAGAGTGTCCTCCCTAGTACTGTACTTTTTTGTAAAGAATTAAAAAATCTTTTCCTGGTGAGAAATGAGGATGGAAGCTCCGGATCCTCATAGATGAGTGAGCAAAAACATCAACATTTGGCCCTGGGACATCGTTAAGAGAGATGGAATTGATTTCAAGAGACTGTAATGCTTCTCCGAGAATAGGAGTAGTTCCGTAACCAATGTTGGCGTGGCCAGTAGGGAGCTATGAGAATCAGCCTGCAGGGCTCGACTTCCATCTTGATGAGTAGCCTTGGTAGGAGAGGAATTGGAAGAAAAGGCGTAGACAAATTGACCATGCCATTGAAAATGCATTCCTCATGATCC
Organism: Triturus cristatus; assembly: GCF_964204655.1. NCBI lineage: Eukaryota > Metazoa > Chordata > Amphibia > Caudata > Salamandridae > Triturus > Triturus cristatus. The sequence continues at coordinate 1,031,053,553 of NC_140592.1, forward strand.
CTGATAGTGATGCCAGCTTGCGCAGAACGTGTAGTTTTTGTTTTGTGAGGTCACAAAAAGATCAAGACTCTGCTTGCCCCCCTGGAGGAAGATGCTGGCGAGAGTGACCTGATTCAGTTCCCATTCATGACACGGCGTCTTTAGTCTGCTTAAGTGTCTGCTGTGGTGTTTTGGTTGCCAGGAAAATGGGACACTTAGTTGCGAATTGCCCATGTCCAGATGCACTGTGCCTCTAGGGAGACTAGGTGTGATCTTGTGCTGCCCTGTTTGTTGATGTAGTGCATCGTGGTGGTGTTGTCTGTCCAAACGAGAACCAGAGTTCTTTATTCTTGGAAGGAAAGTTTGTACGGCAAGATGGACTGCCTTGAGCTCCAACAAGTTGATGTGAAGAAGGCGATGCGGCTTTTGCCGCTTGCCACTGACTTGCAAGTCTTGAAGGAAAGCTCCCCATCCGTTAAAGGAGGTGTTGGTAATGATGACCAAAGAAGACGGTGGGATTAGAAAGGAAAGACTGACTGACTGAAATGTTCTTTCATTGTGTCCATCATGAGATGGCTTTGACCATGGCCAGTGTGATGGTGAGCAGATTGTCGAAAGATCCCTCTGCTTGAAACCACTGATTGTCTAGTTCCTCTTGGAGAGGACACATCCTTAGCCGGTAGAATGGAACTACGGGGTTGCATGAGATCATGCCTAAGCGGGATTTGTAACTGCAAACTGAAAGAAACCTTCTTTGTGCGAGTTCTGCTAGCAATATTAGTTTTAATTGCCTCTTGACCGAAGGGAATGCTCTGTTGAGCGCAGTGTCAAGGATTTCTCCTAGGAACGTAATAGTCTTTGAAGGATTAGAGACTGACTTTTCTGGATTCAGGGTAAGGCCTAATTCCCTGAACAGTGTTGCGCAGGCTGCTGTGGATGCCCGAGCTGTGCACATGGATGGTGCCTTGACCAACAATCGTCCAAATACAGGAACACTTGGTGTGTTTGCTTTCTGAGAAAGGCTGCCACAGGAACCAAGCACTTTGTGAATATCAGAGGGACAGATTTGAGGCCAAAAGGGCGGACTCGCTCTTGAAAATGGCTCTTAGCTATTGGGAATCGATGGAATTTCCTGTGAGATGGGTGGATATAGATATGGAAATAGGTGTCCTGCTGGTTGAGGGTGGACATATAATTCCCTGGGTTCAAGGGCAACATAATCTCCTGCAAGGAGACCATGCGGAAGGACTGTTTCTTAGATGTTGAGATTCCGCAAGTCCAGAATAGGTTGTCATTGCCTGAACTTTTTGTGGACCAAAAAGGAACGGGAATAGAATCACTTCCCTCATTGTGATGCAGGAACTGTTTCTATTGCTCCTTTCGTCAGCATTGCAAGGATCTCTTAACGGAGAAAGTGTTGATGTTTTGGAACAGATGGTTGAGGTGGAGTGAGAGGTGGAATGTGAAGAAATTCTAGAGTATGGCTAAATTGAATAAGGTTGAGAACCCATTGGTCCGTAGTTATCGCCTGCCAGCAACGAAGGTATGCAGATATTTTGCCCCCTAACTGGATTGGTGAGGAATGAGGAATAGGCGGTCATTAGCGACTTGCTGAGTCATTGGCCTGATGTCCTGCTCTACCTCTTGCAGTAGACCAGTTGTAAGCCACAGGTGGTAGCTACCATTGGGCGTACTGGGGACGACAGAGCTGAGATGAAGAGGAGTAGGAAGGGTACTGATATTGCTGGTAACCTCCCCTGTAAGACGGAAGGCCTCTCCCTCGGGTGCCTCGAAAGGGCACCTTCCAAAACTGAAGCGTTACCAATGACTTATCTGTGTCGGTATTCGCCTTGATAGCTTGAAGTGCCTCATCAACGTGTTTGCCAAAAAAGTGCTTCTCCGTCAAAAGGAAGGTTGAGAATTTTGTTTTGGACCTCAGGGTGGAAGAATGTAGCTCTAAGCCAGCCCTGGTGGCGTGAAACGGCTGCACATGCCAGCAGTCTAAAGGCAGTTACGGCAATGTCCATCGCATAGTCAATCACCTCCGGCAATGTGTGATCTCCTTCCAGGAGGTTCTTTTGCCCTCTGATTTAAACTCTTAGGGTAGGTGATCCAGGAATGGGGCAAGATCGGACCACATCTGGCGGTCATATCTGCAAAGAACCACAGGAGAATTTGCTGCTGTAATAGTGTGCCCTGACATGGAGGAGAACCTTTTACCAACATTGTCAAGGCACCTGCCTTCTCTGTTTGGAGGTGCTGTGAATGGTGCAGATGGGTGCTTCGACCTGTGTTGTGCTGCCTGTGAGATGACTAGATCAGGCTTCAGGTGATTGGTCAGACAAGCAAGAGTGTCTTCTGGAGCCTTGTACTCTTTCTCCAGATGGGGGGAGGACCGCAGTTACTGTGGCCAGAGTCTTCATGACTTTCAAGCCCTCCTCCCAGATGTAACTGACAATGGACATAGCTCCTACAGTTTTCCTAAATGGTGCCTTAAAATCGTAAAGGAAAAAGTCTGTTTGGGTAGAAGCTACAGGTAAGTCGAACCGCTTTGCTGCTCGCTCTAGTATATTGTGGAACCCACCAATATCCTTGGGTGGAGAATCAACAGGGGTTCGAGAGGGAGATGATAGTGTGGGAATGAGATTATCATCTAATTCTTGGCGTGGGTCATGGAGCTCACCCTCCTCATTGTCGTCATCAGAAGTCGCAGATCTTGAAGCAAACCAGCCTGCGGTGAATGGCGTACAGGAGTAGGCATCAAGAGTGGATCTTGTGGAGTAGATGAAGGGATGGACACCATTGGTGCTAGTGGAGTGGATGGGTCTATGGGAGCAGAAGATGGAGGGAAAACATTTCCTATAGCCTGACAACATAAATTGCAAGTCAGTGAGTACTGCAGAGAGCATGCAAACCATTTCCTCCTGATACTACTGTTGATATTGGTCCTGAGGGACATCGTAGCTCTGACCTTCATACTCCCCCTCATCATAATCATCATCTTGGCACTTTATGTGCAGGTCTGTGCGCATATCTGCATGGTCCATCATCATCTGAGGCTTGCTTCTCCAACAGCTGTGATGGAACCAATGGTGTCATCTTGCTAGGAGAGGTGTGCTCGGGAATCAAATGCCCGTGTCTGTCCTGTTTTTTGTTTGTTTTGTTATTAACTTTTACACCTTTCCCCCGGTCGACAGGCTTGTTGACGTCATCAGCGGAGCTGTCGATGGAGGCATGACTAACCCCGTCGAAACCAGAGTGGTCGTCAATAGAGGTGACTTTGAAGTTGTTGTGGTCGTCGAGGTCGATGACGTTGGCGGAAGTGGAATCGTTGACGGAACCAGTACATTCGACAATGATATTGATGCCACTTTTGTCGATGACGGTTAAGTTAGATGGCTCGTCGACTAGGCTCTCGTGGTATCCGGCTTGGAAAGAGCACCGATGGCAGCAAGCATAGACGATGGTGAGGATTTTGGCATGGATGACAATGTTTTTTTCCTCAGCGGTCTATCAGGAGGTGCAGCTGATGAGGGCTTCTTAAAGCAATGTCTCACCTGAGGAGGTGTTGTAGGCAGTTCAGACCAGGTTTTTTGTGGTGTGCTTGTTTGAATATGTCATGCTTTTATCTCTTTTCACTGTTTGTGAGGAGAATTTAAAGGGCTGCACCTGTAAGTCCCCTGAGAGGTCTTTTTTGAGGCTTTTTGAGGTTGTTCAAGGAAAGAGAGTGTGGAGATCTCTCCCTCTTATAAGACCTTTTGGAGGACGAAGGTGACGCCTCCTCACTGTCATCACTGGATACAGGATAATTCTTTGCTTCAAGTTTTTGCAGCCATAAATAAGAGTAGACGCCCTCCACAGTCTTTCAAAGTCTTATCAGAAAAGGTGCGGCATACCTTGCATTCTTTGGCCTTATGGTCAAGATAAAGCAATAAATGCAGACTTTGTGAGGATCATCGGTGTGGAGCCGCTTCTTAGAACAGGTACCAGAGACACTGAATAGGCTTTTACTCTCCAAATCTGACATGTCTGAGTAAAGAACAAATACAAAGTGAAGATGAAGAGATTAGTAGTCTAAAGCTATATATAAGCAAGAAGAAAAGCATTAAGTGCTTAACCAAGCTTTGGAATGAAGTAACTGAGCAGAGTTCAGTGGAGACTCCCTAGCACGACGTGCATTAGAAAATCTGAGGGACTGGAGGTGCTTACAGGAGTGTTCTAGAAGGCAGAACAACCTGATTGGTTAAATCCTATGTTTGGTCTCTTTTTTTAACAATGACTATGACATATTACAAAACTGAAGGGTGTAGGGCCTTTCTAGTCTATATTTGACTTTGCATTGCTATTAGAATCTACCGAGGACTCCATCTCGACGGCGGAGAATAATTCACGCATGTGAATCTATGAAAGTTCCAATAATTGAGGAACCGATGATGACAAAGGCATTCATAAAAACATTGAGGGACAGACACATAATATTAAAGTCTTACAAAAGGGTAAAAGGGGTACCCCAGCTTCACTTCCTTGCTTTTATCCATGGGCTTGCTGCCCTCTTGGGAACTCGAACATACTACACTGAAAATCCTTGTTCTCACAGCCTGGATTCACAAAGAACAATCTCACTGGTTCAAATCCAATGGTGTGCATACTGCTGGGAAGTAGGTCCCAGGCTTTAGAACCTAAACTGCAAAAGACTTTCCACCTCGAGAGCAGGCGCAAAGTGCAGATCACCCCTAAATTCCTTAAGAGTCATGATCTCACACAGCCCTCTTCCTTTATTGGAGTCCTGGGCCTACTTAGCTGTGACACCCCAGAGCACTGAAATCCCTGAGCCTGTATCACTAAACAGTCATGACCTTCGAGAGCTCTGCCCCCCCTTCTAGAACCATGAACATCGAGAGCCACAAGACCCCAGAGTCTCAGGCTGTCAGATCCGGATTCCTTTAAGAGCCATGATTGCCCAAAGCCTTGTACCCTTTTAAAGGCCTGGAAATAGAGTGCAGTTAGAAACCAGACCCTGATCACTAAAGCCTTCTATTCCCAGAAGACTGAGCACTCAGAACCTTGACGTCCCAGACAGTTGGCTTTATACGTCTTGGAAACCTCAGGACCTGAAGACCCCACCCCCTGTACTGCAGCCCCCCTCACCTCACACAAAATAGAAGTTGTTCGTACCTGCTAAGCAGTCAACTGTTCTGTGCAATACCTTCAGCTCGGACCGTTCTGGAATTTTAGCCCACAACATGTTAATTGTTGGGACTTGTAGTTTTATTTTTATATTTCAGTCCACATTAAGTTCCTTTTTGAGACTTTTAGTTTTGTTTTTATACTGCAACGCTATTTGTATTTTCAGGCAAGAGCTCATGTCCGTATATAATGTGAAGAGAATAAACATACTGCAATAGAAACAAACGTTCCCCCCAACAGACCCTCCCTCCACTAGTTGTGTCTCATGCTGTCACAGATTAATACTGCCAGGTACTGCAAGGTTTCTATCCCTCCCTCCCACCTCTATATCACCCCCATCTGAACCCTAAGAGTCAATGGCTACAGGGCTCAAAGCCTAGGTGGATAATAACGCCCCAATGACGCACCCATCAAGCAGTGCACTAAAGGACCTCACAGTCGATTAAAATGTTTATTTGCCTGCCTTATAACATAAGATAGTCTCTCGAGAATCCACAACACTCCACTCGACAGTGTCTGTTTTTTCCAATGAGATCCAATCAGGTGCTTGGCTGCTTCTGACATATGGAATTGTGTGCCCCATGCCCAAAGGTATAAACCACAGCAACACCAGAACAGGATCGTCTGCAAGAAGGAAACACAAAGAATTTCCCCACCGTCTGAAAACGTTCATCCCAATGTGGATTGATGCCTTCACATCCTCAACACGCAACAATGTCTGCACTTGCTCCTCACACCTCCAACACACATCTCCGTTTTAGGGATAAACTGGGTGTAGTCAATGTGGTGTTACATACCACTGTTTAATCAACTTGTAAGCCAATTTTCTAGTGAGGAAACTTTTAGATCATGTCAAAAGTCCTTTAGTTGTCCAATAGCCTATTAATTCAATTGACACGCATTTCTTTTTACACTAGTAAAATGTCTTATCTGTACCCTTGGAGAATATATCGCTCAATATAAGACATTCACCTCTTTTCCACCCTTAAAAGACTTTCCTCTTCATAGTGAAATTCAGAGTTTGAGTGAACTGGTGTGTAGGGGAAGGAGAAAGTGGTTAGCCCACCTCTGATCAATAGGCACTCCTATATCTCAAATGGCTTTTTTGTATTCTTAGAGATCTAAAGATTCTTACGTCTCTTATTCTTTGTGAGCTATCTCTTCTCTGATTGTCTGGCCGACCTTTCATCAAAATGCGTAGGCTGGCTTGACAATATTTAAGCAGCTTTGGACATGCGATGCCTTCTTCTTCTCTAGGTCAGTTGAGTATTCTATTTACTCAAGCCCTTCCCTTTGCCCACATAAATCTATAAGTGTGCTGCTAGACACTCGGGATGTCTACCCTCTGGATAGTTGTTGGAAGGGCCTAAAAAAGGGTTAACAAGTGAGTTTGGATATTCATCCTTACGACTTTATCATTTATCTGTGCATTTAAGGCCAGTCCATTTACCTTATTCTAAGCACTTATTCCACTTGTGAGCTTCACCCCTAGCTAATGCAAGGAGGATTTCATCCATTTAAAAGGGATGGTCTCCTCCAGGTTTGTTACAATTGCTGGGGGACAGGAACTCTGAGGATTACGAACTTACTTTTATTCACTTTAAAACCCGACAGAGCTTTAAACTGTTCCAGAAACACACTCAGAGCCGGAACGGAGAACTCCAGGTCAGAGACATCATCAGTGACTACAATGATATTATATTCCATTTTATGTTCCATCTCACCAGATGACAAGTCCATAATCTCCTCATCCTACCTTATCCGAGCTGCAACGGGTTCTATCAAGAAGTACAAAAGAATACGATACAAAGGACACCCTTGCCTGGTTCTCCTCTCTGGGAGACCGCTTCTAAAAGATCCCCAGCTCACCTGGTCGAATGCTTCATCTATGTGCAGCCCCATTAGGAGAGATAGGGACCTCTTACTCTATGCCTTTTCTTTTTTTTGATAAGCAAATTTTTATTTTTGCAACTAAACATACAAAAATACATGGACAACCATGCAAGCGAACTGGCATCAAAAGATATGTTACACATTCATTGACCTTCATCAGCACAACCTCCCACCCCCTCCCCGACCACTTCACTCCCCCCACCCGCATTGACACCCCTAAATCATACCCCCTAGCCACTTCCCCCACACTCTGCGAAACTTCTTAGGGCAGCCCCGTGCCGAGTACATCGTGCACTCCTGCGTTGCGCACCAGTCCACACCCCTCCTCCACGTAGCACATTTGGGGGGGTCAGGCCGCTTCCAGGCGGCAGCAATATCTCGCTTCGCTACCACCAAAGTTGTAATGAGGAAAAATTTCTCATGACGGGAACCGTCCAGACCGTCTGTTATCCCCAGCAGGGCCATTCTGGGATCATGGGGAACCTCCCACCCCAGTGTTTCAGTTAGTTCAGCCTCAATCTCGCCCCAGTAGGTTCCCAGACGCGGGCAGGTCCACACCATGTGGAAGAAGTCCGCCGGGTCCGCCCCACAACGTGCGCATGAAGCATCTGGAGAGAGACCCGCACGGTGAAGGCGCTCCGGGGTCAGATAGGCGGTGTGCAAGTAGTACAGTTGGATGAGCCGCAGCCTGGACGAGGAGGTGATCGTCCTAGGTGCCATAAGGGCGTCCCTCCAGTCGGTCTCATCCAGTGGTCCTACCCAGGCCTCCCAGCGCAGTTTTGTGTCCTCCCAGTCCATTAGGGTGTTATTGACCAGGGCCCGGTAAATACGGGAGATACCCCCCCTACCCAGAAACGCCCATCATCACCTGCGCTTCTGGTGGGCTATGGTCAGGGATCCGCGAATCTAGAGGGACGTGGGACCGAACCGCGTGGCGCAGCTGGAGATATTTGTAAAACTGTGAGGGGCACAACGAGAAGCAAGCCTGAAGCTCCCGGAAGGAGCACATACGACTCCCCCGCCACAAATCGCCTAAGCAGGAGATCCCAAGGAGGTCCCACACTCGAAATCCTTCCAAGCCCGGACCTCCCGCAGCCAAGTGCCATGCCAGAGTGGTGTAACGCGGGTCAGTTTCCCCGACCACCGGGTATGCCGTAGAGCCGCACGCCAAGCCAAAAAGGGGGCCCGTACAACGTCTGGAAGCGACCGAGGAAGCATCGCCCCGTAGAGCATATTTTGAATAGAAGGGAACCCCAGTATCTGTACCTCCAGCCTGTAGGCCGGATCGTCCCAACCGCCTGAGAACCAGTCATGGACCACCAGGAGCCGAGTCGCAAGGTAGTATAAGTATAGGTCGGTCATGCTCATACCTTCGTCGTGTGATGGAATCCGGCACCGGCCAAGTGCCAGACGGGCCCTACCGCCACCCCATAGAAACTTGGTCGCCATACTATCCAAGTCCCGGAACCACGGACGAGGGAAAGAGCAGAGCGTGTTTTGCAGCAAGTACAGGAATTTGGGAAGGATCATCATCTTATAGAGAGCAATCCTCCCCCAACGGATTCAATGGGAGCGATTGCCATATCGCCAGGTCTGATCTGGCCTTGTTGACCACAGGAGCCACGTTAAGGGCCCAACAGAGCTCCGGTAGAAGGGTGACCCAGATACTTAAAAGATAGCCTCCGGAGGGGAATATCGGACTGCCAATCGAAGCAATCTCTAGCCGGGTGCAGCGGAACCAAGACCGATTTCTTGGGGGTGAGACGGAGACCCGACGCCCGACCAAACCGACGAAGAATCCCACGCACAATAGGACCAGAAGTAGCTGGGTCGGAGAGGTAAAGGAGGACATCGTCGGCATACAGAGCTATTTTATCGGGGACCATGCCCGGCCAGTCCCACCCACGAAGAGCAGGGTCTGAGCGGACCAGAACAGCGAAAGGTTCCATTGCCAAGGCAAAGAGGAGGGGCGAGAGCGGGCAGCCCTGACGCGTCCCTCTCCCGATAGAAAACGGGCGAGATAGGGCCCCATTCACCAACACCCTGGCCCGTGGAGCCGAGTACAAGATCCGGACCATGGCGCGGAATTGAGGACCGAACTCTATCCTCTCCAACACCTCGTCCAGGTAGACCCACCCCACCGAGTCAAAGGCTTTTTCAAAGTCGACCAACAAGAAAGCCAGATACGGAGAGAGGCGCTCTCGGTGAGCCATGGCGAGATGCAGGTGCCGCAAGCAGTGTCGAGTTCCCCGGTTCGGCATAAACCCACACTGGTCCGGGTGGATCAGCGAGTCGAGGTAAGGACGCAGCCGTTGTGCCAGGATGGTGGCGTATATTTTGATCTCAGTGTTAATAAGAGATATCGGTCGGTAGTCCGAGCAGGACTGCGACGGAGGCTGCGTCTTAGGGAGAACGACTATCGTAGCCGTGTCCGTCTCTGGTGGGAACGAACACTTCTCTATCACCTCTGCCTAAAGGCCCAAAAGCAGTGGAGCGATGGTCTCACGGTAGTGGGCATAGTACTCTTGTGGGAAGCCATCCGGACCCGGGGTTTTCCCGGGAGCCAGGTGGCTGATGGCGTCATCAATTTCTTGTAGAGTAACGGGCGAGTCGAGGGTCTCCCTAGCCTCACGCCCCAAGCAATGCAGCTCTGCACCACCTGTTCCCAACAGCTCCCCAAGGGGGATCCAGGGCTCTCGAGCACGGTACAGCGTGGAATAATAATCGGCAAAGGATTGAGCCACGGAGGTCGTGTGAGTCTCACCGGTGGGGCCCTCAATAGCGGGGATAATCCTGCTTGACCGGGGGTATGTGGCCAGCCGGTGGAGAAGAGCACCGTTCTTGTCCCCCCAGCCGTACACCCGCGCCACCGAGGAGCGCCATAAAGTTTTCGCCGCTTCCATGGAGTGCAAGCGAATTTCATCCCGTAGAAAGGCCAGTCGTCGCGCCCGCCCGGCGTCATCCAAAGTCTCCGGGTCTCGCTCAAGCTCCAGGGCCTGCGCCTCACACTCAGTAAGCCGCTGGAGATGCTTCCGGCGCTGCTGCTGCACAAGACCTTTAGCCGCTCCCATAATAGTCGCCTTCCCAGCCTCCCAGAGGACGGCCGCGGAGGAGACTGATCCCACATTATGGTGGTAGTAATTAGAGATCTCAGTACCCACCGACTTCCGGAAGTCCTTATCCTGAAGGAACCAAGCGTTCAGGCGCCACACAGGGCGGGCGGAGAAGGGAGGCGGGCCGAGGGCCAAAAGCAGCGGAGAGTGGTCCGAGAGGCCCCTGGGAAGAATGCGGGCATCTTGTACCCCGCGCATTCAGTGGAGGGGACAAAGATTAAATCAATCCGGGCGTGCGAGTGGTGCACCGCCGAGGTGTGGGTGTACTGGCGGGCCTGCGGGTGCCAGACCCTCCACACATCGCACAAACCCTGGGCCTCGGCCCAGCCCGATAGCAGCTTCGAGCGGGTAGCCCTGGCAAGGGAGACGGGGCCCGTCGCGTCCATGCTGGGCGTATACACCGCGTTGAAATCCCCCCCAAGACAAGCGCGCCCGCCGGGAGTGTGGGAAGTAAGTTTGCAGTGTACGAGAGGACGGGCTGCAACTGGGACGGGGCCGCATACAGAGAGACAAAGGCTAGGGGACGTCCCTCAAGGGCACCAGAAACCGCAACCGACGTGCCCTGGGAGTCGAAATGCACCTGGGCAAGAACGAAGGGAAAAGTCCGCCGAAGCTGGATAGCCACTCCCCGGGAACCCCTAACGAAGCCCGAGTGCCACATCCTATCATACCCGTAACAAGCAAGAAAGGAACAGTTGTTGCCAAGAAGATGGGTCTCCTGCAAAAGAAGGACGTCAATCCCCAGACGCTGCGCGTATTTAAGGACTGCCATGCGCTTGAAGCGGTCCAGAAGACCGTTGACATTCCAAGACAGAATGCGCATGGCGGCCTTAGGAATGTTAGTGTCAGCCATCACCCCAGGTCGGAGCATCTAGTGTACACAGAGGGGGGACGTCCCCGGAGCGTGACCCCAGCAGGGAGACCGGGGCAGGGGATCCCCAAGGGGAGAGACCACGGGCAAGCAGGCCAGCGGGAAGGTCAAGAACGCAATGATGCCATAGAACAATAACACTGAGGAGGATCTCTCCAACCAACAGAATCCTCCATAGGAGAAAGAAACAACCCCAAAACCACCCCAACCCCCCACCCCCCACCCTATACTTCGAGAACGGAAGCATCTGTCGCCCTAACTGTGAAGAACAACGACCAAGCTAAAACGCTCGGGCTTGAGCACCTAGTGGACCCCCAATTTAACCGGATAATGACCAAATCCCCCGCCCTGGTCGAGAGCTATCTCTGAAATGGAGCACGGAAGTTCAAGTACTAACATTGGCAGCCCGGTAAACCATCCCCAGTCCCCCAGCAATCAAATAAACCACCTGCATCAGGAGCGAGTCAAATAACTGGACTGCAGGAGAGGTCCGAGGTGTCCACTTGTCCCGCGGGCGAGGCCACTGAGCCAGACCGCACCGGGGACCCGGCCCGGCAGTCCGCAGCAACAGGGCTGGCAGGGGCGACCGAAGAGGCAGGGGAAGCTCCAGAGGACCGACACGGCCGTCCCATGGAACGTGTGACCACCACCTCCCCTTCAGCACGTCCCCGGGGCACGGTGCGCCTCCTACGATGGGTCCTGGATGGCCTGGATGTAGTTGGTCCCCTGCGACTACTCGACGGTGAGCCCCGTCCAGGTCGATGCAGCGGATGTTCCTCCGTCAACCAAGTCCAAGCGGCCCGAGGTGTCTCAAAGAAGATGGCCTTATGCTGAAAGATGACCCGAAGGCGGGCTGGGAACTGCAGCTGGTATTGAAGGCCCAGGGACCGCATCTTCGTTTTCACCTCCGCGTAGGATCGCCGCTGCTCCTGGACCTCCCGAGTGTAATCCGGGAAGATCATGATTTTATGGTTCTGAAAGTTGAGAGAGTCAGCACGCCTGGCCTCGCGGAGAATGGCATCCCTGTCTCTGAAGTTAAGGATCTTAAGAATGAAGGGGCGGGGGGGTGCCCCCGGAGGCCTCGGGGCCAAGGAGCGGTGGGCCCTCTCAACAACAAACCAGGCCGATAGGCTGTCCGCTGGCATCCAGGATCGGAACCAGCCCTCCAAAAAGTCGTCGGCCCGGCCCGACTCAGCCCCCTCCGGAAACCCCACCAAGCGGAGGTTACCGCGACGCGCCCGGTTTTCCACATCCTCAGCCCGGCGGTGGAGCTCCTTAGAGTGGGTGGTGAGCTCCCGAACCTGATCGTGCAGCTGACAGATGTCGTCCTCCGCTGTCGAGATTCACGATTCGGCCTCAGAAATGCGGGTAGTAGCATTGCGGAGAAGGGCAACGTCTACCTTGACCTTACCTACCATGCCCTCCAGGGAGGAACGGGATGCATTAATGGCCTGCAAGATGGCCGCCAGATCCGTGGCAGGGGCCGATGCCGCCTCCCCAGTCGAGCCAGGTCCCCTTTCGGAGGTCGTGAATTGGTCAATCCTGGTTTGGGTGGCCGCAGGTGCCGGCTTGGAGGCCCTGTCCTTACCCATGATGGCCTCACGCAGTCCACGGGGGACAACCGCACCCACCGGTGGGCCCCGCAGAGGATCCCGGCAAGCCCAGGGGGACCGGGGATCTGGGCGGCAGGAGGAGGAACAGGTAGGTAGGGTGTCCACTCACCCGGGCAACCGGCAGACCCAGGCCCCGCAAATCGCCTCCCGGGGCGCTGCCCGATGTAACAGCCGAGCCCCCCCCAGGGACTGCCGCCGTTCCACGGCCCGTCGGGGTCCAAGGTGATACGCCGCCACCTCACTCCGCCCGCAGCCGATGCCGTCACGGCCTGTAGGGCTCCGTACTTCTCCACTCCACACCAGTGAGCAAACGCTGCAGGGCGGGACCCCGGGGCGAGGACGGAGGGGGGAGAGAAGAGGGAGCCGGGCCTCCCGACCGCCGGTCGAGGCCCGACACCCAGGGACGGCCCCAGGCACCACAGTGCCCCCTCGCGGGTCCAGGCGGGCGCTCCCGGAGGGGCTGCAGCAATTGAGGGGGGGGGAGAGGGGGAAGGTAGCCAGGGGCTCACCGATTCCCCCCCTGGATCCACCACAGGAGCCCCCGCACCTCCTCCATGGCACTGCCGTCCGCGTCGATGCCGCCGCACTCACCGGCCTCCACCTGGCGCCAAGCCGCCCCTCTGAAGCAGCTCCACTCCCCAACTGGCAAGCAGGGTCCGCAGGATGTAGGCAGGTATTGAGGGGGGGGGGAGGGCCCCCGCGATCGCCGCAAACAGGCTGCTCCCACTGTGCCCCAGGAGGCCCGGGGCCCGGATACCTCGTGGGCGCCGCGGGCTCCATTAGTCCTCGCCGCCAGACTTCTCTCCAGGTGCTCCGCGTCCGCGCCCCAGGCCCGCTTCAAACACGGCTGGCGGCGCCCGGGGAGGACCGGAGCGCTTCAAATTTCTCCCCCAGGCTGCGGGACTGCTCCGCGTCTCGATGCGCCCATCGGCTCCCGGCCAGGTCGTCTAGGAGCGGACCATGCAGGAGAAGACGGGCCGGGCGCTCGGAGCCGCTCCGTTAGGCGGCCATGTTGGTCCCCTCTATGCCTTTTCTACAGGTGGGATATTTTCTGAAAAGTTATTCTACATTTGTCTGCCCTTAATGAGCTCCACATGGCATCAATCGATTGAGCTCCACATGGCATCAATCGATTTGGCCTGTTTGTAAATATTGAGATAAAATTGCTCTGATTCAGGTTCAACAGGGCTGAGTGCCTAAAGAAATACAATTTTCCACTTCCTTCCCAGGTTTAGAAAACACACTAAAGGTGCCAAGCTCACTTGTTGTGCAAACGAATTAAAAAGGATGGACAGTGGTCCCACTAGTTTGGAACTGAATGTTTTACAGAATGATATAAGCCCGTCTAGGCTTTATCCAGTTCCAGCCCCTTTCTTGCTTGTAGAATTGATATAAGTTTGAGTGGCGTGTCGAGTTTCTTGGCCCATTCTCATCAATCCTGAATCAATCAACCTTGCTTTTTTTTATTATAACACGCTATGAAAATCCGCAAATAGGCATCTCTTTCATTGCTCCTCCATCACCACTTTCCCATCAAACTTCTTATTTGTGAAATATATACTCTCTCCCTTGGTGCCCACTGATGTCAGACTGATTTGCATATGGCTGGGTCCAAACTGAGGTGGCATTGTGGGCAAAAAAACAATGGGTTGGAATGCTACCCTAAGCGATTTTCAGTGGTTAGACAAAATGCAAGCATTCCTCCTATCACCTTTTGTGAATTTGATGTCCCGCTGTATTAAGGCCAAAAGTCTCCCAGTGTAGTTGCCTTGCTCATAAAAAATGTGTTTCAATCAGAGGAGAACCTGCTTAGCCCGGTTGGTCCTCAGTACCACAAATGGGCTATAATCCTATAGTCTTTGAGAGTATTTTTAAGTTTATGTGCCTATTAAGCCACCCTGTGCTCAGTTGCCATAGGGTAAATAAATAAATCTATATTTGGTAAAGCGCAAACTACTCACCCTTACGGGTCTCAAGGCGCTGGGGGCCGTCGTGCAAATTGCTGAGCTGAGCTGCCTCCGGAGCCCGGGATCGAACCATGAACCCTGTGCTCCGAAGTCAGCTGCCCAGGCCGCTGCACCACACCTCTCCACATAGGGTATCCTGGAAGTCTCCTCTCTCTAGTAGCCCTTGCTGCTTTGACTATTATTACCTTTCTTAAAACTACTTTAGGGAATCTCAGTGGTTGTCTAGTGAGGTTTAAGCGGAATCGTTCAACTCAAAGTAATTTTGAATCGTTTGGGCGAGTTCTGCTACATTTACGGAGTCTCTTAAGATATCCTGCCTCATTCGCCAAGCCCTATGGTGTCAGTGTGGTCCTACCCCTTCTCTTTCCATGAGTACATATGCGTGATCTGCTATAGATATCACTGCCACAGAGTTACCCAAGATATTCTGCGCAAAAACTGCCCAAAACTCAACCAGTGCTTAATTTGAGTCGGTGGTTGCAGGCGGGGCCCAATGGCACTTATTTTTGGGCACAGACACTTATATTTCCACACTTTGACCCAGAACAAAAGAGAGAAAGACAGAAAAGGGTGAATGAAGGATTAAAAGAAAAACTTTTAAAAGGTGACACAAGAAGAAAGCAAGATGACAGAGCATACAGGAGTAAGTTATAGGGTATGGGAGTGTTTGGTGACGGGCTAAAGTTGCATGAAGGGTACTCAAGAGTATGCAGTCTTGGTATTAGTCTTCAGAACCTTCTACAGCATTGGTGGCAGCTACCGAGCAGCAGCACTTCTTATGTTACAAATTAAGCACTGGATACGTGACTTAATCGATTGTAGTGGACTATCTCCAGGTCTGTGAGTACTAGTAGTTAATATAATCCTGATCTTCTGAGTGGAAGTGTTGCCACCTGTCTAAGAGTACACCTGTGTCCTCAGCAGTCCTTTCAACCGCCTTGACATTGCACCCAAGACATGGGTGTTGCAGTTGTGTTTGTGTTTTTAACATTATACGTAAGAGCTAAAAAATCCCAGCTTGCAAAATCCTGTTGGCTAAGAGGCTACGGGTGGCTGAAGTTGTCACACAAGACATAGGCTAATGCCAAGTTTGCTGTGACCATGTTAAAATATAAAAGGCAAGAATAAAAATGGAATTTTTAGCAAACCTTTGGATGCCTTCTAGTCTCTCACAAATTGTGGTCTATTTGTAATGTAACTTTATGCATTTACTGTAAGAAAATAGTCAAAAAAGAGTATTACTCTTGGACTATTATTTTTAAATGCCCCTCACCACCCCAGAAAGCAATCCCGATTGTAATGCTTGGCTTAAGTGTTACTCTATATATTTATTGTGATACATTTTTTAAAATTACGGTATATAAATTTTTTTCTAAATTAAATGGTGTTCCCTTAAACCCTACCACAAATTGTTACCCTGCTTAAAATTGTTAACACTTTATGCCATCATTGAGAAAAAATAAGTTTGTCATTTTGTGGGGAGCGATAATGATTATATGTTGTGCCCAGAGCACAACATGCACTGAGCCTTGATCCGAAACACTCAAGACCCCCAGACTATTTAAAGCAATGAAAATGCAGAGTCATAGACTATAAAAGAACGGACCCTCGGCTGAGTCGGCTCGGAACCACTAGAGCGCAGCCCCGCCTCTAAAGCACTAACTGTATATAGTCCAACCCCCGGTAGCCTCGTGCCCCAGAGCCCGGATCTCCTGGCTGCCCCCGAAAGCCATAAACCATGTTAAGCGTTAATGCTTCCAGAGCTCTCGCGTTTCCCGCTCCATGCGTGCTTAGGTCATCCAGTCCAGGTATTTTACTTTACATTTTGGTATTTGGAGCCCGCTGGGCTTATTATAAAATCAGGGCAACAAATCCGAGAACGCAAAGTAAAAAACCTGGTTAGATGAGGATGAAGTACCCAAGCAAGAACTTGGGAAACTTGAGCTCTGAATCCCAACCATCTTTATGCCCCCCACCCGCGCACACTCAGAACGAGGCTTCCCAGATCCGTGTGATCTTGGGCCATCAGAACCTTGCCTCGAATAAGCTTCGAGGACCTTCAAGAGCCCCTCCTTGCTGCGTGCAGGCCAGGATTCCGGCAGTGAAACGCAGACTTATCAAGAACTTGGCAATGAGCAAATGGTCAGCAAAGTAAAAATCAATAGGCCTTAAAGCTGCGGACTTTCACTGCTGTGGCGCACGTGCCGGCCGCCGCTCCACACTCGCCTCGCGCCCCGCCATCTGTCCCATCACTAATCTCAGACACAAGAGCTCATCGGGGCTAGATACCGTTTCTAATTCCCGCCCTAATCAGCTTAATTGTAGCAATTTGCTGGTGAGTCGTCGCCGGGGTTTTGAACTCCCCATCAGATCATACTGGCGTCTGGGGTGCACGCTGCTTTCCCCTCTTCTTCTCTCCCCACTCCTGGGGCGAGGGGGCTCTTCGGAAGGGGGCTGCTCCCAGACCCCGTTTCGATACAGTTAATGAATCCCAGACCTCATTATTAGGATTTGTGGACCGCAGTGGTACACATGACCAATACCAGTGCAGCCGTTGTAGTGTCCTATGGGCCCAGCGGCTGCACAGAGGCAGACAGAGGCATGAGGCCCATGATGGCCCTTGACTGCTGGGTGAACAGTCAGTGAGTGAATACACCTTTACAGAACACATATGGAGGGGATCGGCTCGCTCTGTGGGGGGCTGGATTGGCCACCCCTTTTAGTTGGTCTTTGGGGATCCTGGCATACTCATGCTAAGTTAGGGTCCAGCACAATACACAATGTCACGATTGAGCCTTCACTGGTCTCCAACGTCTGCATGGCATACAAAAAAATATGGTAACCGGTGGAAGAGTGCTATCACAAAAGCATGTTAGTACTACCGAGAGTGAAATACCAAGAAAGCGAGAAAAAACCCTTTCAGATATCCCCGAGCTTCCTTCACATATCCCACCCAGAGCTCGGACGACTCTGAGAACTGCTGCAAAAGACAGAGCAGCATAGAGAGGTATCTGGGAGACCACATCAACTATATATCGCCAGTACTGCATTACCCTGAAGGAAAGACTGGGAGAAAGAGTGCAGCTGTAATCCAACCCCAGCTGTGAGGGAGAGGCTCCAGTCCAGGGGTCTTCAACCTTTTCTGTAATATAAGAGCTACTTACGTTAGATAAAAATCCTCTCGAGCTACCAATATTATTAGAGATATAATAGTCACATCGGACGAGATTACATTAGTGGGCACCATATGCAAGATCAGCAGCGATCATCACCTCAGCGCATCAGGCATGGTTGTCAGCATTAATGTAAAAACGACTTTGTCAATGTGGAATGCCCTACATGGGTAATGCATAACAGCTGTAGCTGCAATATCCCCAAGGCCAAGTAAATAATATTAGTAATAGTCCAACGCCGTTTGATTTTTATCTCTCAAATATCAGCTTTAACTATATTTTGGAAACTCAACCACTTTTCTCCAAATATAAGCTCATGAATTCTGAAAATACACACATTTCTGGCTTGAATACATACTTTTCACTTTGATAGGGATATATTAATTAAACCAAGCAAAAGCTTCCAATTTAGTTCACTGGCCTGCACGTGCGGAGCTACTTAAACAGGTAGCTGGGGAGCTACCAGTAGCTCACAAACTACTCGGTGGAGAAGACTGGTCTAGCCTGTCACAGACATGTGCTGTGCTTGGATTCCAAAGCACAGAGGCCGGCAGAGGAGATGGGAAGGCTCCAGGCGAGTCTTTCACAACACCACACCTACAGAGACACAGCAACGCATTGCACAAGAAAACATGAGTGGACTGGTGTCATTCACAACCATAACTTATTCCTATACACGGGTGATTACTGAGGGGCAGAGGGCTCCCTTGAGCACGGCTGCACTGATCCATAGAAAGGGACAGCACCCAGATAAGGTGTCAATGGCATTCCCACAACTTTCAAAACTGAGCACCATTAAGGACTGAGGGTTTACACTGTCACTATACACCAGCAACTGTGACGCAAGTAATCACGAGATATGGGCAAGGGACTAGACGCAGATTCGGGATTGGTTGGATGCAGTTGTTGATGTTTTTGTTTATTGTGTGTAATCCTACGATACTGGATAAGATGTGTACTGTAATTTTTCTCCTTTAAAAAAAAATATTATTTACATGTCTATCATCGTATGGAAATCCTGTATTGACCTCTACAAATTCAACAAAATTTGTTTACAGAAAAAAAACTGAGCACAACTACACCCCTTTCGTAGCTGCAAAGTTTCACAGGCAAATGTCTGATGTGCTGCTCCAGCTCCAGTATCTTTTTTCAATTCTGGGACTTGCAGTCCTGTTTTATACGGAATAAGTAAGACTGCAATTCACAGAATTCAAAGTAAAAACCCTGACTGGAGCATCGCATCATGCATGTACCTGGGAAACTTGGCAGAGTAGCCCTTTTGGACCTGACTCTCAAGACAGTCAGGCAGAGGAGAGCAAGACTCACTCAGATGTCATGTCTCTTTTGAAGGGGACGGAGCTAGGATACCCTGACTTGGTACAGATAAGGTAAACTTCAAAGGTTACGATGTAGCACCCCCTGCACCAGCTACTGAAAAAGGACTATTGTGACATTTTTGGGGGAAAAGAGAAGGGTTTAAAGTCATACTCCCAAATTAAACAAAAGAGCTGGGCAGCCTCACTCAAGGTCTCCAGTTTGAGTTGCCATTCTCCAGTTTGAGTTGCCATCCCCAAATGGTAAACCCTTAGATGGATTCCTGTATCCTGTCAGTCAAGTTCACAGAGACATGGGTTCCACATACCACACATGTGCAAAGCGTACACGCACAAAGAGGCATCTCTTCCTAAATCTCTCAGGAAAAAAGATCATAGAAATATATGCTGTCACTACTGCTAGTGTCCTGCCGCCTGGTGAGCGGACATTAGACACTGCTCCTATGAAGAGTGCACTTTTGGTGACCCTGCAGATCTCAGAGCCAGCCTCTGGGTGTCAATCCATTTGCAAGGGAAGCCTCAAGTGAATATGTCTGATGGTCATGTCCACTGAGGCAAAAATCAACAAGCATTGGTAAAGCCAATATGTCTACAACTCTCTACTCCATTCTGTGCCACTCTACAACACTACTCCTCTCTATGCAAGAGGTATTGGCTTTGACAATATGTTTTAGCCATGTTGTACACTAGAATGGCTGCTGTTCAGCATGGCTAAACATTAGTGAGGCAAAGGAGAGTGGCGTGGAGTAGTGTTTCGTAAAGTGGAGTAGTGTTAGAGTGGGGTAGAGTTGAGTGGCGTGGAATGAAGTGGAGTGGCATGGAGTGTTGTTGAGGGAGTACATTATATAGCGTGGATGGGCGTAGAGTGAAATAGAGAGGAGTAGCATAGAGTGGAGTAGAATGCTGTACAGTTGAGTAGAATGTCAGAGTGGAGTGGCATAGTGTGTTGTGAAGTAGGCAAGAAGGTGTTGCGTAGTATTGAGTAGAGTGTTGTAAAGCGGAGTAGATTGTCGTAGAGTGGAGCGGCAGAGTGGAGGAGTGGCATGGCAAAGAGTGGAGTAGAGTGTTGTAGAGTAGAATGGCATAGAGTGTCACAGAGTGGAGTAGTGTGTCATACAACAGAGTGGAGTAAAGTGGCATGGAGTGGCATAGAGGGAGTTGCATAGAGAGGAGTAGTGTTGTAGAGTGGCACAGAATGGAGTAGAGAGTTGTAGAGTGCAGTGGCACAGATTGAAGTAGAGTTTAATGGAGTAGAATGTCAGAGTGGATCAGAGTGGTCTAGAGTGAGGTGGCGTAAAGTATAGTGGTGCTGAGTAGTTTGTTGCAGAGTGTAGTGGTGTAAAGTGCACTGGCTTCCAGGAAAGTGGTGGAGTATGCAGTGACAGAGTAGAGTATTGTAGAGTGCAGTGGCATAGAGAGGTGTAGAATAGATTAGAGTAGCGTGGAGTGATGCAGAGTGTAGTGGCATAGATTGCATTGGCGTAGAGTGGCGTTCAGGTGAATGGTGCAGAGTAGAGTGCAGTGGCATAGGGTGGTGCGGTAGAGCTGTGGCGTAGAGTACAGTGGTGCATAGTAGAGTAGTGTTGAGTGCAGTGACATAGAGCACAATGGAACAGAGTGGCGTGGAGTAGAGTGGCATTGAGTTCAGTGATGGGAGATTGCAGTCTTGCACAGTACAGTGTCAGAGTACAGTGGCCTAGAGTAGAGTGGCGCAGAGTGGTGTAGAGTAGAGTGGCGTAGTGTACAATAGAGTGGCATAGATTGCAGTGATCAAGCAAAATGGTGTTGAGTGGCTTAGAATGTAGTGGTGCAGAGTAGAGTACGGTTGAGTTGAGTGGCGGTGAGTGCAGTGGCGCGGAGTAGGGCGGCGCAGAGTAGAGTGGTATAGAATAGTGACTTAGCGTGCAATGGCATACAGTGCAGTGGCACACAATGGACAGCATCAACAATGATGCAGTCCCAGAGTAAAGTGCAGTGGCATAGAGTGCAGTGGTGCAGAGTAGTCGCCATAGGGTGAAGTGGAATTGGGTGCATTGTTTTTGAGTAAAGTGGTGTTTAGTGCATTGGTGTAGGATGCAGTGGTTTAGTGCAGAGAGGCATATATGGCAGTGGCGTACTTTAGAGTGGTGCAGAGTAAAGTAGTGTGGCGTAGAGTTCAGTGCCAGAGAGTGCAGAATTGCAGAGTAGACTGTCGTAAAGTGCAGAGGTGTGGAGTGCAGTGGCATAGAGTGGTGCAGAGTAGAGTGACGTAGAGAACAGTGGCGGAGTACAGAGTAGAATGGCAGAGTGCAGTGACATAGTGTACAATGGCATAGAGTGCAGTGGCGTAAAGTGTTGCTGAGTAGAGTAAAGTGGCATAGAATGCAGTGGTGCCGAGTAGATTTTGCGTAGAGTGTATTGGTTTTGAGTAAAGTGGTGTAGAGTGCAGTGATGCAGAGTAGAGTGCACTGATGTAAAATGCAGTGGTGCAGAGTAGAGTGGAGAGGTGCAGAGTAGAGTGGCGCAAAGTGGACTGATGCTGAATGCAATGGCGCCAAGTGTAGTCACACTGAGTGCAGTGGTGTAGAGTAGATTGATTCAGAGTAGAGTTGAATGATGCATGGTAGAATACAGTGGCGTAGAGTGCAGAGTAGATTAGAGTGGAGTGGAGTGGTATAGAGTGCACTGGCTTAGAGTGGAATGGTACACAGTTGAGTGCATTGGCATAAAGTGCAGTGTGGCGAGTGGCACAGAGTGGAGTGGTGCAGACTGCAGTGACAAACAGTGTAGTGGTGCATAGTAAAGTAGTGTGGGATAGACTGCATTGGCATACAGTAGAGAGGAATATAGTAGAGAGGTTTAGACTGAAGCAGTGAAGAGTGCAGCAACACAGTGTGTAGTGGAGTGGCATGGAATGGAATATGCATAGTGTGGTAGCTCACTGCCTTCACAGATTATAGAAAACACATATTAAATTGAGATGATCATTACATTTGTACAGACAAAGTTTTATTGATAAAAGTATACAGCGCACAAAGGATAATGTGTGGAAATGTCGTCATGTAGTGTATTGATTTGTTTTGATCGTATCAAAATATTTGTTTCCACCACACTTCAGAATTACCAAAAAATTAGCTTCATTTGTGCTTTTCTAATTCCAATATATTCTGAAATATCTACACAGTTAATTTTCAGGCGTTCATATTTTGTTGTGTGTTAGAAAAAAAATATCATACAGCCTTCATCGAGTACTCTCCAAGTCACCAGCATGAGTGTCACATAAATCCGCTCACTTTGAAGTCAGAGAAAGAAAAGTAAACATCAAGCTTCCTAGAAGTCAAAGCCTGACATTTAACCTCTGTCTTTGAATGCACAGCAAATGTGACAAGATAAGTACAAGATTTAAAGGCCTATTTACAGAAATCCAGTTCTGGTAGAAGAATACAGTACATAGGGTTTGGGTAAGGGAAGGTACAAACTAAAGCTGGACAGCCTAAAACAAATCAAGCCAGCAGATAGAGAAGCAAGTAAATGTGAGTTGCAGACCACAAAGCCAATGGTAAGCAATGGGCAGAATACATTCCCAGGGAAGCTCTCCGTATGTTTCCAAGATGTCATTAGCAAACCAGACAGCAGGCTTTGACCTAAAAACCTCTGCGATAATCCAACTTTACCAGCAATCTTAACATAGGGCAGATGAGCACACTCTCCAGAACCATGCATAAGACATTTCTGTTCCATAGATACATAAGCACTCTACACCCACCTACATCTACCTGATGAAGACCATCAAGCAGCATGCGCAGCCAGCATGTGAAATTAGGCAGGTAGCTGTTCAACTCTGAGTAGTCAAACAGGCAACCAACCAAGTCCACTGGCAGGAGATATCACTCATTTCTGTGGTAATACACATACACCTCCTTCAAGTTGCTGTTGATGTCTTAAACATCTGGGTCCTAAAGATATCCTACAAGTGCTCACTGTGGAGGACAACACAATGCCCAGCATCAACAATGATACATTTCCAGAATATATGCCTCAGGGGTTAGAAGAGACACTGCTTGAACCAGCATCTACCCCAATCAAGGGAAGTATATGCCCTGCTGAATGTTAGACTGTAGAGGGCGGTTGCAAAACAGGTCATTCTGAATAATTAGAGTGATCATGTGTCAGGTGTAACATCATTGCCACTTGACAGCAGATATTAAAAGATAATCGTGAATCTTGGGGCGAGGATGTGGCCTAAGGGGCTCTGGCGGTCGATCTCCAATCTGGGGATCCGGTTTCGAGCCCTGACAATGACGCTCAAAATCCTGAGATTCTGGACACATCACTTCATCTCCCCGTGCCTGACAAAACGAAAATGAATGTGTCCTTATGTAAAGTAACTGGTGATCATGTAAAGTGCTCTGACACCCAGTACCTTAGGGTCAAGTTCGCACTATATAAAACTCCGTAAAAAAGTCAAAACCAAGATTTCTGCACAATGAGACGTACAATGGAATGGCTGGCAGGGTTCAACCTCACAACTGCTTGCTAGATTGTCTTTACCATTGTTGCCATCTATTCAGCGATTACAAATCTTCCTAAATTACTTTAAGCTCAGGAGCTACAACACTAATAACTCTTTACCTGAAAAGTGACACCACCTCTTAATCCACCATGGAATCTTCATCTCCAATATACGGGTACACCACTTCCCTTGGACTCGTGAGCTCTGCATAGGTCAATAGGCAAAAATGGCATGCTATTTGAACCCTCACCTATTCGCAAGCAGAAGTGTTCTACCAAAAAAGTGTTTTTTTTTGTTTTTGTTTTTTACACAAGCCAGCACTTACATTGACAGCACAACACGAACTACCAATGTATTATCAAGGTAAGTAGATGTGGAGTTAATAGTAAATCTATATGTATGCTTCCCTATGTAGGCTTACAATGACGATGTGTTGGTTGTCAAAATTCTCGAGTTGATAAAAGTGCAGATCATTATTATTGACATCAATATTTTACATATAACCGGAGTAGGATGAGAATTCGAGCAAGACACCGTGTGTGTGCTCAGCTGGGCTTAAGGAGTGGGTAGGATGATGGGGAATTAGGATTCAAGAAGAGCGCGGATATGTGGTGGGAGTTAGGGAGAGAGTAGCATGAATGGCTTTAATGCATGAGTTGTTCTGGGGAGAAGGAGTTAGGATGATGGGCTACAATTCAATAGTATTTTGGGGCTGGGCTATGAGTCTTCTTTCCTTTACTCTATTGGGTTTAGGGAGGTAGTAGGATGATAGAGCTGTGATCAATGGACTGCGTTGGGATTAGGAACAGGATAAAATCATTGATTGCTTTGGGATGGTGGTAATAATTCATGGAAGGGAGAAAAAAAGAATTACTTTTGAGTTTATTACACATTATATGAGCAGGATTGCAAAAACAAGATTGCATTTTACCTTGTCGGTTGCCCATCAAAATGTCTCTCATTGGTCTGTGGGTGGCTTATCTCAACATCATCACCACCGTCTTGACCCTCTTCACCTCCCTCAACCAAGACTGCATGGCTATTCATGGCAATGTCCTCACACCTATCTGTTGAATAAAAAAGGGTACCTGTAATTGTGCTAGCAGCAGAATCTTGGTTAAAAGATTCAAAAGACGCATGATTTCCATCATAGGTGGTGCTCACATACAGGCCTAGTTGCATCTCCAGGGCATTTTTCTGCTGTCAGAGGGGGATAATAGCCATTTTTTTAATTGGTCTCCTGAATAATCTACAAAACGAATTAAATACTTATCTCATACTATGATCTTTGGCTTGAGAGTGAGTATATATGTTTTTACGTCTACACTTATATAATGTATAATGAGACAACATAATGCTGTGCTTGAGGATTAATCACTGTTATTGCAGTGTTTTTAGGTGGAGTGGAGTACTTCTACAAGTGTATAGACCTTATGTCCAGTATCACCTTCGTATGTCATGAAAAACTCCTACATTCAAATATAAACAAACTTGTCATAAGCTCGTGTGTCAAATTTGTGGTAATTCAATGTGATGCATTTGTACATCTGTACACATATACATGCTACAGTGCATGTTCACTGTCAAGAGAGAGAGTGCAAATTTGTGATGTGATGTGTACTGGTTGAGAAATCATTTCTTTTGCACAATGTTATGCTGGTACTAGTTGTCCTGGATCACCAAGTCATGGGGAAATCCTAGGTATTCATTCCAAAATACGTCACGGCATCTGGATGATCATGAAGTATGGTGACTTTCTGTTCCAAAAGACATACTGCCTGGCCTTCAGCTGCACCAGCATGGATGTGAATGTAATCTAAGCTAGCTTTGACATCTTCAACCTACGTGCTTCTCAACTTGTCTTTAACAGGTCATTAGTCACCTGATTCAATGTGACTGAATGATGGTTGCATAGTACCACGTGCTGCGCCAGTGTTGTGTTGATAGAAGCCTGTGGTACAACAGCGGCGCTCTGTTATTGATGCTAGGGTGCAGGTCTACCTCAATCACACCAATTAATACCACCCTGTTGTCACCATCAAACCAGTACACTCAATTGATCCATAGATAATGGATCATGAGAAACTAGCCTAAGTCAACAGACAGTGGGTTCACCAAATTGGTGATCCTCAATAATTTTCTAGAGTCCCCTCACTCACCCAGGGTTGCCCCTAGGTGACATGCTTCATCATTGGGGCCATCCCAAGCATCTACTGCTTGGGGCGTGCTACGACTTGCGAGATTTACGTAGGAGCACTTTTTTGTGTGAAACTATGTGTTGTGCAGTGTTGGAGGAGTGGTGTTTGTGTTAGTTAAAAATACCTAACTAGTGAGTTAACAATTTATTCCTACTCCTAGCCATCAAACCAACAGGCTTTCAACACCTGATCGGTTGTCATGTTCATTGGGCTCCGTCAGGTGTGCTGAAGAGGCATCCACTGTGGTTTATTTGTTGTTGCCCGTGTTGTTTGACACTCTGCGATAGCCCTAAATAGTTAAATGTCATTCACCGCTTGTCCATCGGTTTACCTTTTGGTGCTGGTGTCATGTTTTCCTGGGCAAAGAACAGAGATATTCTTAAAAAATATGCAGTAATATCTGGACATGGTTACTTCTGCAGATGATTGCTGGTCATGTTGTTCCATTGCTTTCAGAGACATGTTTCCACTTGTGGTACGACCCCAAATGCGAAATACAACCCAGTATCACTTTACATTTTTAGGGGCAGAGGCACAACTGGCCGACATTTCAATTAGCACTGACTTCCCCATTACTACTTGACTTGAAATTGGCCGTTACCTACATTTATCTC
The DNA here is from genome assembly GCF_964204655.1 of Triturus cristatus. NCBI lineage: Eukaryota > Metazoa > Chordata > Amphibia > Caudata > Salamandridae > Triturus > Triturus cristatus. Next base: position 1,031,079,987 of record NC_140592.1, read on the forward strand.
GACACCGTCACTGCCGCTCCATGAGCACCCTTCCCATTGTCTGCCTCAGTCGTTTCTAACACATCTTTTGCCCTCTCAATGTTTGTCGCTTTGAGTAGGTCACTACTATTCTTCCCATCTGTTGAAAGGAGCACCTCTAAACCACTCTCCTCCTCTCTTTCATTTCGAGTGTATCATTCAGAGTCTCTCCTCCCACCACCATCACTTACTGCTAACACATAAGAAGAGTAAAAGGAGACTGCTGAGCTCACTTGCAGTTTTCCATTTTTAGAACTTCACTGCAATTCATTAAAATCTACATAGAGTGCGATTTGGCTCCAACCTAAAGAATATCAGCCTCTCAACTTGGTGTATCATTAAACTACTTGAGGCAGTATTTTACTCCCTATCACACTGTTTGTCACATTTAATTCTTTAGCTCCTGTATACATTCCATATAGATATCAGACCTTTTTCATATGTTTTCCCCAGCACTGCCAAACCCAAACTTTAATATGATAGATAACATCTGTGCATGCCACCCATGTAAATATCATTTTTGAATGCCTGTGTTTACACGGATTGTCACCTTAAATCCAGACCCATTGGCTTTGCCAATACTTGATTAGAACCAACGTCACACGGATTACCTTCTCGGCTGTCTCTTCTAGCCCCCTTTAAACAGAGATACACACACCTAATTTTTCTCTGCTTAGATAAAACCAACTAAGGTGCTGCTTATCAATACGTTGGTGGCAGATGTGATTGCATAATTTACATTTTTGCTACAGGAATTTATGGCCAGATGTTCTAAACAACACTGTGATTCGCAAAATCACAAGCTCTGCGGCCCCAAAAGGAGCATTTCTCTGTTGAAAACCCAATATATGAGTCGGAAAAGTTTGTCAAACTGGTAAAAAGGGTTTTGCAAATCTACTCAATTGCAGTTTTGGAAGGGGCGTTCTTTGAACAAATCATTCAGTAATCCATGTATCAATGGTTTGCAACTACAATTCCGGTTACCAGACTCCTCAAAATAGGTGGTAACGGATTTGCAAAGTGCAGGGGTCTTCTTGAGACCCCCATTCCTTTGGGAATCGGGTTAGCAGCCTGTTTGCAGTCAATCACAAGGGCTCGAAGACTGCGACCTGCCTAAAGCATATCAATTAGGCAAGTCATTCCGGCAAACCACTGCGAATGGTGATTTTGAAGTCCAACCAAATAGCACATAGGTTGGTTTGCAAAATCAGATACCATTCAGAAAAATTTGGTGCACAATTTGCAAACACTTTCTGCAGATAGCATCTTTGTTTCTAGCCCTTAGTAACTATGGGTTTGCATATCCCTGCAGAGACACTCCTAAGTAAAACGGCAACTAGACCGGTTCTTTCCTTCTATGCCTAAATTAATTAGTTGGGCTGTGATGCTTTCCTCATCATGTGGACCAAGGGCTCCCGAGTTTTTCACAGGAATTGTGTTAGATGGGCTAATGTCACATTAGGTTTGACAACCCAACCAAACCTAAACACATAAAGGGATATTCTGGAACCCCTACTGTTGGACATTGTTGATAATGTAAGATTGGGACAAAAGTTTTAGGTGGGCTCTTTAAAAAGACATACGTGACAGGGCCACCATGTTTAGCCAGAACAGATGCCGAGTGCAGCACAAAAAGCCTCCCTCTGCAGACAGGTAAGGGGCTGGTGCCAAGCATGAAAGTGCCCCTCCACTACCCCATTGCAGACTGTGCATAATTACATGGATGTCTTTGCTTTCTAAATCCTCCCGTTACCAACAGAAGATGTTCATATGGACTGTGGGTGTAAACAGAACCCCACCTCACCCACTGCCTCCAGCAGATAGCGACGCATTGGAAATTTAAAAGAGATAACCCTGACCTCACAAAGACGCTTTGAATGCCGATACCTGCCACAATCCCCACCAGTACTTCTTTTCCTGAGCCAGGGCGAGTTTTAGCACACTGCTGATCACTGGTTAGGTAGACACTTTTGCAGAGAGCTACTACCAATTCCACTGTCTGGACACAATGGTTTCAACTCCTGAGAGGGGGTTCAGGTCAGTCTCCCACCTACACCTCTTGATAATGATCTGTTGAGGGGCATGCCACTGTGCCTTCTTGAGAATTTTTAGGGCCCCGAGCAAAGCTAAGCATATTTTGGGGGACTTGTTAGGTGCAGCTAGTTCAAGCCTTCATGATAAAATATTGAATTATGTGTTGAACGTGCAGAAAGGGGGCAAGCAAAAACAACTAAAAATCAATATGGGGTCCATCAGCCTAGACAGAGCCATTTGGGTTTATGCTTGGATCTAGACTTTTTGTCTTGCAACAGTTTTGAATTTACCATTCAGTGTCTAACCAGCCTGCTCTTCCTATTGTAGGAAAGACACAGAATCTTTGACTTGTTGGTTAGTAGTTATACAAGGAGAATTCATGGACTACTGAGGGTTTTTGCTATTTAATCGAGTAAAACTGACATCTATTACCTTCATTCTTCTCTCCCATCTTGCCCCTACTCTGTGCTTGGTATGTGTACATATCCCCAGATACACAGTGACCTATGACTCTGCTGAGTAAGACAAAGGAAAAGGCTGTGACAAGAGATATGCAAAGTTGTAAAGAGAATAATTTAGAGCAAGAGGGGAAGTACAGAGAGAAGAGTGGTAGAGAGACAGTGCGATGAGGCAGAGACATTGTTGAGATAAGGAGAGAAAATGTAAAGATGAAAACGTGAGGAAGCCAGAAAGACAAGACACACAGCAGTACAAAAAGGAAGAAACTGCTAAAGAAAGAGGTAAAGTGATAGGTAAGGTTTTAGAGTAATATAGACCGAGAAAGAGACCTCCAACGAGGGAGAAGGAAATTCAGAGAGAAGGGTACGGTACACAGATGGGTGAGGTCGAGACAGTGCTTCGGAAGGTGAGGCGATTTGAAAAGAGACGAAGGAGGAGTAAAATAGAAGTAGACAGCTAGGTAGATAAGTACAGAGAGATGCAAGGTAGAGAGGGTGGTGAGCAGAGAGAGGGGTAACACGAGAAGTAAGGTATAGAAAGACTGGTCAGATAAAGACAGCAGCGAGACAAAAGGTGGACAGGCTAGTAATAAAGATGAGGTTGAGAGAGAACAAAGGTGGTGTGGAGAGACGGAGGTGAGAAAGAGGTGTGGTTGATTTAGAGGTAGTATGAGAGGGCACGGTAGAGAGAGCGGCAAGGGAAAGAAAGTCAGAGTTGTTAGTGAGAGTGGCTTGAAATAGAGAAGGTAAAAAGACATGACAAAGAAGGGGTAAAAATAGTGGAAATAAAGTAGCGAAAGAGGGAGCAAGAAAGGAGTAAGGTAGCAAAAGAGGTGATGTAGAGGCTTAAGAGGCAGAAGGAGAGGGAAGGTTGAGTGGCTAGGTAGCGAACAACTAGTGAGGTGACCAGATAGGTTAGGTTATGAGAGAGGTGGGGAAGAGATGAGGTAGTGACGTATGATGTAAAGAGAAATGTGGTGTAAAGAGTGGTGAAGTTGAGAGAGGTGATAGAAAGGCAGATAGAGGAGTGATATAGAGAGATGGAGTGAGATAGAGAGGCGTGGTAAAGAGATATGAGGGTTGAAAGAGAAGTGAAGCAGATGGAGGAGAGATGCAGGGAGCAGAGATGAAAGCGTAGCAATGAGCAATAGGGAGAGGAGTGAGAGAGTAAGAGGGTTAGAGAGGTAGAGGCAGGCACAGACTCTGGCCCAGATGTGCAAAGCCAATTAGTATTTCTTAACGGGCCAAATCGCTATTTCGGCCCTTTAAAAATGGCTACAAACGGTCGCAATTTGCTATTTGTAATACAAAAAATGTAAAGGTTTCACATATGAGCAATGAAGACAGCCAGTCATGGCGGTCTTCATTGCTTTTACGTGAACATTTATAAAAAGAGAAGAGAAAAAAATAAATAAAGACAAGAATCACAATTTTGATTGTTGGCTGTTGTTTTGGTGCATCTCTACAATTTGTAACCATTTCTTGGTTTATGCACCCAGGCAGCAGGTGCTTGTAGTGTGTGCACACATTTGTACTTCTGTATGTTTAAAGATACGATTTGGAAGAAGAGGTTAGGTGCCGCCTCTTTGTTCAGCTGACTTTGTTTATTTTATATCTGCAATTTGCTATTTCTACACGGTGGAAATAGCGACAGGTTTAGGAATCGCAAAAAGGGATTACTTATTTGCGATTCCTAAAGCACATGTACAAAGCATTTCCTAAGTGCGAATTGGGCATTTAGGAAATGCAATTACCTTCGACTTCAAGTCAATGGTAACCATGTGCAAAATACAAAAAAAATATTTTTTTCATGGTGACATGAAGCGCACATTGAAAGATTGTGTATGGTGACATGAAGCGCACATATGCCCCCATGGCATATGTGCACCTTCATGTGCACCAAGAAATTCGGGGTGCCTCCAGGGGGGCCTTAGGCTCAGAGGCACCCTGGGCTTCGCATTTTTTAAATTTCACTTTCCTATTAGGAAATCGCAATTTAGTAAATGAAAACCATTTCATATTTCACCCATATGCAGGAATACAATGGTATTTCCTATTTGTGATTCCCTAATAGCGATTCCTAATCTGTAGGAATCACTATCAGAGAATCACAAATTTTGTACATATCCCTTTGCATTTCTTAAATAGTGATTCCTATGGAGTCGCTATTTAAGAAATGCAATCAGGAACATTAGTACACCTGGCCCAGAGTGTGTTGGAGAGTGACCTTATCACTTTACCAAGGATGTCCTTGGAAGCTGATTCAACCCAGATCTGTGACTGGGGGGGGTGTGTCTGAAAAGTTTCAGCGCTCCGTCCATCATCTCCTTGTGTTTGCTTTGTTCGCCCTAAATTGGCAGGGTATGCCCAGATGTGGGTCCCTTGCTCACTTTGCCACTGGATTCAAGCTAGCCTGGCTGATGAAGGGTGTTACCAAGAAACTGGTCCCAGGATGCTTGTTTCCGGTTCAGGGAGGACCTGGCTTGGCAGTTCGGGCTAGACTGTTCCCATGAGGCACAGGGTCAAGACTGATTTGCATATAGCTGGGTCTGAACTGAGGTGGCAAAGTGAGCTAAAGAATGATGGATTCAACCCAGATCTGTGATGGGGGTGAGTGTCTGAAAAGTTTCAGCGCTTCGTCCATCATCTCCTTGTGTTTGCTTGGAAGCGGAGGACCCCAAACTATTCACCACTTTACCTAGGCTTCAGAATGTCTCTGTCCTGCCAATCTCGATCAGTTCTCCCAAGCTGCTACAGCTTGTCATTTGGGATGTTTTGCTGTGGGGCGTCTTTGTCCAGTGCGCAGACAGCCTTTCATCTACAATTCTGCACTCAGCTGTGCGTACTCCCGGCAGAGAAAGAGAGTAAGAAGCTTGCCTGAGGTTTCTCTGGTGGTCTAGCGGCACAGGCTAGTTCCCAGAAGTCCACCCAACACACAGAGCCTGCAGGGTCTGCACAAGGCAATGCATGGCGCTGCTCTGCACCGTAAAGCGATGTCGGGAACTAACATGCGGAGAAGTGATCGAGTTCTTAAAGAAAAGCCTTGTGGTCCTTGCCGCATTACTAGAATCAGTATAGCTGGGTGGAGTTAGCAACCAAATAAGAAGCAGTAAACGCTATTCTCAATTTTGGGTGCTGATGCAAAGTCAAAGCGCGGTCTTCAGTTTCAGCAAAATCTCCCACCCTCAGGAGGGCTGAAACCCTACTGAAGATAAATGGAGGTTTGAAAATACACAATCAGGGAATTTAAATTTGAGAGCGAGAAAATGTTCCTAAACAATTAAATACAAGCTCTAGGCTGGGCCTTGGATCCTTTCGCCTCACACTAGGGAGATGTGCTTACTGCGCTAAAGTGCCTGCCTCGTCACTTAGACGCGTTGTTCCAAACTGCTAAAGGTCACTCACTTCACATTCAGGTGAACAGACTTTGAGCGAAACCCCTTCTACTGGGAACCCGCAGTGCTATGGTGTAAAAATGTCTGTAAGAAATGTATGTTTCATCTGGCTTTTATCTGGTTATTGAAATTAAATTAAACTTTGCACCATATTTATATACTATTACATGTGTTCCATTGAGTGGGAAGAAGTGCCTTACTAACAAATGAGTGACAATAAAAGCTTGAACTGGAAGAGTGTAGTGGAGAGAGTGAAAGGAGAACAACAATGGACTGCTCAGAAGATCCAAGGAGTGTGGTAAAGCAACAAAACAGACGCCGGTGAGAAAGGCACAAGGAACGTGGTAGGGGTATGAAATGAAAATGGCACTTGGAGAGTAAAGTGAGACCTAAGGATTAGAGATGAAGGTGTATGTCAAAGAGGTAAACGGTGAGTTTGAAGTAAGGAGTAGTGGTATGTTTGGGGACATGACGCATAAGGATGAGGTCAAGGTGAAGTTGAAGCGAGCGTTAACAGTATGCTTTTGGAGATGAGGAGTGAGAATGGGATGAGGGCAAGGTATGAATGTAGGAGAGAAGAATGGAGCATATGTTGGCTGAGGCTAAAGTATAAGGTGGAGGTGATAAGTGAGGATGAGGAGCTTTCACGCAGGTCGCATTCACCTGGGCTTTGGCTCTGTAGCCATCTTGGTCAGGGCAACAGCTTCGGCCTGCCATTGGGTCCTCGCCATAATCTAAGCCTTCAGGAGAACAGTAATGGAGTGTCTTGCACCTTGTAAATTGTCTTTCCATGTTGATGCTGTAGAGCTTCTGTGTAGTATCCAAACAATGTGAAGTAGATGCCCTAAATGCTCTGTTACATGAAACTGGGGAATCCAACGGCGAGGCAAATAGCAAAACGCAGGATCCAATTAGAAGGTGCCCACCATCAAATTAAAACTTCCAAGCTAACCATAGCAGTACGCTTTGGAAAATAGATTAGAACTCATTACTTGAAAGAGCACCTCATCCACCATCATTATGGGCCCAGCTCTGTCCCCACTATTCTCTCTTGAATGCAATCCAGTATTGGACCGATTCCGATAGCTCAAGGCATTAATGCTCCTAATGAGTCTGTGTGTCACCTTATGGTCACAGGTTTGAATCCCTTCCAAAATCGAAAAAAGGAGTACTGCTGAGCTGGATAACTAAAAACATCTGTCCTTCAGTGCCAAGAGCCATTGGTGAGAATGCATGTTATATTATGTGCACATGGACCCAGGTTAGATTTAGATAGGGTATGTTGAAGGGGATAAGGAGTAAAGCTAAAGACGAGGAGAGGAGCGGGACTGAAATACAAATGAAGTCAGAGGAAGGGAAGGAGTAGAACCAAAGTGGAGGAGACAAGTGAGATTAGTATTAGGTAGGGGGTTTTGGAAGTGGTGAGGGATAAGGCATGCGTATGAGGTGCAGGTGAGGTTAGGGGAAAAGAGGGCTAATGTATATTAGCGAAGGGGATGAATGATGACGACTTAAAGGTATTGAATGATCAGTGGGTTAAAAGAAGAGGAAGGTGACTGAGTTGGGGGGAGATAGAATGAGGGGCGGGTAGAGAAAGTATGTAAAAGAAAGTGAGAGGTGTGGAGGGTAGCGGAGGGACTTGGCGGAGGGGGAAGAGCTTAGGTGTGGGGATATGAACAAGAATATGAAATCGTGGAGGAGAGAAGGAAGGATGTGTGGAGAAGTAAGGGCGAATATGATAAGGAGAGAGTAACCACAGAAAATGAAGACGAGGAAACGAGAGGACTCAAGAGGATGAGGAGGAGGAGGGAAGGGGTCAGCTCTTCAATAATTACAGCGGATTGGCTCAGATTAAGGGCAACTAGCTATCTCTTGGTTTTCCTTTTTATATAACAACTAATCTCCTTCTAATCAGTTATTATTAAATTATATTCTATTTTCAATCCATTCACAGATCTCCAGCACAATCCAGACATCTGGTCAGATAATTGTACAGAGATAATTTATGTAAATGAGCAGCAGTTGTGCGCAGAGGAGGGGTCCAAGGGCGGGTTTGCAGCCTCCCATAATCAACTCAGAAGTGGGCGGCCAAAAACTAATCAGGTCAGCAGAACAACACTAAACAAGCAATTACTGCTGTGTAATCTTCATACCGAGGGCGGGCGGGAGGGGGAGGCTACCAGCAGACACAGGGCGGGGAACGCCTCACAGCCTCGCACAGGGTAGGTAAGGTAAGGGTGCGTAGCAAAGGTGCCATGGACCCAATACAAGAGAGGACATCGTCCCTCGTGGTAAGGGTCATGCAAAATACGGGGGCAGTGCGCCCCTCAAATCCCTAGGCTCCAGTGTCGGCTGCTGCACTGATGATAGCTAAGGGCCTGTGTGGCTGAGAGCAGCTGCAGAACGCAGCTACACCCAAAGAGAAGGGGAAGGACTCTTGAGTACCAGGGGTTCAAACTGCTGCCACTGTCTTGTCCTTCGGTTCACCTGGCACTGCCCTTGCTATACCTGGTCTAAGGCGTTGCAGGGGCAACGACAGGCGGTGAAAACAAACAAACGCGACGAGCCCTGTGCACTTTTCTTACCCTTTCCCGAGCCCCTCAAGAGCATATAAGAGGCTGTCCAAGGGCCGGCTAAGAGAGAGAAAAGGGGTGAAACAATTGAAGTCACGTTGCGACAAATGATGTGCGATGTCACTTCCGCTGCCGTTCGTAAATCGACGTCCATTGAGAGGGAGCATTTGCAGGACCCGGCCTTCCTTATGGCATGTGGGTGTCCCTGTTTTGGGAGGGAGGAAAGACACTCGTTCCAAGGATTTTGTACTGTACAATAGTGGCCTGACTGTCAGTTCAGTCTGACAGGTGACAGCTACTTTCGGGACACTCACCATACTTTGCAATAGGATACCACCCCATTATTTGTAGTTACACAATGGGGGTCTAGGGTCATCCCCAAACTGGGAGCATGCAAATAAACACACCACACAAGGAGCTCTGTAAAAGACGTATTTATTCTTTATCATAAACTCACATCCTGCACACATTACGTCATGATTGTAATAGCCACACCTTAACCCCTCCCAATACATTATGTCACTTACTTTTCAGATTCCACCCAGAACAAATAACAATTAGCATCACATTTCCTCAATGAGTCGTGGAGATGCTTACACTGGTCTGCGAGGTCGGGTGGTATGAGGTAGCTGCACTGCACCTGGAAGGCACCGATGTGGGCTCAGATGCTTGAGCAGGACTTTCAGGCCGAGTCAGCTCGCTTGCGACCTCAGGAGCGGACAAACACTGAGGCAAATGTTTAAAGTATGACAGGTTTCTTGTGATAGACAATCTGGGACGATGCACTGTCACCAAGTGTCCCTTGCACTTCACAGTCTCAAAGGGTCAGCAGCAAATGGAGTGTACGTTTTCTGCTTCCGTTTGACCAGTACCAAATCTCCTTTATGAATGACTGTCTCTTGGGCCCAATCGGTGCTGATCAGCGTAAGACACATCTTGTTCTTTTGAATAGTTTCTGGGACATGAACCTCTTCAGCATTCACTGATCGTTTCGGAGTAGATTGAGGTAGCTTGGTTTTGATGGCTCTCCCAAATAGCAAGGTGGCAGGGCTTTATCCAGTTGTGGAATGCAGAGTCGATCAATAGGCATGGAGGGCTTGACACAGGGCTTAATTCAGGCTAATTCCCTCCATCAATGTTTCCTGGATCACTCTCTTAAGGATACCCATGAATCGTTCAACAACACCTTTGGCTTGAGGCCACAGAGGTGTGGTCTTCTGATGCTTGACATAGAGTTGAACGAAAAATTCCTTGATTTCTCTGCTATTGAACGGCAGGCCATTGTCAGATTTGAGGTCAGCAGGAAAGCCCCACGCAGCAAAGATGGTACCAAGCCACTCTATGACCTTGTTATGGGTGGTCGATGACTCGTCCTCCACCAGAGGAAAACACAAATATTCATCAATAACTACCATGAGATGATGTCCATTTTCTAGAGGGCCAAAGAATTCAACTGTAGCTCTTTCCCAGGCGTGCGCAGGTTTGTCAGACATTGTCAATGTGTGTTGCATCATTTTGGGATAACCAGTTGCAGAGATAGCATGCTTTTTGTTCTTTCTCAACCTGTTCATCTAGGCGACGGTACCAGACACAATCTCTTAAGCCTCTTTTGGTGGCTACAACACCACAAAGTTCTTCATGAGCTAGTTCAATAACTTGCTGCCTCAGGCTCTGGGGTATGATGATTCTCAAGCCTCTAAATATGATACCCTCTTAGGTGACAGACAGCCCATCCTGCACATGCTTTAATTTCTGAAACAACAATATCGGCAAAAGGTCAAATACGTGTCTTCCACAAGTGAGCTGAAAGGTGTCTTTGAGGACACGCATGTCTTTGTCTGCATCAGTGGCAGCAAAATTCTGTTCAATGGATAGAGCTAACTGCGTGTTAGATCTCACAATGAAGTTGACATACTCCTCAGCCGCTTTGGACGTTGAACTGTGGTGGCGCAGTGGCACTCGTGAAAAATAATCAGCAAGGTTTTGATAATTCCCCGGCTTGTGCACAGTTTCATAGTCATACCCTTGCAGTCGCAACCCCCATCTCTCAAAGCGAGGGGGAATCATAGCCTTTGGATTTCCAAAGAAGGTGGGCAACGCCTGGTGGTCCGTGATAATATTGAAACATTTTCCATATAGAAACACATGAAAATGTTTGCAGGCCCACACTACAGCCAGACTCTCCTTTTCTGTTTGAGAATAGGCATGTTCATTCTCAGACAAGCTTTGACTGGCATATGCCACAATGTGTCTGAGCATTTGGATGACCATTGTGTTGAGCAAGGATTGCTACCAGTCCCACCGGCCTTGCATATACTGAGATCTCAGTATGCAGTTTGGGGTCAAAATAGGCCTTTTTAGTTGCACTCTCAATCGCATGCTTTATTCATTTGAAACTTAGGTTACACTCAGGATACATCTGGGATTGGACATTTTGCTTCATCATCTCTCTCAATGGAGCACTCACTGTGGCAAATTCAAATGTTTCTTGCGCAATAACTGTCCATGCCTTAAAAAGATCGCTGCATAGTTACATCTAGTGGGGGGTGCGAGGGTTGGCGAGTTCCTCTTGGTGGTTCTGATTTGGTTGTGGTAGTCCGTCATGGCGTCCTTGTAGGTGGAGTAGTTTTCGGTTGTCTTGGTGTTTCTCCAGTTCTTCTCCAGGCTGCAGGTGGGTCTGGCTTCTTGAAGATTGTCGTTGAACCAGGCGGCCTTCTTGGGGCGTTGTTTGTCGGGGTTGCGTAGTGGTGCGAGTTCATCTGCGCAGATGCAGATCCAAGTGTGGAGCTCCCTGGCTGCGAGGTTTGCGTCGGACGCCCAGGTGTGGTTGTCTCAGATGAGGGTGGAGTTAAGTCGCTCGTCGGTAACCTTCCTCCAGTTTCTTCGGCGTGGGCGTGGGGTTGGTTTGGGTGTCTTGGGTTTGTCTATGGTGAAGTGTACGCAGTGGTGGTCAGTCCATGGCAGTTGCGTTGTGTGGCTGAAGTGAACGCTGTTTCCTGCAGTGAAGATGGGGTCGAGGGTGTGCCCTGCTCTGTGGGTCGGTGTGGTGACGAGTTGTTTAAGTCCGATGTTGACGAGGTTGTCACGGAGGATGGTGGAGTTGGGGTCGTTGCGGTTGTCGAGGTGGAAATTCAGGTCTCCTAAGAGTATGCTACCCTAAATGACCCGAGTGAAACCAAAGGCTGCTGGTCTGCCATGTCAGCCCTGAACAAGCAGCTTGCCTGAACGGGTACGACCCTGCACACACCCTGTGTGACAGGGTCTCTCACTGCATTTAATATATGCCGGTCACCCCTAAAGTAGACCTCCTATAGCCCAGGAGGCAGGGTGCATTATATTATATGTGCATTGAAATATATGTGCAAGCATACATTGCCCTGTGGCAGAATTCTGAACGTTAATCTACCACCAACCCTCCAAAGGATAATATGGACTGGACACTGGACATACCCCATATGTCCAGTTCCATTATGAAACGGTCAATCTTCTTCGTGTTTGGTATCAAACACAATGTTTTTTTTTTTTTTTTACAACAAATTGTGTTTAGTTATTTTGCAAAAGGAAGGGGCAATGGCCCCACATAGACATGTAAAAGCAAGACGATGCGTTTGTGCCAACAACCACATTTCTATCATATAACACCGGCCAAACATGCAGGTGAAATAAAAAAAACAGTATGCAGACAGTCCTCGATCCCCACATCAGTGCATATGGTGTACCAGTCGCAATGTATATACATAAACAGGGCAGCATTACTTTATTTAGACAACATAGAGAATGATGAGCATCCGGGAGCAGGGGGCACCTTCAAGGGTCCATATGGGGCAGAAGAGAAAGGTCAATTCCCTGATAGTCCGCCCACCGGGTCCAAATCTTGCGGTGCTTCGCAAGGCATCCCCGGGCATCAAAAACAGGAATCTCGGCCCCCATACAGTTGTCTAACTCAGTTTTCCATTTACCCAGAGTCGGGGGAGACGTTGCCTTCCACAATTGAGCTATATCCCTCTTGGCTATGGTGAGAGCTAGAAACAATAAGTGCTGTTTGTACCGTTTCCCCCCGATGTCGTCGGTCGTGTGTAACAGGAAAAGTTGTGGGTCAAGTGGGATCTCCCATGACAGCACCTCACTGAGGCATGTCCTAATCCTACGCCAAAAGGGCTGCAACGCCGAGCAGCTCCAAACTGTGTGCAAAAATGACCCCTCCTCCCGGCCACACCTCAGACATGTGGGGGATTGGATAACACCCATCCGCCAGAGTGGAACCCTTGTGAAATATGCTCGGGACACCATGCTTTTTAACCTCTGACACGATGGTGGTGTCGAGGTTTCATTAGTGGCAGGGGATGCACACCTGAAGTTCCAAGTTCATCATAATTTCTACACAAATTAATTCGATGTTGCGTGCTCACTTGGTGTGGTGCCTTGCCCTGGTGGCACCCGGGTATGAAATGCATGTTTGCTGGGGCAGCGTTCTGCCCCAGGACCAGTGGCACAGCAGAATGCGGCTTGCGCTATTCAACCTATATATACAATTTTCGTCTCCTTTTTCAAACTCTTCATTTATTTCTCTCAATTCCTAAATCCTTCTGTTTTAGTTCAACACGTCCGACATCATGCCAATTTCCTAAGTTTTCTCATGTTCAGGTTTGTCCATGCGGACCTTATTCCAAGAACAAGTACAGACGCATAACTTCATCATGGCAGTATTTTATTAACCCACAGCATTTCAGGCAATTTCAGCCCTTCGTCAGGGTTAACTGCCTGTGTTCAATCACATATTCTTTTCCAACTCGCTGTTCAAACCGAAATGTGTCGAGGTTTAACCAACATGCACCTAGATGGCACTTTAGACAGTGCCCACCAAGTTAACCCAGTGCTCCCGTGCCTGGTGGACTTTTCAGAGCGTTTTCCGCCAAGACAGAAGTCTGACCTCATGCTGGGAAGTGTGTGCTGCTCCCAGAGGCCAGAGACCTGTGTGTGCAGGAGGGTACACCTCCACCCACAGGATGGCTAGTGAGTGGCAGTGATCTTCAAAGGCTTCACCAGCACCATGGGACAAAGGAACTTATCCCCCAATCGAGGATAAAGCCTCCCTCTGTGCCAGGCACTGTTTTTTGTGGGCAGGCGGGAAATTACCTATGCAGGAGGCATGCACCTCCACAAAGCTGACCACACCTCTAGGGTGTCGCAGCTGAGGTGTACAGTCGAGGATGGTTTTGGCCACCTTGAATTTAGGCTAACAAGCAGGTTTTAACTAGTTTTAGTGACATAGTCCCACCAGATATGGTCACTACTGGGAAGGATTGGCTGCAGAACTAGATACTCATTGGCTACTGGTCCTCAAACCCACTAACACCCTCTAAAGCTAGGATTTAAGGGACACCCCAGACACCAGAACATTCAATCCAATGTGATAACAAGAGACCAGTTTCCACAACTAGGCAGGACTCCACGAAGAGAAGGTGTTAAGCTCTGCACCTGCGGCAGTCACCCAGCACCTGCTGGATTGTGACTTGGCCAAGGCAAAAGACCGGTTCCAAAAGGAAGGTGAACCTTCTGCAAACTCAAGAGTTCATAAGAACTCCCTTAGGCTAGAGGAACTAGTCCCCTGCAGTCGGCAGGCACAAACTGCTATATACAAAACATTTAAGTACTGTCCACCGAGCCGTCCGGCATGACTGCTTACAGTCGCTGGGCAGGTGGATTCTGGGAACTGTAGTCCCGATCCTCAGCAAGGCTTAGACTTCTAAACTGTTCCCCTGGCCCTCTAGAAGATTTCCTCAACCGCTGCACTTGCAAGTACCAAGGCTTGCTGGTGGTAAACCAGACTACTACCTGCTTTACTCAACACTTCAAGAGGAGAAATCCAACTGCGCAAACGGCTAACTACCACAGTCATAAAGATCCAGCATTTGTTTTCACCCTCTCTTGGCGCGCCTGTCAGCACAGCTAGTCGTAGATCCGTTCAGCACCACGGATAGCCAAGAACATCTCAACGGTTGAGTCCACTGAGAGAGGGAGAGTTAATCTGCCCAGAGACTCCTCCTCCAGGGAAAGCTCCTTGCTTGAGTTCCAAAGGTTTTTACTCAACATGACCCGCAAGTACCTTTTTGCTTAGGTAGCCATTTAAAAAACGCAACCCTGAATGACAGCCTTTAATAATAAGAATCGATTTTTACCCAAATGAACCATTTTTGCAACATTAATCTATGCTCTAATCTATACTTTGAAGTGCATGCAGTTCTTTAATGACAGTTAATAATTCACTGTCCTGTATTAGGATTTTAACTTATAAACTTCAAGCAACAAAAGGATGTCTCTTAGAAAAGCAGTAACCAACTGTCTTATTTACATTATATGCACTTTGAGATCTGCATGGTACACGTTCATTGCAGCAGGCATATTAACCCTCTGTGCTATTTTATGATTAGTCAAATCCTCAACTAAACAAAACTCTGATCTCTCTCCAGGAAGAATATTAATCACCGGAGTTATCTTGACATTTTTATTGTTACATGGAAATTGCTGAAGGCAAGGAATGTAGCAGCAGGTGCTTTTAAAGCCAAAAGTACTTGCAAACTCTGAGCATCCCTGAAGTCAGCACCCGGTGCAGTGGCACCGGTTGCACTACCCTAGAGCCGGCCCTGATCACGTCAATTCCTTTTCAGAGTCTGCCCAGAATCTCGCGGTCCTAGCGCTCCTAACATCAAAGACACTACAGGGGATTCAGTCCTAAGTGCTCTGCAAGAACTCGGCTACACACATGGCTTGGACCTGAGGGACTTCACAGCTCAGCCAATCAGCCATGCACACGCAGGGAGGTGTGCCTTAGATTTCTGAGAGGATCTGCAAAAAACAAGGCATTGTTTGTGAGCCATGATGGAGCTCAAAGCGGTACAGGCAAGAGTTGAGAGCCGTTTCAGAGTTAAACCACATGCACATGTGATGGAGGACTGGGAACTTGAAAATGGCACGGATTACTTACTGGTAAACTTCATTACACTGAGTCATAGTCTTTTTGTCCCAGACCTTATCTATGTGAGGCAATCCTCCACCAGAGACAGATAACCCTTGAAAACAAAGATGGGAAGACAACTGTTTTCGAATTTCTTCCTTCTACAAAGCTTTTCTTCCCTTTCAGCTTCCTAAAACCTCATCCCTTCTTCTATATTCCCACCACACCCTTTTCAGGAAACACCTGACAGAAACTTTCAAGAAACCTGCTACAGGGTCCTGCGAGAGTGCTCAGAGCAGGGAAATGGTCAAGGGTTTGGACTAAAAGTGGACGGGGTTGAGAAGGTAGACAGATCCCAGGCCAGTCCTGAGGAGTAGTATCTGAGAGGACATGGTGCCAATTGTCAGAACAGTTCTTCCTTCCATGGTAAGCATAGTTCTCTACATGAGAGAACTGTGCATGTGAAATATGCAGACTGCCTGGCAGCGTGATGCAACCAAGGCCTCTCTTGGACATTTCTCAATAGATCGCCAGACGTGGGAGGCAGGAAACTCCTGCTCCTGCAGGGCAGGCCCAGTTTGGGTGCCTATGGTACCACCTGCTTCACCCCAACTAGCACACCTGAGTGGGACAGACCATGGACCTTGGTCACACGTAAAAGACATCCGATTCGAGCAAGGGCCATTAGCATTTACATACACATGCAAAGAAATTAGAACATAATAAAAACATGCTTAACTAAAGCTGCGAGGGCGATAATCTCTGGCAAGGGGACATAGAATGGGGTGTTGGCTGGGGGAGGGCAAGTGGCCAGGGAAGAGAGAAAAAGGAGCAGTGTAAGGGGAGGGAATGCAAGCATAGTAGTAAGAAGGATTTAGAAAACAGTATTCTTAACAACGATGTTGTTCAGGGTTACTTGTCTCTGGCAAGGATTGGCTCGTACAGATGAGGACTGGGATCAGAAGATAATCTAGGAGGCAATTTCCATCATTTGACAGCTTGGTTTAGTATTATTTCTAGAAAGACAATTCTTACCTATTTATTCAGTCATGATAAATTCATGTTGATTCATTTGTACATAGAAGACAATGAATACTAGTGACATGGAGGCATCTATAAACTCCAGAAGCCATGCATACAGTGTGGGCCTGGGAACCCACTCAAGCGGTCAGCAATGAAGAAAGTCATAACCTCAGCTTGACGTAAGGCAGGCGCCTAAGAACCCCGCAAACAGTCTGGACCTGACAAATGTCTCAAAGCTCAGTCACACACAGCGCATTAGAGCCATGTCAGAGCTCAGTCATGCAAGGTGCATGGGAGCTCTATCAGGGGTAAATCATATGAATGCATGACGGCATTCCACATGCGTTTAGCATGCATGTCTTCTGGACGCCATCATTAGAACGAACGCATCTTTAACACGCATTTGTTCAGCACGGAAGTCGTTATAATGACATGCCCTAAGGGGGCGCCTGATTTTGGAATAATTTCATTTACTATTCCAACTCCAGCCTGCGCAACAGTAGGGAAGGTGTTGGATTTAAAGTTGCAATGACTTGCGTTCTGAATGAATGCACGCTAAAGACACACTTGTTCTATTTCTGGCGCTGTGAAGGCACTACATGATTCCGGCTTCGTCCTAAAGGACGTTTCCCTAATCATACAGGAGGCGAGGTCTGAAAGCCAGCCTTGTATGGTTTGTGGACTTGAGGGCTCTCTCTTAGCTCAACTATTATAATAATAATCCACATTTGTAAAGCGCGAACAATCACCCGTAAGGGTCTCTAGGCACTGGGGGCCGTCAGGAAGATTAAGCAAGCTATTGCCCAGAGGCACATGGTGCTGGACTAATCTGCCGCTGGCGACGGGGATCGAACCGTGGTCCCCAGATTCCGGAGTCAGTCGCCCTGGCCGCGGCGCCACACCACTTTCTGAGAGCAGTCAGTTCTCTGGAATACATGAGACTTAAAGTCCATCACTGCATGTACCCAGGGAGGGATTTTAGAGCTTGATCAGAGGAAACATTAACCATTGCACTCTGAGAAGAGAGGATGGAGGAGTTCGAATCTTGTCAGATGTCAGCCAACCAAGGTCAAATGACTTCCCAGTCTTTGCTAGTGTGTTTAAAGATTATGTATGATCTTTCTTATTTTTACACATGGCTAGCAAAACAGCTAAAAGGCGGTTCTAGGCAAGAACTAAGAATACCACATGCCTTAAAAATTACATATGCTTGCCAAAGGGCATACTATCATTTACACAACTGCAAGCTGAATACACCCCAAAAATTCACAAATATACCTACAAATAAGATGTGCACTTTACTCATATATACGAAGGATGTAGGTAATATATTAGATAATTAGATATGTCAACACTGGAATATTAGAAGACGTCCCAAGTGGGAGTCTTCAGGGCAAATTCCATTATGTTACTAAGAGTGCGCTGATAATGTTAATGCTCTGATTCTGTGGTGACATCCTTCTCAGCCAGGTTCCACTAACAATTGTCAATCATAAATTAAGCACAGGGTATAAGTCAACCCCCTTTGAGCGAGAAGTCCCCGTTCATGCCTTCCTGGAGTGGCATCCGTTTCTCTTCAAAAGATTTGCGGGAAGTGTTCATAGCCACAGTAAAGGGCAGGATTGTATAAAAGGACAGGTAGAAGCACAATATGGTGGATAGACTCCTGGTGGTAAACAAAGGCTGGACGAGTCAGCGGATAATCTCAGCTAATCAATCACACAAAATAGGAGTCTCAGCAACACAACTCACAACAACTTGTATGCATACATTTTATGCATCCAGGCTCCCAACCAACAACACGAAAGTCACCAAACAAACAATTGGCTGCCAATATTGTTTTATCTCTGAAAAGCACAAATGCACAAACCCCACTCCTTTTCCCAACCTTCGTACTACGGGGAGAGCTTCTTCAGCACTGGGCCACCACAACACCTCCAAGCTTACAAGCTCCATGCTTCATACAGGCATACCGAGGCCCTCCAAAGATGTAACAGAATAGGGAGTGAAAACTTTTAAAACCCAGAAATGTGCTGGGAGGCTCAGAAAGCCATTCATATTCGCCCCTAACGCAGGTCTGCTATGACACCAGAGATCCCTCCATTTATCCGGAAGAGAGGGTAGATCTCGAAAAGCCAAAACATGCAATTAGATATTAGAACATAGGAACACAGTTGATGCTGATTTGATAACGTGAAATGGTGCTAATAAAAACACCTCCAAGCATGTATCGATACATGCTTCTAGTAAAAGCACCATCATAACTCCAAAAGAGGACAGGTTTGACACAATTAAAGTTTACAAAAGGACACCCGATGTTAACTTGACATGTTAGTAAACAAAACATGAGCCGAATATATACGCAGTGAAAAATGAGGTTCAATTAGGACATGACATGTACACAAAAAATTGCATCTATTACTGGAAAAATCGGGAAGGAAGTTACTCTCCTGGTCATCTGTTGTCCATTTCCCAAATTTCCAGCCTAAGGGGAGATACAGTGGAGGGTTTATATATCCCAGTTGGACACCATCTCGAGATTACGAGCTGCTTGAATTTAATTAAATTGGAATTTAAGGTTTGTCAAAGATCACAGCACTCATGGCTTTTATGGCAGATTCTCTCTTGCACATCTCAGAGAGTTGTACCTGAGTGCCTCACGTGATGGACCTGTTTCAGGGTTCTAACTACAGTTGGGAGTACTATCTTGCAGAGTATACTTCCAGGGTCACTGCGTCTGTGCCGGTGACATTGTTTGATAGCACCCACTACTTCAGCTTACTTACAGTCAAGCCAAGTTAACTACATTGCACTGACGAGCACCAAACAAGGTGAACACCACCTGGGATGGTTTAACTTCTGAGAGATACCTATCCTTCACAGATGATACACAAAGCCACAAAGTGACTTTCTCCTAAGATTGCAACATTATTCCTAGCTTCTTTTCTTGAGTTGGTAAAGCTTAAAATGGGAAGGGGTACGATGTATTGATATAATGCCTGGTTACATTTTTCACGTACAAACACCTTCTGCTTATGCCTCGATGAAGGATTGTAATCCGTGGGGGGAAAAAAGTGGAGGGTGCGATTTTGGGTTCGTTCAGAAGATAAGCAGAGGGTGTTGGCTACTGCACAGCCTCCTATATCCCTGTGTATTTTGCTTTCCAAAGCATTGAATTTTCCTGCAAGCAGTATGACATAAGCCTGCACTGAGCCATGGGCCATTTGTACGAAATTCCATTTCTGCATTTCCTAAATAGTGAATCCTAAGAAACCGCTATTTAGGAAACCCAAATTGGAATGTGCAAAAATTGCAACTTCCTAATAGCGATTCCTACAGAGTCGCAATCGCTATTAGCAAATCGCTAGTAAGGAAATGCTAACCCACTCATTTATATGGGCCTAAAGTCCAAAGGTACGAATTGTTTTGCATTTCCAAATTTGCGATTTCCTATTATAAAATCGCAATTTTGGGGATGCCAAAACATTTCTAACTATAGGCCTAAGACCCCCCCCCCCTTAAATCAAAGGGGTACAAAAATGCTGCTTGTGTACAACACTCAATTGCCCTCGGGGCAAATGGGCACTCTATGGCACTGGAAGAAATGCATTTTAGGAGCATTTTTTAAAATAGCACACAGTTACCATCAAATTGGATTAATTGGTGGTAGCATTTCCTAAATGCCCATTTCGCATTTAGGAAATGCTTTGTACAAGCTCAGAAATCACAAATAGGAACTCCCTATTTGCGATTTCCTATTTAGGGACCGCAAAATGCGATTTCTAATGGGTAGAAATCGCTTTTTCCAACCACGTTTAGGCCTTTGTACATATGGAAAGGCAGTATTGCATTTCTAAACAGACCGAAATTGCGATTCGGTCTGTAAAGAAATGCAATTTCCTTTCGTACATATGACCTCAAGTGCCTAGCTCACACGAGGATAGGTAGTAGCACAAGTCTTCAGGGAGATACCTGTGCCAGTAGCGTGGCTTTTAAATTCCTAAAAGAGCTTATGAATAACTGCAGAATTGTGATTGGATGGTCTGTCCATTAACACGCTTAGCAATGTCAGGATACCCTAAACACTTGCATAATGGTAAACAGGAATTTGACAGTTTTAGGTTACCTGTGTTCATTTAACAATGTGCATGAATGCTCCTCTGTTAAGTTGACAGTGATTTATAAAAGCACTTTACAGAATCTCAGGAGATTCCCTGAAGGCTTTGCAGCTCACCCGTGAGTTATACGCCAAATCCAATTAGAGCCTTATTGAAAAGCCGATTGTCCAATCAATTAATTAACTAATCAATGCAACAGTTTCTCTGAAAATACAAACACAATAATTCCTCTTCCCTTTCAGGTATTCTTTTGATATAAATCCCCCGCCGATTCTCGGCATTCCAGGACGATGAATATGTTCACATTGCTCCTGCACTTAAACAGACCAGATCTTTTCAATAATCCCACACGGAATGCGCGGCGGTCTGAATTAACAATTAGGGATCAGTCATTGACTCCTCCACTACATTAACACCCATGAGGCAAGCCCCAATAGTTTCAACTGATCTCATGCTCACAAACCGTGATCTCCACTGACCTGATGCTCAATGTACCAGCATCATCTTCAAAGAGTGCTTAGAAGCAGCTTTATAGAAGTGGAGTAGCGCCTTGCAATTCCCCATAATCTTAACATATTCTTGGGTTGTGTTACGAGTACAGGTGTAGTGCAGATCTGCCTCAGGTGAGGCCTCTTGCCAAATATTAGTCACTCGCTTTATTTAAGTTATGATGTTATGTTACAGAGATGTGTACAGCACTGTTTTACCATTAGTCTGGCCTCGTAGTTCTTTCGGAGTCTGGGGACCTCCACACTCTGATTTGGGGGATTCAATCTCAGACTGAAGTCTGATTTCGGGCTGAGATGGACCATCAGTAGAGTGGGTGATTATGACTAAGATGCTGCTTCTGTGTAGGTGTATGGTTGCAGATGTGTTATAGTGGTTAAGACTGTTTGATGTGTGTATCATGAGGTCTTTACTTCTTGGGGCGTGGCTTAGCGCGCAATGGAAGCAGACGTGCCCGGGTAGAGCTCTCGCTTGAGCCCTCCTGCCCCGGGTCATTTATCCGCGAATAACTACTCTGCACTGCCCGTAACTGCTGGCGGGCCTGCTACGGGACCTTCTCCGTGCCCTGGCCGATTTTGAAGAGCATCGGCGGTGGAGCGCCGCACCGACCCTGACGGCGGGACTGCGGCCGCCTTACGGAGCGCGCGGTCGGGGACCGCGACTACGCAAACCCGCGGCCTTGCCTGGTTCCTTGGGCCTTGATCTGCGGCCTGCGGGGGAGACATTGCGGCGCAGAGTGGAGGCCCGCGGCCGCTGCGGGGGGAGTCCTGGCGAGGCAGACGACGCAGTTGGGGACACCTGGGAGTCCCCCCTCCCCCATGAAGAGCCAATAGACGGTGGTGGCGGGCTGGCGATAGCCCGGAGGAACCACGAGGACGCTGTTGGCGGCACCCGGATCCGGAGTGAGTCGAGAGCCTGAGGCCCTGGGAGCGGCGGGGAGGACCCGGAGGGGTGCTGCGCCTGGTCGCTGCCACGTGCGAGAGACTGCCATCGAGCTATTACTGGGCTGAGAGGGATTTTGGCACGCAGCAGCGGAGGGCTCCGGGCCTGCGAACGGACACACGGGCCTTGCCTTTCCCCCCCGCACTCTGGCCTGGTTGCGACTGACTTGAGGCGCCTTTCCTTCTCCTGGCTCTCTGCAGGCCTTCAGCCGCAGGGGGTGGACTTGCGCTGGATGGAGGCTACAACGCTGAAAGGCATAGCCGCACATATCGCCGCCACTCGTGAGCCCTGAGACCACTGCCGGAGCGCTAGACTGGGCCCTCGGGACGTGCACGGCACGGCCACGGTGCTGCTGGCCGCAGCCGGGGGCGAACACGAGCACCAAGCGGAAAAGGGACGCAGGCGCGACCCACACCTTGGAGGGAGTCATCAAGCGCCATATCGGCTGCGGCTGGACCCGTCGCTGGCTGGGACCCCTGGAGCCACGGTGACTGCGACATCCGCCACGTGGCCTGGCGGACTGGGGCGACGGAGCCCGGCGCTACGCTGAGGTGGAGAAGTGAGCCGCTCCTCACCCTTGGAGTGGGATAGGATCCGCGACGACGGCTTAGACGACGCGGGGCTGCTTTACGGGCCCCTGCTCCTCTGTGACAGGGAGGAGTGCCTTGCACACACCACCGGCTCCATGCCTAGAGGGGCGCGAACGCGCACCGGACCGGGAGCCGCGGCGGAGAGGGGAAAGCACGAGAAAGCAGCACCTACGATGGATACCGAACACGTGGCGGCGAAACTGGATAGCGTCCTGGCAGCCATGGAGAGGATGGAAGAGTCCCTGCAGCAGACACGCACCTCCCTGGAGACCCAAATTGATAGCGTGGCAATAGACTTAACCCACCTCCGAGCTGACCATAAAAAGCTGCAAACACGCACCAAAGCGCTGGAGGACACCATGGCGGACATCGAGCCAGCGACGAAACGGACGGAAACAAAGGTGCAGGACCTCCTGAATAGGGTGGAATTATTAGAGGGTAGGGCTGAAGATGCGGAGGGCCGGGCATGAAGAAATAACATTCGCCTAGTGGGCATCCCGGAGAAATGGGAAGGGGCGGACCCTGCCCGCAGGGTTGAGGACTGGCTGCGAGACCTGCTACTGGACAATGCGCTTTCCCCGCACTTTGTGGTGGAGAGAGCCCACCGCGTGCCCACGAGACCGCCCCCCCCGGGCTCTAACCCTAGACCGTTTCTCCTTCGAGTACTCAACTATAGAGACCGCGATGCCATACTGCGCGAAGCCAGGAACCTAGGGAAAATCACCATTGACAACGCAACGGTGATCTTCTTCCCGGACTACACGGCGCGAGTGCAGAGACAGAGGCACTCCTTCCTGGCGATAAAACGAAGACTGCGCGAGGCGGCCCTCGGGTACTCGCTACTCTTCCCAGCTAAACTAAGAGTGGTGGCGCGCGACAAAACATACTTCTTCGCGAGCCCCGAGGAGGCGGAGGCCTGGCTCGATGGAGGAATGCCGGACGCGCCGCGCAGAGCGCTGGGACCTGCAGCAGCGGAGAGGGTAAGAGGATCAAGACAACGGCGCCGCCACGGGTCGCCCACGCCACCGTCGGTCCGGGGAGCGATGAGCCACTCCCCACCGGTGGACCTCGTTCAACAGGAACAGCGGGATGCCTTGCGCAGGGTGGCGGAAATCAGCAACTCCCCGGCGCCGTCGATCCGTCCGGACGCTAGCCCGGCGGTGTCCTCAACGGATGATGAGGAGATCTATGGCATCCCGGACACGCAGGGCTCTGGGGAGCCCCCGGAGGTCACACCACAAACAGCGGACCTCTTTGGCTGAGGGAGCCCGGTGGTAACCTGCCGCTTGTTGCGTGACACTGGCCTACCTGAGTCTCTGCTTGGTTGCCCCTCATACCACTAGACCTGCCTGGGGCCCCCTGTGCCCACACCGTCGATACTTTGGGGGACTCGCCCACGGAGCTGGACACTAAGTACATTCTCCAATTATAAACACGTGGTTCATTCACCCCATTAACAGACATGCGAAGGGGCCTCGCGGTGCTTAATCGCCGGCCCGCTGCCATAGGTACCGTTCGGAGGGGGACGTGCCCCCCTCCCGGTGCCCCCGCCCACACTAGGCGGACAACTGGACGTACAGCTGCCACGGCCTTGAATAACAGACGCTAGATGCCCACCGGCCAGCAGTGACATGCACATCCCACCCGGGAAGAATGCAGGGCACTTCCAGGACTGCATAGTTTTGGTTACCATTAAGAGATAAACCACACGAACCCCCTAAGACTGTATAGTTCATAAGCTCACTCGAGCGTTTGGACGGCGACCCGTTGAGCAGCCGACCTTTTGGTATTCTGGACCTTGTTGTTGCCATGTTAAGGCTTTATATGTTCCCTTTCTTTCCTTTCCCCCTACTCTGCTGGAGATCAAATCACTGCGTACACAGTACTCAACTCAGCTGCGCGGTGGGTGTGGGCTGCTGGGCATGGGGGACCCTTGAGATGGGGGCCACGACCTGGGGGAATGAGGGTGATGCGCACACACGCGACCGCTATGGCTAATATACAAATATGCACCTGGAACGTCAGGGGGATGCACACACCGGCTAGGCGTTATCACATCTATTCATACCTAAAACGGCATAAAGTCAGCATAGCGCTGCTCCAAGAAACCCACTTGAACGGAGCCAAGGTGCGGGCGCTCCATCGTAGATGGCGAGGGCAGCTGTATGCTACGGAATACTCCTCCTTCGCTCGCGGAACACTGATATGGATCCGCCCAGGGACCCCGTGGGAAGCCATTGACACTGTAGTGGATAGGGAGGGCAGATACACAGCTGCGCAGGGCAGGCTGGATGGCCAGTTTATTACGCTGATGTTCCTCTATTCCCCAAATGTTGATCAGGGCGGCTTCCTGGCGCAGCTCTCAGCGACCATGGCGACTTGGCATGCAACCTCATGGATAATAGGGGGTGACTATAACTGCACATTAGACATCACATTAGATCGCTCCTCCCCGCCCCCGGCTAACGCCTCTACCAGGGGAGCAACGAAAGCGCTGTTGGACTGGGCCGCGCAATGGGATTTGCATGATGTTTGGCGACAGCGCAACCCGGGGACGCGCACATACTCCTATTACTCTGGCGCCCACGACCTACATGTCCGCCTAGACCGGTTCATGGCGTCTGCTGACCTCCTGCCCCACGTGATAGATACGCAGTACATGGGCCGCACGCACTCAGATCACAACCCGCACTTCATGTCCATAGCCTGGGCCCGCCCACACCCCCCCGTACCTACATGGCGCCTACAGCCTGCGCTGTTACTGGACGCGGCTTTCTGCGATGCCCTGCTCGAACGCGCCGCGCAATACTTTGAGGATAATGCCGGTACGGCAGCCAACCCAGGGGTGGAGTGGGACGCCTTCAAGGTAGTGATCCGAGGGCACTGCCTGCACGCCCAGGGGCATGTGCGACACCAGCTGGAGAGAGACTTAACTAGGCTGGAGTCGGATTTACTTGCGCGAGAGGAGGGGGCTGTGGATGGAGACGGGGACCCACTACATGAGGCACACACGGAGCATGCGCGCCTTCTGGAGCGACTTCGGAATGTCAACTACGCCGCGCACTCGGCGAGAACACATCACCTAGGCGACAGACCGGGCAAATTGTTGGTGTGGCTGGTCTCGCGGGACGCCCGCTCGACCCCGGTGACGGCCGTGCGGGGGGAGGGGGGGGAACTAGTGTACACGCAACTTGGCATACATGACGCTTTCACTACCCACTATGACGCATTGTATCGCTCTCGTCTATCAGTCCCTTACTCTGATATAGCCGACTATCTCTCCCCCCTGCCGCTACCGCAACTGACTATTGCGCAGCAAGACGAGCTTGGAGCTCCGCTGGAGACAGACGAGCTCCGAGAAGCCATCTTTAATCTATCCAATGGCAAAACCCCGGGCCCGGACGGGCTACTGGCTGAATTTTACAAGGCCGGCTCGGACATCCTTATCCCGGAGTTACTGCGAATGTACGCGGCGGCGGCGGAGGGAGCTGCATTGCCCCCAACGTTAAATGAGGCCACACTGGTCTCTATTCTTAAGCCAGGCAAGGACAGCACGCGAGTGGGCTCTTAGCATCCGTTGGCACTGCTGAACACGGACTATAAAATCCTAGCTTCTGCGTTAGCCAGGAGGCTGGCCCCTCATGTACCCGCTCTGGTGCACCGGGATCAAAATGGATTTGTCCCCACACGCCACACTTCCTACAACATCCGCCGCCTCTTTCGGGTACAAGAATATGCCACGCAACAGTGGCCGAGGGCGGGATGTCTGATACTGGACCTGGAGAAGGCCTTCGACTCCGTCGAATGGCCGTACCTGAGGGCGGTTGCGGAGAAATACCGACTGGGGGGGGGATACAACGCCATGATTGACCTACTTTATGGCAGACCGACTGTCCGAGTCCGTACGGGCCGCCTCCTCTCTGATGCCATCCGGGTCCGCAGAGGCACCCGCCAAGGCTGCCCGCTGTCGCCATTGCTGTTTTCGCTGGCTATGGAACCCTTGGCTGCGACGCTCAGGACGCACGGACTGGAATGGGGAATCCCATTGGCGGATGGCCTGCACGCGGTATCTCTATATGCAGACGACCTGCTGCTGTACGTCAGGGACATAACTGCCATCCCCGCCTCCCTCACCGATGTTTTCCGCACCTTTGAGGAGATGTCGGGCCTGAGGGTTAATTGGGCCAAGTCGGGAGCCTATCCCTTTGGCCCAATGACGCCTGAATGCGACGTCCGACTGGGAGGGGACAGGTTGCAGTGGCATCCCACCACCTTCCGCTACTTGGGGAACAGAATCTACAGGACCCCGGCAGACGTCTTGGATGGGAACCTCCTTCGAGCAATTGCGTCTGTTCGAGCGCAAGTTGGCTTCTGGAACACCCTACCCCTTAATGTGCCTAGCCGGGTGGCACTGACCAAAATGATAGTGCTGCCCCGCTTACTGTATTATTTTGCAAATTTGCCTCGGTATGTTCCCGCCAAGCTGTTCCGAGACCTGGAGGTGTTGCTGCGCGGCCTCATCTGGAACAAGGGGAGACCGCGGGTAGCGTTGGCTAAACTGTACATGCCCACGGATGCTGGGGGCTTGGCAGTCCCTAACATGGAGCTGTACTACCTCGCGGCGCAGATGCAATGGGTGACGGGATGGCTGTGCGGCAAGCAGCTTGAGGACACTACCTCGCATGCGGCTGCCTGGACGCAAGCACAAATTAATACACTGTTCCACCCAATAACCCGCATGCCCTGCCCCTCCCAGATCTACCTGGCGGTGGCGCGCAGATGTTTTCTGCGGTGCCTTCGCCTCACGCGCGCGACCAAGCCATACGCCCCGGGTTTGCCACTTTTGGGTATGCCCGGCCCGATGGGGCCGCTCACGGAGGCCCACTTGGCTGGATGGGAACAGGCGGGAGTGGACACGCTAAGCGATCTGTATGTAGATGGCGACTTGCTTACGTTCGCCGCCCTGGCTGAAGATACGGCTCTACCGGCAGGGCAGTTCCTCCTACATGCCTCCCTCATGCACACGCTCACGACTTCCAGGGGCGACATGACGGTGGAACCCCCGACGCATACCTTCATCCAATATCTGCACATTATGGGCAATGGCGCGCACGTCATACATTGGCTAGCACAGGCGCTACAGGCACACTCACAACCATCCACCTTGGCACTGAGGGAGCGTTGGGCGGCGGACAGGGGCAGAGACTGGACAGACAAGGAGTGGGCGATGATACTGGCCAGCCCGACCAACATTCCACGCAACCCCCGCTTTAAAGTCATACAATACTACATTCTGCAGCGTGCATATCTCACACCCAAAAAGATTAACAGATATTTCTTGCGGGCTGACGCACTTTGCCAGCGGTGCTCTCTACCGGGAGCGGACCTCTTACATATGCTATGGCACTGTCCTGATATACAGGCATACTGGAGCGGCGTACTGTCACTACTTGAGCGCGGTGCTGAGGCACGACTACCGCGCACGTGGGATGCATGCATATTAGGCTTATATAAACGCACAAAAGCGAACAAAGCACAGGCACGCTTTTGGGACATGGGTCTCATAACGGCCAAACGCTTGCTCACCAAGCATTGGAAGGCAGCGACCCCCCCGCACGTCAGACATTGGAAGGCCTCCTTTGTTAACAGGGCGCAGGCGGAGAGTGCGGTGCTTCTCCGTGAGGAAACTGCAGGGCTCCGGAAGTTCCCCATCGCCCAGCTTTGGGATGACCTCCTCACGGCCTTCCAGGTGGCCTGCCGGGATCGGGGGATAACCTGAGTCTTTGGAGGACACCACTGCCTTGCTAGCTGGGTGGCGACATCCCTGAGACCATGGCAGAGCTGGCTCCCGGCCCCCTCTGCTTGCCCCCTAGTGCCTCTCACTTGTACCCTATAGGGGATTGCTGTCGGGTAACATCTGTGATGCGACCATGGCGCGCGTGCGGGGATTGCTGCTGCTGTTGCAGTCTGAAGCAGCGCGCACAGTACACAGTACCCGGGTACGGGCTCCAATGAAGAGATATGATCACTCTACCCTACTCAGAAGCTCCCTCCTACGATACAGAGGAATGTCTTATCCATACGGGGGGAAAAAGACTGCGGGCGCAGACGCTGCGAGACTTCGGCCTTTCTGACAGCCTCCTCTTCCCCCCCCCTCCCCCCTCCTCGGGCCTGCAGCTTAACGCACCCCTAGCGTGGCCCGGCTGCGCCCCACTTGGCAGCTGCTGTCCCCTCCGCTTCTAACGCAGAATGATCTCCTCCTCCCCCCTCCCCCCTTCCCCTTGCCCCCACCCGAGTTTACGACCCTAATCCTGAATCCTTCCATAGCACTAGACACACCGGGAGCAGTCTGGTTGTTGGTTACGCTCCCTAACCGAACCCTTATCTAACCAAAGAGAACAATTGTTGAAAGTGTTATCCGGCGCCCCCGAGGCGTGGCCCTACCTAGAGCGCCCTGAAGAGCACTGATGAGGCAGCAATGCTGAGCAGTACGCACAGGAGGCGGTTACGCCCGGGAAACACGGAACGACCCCACTCAAAGCGCATAGCGTAGCATAACAGACATACTCAGGCACTCGACGGCTTGGGGAGCACGCCGCTGGGGGGACGATAGCGCACTGAGTACTGCGCTTATGGAGCTGAATTGCGAAGCTGCGCACTGGGCTCGTCGGATATAAACGCTGGCATATAAGTCTTTGTGAGCTATACTGCAACCTCCTTGCCGCGCTCCAGCCTACACCATGAACAGGACACCAGTACTCCGCTGCCCCGGAGACCTTGGCATTTGGGGATAGACTCGATGCCTTGCGCGACTCCCCCTACGGGCCTGGGTGTCAACCGAAGACGCCACATTGTGGGCTGGAACACAGCGCCATCTTCTATTGCAGGTACTGCGCTTCAGATGCACCACAACAAAATACAGAAAAGCACCATAGATCCGCTTTTACACAATGTACACACCTGATTTCTATACAAATGTTCGCCTGTGTATCGCCGCCGCACCTCCGGGTTGCCGGATGAATGGCTGTGTCTTACCACCCGGACATGTGTATCTTTGTCTCGCTGACCCGATACTTTGATTAGTGAACGTACATTGTAAAAATGATGCAACTGCGGTTAATAAAGGTTTTCAAAAAAAAAAAAAAAAAAATGAGGTCTTTACTTCTTCAGGCCCATGACATCTAGGATGACAGGTATGTGATTTGCCGGCTTGAAGCACATGTCTGAAGTACCTGAGAGTATGGCATGAGAGCATGAGTCCACTGCATCTTTTTAAACTAGACTACCTACAGGGTGCTGGGTGGGAGTTTGCATGGGTTATGTTTTGTCAGGCAATGGTATATTGTTCCAGGAGGAGTGAAGTGCTGTTGTGAACTCAACGAGGGTCGTCTACATGGTGCCTCTGAGCTAGTTTGGATGTGTGTGTGTACTGACTAAGGTGTTCTGTTGGGGTTTCTGATTGTATATTGTCATAGTTGGTTCTCTTCTGAGCTCCGCGACACCGAACCATACTGGAAAGCTGAACTGGGTGTGTGCTCAGTGTTCTGTCTAATGAACTCTGTTGGCTATTTTTTCACACTGGAAGGTGCCACAGTATGCACAGCGACATCCGAGTAAAAATCACATCTATGCAGATCTGCATTCACATGTGCAGCATTATCAAGCGGGCACTGTTTTGAGTGTTACATATTACTTTTGCTGATACCCAATCAGAGAGAATATATGGGCTGTGTTGGATGAGTTTGCAAAGTACCGTCTAATGTGCTTGCTGAATGGTGCGTGTTGTTTCATAATGGAAGATGTAGAGTGCACAGGAATTTCCTAGTACTTATCTCATCTGGTTTCAGTGCGACGTGTTGTGAGTACTTTTTATTGTTGCATGCATTATTGTGAGCTCGCTCATATCAAGCTATTTGGAAGATCTGAGCCGTATTTGATGGGTGTGCAAGGTTAGGTACACTAAAATTAGGCTTTCTTGTGTTCAGTTTCTATTTTTGGTAAAGTCTGGTAGGGTTCTTCAGTTTTTTCAATACCTTAAAAAAACCAGTGGTCATCAGTTGATACACATTTTCGCGCAATTAAAAACAACAGAAACAGTGTTTTCGGGTGTTTATGGAATGTTTTATTTTTAATTATGGCTTGCTGTCTGCACTGATGGTGCATGTGAATAGATATAACATGTGTACAGGGTCCAAATACATTTTTACACATCAAACTTATTTTAGTACACCATGCAATACTTCTTTAGTGAGTCTTTGGACATGCACGCTCGCTCTTTCCTGCCTATGTAAACGTTTATCTGTGAAAAGGCCCTTTCAACATTGGTACTTGAGACGGGCAACGCCAAAATAGCCAGTACACAATTTGCTAACTCTTGCCAATGACATATCCTTCAATGCCAATACTGGTGCAACTGAGGGCTGTGATTGTCAAGGACATAATCTGCAAAATATGCATTGAATTGGGCACATATGCCCTCAGTTATTGAAGTGGTCAAAAATGAAGCAGTTCTTTATAAAGCCTGGAGAAAATTCAGAAGGGATCTAGAACTTGTGAAGAATACCTCAGTGAGACTTAATTAACTTCAAATGCCATGGTTGGTGAAGGGACATTTCTATGCATCATTGCAAGCCATTTCCCATAGAGTGTAAAATACATTTTCCTGAATTGCTCCTCAACATTTCTTTCCTTACCAAGTGGCAAGAGTTCTAACATGGCGCATATTGCAGTGCCAAAGTCAATACAAGTGTCGCCCAGCCTACTCTCAAGGAGATGTTTCACATCTACATCAATTAAGCTGAACACTTGGTAAACAAGGGTGTTTTCAGACTCTAGTATTGTCATTAAGTCCACTACAGCAGTCATATTTTCCTGTAAAAACCTAAGCATGCAGTAGACTGTACTTTTTTCACATCACTATCAATATGTGACCAAAGATCATCACATTGCTTGCCTTTGGCATCATCACTAAGCAAAAACTCCGTAAACGGTCGCCACATGGATAATATGGCATTCACAGCCTCTAGGACTGAGAACCACTGGCTAAATGACACAGTTGGGATGACTCTTTCTTTGATGCCACACAAAGCACAAAATGAGAAATATTTGCATTTTAGTTCCAGGGCATAGCGAAACAGTGTACCAGAAAAGACTACAAAGTCAATAGCATTCTTCATTAACTCTGAAGATTGTAAAGATGCTTTCAGCATACCATCTGGCAAGTGATAAGGATCTCTTACAGGGAAGCACTACAGCTCAGGTAGCGATTTTGACAGGTCATCATACAACTTTTTCATATACGTAGCTGAATTACTGCAAATACAAACAATATCACTCCAATCTTTATTGAACTTGGTAGGAACGTTTACCAGCAACATTCCAAGTGACACTGCGTTCCATGTTTACCAACGTCTGGTGTCATGTTTTCACCACTATCTCAGATGATTGGTGACAATATTCTTTTCACATATACTTGTCACTACACCTTCCATTGAATGCTTAAAGCCTGGGGTGTTTGACAATTCACCTACAATCAATACTGACTCACTGGAAAAGGGGGCTGACGTATCGAAGGATTTCACCCATTCTCAGTCTCTGGGTAAATGTGATGGTACTTATTGGGAAATATTCTTATGAAACCAGCCATTTTACCTATCAGTGAAATCAAATGTAGCCAAAATATCAAATCTGATTTTGATGTTTCCTGATTCTCTACAGTTTTTTAAATAACTAAATAAGACCTAAAACATGCTCTGAAACACTGCATCTTTAGACAAAATACCAAAAAACTGAAAAAAGCAGAAGGAAGAAGAGACAACATTCTAGTGACATCCCTAATAGCCCAGTCTTTCTTGCTGCTGCCTTGTATAACAAAGTTGCATTGTATTGGCCCCTCCAGGAAGAAATAAAAAATTACATTTTCACTCATCTTTTCCTTTCTTTGAATGGTACTTGATTTGTGTTACAAAGGTGTTTTGTCAGTGTTTATATGTTTATACTGGTGAGGCTATTTTCCTTTCGGTGGGGTTTTATCAGTTATTATAGGTTTAAACCTAAAACCAGATAGCCTAACTATAATGTTTTTGTTGGGTGTTGGCTAATGCTTGAAACAGAGTGTTGTCAGCACTGTACTACTCAGCTATATGATGTATTTGGACTATCTTGGGTGCTTGCATGATGTTCTCTCCAAGGCTTCCGGTTGGATGTAGGTCTATTTGGTGTGAGAAAAGCACAGAACAGGCAATGTAAGTTACACACAGTTCCAAAAAACGTCAGCAAGTCACATCATCAATTAATTCCGAACAGGCATACGTCCAAGAACGGACTTGTTCTCCCCATACAGCAGCACATTCACAGTATGGAGACCAAGCATGTGGGACCAACTGGGTGTCTGATCACTGCCCATCACCCTCTCAATCTTACCAGGACAGCAGTCATAGTCATCTTGCCATTCTCGTAGCTGTTGCAGACGCTCAACTTAATTTTCTGAGTGAAAGAAAAAAAAATGAAGGATGGTAATTTGTAGGTTTTTGGAAAACTATAGGATGCAATTTCAAATGGCATGCCCAAATTATTTGTACTGCCTGGTTTCAGTCAATTTCTTAGTCGAATTGTGCAATAAAATGACCCATTTTAAGTAGGTGTTTCTCCTTAAGGAGGGAGGGGTTGGCTAATTTGCTTGGCTTTCTGGGTGTAATTTGGAGCAGGTATTTACATCGTACCATAAGGAGTCACTTATAGTTGGGATGTTTAAGTCTGAAACCTAGAACATTGAACAGGCGGCAGAGGTCGTTTAGCTCAATGACTTCGGATTACACAATTAGGATAATTGCTCATTAGACAGCAGATCCATAGTTATCTTAAAAGTGCAATGGAAGCTTTAGGTACAACCGTGGGCATTATGTGAAAGACTTGCAAGAGACTTGTCAATGTAAGCATCTTGGCCAGAGTCACCCTGCCTATTGTGTTCAACAGATGTGAAACCAAAACTCAGTCTTTTGAAGGTCAGCAATGTCCACTGAAGAGTATTTGAGGATACTTCTGCTGGTAAGGCCTAGACCCAGATACTAGCCAATAACCTAGAAAACCAGGTCCTTGCCAGGTTTACGGGATAAACATGGATTACATAAATTAGGTTCATTAGATTAATTTTCTGAAAATGATCTATTGTGGTTAAGCTCATAATTTGGCATGAATACTGCTCTCCTGGTCCTATGATGGACAACGCTACTATTGTTTTTACCACACTCTGGTAGCCTTTATATTACAGGAACACCATGCGCTCCACCTGCATTCAAGTAGCAGCATGCAAGTGCCCCTAAGCAGAAGATAGTTATCTGTGACACTGAGGTCTACCTGCATGTTGTAAAGTCTAGAGAGAACTATACTCCAGTACGTGTCTCAGGCCATCAGCCTTCTTTATAACTTCATGCAACCATCATCTGCAGTGAGTCGCTACACCTTTTCAAAGGACTGCACATTTGTGAATGACATAGTCAAGAGGAACAGCACCTGTAGTTCAGCGCATTCAGAATCAGCCTTTTTCCCACTGTTGCCTCTCAGAGATAGAGACAGAGGGAATCCACTGGTATGTCAGACCCTATCATGTTGATCACTGAAAAGTCCCGTTCCTGAAAATAAGGCATTCACTTCTCCGTTCATTTAACTGATGAGTGGTGAAGACATTTGAATTGAACATGATAGGTTTGTGATCTGTCATGGCCCAGAATGGTCTTCCATAAATATAGATGGGAAAATATTGCCACAGAATGGAGATTGCTTCCGGCTCGCTCTGTGAGTATTCATGCTAGGTGGCATCAGAGCCGACTTCCAAGGGGTTATTGTATAAACTCAGTGTTTTGTGTGTGTTTAAAATATGTTGTTTTGTGTAACTGTGTTTTCAGGTATGGAAAGCCACCTTCTTGCCTTCGGTCCAATACCATGGTGTACCTGGTTTCAAGACTATACCTGGAAGCACAGTGCAGATTGCAAAGTTCCAAAAAATGCCTGCAGAAGACTGCCAGGCACAAAAACGTCAGGGTTTGGATACGTTTTGCCTTCTTAGAGTCAATAACCTTGGATGGGTGAGCAGAGATAGTGTCAGCAATGAATATGTGTCACTTTAATGTCACTGATCTTCCACGAGTCAGCGGAGTTTCTGGCAGTGGAGAAGATACAGGCAATAGTTAGTACATGGCCAAAAAAGTCTAAGTATGGCTTCTGGAAATAACACTTCAAACTTTGAAGTGGCCTACCAGCAAGACACGTGGAGGGGCCCCCCTCTGGGCTCAATCCGGAGCTCTGCAGTGCTGTGCTGAGGGTGCCCCCTGGAGCTTGGGGATACCCTCGCACCGCGGGGGCTGTGGGGGCCTGTGTTACGCCCCTGAGTGCAAGGTCATTCTCCTTCACTCTCAAGAAAATCAGTTACTAGGTCTGTCTCATACTTCTTTTCTGTGCAAGTGTCACTAATTCAACATGCCCTTAAATCCCGCAAGCACATCTCACACTACTGCCTGAAATAACTCCACTGAGGAAGGTCCCATTTGCACTATTTCAAACTGATAGAGCGCCACGTTATTCTGAAAGTTTGTAGGGGTGCATCATAATCACTGTTAAGTCTGCATCCATATATGTTAACCGACTTATAGTAATGTGTGGCTTAGAAATGTATCATTCAAATCTGCTAATAATAGTATGATTAGAAATGTAACCATGCCTTTCATGAAGAGCAATGTCGTAGTTCACTGCAAATGTATTTTAGTTAACATAAAATAATTGGTTTTCATGTAATGCGATGCATTAGGTTTAAACGTGCGCCATATTAAAGTCTGCACATGTAGTTTGCTTATTCATATATAAAGTGTAATGAAGTTAATGCTTATAATGTGATTTTAGAAGTGTGGGTTTAAACTGTGTAAAGGCCTGATCGCATATAGGTTTAAAGAGAAAGGCTTGTTAATTTCTTATGTTAGCTAAATATTGTAGGCCGAAAATAATTTCCCTTGGTAAGGCTTTGGGGTTTCAGGGCGTTAGAAAATCTCAGAAAAGTGGAAAGTTTCTCGTTCTCATGTTTCTGTTGCAGGTGCAAGGACACTTAGCTCGTTAGAGAGACTAACCCTTTGTTTTAGGAGTTAGGATGGTACGAGAAGCCAATATGGGAGTGCACCGGAATTTAGGGATGATACTTTCGACAGAGGAGGTGCCTGGGACCCAAGGTCAAGCTAACCGTCCTTGGATGGGATACAAGTTTCACTGGAAAAGTACTGGAAGAAGACCTGGCTGAAGAGGTGTGCCGGTGGGCGTGTTCTATGTTTTTGGGATTTTGAATTAGGGACAGTGCCCCGTGGGTTGAGCAGTTAAGGCTTAGATGGGAAGCTAGGAGCATCTTAGAGCGAGCTGTGACTAAGTGAGTGCACTTCTAAGGAAGTCTTCACTTCTGACACCTTTTACTCTCTTGCCTGGGAGGGAAAATGCTAAGTAGGGATGTCACCTTAGAGATAGAGTAGGGATAGACTAGCTGATTTTTCTTTTAGGCTAATGACTTCTAATGTAGAGACTGGAGTAATTATCACTTTCCTGATGTTATTGGAATTGATTATTCTTCTTATTCTCGGATGAGGCTTCTGCGTAGGATTTCCTTTGTATTAGTGCCCATTTATTTTCTTCACCTTGTACTGAGGTGCTTGTATGTGCAGTTATTCTTGGTTGTAATAAATTCCTAAGATTTGGAGTCAGTGGTCCTTTTCAAGATTAAATGCAATTTATTGATTATGTGTTAAAATTTGGTTCCCTCTCCTCTACACTATTTAGCAGATAAAAAGATCCTGGCGACCTGAGAGGATTCTTGGTGATGGTAAGGTAGATAAGAATCCGGCGTCATCAGTTGGTAGTAGAGTAGGATGGTTATCTCTGAAAGTGAGGAGAGATCTAGATCAAGATGAGAGATTCTAGAGGCCCATAGAATTCGAGGGATGGTGACCCATCGGATGGTGAGCGGCAGACGGCGGCAGTTGATGGAGATTCATGGAAAGTAGAGGGGCGGCGGAAAGCAGAAGTTCGTGGAGGAGTGAGTATGAATAGGGTGATGTGTTTTGTAGATTGCGGTGTTGATTTGATTGTGTGATGTCTTGCGGAGTTGTTATGAGAGTTGAGTGATTGTGAGATCAGGCTGTGAGCGCGCGCAGCCCGGGGATTCTTAGACTCGACGAGTAGTCTGAGAAGTTGTGGTGTAGAAGACACCTAAGGTAGATTTTGTTGACCATTGAAAGGAAATCGTGAGACGTCATCGATTACCCAGACCAAGATAGGGGGAGCGAATGCGTGAGTGCATGAGTAACCGACGGGGGTCGTGGGTTGTTGTATGTGGAAAATTGAGCATTTGAAGCCTATCAGTTGAGGCGATTGTCCGGTCGTTTCGCAGACAGACAGTTGCCAGGTTTGAGGTCAACAATTTCGAGAGACTGTTGTAGGCAGTCAGAGAAGTGATTGTCCGGTCGTTTGTGGACAAATAATGCAAGGGTGAGTGGCGAATTGTGAAGGAGGGGAACTGCTGCGAGCGGAGGAAGTGTGACATCAGAAGGTGTCGCGCTGAGATAGGTCGGTTGGTGTGAGTCACGCTGCTATTGGTGGATTGACATCAGGAAGTGAACGAAAACATTGTGCGCGATCAAAAATTTGTTCATCATGAAATGTTTTAAAGTTTTCAGAGAATTATGTAGAGGTGACGAACATGTGGTTACTCGAGGGGAAGAAGAAGCCCCTCCCGAGGATACTCCAGCGCATTATATGGCAAAGAATGTGGGATTGCATACTATAATTTGGCTTGAAAATTGACATAAAATGACTCATGGTGAGGGGGAACTGACTTTCCCACGATATGGTACTTTCAGGTTGGATGTGTTGTATCAGTTGAAATCTGTGATGTCTTTGTTGCGACCTCTGCCTAGACCAACTCAGTTTGAGGCATTACATGCATGGATTAGAGAAGCATATGACAGGAAAAGAGACAGAAGTCAAGAAAGAGTGAA
The DNA here is from genome assembly GCF_964204655.1 of Triturus cristatus. Lineage (NCBI taxonomy): Eukaryota > Metazoa > Chordata > Amphibia > Caudata > Salamandridae > Triturus > Triturus cristatus. The sequence goes on from NC_140592.1 coordinate 1,031,117,626, forward strand.
GAAGTCTATCAGGGCATTCCAAGATGCAAGGTGGGATGCGCTATAGAAGAAGTGGAGAGTGGAAACAACTGAGGGGGATAGATTGTACCCACTACTAGAGAAAACAGACAGTACGAAGGCAAAGAGCGTAGATGAGGAGGATAGTGATACGGATGACAGCTTGGTAGAGAGGTTGTTGTCCGAAAGACCGCCTCCGCTCAATCCAGATTCCCATGAAGGAAAGTCGTCTCCAGCGGAAGGGACTAGTGGAGTACAGACGCAGTCAGAGGTGAAAGTAGTAGGGAAAATCTCGACAGGAACGGAGGACATGAGGATTCAGTCTGTAGCGAGTACAGAAGATGGGAGAGGTGTGAGGTTACCGGATGCTTTAAAAGTACCGGTTACCATTGGACCCATTGTTTCGGTTTAGGACCCAGACCAAGAGAGAGTTGGTAGTCTAGCACAGTCAGCTGCTGGATCAAGGAGTGTGGTTGAGGGAAACGGGACAGCGAGCAGGATGGAGCAGACTTCGAAACCTATAACGCCATTACCTGCCACCGCAGACTCCTCTAGGGGACAGGTGGATGCGAGACCGATAAGATCAAGGTCTTTGGCCGAGTCAAGATCAGATCTAAGAATGTGGGTACCGCCTGTGAGAAATCAGTGTGAGAGAACTGTAGAGAGTGAGGAGCAAGGGAATTCAGGAAACCGACCAGTCTCTAGTCGGACACAAGAGAGTAGACCTCGAGAACAGAACTGCGAGTACAACGATCGGAATGGTGCAGCTTGCCGAGAAATATTGAAAGGCGCCATGAAGGCGAGGATGTTAGATGTAGTGAGATTGAAAGCAGAAGTAGACGAAATAATAAATGGAAATTTGCCTCTTGAAAGGATATACATGTATGAACAAGATGAGTTACTTTTTGTAGCGAAGGATGTGACTCGCAAGGCAAGAACTGCACATGAGAAATTGACCGAGTTGGCCAAGAAGTATGAGGTGGATTTGTCCAAAACGAAGTCATTACAGGGAAATCATAGGTTGCATGGGGTTGAGAACCCATATCAGAGATTTGATTATAGCGATGCGTGCATGGATCATGCTTGATAAATGGGAGGAAAGATGGTCCAAGAAGAAGAGTTCCAAAAAGATAGAAGGAGAGACGCCACCTCCAGGTGGAGGGACGGTAGGCATAGGGAACTTCCCTTTACGAGAGGTACAGAATGGAGGGTACATGCATGTGCCTTGGAGTAGGGGTGATTTGGCTGCATTCACAAATGATTTCCCTCGGCTGAGGGAGAAGCCTGTAGAATGGTACAAGCAGGTTGATCGCTTTGTCAAGATCTCAAAAGTGTTGTGGATTGATTTGAACACGTTGTTTGACATCGTGGTTCCAGGGGACTTATGGTCTGCATGTAAAATTGCTGTTGAATGGCCGATTTCAGAGCCAGAAAGGAATCCTATCACGAATGGCACGTCACCCTTAGTTATGAAAATGTTTGAGCAGGTGATCACGTGGTTAAAATCGAAATTTCACCTCAGGATATTGATTGGGTTAAGATAGATCGAACAGTCCAAGAACCAAAAGAGACGGTGCACGAGTACTATGAACGCCTCTTGCACGCCTTCAAGCAGTACAGTGGATTAGATGCTTTGGATTCAAAGGATATGGGACAGTTTGTCTCAAAGTTTGTGTTGGGGTTGAGGCCAGAAGTTAGTCTCATGATACAGCAACATCTGATCTGTTGGCAGAACAAGCCGGTGGATGAGATTTTGCGGTATGCTAGATACTGCAGTGATGAGATAGATTCGAAGCACAGGAAGTTGAAAGACAAATTGATGCTTGTTCAGATGTAAACAGCTCAAGTTAAGCCTAGCGGTGGGACATTAGGAAGGAGACAGGGAAATAACCAAGGAGGAAACCAGAATGTCCCAAGGTCAGGGAAGACCAAAGTCAGTTGACTACAAGACAGGAGTGGATGTGGCGACATTGAAAAAGACCATTGTGTGTCATCTTTGTCACCAGATTGGACATTGGAAACGCGAGTGTCCCTTGAATCCGATTAACCAAGTGCAACAGGAAGTAGAGATAGTTCAGGTACCTGTACCTGAAGCAGTCCCTACAGTGACTAGACCAAGGTCGATGAAAGGGGGGACGTTCAGTCCATAGGTACAAGTTCCCCAGCCACCTAGAGTTCAATATCTTCAGCAGGGAGCTCGGACTTATCAACAGATGTCCTTGTTCGAAGGGTATGAGGAGTTTAGCCCAGATCCGTTGGCATGACGGTGCAGAAGAGGGGAGGAAGGCTGCACACTTGGAGCAGTCTTGGAGGTAGACCAGAGGGGACCATTTGTAGAAGCAGACGTTGATGGTCACTCTACCACCTTTTTGGTTGACACTGGTGCTAACCGGTCTACTGTGAGATCCGCAGTAGTCCCTAACCTACCCCTCTCGGGACAATCGATCCAAGTTGTTGGAGTAGCAAACAAGAAGATGACCAGTCCATTGACAGAGCCAATTCCTGTGAGAATAGGAACTTTCCAAGATCGACACCAGTTCGTGGTGTGTGACTCGAGTCCAGTTTGTCTGATAGGTAGAGATCTGTTGTGCAAATTAAATTGCACCATCTATTGCACACCGAAGGGAGTTGAAGTACAGACAAAGGATGATGATGCGACCTTTAAAGTTGCAAATCAGCACTTGTGCATAGAAATGAACCCAGCGCTGACAGTGGAGGAACTTCCACTAGATTTGAGAGATTCGGTGTCACAGGAGGTGTGGGACTTCACCGGAGAAGAGATTGGGTTGATCAAAGGTGTAGAGCTAGTGAAGATTCAGTTCAAACAGAACGTAGAATTCCCTAGGACGCCCCAGTACAATCTGTCACCTGAGACTATGTCTATGATCAAGCAGGGAATTCTGAAGGAGATCATGGGTAGCCCATGTATTTCACCTATCATGGGACTACAGAAACCGAGTGGGAAATTCAGGATCGTGCAGGACTTGCGAAAGGTCAGCACGATAGTTGTCCCATGCTGTCCGGTGGTACCGAATCCATCTGTGATTCTGTTTCAGATTCCGTGTGAAGCTGAGTGGTTTACAGTGATTGATCTGTGTCAAGCATTCTTCTCGATTCCACTCCATGAGGAGAGCCAATTTCTTTTTGCTTCCCGGCTGGAAAACCGTGTGTTAACTTGGTGTTGTATCCCCCAGGGGTACACCAAGAGTCCTTCGATCTTTAATCCGATCTTGAAGAAGAATCTTGAGAGTCTCGTATTGCCACAGCACTCCGTTCTGGTGCAATACATCGATGACTTGTTCATTGCCTCAGAAACAGAAGACGCTTGAAGGATTGATACCATTGCTTTACTGAATCATTTGGCAGAGAATGGACACAAAGTGTCCCCAAACAAATTGCAGTACTGCCTGAGGGAAGTGCAGTATTTGGGTCACAGGATTGAGGAGGGCAAGAGGAAGGCGTCATCAGATCGCATTGAGGCAATTATGAACATGCCTGTGCCTACCACACAGAGAGAACTCAGAATGTTCTTGGGGATGGTTGGCTACTGCCGCCAATTGGATTCCCAGCTTCTCCTTTGAAGCAAAGCCTTTACAGAGGCTGACGCACAAGGATGTGAGCGATCCGGTACCATGGGACAACGACTGTTTAATGTCGTTTTTAAGGCTGAGAGAGGCTATGTGTCGTGCTCCAGCTTTGGGAATGCCTGATTACAACAAGGCTTTCTCGTTGTTCTGGTGCGAGAGAGAAGGTTGCGCATTGTCCGTTTTGACTCAGAATCATGGAGGTGTCTGTAGACCAGTTGCCTACTTTTCAGCTACTTTAGATCCAGTAGCTTCTGCGTTGGCCGGATGTCTCATATACGTTCCTGCAGCAGGTGTCAGTATTGAAAGGTGTGAGAGTATTGTCATGGGACACCCACTTACAGTTTATGTGCCACACTTTGTTGAACTGTTAATGACAAGAACCAAAACACAGCACCTCACAAATAACCGATTAACACGCTATGAGCAAGTTATACTTGCCGTAGAAAATGTGACTGAGAAGAGGTGTTCTGTTCTGAATCCCGCCACATTGATGCCCATTCCAAGTGCAGATGGTGAAGATTGTGAGGACCATGATTGTCTCGATGTGACTGAACTATGCACCAAACCGAGACCAGACATTGCAACTTATTGATTAGGTGTTAAAATTTGGTTCCCTTCCCTCTACACTATTTAGCAGATAAAAAGATCCTGGCGACCTGAGAGGATTCTTGGTGATGGTAAGGTAGATAAGAATCCAGCGTCATCAAAACCAAGCTGTGTTGAAAATCTGAGTAATCTCACATCTGGGTGGCCTGTAGACAGTGGTGTCCTGATCACAAACTCAATTTTCAGGTGAGAGGCCGCCCATCAAGTCAGTAATGATATTATCAAGCATCAGAGTGGAATACATTTCCTTCTTGATTGCTTGATTGGGCATTCTCATGTCAATGCAAACTTAGACAGCATAACGTTGTTTGGCTTTGCAGATAATGACCACTGGGAGTACCAAGGCTGTGAGTCTATCTGCTCTTTCGAAGATATTGTTCTCCTTTATGGCCACCAATTGCTGCTCTACTGTGGCATTAAGATGGAAGGGATCTGCATAAGTCATAAGGCAATACAATGGCTAAAGGGTCAATTCGCATCTTGACCTGGTGGTTCACGAGGTAACCCACATCTTAGAAAATGTCATTATAATTTCACAGACTGTCTAGAAGTTCATCTGCCTAATGTAAATGCACAAACTAAACCACATTCAGCTCTTCCACCAGGGCCGGCCCAGAAGTATGTTTTTAGCCATACCTGTGATGGAGAACTGGTGTAAGCAGCCCCCTGTTGCCAATTGTGAGTTTGGATTAGAAAAAGCCTTCCAAAGAGAGTAAGGCGGTCCCTCATCTCACTTATTGAAATGATTACTTTGAGTAGAAAGGGCACACGTATGCCTTTCCATTGGGGTTTGTAAAGCTCACGACTACCCATAGTCACCAGTTATTGTTTTATGCGCTGCAGTTATCTGCATGGCGATCAACGCTGGGAGATTTTCTGAGGCAGACACACAAGGGATTTGTGGCCGTCCTACTTTCATACTTGTATTGCCTTTACACCTAAAACAGTGCCAGAGGATCTCACACACAGTCTACAAAATGCAGACGATGGAACAACTAACAATGTCATCCTCATTGAGGAGCGGCCCCAGCTGCGCGGTGCACCGCCCTCCCCTGCTTCCATGTCCGCTCCTAAGCAATCAGATACAGGCTGGACGAAGCCTCCGACACAGAGGAGGAGACGAAGGATGAAGCACCTGACATCGGTAGGGAACACACCGGGAAGGTCCCTGAGGTCGAGGAATCACAAGGCCACTGTGTCGGACTCAGATGAGGACACAGCTCTGGAATGTGCCTCACGGAATTCTTTGAAATCCAGTGTCCATGGAGACTCTGAACACTCAGATAACCTGGATTCCCGGACTTCGGATGCTGCACATCCTCTCCTGGAAACTATACATCATCTGGAGGCCTCGGGCACAGACCCTTTGAATGGGGACCCCCCGTTCACTGTGCCTTTTGAACAATGGCGAGAAGGAATGATTCACTGGGGCCAGACGCCCTCAGAGAGACGTTGTGTTGCCCCTGCGAGATAACGGACATTTTGGCCTTTTTGTTATACGTAAGGAAAGTATACAGTAGGTTGGATAATTTTGTAGACATTTTTTTTTTAATTGAGTGGGTTGGGTTGGGGGGGGGGGGGGGGCTACAGACCTCCGGGAGGGTTACCTGCTTCAGTGTTGTTCTGTTGGCGAGTTTGAGAGTAGTGGGGATGGGGGCTGGAGCAACATTATTTTTTGTTTTTGAGTACCAAAAGCCGAGAGTACGACCCTGTGGCCATTAGGACTCTATGAGAAAGCGGTCTAATACGGGGAAGTGTATTGTGAGTGCTTTTTGTATTTCTTCTGTTTTAGTCTGTTTTAAGGGGTAAAGGGGGTTTACGGGGGGCGACAGACCTCTTGTAGAATACTTGTGCTGGAGTTGTCATGTTGATGAATTGGCGGATGGTGCACGTATTTGAAGAGTGTAGGGAGGGGGATGGGCCATTATTACATGCTCACTGTGGGACATGATTATTGTTGGGGCTGGGGGTTTTGATTTGTTTTGTTGGTTCTGTTTTATTTCTTGACTGTGATACCAGGAAAGGATGGAAGGGGGGGGGGCGCCCCTTATGTGCGGGTAAGGGAATGTGTAACTTTACTGGGAGGCCACGATGACTGACGAATGCTACACGGTCCTTACGTGGAATGTCAATGGCTTGGGCAACAAGATTAAGTGAGGTCTGGTCTCTACCTATATTAAGCGACTTACACCTGATATTGTACTTCTTCAAGAGACACATATGAGGGGGTCGAGCGTTCCCTTTTTGGCCAGAGGACACTACACAGTTCTGGGTCACGTGGGTTTCACTAAAGGCTCCAGAGGGGTGGCGATTGTTGTTAAAAAATCCCCCCCATTTCATGTCGCCCACAGGTGAACAGACCGGATGGGACCTATGTGGCGGTGCAGGGCACCTGGAGACATTAGCAATTTTTCGTGGCCAGTGTATATGCTCCTCCACGATTACAGCAACGCACGCTAGATAAGCTAGCGGGGCTTCTCCTGCAATTTGAGCCTGGTACGCACCTCCTGGGGGGAGATTTCAACGACGTTCTTGAGCCAACGATGGATCGTACACAATCACGGTTAGGGCACCATAATCCTACAGCATTGGCACAATTCCTGTCAGGGTTTGAACCCAGTGCGCCTACGTAGTTTCGTATATGAAGCCTGGCGGAACTACGAGACCCAGGAAGCCCGGGCGAGGGGAGGGACCAACCTCGTTATAGTCACGCACAACGCAAAGGGCGTTGTACGTGATTCTGGAGTCGGGAACAGTTCTGGGATACCGCGTGGCTTCTCGGCTCCTCAACTGGGATTCCGAGGTGTGCCTCGCGACGCTTGCACGTTCCGTTATTTATCGCCGGTGGTTCCCTGGCATAGAGAACCACTTCTGGGAAGTGCCGGAGGAGCGGATCTCTCCCGGAGTATGAGGATCTTGCCCGCGAATGCAGGGTTGAAGGAGACGGTGCTTCAAGACACCGCAACCTCCCGCGGGAGAAGACTTTGACTGTGAAACTCACGAGCCAGGTCAGGTAAGCCGTGGTGGGTTGACCGGCGGCCTGGATTTTGGTTTATGTACTTTTTCGTTGATGTTTGGACACATAAGGCCAACTTGGCAGCCAGTGGGCGGAGACGGCTGAGACTTAACATTTATGAGACATTCTTGTCTTTAGTGCTATAAATTGGAACTACGGGATACACTAGGAATTGTGGATTGGTAGAAGGGGGAGCAGCATTGGAATAAGGTGGGAGCCTTGAACATAAGGGTTCCGGACAATTATTACAGTAAGGCCTTACCTACTCCTCCCGAAGAGAAAAGAGTCCCCCATCAGCTGATGGGAGAAATATCTTCACGTTTCCTTCTATTATTTCCAGGGGGGTGTGGTGATGGGTACGTATGAGGAGATGGTTTGATAACTTGGGACTGAATGGACAGGCGCTGAGACGTTAACCTTCTGTGTTTCTGTTTTTTTTTTTGCGTATATGGTTGTGCAGCATACAGTGAGAGACGAATCTTACATGCTAGAGGAACCATTGTCAGGGAATACCTTGGCAGGTATGGGAAAAGGAATAGTGAGAAAATATGAGAGTAGTCAGCATGTCATAGGATGTTAATTGCATGTTCTTTCTATTTCAGGTTTCCCTTTCCCACGCTGCATCTACCCTACCTTTCCCTCGCTTGATCGCCTCACACTCTGGAGATTATTTAGTCAGAGTTTGGGGATGTCAGGAGGTGGACCCCTTTGAGCATCGCCCAGATCCTGAGGAGAACCTCGAATCGTGACAGAATCACGTACCCACGATAGACTCTCCTCCCGGTCTGGGCCATTCGCAAAGATGGCGTCGCTAGACGATGTGTTGCAGGCATTGGCTGCAGTCCAGCAAGAGTTGATTGCGTCTCGAGCCGAGACGGCGGCATTACGAGAGAGGGTGGATAGACAGGCTAGGAACCCTTTTGACGCAGCGGCAGGTCCTCCTCAGATACAGGTGACGGTTCCCCCACCCATACCTTTGGCCAGTCCCGAGAGATATGCTGGCGACCCTCTAAAAATCCAGACGTTTCTTACCCAGATCACGCTTCATTTTTCTTGTCGCCCGTCGTCGTTCCCTACCAATCTTTCTAGGGTGGCTTTCGCCATATCTTATCTAACCGGGGACGCCGCTAATTGGGCTGTTCCTTTGGTTAGAAATGACGAACCGTTGCTTACTGATTGGAATGCCTTTCGGAAGGAATTCGAAAGGGTGTTCGACCGCAGGGCCACCACCCTCAGCGCTGATAGAGAGCTGCTAGAATTACGTCAGGGCAAGAAAGATCTGGTCACGTACATGACGGCGTTTAACTGTTTGGTGGTCGAGACAGCTTGGCCCGAAGAAAAAAGAATGTCCTTGTATTACCAGGGATTGAGGGATGAACTCAAAGATGTGCTGGCCCAGGTAGACCCCCAACCCACGACCTGCACTGACTTAATCAATCTGACGTTACGATTGGACCACAGACTTTCGGAGAGGGGTGGGGATCGTAGAAAAAGCGAGAGGTCAATGGCCGGAATGGAACCAGAGAGTCGGGCCACGCACTCCGTAAGAGAATCTGGTCCAGAACCTATGGACGTGGGAGCAATTAGGCCCCCATTATCTAAGACAGAGAGGGAGAATCGCAGAGTCCAGGGACTCTGTATGTACTGTGGGAAGAAGGGACACTACGTGAGGGAGTGTCCCCTAAAACCCAAGAAAAGAACCACCGTTTTTTGGGGGAAGCGGGTGGCTATCACGTCAGTAGAAACAGTGGTAAGCGGAGACTCGCCCCAAACAGAAACACAGAAGACAGAGGAAACCGAGAAAGAGTGGAGGCTGCCGTCTTTGACAGTAGTCGAGAGAAAAACCACAGAATCCCATATAGTCCTAACCATGTTCCTTAAGACGGGTCTACTATCACATCAGGTTCACACTATGATTGATTCAGGAGCCACCGGCAACTTTATAGACGACGGTCTAGTTTAACATTTGGGATTGCGTCGGGTACCCATTAGCAAGCCAGAGACAGTGTTAGCAGTGGATGGCACACCTTTGACATCCGGTCCCATCACCGAACAGACGGAGTAGGTGGAATTGGTTCTCCAAGGCGATCCACAAGACCATGTGGAGGACATCACGCTAAATATAATCGAAGCCCCTCAATACGAGGTTATTCTGGGGATGCCCTGGTTATGGCAACATAATCCTACAATGGACTGGAGAGACAAAACTATTAGTTTTAACTCCTCAGAATGTCGATTTAAGTGTATGAAAGATCGGGTCCCAGCCACACACACTCTAGCCCTAGCACAGATATATCAGGTGGCCACGGCAGTCGAAAAGGAGACCGAGTTACCTCCGGAATATACCATGTATCGGGAAGTGTTCAGTGAAACCAAGGCGGAGACCCTGCCTCCCCACCGCGAATACGATTGTCGCATAGACTTGGTGGATGGGGCGGTCATTCCCTCCTGTCGAGTGTATGTGTTGTCAGAACCCGAAACCAAACACCTGAGAGATTATCTAGATAAGTTTGTTGCACTGGGATTTGTACGCCCTTCCCGCTCTCCAGCCGCTTCTCTGCTTTTTTTTATAGCGAAGGCCAATGGTGATCTCAGAACGTGTATCGATTATCGCATGCTGAATAAGAACACAGTGAGAAATCGATACCCACTACCGCTCATCCCGTGTTACTGGACCAGGTGAAGGAGGCCAACATTTACACCAGACTCGATCTACGAGGGGCCTATCACTTGGTCCGCGTCCGCAAGGGGGATGAATGGAAAACCGCTTTCAAGACCCGATACGGGTTATTCGAATATTTGGCTATGCCGTTCGGGTTATGTAATGCCCCGGCGGCTTTCCAATATTTTTTGAACGACGTCTTGAAGGAATACATCGACAGATTTGTCGTTGTATACATAGATGACATCTTGGTTTTTTCAGTCTCCCCGGAACAACACGTGAGCCATGTCCTAATGGTTCTTAAAAAATTGCAAGAACACCGCTTGTATTGCAAGATCAGCAAGTGCGAGTTTAGTGTCACGGAGGTTGAGCTCCTGGGGGTGATCCTGAGTCCTTGGGGTGTGGAAATGTGGATTTTCCTGGTCAGTTATGTCCCCTATCTTGGACCCCAACGGTTCTATGTGCATGTCACAAGTACATGTATGTTTCCTCCAGTTCCAGTTATGAAGACGCAAACACATGTGCGTCCACCGTCAACATGTCCTCTGTCAGATCCGCCATGAATAGGCCGGATATTCCATTCCTAAATATGAAAGGCCACCGGCTTTATATGGTTCACTTATGCCATTTTACAGTCCAGGCAAGTAGGCCCTGATTCTGTCATCAAACTCCTCTTGCCTTCTGCCTCTGAAAGCTCCAGTCTGAGCCTGCATCTGTGACCATGAACATTGTCTTATTCTCTGCGCGGCTCACGAAGCCTGACATCAGCCTATTCTCTGCCAAGAACTGTATTTCACCTTCGAATTATCTGCTTCCCCCTCAGCCGATGCATTCCTGCCTAGTAGCTTAAGTAAACATTCTTCCAGATACCAAGCAAAAGGCCCGGCTTCTCCGTCCTCATGCAAGTAATTCATAGCCCTGTTACCATGGAATATTCCTACCCCCTCGCATTCAGTGTAGACACTTAGACGCTTGTACACGCACGCATAGTCAGTATAGAATAGATTCGGTCCGAGAGTCCTTCTTTTGTGGATAACATAGTTCTTTAAACATAGGATGTTAGATATGATTTGGGATTAGGTTGACTTGACCCCCCAGACTTTTCGTCTCCACATGTAGAGCTAATGTCAAGTCCCCTTCACCCCCTAGTTACACGTCAATTACACGTCATGCTGCTGCGCGCGCATCTATGCCAAGTATTATCTTATAGATCCACCTATGTATGACATCATAACCAATCATGTTCCTTTTTACTCCTTATTACACCCATTTTCGGTTACGCAGGTAAAACGTCAATTTCCTTATCAATTGTTACGCCTACTGCATTCGCTTCATTGTAATGTATGTATTATAAAAGTTACTTCTTGTCAATAAAGTATGTACTTCACTTCCTGAACCCCCGTGGTGATGGAACTTGGAGCATCCGATTATAATCGATCATTGGAATAAAGCCCATTCCGAAACTCTAATATCACGGATTTTGCCTCTCATTTTACTGAGCTATTTCATTATGATTCCGTATCAAATTCAGTCCCGGTAAAGGAATTTTATTTACCACATGATGGCGCCCGAACAGGGACACTTTCTCATCTCACGCGCCGGCGGTGAGTTGCAGGCCCGGTCTCCTGCTACAGCTGGACGGACAATTACGCGTACCAGCAGGATTTCCTGTATCTCCCTCCGGTCAAGCGGGGGCGACTGAGACTGCGATCAACACCCAGACGAGGCGGTGAGAAGTGCGAAGTATCCCGACCAGAGCCTAGCTGAGAGAGCGAGATCCGAGGTATACAGAGACCCACCAGTTCGAAGTCAAGCCCAGTTTCCGACGAGTCGAGTCGAGTCCAGTCCGGTTCAAGTTCAAGTTACTGAGGCCTTCCGTTTCCGAAGCTACCCGGTGAGTACCATTACTGGGGAGGCATTTCTGACGTGCACATAGGTTGTGCCGGTCAAGACGGGTTTGGGTACACAAATCCGGTCTGCACTGTTTTAGCAGTGTATCTGTACTGTTTAGCAGTATATCAAGTATTCCGAAGTATCTAGTTATTGTCAAAGAATTATACTTGGTGATCAGTTATGCAGACGATCATCATTGTTGTTTATTTTAAAGGTAAAAATGCTTAATGTTCAATGTTTAATGTGTTAAACGTCCTGCATATTGTGGTATGAATGGTTGTTCATTAGTGTGCTTTTGTATTAAGTGTGTTCAAGATTAAGTATCGGATCAGTTGTCAATATGCCGCTCTTTTCGAAATTAAGACAGATCACTACTAGAAAAGGGGTACTTGAAGAAGCCGTCCCTATTCCTCCTAGGGATACTCCAGGGCACTTCATGTATCACAAACATGGCTTAGACGCTATATTATTTCTTGATTTATGGGTAGACTACACCAAGGGATTACCAGAAAGTCAGAGGTGGCCCGCAGCAGGGACCTGGGATGCAGAGTGCATCATGAAAGTCGAGGAAGAGTTATGGAAAAGGAAAGTCAGACAGTCACAGAAAGACGCCGTTGAGTTATGGCGTAAAGAATCTCATAGACGTACGGAAAAAGCACGTAGACAGGAAGAGAAGAGTAAAGAAAGTTCAAACAAAGTTCGAGAAAATCTATTAATTGAGGAAGGTATCCGAGTGAAATCAGAACAAGTAGATAGACAAAGAAATGCCCTCATGAATGGTATGTATCCCCTTCTAGCCGAAGGATTACCTAAGGCTACTCCAGAGATACCGAAAGACTTGCCACCCCCATTATTCCCAATTAAGGTACATCCTAAGGGGCATCCTAGAACCGCAGAAGATGTTTTTCTTTCCTCATATTTAGATGACGTAGCTCCCGAGTATGCTAATTCCGCCCCACATAGACCGCATACCAGGGAGGTCCAACGCCAAGATCCAGCACCCGTATCCCTACAGCAACAAATCGAGTCACAAGTTCCGGCAAGCACATCTGTTTCTGCATCCGTTCCTACAGCTACTTCTATAGCTGTGTCCACACCTATAGTTGCTGTGTCACGTTCGACGAATCCTTTCACACCCGACGCCCCAGATGGGGCCACGGGAGGTGCTACCAATATTTTTTCTACGCCACCTAGAATAAATAAACTTATTTTTCAAGAGTCAGCGCATTCACGTACACCCAAATTCGTAAGTGACCGTGCGCTTAAGGAACTTCTTATAGATTGTAGATATGACCCGGTGCCCGGTAAAGAGGACGAAATGATCCTGGCATCATTGCGTATCAGACGAGCCGCAGTGTATTTAGCGAAGTTACCAGGAATGACTGCGCATCTAGATAAAATATACCATTTTGTCCAAACAGGGCGAGATCCAGAATGTATTAACAGAGCTATGGAATACCAGAAAGTAGAGATACAGGGGGAACTGTTACGTTTCCTCATAAACTGTGTGATCAGAAATCAAGACCGACCGGGGGTAGACCCGGATGCAATGCAAATTCTTACAAGATGGAGCCAGAATATATCAGAAGGGAGACACGATAAGCAAAATTGTATAATAGCCATGTGCCGAAAGATCCGTAAAGAAATAGAACGCCTACACGAAGAGAGATTAGAGGCAGACGAGTTCGAACAAAGCGAGGAAGAAGGGTCAGGACCGCCCGCGGGACAGTCAGACACCATAGCCTATGTAGGTAGAGGAAGATCTTGTAATAGGGATCAGACTAGATGTCATACTGATTCAATACGTCCAATATGTCCAGATAATAACAGGAATTTCCAAATACCTATAATTAATATAAGGTCTAACGAGCATTCGTTCCAAACCGCCGACAAACTACTCCGAGAACGAAGGGGTTATCATTTTCTCGATTCTATGGATGAACAAGATTTAGCCAGGGCAGCTGTCCATTGGGTGGACAGTCCCGGAAAATATAGTGATGCTACAGTAGTACGCACATTTTTGAATCTCACCCCAGATGAACAGAGGTTAGCTGGGATTTATATGATTCAACAACTCATTATACTATATCGGAGTCAGCATTCGGACCCTGGTCCCTTACCTGACATATTGACTGAATTGCTTATGAATAAATGGAGAGGTCCAGGTACTAAATTAATTAAAGAAATTCTAGAGTCAAGAAAGCAGTATATTCTTTTTGTATGCTCAGAGCATGTCTCATTGCCCGGCAAGGAAAGAACCACGTATCACATGGATAGACAGAATCCCTTACGAGAAGTGCACCCAATAAAAGGCGAGGACAATGAGTTTAGGCGCGTATTTGTATATACGCCCATATCAAAAATAGAACTGTTACAAATGAAGAAAGTGGTACCCAGTCATGACAAAGATCCAGCGGGTTTTCACCGAGAAATTAAAGACATGTTACTGATGGGAGAGTACACCTATCCCGACATTATGACAATATTAAAGGTATTGATGCCTGCTGGCATTTATGAGAAACTCAAGGAAAAAGAGTGGGAGGTAGGAGACCAAAAGATAGAATGGTCAGCATTAGAAGCAGAAGAAAAGGCCCGAGGTCCAGGTTCGGGGCTTGGGGACAAAACTAAAGCACTACCAGGTCTACTAGTACAGGTACTGCCACGTTTATTAACTACGAAAAAGGAAGATTGGGGTACAATTTCAGCCTGTAAACAGAAGCAAGATGAAGACACTAGTGATTACTATGCCCGATTCGAGAAATGTTTTGGTATAAATAGTGGCATAAAAGCAAGTAGCGAATCATACCCGCATCTGTTTGTAACAAAATTAGTAGAAAATGCCCTGCCCCCAGTAAAGAATAGAGTATTAAAATTCGAGAGTACCTGGCAAGGTAACACCCCATCACAAATGTTACAAATGTTACAGTATCATCACAATAGAATTAGAGAGGAACAAGAACATGAACACAGACGCATGAAAGACACAAAAATGAAAATGCTAGTTTCCCAGACAGTTCCAGCTGAAGGACATAAAAAGGGTATGACACATTCCGATTCAGCAGGACCTGTAAAAGGGACATGCAATTATTGTAAAAAGCCAGGTCATTACGTACACGATTGTCCAGTTTTAAAACATAATATCGCCATAGGTAAAACACAAGAAAGATCACGGCCACTAAGACAAGATCAGAATGAACAAGGAGCTATGCAGCATGCCCAGGCCATGCCAGCCGCACAACAGCCAATACAGTTTGTGCCAGCTGCACCACCGTTGCCTGTTGCTGCCACACAGACAACAACACGACAAATGTATCAGACTGCACAGTATGAATATCCTGAGTATCAGCGTTACGCATGAACTAGCCTAGAGAGGGAAGTTGACTTACCCCTTATCGAGATTCCGGTAGATCAAGAAGGACCTTATGTACATAGTGAATTATTAGGTCAAGATAGAAAATTTTTACTCGATACAGGGGCAAGTCGAACAACTATAAAACGTAGTGAAGTTCCAGGGGCACCCCTCTCAGGCTCTCAGAATATTTCCCTTGGTTTTTCAGGAAAACCTATTGTTAATGAAGTATCACAGCCTCTCCCACTTACGATAGGACCTCTGACCCGAACTACAGATTTATTGCTTACTAAATCATGTCCAGAAAACTTGTTAGGAATAAAAACGTTGAAAGCCCTAGGAGCCATAATATGTTGTTCCCCGGAAGGAGTAAGGTTGTTTTTACGTGATTTTAAAGGTCACTATGTGTCTAGAGACATGGATCCCCGACTGCAGACTTTACCTACACATCTATGGGCACAAGGCCCTACTGATGTTGGTTGCATGAATATTACACCATATCGAGTCACACTAAAGGCAGGAGTGGTGCTACCACGAATGCGACAATACAAATTACCACCAGATGCTGTAGTGGCTTTACTACAAATCATTGACGAGCTAATTGCCCAAGGAGTAGTTGTAGAAACAGACTCCAATGTATGTAATTCACCGATAATTCCGGTTCTTAAACGAACAGATCCTACAGCCCCGCCAGTATATCGATTGGTTATTGACCTGCGCGAGTTAAACAAATGCATTGTGCCACAATTTCCTGTGGTCCCAGATATCTCGTCATTATTGACAGCTATTGATTCCGAAGCAACATTCTTTACTGTAATTGATCTCAAGAATGCCTTTTTCAGCGTCCCAATAGATCCGGAAAGCCAATATTTGTTCGGATTTAGTTTAAATGGGCGCAGCTTTAAATTCTCACGCGCACCTCAAGGATTTACAGAAAGCCCCAGCATCTATAGCCAAGCACTGAAACGAGAACTCGACAGTATCCACATGCCGGTTAACACTGCCTTGCTTCAATACGTCGATGATCTGCTGATCACCGCGAGAAGCGAACCGGAATGTGAAAAAGCATCACTGACAGTTTTACAATTTCTAGCCGAAAAGGGGCACAAGGTGTCCCCTTCTAAGCTGCAATTCTGTGTCCAGCGAGTTATTTATCTTGGACACTCGCTGTCCAAGGAGGGAAGGCAGCTTACACCCGACCGCATTCAGTTAATAGCTAACATGCCAATACCCAAGACACAAAAGGAAGTACGAGCTTTCATAGGCCTCACGTCATATTGCAGGCAGTGGATCCCTCAATACGCATTTCTAGCAAAACCACTCATTCAGTTAACCACACAGGAGGCAGCCACACCGACTGTTCTCCCTTGGACTCAGGAACACACACAAGCTTTTGAAAGCCTAAAGAAAGCTTTATGTCAAGCACCCGTTTTAGCAACGCCATGTTACAATAAACAGTTTACACTCTTTGTTACAGAACGCGAAGGTACTGCCTTGTCAGTACTCTCACAGGAACAAGCAGGAGCACACAAACCATGTGCTTATTTTTCTAGTACATTAGATCCCGTAGCTCAGGCTTTGCCTGCATGCCTGAAATCAGTGGCAGCGACAGCTTTAGCAATCAGACAAAGCGATGCCATAGTGTTAGGACATCCATTGACAGTTCAAGTACCACACGCAGTAGAGGTTCTTGTAAATAGAACGCAAACACAACACTTGACTATAGCACGACTTACAGGGTACGAACTTACGTTGTTTCAGCCACATATAGAAATCAGACGCTGTAACACATTGAATCCTGCCACACTTTTACCTGTAATCGGAACAGACCCACTAGCTCATGATTGTATTGAAGTTATTACGATAACGACGAAACCCAGACAAGACTTAACCGATGTCCCATTGTCAGATCCAGACCTGACATTGTATGTAGATGGTTCATGCATGAGAACAAGTACAGGAGAGTTAGTAGCCGCTTACGCAGTCACAACAGATACTGAAGTCATTGAAACTAATCGTATAAATACCTTGTCAGCTCAAGCCGCAGAGCTCATCGCTCTGACACAAGCCTGTATTCAAGCCACGAATAAAAAAGTCAACATATACACTGACTCACGTTATGCATTCGGAGTTGTACATGACTTCGGCGTGTTGTGGCGAGAGAGAGGTTATTTAACTTCCCACGGTACCCACATTCAGCACGGACCCCTCATTCATGCCTTATTAGATGCAATACATCTACCCACTGCAATATCAATTATGAAATGTAAGGCTCATACGAAGGTTACTGATATCGTTTCCCAAGGCAATGATCTAGCCGACAGAACAGCTAAACAGACTGCTCAAACTCAAACCCCCGACATGACAAAGACAATAGTCCCGACACCGACACATTGTATGACAGTTAAAGATCCTACTCTTGACGTAATTGACATACAGACACATGCTACACCAGACGAAATAAAGAAATGGACTGAATTAGGAGGGATCCAAACGGACCAAGGATGGATGATGAAGGAAAAGTCTGTATGGTTCCTTCCTGATTCAATGGTCCAAGTTATAATTAACACTATACATAGTCCAGCACATCTAGGAGAAAAAGCTATGCTAGACAGCATTCAACACATTTGGTTCAATAAACATTTACGAGCAGCAGCCAAACAAAAGGTCCGTACCTGTATGATCTGTTGTCAGTTTAACCCAGGAAAAAGCGTTCCCGTAGAACAGGGTGGATTTCATCCTCCTCATCATCCTTTTGAAGTACTCCAGATGGACTATATCCAGATGGAACGATGTCGAGGATTCAAATATGTTCTCGTAGTTGTCTGCGCTCTGTCCCGTTGGACAGAGGCATACCCGGTTTCAGATTACACTGCCCCGACTACTGCCAAACAGTTGGTTCGAGAATTCTTCCCACGATACGGTTTACCACGTGTTGTTCACTCAGATAACGG
This sequence comes from Triturus cristatus, assembly GCF_964204655.1. NCBI lineage: Eukaryota > Metazoa > Chordata > Amphibia > Caudata > Salamandridae > Triturus > Triturus cristatus. The sequence goes on from NC_140592.1 coordinate 1,031,135,690, forward strand.
CCAGCCGTTCTCATCCGAATTAATGAAACACGTTTCACTTCTGTTAGGATATCAGTGGAAATTCCACTGTGTCCGACACCCCGAGGCAGCAGGTCTCGTAGAAAGACATAACCAGATACTGAAAATCAGAATGTCCAAAATATGCAGAGAGAAAGGTGTAGACTGGGTAGTAGCGTTACCCGTTGCACTCTTTTACATGAGAATGGTAGCACACTCTCGAACAGGGCTATCCCCGTATGAGGTGATCTTCGGCAGACCACCGAATATGTGGGGGACGCCTATACCACGCAAAATAACTGATATTGACTGTAATATGCTGACAGATTACTTGGCTTCCTTGATGTCTGCACTACAATCTTGTCGTTCACAGGTAGCTGCAGCCTTTCCCGACAACACTGAGGTGAAACCCCATGACGTTGTTCCGGGTGATCTTGTCTTTGTGAGGAATTTCGACCGAAAGACTCAGCTGGAGCCCAGGTGGAAATCACCCAAGTTGGTCCTGCTGACCACAAGGACAGCCGTGAAGATCGAGGGCCGCAAGGGCTGGATTCATTCAAGTCATATCAAGAAATTTCATGGACTATCCTCGGATATAGACATTGTGCCATGCACTCCCTCACAGACTGATTCAAAACTTCCTTTGGTTGAAAAGACTGAAACCGAACTCTATAAAGTAAAATTGAGGCCTAGAACGTCAGACAATTTGATTGTTTAAGTCCTCTCCAAGGTGAAGCGGTTGAATCGGTCCCCGACATGTATCCTCTAGACCTGAATCATGGACAGTCGCGAAAAATGTTGAAACGACAGGCGTATTGTAAATCACTGCGTAGCCACTGTATAGTGACATTATTAATTCTGTTTTTATTGAGCCTTTTAATAATTATTACAAGTATGTTGTTGCACATGTATTACCCTATTTCTAGACACGTTTATAATGTTACTGCTGAACATTCTTTTAGTGACTTACCTCCGCATGAATTGTCTTATAGACTTGCGCTGCGCAATAACACTTTCATTAGTATGTTACATCATTCCCATCAGACTAGTAATGCTACTAATTGTTGGGTGTGTGGCCGACTCTCTCCCTATCAGAATTATGAAGGAGTCCTGCCTTTCTTCCCACATCCATTTACACATAATGGCTCCTGTGGAGCATGGTTTAGTTTAATCAATTCCATAGACTCAGACACCGCAGTTTACCAAGATCATTGGATATGGGGAAACCTGAACCTAGTTTTACTCAAGGTCTGTTACCCTGACAAGGAGGGTAGCCCCAAAAGAACAGGAACTGATCTAGAAAATGAAGTATATGGATTAGGTAATTTTACACCTAATCTCATGATTCTAAATGTTGTATCCGAAGTTGAACTAGTCTTACCCACCATGTCAGTATTCCCAGCGAAGGGTGAATTGTGTGTAAGAAAGGTTGGTTCCATACATATGGGCCATAGTAAATGCACTACTATAGTAGAATTCAGTGATCAAGGCAAATCTTCATTTAGAGCTTCTCGCCACTCCTACTTTATATGTGGTCAGACTGCATATATGCGTCTACCTCTAGATTGGGATGGTACCTGCTACATTGCATTCCTTTTGCCACCTGTTTTCCTAGCTCCTCCTGACTATTACAGAAATATTCATTTAGTACACAACAGAGAGCGGAGAGATCTCCCCATTGTCGATTACACTGAGACAGCATGGGACAAGTATGTAGATTTTAATAAAGGCATCTTTCCCTATATAGGTACTGTTACTAATAGTAAGCTGATACGTAGATTAACTAGAACCCTTGAAGCAGTAGTGAATGAGACTATTTCCGCCTTAGGCAATTTAACGGAAGAGCAGTCTGCTATGCGGATTGTTGTGCTTCAAAATCGTCTTGTCCTTGACGTCATCCTGGCTGATAGGGGCGGAGCTTGTAGGGTCATCGGATCAAGCTGCTGCGTATTCATACCAGAAAATTCGCCATCTGTATATAAAGCCATCACTCGCCTTCATAAGATTGTAAACCAGATACACCAGAACCCAGGCACTTGGACTTGGTCCAGTTGGTTTTGGAGTGTGATATCAGCCTGGGGATGGAGAGTTTTATCCTTCCTAGGTATTGGCCTTCTCATACTATTCAGTTGCTGTCTATGTCTACAATGTGGACCAGCGATCTGTGGTCTGTGTACCACATCGTGTATTCCACCACCAAGATTTCACTCAAGATCACGGAAGAAGAAAGAAGAACAAATGATGCTACATGAACAGATCAATGGATTGATGAAGATTGATATCTCTTGAAGGGCAAGTAGGGGACAAGGAGGGAATGTGGAAATGTGGATTTTCCTGGTCAGTTATGTCCCCTATCTTGGACCCCAACGGTTCTATGTGCATGTCACAAGTACATGTATGTTTCCTCCAGTTCCAGTTATGAAGACGCAAACACATGTGCGTCCACCGTCAACATGTCCTCTGTCAGATCCGCCATGAATAGGCCGGATATTCCATTCCTAAATATGAAAGGCCACCGGCTTTATATGGTTCACTTATGCCATTTTACAGTCCAGGCAAGTAGGCCCTGATTCTGTCATCAAACTCCTCTTGCCTTCTGCCTCTGAAAGCTCCAGTCTGAGCCTGCATCTGTGACCATGAACATTGTCTTATTCTCTGCGCGGCTCACGAAGCCTGACATCAGCCTATTCTCTGCCAAGAACTGTATTTCACCTTCGAATTATCTGCTTCCCCCTCAGCCGATGCATTCCTGCCTAGTAGCTTAAGTAAACATTCTTCCAGATACCAAGCAAAAGGCCCGGCTTCTCCGTCCTCATGCAAGTAATTCATAGCCCTGTTACCATGGAATATTCCTACCCCCTCGCATTCAGTGTAGACACTTAGACGCTTGTACACGCACGCATAGTCAGTATAGAATAGATTCGGTCCGAGAGTCCTTCTTTTGTGGATAACATAGTTCTTTAAACATAGGATGTTAGATATGATTTGGGATTAGGTTGACTTGACCCCCCAGACTTTTCGTCTCCACATGTAGAGCTAATGTCAAGTCCCCTTCACCCCCTAGTTACACGTCAATTACACGTCATGCTGCTGCGCGCGCATCTATGCCAAGTATTATCTTATAGATCCACCTATGTATGACATCATAACCAATCATGTTCCTTTTTACTCCTTATTACACCCATTTTCGGTTACGCAGGTAAAACGTCAATTTCCTTATCAATTGTTACGCCTACTGCATTCGCTTCATTGTAATGTATGTATTATAAAAGTTACTTCTTGTCAATAAAGTATGTACTTCACTTCCTGAACCCCCGTGGTGATGGAACTTGGAGCATCCGATTATAATCGATCATTGGAATAAAGCCCATTCCGAAACTCTAATATCACGGATTTTGCCTCTCATTTTACTGAGCTATTTCATTATGATTCCGTATCAAATTCAGTCCCGGTAAAGGAATTTTATTTACCACAGGGGTTTTAGGATGACTGAGAGAAAAGTGGAGGCAGTAAAGGAATGGCCGGTGCCACGCAGTGTGAGAGATGTACAGTGCTTTCTTGGGTTCTCCAACTACTATCGGAGATTCATCTCTCATTTTTCTCAACTAGCTTCTCCCATCACTAGGTTGTTGAGAAAGGGAACACCCTTCCATTGGACACCCGAAGCCATGGACGCCTTCCTCCAATTAAAGAGGGCCTTCTGCACTGCTCCCATCCTACGACACCCACAAACCGACGTCCCATTCATCGTAGAGGCGGATGCCTCCGATATCGCGGTTGGGGCGGTGCTATCTCAAAGAGACAAACAAACCGTACAGCTACATCCGGTGGCCTTCCTGTCCAAAAAGCTGAGCTCTGCTGAAATCAACTACTCTGTCGCAGAAAAAGAATTGCTGGCCATCAAGAAGGCCTTCCAGGAGTGGAGACACTACTTGTGGGGGGCCCGTCATCCTATCACCGTGTACTCCGACCATAAGAATCTACAATTAAGAAGACGGCTCGGCTCCTCTCGCAAAGACAGATGCGATGGATGTTGTTTTTCGCAGAGTACGATTTTGTCATCACTTTCCGTCCAGGCTCAGACAATAGGAAAGCAGATTCTTTGTCAAGACTCGGAGAGAGTGAAGCGACTCAACAAAAACACCATGAAGCGATTGTGAATCCCGAGAAGGTCCTGTGTGTGATCACAGCGGAGAAATTCGTGGACCAGGTCAAAAACAGTCGGTCCCATACGCGGTGGCAGCGGTGGGCGAAGCAAGACCCCTGTCGGGTCCTCAAACATGGAGTTCCGTTACACGAGAACAAGTTGTATCTGCCCACGCAGGAGCTACGATTACAGGCATTCAATTGGTGTCATAATACCGTGTTGGCTGGGCACCCCGGAAACAAGAAAACGCTCCTTTTGGCGCAGCGACATTTCTGGTGGGAAGGCATGACCAAGGATGTAGAACAGTGGGTATCACAATGTGAGACGTGTGCTAGAGCCAAGGGAGAACACAGTAAGGCCAGGGGAAGATTGCAGCCATTGCCCACGCCTTCCCAACCATGGCACACAATCTGTATACGGCTATCCTTGTTGTAGTAGACAGCCTTATGAAAATGGGACATTTTATTCCATGTAAAAACCTTCCCACGGCGGGGCAAACAGCACAGATGCTCTTGTCACAGGTAGTACGCTTACACGGACTTCCGAGAGTCATAGTCTCCGACAGGGGACCCCAATTCGTTGCCCGATTCTGGCGCATGTGGTGCAAGGCCCTCCACGTAAACACCGCGCTGTCCACCAGCTTCCACCCGCAGACCGATGGGCAAACCGAGCGATTGAATCAAACACTGAAAAAATACTTACGATGCTATTCTGAGGACGCCACAGAATCCTGGGTTTCTTTGCTATGGTTGGCAGAGCTGTCATACAACAACACCTGGCATAGCTCTATTAAGGAAACTCCGTTCAGAGCCAATCATGGTTTTCACGCCACGACACTGCCTCTGGTGATTCTAAGGGAAGTACAAAACCATCCAACAGTGATGGCCCAGGTCGGAACCCTCTTGAAAATACATAAAAAGATACAAGCCAACCTGGTTCAAGCCAAACGACAGTACAAGAAATGGGCTGATCGTCACCGACAAGAGGGACCAGTCTACCAGGTGGGGGATAGAGTATGGCTCTCCACGAAGAACATCCGCTTCCGTTGGCGCAGCATCTTCCATCCCAGGTTCATAGGGCCTTATTGTCATGCCGCACGGCCTGAGCCCTTCGACGGCACAGTATTTAAAGAACCTCGAGGCAAGGAAACGCGCTTAGCGTTCTTGCTTCGAGCTTCTTTTCCGTCCCAATCTTTGTTGCAGGACTGCCGACGAAGCATTTTCTGTTTCCGCTTTCGTTCCCGAGTGAGAAGCTGGTTTGTTGTTTCCTTGACGCTGTCTTCTCCCTGTGCGGCGTTCCGTTCTGCCACCTTTCCCGCTTCCACTATCAGGTCTGTCACTGCCTTTTTTTCCCGTAGAGAGGTGAGAGAGGGTCCGTCATTGTTCCTGGCTCCCCGGTAGCTCACAGCGCTTATTACTCTTCCCCGCGCTTGTTTCTCGCATTAGCGCTGGGTTATACACGCTGCCTTGTATCTCCTCGTTTTAAGCCCGGCTTCCTTTCCTTTCACTCCACGTGTGCTAAGAATTGCATAGTCCGCATTTTCCAGCACTTACAGTGTCCATAGTCTACCTTATCAATTCCACCCTTTTTGTTCCTGCTTGTGGTACTCTATCCAGTGGCTTACTCTGCCTTTTCCATCGGCCAGGCGTTATTTAGTGAGTGTTCATCCTGGTGGTTTACTGTGGGGCAGTATACACGAGAGAAGGTCTCTCCGCTCCCATTCCCATTACAGAAGGTGTCCTGTTATTCCCTGAGGATACTTGCGTGGATCACTGTGTTGGCGCTCCTTCCAACAGAATCACGGTAACAGCGCAAAGCGCTGCCTTTTGTTTCTATACTGGGTATATGGTAAATGCATAAAGGGAATTCAGTGTGACCTTCTACTTTGTTTTGGCAGATCATGTTACAGGTTTCAATCGAACAACTATTATATTATTCATAGCAGACTCCAGGCGAAGTGTACTCCGGAAAGCCGGTAATCCTCCAACAGAATCCCTGCGGTGAGCTGCAGAGTTTTATAGTTGAGGCTCTAGTACACAGTTATTCCTCCCTTCTAACCCTGTGCTTTCTATTGTATAGGATGTTACTTTTGACACTGTGACGCCTACCATTTACACGTATAGAAGTAACCACATAGTGGTAGGTGAAGTTAAGAGTTTCGTTATACCAGTGAGTTATTCTGACTAGACAGTACTTACAACAGTCTTTCTTTCACAGTGGGCGCGTATGTGAGGAGTGACCAGACGCCATTTAAGCCATTGAAGTGCAACCCACCTTCCCTTGTTTTGTTTCCCTGTTTTCCCCTGGCGAGACATCCGAGCTCTAGAGTCTGATAGAGCCGGAAGACCGTTGGGGAAGACTGAGGTATTCTCATCAGGTTCCTGACGCTCCTGCAGTACTTCCTGGAAGCCCTTACACTTATACAGTGTTACACAGAATCAACCCTGTGGCGTATAAACTGAAACTCCCTGCCTCGTTGCGAATACATCCAGTGTTTCACTGTGGGCTTTTGAAGCCAGCGAAGAACGCCAGGTACAGAGCCACACCTCCGGTCGTAAGGGACGGCCAGCTAGAGTATGAGGTGAAACGCATCTTGGACACCCGATATCGACAAGGGCGATTATGGTATCTGATCTCCTGGAAGGGGTACCCGTCCGAAGATGACTCTTGGGAGCCATGCACGAATGTACACGCCCAGCGGGCCGTGCGCCTGTTTCATTCTCGCAATCCTGGGAAACCAGGGTCAAGGAGGCGCATGGGAGGGGGGCGTACTGTCAAGGTTTGAACCCAGTGCGCCTACGTAGTTTCGTATATGAAGCCCGGCGGAACTACGAGACCCAGGAAGCCCGGGCGAGGGGAGGGACCAACCTCGTTATAGTCACGCACAACGCAAAGGGCGTTGTACGTGATTCTGGAGTCGGGAACAGTTCTGGGATACCGCGCGGCTGCTCGGCTTCTCAACTGGGATTCCAAGGTGTGCCTCGCGACGCTTGCACGTTCTGTTATTTATCGCCGGTGGTTTCCTGGCATAGAGAACCACTTCTGGGAAGTGCCGGAGGAGCGGATCTCTCCCGGAGTATGAGGATCTCGCCCGCGAATGCAGGGGTGAAGGAGACGGTGCGTCAAGACACCGCAACCTCCCGCGGGAGAAGACTTTGACTGTGAAACTCACGAGCCAGGTCAGGTAAGCCGTGGTGGGTTGACCGGCGGCCTGGATTTTGGTTTATGTACTTTTTCGTTGATGTTTGGACACATAAGGCCAACTTGGCAGCCAGTGGGCGGAGCCGGCCGAGACTTAACATTTATGAGACATTCTCGTCTTTAGTGCTATAAATTGGAACTACGGGATACACTAGGAATTGTGTATTGGTAGAAGGGGGAGCAGCATCGGAATAAGGTGGGAGCCCTGTACATAAGGGTTCCGGACAATTATTACTGTGAGGCCTTACCTACTCCACCCGAAGAGAAAAGAGTCCCCCATCAGCTGATGGGAGAAATATCTTCACGTTTCCTTCTATTATTTCCAGGGGGTGTGGTGATGGGTACGTATGAGGAGATGGTTTGCTAACTTGGGACTGAATGGACAGGCGCTGAGACGTTAACCTTCTGTGTTTGTTTTTTTTTGCGTAGATGGTTGCGCAGCATACAGTGAGAGATGAAACTTACATGCTAGAGGAACCATCGTCAGGGAATACCTTGGCAGGTATGGGAAAAGGAATAGTGAGAAAATATGAGAGTAGTCAGCATGTCATAGGATGTTAATTGCATGTTCTTTCTATTTCAGGTTTCCCTTTCCCACGCAGCACCTACCCTACCCTACCTTTCCCTCGCTTGATCGCCTCACACTCTGGAGAATATTTAGTCAGAGTTTGGGGATGTCAGGAGGTGGACCCCTTTGAGCATCGCCCAGATCCTGAGGAGAACCTGGAATCGTGACAATTCCAACACGCATTGGGGTTGACTGACTTATGGCGACGACACCACCCGAATCTTCGAGCCTACTCCTATTTTTCAGGGGCACATAGGGTATTCTCGAGGCTGGATTATCTCTTTGCACCTGCGGGGGAGGTCACTGGGGTGGACACAATAGAATACTTGGCCAGGGGCATTTCAGACCACTCCCCACTTTTGCTGACAACGGGAAGGAAAGCTGGCTGCCAGTTAACAAACTGGCGACTAAGCTCCTGGGTCCTACAAGATAAAAAGGTGGCGACTGAGCTACGAGTGGAATCGGAACTGTACTTTAAAGAAAACAGTGGTTCAGTTCAATCGGCGGTCACCCTCTGGGAGGCCTACAAGGCGGTATTCCGAGACAGAGCACAGAATATTGTGGCCCATAAAAAGAAAAGGGAACTTCAAGAGCTGGCGGCTTTGGAGGCCACTCTGCTGCATTTAGAAAGTAAAATTATTAATAATCCAGACGCCCATGAGTTGGCCCAACTTGAAGTTACCAAACGGGAGTACCATTCGTTGGCGACCAACGCAGTCCGATCGCAACAGCTGGCTGTCGTTCACCGGCTCTCTGAAACGGGAGATAGGGCAGGGAAACTCCTTGCATGGTTGGGCAGAAAGGAGCTTGAGGCACGGTGGGTACTCGCTATTAAGGACTGCCAGCAGGTATATACTACACCAACAGATATAGCAGGGGCATTTACTAAATACTATAAAGCCCTTTACACAGCCAAAACACAGGTGAGCATAGACCATATCACTCAATATTTGGACACAATTCAATTGCCCTTGCTGTCCCAAACGGACAGAGACAGGCTCGAGGATGACCTCACGCTTGAAGAAATTACTGAGGCAATTGGTAGGCTAAAGTCCGGTAAGACCCCTGGTCCGAATGGGCTTCCGGGGGAATTTTTTCAACAAAATAGTAGTTTGTTAGCTCCGTACGTATTACAGATGTACCTGGACTCTAAGGAACAGGGGCGCTTGCCTCCAGATCTTCGGAGTGCCACTGTGGTGGTTATCCACAAGCCTGGGAAACCACCGGAGTGTGGATCCTACCGTCCCATATCCTTGCTTAATGTCGAAATTAAAATTCTGGCCACAGTACTTGCGACGCGTCTCCTGGCGGTCATTGGCCTCCTGGTCCGTGGTGACCAATCTGGATTTATGCCAGGGCGGGCTACCCGCTTTAATCTGCGACGTGTGGCTAACTGGATAGACACGATTCAAGGCCGTGAGGCTCCACATCTACTCCTCTCTTTAGACGCCGAGAAGGCATTTGACACCATTCATTGGCCCTTTATGTGGTGTGTTTTAGAGAAATTTGGTTTCGGCCCTGTGTTCGGGGACTGGCTGGCTCTCCTATATAAGCTGAAGCTAGAGTGCGAGTTAACGGGGTATTCTCGTCTACCTGGGCTATCCAACGCGGTACCAGGCAGGGATGTCCCCTATCGCCCCTACTATTTGCACTTATTTTGGAACCCCTGGCCTCTATAGTTCGATCTACACCGGGCTTAGGGGGCTTTCTTGACGACTCCGGCCACCTCACAGAGGAACGCATATCGTTATATGCGGATGATATTTTGCTATATGTGACGGACCCAGCTGACACTCTCCAAAACTTCTTCGGCTCTTTGAAGAATATGGTCGTCATGCGGGGTATAAGATTAACTGGAATAAGTCCACCTTGTACCCACTGACAGGGGTGGTGACACCTCAGTCTTATCCGAGTTGCCTGAAGGTGTCTCCGGAGGGGTTTCAATACCTGGGATTGTATATCACTACACATACTCCATCTTGTTTAGAGCACAATATTCTACGTATCCTTTCCAACTTCCAAGCAGACGTTAAGAGGTGGAGGAGACTCCCTTTGACGCTCATGGGGCAGGCGGCAATGTATAAAATGATCACTCTTCCGCAGCTGTTATACATTCTACAAATTATGTACTGCAAAATACCAGATGCCATATTTGCATCCCTTGACTGGGAACTCCGTACCCTCATTTGGGATGGGGCCCACCCACTTATAGCATTGCAGACGCTGCAACGGAATCCGTATAATGGGGGCCTGGCCCTGCCAGACATTAGGGCCTATTATAGGGCAGCACATCTTATTATAGTCAATGAATGGGGACACGCTCCGGGTGATCATCCTGCTGATCGGTTGGAGCAACTACAATTCCAAGAGCATACGTATTTACATTACCTGTATGGTGGGCCGGGTACAGCCCGCCTTCTCCCTGCCACCCAACAGACAGTGGAGGCATGGAAACGCGCTGAGAAACTGATAAAATGGGACAGGAAACCCACTAGGCAGACTCCATTGTGGGAAGGGACCCGATTGAAGGAAATCGGGAAGCTGAGAGGTTTCCATAATTGGGAATTAATAGGAATCTCCCAAGTCATAGATGTCCTGGACAAAGGCAAATTGGCGTCATTCGCCTCCCTGCAGACCACTTACCAACTTCACGCAAACCAATACTATGCTTATCTCCGGTTTCGGCATGCCTGGCGAGCCGAAGGGTTTGCGGAGGTGACGCTCCCGGAATACGCCCCTTTAGAGGGACGACTCCTCCAGGAAGACATTTCTTGCAAGGTTATCTCATTAACCTATAGGACACAAATTAACAATATTCCTGATAACCTCGGCCCGCGCAGGGCTAGGTGGGAACGTATTACCGGCCCACTAGAAGACCTTGACTGGGAGGCTGCCCTTATGCATCCTCGTGAAGTGGCGATCAGGCTGCGACTGCGCCTTGTACAGTACAAAATCCTTCATAGGGCTTATTTTGATAGGGCGAGGCTGCACATGATTGGCAGAGCGGAGAACCCGGAGTGCCTTCGATGTCATGCAGAGCGGGGGACATTCATACACACGCTTTGGGAGTGTACTGAGATACAAATATATTGGTCTACAGTGGTGCGGGAACTGAATGCTATATCGGGGGCTCACCTAGAGATAGAACCTCGCTTTATATTATTGGGGATCAACACGGAAGTGGATCTTCCACGATATAAACTTCTCCTGGGTAATTTGGGACTGGTAGTTGCCAAGAGAGGTATAGCTCGCTACTGGGGCGTTTCCCAAATCCCTACCATGCAGGAATGGAGGAACTGCTTACATTTGTATATGGTGGCGGAAAAAACAACTTATACTGCAAGGGGCTGTCCTTGAAAATTCCGTAAAATATGGACTCCCTGGTTACGATATTAAGGCTTGGAGATTGGATTGGGGGAGGAGGGATCGAGCCTGTCAGATGGGGAACCGGGACCTGTGCCTTGACTGTTCTAATGACTGCACTGTTGATGGATATGTGACCAGTACTGAGAGATCTTCCAGTATATGTGCTTATGTAATAATATGTTGGGAAGCCCTGGCCTTGCTTGGAGGGGGGGTTACGAGCTGTTCTACCTATCAGCGATTGTCAATGTATATTGCTGCCTGGTTACCTCACACTCACGAGATATGTATTGTTTGCTTTAAAAAAAATATTTTTATTTGCATTTAAACAATGTCATCCTCCCTAATGTCTCCAGCAAACAGATGAAGTTCAACCAAAATTCTGATATTTACCATTTATGTTCTCGAAATATTGATTCAGATAAAAAATTTACTTAATTCAAAAATTCTATCTTACATATTGAAATCAAGTTGTCGCTTACTAATAACTTGCTATTTACTGACTGTAAAAAAAGAGCTTATGCTAATGAAAATAAGCACAATACATGTATGCAGAACGTAAATGCACAACAGTGTTATTTTATAAATTATAGTAGTCAGGTTTGGAACAAATCTATAAAAAAAATCTCAGGGCCGGCTTTAGGGCAGTCGACTGGTGCGGCCTCACTGGGCGCTGACCTGTGAGGGGGGTGCTGACCTCAGGGGGGGGGGTTGTGTTTAGCAATAACTTACACTTTAAAAACACTTTCAGCAGAATTTCTTGGGCATCCAGCTTTCAGGCAGCAATAAAAATGCCAAGATAACGCTTGTGATTAATGTTCCTGCTAGAGAGCGAGACTGAGTTTTGCTAATGACATAAAGTAGCACAGAGGGTTAAAGTGCCTGTTGCAGAGAACCCATATCACAGATCTGTATTTTGTGTGGATAGCTGAGTGGATTACTGCTTTTGTCACAGAGATCTTTTTGTTACTGCAGTTCATCAGATCTAATCCTAATATAGAACAGTAACTGTTACAAACTGTCATCAAAGAGCTGGATTCAAACTGCATATAATATTTAGGACAAAAGTCCGATTGGCCGCACTCTGCTCGTCCTACCAGCGTGTTACCCCAAAGCATTGAGGTCCATGAAGTAGCGTCGGCGAGTACGCCTATGCCAAAGTTTAAAGTGAAAGTGAGTGTCGCGTTAGCCATCCCTGGACACGTGTTTTGAGGTAGTTGCCTCTCGTCAGCAGGGAGTAGGTATGTGTGTGGGGTTGCTGCGTAGGCTGCCATAAAAAGTATTCTCAGGTAAAGTACCACTCAAGGCGCGCAGGTGCGTAGCCATGGGCTCGTCAGCCCCACCGGCTCCAGGGAGCCTGAATATAAACAAAAGTCCGATTGGCCGCACTCTGCTCGTCCTACCAGCGTGTTACCCCAAAGCATTGTGGTCCATGAAGTAGCGTCGGTGAGTACGCCTATGCCAAAGTTTAAAGTGAAAGTGAGTGTCGCGTTAGCCATCCCTGGACACGTGTTTCGAGGTAGTTGCCTCTCGTCAGCAGGGAGTAGGTATGTGTGTGGGGTTGCTGCGTAGGCTGCCATAAAAAGTATTCTCAGGTAAAGTACCACTCAAGGCGCGCAGGTGTGTAGCCATGGGCTTGTCAGCCCCACCGGCTCAAGGGAGCCTGAATATAAACAAAAGTCCGATTGGCCGCACTCTGCTCGTCCTACCAGCGTGTTACCCCAAAGCATTGTGGTCCATGAAGTAGCGTCGGCGAGTACGCCTATGCCAAAGTTTAAAGTGAAAGTGAATGTCGCGTTAGCAATCCCTGGACACGTGTTTCGAGGTAGTTGCCTCCCGTCAGCAGGGGGTAGGTATGTGTGTGGGGTTGCTGCGTAGGCTGCCATAAAAAATATTCTCAGGTAAAGTACCACTCAAGGCGCGCAGGTGCGTAGCCATGGGCTCGTCAGCCCCACTGGCTCAAGGGAGCCTGAATATAAACAAAAGTCCGATTGGCCGCACTCTGCGCGTCCTACCAGCGTGTTACCCCAAAGCATTGTGGTCCATGAAGTAGCGTCGGCGAGTACGCCTATGCCAAAGTTTAAAGTGAAAGTGAGTGTCGCGTTAGCCATCCCTGGACACGTGCTTCGAGGTAGTTGCCTCTCGTCAGCAGGGAGTAGGTATGTGTGTGGGGTTGCTGCGTAGGCTGCCATAAAAAGTATTCTCAGGTAAAGTACCACTCAAGGCACGCAGGTGTGTAGCCATGGGCTCGTCAGCCCCACCGGCTCAAGGGAGCCTGAATACAAACAAAAGTCCGATTGGCCGCACTCTGCTCGTCCTACCAGCGTGTTACCTCAAAGCATTGTGGTCCATGAAGTAGCGTCGGCGAGTACGCCTATGCCAAAGTTTAAAGTGAAAGTGAGTGTCGAGTTAGCCATCCCTGGACACGTGTTTCGAGGTAGTTGCCTCTCGCCAGCAGGGAGTAGGTATGTGTGTGGGGTTGCTGCATAGGCTGGTAGGACGAGCAGAGTGCGGCCAATCGGACTTTTGTTTATATTCAGGCTCCCTTGAGCCGGTGGGGCTGACGAGCCCATGGATCAGTGTGAGAAGTTGGCCTGATGTAGGATGTCACTAGTTATAGTGTACACCTTATATCAGTCCAAATACCCTTATGGTGATTGGTTGTAAAGTCAACCTTATAGACCAGCTATCCTAGTGGTAGCATGGACAAGAGCAGTCTTAGGCTAAACTCTGAATGGCATGTGAAGCCAGCTGTGATACCATATATAATCCCTTGAATACCAAATGAAAGGACACCACAACAGATATATATATAAAATAAAGTGTATTTATTCTAAGCAAACCCTCAGCACTCTTTATGAGATTAGAGGTAAGTACAACACAGTCTTATTTATGCATACAGTAAGTCACACAGGTAAGTAATACAGTTAGGCCCTAGGGGCCACGCAAACCATATACTAAGTAAGTGGTATAAGGACCACTGTCACGGAAATAGGATAGGCCTAGGCCTAGGGAATCGCTGGGGCTACACTATACTACCAAAGGTTAGGAAGTGGGAGGCCCACGGGATTCGTATGCAGAGTGGAAACACTCACGCGTAATGCGTAAAAGTCACTAGCAATAGTACAGTTTAGAAATAGATAGGTTTAGGACACTTCCGGAGTAGCTAGGAAGTTGAGACTTGAAACTTAGACACTAGGATAGTCACTATCCTGATGAGCACCGGAGTACCCAAGTTACCTAGCCCACAGGCTGCGGGTGCATAGGGGTGAAGTTGCGTCGGGTTTCGTCGTCGACTCCTATGGATGCCTGAAGAAAGATGCTGACAGGCAGTCAGTGAAGAGTGTCCGGTGGATCCCAAGGCTGGGATCAAGAAGAGAGGAGACCTGCAAGCAGAAGGGACAGAGTCAAGGTCACTAGCCAGTGACCACATGGAACCAGGAAGGAACCAGACGATGTCGTGAAGATTTGCAGGTGAAGGTGAAGCTTGTCGCTGCAGCCAGGAGGACCAGGAAGCGTCGAGGACGACCAGGACCAGGAGGCGAGCTGTCCCACGAAGGCTCTTGCTGTCGGCGGCGTCGAAGTTGGACTAGAACTCACCAAGCCTTGGCAAGCGGAACCCACGCAGAATGAAGGACTTGCTTCTGGTGCAGACCAGGAAGGTCTGGGGTGCTTCTCGTTTTCAAAGAAGCAGGAGCCAGTCTGGAGGAGCCAAACCAGCGGTGAAGATTACGGGGTGCGTCGTCACAAAGGCCACTAGCCAGCGGGCAAGCAACCGGACAGACGCGGCAAGCAGGAAAATGCTGAAGGGCCCCACGCAGGACTCGTTGAGTGTGGGGGGCTGATCTTCGGTGCAGATGGTGCTTGGGGGTGGGGCTTCTCAATCCCCGGTGCACAACTTCGAGGGTGCCTCAGAAGCTGCGCTTGAAGATACTAGCCACTTTTCCCAGGTAGCCGGTCCCACGTCGCTCGTCGCCTCCACGGATCTCAGCTCTGCTGTGGATGTGGATCAGGGTCGGAGAAGTCTGGAAGTCAAGGCTCTGGTCGGGCTCTGCAGTCGGTTCCTCGTAGAACGTGGGCAAAGCAAAGGGTAGTCTCTTGATGGTGCCTGTTTGCACAGGGTAGCCACTCCTAGGCCACAAGGGAGATTCTTCAGTCTTCTTCTTTCGTCGAATGTCGAAGGTCCAGAGTTTCTGTTCAGGATTTGCAGGTTCAGGATAATCTAAAGTCTTGAGGCCCAACTCCCACTCTTATACTAATCTGGGGGGCTGGGATACCTGCTAGGTCACGCCTTATGGGTGGGACCTGGGAGGGGGTGGTTACACCAACTTCCCTTTGTCCAGTTTCGCGCCAGAGCTGGGGCTGGAGTGCCCCAGCGCCGGTTTGAACTGGACTATGCAAGGAACACCTTGTGTGCCCCAGGCATGTCTCATTCCTTTCAGCCCACCCTGCCCCAATACACTAAAGGCTGTCTGGGGAGGTGCTAGCACCTCCCCAAGCAGGAAACCTATTGTCCAGGCCTCCCTGGCTGGGATCACTCCCAGCAGCAGGAGGTCAGACTTGTGTCTGTGGCAGCAGCATCCATTTTGTGATGCTGAGGCTTTGGTTAGAGTTAAACAGCAAAGTAGGATTTTAACATGTCTCTCCCTCTAGAAGGGGGGAATAATATCCTCATCACCAGAAATGGTATGGGGGTATTATTCCAAAGTGTTAGACACCTGACACGACATGTTTTGATAAAGCCAAACCATAGTTACCATAACCGTTTAAGATTATAAGGCACTTTAAGAGTATATGGTAGGCTATATCATAGAACAGCTATAAGGACATGGTTCCGAAAGCTGCAGACAGGCTCAGCTCATGCTAGAGCACCATCTCACATGTTACCAAGCACTCTGCCTCCAGGATTGTTAAGGCCTGCCATAGGAGTGACTGATAGGTACACATGTGTCTATATATAAGGGTAGATATAGGCATACTATATCTAAGCAAGGGGTGATTACACGACCTTGCCCCAGCTGAGTGATCAGCCAGTTGTGTCTGATTGGAAGGCCAGACCAGGGGTGGCATAATACATGCTGCAGCCCCTGGTAGGCCTAGGGTACACCTATGCCCTGGGTACCTAGGGTACACTGTACAGGGTCCAATAAGGTGACCCTTACCAATTGTGTATGTACCTAGGGTACATGGAGTCCATTTTAAGGAGAGAGCAGACAGCCTGAGACCCTGAATGGCAGGATCTCAGGCCAACTAAGTCGAAAAACCAGCTAGACACTAGGCAAAAAGTTGGGGGTAACCATAGTCAGATATCCACCTTCCTACACAACCCCCCCCCCCAAACGAAAGGAGATAAGGCTGGCCTTGACAAGGTAAGCCTCTATTGCCTAAGTGGCCATATAAGGAAGAACCAGCACTGGCATGGTTACCCCCTGTCTCATGGTCCACTAAGCAATCCCTCATCCTAAAGGTATCATAGGGTCTCCACCATAGGGAATCTCTACCTTGGGTGTGTCTTTGCAAAGTAAAAGGCTGGTGTTGAGATGGAGTACTGAAGTGAGTGTCCTCAAAGTGAGGCCTCAGCTTCCTCCAATCATCCTCCACCATGGATGCCTTTCTTTCTTTAACTGAGTTGCACTGTGCTCTCAGGGTCAGCCTCTGGCTACCTAAAGCTGGAGGCTGGGTCCCTTTTGTGGGCTTACTGGAGGGACAGGTCAGGTTTGGGGCCCTAAGGTCCCATGTTTGCCTGTGCCCAACAGAATCCCTCTGGGGGAGGTCCCTAACTACCTGTAAAGGGGATTCCTCAGGAATGTTTTTACCCATCACCTGGCTAGGGCTACTAGCCAGGCAATCCTCCTTCTTTTGATGGGGGGGTTCTTGTGGACAGGGGTCCTCTTGGGGTCCACTGGCCTCCCTGACCTCTGCAGCCCTGGGCTGACTGAGGCAGGGTAGAGAGAGGCAGGCTACCTGCACCAGACTGGGTCCCACCTTGGAAGGGGCCACTGACATCAGAGGCTCTGCCAGGCCAGGCCTGGCTACCTCTGGGGCAGTTCCTTCACAAGGGGTGAGGTCAGATCCCTGAGGAGGCTGACCTTTTCCTAATGTCTGGGGAGAGGGAGACTTTTCTTCCTCCCCACTACTCTCTGTTTGTGTGGAGTGATCCATAGTTTCAGGCTTCACTACACCTATGTCAGTCGGAGTATGGGCTGAGACCATTACAGCCTTGCCAACCTTTTCAGGGAGGCACTCAGTTTGGGTTTGAGCTGTGACTGTCACAGCTCTGCCAGTCTCTACAGGGAAGTCTGTCTTTGCCTGGGCTGTGGCTACCACTGCCCTTCCAACCTTTTCAGGGAGGAAATCTACTTGGACAGGGGTTGTGGCTGGCACAACCCCACTACCCTTTTTTGAAAGGCCTACCATTTTGGAATGGGTGTCTTGTTCAACTCCAGCCCAAGCTGAGAGTTCTAAGTCATTCCCCAGTAAGCAGTCCACAGGCAAGGTTGGAGACACTGCCACCCTTTTAGGGCCAGTGACACCTCCCCAGCTGAGACATACCTCTGCCATGGGATGACTGTTCTGGTTGCCATCAATGTTAGTTACCTGGTATGAGAAACCAGGCAAAAGCTGCTCAGAGGGAACTAGCCTATGGGCCACCATAGTGATGCTAGCTCCAGTGTCTCTGTAGGCCTCAGCTTTTCTACCATTGATGTAGGGTTCCTGTCTGTACCTACCCAAAGTGTTGGGACAGGCAGTGAAGTTGGCAAACCCCATGCCACCATCACAGACAAGAGTAGCTGCTGTAGGGGAATTGGCTAAGCCAGAGTCCCCCTGTGTTCCCCAAGAAAACCCAACCAAATTTTTGGGGGCACTCCCACCACCTGGGGGATTACTGCTGACAGTAATAGGTGGTGTGACAGGAGTAGTTGGAGGAACAGTTTTGTTTTTAGCCTGTGGGCAACTGCTGTCAGTTTTCCAATGCCCAGGAGTTTTACACACATGGCAGTAAGGCTTTTTAACTGTGGTAGAGGAGGGAGCTTGGGACCCACCACCCTGTGTGGAGTTTTGGGGCCCTGAGGAAGATTTCTCTTTTGTTTTATCCCCCACCCTTCTCTTGAGGCTTGGTGGTATCTTTCTTTTGGTCACCACCCTGATTTTTAGGCCTAATCCTGGTCCTGACCCATTTATCTGCCCTCTTTCCCAATTCTTGGGGAGAGGTCAAATCTGAGTCTACCAGGTGTTGATGGAGAAGCTGGTTCTGACAATTACTAAGGATCTGCTCCCTCATAATCAAGTTGTACAATCCTGTATAGTCCTGCACCTTGCTGCCAGTTAACCAACCTTCCAAAGCCTTAGTGGCACAATCCACAAAATCAGACCAGTCCTGTGTCTGTGTCTTCTGGGTGTCTCTGAACAACAACCTATATTGCTCAGTGGTTAAGCCAAACCCATCTATCAGAGCACTCTTCAGGACTTTGTAATTGTTTGCATCCTCATCACTGACTGTGAGGAGCTTGTCTCTACCTTTGTCAGAAAAGGAGAGCCACAAGATAGCTGCCCACTGACTCTGGGGTACCTGCTGTACTTTGCAGGCCCTCTCCAAAGCAGTCATCCACTTGTGGATGTCATCCCCATTCTGATATGGGGGGGACTATCTTGCTTAGGTTTCTATGGTCATAAGACCTATCCCTATCTCTAGGAATGTTGCTGCCACCAGTGGGTTCTAACCCACTTAACTTTTGTTCTCTAGCCAGAGCAAGCTTCTCTTTGGCAAGGGCAAGTTCTTCCCTCTGAATCCTCAGATTAGCCTCCCTCATTCTGGCTGCATGCTCCTTTCTCTCAGGTGAAGTCATTCCCCTGTGAGAGGAAGCATTAGAGATGCTAGAGACATGGGAGTGGATGGATTCCCTTGAAGGGGATCTGTCCCTCCTGCTTCTCTGTGTAAGCCTACTTGTGGGTCTGTATGGGGGGACCCCATGCAAACTCCCATGTAAACTTAGGTTAGCCTGGCTAAGTCTTCCTACTTGGCCCTGGCTGTCTACCTCTCCATCTGAAGCCCCATCGGACTCTTCTGTGGTGGGTAGACCCTCCTCTGTACCTAGGGTACCTGCCTGAGAGGCCCTAAGAGTATCATACTCCTCTAGGAGTTGTATTAACTGAAGGAGGGTAGGGTTTGCACCCTGTTTTATTCCTCTGGAGGTACACAAATGTCTCATCTCCTGGAATGTTAAGGTATCATATCTAGAGGGGGTCTTCTGCAGACCTGCCCCTCCTGAGAGAGCATCACCTTGACCTCCTCTCAGAGACATGATCTAGTGAGGGTGTGGTGTGTGCACCTACCTACACTAGTTGTTTCTACTAAACCTCTCTAGTAGTTGTAGTCAGGGTGTGTTATTCCCTTCAACCTACAACTACTAAGTCCAGTAGGACTTAAGTATTATAAACTATGTTATATGTACCTAGACAATATCTGTGTGATCTTTCAATTTAGTATCTTAAGATTACAATGGTATTACAACAGCAAGCTCAGATCCCAACCGCTGCTCACCAATGTGAGAAGTTGGCCTGATGTATGATGTCACTAGTTATAGTGTACACCTTATATCAGTCCAAATACCCTTATGGTGATTGGTTGTAAAGTCAACCTTATAGACCAGCTATCCTAGTGGTAGCATGGACAAGAGCAGTCTTAGGCTAAACTCTGAATGGCATGTGAAGCCAGCTGTGATACCATATATAATCCCTTGAATACCAAATGAAAGGACACCACAACAGATATATATATAAAATAAAGTGTATTTATTCTAAGCAAACCCTCAGCACTCTTTATGAGATTAGAGGTAAGTACAACACAGTCTTATTTATGCATACAGTAAGTCACACAGGTAAGTAATACAGTTAGGCCCTAGGGGCCACGCAAACCATATACTAAGTAAGTGGTATAAGGACCACTGTCACGGAAATAGGATAGGCCTAGGCCTAGGGAATCGCTGGGGCTACACTATACTACCAAAGGTTAGGAAGTGGGAGGCCCACGGGATTCGTATGCAGAGTGGAAACACTCACGCGTAATGCGTAAAAGTCACTAGCAATAGTACAGTTTAGAAATAGATAGGTTTAGGACACTTCCGGAGTAGCTAGGAAGTTGAGACTTGAAACTTAGACACTAGGATAGTCACTATCCTGATGAGCACCGGAGTACCCAAGTTACCTAGCCCACAGGCTGCGGGTGCATAGGGGTGAAGTTGCGTCGGGTTTCGCCGTCGACTCCTATGGATGCCTGAAGAAAGATGCTGACAGGCAGTCAGTGAAGAGTGTCCGGTGGATCCCAAGGCTGGGATCAAGAAGAGAGGAGACCTGCAAGCAGAAGGGACAGAGTCAAGGTCACTAGCCAGTGACCACGTGGAACCAGGAAGGAACCAGACGATGTCGTGAAGATTTGCAGGTGAAGGTGAAGCTTGTCGCTGCAGCCAGGAGGACCAGGAAGCGTCGAGGACGACCAGGACCAGGAGGCGAGCTGTCCCACGAAGGCTCTTGCTGTTGGCGGCGTCGAAGTTGGACTAGGACTCACCAAGCCTTGGCAAGCGGAACCCACGCAGAATGAAGGACTTGCTTCTGGTGCAGACCAGGAAGGTCTGGGGTGCTTCTCGTTTTCAAAGAAGCAGGAGCCAGTCTGGAGGAGCCAAACCAGCGGTGAAGATTACGGGGTGCGTCGTCACAAAGGCCACTAGCCAGCGGGCAAGCAACCGGACAGACGCGGCAAGCAGGAAAATGCTGAAGGGCCCCACGCAGGACTCGTTGAGTGTGGGGGGCTGATCTTCGGTGCAGATGGTGCTTGGGGGTGGGGCTTCTCAATCCCCGGTGCACAACTTCGAGGGTGCCTCAGAAGCTGCGCTTGAAGATACTAGCCACTTTTCCCAGGTAGCCGGTCCCACGTCGCTCGTCGCCTCCACGGATCTCAGCTCTGCTGTGGATGTGGATCAGGGTCGGAGAAGTCTGGAAGTCAAGGCTCTGGTCGGGCTCTGCAGTCGGTTCCTCGTAGAACGTGGGCAAAGCAAAGGGTAGTCTCTTGATGGTGCCTGTTTGCACAGGGTAGCCACTCCTTGGCCACAAGGGAGATTCTTCAGTCTTCTTCTTTCGTCGAATGTCGAAGGTCCAGAGTTTCTGTTCAGGATTTGCAGGTTCAGGATAATCTAAAGTCTTGAGGCCCAACTCCCACTCTTATACTAATCTGGGGGGCTGGGATACCTGCTAGGTCACGCCTTATGGGTGGGACCTGGGAGGGAGTGGTTACACCCACTTCCCTTTGTCCAGTTTCGCGCCAGAGCTGGGGCTGGAGTGCCCCAGCGCCGGTTTGAACTGGACTATGCAAGGAACACCTTGTGTGCCCCAGGCATGTCTCATTCCTTTCAGCCCACCCTGCCCCAATACACTAAAGGCTGTCTGGGGAGGTGCTAGCACCTCCCCAAGCAGGAAACCTATTGTCCAGGCCTCCCTGGCTGGGATCACTCCCAGCAGCAGGAGGTCAGACTTGTGTCTGTGGCAGCAGCATCCATTTTGTGATGCTGAGGCTTTGGTTAGAGTTAAACAGCAAAGTAGGATTTTAACATGTCTCTCCCTCTAGAAGGGGGGAATAATATCCTCATCACCAGAAATGGTATGGGGGTATTATTCCAAAGTGTTAGACACCTTACACGACATGTTTTGATAAAGCCAAACCATAGTTACCATAACCGTTTAAGATTATAAGGCACTTTAAGAGTATATGGTAGGCTATATCATAGAACAGCTATAAGGACATGGTTCCGAAAGCTGCAGACAGGCTCAGCTCATGCTAGAGCACCATCTCACATGTTACCAAGCACTCTGCCTCCAGGATTGTTAAGGCCTGCCATAGGAGTGACTGATAGGTACACATGTGTCTATATATAAGGGTAGATATAGGCATACTATATCTAAGCAAGGGGTGATTACACAACCTTGCCCCAGCTGAGTGATCAGCCAGTTGTGTCTGATTGGAAGGCCAGACCAGGGGTGGCATAATACATGCTGCAGCCCCTGGTAGGCCTAGGGTACACCTATGCCCTGGGTACCTAGGGTACACTGTACAGGGTCCAATAAGGTGACCCTTACCAATTGTGTATGTACCTAGGGTACATGGAGTCCATTTTAAGGAGAGAGCAGACAGCCTGAGACCCTGAATGGCAGGATCTCAGGCCAACTAAGTCGAAAAACCAGCTAGACACTAGGCAAAAAGTTGGGGGTAACCATAGTCAGATATCCACCTTCCTACAATCAGCACCTGCGTGCCATGAGTGGTACTTTACCTGAGAATACTTTTTTTGGCAGCCTACGCAGCAACCCTACACATATACCTACTCCCTGCTGACGAGAGGCAACTACCTCGTAACACGTGTCCAGGGATGGCTAACGTGACACTTACTTTCACTAAAAACTTTGGCAAAGGCGTACTCACCGACGCTACTTCATGGACCACAATGCCTTGGGGTAACACGCTGGTAGGACGAGCAGAGTGCGGCCAATCGGACTTTTGTTTGTATTCAGGCTCCCTTGAGCCGGTGGGGCTGACGAGCCCATGGATCAGCACCTGCGCGCCATGAGTGGTACTTTACCTGAGAATACTTTTTTTGGCAGCCTACGCAGCAACCCTACACATATACCTACTCCCTGCTGACGAGAGGCAACTACCTCGAAACACGTGTCCAGGGATGGCTAACGCGACACTTACTTTCACTTAAAACTTTGGCACAGGCGTACTCGCCGACACTACTTCATGGACCACAATGCCTTGTGGTAACACGCTGGTAGGACGAGCAGAGTGCGGCCAATCGGACTTTTGTTTGTATTCAGGCTGCCTTGAGCCGGTGGGGCTGACGAGCCCATGGATCAGCACCTGCGCGCCATGAGTGGTACTTTACCTGAGAATACTTTTTTTGGCAGCCTAAGCAGCAACCCTACACATATACCTACTCCCTGCTGACGAGAGGCAACTACCTCGAAACACGTGTCCAGGGATGGCTAACGCGACACTTACTTTCACTTAAAACTTTGGCACAGGCGTACTCGCCGACGCTACTTCATGGACCACAATGCCTTGGGGTAACACGCTGGTAGGACGAGCAGAGTGCGGCCAATCGGACTTTTGTTTGTATTCAGGCTCCCTTGAGCCGGTGGGGCTGACGAGCCCATGGATCAGCACCTGCGCGCCATGAGTGGTACTTTACCTGAGAATACTTTTTTTGGCAGCCTACGCAGCAACCCTACACATATACCTACTCCCTGCTGACGAGAGGCAACTACCTCGAAACACGTGTCCAGGGATGGCTAACGCGACACTAACTTTCACTTAAAACTTTGGCACAGGCGTACTCGCCGACGCTACTTCATGGACCACAATGCCTTGGGGTAACACGCTGGTAGGACGAGCAGAGTGCGGCCAATCGGACATTTGTTTGTATTCAGGCTGCCTTGAGCCGGTGGGGCTGACGAGCCCATGGATCAGCACCTGCGCGCCATGAGTGGTACTTTACCTGAGAATACTTTTTTTGGCAGCCTACGCAGCAACCCTACACATATACCTACTCCCTGCTGACGAGAGGCAACTACCTCGAAACACGTGTCCAGGGATGGCTAACACGACACTTACTTTCACTTAAAACTTTGGCACAGGCGTACTCGCCGACGCTACTTCATGGACCACAATGCCTTGTGGTAACACGCTGGTAGGACGAGCAGAGTGCGGCCAATCGAACTTTTGTTTATTTTCAGGCTGCCTTGAGCCGGTGGGGCTGACGAGCCCATGGATCAGCACCTGCGCGCCATGAGTGGTACTTTACCTGAGAATACTTTTTTTGGCAGCCTACGCAGCAACCCTACACATATACCTACTCCCTGCTGACGAGAGGCAACTACCTCGAAACACGTGTCCAGGGATGGCTAACGCGACACTTACTTTCACTTAAAACTTTGGCACAGGCGTACTCGCCGACGCTACTTCATGGACCACAATGCCTTGGGGTAACACGCTGGTAGGACGAGCAGAGTGCGGCCAATCGGACTTTTGTTTGTATTCAGGCTCCCTTGAGCCGGTGGGGCCGACGAGCCCATGGATCAGCACCTGCGCGCCATGAGTGGTACTTTACCTGAGAATACTTTTTTTGGCAGCCTACGCAGCAACCCTACACATATACCTACTCCCTGCTGACGAGAGGCAACTACCTCGAAACACGTGTCCAGGGATGGCTAACACGACACTTACTTTCACTTAAAACTTTGGCACAGGCGTACTCGCCGACGCTACTTCATGGACCACAATGCCTTGGGGTAACACGCTGGTAGGACGAGCAGAGTGCGGCCAATCGGACTTTTGTTTGTATTCAGGCTCCCTTGAGCCGGTGGTGCTGACGAGCCCATGGATCAGCACCTGCGCGCCATGAGTGGTACTTTACCTGAGAATACTTTTTTTGGCAGCCTACGCAGCAACCCTACACATATACCTACTCCCTGCTGACGAGAGGCAACTACCTCGAAACACGTGTCCAGGGATGGCTAACGCGACACTTACTTTCAATTAAAACTTTGGCACAGGCGTACTCGCCGACGCTACTTCATGGACCACAATGCCTTGGGGTAACACGCTGGTAGGACGAGCAGAGTGCGGCCAATCGGACTTTTGATAATATTTAGGACGTTGTGTTTTTCATCAGGCTTTCGTGATCTATTCCTAATGTTGCAAACAAAGGATTGTTTGGATAGCTATACATTCTTATTAGGAAAACCAGCCTTTACCAGTGCTTTAAAACAAATGATATGTATGTGAGAGAGTAGTTATCAACAGATAAGTGGCACCGAGGAGGAAATCAGAGGAGGAGGTCATGGGGAGGGAGCGATAAAAAGGATTGTCGCACGGGGCGCCACCAGTGCTAAAGCCGGCCTGCCTCTCCATTCGGCTTTTCCTAATCAACTATTCATCATTCAGCCAAATACAATAATATGTTTGACAGACTCGACAAAATACTGAGATAGTTCACACAATTAATTAAATAAGATGTGAAGTGTTTGAAGCAGGACAAAGCAATTAAATACATTTATTATTTAGACTTAAACAAATGAGGCTGAGAGTTGACATGACAATTCAGTCGGGGCATTTCAAGGGCTGACTGGACAGGCGAGCTGAACTGATGCAGAGAGAGCTCATAGGCTCAAGAGGGAGAGGACATTTCTGTTCCAATTAAGAAGGGGCAGGCATTTATCGTATGGTGTCTAATGTATTTATGAGCAAAACCGCTGTCCTGTGCGTGTACATAAGTTTCTGCCTGTATGAATGGCTTTAGTGTGCCAAGTAGAAGCGTAAGCTTCAGAATCTTGATCGAGAAGCGCACACCTCGGATTCATGGAAGAGAGGAAGCTTCTGTGACTATTAAGGATTGCTATAATTTACTGTCAGGTCCCACGAAGGCCTCTCAGGATCGGTTCGTTGCTCAATAGGGGCCCCCCTATTGACAACCTTAATTCCGAAATGCCGTAACGGCACGGAAGCTTAAGGGGGTCAATCGGGGGGAGGAAAGGAAGGGAACAGCGGGGAGGGAGATCTGAAAAAGAAGCACACGATTTGATAACACTAGGCCATACACATTAACCACTAGTTCCACCAGTCTTTCTACCTTAAACAACTGTTCTACCTGTAAAGGAAAAGAACCAATTCTAGCTTTGCCAGCAGATGGACGAATAATGTGTGAGTCACAACCTCTTCAAGGACAGCTAGTTGCTGTTAACGCAGGGTTGCAGTAATTCGGTACAAGCACTCATGTGGTTGAACTGTTGGTAAACAAACAATGCATAAAATCCCTTGGGCACTCTGTATTTGAATTATCCCCCCCCCCTTCGGTCCTTAGGATTTATCAAATGTAGCAACCATAACTGGTGTGTTTGTAGGCATCACTGGGAAAGAAGGTCTTATGCTGCAGCCTAGCGGCCACTCTATAATCACCCAGCTAGTAGACGAGACAAAACATACACACACAAACACTTATCACTTGGATAATGCAGCTGTATAACAGTTAGCGATGACGGTTAGCACATGGCAAGGCAGAAAATGTTTTTGAATATTTAAATCCACAGCGTGGTATTGTTCTCATACCACCTGTAACGCAATCGTTTCCGTGTGTTCCACGCACTACACCTTAGCAGGTTAAATAGTTCCTTTTAAAGTTCAGAGGGCAGTTACTTCGAAAGTCGTATCGGAAGCGAAGAACTCACGAGTGTGTCAGAACAAAAGGACTCTTGGTGGTGTCACTGACACCCTTACCGCACCCGGGAAACACCACTCCAGAATCTTCACGCGCCGAGATTAGCTCCAGGATAATCTGCGAGCTTCTCATCCTCCGCTCCAGATTTCAAGGCTTCTCGGACTTCGCGCCGCGTCACTTCCTGTGCACGCGCGTCTCTGTAACCTAGGCCGCTGGGAGCTGTAGTCTTAGTGGCACCTTCGGTAGTCACCCATATGCCACGCATCTCGCGGAACTTTACCGCGGCCCGGTCCCAATGGGCTGCTTCGTTCCCGAGTATCCTGACGGGGCAGCGGTCCGGGGTGCAGCCATGACATTTACCCTGTGAGGAGAGGGAATTCCTTAGCTCTTGGAGAAGAGGGAGCTTGTGAGCCTATGGAGGGGTAAGAGCTTCTGAGACCGTAGAAGAGAGACAGCTACAGAGGAAATGGAGATCCTGGGCCTCAGGAGGAGAGGCATCTCCTCAGTTTATGAAAGGGCGAGAACAGTTTTTCTGAGCCAATGGAGGAGAGGGAGTTCTTTAAGGTATGTAGGAGAGGGAGCTCCTAGGCTCACGATGGAGCAGAGTTCCTTTCGTTCAGTAGAAGAGGGACATAATTTACCTTTTAGTTTAAAGATGGCTCTGTGCCAATGGAGTCCAAGCGCTATTCTCTAATATCTTGAAGGTCTACAGTTCAGAGAGTTACAGTTTTCTACTCAAACGTTCTGGTTGTCTGCGTCCGTACTACAGAATCTAATTTCTGTGAAGCTGATCACCCTGACCGACCTTGTTACTATCAGGAAGGCCCTAAAATGTCTCTTCCCATATGCCTTTCCCTGTTTTTTTTGGTCTATCACCCCAATCCATAGTATTGCAATTTTTACTCATTTAAATGTCTTTTGGGGGTTCGATGGGAGATGTCTAGCAATGATCATGCAAGATTGTGACACACAAGTTTTTGTGTCACATTGAGTTGCACAGCCTTTTCAGATTTGCGCAATTTTTTTTTACACGTACTCCATAATTTTATCAAAGTTCATCCAAATTTTATTTTCATAGTTTATCCAGCTTTATCCGTTACGTCAAGGAAATGAAGATCAACTTTTTCAAGCTTTGTAAATGACACTGGAATTGACCATCCAGGCCTATTACCAGGCACGTAATCTGTCTCCATTCCTCCTGCATATTTATTTTCACCCAATGCATTTCGGTCTAACTTCAGACCTTCCCCGGGGGTATTTATAAATATTGAAAGTACACGTCAGCCCCATACAATTCATAATCAAAATTAATTTTAAACGCAAACTTTGTGTTGTTCTGTATAACATCAAAATATCAACCATCCTTTATGAAAAAACGTGCCCATCCGTAAACATATATTCCCCTGGATCACCTTCCTTTCAAGGTTGCCAATGTAATGTTTAACCAAAGTATCTCCATGTCTCCAAGTAAAATACCCATGTTTCAATCCCCACACTCTACAGTTTTCAACCTTCCAATTATACCGCCCATCTCACTCATGCCCCAACTCCCCGGTTTTTGCTTTTCTTAATTAAGTTGTTTCATAAAGGATGGTTGATATTTTGATGTTATACAGAACAACACAAAGTTTGCGTTTAAAATTAATTTTGATTATGAATTGTATGGGGCTGACGTGTACTTTCAATATTTATAGATACCCCTGAGGAAGGTCTGAAGTTAGACCGAAATGCATTGGGTGAAAATAAATATGCAGGAGGAATGGAGACAGATTACGTGCCTGGTAATAGGCCCGGATGGGCAATTCCAGTGTCATTTACAATGCTTGAAAAAGTTGATCTTCATTTCCTTGACGTAACGGATAAAGATGGATGAACTATGCAAATAAAATGTGGATGAACTTTGATAAAATTATGGAGTACGTGTTAAAAAAAATTGCACATATGTGAAAAAGGCTGTGCAACTCACTGTGACGCAAAAACGTGCGTGTCACAATCTTGGAATGATCATTTGAATACACGTTTTGGAACGGAGCGTGAATAAGTGTATGCACGCCAAACTTGAATAAAAGCAAAGGAATTGAGTTTGAAAAACCAGGAGTGCTTCAGACCCCTTGCAGTGTGAGTTGTCCAGCAATGCCATTTATGGTCTGTTCAGCATCCCTGTTTTAGGATTTTTTATTTTGAAATTACATTTTTCTTGTTGCTTTGCTTAATTTCTTTGTAATTATTGTAAAATTATTTTCAACTTGCTAGTTTGTCACCCTGTGGCCACTCGTTTGGGCTGCACTTTAAAAAATGTAAAAAATAAATACAATTGTCCCCCTAGTGGACATAATTTTAAAGTGTGACTGGGAGTTCCATTGCCCGTGGTGGAAAAGTAGCTCCTGGTATATATGCTAAACTTGTAAAGGAGGGGTGGCGTAGCTGGTGCAGATTACTATTCTAGAGGACAGTCAGGTAGGTGTTTGAATTTGCAGATTAATGTTTTTATTGAGGTGAAGTACTGAGGGCTGGCTCACTCTAATGTTTGCCAAGAGGGATAAACATTTTGAAGTTGGATAAGTGAATTAAACAAGAGCCAGTGGAGGCTGATCAGGATGTAGGGCAGGCAAAGCAGGATCTTGCTCTCAAATGTATCCAAGGTCCACTACATAGATGTGCCCTTCTTCCTCACAGCCTTATCATCTAACCGAATGCACACAGATCCTTGGATGCTAAGAAAACCACAGTTGGGACACTGAGGAGATCTAACTAAGAGACTAACGCTGTGGAATGACGAGCAGCTGGCTGGAAACTATTGCCACTGGTCCCTCAAGGCATGTGTCTATTACAACATCTGACCCTGGGGTCAAGTGCTTTTGCCATCTTCCGCTTGGTACTATGGTGGAGATGGAGAGTGGCGTTTAAGGGCCCTGACCCAGTGTGGGCTGAATAGATTAACTTAATAAACCTCCGCTCGCAACACCTGCTCCTTCAAGGCTTCCTCTGTCTCCTACTCACTATCCAGTGCTGATCTCCTTATGCCGCACGCGCGCGGGCATCTCTAGCCACAGCCCACTCTTGGAGTAATCTATCTACATATTGAAATGAGTTGGCGCTGATTTACATGCATAAGAAGGATGTAGTAATGAGGCCCTGGATTAAGCTTATCCCACTCATTTGTGTAGGCCCTGTCCCAGCAGCGGGCAGATCGGCTGCGCACAGATTACGGCCTAACAGCTGCTGTTGGAATTTGCGACATTTGTTTGTTTGCTGTGTCTCTTGATTCCAGCAAACAGCCTCATTACCCGACCAGAGATTTGTCCCTAAGCCCCTTCCTGTTTATTACTGGCGGGGGTGGCAGGCGCTGAAGGGGGCTTTGAATTCGCCCATGGCCCAGTTCTGAAAGCTCTATACACAGATCATGATTAAAATAGGATGCAATTAAAAGTCAGAGGGTGCAGCATGATGATCACCGCCTTGTCCTTTAAGGTGCAATGAAGAAGAGCTAAACAAGAAGATGATACTAGGAGGAGATGGGTGCTGGAGGCAATATTAGGGTGGATCCAGATCACATTTACAATGATATTGAGGAGATTATAGCAGAGAAGGGTTATTACAACATTTGAGCTATCTATTTCATGGAGGAGTCCGTATCGAGGTCTAGAAGAGGGAACTGCACAAGGGAAGTGTGCTCGCTGGTGCCAACTGTAGCTGGTGACCAGCACCTGTACCACAGCATGTCATATAGGGAAAGCCTAAATCACAGCAGCTCACACAAGACAACCTACATCATAGTACGAAACACGCCGCAAGTCTGTCTTGCTACATACCACATAGCGGACGTCTGTAGGTCACAGAAGGGAAGTCTGCTTCTGTACAAACTGCATATGGGAAGCCTGTATCACCGCATCTCACACAAGGGAAGCTTATACCATACCAGTGAGTGACCTGGGAAGACTGTATCAGGGCATATCACACATAGGGCGTTTGTATCAAAGCCACTGATATCGAAAATCTGTATCAGAGCATGGGACTTTGTATCAAAGACAGTGACACTGGTCACCTGGTAAAGTTAGCATTAGTTAGTGTCATACAGGGAGAGACTGTATCCGAGCATGTCATATAAGGAGAGACTATATCTGAGCATGGCAACAAGGGAAGGCTGTTTCAGAGTATGTCACACAAGGAAAGACTGCAACCATCAGAGCATGTCACAAAGGGAAATACTGTATCGGAGCATTTCACATAAGGGAACTTTGTATCCGAGCAAGCCACGCACATAGGGGGCCACGCGATAGCTGATCTAACCTAGAGGAATCTTGGCCAAACCTAGAGGATACTTGTGCCAAACCTAGAGGAAACTTGTGCCAAATCAGTGATATGGGGTGTCTGCATCAGCGACTGGCACAGAGGGGAAGTTTGCATCAAAGCTAGTGCCACGGGAAATCTGAATCGGAGTCTGTCACTTGGGTAGGCATGCATTCGTATGGGTCACACAAGGAAAGAGTGTAGTAGAGGAAGTTTACACCGGAGCATATCATACATGTACAAGGGCATACGCTACAATGTCAGGGTGAGACCACGACACACAGGAAGTTTGCATGGAGCACGTAATATGATGATCAGTTTGGGTCAAACAAGGGAAGGCCATTTCAGAGCATGATACACTGGGGATGTTTGCACCAGACAATGTCACACGGGGAGCCCAGTATCCGTTAATGTACACCGGAGAAGTCACAACGGAAGCCTGAATCCGTATATTCCGCAGACATGAAGCCGGTAAATGTTTTGGGATAAACCTGTACCCGAGTGGAAGCCTTGGTCATTAGATTACCATGCGTGTGGCCGGCGTAAGAGCAGGTCACAAAACACTCCTGTAATTATGTATGTCATATGGAGGAAGCCTGTATCAGCACGTCACAAAAGATGTCTGTCTCTCTGAATGTATGACACACGAGCAGCACGCTTTAGTGCCCGCGTGCGGGTTAGTGATGGGTACAATGTGTTCAGTGGCGGGGCGGGATCTCTTCAGACGTGGGTCCGTCGCTCCCTGTGCACGCTGCTCCTGCAGACTCAAGCCTCGCCGCGTTGATGAAACGCGTCGGCAGCTGCTTAACCTCTCATGCAGAGGAGAAGTGGTCCGGCAGTTCCACATGGATAGACTGCTCCTTTTGTGTGAGGGACACACTGGCGCGCATATGGGTCTCTTCTGGGCTAGATTAGAGCTAGGCTTTGAGTGCTAATGATGGATACAGTGCTTAATGGTCTCTGAAAACACGTCCACAAAGATCGTAGCAGGAATCGCCAAGAGTGACCATATTGTTCCTACAACGCCAATACTGCATTGACTTCCGGATTCCCAAAGAATGCTATTTAAGTTGCTTTCGTTAGCAAACAAGTCTGTCTAGGGAGGCACAAGACATCATTGCAAAGCTGAAAGTTAAGCACCTCACAAAACGTGCTCTCAGCACAATGAACTACAGCAGCGTGTGCCAGGGATGGGTTTTGCAGGCTTCTCCAACGAGTAGCTCGTGAGATACTGGTAGCTCTTCCGTGTACAGCCCAACCTACTAGATTAGAAGCTTTTGTTTGGCTGAACATATATATATATCCTCTGCTGATGCTAATACTGTATTTAGACACTTATTTGCCCATGTCTTCTTCCATTAAATTTTAGCTATACATATATTACAAATATTTTTTTTTCATAAAGACACATATGTCATCAGCAGAGGATTACGGTCGCGTGAGTTATAGTTGCCTACAGTAACTATAACGGGGGAATTTCATTGGTTTTTTATCAGTAAAATGTCCAGCTAACTATAACATGTGTGAAACCTATGGTTTTTTCAGTGAATTTGCAAGGTTTTTTAAATGCTAATTCCTAACTATAACGTGTGTGAAACCTATGGTTTTTTCAGTGAATTTGTACGTTTTTTTAAATGCTAAGTTACTTTACGCCATTTGTGGCGTGCGCGCCCACTTAACGCAGTTCGTTCCGTGCGCGCACCGTGCGCGCACAGTGAGCACGCGGTGCGCGAAGCGCACCGCGTGTCCACGTTACGCTAGATGGGCCCTAAACGCACGATGCGCTTCGCGCACCGTGCGCACATGGAGGAAACATATGATGAGCATCGTTGTGACAGGTAAAATATATGTTTTGTAATGACTTTATAAGCCGTGCACAACTGGTGCTCTTCGGGCACCAGTTGCACACGGGGTGGGGAGAATGTGGATATTTTTTATTTTTTTTAAGATTGGCTACCGTACGCGTACGGTAAGCGTAATCGGCGAAATTTTCGAAAAAATTAAAATTGCTTTTTTTCCACTTGGGGGATCGTTGAGGACTCCCTCGACATGGCTAGGTGCTTGGGAGCTGTCTAAACAGCCCCTTTACATGTTTTTTCACTTTGTTTTTCAACCCCCTGTCAGAGTCCGAGAGAGAAAATGGCGGCCGCCGCTTCCTGGTTTAGACCGATTCGAATGTTTACTAAGATCTAACGGCCAATCAGAATCGCGCTCGCGCACGTCACCGTACGCGTACGGTAAGCGCACCGTAAGTGCACCGTAAGCTGGCTCAGATATATATATTGATTTAAAGGCTATTTTCTCAGAATCTACTGAACAGATTTACACCAAACCTACAAAAGGCACTTCCTTGACCTGGGGACTACCTCTCTGCCAAATTTCATTCAATTCTGTTCAGCCGTTCGGGCTGTAGCCCTGTCTAAAGGTCCTATGGAAAAATGCATGGGAAAAACGCGTTTTGGGACCCCCCTTTTATCTCAGCCCCCGCTTGACGAATCCCCCCGAGACTTTCAGGGTAGGAGCGGAGCGTAGCGCCCCACCTATTTTGAAAAATTCGCGAGGATTCGTCGACCGGCGCCAAAGTTATTCAAAATAGAATGTTGCGGATTTCCTATGGAAACGTGGTCCTAACTATAACTACCTACTGGCGACCGCCAGTAGGTAATATATATATATATATATATATATATATATATATATATATATATTCAGTGAAAAAACCGTAGGTTTCACACACATTATAGTTAGCGGACATTTTACTCATAAAAAACCAATGAAATTCCCCCGTTATAGTTAGTGCAGGCAACTATAACTCACGCGACCGCAATCCTCTGCTGATGCTAATACTGTATTTAGACACTTATTTGCCCATGTCTTCTTCCATTAAATTTTAGCTATACATATATTACAAATATTTTTTTTTCATAAAGACACATATGTCATCAGCAGAGGATTGCGGTCGCGTGAGTTATAGTTGCCTGCACGAACTATAACGGGGGAATTTCAATGGTTTTTTATGAGTAAAATGTCCGCTAACTATAACGTGTGTGAAACCTATGGTTTTTTCACTGAATTTGCAAGGTTTTTTAAATGCTAAATCCTAACTATAACGTGTGTGAAACCTATGGTTTTTTCAGTGAATTTGTACGGTTTTTTAAATGCTAAGTTACTTTACGCCATTCGTGGCGTGCGCGCCCACTTCACGCAGTTCGTTCCATGCGCGCACGGTGCACGCACAGTGAGCACGCGGTGCGCTTCGCGCACCGCGCGCCCACTTTACGCAGTTAGTGCCATGCACGCACGGTGGGCACGCGGTGCGCTACGCGCACCGCGTGCCCACGTTACACTGGATGGGCCATGTACGCACGATGCGCTTCGCGCACCGTCCGCACACGGACATATTATGCGCTTCGTTGTGAAAGGTTATCTATTATTTGTTCGGTTAGAAATTATGCCATGCACAAAAGGTGCACTTCGGGCACCTTTTGCACACGGGGTGGGGCAATTGAGGATATTGGTTTTTTTTAAATTATTTTTTACCGTACGCGTACGGTAAGCGTAATCGGCGTTTTTGAAAAAAAAAAAAAAATTTTTTTGCCTTGGGGGTTCTTTTGTGACACCCTAACCAGGGCTATGTGGTTAGGAGCTGTCTAGCCTGCCCCTTTTCGTGTTTTCCAGCTTTGTTTTTCCTCCCCCCTCAGAGTGCGAGAGAGAAAATGGCGGCCGACACTTCCTGGTTTCGACCGATTCGAATGTTTACTAAGATCGAACAGCCAATCAGAATCGCGCTCGCGCACGTCACCGTACGCGTACGGTAAGCTTACCGTAAGCGCACGGTAAGCGCACCGTAAGCTGCCACAGATATATATATTGATTTAAATGCTATTTTCTCTGGAAATACTGAACAGATTTACACCAGACCTAAAAAAAGGCACTTCCTAGACCTGTAGACTACCTCTCTGCCAAATTTCAAGTAACTCTGTTCAGCCGTTCGGGCTGTAGCTGTGTCTAAAGGTCCTATGGAAAAATGCATGGGGAAAACGCGTTTTGGGACCCCCCTTTTTTCTCAGCCCCCACTTGACGAATCCCCCCGAGACTTTCAGGGTAGGAGCGGACCATAGCGCCCCATTAGTTTTGAAAATTTCGCAAGGATTCGTCGACCGGCGCCAAAGTTATTCAAAATAGAATGTTGTGGTTTTCCTATGGAAACAGGGTCCTAACTATAACTATCTACTGGCGACCGCCAGTAGATAATATATGTATATATATATATATATATATATATATGTAAAATAAAATGGAGTTTGTATTCAAAACAAATAGTATCGTAGAGTGCATTGGTGCACAGTAGAGAGGCATAGAGTAGGGTGGCAGAGAGTGCAGTGGCGTAGAGTGGCATAAAGTAGAGAGGCATGGCATAGGGTGGTGCAAAGTAGAGTGGCGTAGCGTAGAGTGGTGCAGAGTAGAATAAAGTGCCGTAGAGTGCAGTGGCATAGAGTGCAGGGGTGTAGAGTGGAGTGATGCGGAGTTCAGTGGCATAGAGTGCAGTGATGCAGAGTAGAGTGAGTGTGTATTGGCATCATGTGCAGTAGTGCAGAATAGAGCAGCATAGAGTTCAGTGGTGGAGAGTGCAGTGTTGCAGAGTAGAGTCAGTGGTTTAGAGTGCATTCACGTAGAGTGCCATAAAGTAGAGTGGTGCAGAGTAAAGTATGGTGATAGAGTGCAGTTTTATAGAGTGCAGTGGTTTATAGTAGATTGTTTCAGTGTAAAGTAAAGTGGGGTAGCGAAGTGCAGGGTAGAGTGCAGTGGCGTATAGTGGATTGGCGTAGGAGTGCAGAGCTAAACGTTACAGAGTAAAATGCATTGGCGTAGAGAGTATTGGCATTGAGTGCAGTGGCGTAGACTGCAATGGCATCAAGTGCAATGTTGCAGAGTGGTGTAGGGTGGCACAGAGTGGAGTTGTGAAGAGTAGACTGGAGTTGCCTAGACTGGAGTGGTGTAGAGCAGTGTTTCCGAAACTGGGGTCTGTGGACCCCCAGGGGTCCGTGACACATTCCCAGGGGGTCCGCGGGCAGCAGTTTTAAAAGCACTGCAAAGTTCCTTGTAGAATTAGCAGTTTGAGCAACAATAAATGTATCAAGATAACACCAGTGATTAATTTACCTGCTGGAGAGAGATGAGATTTTTGTCCAGTGGCAGGTTTGACTGATCTAATGTAGCACAGAGGGTTAATATGTCTGCTGCAAAGAACGCGTGCCATGCATTTTAAAAACAGTATTTTATGTGCATAGGTCAGTGGGTTACTGCTTTAGTCATAGATATTCTTGTGTTACTCTGCAGCTCATAAGAGACAATCATAATCTAGCACAGTGACCTATAAACTGTCACCAAAGAGCTGCTTACATACTGCATGGTACAAGTTAGTAACTTTTCCCCCACAGTCTTTCATTATCCTGATGCTGCTAAAGGGGTTTATGTGGGTGGAAATAGATTTTTATTGTTAAAGTCTATGCTAAGGAGGGGCGTGGTCTGCCCAGAAGCAGAATGGCCGCTCGTTGAGTGTGCTCCGCGGGCTGGGTTAGAAATCCTACCTTTATCCTGCTTCACAGCGTGCTATTGGGCCCATGATAGACACCCCTTGCTTGGCAATGCCCGGCGAAGTACAATGGTGCCAAGCTCTGCTGCCCTGGATGCCCCGCGACGGCCCGCCGCGCTGGCCTGCTGCCACTGATTCCGCCCCCTAGGCGAAACCGTTGCTGAAGACCTGCAGCCTGAGACCGCGGCTGCGGGTGGTCTCACAGGCCGCGTCCCGCTGCGGTGTTTGAAGCCGCGTTGCACTGCTGCGGCTGCTGAGGCGGACGCAGTTTCCGGGGGACGGAGAGACTTCTGCGGCCGAGGGGGAGGACTCGGCCCGCTGCTGTGCATTCGAGCGGCACTGGCGTTGCAGCCGTCAAAGACGTGAGGAGGGGACGGCCGATGCCATCTTGAGAGCCGGCCCGCTGTGCACCCGGAGCGGGTCGCGGGCGGCTCTTTGACTCTGCATCCTACTCCTGTCCCCCACGCCCCCCCCGCCGATCCCTACGGAAACATCGTTGATGGTGCACGGCGCAGAGGGGTGAGTCGCTGTGCTGCTCTGAGATGACGCTCTGCCTGCTGTAGAGGAGAGAGTGCGGCGGCCCGACGAACATATGTGAGGGGGGGGGGAGAGCCCCCTACCATTATTAAGGAGCGGATGGATGCCCCTGTATGCGCCTGATGTGGGTCCTGAGCGGATGTCCTGGGGTGAGGCTGGAGGCTATTGCTTACCACTGAGGGGAGGTGAGGAGGTTCCTCTCCCTGACAGGGGGTCCTGGACAGTGTTGATGAAGACCTCCGTCACCTTATAGACGCGCTGTGAGGGGCTTATTTTGGACCTACCTGGAGCTTACTGTGTTGCCTCGTTGCCTCATCCCTCCTTGGACTGCTGTGAGTTGCCAGGTGGCATGGGTTGCTGATATTTGAGACCGGTGCCCTTGATGCCTCTGCTGTTGAGCTGCCCTGGATGACGCACGCTGGGGAGGGTTGCCCGATGCTGGTGCCGGCGTCTGCTGGAAGCATGAGCGCAGCGCACCTTACAGTTGCTGATTGTCGAGGGTGTGCGGGGGGTGCCTGCTCCGTGCGCTGGTGGGTGAAGACGCTTGTGCTGTTGGTTTGACCCCCCGTGCCCCGCTGCTCCTGATTTCTTGCACGGATACGCTTCGATATTCGCTCACTGCTTGAGCGCTAGCTGCCTGCGGGGGCGTGCGGCCGAGTGTCGCTGCTGAGGTGAGCTGCTGGCCAGGCTGGGTGAGGGTTGCGCAGGACAGCGGCGTGGCCTTGCCTGCTCATTGAAGAGGTTGCACTGATGGAGTGGAGTGCTTGGATACCCTGTGCCGCCCATTTCAAGTGGAGCATTCTGAGCTGCCTGTCTACTTCACCATGGGTAAGCCTGACGCGAAGCAGGCAAAGAACACTTTTGATAAGCGATCCATGTGCCAAACTGAGTCCCCCTCGGAAGCCCATTCAGCTGACCATCAGAACTCACAGGTGGAGGATCGAGGGGAGGACCTCCGTACCCTTATGTTGGAAATGCGCTCAAGTTTACGTACCATTGACTCCAAGCTGGATAACCTGTCTGCGCAGCTGGACTCCGTCAAAACCCAAGTGGCAGTGCATGAAACTCGCCTGGACGTCGTGGAAAACCGACAAACTGACTTCCACGAGTTTCAGGTGGAGACCAAAGAGCAGTTGGTACATATGGACAAACTTTTGGGGGTCATTAGGGCCAAGAACGACGATTTAGAAGCGAGGTCGCGCAGGAACAACCTGCGCATTATGGGAATTCCGGAAACAACTGCTATGACCAGAATGGAGACCTTCGTCTCAGACCTCCTGCATGAGCTGTTTGATCCCCACTGATCACCTGTATTTGTGGTTGAAAAAGCGCATAGATCCTTGGGCCCTAAGCCTCCGGTGGGAGCGCCGCCTCGGCCGATCTTGGCTAAGCTTTTGAACTACCAGGATCGAGACACCATTCTGCATGTGGCAAGGGAAAAGGGGCAGGTGACGCACGGAGGTAATACAATCTCATTTTATCCGGACTTCACGCCGGCGGGAGTTCCTGCCGGCCAAGCGCATCCTTCTACAGGCGCAAATTCCTTATTCTTTGCTTTACCCTGCCAAACTGAAAGTTTCACATGACGGAACCGCGCATTATTTTACTGATGCGAAGTCTGCCTTGAAGTTTGCAAAACATGTTGGAGGGAAGGCGGCTAGAGACTCACGTGGAGCCGGGGCGTCTGGTTTCGGCTGTCTCATTGATAATGACTGATTTAATTGTTTCTGTCCCACAGCATCTTCAGTCTGAGATTTCGAGATGCCCATGCGAGTGGTAATCTATGTACACCCTGAAATGGGCTCTAGTATATATGGCTCTTTGGCATTCAGGTTAATTAGGGTTATTGGGACGGGCCTGTAATGCATGCTGCAGTACTCCCAGCCACCCTGTGCGAATAGGGGAAATTGCTGAAGCTACTACGCCCCCATGGGGAGTTCCCCTTTTTCATATAAACGATTGTTATGCCTCTGGCTGTTTGGGGGGGTCTTCTACAACCTGATTGGGGGGTTGGAGTGGGTGGTGGGTAGAGGGTTGGGGTTTTTATTTCATTTAATGCCGGTAAGATCACAGGACGTTGGGTCGCACCCACAGCCTATGTCACGGTGCTACTGTGTCCTGGTTGGTTCAGTATTATTAGACACACGCTGTAACCCAAAGTTTTTTAACGTGAAACATCAGAGGGTTGAATGATGGCAGGAAAGCTAGACTTGTGCATGCCTACCTATCTAGACATAATAGAGATATCTGTTTATAGCAAGAGACGCATTTAAATGTCGCACCATCGCAGAGGTTGCGACATAGCAGGTGGGGGCATGTATATTCAGTAATTTTTTCCAACTATGCTAGAGGGGTGGCAGTGTTGGTGAGGAAGGGATCGGACTGGCATGAGGGCGGGGTGTACAGGGATCCCGAGGGACGGTTCGTCAAGCTACACTGGGTGTTAAGAGGGATCTCATTAGTACTGGTGGCCATTTATGGTCCAAACACTGACTCTCCCGAATATTTTCAGGACATATGGTCCAGAACTGTAATGACTGTCTGCGACACAATATTATGGTGCGGGGACTATAATGCAATCCTGAACGATGCTATGGATAGGAAGGGCGCGGCTCGCTCGCTACACCCAGCGGCTACTGCCGCTTTACAGAACATTGTTGCGGAGGGGCGGTTAGTGGATGTCTGGCGTGACAGGCACCCCCTGGTGCGGGAGGGTACGTGTATGTCTGACCACCTTAGTGCCTGGTCCCGCTTGGACTACTGGCTGGTCTCTAGGGATGTGGCTGCATGGACTTCGGCGGTTTCCCACTTGCCACGTACATTATCCGATCATGCCCCTTGTTTATAACGACTGTCCCTCCCCGGTTCCCGTCCTCGGGCATTTACGTGGCGCCTACCGCCACATGCCTTGATTTAGAACGCCTTTAAAGAAGAAATTAGGGTGGACATTGTCGACTATTTCAATACTAATGTGGGCTCAGTTCAAACTGAAGCTTCTCTTTGGGAGGCATTTAAATTGGTAATCAGGGGTTAATGTATCGCTCGTCAAGCGGGAGTGCTGAAGGCTCTCCGGGGCACGTTGCTAGCCCTGGAATCCCAAATCAGACAGCTTGAGGAACAATATTACTCTACGAACGAGCCTGGCATCACGAAAACTCTGAAAGATAAACAGCTGGAATTTGCGGAAGAAGCCCGAAGTGAAGTTTTTGGGGAAATATGTGGAGGCGCGCAGGTATGGTGAAAGGGATAGTCCAGGGCGCACATTAGCTGGGCTGCTTCGGCCGTCTAGATCTGCTATATTTATCCATGCTGTCCGGACCCCGGGGGGAACACTTGTTCGAGGCCCAGACAAAGTCTTAACTAAGTTCTCTATGTACTATACTAGCTTATATACCACAATACAGGGTATACTTACTGCGGAGCTGCAGGACTTCTTAGAGTCCGTGGCCCTAGTTTGGTTCAATAATAATCATAGAGCATATATGGACCTCTCGTATACAGTGGCAGATGTAACACAAGTGATTAAAAGCTTGCCCCTGGGTAAGGCCCCGGGACCGGACGGGCTGACCACTGCCTTTTACAAAGCTTATGTTGACGAATTAGCACCCCGACTACTGGTGGTCTACGGGGAGGCATTGGAGGGAGGGATATTGCCCCCATCTATGAGAGAGGCGATTATCATTACTCTCCTCAAGCCCGGGAAGCCAGAGGAGGACCTGGATTCATACCGGCCATTGTCCATGATAAAATATGGATGTCAAGATCCTGGCTAAGCTTGTTGCCAATCGATTGCAGCCTCTGCTGCCAATGGTGGCCCTTCCTGACCAATTGGGATTCATCCCGGGGAGATCCACTTCCCATAATTTGAGGTTTGTTTTCTCGGTGTTGCATTATCTACACCCCGACGTGAGAGCTGCGGTTGTATTCTTGGATGCCACTAAGGCGTTCGATATGGCCGTATCTATTCGCGATTCTGGGTAGTATGGGATTTAGCCCGCTGTTTATACAGAGCATACGGCTGCTATATACATTACCTAGCGAACGCATACAGGTAAATGGCCTGCTTTCTGATCCATTTCCAATCTCGCGGGGTACAAGACAGAGATGCCCGCTGTCCCCCTTGCTCTTCGCAATTGCGATGGAGCCGCTGGCGGCCCGCATCCGGCAACATCATACCGCAAGGGGCATTGGATTCAGCTCTAGAAGCTTGCTCATTTCACTCTACGCAGATGACGTTACTCTTTATATCACTAATCCAGAGAAGAACCTTGATCCCCTCTTGAGGGAATTCATCCGCTTTGGGGGATTGTCTGGTGTTTTTATTAACTGGGCCAAGTCGGTGGTTTTTCCATTGATGGATAACACCCCACCCGTGACATCGGAATTCCCCGTTAGGTGGGAGGCGGATGAGGTTAAATACCTAGAGATCTGGATAAGTCAGGACGCGCAGGAGGTGTGGAGATTAAACTATGGTCGTGCGGTCACATGGTTGGAGGATAAGGTCAATGTTTGGTCTAAACTGCCTCTATCGCTTGCTGGCAGGATTGCTCTGGCCAAAATGGTAATATTACCAAAATTCCTGTACCTCTTTGTGAATATTCCAATCCCCCTCACTTGGCATGTCCCTGAGATCCCTGCTGATCTCTTTGGCATGGGTAGGCGGTCAGGCTAGAGCCTCCTGGGACCTGTTGACCCTCCCGCGGCGGCAGGGTGGCCTGGGTGCGCCGGACATGCAGTTGAAAACAAGTTACTTACCTGTAACTACAGTTATCCAGTATTGGTATCTTTCATAGATTCACATGCCTGAATCATTCCCCGTCGCCGAGGCGGGAGTCTCGGTAGATAAAAAAGTAGTGCCAAAAAATAATTAGTAGTAGTAGTAGTAGTAGTAGGCCCAAAGAAAAAAGGCCCTAAGGCCTATATCTTAGAAGCCTATCTACTTCGTTATGTAAAATAACCCAAGAATTGGTAACAACCAATCAGACATCAGCACCCTTCTAGAACCCTCTCAGCAGAGCCAACTCTCCTCAGATTTTCCTAGCACGAGTGGGAAGCTTATATCCCAAACATAGAGAACTGACTCTGCGGGGAGGAGGGTGGGTGCATGTGAATCTATGAAAGATACCAATACTGGATAACTGTAGTTACAGGTAAGTAACTTGTTTTCTTATCCAGTATTGGGGTATCTTTCATAGATTCACATGCCTGAATCAGAGTAGCAAGCAGTATGCCAAGCATACAGTCGTTTGCGGATGGTGGGAGACTATTGCTGATACACTCCCAATTACGCCCGCAATTTGATAAGTAGAAGGCATAAGATGTTTTCTGTTAAAATTCAAACATGTATCTTATATAAAGAAAAGACAATGTAGCTTAAAATATAGCAATTATAAACAGTAAATTGAAAAAACATATATATCTGACCTTAGTTTAAAAGATGCTGAAGGACGGCTTGTCCTACCGCTGTATCTTCCTGCAGAGTAGATTGCAGACAGTAGTGCTTTGTAAATGTGTGAACATTCCTCC
This sequence comes from Triturus cristatus, assembly GCF_964204655.1. Taxonomy (NCBI): domain Eukaryota; kingdom Metazoa; phylum Chordata; class Amphibia; order Caudata; family Salamandridae; genus Triturus; species Triturus cristatus. The sequence continues at coordinate 1,031,178,178 of NC_140592.1, forward strand.
ACGTTGCAGCACGACAAATATTCTCCAAGGATACTCCTGCGAACAATGCAGTAGATGCTGCCATAGTTCTAGTAGAATGCGCCTTGACCTTCCTTTGTAATGGTTTATTGGCTTTATCATGACAAAAATGAATTGTAGAAGCCAACCATCTGGCTATAGTCGCTTTAGTCACAGCAGACCCAAGTGTAGCTTGACCATAAGCTACAAGCAATTGATTGGACCGCCTGATGTCCTTAGTCCTTTGCAAGTAAAATTTCAGACAGCGTTTTACATCCAGTGAATGCAACGCTCGCTCAGATGGAGTGGCTGGATTTGGGAAGAAAACTTTTAGTTTCACTGGCTCATTTAAGTGGAACTGAGTCGGAACTTTAGGGATGAATCGTGGATTTGTCCTGAGAGTAACAAAGTCTTTAGAGAACTGCAAAAAGGGTTCTGAGATGGTGAACGCTTGAATCTCACTGACTTTTCGAGCCGATGTAAGAGCCAAAAGAATAGCCACATTCCATGTTAAAAATTTTGTTCAGCCTTGTGGATAGGTTCAAAAGGTCTTTTCATCAATTGAGCTAGAACTGTGTTCAACTCCCATTCTGGAGGAGGTGCACGAATTGGTGGAAAAACACGGAATAGCCCCTTCATAAATTGTTTTATTAATGGAGAGGAACAGAGCGAAGGCTTAGAAGTACTCTTCCTGAATCTTGATAGAGCCGCAAGATGAACTTTAATTGATGAGAATGCAAGCCCAGATTTGGCTAGGGATAACAAATAAGGAAGGATTTGCTCTACTGGAGCTTGGAAAGGATGGACATCCTTCCCCTCGCACCAATGACAAAATCGTTTCCACTTCAAACGATAAGTTTTTAAAGTACTTTGCGCGCGTGATTTAGATAGAATCTCACGGCATTCCTGTGAAATGGTTAGATCTTTGTATTCTAGGAAATCAGGAGCCATGCGTGCAAGTGCAGCGACTGTGGATCTGGATGGAGTATTTGACCCCTTTCCCTTGTCAACATCGTCATTGTTGGTATTAGACGGATGGAGCTGTGAGCTAGAAGAAGCAGCTCCTGGAACCAATATTGCCTTGGCCAACGGGGTGCAATCAGGATGAGGCGGCAATGTTCCATCTTCACTTTGCGGATCACTTTCGCAATTAGTGGTATCGGGGGAAAAGCGTACTCACAAAGCCCTGACCATCTCATGGACAGGGCATTTCCTCTTGATCCCTGTTGAGGGAATCTGCTTGCGTAATAGCAGCATTTCTTGTAGCAAACAAATCCAGTGCCGGTTTGCCCCATGATTGAAAAATTTCGTCTAGTTGCTTCTGCTCTATCTCCCATTCGTGACAGCTTGCCAGAGATCTGCTTAGGTTGTCGGCCAATGTGTTGTGAAGGCCCCTGACGTGCTCCGCTCGTAAGGTTATCTTGTGTGTTGTAAGCCATTCCCATAGTTCCTGAGCTTCCTGCGAAAGGGACAGTGACCTCGTTCCTCCCTGTTTGTTGACGTAATACATGCTGGTCGTGTTGTCCGTCCGGACCAGCACTGAGGCCCCTGCAATCCTCGGGAGGAACGCCTGTAGAGTGAGAAAAATGGCGCGAAGCTCCAGTCTGTTGATATGCTGTTGGCGGTATTCCTGGGACCATCGTCCCTGAATTTGTAGATCTTGGAGATGTCCTCCCCACCCCTCCATGGAGGCGTCTGTTGTTACCAAGAATTCTGGAGGAGATGTTAGAAAAGAAAGGCCCAGAGCCAGGTTTTCCATCTGTGACCACCAATGCAGAGAGACCATCGTTGAACGACCCCACGGCCTGTTTCCATTGTAGATGTAACTGTTCCTGCAGAGGTCTCATTCGGAGCCGTGCTAAAGGTACAAGATTTATAGTTGATGAACACATCCCCAGAAGAGACGCAAACCTCCGGACAGAAACTGACTTTCTTCTTGCGATTGAAAGTGCTAGCTTTTGTAAACGAAGCTGACGTTCCTCTGACAAGAATGCCTTGCATTGTGTGGTGTCCAGCATTGCTCCCAGAAACTGAATCCTTTGAAGAGGGAGCAGTTGAGATTTGCTTTTGTTGAGAGTGAAGCCTAAGTTTGAGAATAGACTTAGGCATGCTGAAACTGCCTCTACGATAGTCTGCTTCGAAGGGCCTTTGAGCAGCCAGTCGTCCAGGTACGGGAATACCTGTATTCCCTGTGACCTTAGAGTCGCTGCTACTGGTGCAAGACACTTTGTAAAAATTCTTGGAGCAGATTTCAGCCCAAACGGAAGGACTTTGAACTGATAGTGGACGCCAGCCACTACAAATCGCAGGTACTTGCGATGCTTGGGAAGGATAGGAATGTGGAAGTACGCGTCCTCCATGTCCAGAGAAGCCATAAAATCCCCTTTGTTTAGGCAGCTCAAAACTTCGGCCAGTGTAACCATCCGAAAACTCTGCTTCTTTAGAAATTTGTTGAGCTTGCGAAGATCCAGAATCGGGCGCCACTCCCCTGACTTTTTCTTTATGAGGAAAAATCGAGAATAGAACCCGGTTCCCTTCTGGGGCGAAGGAACTTTCTCTATTGCGTTCTTGCGGAGCATTATTAAAGCTTCTTTGAACAATAAGTGAAGACGAGGGGGAGGGGGACCCCTGGGCGGGGCAGTAGGAGGTTGTTTTGAGAACTCCAGGGTGTGACCGTTTCTGACTAGGTCGATGACCCAACGATCCGAGGTGATCTCCTCCCAATTGTGTGCAAAAGTTGTTATCTTTGCTCCCACTGGGAGGGAAGGAGGAATGACTGGCGTCCAGCGTAAATCATTGCTTCTTGTTGGCGTTGCGACCCTGATTGTTCGATCGCCTTCTTCCTCCCTGACGAGAGAAACTATTCGAGGAAGATTGCCTGTATGATGATCGTCCATAAGGCTGTCTATATTGAGACTGATATTGTCTGTTTTGCTGACTTTGATAATTTCCCCTTGATACAAAGCCTCGACCTCTTGCACCACAGAAAGATCCCCCGTTTGTATTGGAGAGCAGCTAATGACTTAGCTGTATCCGTATCAGTCTTGATCGCTAGGAGGGCCTGGTCTATATGCTTCCCAAACAAGGATTCTCCATCATAGGCCATATCAATGATTTTGGCTTGAACCTCTGGCCTAAAAGATGTTGCCTTAAGCCATCCTTGACGCCTAAGAACTGCAGCCCCTGCAAGTTGCCTAAAGTTGGTATTTGCAATATCCAGAGCACAGTCTATGATCTCTGATGCGGCTCGTTCTCCCTCTTGAAGTATTTTTCTTGCCTCTTGTTGACGATCTTCAGGAATGAGGTCTATACATTCAGAGAATTCTGACCACATCTGGCGGTCATAGCGACCAAGAATGGCCAAGGAGTTTGCATCTTTGATAGAAGTTGCCGCCATCGTAGAGAACTTCTTACCGATCAGATCCAATCTTCGCCCTTCCCTATCCGGCGGCGTTGATATCGGCATAGCCGGATTTTTGGACTTTTGTTGAGCAGCCTGCGATATAACGGAATCTGGTCGGGTATGACCGATTAGACATGAGGGCGTCTCTGGAGGAGCACAATATTTCTTATCAATACGAGGGAGGACCGCAGGTACGGAAGCAGGTGTCTTCATAAATTTTTTAACCCCTCATTCCAAATAAAATCGATGATGGGAATTGCTCTGGTAATTTTCCTTTGCTCCTCTTTAAAGTCATGGAGGAAACAATCCGTATGCTCCACAGTGACTGGTAGTTGAAACCTGACTGCTGCACGTTGCATTAAATTGTGAAAGCCACCTATATCCTCTGTAGGAGAATCCGATGGCTGCGGAATAGGTGGAGAAGGCATGGGAATAATGTAATCATCCCAAGGATCCAGAGTGGTGTCTTTATCCGGTACTTCACCTTCTTCGATATCTTCCTCATCAGAGGAAATGGTATCATGGTGCGATTGTGTCCCCGAACCAGCAGGGTGAAGCGGTGAATTTGGAATGTCCGTGTGTGACTCTTCCGTCGGTTGTAAATTAGGAAGAGGTTGTTGTGGAGGAAAGCGTTGGCGGTAATCCGCCAGCATGGCCTGAAGGTCCTGAATCAGTGTAGGCGGGAGATGACTCGTTTCCCTACGATCCCAATCCCTTGAGGGATGCCTGTAAACTGGTGTAGCAAGGCCTTCCTGGTAAGCATGCTCATGATAGTCTTCCTCCTCATCCACCTCTTGACACTTAATATGCAACTCCGAGGGGTGCCTAGCTATCCCGAAAGGACCCTCATCATCCTCCTCTTCAAAATCATCTCCTTCCGCATATGAGTCCAGGATATGCGAAGGCAGCAAAGGAGAAATATTACTGTAATCCTGTTTATGAAAAGTTTTTAGCTGAATATGCGTGTACGCAATAGGCGTAACATGAGTAGTTGGTGGAATCACTTTAAGGAAACCTCTCGTCGACGGGCTTCCCCTCATCGACGGACTTGCTGTCTTCTGAGGCGTCGACGGGATTGTCATCGTCGACGGGATTGTCATCGTCGTCGACGAGGTCTTGGCCGTCGACGGGATCGTCATCGTCAACGAGGTCTTCGTCGTGGACGGAATAGTCATCGTCGACGGGGTCTTCGCCGTCGACGGGATCGTCATCGTCAGCGAGGTCTTCGCCGTCGACGGGGTCTTCGCCGTCGTCGACGGGGTTTTCGTCGTCGATGTTGTCATCGACGATGCCGTTGACAGAACTTCCTTCAAGCTCGACGTCGACGCAATTGTCGACGGAGTCTTAGACGTCCTAGGAGACATGATAGGTGACGATATCGAAGTAGTGGAGACTGTAGCCGTCGACAGAGGAGCAGCAGAAGTCACAGAGATAGTATAAGATGATCCCACTGACAAAGTCTTAACCTGAGATTTACTCACGGTTTTTGTAGTTGAAGACTTCTTGGATCTGTCAGAGTCTTGTGACTTCTGTGAATGGTCAGAAGTTACATGAGAGGCCTTATGATGTTTTCTCCCTTCACTGGAAGAACTATCAATTGATCTAGCTCTCTTGCTAGATGTCGAGGCCCTGTCATCCTCCTCAGCCGAGGAAGATTTCAACCATAACAATACTCTTGCCTCTCTGTCCCTTAAGGTCTTAGGAGGGAAAGTCCGGCAAATTCTACAGTCCTTAGCAACATGCTTAGGATGTAGACAATAAATACACTCCTCATGCTGGTCGTCTACATGGACCCTCTTCTTATCACAGGTCCTGCAAGGTCTAAACAAAGCTTTTTTGTCAGACATGACTGAAGAAAAGAAGAAACTGAGTAGGCACTCAGGGAGACTCCCTTCCACACGACGTGCGGTGAAAATTTGCGGAGAGCTGGCTCTGCTGAGAGGGTTCTAGAAGGGTGCTGATGTCTGATTGGTTGTTACCAATTCTTGGGTTATTTTACATAACGAAGTAGATAGGCTTCTAAGATATAGGCCTTAGGGCCTTTTTTCTTTGGGCCTACTACTACTACTACTACTACTACTAATTATTTTTTGGCACTACTTTTTTATCTACCGAGACTCCCGCCTCGGCGACGGGGAATGATTCAGGCATGTGAATCTATGAAAGATACCCCAATACTGGATAAATATGCGTTTTGTGCGCAGGCACACTTTTTACATTTCTGGGTACACCCCACCCCCTTACAGCCACACGTGGCGGTGGAGACTGCTGCGGTGGCCCCCATCCCACTTAATGTGGCATTATATCAGAAAGCCCGCCGCCCTCGAGGAGATATTGACTCTGCGGGTACGCTGTGTTGGGCGTGGGAGGAGTTGCGCAGGCGTGCACGTATACCGGTGCTGTTTGCTCCTTCGATGCATAATCCAATGCTGCCTTGCATACGGGACAGTGTTAGTAAATCACGGGCTCTGGAGATGAACCTTATCACCTTTGCTGATTTATATCCTGGGGACGAGTTCAGACCTCCCCCCGCGACATCTGAGGGCAAACCGGTGACATTTGCGGAACTCTTTCTGTACCACAGGGTGCGCGCAGCATGTCAGTCCTTATGGGACGGCTTTCCAAGGGTGCCACCGCAGTTACCTGCTTTCGAAAACCTATTGAAAACTCCATCCCCACGTAAACTTATTACGCGACTATATACACGCATGCAAGACACTGTCCCATTGGTAGTTCCTCCGTCATTCAATAACTGGAATGCAGATCTCGAGACACCTCTGACTGATGTACAATGGAGTTGCTGCTGTGGGCAGCTGACTGAACTATCCCACAACTACAAATTAAGGCTGGTTCATTTTAAGTATTTGCATCGGCTTTATAGAACACCAGTTAGCCTCTATTGCATGGGTATACATGACACTGACAACTGCTGGCGGTGCGGACGCAGTTCAGCTGCATTTTTGCATATAGCATGGGACTGCCCCAGGATTGCTAGATATTGGGCGTTGGTTTTTGACTCCATAAATTCTATCCTGAATGTATCGTTAGCCCCCTCCCCTGCTCTGGAACTCTTGGGATATGTTAAAGACACACCGCTTAAACTGCGTAAGCTACATGCCCTTTTGATGTTGTTTGCGAAAAGGCAAGTTGTGATTCATTGGGGCAGAAGACGTGTGCCTGACATTAGGGACTGGGTTCGAGATGTCACGTATGGGCACACACAATTGGGGGTGTTCTGGGAATTGATGCCAATGTCTTCCAGACCCCATGATATATGGGAGCCTTTTTTGGCATGGCTCCAAAGGCAGCAGGAGGCGACTGAGGGGAGGCCACGATTGTGACACTGCCAGGAGATGGTCATGTTTCGATGACGACAGATGGCCCCACCCCTGAGGGATAGTCCTTGGGGGACCAGGAAGGGAGGACATGTTGGGGTTGGATTTTCTTTTTGAACCTCACCGGGCTGTATCATGAAGTTTGCTCCTATTGCTGTCACATTTGGTCTTCTACGATATCATTTGGGTGAAGGTCGTATGTTGATTTCTATGATGCGGTGGGCTACTGGGACACTTGCCTCTTTTTGATATGCATATTTGTGCAATTGTGAGATTGTGATCGTCTTTCTGAGCTCCTATATTGATTTCTATGCCGGCTGGTTGTATTGTTTGGTAATTTTGTTGTTTTTGAAAATGTCAATAAAAAAAATAAAAAACATAAGTAGCTTGCTAGACTTCATAGCTTGTGAGTGGCAACCTACAGGCAGGTACATAGAAGTAGAATAATAAAAGTTACAGAGAAATCAACATCTCAGGCTATTCAAAGACGAGTCAGACCTATTATTAACCGCTTAACTGCTGAGGCTTTTCCACCCTAGTGCGGAGCCTGGAATAAACGTCCAATTGTGACAAAACAAAACAAACAAAAAAAACGTCTATGCTAACCACTGTGTTTTGTTCTGAATCCTGAGTTTGTGCTTTTCCAGACCAAGCACTCTTTAAAAATGCCTACCAGTATGAATTACATGTGAATCCTACACCTTGTAGTCCCCTTTGCCTTATGTAACATTTTCTCTGCACTGATTTACACGTATGATTCATTGTTTCTATATGTGTGTGATGTAAAGTGCTCTGACATCCCACAATGGTATGAGAGATGCTATAAAAAAATGAAATACATTTGACAGATGTGCTTCCAGCGGTGAGTCAATGGGGGTCCTCAGGAGTCAAAAGTTTTGGAACCACTGCTTTAGTACGTTAAGATCATTAGAGCGTTACGGAGGACAATATGCGTGTTCGTTCCTTGGTGTGTGGTAGCATGATGGGAATGTGTGACAATTTCTCAATATGCCACAACCACGATGCGATATACGTATATCCCTTAACATGTCACAACGTTAGGACAGCATAGGCCCAGCCCCCACTCCATGTGTTACATTTGCCCCATCTCTGAGGGCATATGGCCTTCAGTCGATATTTCACACCCACCAGGGAGATCCGTGGCTGTCCTTTCTAGAATGTTGCATATATGAGGGTATATTGTGAACCACGGGGGCAATATGTCACAGCCAAGAGGGCGATGTATGTCCATTCCTAACTATGTCACAACCATGAGAGCGCTATCCTTCCCGCTCCTGATATGTCAAAACCACAAGGCCGATACATCTTCACAACTTAGTGTGCCACGACTACGAGAACGACAGTGTGTCACAACCACAGGCGATATAAGTGCATCCCTCGATATGACACATCCAGGAGAACGATATATATTTATGTCCATTCCTAAATATTTCACAACTACAGGAGCTCCATCCCCACTCCTTTAATATGCCGCAAGCACGAGGGCGAGAAATCTTCACCCCTTAGTGTAACAAACACACAAGGGCGATATATGTCCACCCCTTAGTGTGATACAACCATTGCTTAATTTGAGCCGGTGCTCGGCACCGGCACCTAATTCTCAACACCATACTTAAAACAGTCCACCACATGGTGGCACTGCTCATCTAATTTAGAGATGAACAGAACAACGGTTGTTTAGGACTACAATATACATTAAAATTGCTAATACCTGCCTTCCTAGCCATTCGTTCAGCTTTGGGGACCGGGAATAATCTGAACTGTCGCATTTACATGTGCGAGAGATGGTTAATAGTTGTTTAGGCCGCCGACGACACCCAGCTGATCCTCTCCCTCACCAACGACCCCGCCACCGCCAGAGCCAGCCTACACGAAGGGATGAAAGACGTCGCTGAGTGGATGAAGAACAGCCGCCTGAAACTGAACTCAGACAAGACGGAAGTCCTCATCCTAGGATCAGCCCCCTCCGCCTGGGACGACTCCTGGTGGCCCCCTGCCCTGGGCACCGCTCCCAAGCCAACGGACCACACACGCAACCTGGGCTTCATCCTGAACTCCTCCCTCTCGATGACCAGACAAGTCAACGCCGTCTCCTCATCATGTTTTAACACCCTGCGCATGCTCCGTAAGATCTTCCGCTGGATCCCCACCAACACCAGGAAAACGGTCAACCAGGCAATCGTCACCAGCCGCCTGGACTACGGAAACACCCTCTACATCGGAACCACACCCAAACTACAGAAAAGACTCCAGCGAATACAGAACGGCTCCGCACGACTCATCCTTAACATCCCCCGACACAACCACATCTCCGGCCACCTGCGAGACCTACACTGGCTCCCCGTCAGCAAGAGGATCACGTTCAGACTCCTCACCCACGCACACAAGGCCCTCCGCGACTTGGGCCCCAAGTACCTCAACAACCGCCTGACTTTCTACACACCCACCCACCAGCTTCGTTCGTCCAGCCTCGCCCTCGCCGCCGTTCCACGCATTCACAGAGCCACCGCAGGAGGAAGATCCTTCTCCTACCTGGCCGCCAAGACGTGGAACTCCCTCCCCATCCACCTTCGAATGACCCAGGACCATCTCTCCTTCAGAAAGCAACTCAAGACCTGGCTATTCGAGCAGTAGCAGACCCCTTACCCCCCAGCGCCTTGAGACCCTTCCGGGTGAGTAGCGCGTATTACAAATGCATTCATTGATTGATTGAGGCAGCGATAACAAGGGCGATAGGTGAAGCAAGCTGCAGTGGCACTAAAAATTTTAGAAATTTTAGAAATTAAGCACTGGATACAACCACGGGGACAATGCCATCAAGTAAAAGACGCAATAAAGGAAGGGGGGACAAGAGCACAGAATAACGAGATCGGCAGGATGGTTCCCGATTCAGCGTTGATGGGATTTTTTTACAGAAATAGAACATTTCCTGTAATTATCCGACGTTAGTTTGAGCCCAGAAGCAGATAGAATGAAATATCAACAGCAGTAAAGGTGGAACGGAGATGTTGCAGTAAACACCAGCCATGTCCAGGGTCTACGGAGGCCTCTGTTGCTGCCAACCAGGCACCTGACAACTTAAAAAAAAAACAAGCAGAACAGATGGCCCCTGTGTGCGCGGCTGCGGACGCGAAACTAAACAAGAAAAACAAAGATGGCGTCAGCCTGTCCAAATGAGCCGTCCAAAAATAGGACAAGGCGGAAACCAAAAAGCCCAATTGCCAAATCACGAGCCGTCGTTTAACATAAAGGATGACGCAAGCAAATTGAAAAGAAGGGTGTGGCTTTAAGCCCCCTTCTGAAACCGTATCGATTCCAAAAGGCCCTCGCAGAGAGAGCAACGCATGCATGCTGCAACGCCAGGCGAGACCTAAAAGGGCAGAAGAAGACAAGAGGGACGAGACCATGGCTGCACTTTAAAACAACATGGAGGAATAAATACAGGGGACGAGAATAAAAGGGAAGCCAGTGTAAAGAAGCAAGAGACCGGGCAGATGAGAATCTGATGAGAAAACTATTGTACAAATTGAAAACAGACAGAACATGCGATGGAGGACGTAATTAATTTACCTCGCTGTTTGAGTTAACAATTGTGAATATATTTACATACCGGCCTAAAGCGCTTTGTATTAATTATTACCGATTTACACATATTTTGAATGCATTGTAATCTAGTTATTCACTGTTGTACACTGCACATTTAGACTAACTGTAAGTAAGAATAGCATTGTTCTGAAGATGGCTCAACAAAGCGATAACGGCCAAATTAGTAAAGTCATCCATTTTACAGTGGCTTACTGTATCTATTCCTCAAGGACCTTCCACATTTTTTCCCAGGAGAAACGTCCGACGCCTGCTAGTTATTGCCTATCTAGAGTTACGGTTTAATACAGGTCCTGTACTCTGCTCTTTGCACTGTAAAAAAGTACATAAAATAGTGGAAAATTATATAGAATTAAGTATTACATGCCCCAACAGATCAGATGGTAGAGCACTGGTCCGCTGAAGTAGCAATGCACTTAGAATATTTTTACATGCTTGTCTGCTATGTTGCATTAAGCATGTGTTGGACTTCTATGAGCTTGAGTACGGAGAAGTTAAGTAGTAAGCAAGGGCGGGAATCCAAGTGAGAAACTACATTCGACCCGCACTTTGCATAATTTTTTTTTAACGTGGCATGCTGCTGCTGCTTGATGAACAGAGCAGAATATTTCACCCATTGTAGGAGGGAGAAGCCACCACATGTGGGCCACGCAACTTCAAATCTCTTTGCCGAGTTAGTCAAAGTCCAAAACCTTCGCCAACCATGCCAAGGGCTCTGTTTCCTCTACTTAACAGGCAACTTTTAAACTTCATCCGACCCTTCTTCGGTAAGGCTGAATGTTTTAGTGACTTGAAAGGTCATGAACCCACTAACTTTCCGAATATTATACTCTTAGAAGCTACTGAAGTGAGCAACACAACAGATTTGCTCAGCGAATTATTGTGAATAAGCTAAAGTAATACTCCGGGAGAGCGAGACAGGTTGGGGTAAGATAACTAGGCACTGTAATATTACCAGTTACTGTAAGGCTGAGATTTTTTTTACAATTCTCTCTAAATTAATAGAAAACACCCATCAAACATCATATCTTACTTGAAAAAAATTGTTAACATTCTCCAAAACAGTATTTGTGTGGCAATTTATACTGCAGTGTCAACTATTTATGACTAAATGGGTATGTCAGGTTCTTCGGTGAGGTCTCCTGTAAAGACCCATCTTGCTATTTAAATGGGCTTCAATCTTCATCTGCCTTCAAGTATTTCAGCTGCATTTTACAATTCAGTCTGACCTCACTTTTAGGTTTCCACCAAACTAAAATAATGCAAAATCTTTTAAGATGTTACAAGAGCACCCAAGACGTGGATGTTACAGTGATCATTTCATGTATCCACTAAATTGCATTGAAGTTTTTAAAATGTAAATTGTTCTTCCTAGAACAAATTAAGAGTTCCCACTATGCTTGATTGCCTCTGAAATGCCAACAGGATTCTGTGCAGTTTTCAGGTGACCCTTCGGGCACTTGCATAGTTTTAAGTCACATCTGAGGGGCTATTAGAAGACCCTCAAAACTCAGGGTATTTGACGGAGATAGACTCCAATCTCCGAGGAGCCTGGATGGAGACCCAACCATACAAGACCCTTTTAAATTTGTCAGGGACCTGATCAAGACCCTCACAACTTGGGGACTTTGAACAACACCCTCATTTCAAAAGAGGGACAGACAAAGACCCTCACATCAGAGACCAGCATCATAATTTATGAGGTTCTATACAAGATCTTGCAAACACCGGGCCTCTGAATGTCAATCAAAAGGGCCCCTTGGGTGATTGGCAGTTGCTCTGAAAAACCTTCAAATCTTAAATACCTGGAATGAAATCTTTACAAAGGAGGGGCCAATATCAAGGCCCTCCGTATGAAAGACAAATTCCTGTTTGCCTAGCTTGAATTGAGGGTTTGAATTAAATTAAGATATATTGACCTTCATTACTCAAGAATTACAGCCCATGTAAGTATTTACTATGCAGCGCTGCCAACTATATTAAGTGCGAATGGTAGATGTCTGCTAAACTGCAAGGTAATAAAAAAATATTGCAAGAGGAAAACATATATCCATGCGCTAACAGTTAATCAAATGCTGGCTGGGTAACATTAATTCCTGGCAGTTAAAATTCAGCCAGTCAAAAACATGTATTGGGTTTGTGGCAAGGAAAGAGTCGCTACAAGGCAAAAGGCTCTGACATCATTACCCGAGTGTTTAGTGTACAATATCTTTGTATAGTGTAAGCTGCTAATTGATTTTCCCTTTTTTAAGACAGCTCAGATATTATCTTATTTTGATTGCTTTATTCCATAATTGTAGGGCACTATTTTTATGTTCTATGATGGAAATTTGTAAGGCTAATGCAATTACAGCAGCAGAGCGATATTACCCTCTTCTGTAATGGACACAATTAAGTTTCGACAGAAATTATTGATTACCACCGGTGGTATTTGTGTTCTTTGTTCCATAACATGGCACAACTTATCAAGTAGGACATCTTAATACAAGATACATCCATCTCGCCCTCACCCCTTTCTTCACGCAGACGAGATCCTCCTTGTTCTCTATCTTACTATTTGTTCTACTATATATTCACTGGTGTCCTCTGCTATGTTACACACCAAATGCACTGTTACTTTGTTCTACTGAAAGCACTCTGCTGCCCCTATGGCTATGTCCATGCCCTGTACACACTAATAAATAAATATAAGAAGCAAGAAAACGAGAATGAGAAGAAAGCCAAAGTGACAATAAAGAAAATAAATATGGCACCAAAGGGTCATCCACGGATTTCAAGTGGGAAACAAACGTATTCACAAACAGTCAAGTTCTTGGCAATGAAAAACAGGCACAGTGCCCTAAAGTCTTGGAAAAACACGCAAAGGCAAAAACAACAAGTTTGGGTCTAATGTACTAACGCATGCAGAGTTTCAACATTATAAGCGCATCACAAGAGGGACCCAGCAGAAGAGGACAGTGAGGGTTAAAGTTTAAAGTGTTCAATGCAAGCAGTTCAATTCAAGCACCTGACTGGAAGTAAAAGGATCTAACCAAACAACCAATATTAGGTGAGAGATTAATATACTACAAGGCTGAGCCACGACGTGTTTGAAAAAGTCTCAATCCAATGGCTAAAAGTGGCTGGTCAAAGAAAGAAGATGGCTGAAAGGGGTGAAGCCAAAGCCCATTTATTGTATTGTTAGTACGAAATCTGTTAAAACCCAAACCTAGAAAATCGAGGCAAATGAAGAAGTTGCAGCCCCAGCCAAGAACAGCGGTTGAGGAATCTTAGCTGAAAAAAAGGTGAAGGAGAAACAACCATTCGTAATACAGCTGATGTACCCGAAAGAAAAGGGCGCCACTTGCCACAAAGTCTACAGCTGCTGTTGCCACTAGTGCAAAATGCAAAGTGGGCCTCCATATTCTACCCCAACGCTCTTCTCGGGACATCCTTACTTCAGCTAATTTAGAACCAGGATATTCACGGACAAGATCAAATGTATCAGTGCATCCAGTGATAACGGCCTGTAATTTCTCATTAGCCTTTTAGCAAAGTAGTTGAATTGAGCCTCATCGAGGGACTCTGAATCCTTTCAGATGCCACCATCTATCAAAGTGATCAGGAGCTGTGGCTCTTGAACTCTCCACATAGCCACACTCCTTACAAGTGTCCCGTCTCTGAAGCACATTTCCAAAGACTGTTACGTGACAAAATAAATGATTACATCTTTTTATAGATTTCCAGAATATAAGGCGAACTACAAAAAGGGTTTTGGATTACAAGGCAAGTAAAACAGAAAGCAAAATAAACAAATGAATAAATATCAATATAGCCTCTTTTGCACTATACAATTATAATATGCAAGACTTTATAACTAAATATAGCGAATTCTAAAGACAATGCCAACATTTCCTGAAGTTTTTTTGTAATATAGAGGACTATTTTCATTTTTAAGAATGGATACATGTGTGTTTGATGGCAGGTAGGCATTCTGCATTACGTACATGTGGTGTTGGGGTTGGAGTCTAATGCCAGGCTCAAAGTACACTCTCAACGTGCAGCTCGCTATTACCCACACAATTGTCAGGGATTCAAATAATACACTATTCCTACCAGGGCATCTGTGACCTATCCAGACAATCAGAAACCTCTGCTAATAACAAACCACGGGCAATCTAGGGTAGATGGTCAGCCCCCTCCACCAACCAGCCCAATACCCTATAGAATCATTTACCCATCCAGGAGACAAACCAGTAAAGAAAAAAGAACTCCAGAGTATAACCCTATGATGTTTTATAAAAAGAACAGACAAAAAAGACCTTGTTATATGGTGGGGGAGGGGGTTTTCTCACCTGCACCGTCTCCGAGATCAAGATGCAGGGAGACATGTGGAGGGGTCCAGATCAAGAACTAAGAGGTGACTCCTCTGTTTTCTTCGCTTTTTAACACCATAAAGCCCCCTTAGAAAACATAACCTGTGGGTGGGGAACACCCCAGTGCTGTAAAGTAGCTGGTACTGTCCAGTTTGGAGTACCTGCACTTCTTTAATTTGAAAGGGAGAGTACCGACACTCTCAGGAGCAAGCATATATTCTAATTAGCAAGTACCTGCACTTCTATATTTCCATTTAAAGCACTGGGGCACAAGAAACTGGGCTGTCCTGCAGGATAGGCTTGGGGCACAGGTAAAGAATGTTCTGCCCTTCTCCCTGGGAGTACCACAAAGCTAAAGAATGGTCTGCTCCTCTCCCTGGGAGTATCACAAGGCTAAAGAATGGTCTGCCCCTCTCCCTGGGAGTACCACATGGCTAAAGTGTGGTCTACCCCTCTCCCTGGGAGTATCACAAGGCAAAAGAATGGTCTGCCCTTCTCCCTGGGAGTACCACAAGGCTAAAGAATGGTCTGCCCCTCTCCCTGGGAGTATCACAAGGCTAACAAATGGTCTGCCCCTCTCCCTGGGAGTACCACAGGGCTTTCTGAGAAAAAGCGGTCTGCTGCTCGTAGAACGGCTAAAGGCATTCCTTCGCTATATGCAGGAGTCACAAACTCGTGCTGAGCATGGTCAGATTGGGAAAACAGGAAGTCCAGCATTGGGCGAAAGGCTGGTGCCTTAGTGTCACCTATGGGCAGTTTTTAGGGCCGCTGTAACCTGGCCCACAGATACGTGTTGTCTTTCCCAGTCACCGACAGGCCACTGTTATGTGGAGCCAGCATTATGGGCACTCCCCTGCCATGCTGTCAAACTGAGGCTGGGGCCATGTGTTGCTTTGGCCCTTGGAATATTCTCATCTTGGCCCCTGCATTGTGTGACAGGCCCGACTCAGAAGCATTGCCATTCCCCCATCAGGCACAGGGCCATCACGTTCAGGCCATGGTGGGAGTTATGCAGGGACCTCACAGGGGGCAGGTGTTGTCCCCTCGGTCCCAGTGTCTTTCAGGATATTAGATGGGGATGGGGGCAGGTTGTTTGCCTAGGCCTAGCTGTGAGGCCACCTTTCCAATAGAAAGAAAAACATAGAATGTAGCGCTATCTGATGTTGGAACTGTAGAACTAGGTTACAGTTCTGGCGTCAGCTCACTATCTGGTGATTCTGGCAAATCACTTAATCTCTCTACCTAAAATAACAAGCATTGGAAATGCATTAGTTTCGCCTGTAATGAATATTGAGTTGTTTTGATCAATCAGCGTCCGGGACAAAGAAAAGAGCTCCCTGACAAATATCACGGGGGAGGATGTGACGCAGCGGCCAGTGCAGCAGTCTCGAGAGCTGGGGATCCCGGTTGAGTCTCTGTGGCACAACATCCTGTGATTCTGAGCAAATTTATCTCTCCGGTTGCGCTTAAGAAATCTGCTGCAGGACGAAAAAAGAGAGAGGCAAAACCTCATAAAAAAAATATTGTTCCACAAAGGTGGATGTTAACAGTATTTTGACTACGGGAGCTTGATAAGAGAAGCAGAGAGGAACAAGCATTGATAAATATGCTACAGCCAATAGAAATGGAGAGAAAATAAGTGGAAAGCACAGGGACCAATGAAAAGCCAGGAAAGTGAGGGGGCGGGATGTAAGCCCCTTTTAAGATTTATATTAAAAACAATAGATTTCACAAGCACAGCGGCGAAAGATCAAAATGAATTGGATCTTGGGTAATGTAACTGGTGCTCATGTAAATTGCTCCAATGCCTTTGGGCTGAGTCCATGCTATATAAAACTTAAAAAGAAAAAAAAAAACGTAATCACAAACAATAACCGGCTGGATTCTGCAAAGGCCGGAGCATGATAATTAAAGAGGACTCTATATAAAAACGTCTCTATTCCTTGTTTAACACGGCTTTTCTGCCTTTGTTTAGTTTAACTACCAGTCACAGATCATTAAGGCAGCTTTAGAACACATTTTAAAGTGCTTTTGCCTTAAGTTTACTGTTTTATTACATACGGGTCAGAGGAAAAAATACCAGCTTTGGGTGATTTTCTTCAGGAGATAAAAAAAGACCATCATGCCGGTAGAAAAACGACCGAGGTGGCAACCCTAGACAGATCAGGTGTTGTGGTCCTTGGATCATTTCATTTCTCCTCGCCCAAAATATAGTGCTTGTAGTTATACCAATATTACCTACCGTATAAGCTTTAAAATATTTAATTTACTCAACATTTCTGTAAACAATTAGTCCAATGTGCCTAACTAAATAGTGATCCATGAAAGGGACGATCCGGGACTTAAACCATTTTTGTGAGTGCCCGAT
Source organism: Triturus cristatus (assembly GCF_964204655.1). Lineage (NCBI taxonomy): Eukaryota > Metazoa > Chordata > Amphibia > Caudata > Salamandridae > Triturus > Triturus cristatus. The sequence continues at coordinate 1,031,195,260 of NC_140592.1, forward strand.
CCCAATTCTGATCCTAATCCGACACTGGTGCCGAGGCCTAAAGAAGGGCCTTGTGAGTGGACAGGAGAAGCAGAGTCTGTTTTCCCTTTAACAATTTCTTATTCTCTGCAGTCAGATTCAATGGTTGGGAAAGAGGTCAACAACCTTAATAAGCCAGGACATCGGCTGTTCAGTTACACCTGAAGGCCAGAGCAGCAGCGACTGGCAGACCTACGGTCAGATACATTTCACAGAAGCAGATTCCAGGACGCCACGAAAATGGGCAAGTCTGTCTTAATATGCAACTGCGACAAGAAAGAAGCCCATGCGGCTTGCACTGGATATGTCTAGAACGATAACTGAGAAGAGCCTTAGCATGTTGCACCCAATTCCTAGCAGCATCGTCCTGTTTTGGTGCACGCTGGAAAACCTGACCTTGGCAATAACCTGCGCTAAAGGCTCATTGGGCACACGGTGGGCTCCTGTCCAGAGAGTTAGGTTGTGGTTTTAGATTATCGGTTGCACAGCACTAAGGGACTGTTAGAGGGCAGGTGGGAAACCGGCAAGGCTCTGTGCTCAATTGTTAAGGTTAGCATGCAATAATGGCTAACGAAGGAGGGAAGCAGGCGGGGGTCCAGTTAAGTGGCACAGGTTGTTTGAAGACAAGGGCTGTGTTGGGGTACCAATTGTACCTCCAAGAGTGACTCTGTAGGTGTGAGGGCTACATCTCCAAATAAAGGACCATGAGCCTTACTTAGCGTTGCACTGATGCAGGTCATCTGCCAAAAAAGTGGCAGATGCCCCATGATCCACCAAATTGAGTGCATTTACGTCCAGTGCATTTACACCTGTGGCACATTTAAGTTTGGAGAACAGAACACACATCCCTTTCTGGAGACTGTTCTGATCCACCCACCTCTAAATAAGACCTATGCTTTGATATCTGCTGTACTTTTGTAATGGGCCCAAGAATAAGGCCGTGTAGACACCACAGGTTGGCTTACAGTTACAGGCGATGTTAAGGTACATGTTGGGTGCGAATAAAAAGGTGCATTGTATTGTGTGGTAGTGACTAGACCCCGGTGGGGGGGGGGGGGCTGGGTGCGATTGTTGACCAGACAGAAGGAAGAGACCGTATTGGCTGCAGGGTGCACAATGGAACTCAGTAAAATGCAGTTTTGAGGCAAAGGATGTAGATTGGAACCAAGAAAGGGAACTATTTGGGGTTCAAGCTGGGCCCTGTAAATGCCTTTATTGGAGTATATGCTGGACCAGAACAACTGGAAATGGTATATCCAATGTATGCAATAACATTTGATGCTGTAGTTGCTGGTTAACCCCGTAGAAGGATTTGTGGGGGTGCTAGCTGAATCACAATGAGGGAATGTGTTTGTGCTGACCCACAGAAAGTAGTTTTGTTGTATGGAGGCTACCAACACCAAGAGGAACACAGTAAGAAGCTGTTTAGTGCAGACTGCAGGCCAGACCATAGCAAGCATCTTCTTCAGCATTGTTTTAAGTGTTTCTATTGGCTCTTAGGGGGCTCTGTTAAAATGCAGGGTGGTTAATGGATTAAAATACAAAACTGTGTAGGAAAGTAAGCAAACGTTTTAAGAGCAAAGTGCCAGACAGAGCCTATGTTGAGACGCTGGCTACGGGTTTAAATCAGTCTTGCTAACTCATCTGTATTTGGCAGTAAAGAACTGTTTGCTCTAGGGTATCTTTGGAAACTTTGTAAGATGGTGTGTTGGGCAGTTAAGGGGTTGAGTAGGAGTACAGCGTGCCACTTGCACCACAGTTCACGGCTATGTTGTATGTGTGGAGGTAAAGTCTGGAAACCAGACATAGCCTGTGCTGGAATGAGGGTACAGGCTAAATACATTCTTGATGACAGAGTTGCATTTGGCAGTTAGGACCGGTTTTACTTTAAATATTAAAACACTCAAAAAAGGCTCTATTATGCAGTATTAAGGCTGTGCTTAGGGTATCTGCTATATCCTGCCATATGTCTTTGTTGGTTTCTCTGCATACCCTAATATCAGTTTCAGTAAGGGGCTACAATGACTGCTGAGCACCTGTTGTTCCCAAGTTTCAGCTTTTGCTAGGGTCGGGGTCCAAGTCAGACCCTTTATTGATAGCAGACGTTGTTGGACAAGAAGCAGCTCAGTTGGGTGCAGTCTGCTGGTTAATATCCCAGTGAACGTCTGCTCTCGGTGGGCTTAATGGCACAGTGCCTTGAAGGCGCGCCCAGAGACTGGGGATGCACTGCTGATGATAACTACGTTTGCCAGTAGGTCTTTTCTCATGGCTTCCACACAATGGCCCTCTTCGGCCCACCTGCTGATAATGCTTAATTAGGCGAGGAGTTGATTAATTTGAGGTAATTGACAGCTAATTACGAGCCCGAGGGCTCATTAAGTTGACGTCCTGTCTGGGTGAGTTGCTCAGAGGTTGTCAGGCAATGAACCCCAGCCACCGCACAGTCACTGCTGGAATTCATGCATACTTTTCCCAGCAGTGCAGATGCAGCTCGAGCACAGAGGGCAGAGTCTGATGCATGTGCCCGAGTGGAGAGCGCAATGTACGGCAATGTAGAAGAGACCAACACACAGGTTTGAAAACCCATAGTGACATTAAAGCACATCACTTAGGCATGGCAGAACTCAGGTATATGATGGTGACTAACAGGAAAGACGGGCATGGATCTACTGGCACAGGAGAAAGTCCTGTGTATGGGGGAGGTCTCAATCTCGGGACTGAATCTCTCAATGAGATTGGTCTCAGTCTTGGAAGGGTTATCTAAGGACCTAGACTATGCTTTTGGTCATCGAATAGATCTCAGGCAAGAAAAAAATCAAGGCGCACAAAGAAGTGCCTCAAAGTGGAAGGGGGTTTCACATGTGAAGCCGGTTGTCAAGCCTGGAGCAATTAGAAAGAGCAAGTAGGCCAGCAAGGGAATATTGGATCCAAGTTGTTTGCCACAGTCCCACTAATAATGGTGTCACTGAAAAAAGAACTTTGAATCCAGGGAATGATTCCCTACGTCAACGATGCCCACGTTGACTGGGCAGTCAAATATAAGATGGGTATGAATAAAGTATATGCCAGACATAATACATAATTGCACAGAACACAACACTACAATTTGTGTGCCAATAAATTTGCGTGGCAAGAATTGTGCCATGAAATCAGCACTGGTATATACCTTCAGGAAGCCCCTTAAGAAAGGGAGGGGTTAATTTCGTTAGCATGGATTTGGCTGGTACATATCTAGGAGCACTTGCTTATTAAGATTATAAGATCATGTCAATGCACAGGATTGTTCCTGGCATGAATCGGTTAATGAGAATCTGTGTCATCAGCTCTGTTGGACCCTAGCTGATGATGGAATTTGTAGTAAAAGGATTAGGTAACGATTGTGAAGATTGCACCCTGCAAGTAATTACATTTGTGAGAACGTGCCAAAATCTGTTAATGGTGTCTTTGAATAGGTGTGTTAGACATATGAAATTCTGATAAAAGAAAACCAAGGAAGTCGGTCTTTGAAATATCTTTGGACATAAAATGAGCGCTGCATGCGAGAACATGCATTGACAAAGCCAATAGTTAACGCCTATATGGTGCTATTGGCTTTGCCAATGTCTTTAAGCCATGTTGTATAACACCGTAGCTGCTGTTCAGCTTGGCTAAAAGTTAATGGAGTAGAGTAGAGCGGCAAGAGGAGAGTGGAGTAGAGTGGTGTAAAGTTGAGTATTTTAGAGTGTTGTAGAGTGTAGTGGTGCAGGGTACAGTGGCGTGGGGTAGCGTGGCGTGGGGTAGCGTAGCGTGGCGTGGCGCAGATAGAGGGGAGTGAGAGTACAGTGGCGTAGAGTCGAGTGACAGTAGTGTGGTGTATAGTGATAGAGTAGAGTGGTGTAGAGTGGTATAGCTTGCCATACAGTGGCGTTTATGGAGTGGCATATAGTGGAGTGGCGCAGATTAGACTGCTACACAGAGGTGTGATGCAGAGAAGAGTGGCGTAGAGTGGAAAAGAGGAGGGGAGTGGAGTGGAGTGGCGTAGAACGCAGTAGAGCAGCAACAAGTGTCAGAGTGGAATGGCATAGAGAGGCATTGTGTGAAGTGGCATGGTGCAGATTGGCGTGGCGCAGAGTGGAGTAAAGTGGCATAGAGTAGAGTGGCACAGAGTGGTATGGAGGGGAATGGCGTAGAATGGAGTGGCATTGTGTGGAGTGGAGGGGTATAGAGTTGAGTGGTGTACAGTAGACTGGAATGGCGTAAAGTACAGTGTAGTGGCATGGAGTAGAGTGGCATGGAGTAGAGTGGCATGGAGTAGTGGAGAGTGGAGTGCCGTAGAGTGTCATGGAGTAGAGTGGCATTGAGTGGAGCACAATACAGTAGAGTAGCCTGGAGTAGACCACCAGGCACCTGTGTTGGGGGGTGGGGAGGAGTGGGGGTACAAGTTTAGAAAATAAAAGTGTATTTCCCCAGGGGGCGCAACTGAGACCCCAGGGAGAGCTAGAAAGAAAAAAATGTAAATACATTCTTTTTTCAGGGGGGGGGGGGGGGGGGGGAGCCCTGTTGCCCTACAACCCCACCTTTTGGCTCCAAATTTATTTTTAAATCTGAATTTTCCATGGAGGACCAATCATGCCACTTCCCCCCCATCCCAGGGAAATCACACATTAAAAAAAACGTACAAGAAATGTAAGTAAGGGTTCAGCCCTACTAGCACATGGGTCGACCCATTTTGAGGGATGTATATACCAATTACATCCCACAGGGAAGACACGCATTTATAAAAAGTTTTGACATTTTTGCCACCATGTTGGCCACAATCGATCATCTGCTGTATAATCTCCATATTATTAAAAAAACAGAGGTTTCTAGTGCAGGGGTCTCTAACCTTTCCTGTACTGAGAGCTACTTCTGATCAGTGAAAATCATCATGAGCTACTGATGGCTAAACAAATTCTGCATTACTACCAGACACCCCCATGCCCGGCTTCATTGACTTTAAGGCTTATGTCCATAGAACCAGATACTATGGTCTGAAAAAAATACTTTGACTAGGGGCATTATTACAGGGCTGCCATATATGTCAGTGAGACCATGGCCTTTAGGATGTATGAACTTGTGTGTATCAATGGGATGTACGTGTATTAATGACTGAGAGCCTGTGTTGTATGTACTTGTGGCACAGGACATACCTTTCACCATATGAGGCACAGTTACATGTATAACACAAACATACAACCATATTTTTTTACATAGGACAAATTTAAAGTGCAGAAAAATGTTCTGCCAAAAATGTTCAAAGTATGGAACATTTTTCTACATTTAAATTTCTACCACTTAAAATAATTACTGTATTTTTCAGTTATACATATAGCACAGTGCAGTGTGCATGGGCCACTGGGAGCAAGATGCCTGCCGTTTGTAAATACAACACTTTGAAATCATTAAGTTAACTTTTCCATTGAGTTTTCTCCCATTTAAAAGCATTCAGAAACATGTTGTTCTCGTCTCCAATACAGAGTTGACAAGGACTTTTGTTTAGAGTTAAATACCACAGTGCTTCAGTTCTTCATCTTTGTGCCCCAGCCTGAGCACTGCTAATTATCAGGCCCTGCCTTTTGCAGCCTGATGATTATAATGTAAAATAAACACTGCCTATAACTTTAAAAGGAAAAATGTTACCTTGTGCTTATTTAAAAATGAACTCAAGGCAGTGAGCTACTCTGAAAGTGTTTGGGAGGTACTGGTTGGAGACATCTGCTCCAGCTCCTACGGATCAAAAGTTACTAAAAATGTGGTGACGTGGTTGCATTCAGTGGAAGACCCTGTGCAAAGGTTGACTAATCATCTTTCAGTCGCTTATTTCTATATTTGATTACTAAACTGGGACTTATGAAAGAAATCTTTGCACAGGTAATAATATCCGGTTTACAAATCTCAAAATAATGAAGTAATACTATCAAAAACACGTGTTGCATTATGCTGCATGATTTGCCTTTTCTTGCAGCATGATTTAGTAAACCCGGGCTCATAATTTGGTGGCCTCTTGCTGCATAATTTCAGTGACCATGGTAATGGCACTTTGAGTTCTCACAAGGAGCACGCCTGCGCACAAAGTTGCAGGGTTACTAAGTGAATGTGTGCTTCTTGAGATCAAACAGTAGATTTTTGGTTTCAGGAAATCACTATTATACTGGCAATGGCCCAGCAGCTTCCCTAACAATAAATAACGTTTTGCATAAGCCATGACAAAACTATGATGTGGTATTGAGCATCTGGCAAGTTGAAGTAATACGGTCTCATTTTTTGTCTGCAAGTGTCTTTGGAGAACCTGCAGCTACTGAACTGTGGCATACATCTAATGGACCCACACACCTACCAAATGATTTAGAACCATACTTTTCCTTCAACATAGGACAGTATTTTAGAAGGAAGGTTTTAGCCAGAATTGGCCGGTCCAACTTTTGGCAAGATGGCGGCCGGCCGCTCGGCTGTATGAGCCGGTGGTGCGTCCTCTCTCTCCTGGAGTAATTCTCCTTTTTTGAGACTACAATCCCCCCCGGGGATGTTTGGGGGATGACAAAACGTAACACGGAGAAAAATGAAAAAAGTGGAATATTCAGCGCTGCTGAGCTTTAAAAATTACGATTGCCATGCTTAGGGGGCTGTCTCAAGGGCAAAAGATCCTTACCGGCAAGCTGCTCTGGCTGTGGTGTGGTTCCCTATCCCATTGCTTCGGATTTTCTCTTCGTCCATCCTGTCCTCCCTTCGTGCGGAGGTATTCGGTGGTGACAATGGCTCCAACGTTACCGGCGAAGAATCCCCCATCCAAGACGTGAGCTTCCGCCTCCGGTAAGGAGTTGCAGGCATCCCGCTGCGATGCTACGGCGGCAGGAGAAGCTGATGGCTGTCGGGCGGCGCTTGCTATTACCAGCAATAAAAAATTGAAACAGACTACCAGCATTGTTCAAGCTGCAGTCGGCTAGAGTTAAAGACACCTGCTGGTGCAGTGAGCGCAGTGAGCGCGAGGACATCGGGCGAGGTGGGTGATTCAGCTTTGCAGCCGGGGGGGGAGGGGCGGCCCATGTTGTTTGCAGTAATGACATTCTGACCCCTCTTTCCTCGGGTGCCCAATCCCACGAGCACAGTCCATTAGGCCCACCGCCTATCGTCCATGGTGCTGCCAGTAGTATACCCCCGGTGGGCCACAACGGGGGAGCTGCTATGATCTCTGGGATAGGGGTCAGTGAGATCCAGGAAAAAATGATTCCACCAGGAAATGGAATTATGGGAATTGTAGTCCCACAGGACAGAATCACTCCTATCCCCTCTCAACATATGTCGGAAACTGTCCTAACTGCCACTGTTGCCAAAGCATCAGACCAAGTGCTCTCTGCCAGGTCCATTGAATCTAATCCTAATGAATCTATGCGTGAGCCTGAAGGGGTTGATACATTTTACTCACTCTCAGAACACACAGGATCATCAGAGGATGACTTGGATATGGAGTTGACAGATGATGATAGTGATCTTGCTGATTGGCACTTAAACGAAGCACCTAAAGATGTAACTCTACCCCGAGGTCCGCGCACCGTCCGCATGGCCTCTAAATCGAAAGATCAAGGGATTTTGTTGTCAAGTAAGGACCCGGGATCACTTGGATCAATGGCTTGGGATTATTCTTTCTCTACTCAGCCTGGTCTAGTTGATGGTGTCTCAGCTTTGGGTGGTACATTCGCTGATCCTCCTCAGACTCCTCCTGGCGAGATAACATTGTCAATAATTTATCAGTCCATCATGGCTCACCGCGAAGAAACTCGTCAGGAGAGCGCTCGCACTCAAGGTGCATGTCGTCGAATGCAAAATTCAATACGCAGAATTGCCAAAACTTGCTCTGACATCGCTGCCAGAACTGTCGAAGCTGAGGAAAGAATCTCCACCCTGGAAGACGGGGTGGCAACCCAGAAGGGCCTTACTGACCTTATTAAAGCACAGAAAGACGATATGCTATGGAAGTTAACTGACCTTGAAAATAGGGCTAGACGGAATAATCTGAGGATCCTAGGGATGCCTGAAGACATGGAAGGGTCAGACACCAGGCAGTTCATTGTGGAACTTTTCTCTGAAGCTTTCCCAGATGTAAAGCAGTGGGACTGGCAGCGGGAAATACAACGGGCGCATCACTTTCCTTTTAAACAAAGACAACAAGCATTTGCAATGCAATAGGTCTCGCATTGTTAAAACTTTGACCTATTGGCATCGTAAATGACAATGTCTTTTATTATTACAGGTTTCTGAAACCCATAAATGAAATGCATTGTTATTTACAATGTCAATAGCTCAAATGCTCTCAAATGCGAAACCGATTGCATTGCAGAAGCGTGTTTATTTTCTTTCGAGGGCTCCTGCACTTTATCACGCAAGCTGCCAAATGACATCTTCATGATTAAATGAGCAGTAGCAGCCCCAGCCTGCACCGTTTGGACATTCCCACTGCCTGCTGCCGAAAAATGGAAAGAGGCTGGAGAACGCAGTGAAGGTGTTGCGCGCCTGTGTTGAGGCGTATAAATGTTAACAGTTTCCAGCATGGGCGGCCCTTTCACCTCAAACTTCACTCCCTCCACACTGTAATCACCCTGCCTCCAGGAGACACAACGCTCTTTTAAATGAAGTCATTAACCGGACAATGTTCACGTCAAAAGTGAAAGAACAATGTTACAAGTTAATGAATTTGCCATTTCACCAGTGCAATCAAATGTGCACATTTCACGCATATAATACAACTCGGCTATCAAGTTGAATTACATTGAAACAGCAATTATTTGCGAGAACCTGTGTGCGTGCCGTTTATGTTTGTGTCCCCGCCAGGCATCGAATCCAAAGCATGCAGGAATAGCTTTGGAAAGACGCCTAAACATGCTAGACTCCTATCAAGACGCCCAACGCTAGGAAAGGTAAGGACAATAAATGCAAGCAGCGGCAGAAAGTAGCAATCGTAAATAAGCTGAAGAAATGCTTCTTCGCGAGCATATGCTGCATTCAAAGGGCATTTATGTGATTCAGTGCCAGTGACTTTGCCGCTTCCGACGCTATGGCGTTTGCAACCGGTGGCACTGCTGTTTGTGATTAGTGGGGGCGGGGTCAGGGGGTGTCATGTGGTGCCGGGGACACAGCAGTATCAGAGGACATGGAGCGCGTCCGATACAATGAAGTGAAAGCACGGTATGCAGCGTTGTTAACAAGAGAAGCCCGGCGGAGCGTGGCGCGTGTGCTTGGCGGGGGCGGGGGAGTGGACCCTTTGAAGTGCTCCCAAAAAGCGGAGTGTGGCGCGAGCGTTTGGCGGGGGCGGGGGAGCGGACCCTTTGAAGTGCTCCCAAAAAGCGGCACGATGCACGTGATTGTGCGCGTGCTAGCCATGCAATCCGCTTTTTGGGAGCACTTTTCAAACCCGCTTACAATAGTCTCGCTTTGCGATCGCTTACGCGATAGCAAGGTGAGACCTAAAAATCTGGCCAGGCTGGGGATAAGCCTCGTGCAATCTTAATTTCTTTGTGTAATTTTTTGGCTAGGCAGAACATTTTTGACCTAGCTAGGCCCGATAGAAAATGAGTAGGGAAAGGGTGTGAATTTTTCTCTAGGCCAGATTTTTGCCCTGCAACTGTTAAGCGGAGGTGGCAGCTTTGCCAACTAATAGCTCCTTTCCAAATGAAGGGTGCTCAGGCTTTTTTGCTTTTTCCCTCAAAATTGAAGGTAATCTATCAGGGCCAGACCAAATTCTTTTTCTCCGAAATTCAGGCAAAGGAGTTTTTGAACTCTGTATAGTTAAGCATGTTATTCTTTCACCATTCCAGGGTGAGTTTTAGATTTAAAAGTGGGGTGCTTAGCCTTTTGTCTGGAGCTTTTGTTCCTCTTATTAATTGCTGTTTCTGACTGCTGGATTCACAATTGGCTCAGGCACCTCAGGTGTTGGAGAAATTGGGGTGAAGGATCCAGGGGGGAGCCGATATAACCAGCTCATCCCATCACAAGGACTTAGGTCCTGTTGCCCTATAAGGAGGGTTTAGGGGTCGGGGATGGGGTCGGGAGGGGCTTTTTTGGGATTAAGGGAGGGGTAAGAGCTAGTGGTGGGGTTAAGGGGGGGCACTGTTGGGGGGGATCAAAGGTTTTTGTACAATGCTTTAGCCATGGTATTGTTTTCTGTAGGTTTTGGGCTATGTTAAAATTTGCAATTACGATTGTCATTAAAAGGAATAATTGGTTGCATTGGAGATTAACTCCACTTGTGAGGTCAAATTGGGGTGGATAAATTGCGATTAAGTTCATGGAATATATGTGATCTAAACGATGGTAAAAAACGGGACCTCTTTGCTAAAATCATTTATACTATGCAATTGTAGGTTGTGTGTCTACAAGAGACACATATACCGTGGGGGAAACGGGATAATCTGAAAGTTCCTGGCTACGATTTAATTGCCTGTTCTCGCCAGACGTCCATGGTTAGAGAGGTGGCCATCTTATTGAAACGAGGAGATGGGGTTTGTAAAAAGGTTCTAGAGGATAGTCTAGGCAGATGGGCAATAGTAGAATTAGCGCTCGAGAATAGACCTCTAACCATCTGTACAATATATGGTTCTAATATGGACGACTCTGAAGTTTTGAGATACCTAAATTTAGAATTAGCAGCATGGTTTCAACCTATGATTTTGTGTGGGGATATGAATATTAGTTTGCCCGGAAACTTTAATTTAACAGGGGTTCAAAAATACTCTGGTAGGAAACCCAAGGTATTTAAGGCCCTTCACACTCTAGTTCAAGAACATGGACGGATTGATGTCTGGTCTACGCATAATAAAGATGAAGACGGCTATACATATTTCTCTGCTCCCCATAATAAATTGGTCCGTTTGGACTATTTTTTCATGTCTGATCAGGTGGTAGAGGCATCCTCTATTTCTGTTTACCCAAGAACTTTATCTGACCATAACCCACTTATTGCCGTATATCCGCTGCCTCGCTTGCCCAGACCCCCCAGGGCGGGACATTTGAAAGAAAACTTTTATTGAACCAGGCTTACATAGAACACATGAGAAAGTGGTTACCCGCATTTTTAAACATTAATAGGAGTACGGCCTCCGCCTGTATTGTGTGGGATACACTTAAGGCCGCAGTGCGCGGGGAGACTAAGAGCTTTGCAGCCTTTCAACGCAAGATCACCCAGGAGCAGATTAAGAGACGTGTGGAGGAGCTCAGCTCGGCAGAGATGGAACTAATACGCAATATAATTGAAGGCTGCAACATAGAGCAAAGTCAGCAGAAGGTTGCTATAATTAAGGCTAAACTCTTTCTTTGGGCAGGACCTGACTGCTAAGTTCGCTCAATATCGGGCTACGATATATGAGTTTGATGAAAATTCGGGCAGAATTCTTGCCAAAAGGCTTCAACAGAAAAGCGTGTCAAATCGTATCAGTAAAATTCAGGATCCACAGGGCAATTTTCAGGACACCTAAGAGGCTGTCATTGATGTGTTCCAGAAGTTTTATACCTCGCTTTATGTGGACGATAAGGTAAATTCTCCAACTCAACCTATGTTTGAAGGCTTTTTTCAGAATATTGACACCTTAAAAGTTACAATGGGTCAAAATGAGGTTCTTTCCGCCCCAATTACCTGGGAGGAGGTTGAGCTGGCAATAAAATCTTTGGCTAATGGGAAGGCCGCTGGCCCTGACGCTATCACTTTAGAATTTTACAGGGTATTTAGCGCTAAGATCTCCCAGGATATTTTATCAATTTTTAGGGGAGCACAGTTGGGAACCATCCTGAACTCTTGGTCCCATACTACTATTGTCCTTTTTCAGAAAAAAGACAAGCCTCAATTAAACCCTTCATCTTATCGACCTATTTCTTTGATTAATACTGACAGTAAAATCTATTCAAAAATGTTATCTTCCAGACTGGCGGCGGTTATTACCCCGCTAGCCTCTATACGGCAGCATGGGTTCATCTCGAGTAGGGATACGGTTGATCACGTCCGCCGAGTCATTGCCCTATTGGATTGGGCCAAGGCCACCTGTTCTTCCTCTCGGGTTGATCCTGATAGACGCAGAGAAGGCGTCTGCAGGGTCTCCTGGGGTTTTTTATGGGCAGTGCTCTGCTGGAAAGGCTTCAGTACCAAATTTATTCAGGCTGTTAAGTCATTGTATATCTCTCCAGCTGCTGTACTTCGCATCTCTGGTCAGCAATCAGGGTCTTTTGATATTAGTAGGGGTACAAGGCAGGGGTGTCCTTGCTCACCCCTGCTTTTTGTTTTGTATATCGACCCTTTTCTTAGCAAAATCGAAAGGGATCCAAATATTTGGCCGAATAAGATTGAAACTACTGAATACAATACCTTAGCCTATGCTGACGATATAGTGGTTTTAACTAGTGATGTTAGCTCTGCATTTCCAGCTTTAACAACTCTTGCTGAACAATTCGCATATTTATCAGGCTACAAGTTGAATGTTTTAAAAACGCAGGTAGTCCAATCAACCGCTATGTGTCCCTCTGCTGTTCCTGTTGTATCAGAAGTAATATATTTAGGGGTTAAAATTACCGCTTCTGTTGATAACATCCCCGACCTGAATATTCTTCCAGTGATAGAGTCGGTCAATATTAAGCTTGAAAGGTTAGACCATCTGCACCTTTCTTTATACGGCCGCTGCAATGTACTCAAGATGTTGGTCCTCCCAAAATTTCTCTATCTCTTTAGAACTATTCCCCTAGAGCTCTCACAAAAGAGTATCGCTAAGGCTGAAAGGATCTGCTATAGCTTTCTCTGGGGGTATCGTCGCTCACGAAGGGTAGCCAAGTGGATGCGTCTTTCTAGGGATCGTGGAGGGTGGGCGGTCCCCAATTTTCGATTATACTATTGGTCTGCTATGCTCCAACATTTAGGTTTACCGCTGTTGGGAGATAGGGCAGAGGTTCCGCTCTCCAATAGACCGACAATCTATGAGATAGGCTTGGGTTCGGCCGCTAAGGGTATATTAACTTGTATTTTGGAGCCAAGTTATTTTAAGAGAACTAGGTTTAAAGTGATATCTACCATGTTTTCAGTTTGGCAGAAAATTCACTATAAATGGTCAATTATGAATATACATTTTTATACGCCTTTTAAAGCTGCCCAGCTTCTTCCCCCTATTTTTCAGGATCAGGTTATTTTTAGGTGGCAGTCACTAGGCATGAATTGTATAGGCGATCTAAGCTCTGGTGGGCAAATGGCCTCTTTTTCTCTCTTAAAGGACAAGTTCCATCTAAATACACACAACTTTTTCAAATACCTCCAGACCAGAAGTTTTATTGATAAACGCCTACATGAAACACCTGCAGTGTTCGAAAGGGTCATTATATTTGAGCTAATTCAAAGAAGGGCTAGGATTGGGATAATATATCAACATATGTTATCCGGTCTTCCAGATGACATTGATCTTCAAAATTCCAAGTGGGAGGCTAAACTAGGCAAGACCGGGGTGGACATAAGGCCAGCATTAGATCTTGCAAGCTATGTCTTAGTTTCTGGCAGCTTACGGACTCAAAGCTTTATGGCAATCTTTGATTTATATTACACACCGGCAAAAATTGCTAAGTGGGGAGCACGGAAGGGCGATTCCTGTTCTAGGTGTGGCCTTCAGGCTGCAGATGCTATACATATGTTCCATTCCTGTCCGAACTTGAGGGAATTTCTCCACGATGTCGAGTGCTTCTTAAACTTGGTGCTCAATATCCCAGTCATTATTTCTCCAGAGTTGGTAATAATGGGGTGTGTAGACATTGAGCTATCTGAAAGAACGACTTATGTTTCTGCATTTTTGTTTATAGCCAGGTCTATGATTCGGCTGTGCATCACTTCTCAATGGCTAAGCCCCGAAGCCCCCACGTTATTTAATTGGAGAGCCAGGATTCTGGCTCTGTTCAATCTGGAGTCAGCAGTGTCCTTATTAAGGGGAAGGAGGCGGCGGGAGTTTGCTAGTAAGATCTGGCTCCCCTTAGAGGAATGGTCAAAGCAATGATCTCCTACTATTGATAAATAATATTATGCTGAATTTTTTTCACTTCTTTGTTGACCTCTTACTGTATTTCCTATTTTCTTTGGTTCAAGAAAGTGTATAAATTTCAGACAATTATGCTTGATGCCTTAATTCCCTAACTGTACTCCCGCATGTCTTTACCTATGTTTATATTTTCCCATGTTTGCTGTTTTTTCTTTTTTTTTACATGCTCTTGCCTCTCAATAAAATATAAAAACATTTAAAAAAAAAAAAAAAAAAAGAAAGGTTTTAGCCAGTCAGCAGAGATGGTGTCTTGGTGGATGACTGCTGCCAAAGCCCTAACTATGAAGGACAGCTCTGAGGTGGGATCAGGCACTGACACAGCATCCGAGGGAGAGGAAAATTGAGTAGAATCTAGAAGTGATTTTTCAGTCTGTTAAGTTCTATCAGATGAATCACCATCCAACGATTCTGAGGAACATGGTTATGGCAGTCGTGCTGACCCTTCACAAGCACAGTCTGTGCAACAGAGCGATGATAGCAGGGTAGATCAAACCAGAGAGCAAGAATGTGTGGCGTCAAACACAGACTAATTGCTTCTTGTCAGTCTCCCAATTTAGTGCAGCCTGAAAGTCCATTGTTCGATGAAGATCCTGGATGTAAAGTTGATACAGCAAATCTTTTGCTGATTGACTATATCCATCTCTTTTTGGATGCGGATTACCTTGAGGAAAGTATGCAGCAAACAAATGTGAGTGCAGAACAATTTCTGAGGGAACATGGAGGCACTTTGGGCCTCATTCTAGGTGTACGAAAGTAGGATCTGCTTTTATGGTTACCCCCTCTTTTTGCCTGGTGCTATGCTGTTTTTGACTAGTCTGACTGGGATCATGCTAATCAGGAACCCAGTCTCTGTGCTTTCTCCCTCAAAATTGGTTATGGTAAGTACTTGGGTAAATCCCAGACTGGATACTGGTGTACCCTTATAAGTCCATAGTATATGGTACTGAGGTACCCAGGGCATAGGTACAGCAGGGGTCCCCCATGGGTTGAAGCATGAATTAAGCCACCCATGGGAGATCACTCAAACTGTAACTACAGGCCTGCAATTGAAACCGGTCTAAGTTGGTGCTAGCACCACTTACCAACATATATAGGGTTCCCTATATCTAAGGTCACTGCATTTACAACCTATAAGGCACCCCTAAAGCAGGCCTTTCAATCCTGAAGGCAGGGTGCTTGGTTCTAAGTTTGAGGGTCCCCCTGCATGAGCAGGACACCCCTACAACCTTCGGAGTCCATTCTCTTGGGTTGTAAGTGCATCAGCCATTATGAAACAGAGTGGCCATGTGTCATTATGCGATGAACATCTCTAAACTGGCTGTAACGAACCCTTTCATGTTTGATATCATACCTGTTGGAATCATACCCCCACACTGTAAACGGTATGATTCCATGCACTGTAAAGCTCCATCAGGAGGCCATCAGTGCTTCCGGTACCAGTCTTCTAGACCCGGACAGCACAACATGGCTGTTGCCAACCAGAGACGCAATTCTGCCATCATGCTGCAGAGCCAAGCTCGAGCAGGGGAAGGTACAACAATAAGTATCCTGTCATAGGGAGGTGTGACCACCTCCCAGACAGGGTTTAGTGTATCGGGGCTGGGTGGGAGCGCTTGCCAGCACCACTTAGTCTGCTTGAGGGGCACTTTTGGTGTCCTCCTTGCATAGTCCAGCTCAAACCAGGTCAGGGTGCCGTTGGCTCCCGCTCTGGCACAAAATTGTACAAAGGACATGGGAGTATACTCCCCATTGTCCGACCCCTCCCCTGAGAGGGAACCCTGAATCGTCCCAACCATTTCCTTAAGGTACTTAAGGGCTTAACTGTAGGTGGGTCCCTAGATTCGTTGTGGGACAAGATGAATCTCAAGACAGCACTTCTTTGACCGTCTGGGCACTCTGGACTTCGTTGGACCTTGCTCTGGGCTCTGAAACTGCAACCAGGAAGACTCCTGCTTTTCCTGGTCTCGTCGTCCTGAAAGTCTGCTGCAATGTCTATGCCCGTGCTCCATAGAGTAACCTTCCAAGGCCTGTGGACATCCAAGACACCTGAAGGAATCTCCCTTGAAGTGAAGGAGTTACTTCCCTGCATCTGGAGGCACCGCAACGAAGCAGAGCGGTCTGCTGATCCTGGGCTCCCACTGACTCCGAAAGGCTCAGCAATACAGATGGTGGTTCTTCACACCCCTCAAGGCCTCCCCTGTCCTTTCACCAAGTTTGAGGCCAGTATCCCTCGTCTGAGCCACAGGAACCGAACGAACCCTGTGCACCATGTCGACTTGCCATTGCAAAGGTTTGTTGGCTTGGTTTCTCCATGATCTTCGGGCTCCAAGTATCCCCATCCTCAAGCATCTCCTGTAACCAAGATCTTTGTCCTCACCGCATCACTTGCACCATGGGCCTGCATCTTTGGTGAGCTGCTGGAGGTACTCTATTGACTCCAGTGCCTCCAGCCTGTGGGTCCTCTTGAGGTTCTACTTTGATTTTTGCAGGCCAGGACTTACCCATTAACTTGTATTGAGCCCGCAGTCATGTTACCACTCTGCACACAGCCTCCGTGGGGTTCCTGGTTACTTACCTCGGGTGGTTCCTTCGATCCCCGGCACTTCTACATCTGCTGGATATAGTCTTGACTTGAGTCGTGGTTCGCATACCACTATTTTAATATATGGTCTCGACCTGGTGACCACTATGTACTTGTGCTACTTACCTGTTTTTATTGCAAAGTATTGTGTGCATTGTGTATATCGACGGGTGGGAGATATTTGTATGCGTTAGTGAGTGTCTTATAATAAAGACACATTATTATAAATACACTGTGTTGTTCTTTTTCATTTAATCTATACCAATAAGATTATGCTCTAGTAAAATAAGTTGCCTTACACTCCTTCTGGACTAAGCCTGAAGGCTGCTCTCCACGGCTATCACTTAGAGAGCTTTCTAAGGTTGTCTAAGACCACTAAAATCACCATAAGGATTGTCTGGATTAGTACAGGTTGCCCATTTACATAAGTGAGCACCATTTACTAAGCCATCTTCTCACACTAGGGCACACCGATGGACTCCCACTTCACTTGAGGAGTTGAAGATATTTTTGGACCTTACGCTCAAAAGGGGTTAGTGCACAAACAATGCTTGCAGTCCTACTGGACTACTCGCACAGTTTGGGTCATACCCATCTTCACACCATACATGAGCAGAGATCGTTTTTTGATATAGCACTATATTTTAATATTAATTCTTCTGTATTGCCACAAGACCATCCAGACCATGTCAGATTGTTCAACATTCACAATATGTCCTGTGGTGGTACATTTGTCTGCTAGGTTTCCAGAAATGTATACTTCTGAAAAGAATATAGCTATTGATGAGGACTGGCTCTGTGGCATGCGGTACACTTTGATGTTGCAGCAAAGGAATCCCACAGAATCATGCTTGCAGAAAGCTAAAGAAATCCCAGAGCACAGCGCTGTGTTCCAATAGACTCCTTGTAGTTAAGTTCTTGGATAGGCATGAAGTGTACTTGCTCACTGCAATCCATGATGAGAGCACTTCCCCTAATATGGTTTGGGGTCAGTTTCCCAAAGTTCACACGCATTCCTGTATACTCGATTGCAAGTACACGGGTGGAGTCGATAAGCATGACCAGGTTTTTCAGCCTTACATTGCGAGTCCTAAAACTCACACTTGGTATAAGAAGCTGTATACCCACCTGATCCAGATGGCAACATACAATGCATATAATGTTTATCGTCAGACCACCACTGGAAGACGCATGTCTTTTCTTGACTTTCAGTTGACGTCATTAAAAGTCTTGCTTCTACAGAAGCAGTAGCCTCGACTTAATATGTTTGAGGACATGACAAGGCTGTAGGATTGACACTTTGCCAACTGCTTTCCTGCAACAGCCAGAAAGACTCTACCATGAGGCTGCTCCAAGCAAGGAAAGAGTCAGGAGACTGCCATCTCAGCCCGCCCTGTTTTCCTACTTGCTCAATGTTGTACCATCCAAAAGTCTAGTACTGGGAAATTGACTGAGGTGGAGCTACCATAAGATATACCTTTCAATGGCTGTACCTTCCACGGGCCACTATTTCACTAGGTAAGCAGCCGTACAAATTATTTTCCTCTACTAGAGGAAATCATGGACTTACTTATAGCCTGCTTAACACCTTTATCCACCGCCAGAACGTGGTAGGTGTTCTATTTACCATATGACCAGTGTATTATAGCCACCATACTGCACATTACAGTGGATGGAACATAAGCCATGTTGTCACGGAGTACCCTATGTGGCAAAAACATAAACTTTTGTTGTTGATTTTGAAGTGCTCTTTAGGGAACTTAGATTTCCCCAGCATGCTTGACTTCATTTCAAAGGTAGATAAAGCATACTCAGTTCGAGAAATTTGGGCCTTTAAAGGTGGTCTTGGACATTCCCAATTTGCACAGTGAATGCACTAACGGCGCATGAAAGACACTTTCTTGAGCTTCAGGTAGTTCGCAACGGAACGTTAGTAAAGGTTCACCTGTCAAGGATACGGGATTAGTCATGACTTTGAAGGGGATAGAGACATGAACAGGCAGGAAAAGTTTAGGCTTGGTGAACTTTCACAAAGAAATTGCATAGGTAGAAGGTAGATAGACAAGGAAGTAGATATAAAAACATGATATTACTTTATCTTCACCAAAGGACATAACCCCATCGGCGTCACACTCACCCCAAAACTCAGTTAATCTCTCAGTTAACCAAGCAGATGACTCCAAACCATAGAGAATGAAGTAGTCAGCCTGCCCCTCAAATTCCCACCAAGCACACACCCTGCACCTTAAGAAACTTCACTTGCTCCCATTCACAACTCTTTAAACTGCTGAAACACACAATCAAATCCTTACAAAACACTGGCCCAGCATACCACAAAAATGCCTCATATTTCAGAAACCGTCCAGACACCTTTGCTCAGCTGGACTCATACACTCACACATTCCATGCATACACAGAAAAAGAACAGAGTAGTGACTTCTCCTACCTTGCTCCAAAAACCTGCCACTACACATCTGTGCTGCTTCTAAAATTATTTGATCCCGCACAAAACTGAAGACTTGGCTCTTCAACTAGTTGAGTTCATGGATCAGCCCGGACTCCTCATGCATTAGCGGCAGGATCCCACGTGATAGTGCACTTTACAAATACTCATAACATTACAGAGAACTCTGTAACCCAGAATACATGTCTGGGTCATATATTTGTCCTGCTCGTCATGCTCATCCCTCACCAGCACATAGCAGATGTTCAGTTTGCCGTAAGACGAGTGCATTACAGTCACAACACTGCACATAACAGTGGACAGGATATGTGCCACATTCTCACCGACTACTCTGTGTCAAAAACTAACATTCTTCATAGTTTAGGGTGTGCTCTTCAAGCAACTTAGGTCAGTCTTATCCAGCATGTCTATCTTAGTTTCCCAGGTAGATATGCTCACTCAGTTCTTGGAATGTAGGTCCTGAAAGGCAATCTTGGATACTCCCCAACTTGCATCCACAAACTGGAAGGATTTGGATTTAGCGTAGTGAGTGCACGACAGGTGCATGGAAGACATCTTCCTGAGCCTCATATGGCTGTCAAGGGAGCAGTTAGTAAAGGTATGCGTTCGGTAATGCTCAGAATGTCAACAGAGGAGGATACTTGACAAGTAGAAAAAACGTACAGTTTTTTTCATTTGTGACAGTTATTGACACACCAAACGTCAACAAGTCTGGACATACGTGTTTATAGTGATTTCCTTGTGGTGTGTTGGATAGCCATGGTGTTAGAGGCACTGATGGGAGGGCTGCCAATGCGGAGAACCGTTTGCCGATATTGTATAGACGGCACCCTTCCTTGTCAGGTGGAGCTGCGCATGGAGAAGAAGGATTTTTAGATCTCCTTTGAGCAGCCTCCATGATAACTGAATCAGGCCTAGGATAAATCAATAAGACATGCAGGAGAGGGGAGCTTGGCCGACAGCCAAGCATGGTGGCCGCATCGTAACCGAGCTCCGGACCAAGTGCCACAGATATCCTGCAGGAAACCCGCCAGTGGACGCAGGGCAACCTCCCATGAGACTGGGAAAGGTCGCGGTAGTAGACGGGGGGACCCAGTGTGACCAACGCCTCGGGAAAAGCCGGGAACGACGGCGGATGGGTCCCTGAAGGCCGGGCGGAGGTAAAGGCAGCCGCAGCCGGAGAGCTGCATCGTGGTGACAGCCACCGCAAGACAAAGCCGCTACGCTACGGGAAACCTTGCGTGCGGCCGTGGAGCCAGAAGCGGCTGAATAAGCGAAGGGAGACCAGGGGGAGCGGCGGCGGGCGCCGGGACAGGCGAATTGCACGGCGCATGCCAGGCGGGGCCAGTAATTAATTGAGACCGAGGCTGGGCGCGGCCTACCGCCTCACAGGCCTAAGGTGAAACACAGTGGTGCCCTGCTAGGAAGAGGAGAGGCGGGACGCTGTGCCGGCGGGGTGAGTCTGTGAAGCGCAGGCCTGACGGAAGCGGCCTGTGGGAGCAGCGGTGTAGCTGAAAAGTGTTGGGTGGTAATTTGAAACTGGCGGC
Organism: Triturus cristatus; assembly: GCF_964204655.1. Classification (NCBI taxonomy): domain Eukaryota; kingdom Metazoa; phylum Chordata; class Amphibia; order Caudata; family Salamandridae; genus Triturus; species Triturus cristatus. The sequence continues at coordinate 1,031,215,936 of NC_140592.1, forward strand.
ACAGGAGGTGATAGAAGGAAGGGGGAGATCGTGAGAAGCCTGTGGCGGAGTGGTGGGAAGCACACGGAAACGCCTAGAGAGAACTCTGTCCGTTAAATGCAAGCACCGTAACCAAGGCGAAGTGAGTGGACCGCGAGAGGGTGATGTGGCACAGATTGGATGAGGTTGCAAGACGTGAGGCCCACCACATGCTTTGAGTGTCTACTCCCTTAACGGCGACCGCGGTGTAGGCAGGGTGCAGCTGCTGCGCCGGGGCTCTGAGCAGGCCGCTGTGGAGAAGACGGCGTCAACCACCGCCATTGGCTGCAATAGGGCACAGCTCGGAGGAAGGGACACCGTACTCATGCGATAGTGGGAAAACAGTGGCAGACTAGTCAGATAGGGTGACCTGTAGACGCGCGCCACAAAACGGGAAGCGATCATCCACGTCACTTACCGCTGTACTGGCCTGCAGGATGGGGCGCAAGGGAGTACGACAGCATGACCAGGGCGGACAAGATTGCGTCCCAGATACGGCGGACCCCACTGTAGGCAAATCTGGACCTGAGTGCGCGGCATCGTCAGCGACGTCCGGCCCAGTGGATTAGCTGGATCTCATTCTGCAAGAAGTGCGTGACTCCAGGAAGGCACTAGAGCTACAAATTGGGACACTGTCGGCTGGCCTTGGGTTGCTCCGAGCGGACCACACTAAGTTGGCGGATAAGGTGAAGACGAACACAGCGACGCTGGAGGATGTCGTTCCACGGCAGGCTCAGAGCGACACCAAGGTTACACGGTTACAGGAACAAGTAACTGCCCTGTTGGACCGTGTGGAGGACGCGGAGGGCAGAGCCCGAAGGAACTACATACGAGCCATTGGCCTGCCGGAAAAAAGTGAAGGGAGCGACGCGTTAATATATATGGAACAATGGTTCCGGGACCATGTCGCCAAAGAAGGACTGTCTGCGCAATACTGCATAGAGCGTGCGCACAGGATACCCATGGGGCGCCCAAAACCAGGTGCTCCACCTCGACCGTTAATCGTAAAATTGTTGAATTTCCGAGACAGGGACCTCTTGCTGCAGAAAGCCCGCGAATTGACCCCGATAACTTTTGAAAACACGAAGATCTCACTATACCCGGACTACACGATGCTGGTACAGAGGCAGCGCTCTTCCTTCTTGGCAGTCAAGAAACAGCTCAGAGAACTGGGCCTGAAGTATGCCCTGCTTTTCCCGGAGCGGCTAAAGATCATACATGAACAAAAATCCTACTTTTTTGAGAGTCCAGGCGATGTAGAAGACTGGTTGGAAGTGATGGAACTGAAGAGTACTGCACCGACTGGCTCACAGGCATCGGCAAAGAGCGGGAACAGCAGGGTGAGCTCATCTGGGAAAAGACGGCGGAGAACGGACAGAGCACCTGCGAAGCAGTACATCACGAAGCAACAGATGGAGCAGACCATGGCTGGGGCACTGGTGGCGGCGGCCGCCCTCACGAACAGTCTAGAGGTGACGACTCGCCCCTCCTCGGAGGAAGAGGCCACGCACGAATCGGACTCTGAGAGCAGTGTCGCGCTGTTCCCCTCTGCGACCCCGCAAGTCATCAAAGACTTATATGGCTGATTGTATCCACAAGTATATTTTTTCTTGTTATTTGTAAATGCAGAGCGATCCTCTGTAACGTGCCCGAAGCTGGCGGGTCGACTCACACTATCCTACATTTAAACGGCACAGGCTCCGTAGTAAGCTTTATAATATTACTGCACGAGAGTACGCCACATGTGGAGCGCAGGCAACGTCCCCCAAATGGCAAAGGCGCTATACATGACCAATGAGGTTTCTTTTTCGTTTCAGTTCAGTTGTATGGTTCGGTATAGTTGGATGACCAGACCGAGTATTGGGTTGTTGGGGGGAGGGGACGGTCTCACGGTACCGGGTACATTAAATGGGCTATTGCATCCGGTAGATGTATTGTTCCTCCAGCAACACAAACATATAGAAATGACGTCACAAGGTAAATACACTATAATAACATAGAACATACGGTGCATGGGGACAGTACAGAAAAGACATAAGATACACGCACAGCTTCAACGCCGCAAAGCACAGATAGTGTATCTCCAAGAATCCCACATGACGGACAGTGAAGCGGTAAAGTTGCGCAAAAAATGGAGGGGACAAATCTTCTCCACCTCCTACTCCAGTTACGCCAGGGATGCCACAATATGGGTGAGGCATGGAGTACCATTCCAGGCAACGGAGCAAAGAGTGGATAAGCTCGGGAGGTACATATTTGTGAAAGGCATGTTAGACGCTCAGCTTATTGTGCTCCGCACAGTATATGCTCCGAATACGGGACAAGACAAATATTGGGAAGTGGTGAGTGGAGCGCTGGTGGGTTGGGAACCGCACCCCTGGATACTGGGAGGGGATTGCAATGTGGTGGCGGACGTAACACTGGATAGGTCACACCCGCTGCTACAGGGGGCGGGCGTGTTTAGGCAAGCCGAAGCACTGAGCAGGTGGGCAAAGGGATGGGAACTGTGCGATGTATGGAGAATGTGACACCTCACGCACAGAGAATACTCCTATTATTCAGCAGTGCACGACCTGCACACAAGGATTGACAGGATGTACTGCTCCACCAGAATAGCAATGCAGACGCTCAACGCCACATACTTACCAAAAACTTTCTCAGATCATAATCCACTTGAGATAACTATGGCATGGGTGAGGGTACCTACACCAGTCCCCACATGGAGACTATGGCCGCAGATGCTGGAGGACCAAGTGCTCCGCAGCGACCTTTCTGGGACCATAGAACACCACTTTGCAATCAACAGCAACACGGCGTCAAGCAAATTGATAGAATGGGATGCTTTTAAATCAGTGATAAGGGGGAAGGAAATCAGTACGACAGTGGGGGTCCGGCAGGAAATACATAAGAAACTAAAAGAGATAGAGGACGACATGGGTACGCTAGAGCAGGACGCAGTTACGCGTGTCGACTGTAAGGGCCCACTGCAGGAAGCAAGGATTAAGCACGCAGAAACACTAGAGACACTACGGGTCATTGACTACCAGGCATACACGAGGAGAGCCCATGCAGAAGCGGATAGGTCTGAAGCACTGCTTGCCACGGGACGCTCCCCCTACAACGGTTATACACGAGATAGAGACACTAGATGGAGGAAAGGTATATACGCAAGCAGACATTAATACAGCCTTCCGCCATTATTATGCCACATTGTATAGCACCACAGACCAGGACCTAGGGCCCCGAACGGCAGACTTCCTTTCTGCTCTGACGTACCCAAGGCTCACAGAGGAGGCACAGAAGGGCCTCACCAGGCCCAATACGCAAGCTGAGATTCGGGCAGCTATAAAGACCCTCCCGTGAAATAAAACCCCTGGAATGGACGGGCTCCCAATAGAATTTTACAGCACATATGCGGATCTCAGTCCCTCAATTGGAAACGTTGTACAAAACTGTGTGGAAGGAGGGGGCCCCTACCGTCCACAACAGCGCAAGCATTGGTTATATCACTTCCGAAGATGGGAAGGGACCCGGGGGATATGGCAAACTACCGGCCGCTGTCCCTACTAAACTCGGAATATAAAATATTAAGCAATGTACTGGCTACTAGATTGCTGCCCTCCTTGCCTAAGCTCATACACATAGCTCAAACAGGATTTTTACCTTCACGTAGCACGTCCTTGAACATTAGAAAATTGCACCATTTGATGTCGGAAGCCCCAGGCCAATACCCACATGTGGGCTGCCTCTCACTGGACCTAAAACAAGCTTTCGACTCCATAAACTGGGAATACATGTTCCAAGCTCTGGGGAAATTTGGGATACCGGAGGGTTATATTGCGTGGCTGCGTTTGCTATATAAAAACCCTGCGGCCAGAGCCCGCACGGGAAATCACATCTCTAGCGAATACACGATACATAAAGGGACTAGGCAGGGCTGCCCTCTGCTACCTCTAATATTTATATTAGCTATGGAGCCACTGGCCATAACGCTGAGGAAAGAATTCCTGTCACGTGGCATAATACTGGGACACATGCAGCACCTTTTTTCGGCATACGCAGACGACATTCTCTTATACTTGCATGACCTAAGAATGCCTCTAACCGCAGTACACGACACGTTCAGTCGCTTTGCCAAGGTTTCAGGATTAGCCATTAATATAAGAAAGTCACACGCCTTCTTTTTCGTAGAACACGCAGGGATTGATACTGTGGAGTTTGGAGACATGCGTATAGAAGTAGCCCCGGACACCTTTAAATACCTAGGTATACAAATATACAGGGCACATACGGATATGATAGACGGTAACCTACACAAAGCAATCCGCGCCCTGCGATCCAGCATAGGGTTCTGGACAGCACTGCCACTGTCAGTGATGGGAAGAGTGGCCCTTACAAAAATGGTGGTACTACCAAGACTTTTATACTATTTTATTAACCTATCATTAATGGTACCACACACCACGTTCAAAGTATTGAACACGATGCTCATTGAACTAATTTGGGGCAACGGCAGGCGCCGTATCAGCCTTAAAAAGCTACAAGCGGGTACACGAATGGGGGGACTGGGAGTCCCAGACTTGCAAGCATATTACTATGCCTGTCAATTGCAGTGGCTGTCTTACTGGACGGCGGGACGCAACTTGCAGGAAATAGGGTACACAGAGGCAGACATCGATAATGGTAAATTACATGCATTGCTGCTGCCAGAAGGTGGTCCCCTAAGGAGCCCCCCCCCGTTATTGGACACGGCGCTTCGCTGCTAGAGGGCGGCGCTGCAATATACACAACCATCCAGGGCATACGCAGGGAATATTCCCTTATTGGGGATCCCCCTATTGAGTGGTAAGCTTACGAAGCGCAGATTAACACCGTGGCTGAACGCGGGGATCGCCACGACGTCGGACTTGTTCGGAGATGGGACACTATTAGACCATGACACATTTGTTAGCGAAACTGGGCCCCGGAACAGTTGTATCTCATACACGCTGCACTGACATAATACGTTAAAAGGCACTGGGCCCCGAACAGGCAGGAACCCCCCCACGAATGAACTGGTTAAAATGGTGCATTATATGGGAAGGGGTCGGCATCTTATCAGATGGTTATACACCGGCATCAGCACGCATACCGCGGCCCCTCTGGACACCCTGAAGGCGGCGTGGGAAGGAGACCGACAGGCCCATCACAGACAAGGAATGGGCAAGGGTATTAGAACACCCGAGGAAGGTATCGCGCAACACAAAATTTAAGTTTATACAGACCATGGTGCTGCACAGGGCATACCTTACCCCGCATAGGTTGGACAGAATGTTCCCCCAGACACAACACCAATGTCCGAGATGTTCGTTAGAAGGCGCTGACCTAATACACATGTTGTGGACCTGTCCAAGAATACGTAGGTACTGGGACACTATAAGGCATAGAATAGAGGAAGCGACGGAGCGGGAGGTGAAGAACACGGTGGAGGAGTGCATTCTAGGATTGCATACACAAGTGCATAAACACAAAGTACAATACCGACTTATGGATCTTGCACTTATATTAGCCATACGTAACATTACAATGAGGTGGAAATCACGGAGACCGCCTGACGTATTGGCATGGCACTCGGAACTAATACGATGGGGCACTGCAGAGAGCGCAACACTACACAGGGAAGAGCTTAAAGGGTTGCGGAAAGTACCAATAGCATTAGAATGGGATGCTTTATTGGAAGCTCTGAAGTCCATCGCGGCAGCTGAAACCCAGCCATAGGAATTAGAACCTAATACACATAAAAATAACTAAGCCCTAAAGCCAATGTATATGCAGGAGTTATCAAGGCACACGCACACGATCAGGCAACAAGCATAGGCTGAAGTTTACATTTACAAGACCGGAAGGAGTGGTACACGTGAGATCGGGGAGGGAGGGACGAGGGGAGTTTTGGGTAGTTAGTATCAATATTGTAGTAACATGTTTGTAATAAATGTCCACCTTCTTTTAGTTCACTGTTAGACAATGCACCAGCCGCATTAAGATGTTGTATATATCTAGACTGTGGAGGAGGGCTGCGAAGGACTAATGTATACTAGACTGGATGTATAAAATGTTACAAGCTATGCACATTGTAATGATGTAACGGTAAATAAGAAATGCAATAAAATATGTTTAAAAAAAAAAAAAAGACGTGCAGGAGAGCCTTCGGGTGTCCGCCCTGTACTTTTTATCCAGTTTCGGTACAACTGCAGAAATAGAGGCTGGCGTCTTCACTTACTACAGTCCCTCTTGCCATAAGTAGTCCACGATGGGAATGGCAGAGTAGAGCGTTGCGTAGTAGGTTTAAAATCATTCAAAAAAACACTCCATCTGCCTGGCGGGCATGGGGAGATGGAAGCGCCTTGATGCACATTCCAGAAGATCGTGAAAACCGCAAATATCTGCAGTGGGGAAATCAGCTATAGGCGGAGTAGGCAAGGGCAGAGTAGGAGCCACATAATCATCCCATTCATTGTGGACATATGGGACCAACTGCAGCTCCCCTTCTTCTAGCTGCTGGTCATTACCGTCCTGTATCTGAACACGAATTTCCAAAGATGGCAGAATATTTTTGTTTTTTGGCAGTGGAGGCGGAGCCAGCGGCGCAGGAATGACAACCGGAACCTCCTGTGTAGGTGGTCGTTGCGTAGCAGAGTTCGCCTAAGGAAATCGTTCAAAGTAATCATGGAGCATCATACGAAGGTCAGTGTCCAACAAAATGAGAATGTTAATGGAAGGCTCCAGTGCATGACCCTCCTGTTCTTCGTATGGATAGTGCTATTGAAATGCATTCAGGCATTGAGCACTGGGACGCTCTGCATCAGAGAAGGAATATTCGCCCTCTAAATACGTAGATGGGTCATCCAGCGCCTCATCCTCTTCTGAGTCCTGCCACTTGACTCAGAGTTGCGAGGGGCTGTATGCAGGGCCAGGAGACAAGTAGGAGACAATTAAAACCTTTTTGAAAAGTCCTGCAGGAGGGATGGGATCGCCTTTGGAAGAACAACGTCCATGTCCCTCATCGATAAAGCCATCGACTGGATCACCAACGCGGTTGTCGACGGTAGAACAGTCTGCAGCGCCTGAAGAGAAAAGCTTGTGTGAAAAGCTGGTGTTGTGACAAGCTGGGCCCTCGTCGATGGAGACTGTCTTAAGCCTGTCGATAACTGTGACAACACCGCTTCCATCTTTGACGATGTAGCTGCCGTCATCGTCTTGACTGTTGATGTAGTCGAAGTCGCCAACAAGACCGTCGACAGAGCGCCTGATTCTATGGAGACTGAGGTTGTGGACCGGGATTCCTTCGTCGACGGAGTCGTCGACGAGCGTATTTTCACAGCTGAAGAATCCCTGAAGGGAGTATGAGGCGCTGATGGTGGAGCAGAGCCAGCTCATTGGTGTGATGACCAGGGACCAGACTTGTCTTTTTTAGCCCTCTTTTCCTCAGACCTTTCTTTACTCTGAAATCTAGATTTTTTAGGATCTCTATGCGAAGAGGAAGATTCTTCTTCCTTTCTTTTCCTAGAGGAGATATGGGGCTTCCCACCTTCAGAGTCCTTATCAGCCTTCTTCCTCTGCAGCCAGAGAAGCAGCCTACCTCTCACGATCATAGCGGGAGAAAAGGGCAGGCACATACTCCTCACATCTGGCTATTGTGGGATGACTGGTAGACACATAGGATAAGAACTACATTACCCAGCATCCTGTGAGGTGAGTTCCAGAAGTGCAACGGAGGTCAGCAGGACGGCAGTTATAGCACCCCTGTTCCGTGCTTGTCGTTCCGGATCCTAGGATTAGGACTGCCTTCTGTTTTCGGCCAAGTGGAGCTGCCTGCTTTCTTGAATTCCACTTCCTGACGATGCTCCACTCATTCAGCGCTTCTTCATCTCCGCTCCTGCATTCCGAGGGATTTAGGAGTCTGCCTTCCAGCACGGCTCTTGCGCATTTCCTGCCAGCGCTACCATTTTCATTTCCAGCAACTTTTCCTTTTCTTACAGAGTACTCCTTTGTAAGCCTACTCTACGCATTCTGGCCAGCCAGATCCTTTAAAAGCCGGCTTTGATATTTGCGCTGAGCGGGACCAGGATTGATTCTGCCTCCCCAGATAGCATCGCTACTGTGACGGAACACGGAGCTTCCCTGCACGTTTGAAAAAAGTGGTTGTAGACTGTGGTACTACTTATAAGAGAGACTTTGATTTTGTATACTTTGCTAATGCCTGCATTCTTCAGGGATTCAGTTTATTTTGATGCATGCAATAACTTGTATTTGAGAAATACAGCACAAAGCTGCTAATTCTACCTTTAACTGTAGCCAGACTCAGGCTTTTTACGAAACTGGATCAAGCTTGCTGCAGGGTTGGATGCTGGGATGTAAGTTCATTTTATTTGTTTGTAGATAAGAGTGCCTCACTAAAGGAAGGTTGTATGCATGTATGTCCTCTTATCTTTTTCTCTTCTTTACACAAAGAGTACGTCCTCTTGTGAGCTGTATAGGATGGTCTGCTAAGCGCGTCCTCCTTCCAGTGTTGTTCTTTATTATTTTCTTCATTTCCCTTTTCCCCGGCACGCTTCTCGCAGGGCAGTGAGATACACACCTCCGCTCCCTCTGTAGCAGTGTTAAGGGTAGGTGGAAACCTATCTGCTCTCCATCATCCCCGCTGGACAGAATCAGCAGGTCAGTGGCAGTTCTGTACCTGGTACCCTCACAGTCCTCGTGGGTTTTGTAGAAAAAGTACAACAGTACTTGCATCTATGGGCTTGTGGTCAGGATACAGGCAATAAAGGCACTCTTTATGTGGGTCTTCAGAATACAGTCTGGACTTTCGCAAAGGCCTAAACAACCCTTTTTTAGACTCAGTCATAATGGAAAAAAGAGGCACTCACACTCCAAGACTAACTCAGAAGAAGAGATGAACTGCAAGCTGGAAGTTCAAAAGGGAAACAGTAGAAACACTGACTAAGCAGAGCTCAAGGAGACTACCTAACACACAACGTGCTGTCAGAAATCTGAGGTCTGGTGCAATAGGTTACTAAAGGCTATTGAATTTCTATGGGAATTGAATGTTAAGCTTTAATACTGCTATTTTACTATTACTGTGGGACTCCCACCATGATTACAGGGAAGATTCAAGAATGTGAATCTATAAAAGATACAATACTGGGGAACATACTTTGCAATATTTAAAATACATATGCAATAATACGGAATTAGGCCTAGTGCACATCTCAAACAACTAAGACAAGGAACCACACTAATCAGATCCTAAAAAACAACAAAGGACCAAAGACAGTGGGAAGGCGATAAACTAACCCCACGTATAATCTCCGGGTGAGCGGTCTCCCTCTAATAGGGTGGTACCTACTCGTGACTAATATCACTGGTGGTGTCTGACCTAGTCGTTGCTTTAATAGAATTTCATGGGTTAACGCAAGGCAACATGTACAGTTGCTGGGGTTTCACCGAGTGCGCTTCTTGCAGCACCTCCCCTCGACCTTGCGTACCCGAGTGGTTACGCAAGGTCGAGGGTAGGTGCTACAAGAAGTTACCACCTTTCCACTGTCTTTTGTCCTGATAAAGCGCCAAGGATCATTTTTACCAATAAGGGCACGAATCATGTTGACCCAGTTTGTTACCTCACAATAAATATATTTTTTTAGCTACTAGGGAACATAGTTATCCCACAGTAGTGCTAACCTACTGATTTTTTTAATCTGACAGGGAAGTCTATTTGTTAAAACTAGTTTGATACCCCTAAACAGTTTCAAGTCACCTTTACACATATTCTTTACCACCACAATAGGACACTCTCACACTCATCGAACGGCGAGAAATACAAAAAGGTCTCCGCTAAAGTGACCCTTCGGGGGCCCCGTAGGGCATTTCAGCACCAGCCAGAGTGGAGCACTAACCCGATGATGAAGCATGAGATCCCCAGGGATGTGGAGGGCAACAAGAAACACTCTTGTTGACTGTCCCTTATAATCGGTCTAGTTCCTACAGCCTTCCTCTTTCCTCTTATGTTTTTGTCATATTAGTAACAGTGACCCCCTTTTTTGAAGCATAACAGTCTGGGTTGACAAGAATTATTCTGTTCCCCACAGCTATTGAATAAAAGGGAGGGGTTCTGGGCCAAGAAGGAGTGTAAGATACTGCCCATGGGTAACAGGGAATATAAGGAACTAGGGAAACTATCTGTGCATGACTTTATTATGGTTCAGACATGCCATGGCTTGGAGACTTACCTCGACCGGATTAACAATGTCACAAATTCTGAACCCCACTATTCACCTAGGTCCCACAGACCATCCTGGGGTCTCAGAATAGGACATAATTCCCAAATCCTGAAAATAAATATTTTGAATCTAACACAATTACCTCAGCACTTGGTTAAAAGTCACATGTGGGGTTGATCGCCCGCAAGGATTGGGCACAAGGCCTGGTCTAAGGCCAGTCCCAGCAGCAAACTCCCTTTGCACACGGCCTACAGTGCTTTGGGGTTTATTGGCCACACATGGCAGGTTTGTCACTGGGCCATCTGCCAACTGTGCATGGCATGGTTAAAGGCTTAGGTTATAATATTCAAACGTATACTAAATAAAAACTTGGAAATTCTCTTACAAAAACACACAGTTAAAGTACAGTTAGGTTACAACTATAAAAAAAAGAATCTACTTGTTATGTTTCAAACAGCAATTCATAGCTTGCATAACAGTTGTGCAACCCAAAACTTGAACAACAAATGGGGGTTTCTTAAACCTCCGTTTAAGAGTTATAACCAAAGCTAACCAAAACTTCACCTTAACCTTTGTTGTCAGTGAACGTTTGGGATCTTCTGATCATATATCACATCAAACCGTTTTCCAACCTGCCATGAGCAACCAATCCCTTCTGCTTGGGGCCAGGCTATGCACCCTACCTGTCGTGGGTGGCCAACCCCGCTTCACATGTCCTGGAAGCAATGGTCGCACCTTCTTCTCTTGTTGAAGCTGCAAGAAGTAAGGATGTCTCCTTTCTGTAGCCACTGTGTTGCTTAACATTTAGGAATATCATATGGAAGCTAGAGGTGTCTCATTGAAGGGTCATTACTAGGAGGAAAAAGCCATATGGCATAAAAATATTAAAGAAAAAAAATCGCCAGGCACACAAGCTATCGAAAGCGGAGAAATGTTGAGAAACCTGGTACTTCCAAAACACGGCCAGGACATTGGGACCAGATCCAGCAAGAGAAAGATTCCAGGAGATGGAGCAGGATTCCAGGAGATGAGGTAGAAAAACAACAGGAAACAGGAGCAAGTTACCAGGAGGGAAACCCACCAACAATTACTAACGCATTTGCTAATCATGGTTCCAGCATATTTTATAGGGTAAAACAGAAAGTAGGAGAAAGAATGCAGGAAATAGCATACAGGAAGTAGAGTCACCATGATAGATTGGGATGTTAATTATTGACTGCAGAGGTGGCCATGATGGTTTGGAAAGAACTAAATGTGTCACTTCCTCTTTGTAAAAGAACAATTTTTACAGACAGGATAAAAAGAAATTTCAGAGAAAGTTTTTTAGAAATAAGAGAACATCTAATGTGCTGACGATTGCTTCCACGGAGACCGGCGAGTGCATGCTAGGGCAAACAGACATCCTGACCTGTCCCAAGGAAAGGGAGTCTGCTGCAATCAGAGGAGTGAGATCTGCACTGACTTCACATAACAATATAGCCCCTTTCTCCCAAGGCACTAGGTTTGTTAGCAAAGGTGCAACAGATTACCAAACCCAGATATTTTTGAAAACTAGACACCTAGAGAAGTCCAGAGGGTGTAGATTGCATGCATACACCTACTTTATCTTTCTGGAATGCCTTGTAAAAGTTCAACTGTGGCTAAAATCCCGGACTCATATTAGGTTTGAGAAAAAGTTATAGAATCTATGGAAAGTGACAAAAGTCCTCAGACTATACACTTTCACACTCCCCCTGATTAAAATCAGTACTTCGCTCAAGTGGGTGGGCCTTGTGCCAGCAAGAGGAAAGGTCCCAAAATGTAACGTGGAAACATCAAGATTTTCCAATTAAATTTCAATAATTCTGGTGATGTAGGCAGCAGAAGGGCCCAGGGTCAGCAGCACCCAGGAAAACCAATCACCCCACACATTTCTGAAAACGACATATTGGGGGGAGTCCAAGGGGGTGTCGATCCCACTATTTTTTCTTACACAGAATGGAGTTAGTACCCTAGCACAACAGCAGACTCGAAGACACCTTACTATGTGGGATGGGAGGTCAGGGTTTCCCTTGTGCACACAATGGAAGGCTGTGGCTTTACTGTATCAAGGGTGCAATTGAGCAGGGGGTCTTGCTGCGCACTCGATGGGAGGTCAGGAAGCTTTTACACAGGTAGCATGGAGTGCTGAAGTCCTCAGTCTGCATCTTCTTAATGGGCACTATATTGGATTCTGTGTTTCTGCCATGTGGTGCTGAGCAGTCTCATTCCTGCACCAGGGCTTTTCTGGTGGCATTTGGAAGAAAGGGTCTTGGCAAACTGAAAGTCCTTAAACTCTCCTCTATAGGGGGTTGGCTCCTGTTCATGAAAACATGATCCTTCCTGAATACTGTTCTAAGATGACAGCAATAATCACTGTATTCAATCAAGAGAGCCCAGTCTATCATCACTGACATTTTGTACTTCCAGAGTTTTCATGCCATTTCCTTTTTTCAAGGATATTTGAAGCTTTTGGAATGCAACTGCCTGCACCACAAAGCTTCAAAGACTTTAAAAGTTCTTCTTTCTTGATGCTGTGGTTCTTATACCTCCATCCTTGTCTGTTGTAAGCATTTCCCCTTGAGCTTTTCTCCCGCTTCTCAGCCTGCCTTTTGTCTCCTGCACTAGCCCCCAGGTGGTCTGTTTCCTGACTTGGGTTTTTTCCTCTTGTCTATGCAGCCACCTGTTTCCAACATGTAGACTTGTGTCGGAACATTGTGGCTTACATAGGGTGCTGTCCACACCTCAGACTAGTGAAAGATAGCATTGCAGATCAATCTGTATCAAGCCCTTGACAGGTTGTAATGGCCACATATTTGTCTTTTCTGTCTAAGCTAAGCCATTAATCCAAATATGAATACAGCTTCAACAACAGAATCAGGAAATGCTTTCATCAAATCTTAACTGCCAGAGCTAATTATGTTCCTAGATTGAGTCACGGTTCTCTTCGCTTCTCAGGAGATTCTACAAGACTGACAGAATTTCTTGATGCGCTGACTGTTCACTTCACCCTCAGACTTAGTGAACTCGCCGTAGATGGTGCCAAAGTTGGATATCTAATTGGATCCCTTACTAGTGATGCTCTAGGTTGGGCAATATGTTTGCTTTCAGCTGAGGACTAAAGTTGAAATGACTAGGCATCCTTTGTAACCCCAATTTTAAGGATGTTTGAGGTCCTGATAGGGAGTATATAGTTGAAGATCTGCTGCGGTGTATACCAAGGCAATTCAGAGGTTTTTTCTAATGTGACTCAGTTCCCTCAATTTGCAAAAGAGACATCCTGAGTTGAATGGATTCAAATGACTTTGTTCTGCAGAGGACTGAACTATGACATTAAAGACAAACTCCTGAAATCTTCTCAATCTAGCTCCTTGGTGGATTTTATCGATTTCTCATTTACAGAACATCGCTTTCAGAAAAGAAAAATTGAAAACTAAGTTTGAGAGGACTCCGTTTTGGAGTTACTCTAAGATCCATACCAATTAGGAAATCTGAAATTTTCCCATCAGGAGTAGGATCACATATCGAAGAACCAATGCAGCCTGGCACAGCTACGGGTTTGCAACCTTAAGCTAAGTAAGATCGAAGACTTAAGGTAGGTATCTGCTTATATTGCATCAGCGAAGGATTGTCCTGCGAGACAGTTTACTCATCAGGGAGCACCAAGACTTGTCCTTTGTGAAGGGAAGGAGGACGGGTAACTCGGTTTCAAATTGCTTACTTGGTTGTTTCCAATACTTCGCACACTCCCCAATTCCACCTGTTTCTGTTACTTATTCAGCTTCATTGTCAGAATAGGTTGATTCTTTCTGTACTAGCCTTACAGAGTTGTGGGGAAAACTGGAATGTATATTGATTAAAGTGAGGCACAAACATCCAATTCAACTAAATTGAAGTCCTCACTTGAAGAATTTCAAATGATAGATGGCACACCAATGTCATCTGGCCCTCCAGAATGGTTTAATTGTTTGATACTCCTCTCCAAATGGATGATCCTTATTTTTTGTTCATATGAATAATAATGAGTAAAGAATGAATATATAGATATTTTTTATTTTTTTCTGTACACATTGTAACCTACTATAGGTGTTTAATGAAAGCTCGATGTGACTACACATCCCAGCATGCTGTATGAAGAAATCAAATACGCAGTTGAACCCATGAGGGGGTTTTCAACCAATCAGCATGCAGTATAAAGAGTGCTCCAGTGCGTACAGGAGAAATGCCTCTGATGAAGTGGTACGTTGGCCACAGAAACGCTTCAGGCAATACAACGAAGTTGGATGGCTTGGGCGGGCTAAACCGTGATGCCGAATGGTAGACGCACTGTCGAGTGCATCTTGAGAAGCTTCGGCGTTTGTTGGATAAAATTATGACACGGGTGCCGTCCCGTGCAAGATGTACCATCTCGAAGGAATGAGAGGCTGATGGAGAGGAATCTTCCTGCTCCGGTTTACAGCACAGTGCGTCTTGATGAAAAGTGCCTGCTCCCATCACATCCAGATCCTACCAAGGATTCTAACTGACTCTCTGAAATCTGTACACATTGGAACCTACTATAGGTGTTCAATGAAAGCTCGATGTGACTACACATCCCAGCATGCTGTATGAAGAAATCAAATACACAGTTGAACCCATGAGGGGTTTTTCAACCAATCAGCATGCAGTATAAAGAGCACTCCAATGCGTACAGGAGAAATACCTCTGATGAAGTGGTACGTTGGCCACAGAAACGCATCAGGCAATACAATGATGTTGGATGGCTGGGGCGGGCTGAACCATGATGCCAAATGGTAGACGCACTGTCGAGTGCATCTTGAGAAGCTTCGGCGTTTGTTGGATTAATATATATATATATATATATATATATATATATATATATATATATATATATATATATATATAGTAGAGTCTTATTGATCCTTAACAATATTGCCATTAAGGAAGTGTATCCTCTACCGCCAATTAAGGATATGCTAAGGTCTGTCCGAGTCACTTCAATTTTCGCCATGCTTAATCTCTGTGCAGCTTATTATCTTTCCAAGTTAAAGAAAAAAGAGTTGGGGGGAGATTTTGGTAATCCTTTTGGTCATCTGGATGCCATGTCACGCCCTTCGTGATAGGCAATTCCCATGATATGTCTCAGCGATTCTTTAACCATGTATTCTGCAATATGCTTAATCGATTCATAGTGGTCTATCTAGAAGGCATATTAGTTTAGTGTGACAATCTGGAACATCATAGAACCCTTGGGATTCCAGTTCTTTTTCTAATTTGTCGACATCATCTTTATTGTAAATTAGAAAATATGGATTTGAAAGACCTAGCATAGACTAGTTTGGATATTGTCTGAATCCCTCTGGCTTATCCAGTCGTCAAAAACAGATCTCTACCATTCTTGAATGGCCACCTCCAAAGTCAGTTAACCCCTTGAGCGCCACGCCCTTTCCACGCCCTGTGCCGGGCGTTTCATTAGCGGGCGGGGCTCATGACGAGATAGTCTCGTCATGGGCACAGCGCAACCGCGGCCCATGACGAGACCATCTCGTCATGGGCACTCAAGGGGTTAAAGAGATGCAATGTTTTCTTGGCTTGGCAAACTTGTATGGACAGTTTATCAAATAATTTGCCTTCCAGATCTGCCAGTTATCTTGATTGTTGAGCAAGAAAAACCTTCAGAAAAGAATCCAGTGAAACAAAGAGACAGAGCTGCGTTTGTCAGTCTGAAGCGAGCTTCTACTGAGGCACATACTCTTCATCATCCTGATCCTTCAAGGAAATTCAGTGGTGAAATTGACCCTCAGATGTTGCAGCCTTTCTCCTTCAGAAACTGCCGTATGATGATCTTGAGCATCATATTTCCCCATCTATCACAAGTGTTGAATTCTAACGAACAGAATTATACAGTCCTTGAAATAAAACTAGGAGCTATGAAGTATGTCTGCTAGACATATTTTAATTTGTTCTTGGTAAACCCTGCTAAATCTGACCTGATCACATAAATCTGCCCTGATTACATACATCTGCAATTCCTATACAACATGCAATGTTGCAATAGTTTTTGGTTCTTCTGGAAATATTTGTTTTAATAAGATTGTCTTGTTACTTATATATCAGGATCACAAAAGAAGGTAGCTTATTAATTAACTGGGCGATACAATATACTCTATTGATGCCAAATTGAATCAGACATTGGGAGTTCATTTTCACAAGGAGTTAAGGAGCAAAAAAGGTCTGGAAGCTATAAGTTGAAATGTACTTCTTTTTTCTCTCATCAGGACTACTGTATTTAATCAATAAACAGTGCACAGTCAAACTAAAGAACACCATTAAGAAGTTCTGAAGAAGTGCCGTAACTCTGCTATCTCGGACTATAAAGGCGTACAACTGACTTTAGATTTAATTAACTGTTCATTTTGGTGGCCTCCCTTTTGGCAACAGCTTATGTTCTCACTTGTGCAGTTGGCACTCAAGGCAAAACCACTCATGAAAACCCATTTGGCTACATGCAGACGTTACCAGTAGAGCCTCAGTTCACATACACTATAACTATGGATATAAATGTTGATTGACCCCACTCTAAAAGTCCCAGAGTAATTATGGTGACAGTGGATACCTTTTCCAAGATGGCGGACTTCACTCCATTCAAAAGCTTGGCATCCACTCAGGAAATGGCCAAAGGTTTCAACAGGAAAATATTCCATTTACATGGCTAACTTCATACCATTATTTCAGATAGAGGTTCTCAATACATTTCTCATTTTTTGTTAGTCTTATTTTGCTCAACGTATTTCCACATCATTGTGCCTAGGATCATCCCCAAACTAACAGATTAACTGGAACAGTGAAATTAGGAGCAATACCTTTGCTGCTACTGTAATGACACAGAGAGAACATTGGTTTGTCAACCATCCATTAGCAGAATGCACCTACAACAATGTCATCATTCTGCCACCAAGGGTGCACTTCCCTTCTGCTTCCAGAGATTTGAAAAATAGTGTTTTTGACTCATTACTCTGAAGTATGCAGGGCATTCTGGGTAAGAAAATGTATAGGATTCGCCACAAGCCGGACCACCCTCGAGTCTTCTGAGTCGCTAGTTTTCAGAAGTTCCCAGGCTTAATAAGGTTCGCTGGGTGCTGGCCCACCAAAAGCCAAAATACTGCAGCCATCCCGCATTAAAAGACAAAGGAAAGTGGGTGTTTTGGGCATATTATTGACGTTTGCAGGGCATTCTTGGTAAGAAAATGTATTGGTACCTACGCAAGCATCAGGAGTCACCAATATCTGATTGAGTTGTAGATCATTTAACCACCCCTTTTTCCTTTTATTTTCCTTATCTCCCAGTCCTTTTTTTGCCCTCTCATCCCCGCATATCTCCCTGTGGTTGGTACATTCCATTCCAATTGTTTTAACAGTTAAGTGTTCTCAAGCAGTTGCTGCCAGAGAGCGAAGCTTGGAGGGCCATTATTCTCCATTGTTCTTTAACTTCTAATAAAATTTTACTTGTGCACCTCATGTATTCTTATTTAAAAAAGACAACACAGTCAATGAGGATGGGATTTAGCTACGCAGGGGACAGCAACCTCTATCCCTGTTGCTACAACACTCGCTCTAGGTCCCTCCTGTGGTGGCAAAGGAGAACATCTCTGTCAGAACGCTTACAGATGTAGTCACTGAATCTTGTCTGTTAACAAAACCTTGGTGCCAAGTTACTGCATTAATCCAGCTCATTATCGGCATTCAGTTAACCTACTTTTCTGAAAGACAACACTGCCTGAGTCTTGGAGATTGTGGATAGCCGGAGGTGCTGTACAACATTGTTCGAAGGAGTAACCAACATGGTTTCATTCGGACCCTCCTTGGAAACCTTTCTTATGCTGCCAACTTTGCTGTGCACAATCCGAGCATAGTGTGGGGCGAGCGGAGGTGGTAGGCGGTCGCTCTACAGGGCATGTTGTCTCCTGCAGAGACTGACCTGTTAACCGCCTATTCTTGTCATGGAATTCAAGTGGTGTCTGCTCCTAATGGTTTTTCAGAGCAATACTGCTTCCCTGGGCCGCACTGCTGAGATAGTAGTGAGGTGAAGAGTAGCCTTCTGTGCAGTTTCTTCCCATCTATATTTGGACAGCTTGGAGGGCGAGGTGGCAGGAAGTTTCAGCTAGTGTGCTCTCTAGTGTACTCCTCCTCTGACCAAGCCCACTTATCTATTCAAAGTAAAACAAGGACTTGAACCCTACATCCTACTGAAGAAAGAAAATAAAATTACATAGGAACCGTGCTGCCTATTTTATCCTACATTGGTTGATTATCATACAAATTAATATTCACATTTATTATTAACAGGATCCTTGAATCTTAACTCCAATACCTAGATAGGTTATAATTACATGCTTACACTTTGAAATTTGTGCAAACGTTTCTTATATCTCTTCTTTTTGCATCTTTGACCATCATGGTTATGGCAGCAAAAACTTGTCACAACCCCTGCAGTTCATAAACGATTTAGGAGACCTTTTTTCAGGTCTCGCCTAGCGACGCAGCGCTTGCGCTGCTTGCTTGCGAGACTATTGTAGTCGGTTTGGCTTTGGAAGCGGAGTGGAAGCTCCACCCATGCTTCTAATTGGCATGCGTCAAAATGAGCGCTTTAGATTGGAAGGGAGGCATGGTTGTTCCCTCCCTGTCTCCTGCTCGCCGTGCCTGCCCGGACAGGCAATGTGCACGCGCACGGCCGTCTCTTTTGATCTTGGCGTTTCCACGCCTCTGGCCTTGTGGTGCTGCTCGCTTCACTCTCGCTCAATTTCGGCCATAGGTGACCTCTCTCGGCTCACCTCTGCCCTCGCCTGTGTCTCAGCCATGCCCCAAGGCTTCTTTGCGGTGCTGGCCAGCCAGAGCTCCTCCAAGCACCTTCCGTCGCATGCAGCCTCTCTCCCGGCTCATCTCCGCTCTCACCTGGGCCACTCCTCTTGGCTTCTCAGTGGTGCTGGTGGGCCGGAGTTTCTCCATGTGGTCACCCTCTTCGAGGCGTTGCTCCGCTCCATGGCGCCTCACACAGTAGGGACTAGACAATGCACAGTCTACTTTCGCCTTTGAGCAGGGGACCTCTGTGTTAGATGTCACCGCAATCAGGCAGTACTTCGCAGCTTTTTAAAATAAATTCCCACTTCAATCAAATTGGAACATAAATAAAGAATTGTTTACTAAAAAAATAAAAAAGCAGACCCCCTCGGTCCCGTGTGATGTCATCGGGCGGAGCAGGGTTTGAAGTTGTTGTGGTCGTGGGGCGATGGTGCCCTTTGGCCGACCCTGCTGACTGTAGGCTGCGAGTTCGAGATGGCAGACCTGGTGCGGGACGAATTCACCGCTCCAGGGTCAAGGGATGAGTCGCTGGACTGCCAAAGACCCCAGGCTCTCAGGACCGGGGAAGATCCCTCTGCAGTCACAGCACTGCCGCAGCCCCGGGAAGCATGCAAGAGAGCTCCCAGGGATCTTCTGTGGGACAGTACAGGCAGCCCGGCTGGGGCCGACCGGAGGGGCTGCGGACAGAGCTGCAGAAAGCATGTAAGGGCTTCTCGGCGACAAGGCTCCTCGTGCATTGCATACCTAACCGCCCTTCAGTGACACCCTTACCGCCTGCGGACACCCAGCTTTGCCACGCTTAGTTGTACCCTCTTTACCACCCTGCATACACTCCTCAGCTCTCCCACATTTGGTTGTACCCCCTTACAACCCTGCACAGACCCAGCTCTGCCCCCCCCCTTAGTTGTACCCCTTACTGCCCTGCTGTGCCACCCGTCATTCACTGCCAGTCCCCGAGTATTCCTGAAATGGCCCCTTCCCCCTGATGTCTGAAGCCCTAATCCCTCCACTCCCAGAGGACACTAGGCCCTGCTGCCTACAGTCCTATCCCCTTACCTCCTGGTGCACACCTAACCTTTTCCGATATGTGCACACCCGATTTGCAATCAATGCACACCCCGCTCTGCCACCCTTAGTTCTACCCTCTTACGGCCCTGTGCAAACCCAGATCCGCAGTCTATGGTTTAAGCCCCTCTACCGCATGTGCATTCCCAGCTCCACAATCTTCCTTGACTCCTCCCCTGCTTGTGCTCTCTCGGCTTCACAGTCTGTAGCCTTTGATTCCCTCACTGTGCACTTTCGGCTCCGCACACTGTAGCCTTAACCCCTCCCGTGCCTGAGCACCACTGGCTCGGTACTCTGTAGCCTTGCACTGTATGTCTGTGCATACCCGGCTCTGATGCCTGTAACACTGAACCCCCTTATCCACTGTCCATAATCGACTCTGTAGTCTACAATCCTAAACCCTTAACACCCCACCACACACACACACGCTAGGTTTTGCGCCCATAGTTTGAAACACTTACTCCCTTTACCCACTCGGCTTTGCTGTTACAGCCTCTTACCTTACTTTGCACCCTTGGCTCTGCCGCTGCGTCCAATCATAGCCCGTTTCCTCCCTCTGGACACCTGGCTCCTAGCCCACCCACCCTAACAGTACACTACCCTCTATACTCTACCCGTCCCAACCGTGTTCTCTTGTTGGTACCAGTACTTGGGGTTGTTGCTCTGCCGCCAGACCTCCAGGACAGAGATGCTGCCGGGCTATAGTGCTGTCTTTCCCACTGACCACAGAGGTTACAAACACATCTCGGAGTAATGCAGCTTGGCTTCGCACTGGAGCCCCCTCCTTCTTTCTGCTTTCTAGAGTTAGTTATTGGCATTTGTTTAGCGCTCACTGCCATAATTATGGCATCACAGTGCATGAAGTGGTTTGTGTATGTAGCGGACAGCTCCACTAAGGCAATCCTTGCTGGAGCATCACTACCTCTCACCCGCTATGCCTCCATCAATCCCAGCGTGTTTCTCGCCCCCCATCCTCTGATGTATTGCTCATTGAAGTAGGGAGTACCTCCACCCACATCCAGCTGTGCATATCACCACAACTGCCAACTCCAGCTGTATTCCCCACAGAAGTAACTCCACCCATCCCCAGCTGTGCTTCGCCCCTCCACTCCAACCCCAGCTGTCATTCTTGATGTTTACCCTCCAGAGATGTACTTGTCACGAGAGCACATTAATAGTACACTCCTTGATGTACCTCTCACAAGAGAGCGCTGGATGCCCCCTGTGCGCATTCCTAGTATACTCCCCATGTACCTCTAACAACAGAGCGCTGGACGCCCCTTGTGCGCATTACTAGTGCACTCCCCATGTACCTCTCACAAGAGAGCGCTGACGCCCCTTATATGCACATAACTAGTGCACTCGCCATGTACTTCTCAACAGAGCGCTGGACGCCCCTTGTGCGCATTATTACTGCATTCCCCATGTCACTCTCACGAGAGAGCTCTCCACTCCCAGCCACTTGTTTTTTTTATTTTAAACAGTTGATCCTCACATATGAGAACACTCGCTCCCTCAGCTTTTGCCTGTATTTTATAGCCTACCCGCCCCCTCTCCCTGTTGCTATGTGTCACCAGCGCTATACTGTTGAGGACATGGACAGTCCGCCCACAGTGACCATGTGCACTCATGGAAGGTTCACAGGATGCTAACTGTTTAACTCTTCATAAACCAGAGCAAAGGTTACAATCAGTAACTAGAAGAGCAGTGCCTAGTCTCTACTAGGGAGCAGCCCCCTTTTGCTAGTCAAGCATCAGAGTGAACTGTAGGGTAAACAAATACTTGCGTTTGTTGTGCCATTTTAAAAAAACTATTCAAGTGCCCTTTGCTTGTTTTCAGTTATTTTTAGTGTTCAGGGTTAGATGCACTTCCTGGGTTAGTGATCCAACTTCAAACTTCAAAGCAAGCCAGGCCTGTCTCACACCGCCCTGTGGAACATCACAAATCTTTATGGCAGGTCCATATCAATGTGGAATGGTCAGCTTAGCCACCAATTCATGAATTAGGGAATTGTCTCCCCGTCTACCTCCATTTAATGCCCTTGCAAAACAAGCATTTGCAGTGCAATAGGTCTTGCAGTTACCCGAGTTTAAGCTAATGGCATTGTAAATGACAATGCCTTTTATTTATGTTTTTAAAACGAAAACAAAAATAAAAGGCATTGTTAGTTGCAATGTCAATAGCTCAAACTGGCATAAATGCGAGACCTATTGCATTGCAAATGCTTGTTCTTTGAAGGAATGGGGGGAAGGGACAAGATTTCTCCACTTAGGAAACATAATATACTAATGCACAATTTAGGAATACAAGGTCAGAATGTTTTTTAGAAACTAGCACACCATGCTATAGTATAAAGTGAAGGAGAAGAGGCACTGGTGAATGTTTACCAAATGCCTTACCGCTTACTGAAAGAACACCTTGGCCAAAAAGTCAATGTAGTGCTACAGTGGCACAAATTCTTCAGCAGAGTGCTAGGAAAAAAGAAAAGATAACAAGTTATATTGTCGTATTGAGAGGCCTTCCCAACATGTGGGAGTTTGGTTGACAAGGCAAATCCTTAATCGGGGGCCAACTTGTTAGATGCACCAACAATCCTAGAATAAAATAAGTGAATGTCATGCAACGTTGACCTAAAGAGGCCATTGATATCGCAAAGAGCATGGAGCATACAGCAGCAGACTGTATGAAGGAAATTAAACAAACTATTCAAAAATGGAAGAAGGTCCCTGAATAAACCAATAAATATGGAGAAGATTCCAGGGAAGAAGTTTATTTTCTGTTTTGTTGCTAGGAAATTAAACAAACGACATGGTCAGAAGCTAAAGAAAAAGCCAACATTACTGCAGACAATTCCAAGTCCAAATGTTTTAGATATGGCAACGGCAATCATCTGGCAAACAACCTTAACCGTCGAGCTCGTTTAAGTTTATGCAGGAAATGCAACAGGAGGATATTTTGATTGTTTGTAGAAATGCAGCATCTAAAGAGGTGCATATTGTTGCGAGTGTAGAAGACCATATGAAAAAAATGTATTTCACGTTAGTAATTGTGAGACAAGTAATGCCAACAATTATCCTTTCTAAATACCGTACCGACAACCATGACTCAGGCACAGTTTTGCTCAAACAGCTCCCCAAACACTGTCACCATCTCCAGAACTGTAGGCACTGTTGTATTCAATAAACTACCCAAGTATTGCATCACCCCAGGACTGTAGACATGTAGCCCCATTGAGCAATAGCCTTGACACAAATGACACCACAAGACGGAGACAAAAAGCCACCTTGAACAACTTTCCAAACACTGCCTGCACCCCAGAACTTGAAAATTATCTTCAAAAGTTACACAAGTACTGAAGGCACACAGGCACTTTATGCAACTTTCCTAAAATGGAAAATACCCCAGGTCTAGGGACATAGGGCTATTTAAATCAAGGCTGGCATACAATTTTGGAATCCCTAGAATTGGAGTTATATGGCACCCTTCAGAAACACAACAGAAGGCACAAGGCTGCCACCATGCACAAAACTACTTTGCCTCAAAGAACACATGGTGTTGCTGTATATTATCAGGAATTGACTTTTCTCAAGTGTATAACTACAGTTATTGAAGGACTGTATATTGAAGGTGATTGGTTGCTACCTTTTAGCTATAGTGCCCTGAAGAAGCCCTTGTTTGGGGGCGAAACCCATTGGTTGCATTTGCATGTTTGAAAAGATTAAAGGAGGATATCGGAATTACCAAAAAAATAAAAGAATATCCTACCAAAACTGGAAATTATGGACTAACCCGTTTGAAATTGTACATTTTGCTGAATAGTGCTAATTGTGATTGTGTTGCCTCTCATCCAATTCTGTGTGATTGTCTTTTGTTTATGACCATGTAGCAGCTGGTTATTTGAGGTGGACAACATTGTTGGTCAACTTTCTAATTTACTTGTGACTATACTGGGTGGTGCAGTGACTACTCACCAGGCAGCCATTTTTTCCTTCAGTCTGTCACCAAGCATAAACGTTTGAATTTATGAATTCCAGATCAGGAAACATGAAGTTCCCTACAGGGACACCTCATATTCTCAGCATCCTTAGGGATGCAGATGTTGACTGCTACAAAAGTACTCCCCTAACACCGTCATCTTCCTAGCACTGTAGGCACAGATCTCCCACAAGAAAACTTGAAACACTAACAACACCTCGCGGCTGGAGACTAGTGTTGCCACCTATTTTTACTGGCATGACCAGTATTTATAGTGAACAAACTTTAGGAAACGTACTCAAAGCCAGTATTTTTTCAACCTATCAGTACATACTTTAAACCGTAAATAAACAAAAGAGAGCAATTTACAATTGTTCCAGGGCAGGAGGCGTGGCCAACGAGGCCAAGATTGCAGACGTCGTTTAGACCAGCTCTCCCAGACTGTCACTAAATCTGTGTTCATCCTGCCAAATAATCACTGCTGCAGGTCCTGGAGTCAGACCCACGGCTCACTCTCCCCCTGCCGTACCTAAAGAAGTTTTGTTATGGCTCCTGAGGCGGCCGGGTCACTGTTCGGCTGCCCTTGCCGATACCCATCACACAGGTCGGCACTTCAACATCGGATTCCCTCCGGCTGTCACGGCAGCAGGCCATGTCATTCAAAGACCACTGAAGCCGGACAGCAGTGGGGACATGCTGGGGAGGAGACGCAGACGGAATGGAATGGAATGGAATGAGGATTTGTAAAGCGCGTTGGCTACCCAGGGGCGTCCAGCGCTGTAAAGAGCTTGAGCTGAGCTGGAGAGGCTGGAATAGGGGGGGCTTGGTGAAGTTTTAAACCGAAGTTTTGCTGAATAGCCAGGTTTTAAGAATCTTCCGGAAGGTGAGAAGGTTGGGTTCAGACCTGATATGGAAGGGGAGGGAGTTCCAGATCCTGGCTAGGTTGTAGGAGAGCGAGCGGCCTCCGCATTTGGCCTTCCTGATGCGTGGTACTGAGGCGAGGTGGGAGGTCGCAGATCTGAGGGAACGGGTGGGCTGGTAGGCTTTCACAAGGGGGGAGTTGATGGAGGGACCTGTTCCCCAGTAAGAGCGGTGTGCGATGCACATGCTCTTAAATTCAATTCTGGATCTCACCGGGAGCCAGTGAAGATCTCTCAGTCTGGCTCTTACTGAGGTTCGGCGGGGAATATCCAGGAGAATTCTTGCCGCACAGTTCTGAATGACCTGGAGTTTGTTGAGTGTGGATTGAGGTGCTCCAAGATATAAGGCGTTTCCACAGTCGAGGCGGGAGAGGATCAATCCTTGAACCATAATTCGTCTCGAGTGGAATGGAAGGAGAGGAAGGATTTTACGAAGCAGTCTCATCAGCCCGAAACAGGTGGCAGCGAGCTTGGTGGCCTGATGGTTAAAGGAAAGAGTGTGGTCAAGCCAGATGCCTAGACCAGATAGGGTCAATGGTTTTTGCGATGTTATTTCCAAGGAGCATTATCTCTGTTTTGTCCCCGTTAAGTTTAAGACAAGAGCCAGACATCTAGGTAGCAACTGCTTCCAAGCATTTGTGTAAACTGTGATAAGAGTTAAGGGGGGGTCCAGCGCTACCACTAGCTGCGTGTCGTCCGCGTAAGTAACGATCTTCACCCCAAATGGGCGGACGACATCAGCTAGGGGGCGTAGATAGACATTAAAAAGGGTAGGGTTCAGGGAGGAGCCCTGAGGCACTCCACAATTAAGAGGTCTACTGGCAGAAGTGAAATCCCTCTCAAAAACCCTGAAGGATCTATCTGTCAGAAAAGATCTCATCCATCTGAGTGCAGTCCCTGACAGTCCTATTCCTTCTAACCGATGGAGAAGGATATTATGATTAACAGTGTCGAAGGCGGCACTTAGGTCGAGTAGGACGATGGCCGTGGACCCGCCATCGTCCAAGATCCTTCTTGCCTCCTCCGTCACTGAAATCAATGCCGTCTCCGTTCCGTGACGGGGCCTGAAGCCGGTCTGGGAGAGATCTAGTATGTTATTGGCTTCCAGGAAGTCAGTGAGATTGGAGTTGACATGCTTCTCGAGAAGCTTACTGAGCCATGGTAGAAGGGAGATGGGTCGGTAGTTGGCGGGGTTAGATTGGTCGAGACTAGGTTTTTTTAATAGAGCTTTGACCATTGCTCTTTTCCATAGAGGAGGGACAGTACCAGTATGGAGTGAGGAGTTGAGCAGGTCTAGAACAGTGGGCGAGATCTGATGGGTGATCTGGGTGAGAGTACTGGGAAGAGCTGGGTCGGTGGGTGATCCAGATTTAACCTGTCCCATAAGTTTTTCCAGTTTAGTAAGTTCTAAGGGAGGAAAGTTATTGAGAGCGTGAGGAGGAACTGTCGTGCAGCCTGAGTTGACAGAATCTGTGGGCAAGATGACAGGGTGGGGGAAAGAAGAGTTGATGGTTTCTATTTTCTGGTAAAAAAAACTCAGCTATTTCCTCACAATGGGTCTGAGTATTGTTATGATGCTTTGGTGCCTCCGGTAGTTGCAGAAGGGTCTTGGCTATTCGATAGATCTCCTTGGGTTTGGACGCGGCATTCTCAATCTTGAGTTCGAAATATTTAGCCTGAGCTAGGTGAATGTCCGCTTTGTAGTTTTTAATTGCTGTTCTATAGCTCAATTTATCTGATGGGAGGTAGCTGAGGCGCCATTTCCTCTCCAGTCGTTTACATACACGTTTGGCCTCTCGTAGTTCATTCGTGTACCACGGGGATGTAGGATTGCCCCGCTTAGGATGGGAGTTTTTTAGTGTTAATACTGTATCTAGGGAGCCGGTGATCCACGTGTTATAGTTATCATTATCTTGAGTGGGGGTAGATGTGTGAGTGGGTTTGGTACCTTGTAGGAGATCCTTCCATTCAGGTAGGTGGAGTTTAGACCAATTGCGTGATCGTTGAGTCATTGGGGGTTTGGGGGGGAGATGAGGAGGCAGGGTCCAAGTGAGCGGGATAAGGAAGTGATCAGACCAGGGAAGGGGAGAAGGTTTTCCAATGTGAAGGTTTTTACAGTTACTAAAGACGGGATCTAAGAGGTGTCCTTTTAAGTGAGTGGGACCAGTGACACGTTGGTGCAGTTCGAGGGCGCTTAAGCTTGAGGATAGTTCTCTTGCTATAGAATCATTTGGGTCATCCAAGTGGATGTTAAGGTCACCGAGAATAGTGAAATTGGCAGCGCTAACTGCAAGACTTGCTGCTATCGAGGCAAGGTCTGAAAGAAACTGCCTTTGTGGTCCAGGCGGGCGGTATATAAGCATACCCGAGAAGGTATGTGTGGCGCTGAATTTTATAAAAAAAGGAAGACATTCACAGTCAGGGAATTTTACAGGGGTACTGGTGACAACGTAATCTGATTTGTAGATTATAGCTAGACCACCGCCAATGCCTTTTTTTCGGTCAAGGCGGAGTATTTGATAGCCAGGAGGAAGTGCTTGCACTAGATCAGGTTCAGAGTGTTCCTGTAACCATGTCTCTGTGGCGAAAAAGACGTCTGGGTTTATCTCCTCCAACAGTAGAGAGATTTCCGTAGAATGTTTAGGAAGCGAACGGCAGTTAAGCAACAGCTTAGAGAATGATGTCGCTTTCTTTACGCCATGAGAGAGGTGGAAGCCACACTGATTACAAGCGGAATGTTGGGTAGAGGGATCCCAAGTGTGTAAACAGGATGGCCCAACTGTCTGGTTTAGTTGGCGAAGGAGCTGCGGGCGGTAGGTAATGGTATGGCATAATGGTTGAGCAGGGGGGGTGGCCCCTGGCCCCGGTCGGTCGCGGACGGGCGCAGACGGGCTTGCCTTAGGCGCGCCTTCGGTGTCACGGCAGGAGGCGTTATACACCTCTGATCCTCAGGAGCGGAGCTAGGTCTCACCTTCCCCGAGAATACTGTAAGTCTCCAAGATAGATATAACGGGAACCTTACAAGTATTCCCAGGGAGCGATGAGCAGACTCGGAAACTTCCACGAAGTAGGTGCAGTGCAGGATGGATCGATGAAACAACAAGAAGGTACTGTGAACAAAAAGGACAGTCAATATTAGAGCTCTAAACATAAAGGGGACAATAGGTGAGGGGTTCTAAAATGTGATTCTAAACAACTGAATTGTGTGAGGTCTCAACTTACCCAGAATATAAGCAACGTGAATCAAGGGACACTCAAAGCCTGAATGCAATCTAGTTATGCTGCTCATCTTTGAACGAGAGACATCATCCTCTAGAACAATCTGTGCAAGACTGGAGCAAAATCGCTAGATCCTTGAACTAAAAGTTTTTAGAACAATGTCCGGACGTGGAAGTTCCCAAAAAAATAAAAAAGGATTACTGTAATAAGTTTTTCCGCAAGGCAATGTTGAAACAAAGAATTGTATCGCTCCTTGAGTCGACGGAAACAAAGTTGCCTTACTTGTAAATTTGTATCTGAAATGGGAAAGTCTCTCGAACCGGGTTTTTAGTTCATAGGTTGCACCTGGAACCAGGATTCTCTCTGATGCCGTTAAGGAAAGAGAATCAGCGTGCAGACGAATTTCTTTTGGCAGGCGACGAGAATACTTTATGGAAACGCCGGGAGTGGCGTGCAGGCAAAACGCCGCAAAAGGCGCACTGACAGACGCCGAGAATGGCGGGCAGGAGAAGCCGGGATCGGCGTGCAGTCAAGGGCCGAAACTGGAGAAAGCCGTGATCGGCGTGCAGTCAAATGCCGAAGCTGAAGTACGGGCAGGCTAACACAGGGACCGGCCAAAGCTGGAGTACAGGAGACACCGCCAACAGCGAGCAAATCCAAGACTCGACTGTTCCAACGAAGCAGAGGAAGAATCCAGAACAGGCAGGGATGTCCAACGGATTGGAGAAGCCAAGCAATGAGTGAAGGGGGCGTTTCTCTATTCAAAGGCCACATGTAATCCAATTGGTTGTCAGACGTCACAAGACCAAAAGACAGGAGCGTTTTGATTCGTTGCCAGGTATCAGAGACCACACACAATTACCCTAACCCTCCCAATGCATTGTGGTACTAGTAGTGCTGAATGGGTGGTTATTTTAGGTCTGGGAGGTTTTGCGGGTAACATTCGGCATGCAAACGTCGCGCCCGCTGTGCTCGCCCGCTGCGCGACCGGAATATGCACATTGTTTATACTACTCCGGGGTTGTGGCCCAGAGGGCGTGGCCTAAAAAAGAGGCATGGCCTCTGCTCGTGGCACGAAGGAGAGATTGCAATGGGCGTGTAGCGTCAGCGCTGGCTCTGCTGCGACTGGCAACTGGTTTCCCCAAAGTAAGTGGCTTTTAAAAACACAAGTTATTCTGTGACAAGTTTAAAAACACAAGTACATCTGTGATGAAGAGTTTTGGGAAATGTGGTTCCTCGCTCCCGGCTTCCGCCTCAGGAGCTTGACTCTAAGCTTTTACCTGGCGCCCTGAATCGGCGTCTTTAGTAGGAGTCGGCTTGGGGGCGTGGCCTAAACAAGGGGCGTGGCCTCTGCTCGTGGCGCGAACGAGAGATTGCAATGGGCGTGTAGCGTCAGCGCTGGCTCTGCTGCGACTGGCAACTGGTTTCCCCAAAGTAAGTGGCTTTTAAAAACACAAGTTATTCTGTGACAAGTTTAAAAACACAAGTACATCTGTGATGAAGAGTTTTGGGAAATGTGGTTCCTCGCTCCCGGCTTCCGCCTCAGGAGCTTGACTCTAAGCTTTTACCTGGCGCCCTGAATCGGCGTCTTTAGTAGGAGTCGGCTTGGGGGCGTGGCCTAAACAAGGGGCGTGGCCTCTGCTCGTGGCGCGAACGAGAGATTGCAATGGGCGTGTAGCGTCAGCGCTGGCTCTGCTGCGACTGGCAACTGGTTTCCCCAAAGTAAGTGGCTTTTAAAAACACAAGTTATTCTGTGACAAGTTTAAAAACACAAGTACATCTGTGATGAAGAGTTTTGGGAAATGTGGTTCCTCGCTCCCGGCTTCCGCCTCAGGAGCTTGACTCTAAGCTTTTACCTGGTGCCCTGAATCGGCGTCTTTAGTAGGAGTCGGCTTGGGGACGTGGCCTAAAAAAGGGCGGGGCCTCTGCTCGTGGCGCGAAGGAGAGATTTCAATGGGCGTGTAGCGTCAGCGCTGGCTCTGCTGCGACTGGCAACTGGTTTCCCCAAAGTAAGTGGCTTTTAAAAACACAAGTTATTCTGTGAAAAGTTTAAAAACACAAGTACATCTGTGATGAAGAGTTTTGGGAAATGTGGTTCCTCGCTCCCGGCTTCCGCCTCAGGAGCTTGACTCTAAGCTTTTACCTGGTGCCCTGAATCGGCGTCTTTAGTAGGAGTCGGCTTGGGGGCGTGGCCTAAAAAAGGGGCGTGGCCTCTGCTTGTGGCGCGAAGGAGAGATTGCAATGGGCGTGTAGCGTCAGCGCTGGCTCTGCTGCGACTGGCAACTAGTTTCCCCAAAGTAAGTGGCTTTTAAAAACACAAGTTATTCTGTGACAAGTTTAAAAACACAAGTACATCTGTGATGAAGAGTTTTGGGAAATGTGGTTCCTCGCTCCCGGCTTCCGCCTCAGGAGCAGAGCACAACAAATGAGGAGGCCGACCAGGCCCTTTGTTGCTGGTAATGGCGTGGCTGGCTCTTTTTTGTCTTCTTCAATGGCCGTGTGTTGATGTGCAGTCCCCGCGGCAGGATCCCTCTCTCCCTTCCCCCCAGCACGGAAACTTGGTCCTTCGTAGCCAGGAGGTACCGCAAAGGCAACCTGAATTTGGAGCCCGGGCTCTCTAGAACTTGTGCGTGGGTGGCGCCGGAGATGGTCTAAACAGCGATGAATTGGGGAGCACCCATGGAACTGGCCAAAGAGAAACAATAGTAGGGTGGCGGCCCTGGAGAAAGGTGAGCCCCCCTCTCCAGATTGGCGCCCCCACTTGGCTGATTATTACCAGTGCCAATGGTACGAGAGCACCTAGTGGCCTCTTATTAAAGGCTGGACCACAGGGACTGATTTCTGCATCCGCTGTGTGCATTGGTAGTCTTGTGGGACCCCCTCGGACCACCCTGCCTGTGTGGTACTGATCACCATTGCCACAAACCGGGAAGACTAAGTTCCCCAGTGGTTGCGGGCTGCCTACTTTGCTAACTATAGCAGCTGGTGCTTGTGCTGCCCCATTGGCCAACTGCTGCACATCAACACCTTCTCTCGAGGGGCAAGTGTGACGACTGCTGCGGCACAGCCCTCCCGGGTCGAAAGACACGCACTTTTGATACCTCCAGACCAAATCTGCTTACCAAGGTGGTGTGGGTAAAAATAAAAGGTCCTTCATCCCAGACCCAACCGAGAATTGACCGATTTACTACGACTTTTCTGCCTGCGGGTACTCCAAATGAGGATGGACCATCGACAACCCGTACAAAAGAACCTAAAGACACAGACATTTACAAATCAATCCAAGCCTCGAAGGAAGCTGTCGAATTCAAAATCAAGGAAGTGAAAGTGGATACGAGCCTGCTCCGACAAGACCTTCACAATGATGCTTCTAGTCACGGAAGAAGAGGACAGGGTTAGGTACTCAGGAAGATTACGTCAGTACAAATCCTCTGCTAACAAACTACTCACTACCACTAAACATTTGGAAGTCAGAGCAGAGGATGCTGAGAATAGATCTAGACACATTCACCTCCGATTTGTGGGGTTGCGGAAGGAGCCAAGGACTGGAACCCAGAGACTTTCTTTCAGTCCTGGCTCCCTCAGTGGTTCGCATTGGAGCATGCCTATCGATCCTTGACCCGAAAATCTCCCCTGGGCGCACTCACTCGTTCGCTCATTGCCGGTATCCTGAACTTCCAAGACAAAGACAGTATCCTGCGGGAAGCACGTAAAGCTGGAGATCTCTTTTTTCAATCCACTTGAATTATGATCTTTCCAGATTACTCCCAAAATGTACAGCAGAAGCGCAAATCCGTTCACAAACTTAAACATAACCCCAGAGCAATAAATGTGCAGTACATGCTGTTTCCCACAACCTTAAAAGTAATATACAACTCTCACACCCATTTCTTCGATATGACTGGGCTTGGGACCTTCATGATCACAAAGGATCAGCGACAATAGCAGACAAGCATCCGACTATTCTGACACGGGTGAAGTCTATTACACTTAGCCACACAGCCCCCTCTGCATCCTTCTCAGCCGCCCCCTCAAACGGACAACAATGCAGAGCATCCACTGACAAAGGACTCTCGGGGCCGGGATCCCTGAGGGCGGCATACAGCCGGCAGCCCAGGTCTCTGACTTCTTGAAATAAATCTGGCCTAGACGACCTGAGATTTTGCAGCAGTCATTGTATGTACAAGTATCCTTCCACTGTGGAGGTCCCCCTCTTTAGTTCTGACAACCAGGAGGAACTGTTCTCTTTTGTTCTATGGGGATTTTGAGCGACAGATGCTTTTGGGAGGGAAGAATGGGTGGGGGGAGTTGGGGGATAAGGGAACTGTTTTGGTTAGTTTTGAAGTTGGTTACAATTTTTAGCATACACACACTCGCAATACACTATGCTCCTCATCATATACCCCTCGCCAAAGGCCATTTCACCAGTGCCATCCTGATTAGATGGGTAACAAACACTTGAACTTCACAATCATAACCTGGAATGTAAACGGCCATCTGGATCTCATTAAGAGCACAGCAGTCCTGCAAAATTCAAAGACACTTCCCCTCAGTACTTATGCCCCAAGAAATTCACCTTTTAGGAACTAGATGCCCTTTCTTAGCCTGCTATGGGTACTGTTATGAACCCCAATGTACCCCAATATAGGCCTAGGTAGTTACACGACCCTGTACCTGTTGCGGGGATTCTGCTCATGCACAGAACTATGCACAGGAAACCAGGCCCTCAGTGAATTGTGGTGTACCAAAAAACTCACCTCAGTGCCCAGAACCCCTCTCAGGAATGGCGGGAATCAGAAACACCTTTTCGTTATTATTCTCATATCAGTCCACAACAAGAGTAATCAGAGACACGGAAAAGTTTAAAATGTTTATTTTTAACTACTTGCTCTAAAGTGCAGTACTTTGGCTAATATAAGCAGGCAAATGATTACAAACAAAACCATCAGCATTGTTACAATACCATAGAAAATGAAGGGAGAAATCATATTAAAAATGATAGTGGAAAACAAGTCCTATAATACTTTGTGAACCACCCTCCCTTGGCTAGTAAACTAGTTTTATAAACTAATAGAAGGTCTCTAGGTTTGAATGGGCAACCCCATACCTCAAAGATCAGCTTAGGTGAATCACATCACAGGATCAGCTCTGCTCTCTGTGTCTGGAAAGGTTTTCTCCAAGTGTCTGAATCATGCATGCAAATGCAATATTAAAGGCACCCGAGTTTCAGATATTTGCAGCTGTGTGCGTGTTGTGTCTAGAGTTTGGGCCGATCAACCTGAATTCAACAGCATACATTGTTATTTGACCTTGATGGCTTCTGCACACAGTGTTCAGACTAAGGTCGCGGTGCACGTCTAGGGATGTGAACAACAGACCGTTCTCATGTGTAGAAAAAGCAAGCATGCAGTTTTACTTGTAATAACAGCTACCTGTAGTGTCGTGTGCAAAAGCAGCAAAGTGGCAAGATGGCGTTTAGCTTCTAAAACGCTTATGGTAACATAGCAATGTGTGCACATAAAACCCCGTCTCCACTACTCCCTCCCTTGATCGGACCACGAACAGAATAGGGAAGCAATGTAGGAATGCAGAGCTCAATTTCGAGTGGGACAGAACCAAGTTCATCTATTGCCAATCCATATAATTGGTAGTGAAAGTTTGAAAAATGTTGTTGGGAAAAAGTAAAAAATTAAAACATCTCTCAGGGGCGGTATACAGCCCAATGTAGAGTAAAAAGGAAAAATTTGAAAATCGGATTATGACGTGCGGAAGATGGACCACTGCCAATCTAATCCATCAACGTGCAAGCGCAATAAGTTGCAACTGCCTCCAAGAGGAAGTCTTTATAATGTTCAGTAAAAGAGTCAGCCATCCAGTCGGAGTAAAGTAAATGAACATACATGTTCTTCGATAACCGGAGCCTCTAGCACCATCAGAGGACAACTTGCGTGTACTTCAAGATAACTTCTCGCCAAGAAGTCATATGCTGCCGCATATATATCCCAATTCCCTAGGACTCCGTGCGCCGCTCCACAGGCCATAATCCCGATACCAGAACAGTCCAACCCATGAGCCACTAAGGGACTCATTAGTCAATCATAATCCGGGGCAGGAGACGCCGTGTTCGACAGACACAATTTCAGAGCCCATTCGAATGCACAATCTAGGCAATGGAAAACTGGTTGCACGCAAGTAAAGTATGAGAACCGGAAGGATAATCCATAGGCTATGCTCAAAGTGGCCAGTGGTAATGTTCCATAGTATTCAAGCATCCGGTTGCGCAGTGCAGCCATTGCGGAACAAGCAAACCAACAGCAGCACACTAGCAGTCGAGGCGAGAATCAACGGAAGCCCGCCGAAGACGCTGGAAAAAATAGAATGAAAAAATGCCGTTATCACACCAAATATTGTTTGGAAGGAGGTCACAAGGCCGGAGCCCGCAACTCTGAAAAAATGCACCAAGTCAGTTGTTGACGAGGCATTGAATATAGTATGAATCAGAGCACCGAAATGAAGGGGGAGATCAGTATTTAAAAGCGCATGCACCTCGGTGCAGGTGTTTGCCACGTGAAGGACAAATGTTCACATGAGGAAGTCAGTGCGACTTCTTTTTTAGACAATAGAGCCCTTAATTCTGCCCATCTTGTTGAACTCTGCTTTCAAGGTTGGTATGGAAGGCCAGATGGATACATCCAGTCTCCCATGCGGTGGTGGGAAAAGGACATTCTTACAACAGACTACTCGTTGTGAGACAGTTACAATGTACGGAATCTCCACTAGCATCCCGCAGCACGGTTCATTATTTAAAAGAAAATAACTACCGTTAGCTAATAACATGAAAGTGGGTGTAATCGCCGGCACAAGATTACCCTTCAGAATGCAAGCTAAATTCGGTGCGTGAACGTTGCAAGCGCCATGCAATTGGATGTTCCTACAAACTACTGAGTGATCAGGTGTGGAAGTGCATGTAAATGGGAGTGCCAAACTTCATGCAGGAAAGCGGTACCCAATGGTTCATACCTGCCTAAGGCATAGTGTTTCATACATGAACTGAACTTGAACAATGGAAATGGTAAAGTGATCAATCCATGGATTAGCCACACAGCTGAGTTCGATTCGGCCACAGAGAATGGTAAAGGTTCCAACTTTTCAATATGCAATAATGAGTATGTCGAATCTTTCATGGACATGAACTGTTGTTTATCAGTCAGATTAAACAGCAGGAATAAAGATGATGTGTTCATGTAGTCCCAGGGAACTTTCCCAGCCTTCAATGTTTGTAAAGTCCATGCAAACAGCATTATAGAACGCAATTGATTTTGACCATGGTATAAAACAGACATGTACGATATCCACAACAGATGAAACAATATTATCTAAGTGTAAATTCTGGAAGAAAGGGTGTTAGTGCTATTATCGATGACAGCTAGCACTTTTTCTAAAATAGCCCTTAATCTAGAAGCAGTTTTAATTTGAGATAATTTCCAAACTTCATTGTGAACAGCATACACCCATCTTTTGGACCTGCAACCCACAGGGCCTTTAACAAAATCATTCAAATCTACCTCGTCATTCAATTTGGATAAATGAAGTTTAACAGATGCCAAGGTGGAATGTTGCAGCCAGGTTTGACATAACTTTCCTACAGAATAAGTAGTAACAGAATGGGAAGATTCAGATCGGGGGTCCACCCTAATCTGTGTATAGCCGGGGTACAGACCCAGAAAACGATGTTGACAGGAATCTGAACTTTTCTGCCATATTAACCATCCTTCGGGATCTAAGTTTGAAATGTTGAAGGATGTATTAGTAATGAATGACTGTAATTCATCAAGGGACAACTCTGTGTGATTATCCCATTATGGATAAGCGCCCAGATCAGGAATAGTAGGGGAATTCATTTTTTTAGAAGTAGCCAATCCAAAGCTGGTGGTTTGAAAAATGGTAGAATTAAAAAACAACATGTGGTTTGGGATAAGGCATGCACGATGCAGAGCTTCTGTACCTTGTACCTGCCAAGCTTTAGAACCCCAAACAGATTTAAGATCAATGGTATCTTTCCACAGCTCATAGCCCCCTATGGCAAATTCATCCATAAAGTATAATCATTTAGTGTGGGTCAGTCTAACTTTGGAAGCTGTTATGTTACGTTATGTTATGTTAGGGGCATTTGTATTGCGCACAGCTGCCCCAGCTAAGGGGCGTCCTGGCGCATGACAAGGCAAAACATAGCAACACCTAACATGAGCAGGGGAAAGCCACGGAACTCAGCAGCCATTTTAAAATGAAAGGCTTCAGGTTCAGATATACTGAAATCAGTAAAATATGTAAATTTTTTCACTAGAGTTTTGGAGCTGCCTTCAATTAGTGCTGGACAATGTTCCCATTGTGTATAATTGACGATATTTCTAAATGTATTTGCTTTATGCAGGAAATGATTGCCATAGTGTTGGTAGCAAAACAACTCTCCATAATTTGCTGTGTCTAAATACAAATCTTCAGCATCAAAAGCAGCATATTATTTCAAATCAGAAAAAAGAGCCTCTACCGCTTGGACATCCCAATCATCAGATCGTATGTTTTGTTTCACAACATCCCCCATAGAAACACGAAGTACATTGGTGACATTGATCACCTCTGTAGGACCATGAATTCGAAATGTGACAGCATCCCATACAATCACATCCAACACAGGCCAGGCAGTAATATTTACAAAAGTCTGGTCCCTCTTCATGATGTGTGATGAGGAGTGGGGAGCCAAAGTTCCATTAATTATTCTAATTGCAGATCTTTCGGTGAGATAGTGTCCATTTACTAGACGAAACAATACAAATCCAATCGACAAACAAAAAATTAGATATGAGCACCAGCCAAATGCAAGTCCAAGGGGGAATTAAAAAATGTCTTATAAACCAAACAGCAAAAATAGAAATTTTTGATGGGGCATTCGAAGTTATAGAGTTATGGTCAAATCAAAAACGTGACTGGTCAACTGCACTTGATTGTAAACCAGGCAACAACACATCTGTGGGATAAGTATACTCAGTATCTTCAACTGGACCACCAGCCGGTGGAGGCAATAAAGGATTTGTAACTGTATGCATCTCTATGGCAACGACAGGCCTGATGGTATTTGCCGAAGCCAAAACAGAATTTCTCAGCATTGCTGGACAAGAGACGGCTGGAGTCATACTAAGAAGAATCGGCCACTCGTTGTAGTTTGACATTGTCAATGGAGATGTACCTGTTATCCTTGCGACTAGGAAGTGGAGGTAAAATGACTGTTCTTGTACCCTGCACGCCAAGCACCAGAACTGAGGGGCCGAACTCCTTCTTGTTCTCCACCTTCTCACGGACCAGGTCACCAACTCGAGGTAGCCAGCCAACTACCGGAATCTGAAGTGCAGCATCAGTTGTGGAGGGCAAGTGTTCCTTTGCTAGACTGTCTCGGGTCTCTTGTAGATTCTGTAATACAGCAGAATGATCATCTACGTCAAAGGGTGCGTCCGACGCCGCCATGTCTAGATCATCAAGGTCCGGGACAAACATCTTTATGCCAAAGAGCATTTCGTATGGGGTCCGCCCAGCCAGAGACCTTGAACGCTATACAAATGGGCCAACCAGTTCCTGCAAGTACCTAAAACCCTCGCTTTCAGAGGTTGCTTTAAGTCACAGTTCATTCGCTCCACAACACTGTTGCCCTCAGGCCGGTATGGAGACGAAAACTTGACTTGGACCCCCAAAGATCTCATGGCATCCTTGTACGCCTTAGAGACGAACGCTGGACCCTGGTCTAAATGGAGGGTACCACCCGCAAAAATTCCCACAAAGACACGCAAATCCCTGATGACAGTTCGAGCATCAGCACTCCGTTGTGGCCAGACCCATAGAAAACGGGTGCACGAATCCACTGCTACTAAGATGTACTTATACGCAGTATCACAGGAGAAAGGACCGCAGTGATCTAAATAAACACAGCCAAGTGGTTTATTAGATATGTACAACTGTGTTTGAGGTGGACACGCAGCACTCGAAGGTTTAATCCGCTGGCAAATGTCACAATTAAGGACATAAGCACGAGACTGTTTATACAATCCGCGCCACCAGTAACGTTGTAAGATAGTAACAGTCGCAGAAACGCCAGCATGGGCAGAAGCTATACCTTCGTGAGCGGCTGTTATCAAGGAAAGTCTGCAGTCCGCGTTGGGAATCAATCTGTCACCAACGTTGTTAATTCTCACATAGGGAACTTTATCAGGACTTAAATGATAAGAGTATTTAGAAGGGAAACCCCGAGGGTATTTATCACCCTTCTCTGTCACAGCAATTGCTGCCAAGATGTCATCATCAATCTTACTTTTGGATCTTGTAACTGCTGCTACTAGATATGTTGCCACTGCTGTTTTCGCTGCTTCGTCAGCTAAACTGTTGCCAACAGCGTGGACACCTACGTGCTGGTGCCCAAGAGTATGAATTACATTCACGAGCGGCAGACGTTGTTTAAGTTCTGCGACTCGAACCCAAAGCATCTTATGCTTGATTGTGCTACCTTTGGAATCACGATACTCATTTTGAGACCAAAAGAATAAATTGTCGTTCTAAGACTGAACACAGTAAAAAGAGTCACTCACTATAAGAGTAGTCACACGAGGATCAGCAAACTCCAGTGCAAGCACCAGAGCACGAAGCT
Organism: Triturus cristatus; assembly: GCF_964204655.1. Lineage (NCBI taxonomy): Eukaryota > Metazoa > Chordata > Amphibia > Caudata > Salamandridae > Triturus > Triturus cristatus. The sequence continues at coordinate 1,031,254,956 of NC_140592.1, forward strand.
CTGCCAACTGGGCGGTACAATCACCCAATGTCTGCGTGTGCACGACATCAGATTTGAATTCACCATTCATGAAAGTACCAGCTACTATTGCGCAGGCCGCCGAATAAGCATGCTTAGAAACCGTCGCCGGTTGCGCCAAACTGTCAGTGTAAATGATACAATGGTAATCCTCAAGCGGGCGCAAGGACAGAGGAGCTGGATGAACAAATTCATACTGCAAATACTCCTGAGTCTGCAATGTAAGTGACATCCAGAAACGTCAAAGAAGTGGCCCATTGTATCCAACGTGGATGCAAAGCTTTAGAATTTGGTACCCTGGCCTTCGTCACTGCCTCTAGGGCAGGATACGGTGTGACAACCAACATGCGTTTCCCTTGCGACAGCGCTCTCTCTTTCAAAATCGCCATCTGCACTGCAGTCAAACCTTTTTCAACAGTGAAACAGCGCATTTCAGCCGAAGTGTATAGGTGTGACTTGTAAGCAATAGGGACTGTGTCTCCCTCATAGAACGTTAAGTACGTGAAACCCACTGCGCAAGGCACAATTCTTATTACCAGGTGTGTGTGGTTATCATGCGTCAGTAAGTATTTAGAAGCAAGAAGATCCGCCTGCAAAGATTGCAGGATAGCTGAATGCTCTGGCAGCCAGCTCGATTTGAAAAAAGTAGGTTGTACCAAGGCATATAGCGGCTCGATACGCTGGGCATAATCGGGAATGTAAGTATGCCCGAAATTTTTAAAAAACAGTAAAGATTGTAGTTTTTTCAGAGTTGTTGGAGCACGCAAACATGCGCACTTCTCCAGGAAGTGAGGTGCTAAACCTCGACTTTCGTTGTTGAGTTCATAGCCCAAAAACAACACATAACAATGATGCGGTCAACGCGACACAGATGGGGCCATAGTTCGTCTGTGAGATAGATATCATCAACATACGAGTACGCATCAGGGTCAATGCTCTCTAACAGAGAGACTACACGTGCGGCAAAGACACCTGGACTGTTTTTGTAGCCCATGGCTAATCTTTTAAACTGTTTGTTTGCCGCCGGATGTAAAGGCTGTCCATTGACCACTAATAGAGGACAGGTTATTGCTCTAAAAGCCATTGGAGATGTCAAGTGTGGTCTTGAACCTTTTTCTCACAAGACTATTGAGGGCAGAACTGTGGGTATTCTGTACCGTGCACGTTCGACAATGAGAGTTCAAATGGCGATAATCCAAAATCAGGCGGTTCGACCCATCAGGTTTAGTTACAATGAAAAGAGGATTATTCATGAGTGACACACGTTTCAATTACACCTTGATATTCCAACTGTTCAAGGATTTCTGCGACGTGAGATCTAGCTTTGCGGCGCATGGGATATTGGGGTTGTGGCTGGGGCATAGACCGTAATGGAATCTCATGGCTTGGCGACAATTTATCCCACCCAACCCGAGTACCGCACAACGCCGGAGCAAGCACCTGTGCCCACTCTTCTGCAAAGTTCTGAGCCTGCTCCTCCGGCACAGTGTGCACGAAAGATGGGAGGATTACCTCCTCCCCTCTGGGAGCTGCCAAAACGAAAGCCGGGGGCCAGTCTGCCTCTGCTAAAAGAATGTCATATGTAGAGGTCAGATTTTCCCAAAATATCCCTTTTATGGTACGCTGTATGTCACCTTCAATTAAAAGGACTATGTCATATAGTCTATCAGGAGGAGCCACTCTAGTGTCAGCAGTTTCTACAGTAATAAATGTGTCAGTTGTTGCCTTCAGATATGGACGCAGTGCTTGCCGCACTATTGTAACCTCCGATGCACTATCTAGCAGCGTTAGTGCCCATGTCAGGTTCCGAAGCTGCGTTCTCACTATCTGTGGCATACCTCGCTGTTAGTACAGCAACCTTCTTTTTCTGAAACGGGGGTCGCTGACGTGCAAACTCTTCCTGCTTGCCTTTACTGTCAGCGGGCAGGGCTGCTCACGTCCTTGTTGGGCACCCCGACCTTTGCCACGTTCTTTTCCACCGGACTGTGAGACCGATGTTTCCTGTGAAGAACAAGGAGAACGTTGTTCAGGAACCTGAAATCTATCAGGAGACCTAATTCTAGTGCGATCGCGCAATTCATATGTGCGTTTAGTAGTCACTGGTGACGCGGGCCGAGACCCCTGTTTCTGTTGCTGCTTCCCCGGTTTCTTAGTTTTCCAATTTTGTTTAGGAAAAGCTGGACGGTCATCTTTAGTAGACGTAACCATCTTAGTTTGCGGTTGCGCTGTTGTCTTAGCAAAAGGCTTAAGCCCTAAACTACTGCGGCCAATGGTCTTATAAGCCCCTGCAATAATTTTCGGTAACTGTCGGGGTTTATCGACGTCGGCGACGAGGCGTAGTTCATTCAACACTTGAAAGTTAACTGCATCTCCCTTGATGTTAGCAAGGATGAGATCAGCAACTGCTTTGAACAGACCGACAAGCCTCATTCCTAACTCGACCGCCGCATCCGGACCGTGTTGATCCTGAACACGCTTGATCACGGAGGGCAGTACAGTCATAGACAGTGTGCTGGAGCACTTCGAGTAGACTGCTGCAAACACTTTACCCCAGTTCTGACAATCATTTATCTCTGGGACCAAGTCTTTCTGCAAACTAATGGTAAGGATCCTGTGTTTTTCAACAGGAGTAGAATTTGTAAATACTGCTTCCAGCTGGTCAAATTTCTCAGCAAGCCGATAAGGCATATCGTCCTTATTCTGGGGGTGCTTGCCCATTACCGAATTTACATGACGGGACTAATAGTAATCCCGGCCAGGCCAGCTGGTTGCGCCGCAACAACAGGTGCCTCCACCTGGACATTGCGAGAGACGTATTGCACTAAAGCCCTATGTATCGTAATCAAGGCGGTATGGAGCTGACGTAAGTCATTCACCAGGGCTTGCAAATAACATGGATGTGGTGTAAACCCGACCAAGACTGGCCAAGTGGCCCCTGGAATGGACAAGGGGCCCAAATGAACCGGTGTAACGGTGTGGGGGAGGGCGCCATTAAACCAAATACGATGCTGCCAGGCAGAAATGGGAATTTCCTGCCTCCTATACGGCGTGTAATTAGCTGAGACTGCCGTAGGAGTGTATGAGTGAAACATCTTATCATCCGCATTCACCTCCGGCAAAGTAACCCAAGAGTAAAACAGCTCATAGAGAAACGATGCATCGGCACTCACTACAAAGATAATAGACATCCCATTGTCGGGCACCCCGAACTGCGTCAAATGACGCCAGAGAGGCGTGTGACTATGCGCTGCAATAGTGACTTCAGCCATAAGGTCACAGAGAAGAATAACAATCTATATTAAACTGTAGCACAAAAAAGGGTAGAATTTAAAATGAAACCTTTTTAATTGTCAAGCTTGAGAGATCCTATAAATTCACTATTTAGGTAGGTTTAAACCGTCACTCCCGTCAACCGGAAACAAGAGTGAGGGTGTTGTGGACAAATATAAGCACTACTAAGGCGTCTCAATCATAAGACCAAAACGTTAGGTGCGCCATGTTGCGGGGATTCTGCTCATGCACAGAACTATGCACAGGAAACCAGGACCTCAGTGAATTGTGGTGTACCAAAAAACTCACCTCAGTACCCAGAACCCCTATCCGACTAGCATCAGTGTCTCATTTGTTCTCCGTATCATCTCGAAGCTACCAAGGATTAGACAACCCAGAACAAGCGACTTAGAGTACTCTCAGGAATGATGGGAATCAGAAACACCTTTTCGTTATTATTCTCATATCAGTCCACAACAAGAGTAATCAGAGACACGGAAAAGTTTAGAATGTTTATTTTTAACTATGTGCTCTAAGGTGCAGTACTTTGGCTAATATAAGTAGGCAAATGATTAAAAACAAAATCAACAGCATTGTTACAATACCATAGAAAATGAAGGGAGAAATCATATTAAAAATGATAGTGGAAAACAAGTCCTATAATACTTTGTGAACCACCCTCCCTTGGCTAGTAAACTAGTTTTATAAACTAATAGAAGGTCTCTAGGTTTGAATGGGGAACCCCCATACCTCAAAGATCAGCTTAGGTGAATCACATCACAGGATCAGCTCTGCTCTCTGTGTCTGGAAAGGTTTTCTCCAAGTGTCTGAATCATGCATGCAAATGCAATACTAAAGGCACCCGAGTTTCAGATATTTTCAGCTGTGTGCGTGTTGTGTCTAGAGGGTGGGCCGATCAACCTGAATTCAACAGCATACATTGTTATTTGACCTTGACGGCTTCTGCACACAGTGTTCAGACTGAGGTCACGGTGCACGTCTAGGGATGTGAACAACAGATCGATCTCATGTGAAGAAAAAGCAAGCACGCAGTTTTACTTGTAATAACAGCTACCTGTAGTGTCATGTGCAAAAGCAGCGAAGTGGCAAGATGGCTTTTAGCTTCTAAAACGCTTATGCTAACATAGCAATGTGTGCACATAAAACCCCGTCTCCACTACATACTTACATCTGTCCTACCATTGTTCTACATAACAGGTGTGTCGCTGACCTTTTACCTAGTTAGGTGCTACATAAATGTTGTGTGGTTTTCTCCGAAAACTAGCCTCATTTCTCATGCATAAGGATTCTCAGTATCACAGCAGGGTTATCATCTTCTGCATAATAACTCTATATAAGGGTCACCTCTATCGTCATCCTTGCCAGACATGCCCATAGTACACTTCTAGCTGGAACCCCTGAGAGTACCTTTTGGGCATATAAACACTACATCTTGGCTGAGCAAGTTAGAAGAGAAAGACTTCCATGCTGACACTCTGACGTCCCTGCACGCAGACACCCCAGAACGCAGTGGTCTGACATCCCTTGTGGGGTGTCCATCTCGAGACCAAGACGGGGTCCTTCGCTCTCCCACATCAGGTAATGGGGATGGCTCTATCCTAAGGGGATTCTTGGCTATACACCTACATATATACTAGGTACACTTAAGTACATCTAGTTAGGGCTTGCATCGTAGGAGTACACATTTTATTGTTATGTATCTATATGCCTGTATATATTCATTGTTTTAGCTCACTGGTCGAATTCTACTTTTTCTTTACTCGGATGGTGCTTATAACGGTATACATATGGTTTTGTCTAATGGTTGATGCAGCACACGTATTTTATACTAGAATGACGCTGGCTCAATAAATGCTTTTTTAAAAACGTCCCCACCGTTTATTCTGTATATCTCTCTGAGACAAAGTAAGAACGAGTGACTGAGCGAAAAATAATGTACTGTTTCCACGATCCATGAGGGGTCAGGGCAGTCATGTTCGATAGTTGCCTTTAACTATTTGCTCTTGGTAAGAGGGGCTCATAGTGGCACTGTGAGCTAGCTGGATTAACAGACTAAAATATCCTATGGGGGTGTCTGGAATCAGTCTAGACACCAACCAATCCCTTAGTTTATGTTGTCTAAACGTGCAGATCCTATATAGATTTGTAGGAACTACATGACAGTACGATCGTGTGTTCCACGTGGCCTTCTTCAGGGAAACCATAGGGGTGGCCATACTCCTGCACAGAAGCTTTCCCATTCTAGCAACCTCCACAAGCCTACACCCCTTGGGCAGATGCATAGGGAAGGGACTCACTACAACCTCCTCGGTATATACGTCCCCAATCAGGCATTGCAAATGGCCCTGGAAGCCTGCAGACAACTCGTTCTAGGCTTATAGGGAGTGACTTTAATGCTTTCCCTGACCCCTTTTAGGGCTCTGCAGCCACTCCATGGCACACCGCAAGGGGACTTTGAAATCCTTACCACTTTGATGTCCTCTTTGAGACTGTCTGACATATGGAGGATTTGGCATCCCCAAGGAAAGGGATTCACTAATACCTCTGCAGTACATAAAGACCCTCTCCCGTGTTGACCTCTTCTTGCTAATGGCAACAGATGTACTCCACACCACAGCAATAGATATCCTCCCACGTGGCATCTCTGACCATTCACCAGTTCTACTACATTAAGAGACAGACTCCCAAATCCACTTGACGCCCCATTTGATGCCTTAATGTGTGGCACCTCTTCAACCCCCAATATGTTACAGCTCTGGAGATTGAAATCAAAACATATTTCAAATCTAACCGGACTGCCTCTTCTGCCGGCACTCTCTGGGGAGAGGGCAAGGACACAATTGGAGGTGAGGCCAAATCACTTCTGCGCCAGACAGAGAAAAAAATACAAGCCCAGATGGCCACCCTGGAGGAGCAGACACTAACTGGAAACACAATGCATTCTTAATCCCCTCCCTACCCTACAGCAGCAGCTCGACCTCGATAGGACTCTCCTATGACAACTAGCATTAGAAGAAGCTCGAGAGCCCTAGAGAGTCTTGACTCACATTTGTGCGAACATGGTGACAAATCTAGTAAATTACTTTATTGGTTGGCCACCAGACATCTGACTTCAAGAGTAGTCACAGAGGTTTTGCGGACTACTTTCAATACTTGTATGCCCCGGACCCTTTGTTCAGTCAGTTAGGTCTAACTCTATACTACCTGATATTCCACTTGTAACCCTATTTCCCTCGCAATGGGAACATCCTGACTCTCTACTTATGCTGGAGAAGGTCGGCGATGTCTTGACTGATTTGAATGCAAGCAAGACACCTGGCCCTGACGGCTACCCAACTGAATACTGCAGAAGGTTCCACAAGCTGCTAATGCCCCGATTGGTGGACCTTTAACTATAAGTGGAAACTAACGGCGTGTTCCCTGAGGACTTAGATCTGGTTACCACTGTGGTTGTTCGTAAAGCGGGACGTCCCCCTGATCACTGTGCCTCATACAGGTCTATCCCTTCAATTAACACTGAACTCAAAATATTTGCCAGAGCTCTACCCCTACGGCTCTCTGGAATATTTACAGATCTTATCTACCTGGTTCAATGTGGCTTTATGCCAGAACGTAGTACCCATCACCATCTCAGGCACCTCCATCTTGCATTGGTGCATAGGTCCGAAATACCCAACATGAGCGCTCTACTTTGCGTAGACTTTGAAAAGGCGTTTAACTCAATCCATTGGTCCTTTCTGGACTAAGTCCTGGAGCGCATAGGCTTTGGCCCTAGATCCCATAGATATGTTAGCCTTCACAACACCGGAGGCACAAGTTTGAATCAATGGAAATGTGTTGGAGCCATTTACAATCAGGCGGGGCACCAGACAACAACCCCCCATCACCCCTTCCGTTTGCTCCAGCAATTGAACATTTAGCCATCTCACTTGCTGCGATGCTCAGATAAACGATTAGGGCTGGGGCCTGGGTATAAGGTATTGCATCTCCCTCTATGCAGATGATGTGCTTCTCCACGTAAGTGAGCTTTCAGTCACAGGGCCTCGAATATTGAGGCTGCTGTTGCTTTACGAAGAGGCCTCTGGTTTACGCACCAACTGGGCTAAATCCCAACAGCGGGAAACCAGGACACAGGTGCTTGAAAGAAACAGATTCCTATCTGGCGGCTTGGTTTCAAGTATCTCGGTATATATATTCAAGTGCTTCCGGAGCTATCCCGGCCCCCCTGAACATTATGTCCTTGGAAGTACGCATGAAACAAGACTTTCAAAACTGGAAGGCATACCATAGAATAACCTAGGTAAAGTGACACTATTCAAGATGATGGTCCTATCGCGTTTTCTCTATGTCCTTCAAAATTTTCCCTCAGTAATACGCTGACTTCGGGAATTATTCCCAGGACCTGACGAGATACAAATAGTCCATCGATAGAACATATTTTCGACCTAAAAATATCGAATATTATATGGGACTATAGGGATTAACTGATTGCCAGAACTATGCTAATCATGATGTTCAATTAAATGCTAAAGTCTTGAGAAAGCACCGGGCTAGCTGGCCAACTAAGGGGACGAAACACGTGTCGGCTGTTTCAGAACTGTTACTCCGGTATACATGATTTAGATGTTGAATATTAAGAATATTCTCGGATGGTGAAAAATAAAAAGAAAGTTACATATGAAAAGTATGACTCATAATTCTCCTAGAAGAAATAATTGAATAAAAGAATAAGGAAAGTCTCAAATTTCCCAAGAGGACGTACTCACTCTCATTTGCAATCTTATATACATAAGGTATGGAAGGTCCTAACCTCAAGTAGCTTTCCTCCCACAAACGAAAAGGGCATTGGCTGTGAGAAGTGAGACTTTGACCTTGTATCTGGAAACTACTAATACCATAGAATAACCTAGGTAAAGTGGCACTATTCAAGATGATGAACCTATCGAGTTTTCTCTATGTCCTTCAAATTTTCCCTCAGTAATACCAGCATGGTTGTTCCACACTCTCACGTCACACACCCGTTCCATCTTATGGGCAGGCAAGCCCCCTCACATTGCATTTCACAACAGACCTACAATGGCGGCATGGGATTGGTGTACATGTGCCTTTATTACTGGGCATGCCAGCTCCTCCTCATCAACGACTGGCTGACAGGAGCTGGGAAGACCCAGCATATAGACTAGAATTGAGTCAACTGGGTCTAGACAGTGTCCTACATGCCACTTCACCTGGGCCTACTAGAGCCCAACAGAGTGGTTGTCCAGACGTGGCGGACTGCACTGCAAATGATGGGCGGATACGGAAAACTCACACAGCAAACCCCACTGTGGTCTGGATGCTGGCTTAGCCAGGTTTCTCAATTAGAAGGCTTTGCCATTTGGGACAAAACAAGGGTCACACTTTTGATAGATGTCTGGCGAGGCTCAACCATTAACTAGTTTCACAATCTATATGCCCAGTACTCCTTTTCTTTGACCCAATTCTATAAGTATTTGCAGTTGAGACATGCTCTTTTGTGCTATTGAAGGAACTTGGAAGACCTTCCACAATTGAACTCACTCAAAGCCAAACTCCTCCAAGGCCCGCTGGGGAAAGGTGGTGCCTGCCAACTCAACAAAGCATCTATAATTAACTCCCCCACTACTCTTGACTCGCATAAAATGAGAAATAGGAATCCTGGGTGGGCACCCATGAGAAGGCTGATTGGAGAGACGCTTGCATGGCCCTTGCACTCTAGCCATTCCGGCCCACCCACGATTTTTTGGTTTTTGATAATTGATTATATTTTAAACATGTTTTTCTGCTAGAACTAGATATTTTCATTTAAATATATGTGTTTATGTTTATGGATTCTTAAAGAACGGGGGTATATAACGCTACTGTCTTGACAAAGAAGGTGTAATGTGAATAGGCCTTCAAAACGTGTCTACGCCCCTCTTTTTGCCACAAATCCATCTTTACGCCCCTAGATGATGATCTACAAGGCATCAGGGTATATGTGTATAAGTTTTGCCCTGGGTTATGGTGATTTATGACAAAGATTACTCTGTTTTAAACTCTCGTGTTGTGTTTTTTGAATTCTTTTTAATTGTGACTAATTGCTTCGAATATTATGATGTAATGAAATTTTCTTTATATGACGTTTGGATATAAATGTTTTTAACTGTGTATTTTTTTTTTTTGTATAAACTGTTTTAATAAACTACAATTTTTACTTCACTAACTACAAGTTTTTGTGCCAATACGCTGTAAACACTAGTTTCATCAGTGACCTTTTTTACTGGGTGTTGTATGTATGTAGTCTGGTCAGTGGCGTAGCTAGGGGGGGTGGTGGGGGCGGTCCGCCCCAGGCGGCACTATTTTGAGGGCGGCGGCTGCGCGGCACTGGCCCATGGTGGCGGCCTTTATAATTTATTTGGGGACACTGACTGACACTACTGTCAGTCTGAGTCAGTGTCCCCAAATAAATGATAAAGGCCGCCGAAACGGGCCAGTGCTGCGCGGCCGCCGTTTGAAGTGCAGGCGCTGCGCACCTGCTTGCCTAAAGCAACAAATGCTACATGCAGCGCACGCACCACCACCTAGCTTAGTGGTGGTGCGGTGCACGACGTACCTCCGCGTTTGTGGTTGTCTGTAGATCCCGGGTCCGTGACGTCCATCCCAGGGACGGCCCTGGGCATCATTTTTGGCCCGCCCTCGCGCCTGAGAACGTAGCGTTGCAGTGACGCGCGCGGGCCGTGAGGGACTTTCATTTCTGCGCGCGGGATGATAACTTCATTTCCTTCAACTGCTGAAGTCTAGTTACTCCAGTAGGAAATGTGTGGTAGTTTTGGGGTGAATGAGCACTTGGCATTCAGAGGAGCAAGTTCTCTTTTGTGAATAATGGCTGGTTAGATACAAAGACTGAGGTGTGCGTGTGCCCAGGATGCAGGCGGTTTTGTATCACAGTTTATAGGTGAAGGCTGTTTGGTGTCATGAAAAGGAACGGTTCGGTTTCCAGAGCAGCGGGGCTTTCAAGTTGGAGTTTTTGTTTTTCCAGAAACAGTGTCCTTTTGTAGTCCATAATGGGACGAGATTTGGTGCCTGTGTCTGTTTGATACCGGATTGGAGGTTATTTTCTTCCAGGAGTGTATTGCTGGAGTTGTCTGTGGGAAGAGTCTGCGACCTTTCACACCCCGAGGTTGGAGCTGCTACACCTCTCAAAAAAGGCAGAGGAGGTTGTGCTCTTCCAGGACAGACTTCCAGAAGTGTGCTATTGTGACAACCAGCCCCAAGATCGCCAACCCAACCCTGGTGAGTGTCATGTTACCTATTGCTTCAATATTATGGAACTTGCTTGTAGCCATTGTGGCTTTTGGAGCAAAAGCTTCCGACTATAAGTCTGTCCATCTTAATGCTACATGACTCTATGGTCTTGCTGTGCATGGTGTCACGTCCATCTTGGCCTGTGGTGCCAGATGTCTGAACCAATGCCAGGACAAAGATATGAAGTATCAGTTACCTTGTTATCAGCCAGCAACTGCTGTAAAGTGATATTTGGCTGCAGGTGCGTCAGGTTTAACTTAGGCAATACCCTCTGCGTCAGCAGGCATCGAGCCAATGGCTAGCTCACAACCTGAAAATCTGCCATCGGGGACGGACTGGAATGATAGGAATTCTGCAGGTTTCCCTCTTTATCATGAGGCTCCTAAGAGTTAACTGAGCTTATGTGGTCTGGGTCCACAAAGGCATTCTATAGGCGGCTGCCTCCTCCTTTCTCCTTGTGTGATGAGTTAGTAGTTAATGGGCAAAAACGGGCAGGTTCCTCACCCCGGTGTTAAGATCCATCTTTGAAATTAGAATTGCCTCCATTGGGAAAGAAGGAGGGCAAATCCACCCTTCTACCAAAGCTGTCCCGACTAAAAAAAAAAAGGGGAAACAGGTTAAAATGACTGACCAGCCATCCCATCAGCCAAGAAGCCTGACCCAATGGTGGACACTTTGGCAGCAAAGGGAGGCGTGGGACGGCTTCACATGCTCATGCCATATTGCTGCCTGGAAGAAGGGCGGAGGCCAGCTCTGACATACCAGTCTTCTGCACAATTATCGTCCTATCAACTTCATAGCCAAGGCTGAGACTCTTCTCTTCAACGCTAAATGCCTATCTTAACTGGATCAGGGTGGAGGCAGATTTGAGGTGGTGACACCGGTGCCACTGCACTGGGCGCTGACTAAAGGGAGTGCCGTGTTTTCAAATACGTTGTGGATGTAAAAGCACCTGCTGCAGTTTCTTTGCCTCCAGTGATTTCCAGACAACAATAAAAATGTCAAGATAACTGGTGATTAATGTGCCTGCTGGAGGGAGGTTGGAGCATTGTCTACAGGCAGTTTTGACTCATAAGGTAGCTCAGAGGGTTAATATGCCTGCTACAAACAATATGCACTATGCAGATCACAGAAGTGCATAGAATGTAAATAGTTCAGTAGGTTACTGATTTTGTCACAGAGATCCTTTTGTTACTTGCAGATTATAAAATAAAGTCTTAATATAGAAAAATTACCTATTATCCATCATCAAAAGCACCTTGCCAGACTGCAAGGCATAGATTAGAACCTTATGTTTTCGTATCCAGTCTTTCATTATCCTTATGTCGCAAAAAGGGTTCATTTGGGTAGCAATCTATTCTTCTTAGTAAAGAACCCCCAACCATGGCACTACGTTGTACATTCTGAGTTTGTGCTTCTCCAGACTAAGCACCTATAAACTATCCTGCCTTCCAGTTTGGATAACACGTGACTCCTACACCCAGTTGTCCGCTGTCTTATGTAACATTTCCTATACAGTGATTCACACATCAGTAAGATTCATTGTGTAATATGTATGTATGTAATGTAAAATGCTCTGATACCTTACACTAGCATGAGTGGCGCTATAAAACAAAAATGCATGTGAGAGAGAGGTTAAGGAGACTTGAGGGGCACTGTTAAGGATTGTAATGAGGGAATCTGTAGCGAAGGAGATCATGGGGGTGGGAGGGGGGGTGCGTCAACAAACTCTTTGCACTGGGTGCCACCAGCATCAAAGCCGGCCCTGGGGGAGTAGTCTTATTTTCATGTTTGTGATGAGACAACAGGACGACTAAAATGTATTTAACTTGTGACAGTATTTTAGTCAGGCAGTTTTCCTGCCTCAAACTATTATACACAATATCTTAAGAGTATATTAAGCCGATACAAACTAAGTGCAGGTGTAGAAAATAACTCTTTGGAAAGATATGCATTTCATGATGATAATGTTGTTATTCATCCACGTCTTATAATTAGTCTAGATTTGCTTTAGCCTTTCATTCAACTATTTGATAAATGTTTATGCTTCATGGAGAAACAAGATACGTACCCTTTTGTCTGGCCGCTCTAATTGTCTTACAGAACCTCTTCTTTGAGCAGACACATCCATGGAGTTTGAAAAGAGTTCAGACTTTGTTTGGGTGATAGTGGGGCAATCAGTTTTTGCATACGACCCACGACCTTTTTCTTGCACCAATTAGGTGTTGGGTTGAACGTGCAACTATTTATCTGAGAGCCTAATATCGGTGCAAGTATAGAAGCATCTCTCCGGCCAACAAGATGGTCAGGGTGACTTTTCTAGTGAGATCTTGTCAATTTAACCAGATCAGCACACTCTAAAACCAGTTCTCTACAATCGCAGCTTATGCCTAGAGGAGTAGGTGTTCGTGCCACAGAATCTGGGCACGTGATGGGGTAGGTAGCTTGAATATGACCAGAGGACAGGGGTTCTGCACCAGCTATGATGTCATGGATGGGACAGGTAAGGAACAGGTGACAGCGGTCCTGCACGTGCTGTTATGTCATAAGTGAGATGTCATGGACGGTGCAGATAGGGGACAGGGGTCCTGCACAAGCTGTGATGTTATGAGTGAGATGTCTCAAACAGAGTAGTTAGAACTGATGTACGTTTTGGGTTTCCTTCTGCTTTTCCTTCAGCGGCGTAGCTAGGTGGGGGCGGTCCGCCCCAGGCGGCACTATTTTGGGGACGGGGGGACTGTGTCATGTATGTGCATGTAACTTGCATGATCGAGGTAACTATTAGCGGCGATACTACGTGTGTCTCGGACCTCTTTCAAGTGCTCGCCGGTAGTTTCTCCCCCCCCCCCAGGGCGGCAATCTGAGGGATAGCCCCGGGCGCCACAAGCTCTAGCTACGCCTCTGAGTCTGGTGGGTCCTCCGTGGTTACTCGTGATACACAAAGTCACACCGAGCAACACCTCAGACAATGGCAGTATCCAGGACTACCCATATCCAGCCGCCGCTCCTCAAGTACTGCCAACATCCCCCGGTGAAAACAGGGCACCTCCAACAACAACCACACAAACACAGGCCCAGGATACAAATCGCAGTCTTCAACAGCTCGCCTCCAACAATGCCAGTGTCTGCTAGACAGATTACACAGGAACGCCCCACACCCATCAAAACGAGGGGGACTGATTTTGAAAACCAAAATCAGGGCACTATAATTTTGCATGAACTGGGTAGCACAGAATGACAACATACAACACTCACCAAAATTGGAAACGATAACACTGATGCAACAAAGTGGAAATTACGTGCAATTTTTACACTTTTATATCATCTGTGTTTTAACCAAACTGCTTTCACCTGGGGGGTGCCAGTTCTACACTGGAACACATGGAAACGTGGCCTCTTCTGTGTTTACTCAACTTGTATACAAATAGGGACACTTGCTACATTTACAGGATTTTACCTGGACAAATGGTGTAAAATCGGAACAGACACTCTCGAGCAAAGCCTCAGGGCCCAGTAAAATCTAGGACGCCCGACTCCCTACTTCCACAAACTCGGGACTGGAGGTAACATGTGATAGACACTGTCGAGCAAAGCTTCGGAGTCCAGTACTGCCTGCACCTCCACAAAAACTAAGGATCAAGTGGGGGCCGGCTCATCCAACTTCCAAAACCTTGCCACTATTTTCATCCCAAGATTTGAAAACTTATGAAGCATCTACAATTCCCAAACCCTGCTCTTATTCGCCAGATTGAAAACAAATGGTAAATACCCAACGCTGGGATGCTCCTGTCACAAGAACCGAGTCAGGTCTGCCAACGGTAGCTCCACAAAGCTCCCTGCGACTCGTCAAAATGCGCTTCGACGCCTCGTCATGGGTAATAAGCGCGATATAAATAAAATTACAAATTACAGCAGCCACGCTGGCCTCCTCGTCGCATGCGTCCTCTGGAGCTGCTTGTTAGCCGAAGGGCCCGAAGTCAGGGCCCTGGTACCAGCCGTGCGAAGCGGAAGACAATTACAGCTTATTAGGGTCCCGTCAAGTCCGGATTTACCAAAACAGGGAGTTTTACCAGCTATCTCCAACAGAGAACAGACTGAAGGATTGTCTCACCTAATTACGGGCTGCGGGGCCCTCTTTGTCCGCCTCGGCACGGTTGTCCGATCGCTTTTCTCCGGCCTCTGGCTCCGCTCGAGCTGGAAGTGTGCTAATTAGAAAAGAAATGGCCGGAGCGCCCCTGTCAGCTCTTGTTAACGGCAGGAGACAAAGCTCGGGATTCGTCCGCGGCGGAGCCCTACGTACAGCGCTCATTAGCACGGAGTCTGGGGCCTGAGGAGACCCTGGGATAGGCCTTGGAAGTTGGACGGATAGAAAACGGAGGGCCGTGAGAGGGGTGAGATAAGATACGGTAAGCAAGGCGCTCCTTAAAATGGGTGCGGTCAGAGGTGGGCGAGCCGCGGAAAGCTCGAGCGCGTTAAGCTCGAGCCTGAAGTCTGTCTCAGCTCGAGAGCCTCATGGAACGTGGGGTCCAGAATGAGACATGCTTTCACGGGAGTTCTTTGCAGCCTAGCGGCCTCAGTTGTGGTACATCTGGTTCTTGTCGATCACGGCACATCTTTAAAAAAAAAAAAGTATGGGGACATTAATGCTGTGTGCAAAGGGGCGGGGGTCAAAGGCGTGGCAAAAAAATATTCTCTAACTTTTTTAGGTCTTTCACCTTCAGGAAACTACATACAAAATAAGGCGCACCTTAAATGAAAATAAATGCAAGCTACGTTAATCAATGGAAAATGCACTATTGTACATTATGAATGCTCTTAGTTAATGCACTGCTGAGGTCTGTCTGCAACCAGCGGGCCATAGAATTGAGTCCTGGTTGGAGCAGTGGAGAATAGTGACTTGTTTATGTTTAGTGCTATGAGATTCCAGTCTGTGAAAGAAACAACTGTGAATATGTAAGTAATTATTTTAAATTTGCATTACACACAGTATAAACGTGCAAAAAGGTTTAAGATAAAATAGTGCTTCGAAAATATAGATTTTAATAATACACAGACTTTACAATGTGCAGTTTTTTTTATAACTGTCCTTTAAAAACACACACTTCACAGCTCAGCTGGTAACTCTCTTGCAATACCACTCCGAAAGAATGAGTGTGTGTCATCAGGACAAGTGATTCCATCAAAGCCAGTACTGGCTGCCAAGCACCTTTTACATTTTCAGATTGACCAGGTGCGTACATTTACACTTCTTTCAGGAAAGCATGCACCCTGTGGTATCCTAGTTACCTGTTCCTAGGTGACTGGATAAAGGGCCGGACTGGGAACCAAAACCGGCCCTGGCAAAGTGCTCGGCCGGCCCCCAGGGGGTTGGGGATGTGGCCAAGCTGTTTGCCATGGCCGGTTGCGGCCGATTTTGTTACAGCGTTCGATATTGCAGCTATGCTGCAAAAACTGACCTGTAACAAAATTAGCCCCCAGGGGCCCAAAACTGCCCCCCCAACCATGGCGGCCCACCGGGTAAATGCCCGGTGCCTGCTACGGCCAGTCCAGCCCAGACTGGATGCCACCAGTTCTAGAATGTTGGGGTGGAGGATCAGTTATCGTTAGTGGAGCTGTTCTGCGGTTGTACCTGCCTGTTCTTCTACAATAAACCTGATTCTGGCCATATTCCGCTTCCGTGGTTCTTACAATTTGGCGACGGACTTGGGATATTGAACCACACTACTCCCCTACAAGTGAAAAGGCAGAGAGGGGAGCTGGAACGAGGTTTTTTTTTGTCCTTCAAATCTGGATACCAGAAGAAACCAGAAAACTTACTTACCGACCAGAACTCGCATTCTCTACGGCCACTAGAGATTTCGATTCCTTGTTTTGTGGGAATTTCGGTGAATTTCAAGGTACGGAGCAATTGGGGGTGTGCGTGACCATTGGTGCGCTCTAGGCTGCTGTGCGAGTCATGGCTATTTGACTCGAACACTCGAAGCATCCTGCGTGTGTCAAAACAGTCGCACGTTTCAGCAGTGTGACCCCCTGAACTCACGATGTGACGTCAGCGAGCATCTACGTGACGTGCCGCCATCTTTGGGAAGATCCTCACCATATCAGATTGGCAGTCAATTTCAAGTATTACGGTGATGCGTACACCAGTTAAGAACTGTGCTCACCAGTAAATCTATACCTGAAATCACGGTGACGCACACCCAGTGAACATTGTGTTCCTTATACCGGAAGTGATCAATACACGGTGAAGTGCACACCACAATAATTGTTGTACAATACAAGAAGTATTTCCCTTCTTTAGTGTTTTTTTTTGTTCACTTCACGAAGCACACATTGGATTACTCCTTGTCTCAAACAGTGTTTTGCATCATTATTAAGCATACATAGCTTGGACATCTTTTCAATTTGCTATTTAAAATCCTTTAAAGCAAGTAAATACTATTTATATTTTCTTTGTGAATTTTAACATGAGTGCACACAACTTTGGACTCACACCTCCTGTTCCATTTCTGGCTCTTCCAGGAGAACTCATTTTAAAGTGGCCAGAATGGAAAGATTATTTCTTGAATTATATCTCTGCTTTAGAAGAAGAAAGTGAAGACGAATACTCACCTTCCAGGAAGAAAAAATTGCTTTTACATAATTTGGGTCCAGAAGGTTTGCGTGTGTATTATCAAGTGGAATAAAAAGGCTAGAGCAAGCAGCACAAATGTATTTTTAGAAGCTCTGGAAGACTTAGACTTACATTATCATCCCACTGTATGTGTTGGTATAGACAGATAAACCTTTTTCCAGAGGAAACAAGAAGTCAATGAAAGTATAGAAGATTATGTTGCTGCATTGAAAAAGTTGGCTGTCACATGCAAATTCAGAAATCTACATGATGATTTTATTAGAGACCAATTCGTCATTCATTCATCTAATTCTGGTATCCAAGATAAACTATGGGTGGTTGGTGAAGCACCTTTAGGAGAAGTCACTGCCGTAATAAAAAAAAGGCAGAGATGTCGAAGAGGTGCGCCAAAGCTGCATTTAACAAAGAAGGTGAGGTAGTTGGAAATGTGTCTACTGTTTTCAAATAGGAAAGCAAGAAAATTAGATAATAGCTGAAAAAGGTCCCTCAGTTCTGGGGTGGAAGGCTCAAGGAGCTCTAGGAATCATACTTCACCCTAATAAGAACGACCAAGTTTTATTACTTGATAATCAAAACCAGGTTTGGATTGATTCCCTTAAAAATAAATTTCCAGGAGTATTTTCTGGGAGTGTTGGCAAGCTGAACAGCTTTGTACATAAAATCATTTTAAAAGAAGGAGCTCTTCCAGTTTGTCATAAAGCCAGGAATATTCCATTAGGAGTAAGAGAAGGTTTGATGGCTGAACTTGACTCCTTGGAGCAAAAAGGAATAATTGTGCCTGTTAAAAGCGCAGAGTGGTTGGCCCCATTGGTCGTTGCACGAAAATCTGATGGTCGTCTTCGTCTATGCATTGACCTGAGTGATCTAAATAAGAACATTATAGTGGATACATTTCCCCTTCCGAGAATTGATGAGTTATTAGCTCAGTTACAAGGCGTAAAATGGTTCTCAACAATAGATTTGACCTCAGATTATCACCGGGTTTTGTTACATCCTGCCAGCTGGAATCTTACTGCATTTATTACCCCTTTTGGATACTATAGATTTATACACATGCCTTTCGGGTTAGCGTCAGCCGCTGCGGTTTTTCAGCGGCTGATGCATAACATTTTTAAAGGCACAAAAGGGGTAACGTACTTTCAGGATGATATGCTGGTGATGGGTCGAGATAAAATGGAACATGACAAACAGTTAGAACTGGTGCTGAGCAAACTCTCTGAATATGGTTTGACAGCTGAGTTGAGAAAATGTAAATTTGCCATGAAATCCATAACATACTTGGGTCATGAAGTTGGGGGAGATGTAATCAAAGCTATAAAAGAAGCCCCATCTCTGACTTCAAAAGAAGATCTAAGGTCCTTTTTAGGGTTAGCAGAGTTCTACTCTAAATTTGTAAATAAAATAATTTTAAAACTCACAACTTCAGAGATTTACTCAAAGTGAAACAAGAATTTTTTTTGATAAGCAAATTTTTATTTTTGCAAATAAACATACAAAAATATATGGACAACCGTCCAAGAGAACTGGCATCAAAAGACATTGGATACAGTCAGTGACCTTCATCAGTGAAACAAGAATTTAAGTGGAGTTCTGAATTACAAAAAGATTTTGATACTATCAAAAATGAACTATGTTGTGCTCTTCCTTTGCAGTGGTTCAATCCACTTGCCCACAGCATCATAACCACTGATGCAAGTGGTAAAGGGTTAGGGGCTGTGCTCACACAAAAGAATGAATTAGGTGATGAATGTACAGTGACTTTTGTGTCCAGATCTTTAACTACTTCTGAAAGCAAGTTTTCCGTCATTGAAAAAGAGATGTTAGCCACTGTTTGGGCTATGGAAAAGTTTAGGCAGTATATTTGGGGTGCAAAATTTACTATCCGCACGAATTATAACATGTTGGTGAAAGTTCTTACCAATTAAGTATTTATGAAAGCCACACCTAGAATTGCTAGGATGACCCTACGTCTTTTGGATTTTGTGTATGATGTTGTTTACTTACCGGGTAAGAAAAATCAAGTGGCGGATTTCTTGAGCAGAGCCCCCCTACCACATTCTGTCAATACTGAAAATGAATGGGCCAATTTTAGTGGAGCTTGCATTTCTGAATTTAATTTTGTAGATTGGGAAGATTGTAGTGTAGCAACCATTCATGAAGTAGACCCTAACGCTATTTCTAAATCTGAGTGGATAGAAGAATGCACTAAAGACACTGTTCTCACAGTAATTAAGTAATTCATTGTCAATGGTTGCCTTGTAAGAAATACATTTTATCTAATTAAAGGAGCTTTTTGGAAATTAGGGCAGAACTATCTGTTGATGACAATGATGTAGTTCTAAGAGGTGATAGAACAGTAGTGCCATGTACGTTAAGGAAAAAAGTTCTTAGTATTTGTAACAGTGGACATCTTGGTATAGGGCAGCTTAAAAAGAGTTAAACTCTGGTACTGGTGGCCTAATATGGACAAAGATATTGAGGACTTAGTTAAAGCCTGCAGTGTTTGTTCTAACTCTGATAAAACACAATTATTATTCAGACCATCTTTAGGTTAGAGGAGTATTCCCAATGGGCCTTGGGAAAAGTGGAGTGTTGATTTACTAGGTCCTGTTCCAGATACTGATTGGAAACCGTGGTATCTATTTGTAATAGTAGACAATTTTTCAAAATGGCCAGAAGTGGTTTTAATAGATAATATTGAAAGCGGTACCATCATTGATTGTTTGTAGAGTTTGTTTCTAAGAGAAGGGATTCCCAAAGTCATTTTAAGTGACAATGGTACTCAATTTTGTGCTGAAAAATTCAATTGCTTCCTGACCAGGAATGGTATTAAAGGAAAAAAGACACCTATTTCTCATCCAGCTGGAAACGGAATCGTAGAACGATTCAAGAGTGTTAATGGGCAGCATTCAAGCCTCAATTAGTGTAGGTAAGGATTGGAGGAAAGAACTTTTCAAAACCTTTTGGGCGTTCAGGATTACACCAGCTGGAACTGGTTACAGTCCGTTCAGAATTTTAAGAGGTAGAGAACCTTTCACAAAATATAATGTTGCTTGGAATCAAAAGAAAATTTGTAGCAAGTGGTCACCTGCTGTTGTAAGATCTAATTTGAAGAAGTTACAGGAGAAGTGTAAAACTCATTATGATCAGAAACATAACACTGAAGACGTTTTCCTTAAGCGGGGTGACTGGGTTAAAGTAAAGTTTGCTCACAAAACAAAGAAAGGTAGTAGCAAATTTTCTAATCCCTTACGAATAGTTGAAGTGTACTCTAAATCTGCAAAGTTGAGTGATGGTAAAGTGTGGCATTGTGGCAGAATGTCAAGGTGCAAAAAAGTTTTGAATTGGGGCAGTGTTCATGACAGCAATTTGACTTCTTCCACCAAATTGTTGTGGGATGAGGTTACTAACTCCAGTACTGACAGTGGTGCTTCCAGAGACGTTTTAATGCATGGGCAAAGTGGGCTCTGGCCCAGGGCCCCAGCCTTTCAGGGGACCCCTGACAGAGTCAGCTCCGTTCTCCAGAGTTTTGCCCTAATGACCTTTAATATTTCTTAAACAGATTGTTTTAAATACTGTTTTCCTTTAATTTACTTTTTATGTACCTGAGAAATGTTGTGTTTCTGTTTCATGCAAGATACATAAAAAAAGTTTCTTTTAGATTAAAACAAGGCCTAACATGGGAGGGAGTCATAGAGATTTAAACACATTTAGGGCCTTATTTATGAGAAGTGATGCATCGCTGTGTGATAACAAGGATGCGTCACTTCTTAGTGCACCCTCCTTGTGACATGATGGATGTGTCATATTTACTGTATGACGCATCATGTCGCAAGAAGTTACAGATACTTCAGTATTTCTGACATATCTGTAGGTGCAAAAGGGATGCGTTGCTGGGGTGTGTCTGAAAATAGACAACTCCAGCAATGTGTCCTTTCACATGCGGCAATCCCCATGTGAAAGGGCCTGCATCAGTCTTACGCCTGCTGTGTGGCAAGTGTAAGATATTGACGCAATGACGTCCTAGAAGTGGCGCACTGAGTTCTCATAGATTTCAATGCGCCACTTCTACGAGGCTTTTTTGCAGGGAACACCCATCCTGCATACATTATACCTGGTGCAGGTATAATGTGGTGCAGGGGTTTACAAAGTTTACAAAGGGACGCATCTGCCTAGATGCGTCACTTTGTAAATAGGGGGCAACATGGCACATTTTTTACGCTGATGGTGCGTCAGCATAAAAGTGAAACAAGACCTCGTAAATAAGGCCCTTAGAATTTGGACGAGTGTTTCTTTGCACTGTCAGGGACCTAATGCAATGCAATGAAATGAAATGAAATAGTGTATTTAATAAAGCGCGCAGCTACTCAGACTAGAGTGTCTGGCGCGTGACAGCGGGAGGAAAATGTGCATAAAAGACCCATCAGTGATGTTATTAAAAAGCCTGGTTTTTAAGTTCTTCCTGAAAGAGAGTAGGTCTGATGGTTAGTCTCAGAGACTCAGGGCGTCTATTCCACAATTTTGCACCTAGAAAGCCGAGTAATCTCCCTCCAGTGCGGACACTACGTGTTTTAGGCACGATGACCAGGTTTGTATTGGAAGATCTTAGGGGTATAGATGTTGTGTAGCGATTAACCCCCTTATTTACGTAGACAGCTCCTAAGCCGTGGAAAGCTTTAAAGAAGATGGTCATCACTTTGAAGTCGATCCGTTCTTTTATGCGGAGCCAGTGTAGAGACTTAAGAATAGGGGTCATACTAGATCTGGGTTTAGGTCCCTAGATGGGACGCCCCCGCGTTTCGTACCACTTGTAGGCGCCGTATAAGGGATTTGGGAAAACCGAGGTACAAGCTGTTGACATAGTCAAGCTTTGATTTCACCGGAGCCTGTACCACGATCTTTCTGCTCTCAAGCGGTAACAGTGGCAGACATTTTTTTAGCATCCAGGGTATGCCAAAGCAAGCGCCAGTTAGATTTTGGATTTGAAAGCGCATGGAGAGTGTCTTGTCTACGACAATACCTACGTTTTTTACTTTCTCCTTTTCCGCGGGCAGGGGCGGCAGATCTTTTGGCCACCAAGAGCTCCAGTCGGGCGTTTCTAGATTACCAAAGAAAAAAAACTTCAGTTTTGTCAGGATTGCACTTTAGCTGATTGATCTCAAGCCAGTTAAAAACCTTTGTGAGGCAAGCCCTAATCATTGCCCCGCCAAAGTCGCTCCCTTTTCACATGTAAAAATCAGCTGAGTGTCATCCGCATAGGAAACAATTTTGGCTCCCTCTTCCTCTACCAGAAATGCAAGGGGGGATAGATATATATTAAAATGGGTAGGACTGAGAATGGAGCCCTAAGGGACACCTACATTCATGGCCGGAACCGGGGATGAGAAAGGGGGGAGCCAGATGTCCTGAGATCTATTTGCCAAGAAGGATGACATCCATGTTAAGGCTGTCTCCCCAGGCCAATGTTAGCAAGTCTTTCCAGGAGCCTCTCATGTGGGACCGTATCGAAGGCCGCCGACAGGTCGAGCAGTAGCAGAACAGCCTTGCCTCCCTGGTCCAGCTTACCCTTGAGAAATTCAGTCACTTCCAGCAGAGCGGACTCCGTACTGTAGTTAGCCCTAAAACCGGTTTGAGACTCTTTAAGGAGCTTTCCATCTTCAATGTGTTTTTGGAGGGTCTTGTTTACATGCTTCTCTAATACTTTAAAGAGGACCAGGAGAAGGGAGGGTCCGTCGGTTTGGTGTTAGCCTTTTTTATCAGTGGAAGAATCTTAGCATTCTTCCATAATTTTGGCATGTAGCCTGCAGAGAGGGAAGCATTAAAGAGCTGGTTTACCGCGGGGTTTATGGTGGGAGCTAATAGGTTCAGGATATTCGCTGGACATGGGTCAGTAGGAGAGCCAAACATAATGCTTTGGAGAAGGGTCAGTGACTCTTCAAGCTGAAACTCAGGGAAAGCTAGTAAAGATGGAGGGTCCCAGAGGTGAAATTTGCCATTAGAACTAAGGTAGAAGGTCAGTTCTTCCTCTGAGATGTTAGTGAAGGCTTGTTGGATCACGGAGATCTTTTTGTGGAAGAATTGAGCTATTTGCTTAGACCATTCTTCCGTGCATGGCCCTTCCTTTGGGCCGGCTTTCGGGGTGGTAAAGGATTTAACTATGCTAAAGATTTCCTTACTCTTATTTTGGGCATTTTCTAACTTGGTTTGAAAGAAGTTTTTCTTGGCTGCCTTCACGAGAATGTAATGAGCTTTTAAGGTGTCTTTATACACCTTCCTGTCCTCATTTTTCTACTATTTCTTTTGCTAGATCTGAGGGAATCGTTAACCCCTTCTGTGCCCATGACGAGCTGGACTCGTCATGGAGCACAGTCGCGCTGTGCCCATGACGAGTCCAGCTCGTCATGGGACCCACCCTTGGGGGAAGCGCTGGCTCTCCCCCCGTGATTCGGCGATTTTTTTTTTTTTTTTTTTTTTTTTTTTTACTGGGGAGGCAGGGGACGACCTTCCCCTGCCTCCCCCCGCCCCCCCCCGCCCGCGTCATCAATGACGTCAGCGCGCGAGCTGCGCTGACGTCACCGGAGGCTTCCCCTTTGCTCTCCGAGGCGCAGGAAGCCATTTGCTTCCTGCGCGTCGGAGAGTAAAGGTCAGTTTTGGGGCTGGGGAGGGGGTATTATTGCTTCGGTGGGTTAGGTAGGGTGGGGGCACAATGCTGGGGGGGTAGAAATGTTTTTTTGTAGGCTCCGCTTTGTCCATACGCTTAGATCGTCCAAGTGCAGGCGCTTGTTGATGAAATTGATGTGAAAAAAAACCGCTCGTTTTCGTTTTTCTCTTGTTTTCTGCGTCATGGGTGCTGCTAGCGTGGGATGGGGGTGGGGGGCGAAATAAAGTCAGCCATAGGGGTTGCAAAGTGGCCAGATTGATTTTATTTGCATCCAAATACACCAGCATCAGAGTTTGCCAGTGCAGTGCGACTTTCGTTTTCTCGTGTAACTTTGAACAGTATTGTTGTACCAAGGGGGGGTGAAAGAAAGTAAGACAGAGGGGTTGCAAAGTGGCCAGATTGATTTTATGTGCATCCAAGTACACCAGCATCACATAGTTTTCCAGTGAAGTGCTACTTTCGTTTTCTGGTCTTCCTTTGAACAGCATTGTTGTTCCCCGGGGGCAAAATAAAGTTAGACAGAGGGATTGCAAAGTGGCCAGATTGATTTCTTTTACATCTTGTGATCGGTGGGTGCTGGTAGGGGGGTGGGGGATGAAACAAAATAAGTCAGAGGGGTT
This sequence comes from Triturus cristatus, assembly GCF_964204655.1. NCBI lineage: Eukaryota > Metazoa > Chordata > Amphibia > Caudata > Salamandridae > Triturus > Triturus cristatus. Next base: position 1,031,279,485 of record NC_140592.1, read on the forward strand.
GCAAAGTGCCTTGTTTTTTTTTAGTATACAAATACACCAGCATCACAGAGTTTGCCAGTGAAGTGCTACTATCGTTTACTCGTGTAACGTTGAAGAGCATTGTTGTTCCCAGGGGGGGCGAAATAAAGTGAGACAGAGGGGTTGCAAAGTGGCCAGATTGATTTTATTTGCTTCCAAGTACACCAGCATCAGAGTTTGCCAGTGCAGTGCGACTTTCGTTTTCTCGTCTAACTTTGAGCAGCATTGTTGTTCCCAGGGGGGGCGAAATAAAGTAAGACAGAGGGGTTGCAAAGTGGCCAGATTGATTTCATTTGCATCCAAGTACACCAGCATCAGAGTTTGCCAGTGTATTGCTACTTTCGTTTTCTCGTCTTCCTTTGAACAGCATTGTTGTTTCCAGGGTGGGAGAGTGTACCATTTCTGGAGGTACTGCAATACCTGGTTGATGGGTGCATTGGAAAACACAATGTGCACCATGGTTCTGTTTTTCTGGATGTGGTCTACCATACTGCTTATGTTTTGTAAGGATGTAAGCAATGGACAGTGAAACGGTTCCCTTCAGGGCCTTCCTTTGAGCAGCATTGTTGTTCCCAGGGGGGGGTGAAATAAAGTAAGACAGAGGGGTTGCAAAGTGGCCAGATTGATTTTATTTGCATCCAAGTACACCAGCATCAGAGTTTGCCAGTGAAGTGCTTCTTTTGTTTTCTCATCTAATTTTGAACAACATTGTTGTTCCCAGGGGGGGCGAAATAAAGTAAGACAGAGGGGTTGCAAAGTGGCCAGATTGATTTTATTTGCATCCAAGTACACCAGCATCAGAGTTTGCCAGTGTATTGCTACTTTCGTTTTCTCGTCTTACTTTGAACAGCATTGTTGTTTCCAGGGTGGGAGAGTGTACCATTTCTGGAGGTACTGCAATACCTGGTTGATGGGTGAATTGGAAAACACAATGCGCACTATGGTTCTGTTTTTTTATATGTGGTCTACCATACTGCTTATGTTTTGTAAGGATGTAAGCAATGGACAGTGAAACGGTTCCCTTCAGGGCCTTCCTTTGAGCAGCATTGTTGTTCCCAGGGGGGGCGAAATAAAGTAAGACAGAGGGGTTGCAAAGTGGCCAGATTGATTTTATTTGCATCCAAGTACACCAGCATCAGAGTTTGCCAGTGAAGTGCTTCTTTTGTTTTCTCATCTAACTTTGAACAGCATTGTTGTTCCCAGGGGGGGGCGAAATAAAGTAAGACAGAGGGGTTGCAAAGTGGCCAGATTGATTTCATTTGCATCCAAGTACACCAGCATCAGAGTTTGCCAGTGTATTGCTACTTTCGTTTTCTCGTCTTCCTTTGAACAGCATTGTTGTTTCCAGGGTGGGAGAGTGTACCATTTCTGGAGGTACTGCAATACCTGGTTGATGGGTGCATTGGAAAACACAATGTGCACCATGGTTCTGTTTTTCTGGATGTGGTCTACCATACTGCTTATGTTTTGTAAGGATGTAAGCAATGGACAGTGAAACGGTTCCCTTCAGGGCCTTCCTTTGAGCAGCATTGTTGTTCCCAGGGGGGGCGAAATAAAGTAAGACAGAGGGGTTGCAAAGTGGCCAGATTGATTTTATTTGCATCCAAGTACACCAGCATCAGAGTTTGCCAGTGAAGTGCTTCTTTTGTTTTCTCATCTAACTTTGAACAGCATTGTTGTTCCCAGGGGGGGCGAAATAAAGTAAGACAGAGGGGTTGCAAAGTGGCCAGATTGATTTTATTTGCATCCAAGTACACCAGCATCAGAGTTTGCCAGTGAAGTGCTACTTTTGTTTTCTCGTCTTCCTTTGAACAGTATTGTTGTTCCCAGGGGGGGCGAAATAAAGTAAGACAGAGGGGTTGCAAAGTGGCCAGATTGTTTTTATTTGCATCCAAGTACACCAGCATCAGAGTTTGCCAGTGAAGTGCTACTTTCGTTTTCTCGTCTAACTTTGAACAGCATTGTTGTTTGCAGGGTGGGAGAGTGTACCATTTCTGGAGGTACTGCAATACCTGGTTGATGGGTGCATTGGAAAACACAATGTGCACCATGGTTCGGTTTTTATGGATGTGGTCTACCATACTGCTTATGTTTTGTAAGGATGTAAGCAATGGAAAGTGAAACGGTTCCCTTCAGGGCCCTCTAGTCATGTCCATAACTTTTCCGGTGAAACCACTCGCTGATTTCTGAATAGTTAGTGAGAGATCGTTTAGGTAACCATGTTGTTTCTGCTTACATTGCACATGCTTTGCATTCCCTAGGAGTGTTTTTTTTTTTTTTTTAGGCAGTGTATTACTCTTATCAAGTGCATAATTTGAATTGAGCCACATCCAAGTGTTTATAGCGAGCACAATTAGGTTATAGCTGAAGGCAGTGCGAGTTTCTCTCAGTGGGCAAGTATGGCGTTCAGTGGGGATGTGGCACTATGGCCGGAGCTGTTGAATTTGGAAATGGGGAACCGGGTTCAGCATTCATGACCAGTCCACCACACCACTGTACTGAGGGAGCACATTCCCATGCTACACCGTAGAAGGCCCCACTAGACCTTAGAAGGCTTGATGTCTTAGCACAAGCAGGTGTACTGTAGTGGTGTCAACTTACAAAAGAGTACAAAGTACAAGTAGAGGTATAAAAGTGCAATAAATGGCAGACACGCAAAACACAGGAACACACTGGGTAGGCACTTCTACGGGCATGGAGAACAGAATTTCCTATAATGTAGAGACTTCCTTCACACAATAGAGAGGGTGTGAATTAAGTTTGGAAGTGTCTTTGCAGGAGGAGAACTTTGAGGTTAGTTTTGAAGGACTGGGAAGAGGGAGGGGGTGGTCCGGAGCTGACGCTCAGTTCCAGATTCTCGCCGCGTTGCTTGTAAAGGATTGGGCCATCGATCTTTCCTTTTTGAAAGTGGGAGGGTCAAGCAATACATTTTGCGCAGTACGTGATGGTCTAGAGCATTATATGCATATGTTACAATAAAGTTTTTTTTCTTCTTTTTATTCTAGTCTAAAGCTTTTCGACGGTGGCTGTTCTGCAGTTTTGTGTAGTTGCATTGTGTTGGTAAGAAATTTTTTGTTGTTGTATTTACACCAAATGAGTAATAATATAATGTCTGAATGAATTGTTTTGTAAGTGATGTCATAATGGCGGCATATTTAGTTAGTGGTTTGAGCATGACATTCTTTGCGGTGTGTTTTGCATAGTCTTATGTGTAATTGCTTTTCTCTTTCTTTTTTAGTGGGATATTGTTGATCCATACTGTGTCTGTACAGAGTTGGTGGTGGTGAGTAGTTTAGCTGCCTCTGGCAAGTGAGTGGTATTGTTTTGGAGTATATTTGAGTTTTTGATAAAGGTGCTTTTTGCTTATTACTTATTTTACAAAGAGTTTGTTGTTGTTGACAAGTTACCTTTATTAGTAAGCAATATGGCTAGCCGTAGAATGACTGCTCAACAGGTGGTCGGTATGCTTCTTGAATCTTCCTCTGAGCATGATTATGAGACTGACAGTGCGTCTGAGGGAGAGGAGGGAGGGGATGATTCTGGCAGTGAGTTTTCACTCAACATGGAATCATCGGATGATGAAGGTACTCTCAGTGCAGATGAAGGTACTCTTGGTGTGGATGAAGCAACTCTCAGTGCGGATGAAGTGCCTGTCTTAGAGGAGGAAACTGCTGTGCCGATGGTGCAAGAGGCATCTGGATTGCAGTCTGAGGCTGCTAGGCTTCCTACTGGAAGTGCTGGACTTTGGGTTGATCCAAACATGGTGCAGCCGGTGTTGCCTGCCTTTAGCGGTGATGCAGGGTGTACAGTGAATTGTGAAAGCTTTTTGCCTATACAGTTTTTTCAGTTGTTTATGGATGATGTATTTTTGGGTGAGATTGTTGAGCAGACGAATTTGTATGCTGAACAGTTTTTGAGGAACAACAGCGACAAATTTAGGCCCCAGTCTAGAGCTACCCGGTGGACTCCCACATATCTGGAAGAGATTAAGAAGTTTTTGGGTTTGACTTTATTGATGGATGTGGTAAGGAAGCCAACCTTGGCTTCATATTGGTCTACTAGCCCCTTGTTGGCAACTGCCATATTTCCTGCAGTTATGACTCGTAATCGGTATTTACTTTTGCTACGTATGCTGCATTTTGTTGATAATTCTATGGCGTTGCCACGAGATCACCCTGACTGTGACCGTCTTTTTAAGATTCGGCCCGTTCTTGATCACTTTGTGGATCGATTTTCTGAGATCTATACTCCAGGGAAAGAAATATCTATTGATGAGTCTTTGGTCTTGTTCAAGGGCCGTTTGGTTTTTAGGCAGTACATCCCTAGCAAGAGGGCACGCTATGGAATTAAGCTGTATATGTTGTCTGAGAGTAGGACAGGATATGTTTTTAATTTTCGTGTGTACACTGGTAGAGATTCTGCTATTGACCCCCCAGGTTGTCCGTCCACTTTTGGAGTTGCAGAGAAAATTGTGTGGGATCTTGCTAGGAGACTGTTTAACAGAGGCCACCATTTGTACCTTGATAACTTCTATACTGCTGTGCAATTATTTAAGGAATTGTATAAAGTGGACACTTTTGCATGTGGCACAATCCACTCTAACCGTAAAGCTTATCCGAAAGAGCTTGTTTGCAAAAAACTTCAGAGGGGGCAGTGCAGTTCCTTGCGTAGTGATGAACTACTAGCTGTAAAATTTGTGGACAGGAGGGATGTGTACATGCTGACTACCATCCATGATGAGAGTACTTCACCTGTGGCTGTTTGGGGTTAGGTTGCTGAAGTGCGCAAACCTGTGTGCATTCTAGACTACAATAAGCACATGGGTGGTGTTGACAGAGTAGATCAGAGGTTGGAACCTTACTCTGCTATTCGGAAGGCTTATGTTTGGTATAAGAAGTTGGCCATCCATTTCTTCGAATTAGCAATGTTCAATGCTTTTATTGTGTTCAAGGAGTGTTCTCCTGCGTCAAAGTTGACATTTCTTCAGTTTCAGCACTCTGTGATAGCTAGCCTTGTTGTTGTGGAACAGGCAAGTGTTCCTAGATTTGGAGTGGTGGAGGATGTGGTTCAATTGAAAGATCGCCACTTTCCTGATTTCATCCCTCCCACACCGGCAAAAGATTTTCCCACTAGGAGATGTAGAGTCTGTTGGCGAAGAGATAAGCGGAAGGAGTCTCGTATGTACTGCTCCGACTGTCCATCTAAACCTGGGCTGTGTGTCCCTGCTTGTTTTAGAGAAACCATACAAAAAATAATTTTTGGGAGCAATCATGAGTGGTAAAGTTAACTGATTGGTTTGTATTCTTTGAAAAATTTGATTCTGTTTCAAGGTTGGCGTTAGTGCAATGTGTTTAGTTTCTGATTTTGTGTTTGTAGATTTGTATCTATTTGTGATTTGTTTGTGTTTTTATTTTTGTCTAAAAAAATCCTAAATGTGTTGGCAATGTGTGTGGACTGGCACTTCTTTGGCGGTGTACGTGGAATGGTGCTTGGCTGGCGGTGTGCATGGACTGGTGCTTGGCTGGTGGTGTGCGTGGACTGGTGCTTGGCTGGCGGTGTGCGTGGACTGGTGCTTGGCTGGCGGTGTGCGTGGACTGGTGCTTGGCTGGCGGTGTGCGTGGACTGGTGCTTGGCTGGCGGTGTGCGTGGACTGGTGCTTGGCTGGCGGTGTGCGTGGACTGGTGCTTGGCTGGCGGTGTGCACCAGAGTGGACTGGTGCTTGGCTGGCGGTGTGCGTGGACTGGTGCTTGGCTGGCGGTGTGTGTGGACTGGTGCTTGGCTGGCGGTGTGTGTGGACTGGTGCTTGGCTGGCGGTGTGTGTGGACTGGTGCTTGGCTGGCGGTGTGCGTGGACTGGTGCTTGGCTGGCGGTGTGCGTGGACTGGTGCTTGGCTGGCGGTGTGCGTGGACTGGCGCTTGGCTAGCGGTGTGCGTGGACTGGTGTTTAGCTAGCGGTGTGCGTGGACTGGCGCTCGGCTGGCTGTGTGAGTAGTGACTTGCTGCTGGTCACTACACACACTGCTAGCTGAGTGCCACTCCACGCAATCCATCTGCTTGTGTAGTTGCTGTGTCAGGAATGTGGGCGTGTGAAAGTGATGGGCTCTTGAATGGCGCTGTGTGCTGGTGTGAGTTTTGTTATGTGATGGGCCCGCGGCTGGCGGTATGAATGGTTTTGTATGTCTCACGCGTATGAAAGGTGTATGAATGGCCTGTAAAGAGGTTGGTGCCTTGTCGTGGCTTTACAGCTCACGAGCTGTGAGTCAATGGTTCAGTATCTCGCCCTTTCAATTATTAACAGTGCATTTCATTTTTGTGAAATCACTTGCTAATACAATTGTATATTCTGAACCATCACTCACTCTCGTGCCAAATCCAACCAGTATGTGTGTGTGCTTGAGGATTAGATGGCTGTGCAGTAATATTTGCCTTTCTGAAGCAGGGTGTACCTTGTCCCTTTTGTGAATTTTGTAATGTGTTGTTTTTGTGCCTGGTGGTGCGAATGGTCTTGTGTGTATCACGTATGAAAGGTGTGTGAATGGCCTGTAAAGCGGTTGGTGCCTTGCCGTGGCTTTACAGCTCACGAGCTGTGAGTCATTGGTTCAGTTTTTTCTCCATTGAATTATTGACAGTGCATTTCATTTTTGTGAAATCTCTTGTTAATAAAATTTAATATACTGAACCATCACTCGCCCTCGTGCCAAATCCAACCAGTATGTGTGTGCGTTTGAGGAATAGGTGGCTGTGCAGGATTCTTTGTCTTTTTAGTTTCTCTGCCAAGGTGTATGTTCCATGTAAAAATAACCCACCGACTGTAGATATTGTCGTAAACCCATGGGAGTTCATGGTGATGTCTCTCTTGTGAATTCCAAAAAGGTTTTTTATCCTCAATGTCCTGCAAACCTCAAAATATCGGTCACATTGTCCATGCAATATTGTGCCAAAATTCTCACGTTGTAGAAACAATGTCAAAACGTTCTGGTTTTGCAAGGGGGTCAACTGTCTTTTTGGCCCGTGCTCGGCGGCCATCTAGGGAAACCAACCAAACCCATACATTTCTGAAAACTAGACACTCGGGGGCTTCCAGGGAGGTATGGCTTGCGTGGATTCCCCAACGTTTCCTTACCCAGAATCCCCTGCAAACCTCAATTTTAGCTGAAAAAATCACTTTTTTCACACATTTTGGGGTGGGAAAGTAGTGGCATCACCGGGCTCACACAAATTTACCACCACCCAGCGTTCCCCCAGGTCTCCCGGTAAAAATGGTGCCTCACTTGTGTGGGAGGCCCAAGTACCCGCGGCAGGCAAGGGCCCAAAACGCAGTGAGGCGACATCAAAATGGCCTGTCGCAAAACAACCTGGTTTTGCAAGGGGGGTCACTTAGGTTTTTGGCCTGGTGCTCGGCGGCCATCTAGGGAAACCTACCAAACCCACGCATTTCTGAAAACTAGACACCCGGCGGCTTCCAGGGAGGTGTGGCTTGCGTGGATCCCCCAACGTTTCCTTACCCAGAATCCCCTGCAAACCTCAATTTTTGCTGAAAAAAGCACTTTTTTCACACATTTTGGGGTGGGAAAGTAGTGGCATCACCGGGCTCACACAAATTTACCACCACCCAGCGTTCCCCCAGGTCTCCCGGTAAAAATGGTGCCTCACTTGTGTGGGAGGCCCAAGTACCCGCGGCAGGCAAGGGCCCAAAACGTAGTGAGGCAACATCAAAATGGCCTGTCGCAAAACCACCTGGTTTTGCAAGGGGGGTCACTTAGGTTTTTGGCCCGGTGCTCGGCGGCCATCTAGGGAAACCTACCAAACCCACGCATTTCTGAAAACTAGACACCCGGCGGGTTCCAGGGAGGTATGGCTTGCGTGGATCCCCCAACGTTTCCTTACCCAGAATCCCCTGCAAACCTCAATTTTTGCTGAAAAAATCACTTTTTTCACACATTTTGGGGTGGGAAAGTAGTGGCATCACCGGGCTCACACAAATTTACCACCACCCAGCGTTCCCCCAGGTCTCCCGGTAAAAATGGTGCCTCACTTGTGTGGGAGGCCCAAGTACCCGCGGCAGGCAAGGGCCCAAAACGCAGTGAGGCGACATCAAAATGGCCTGTCGCAAAACCACCTGGTTTTGCAAGGGGGGTCACTTAGGTTTTTGGCCCGGTGCTCGGCGGCCATCTAGGGAAACCTACCAAACCCACGCATTTCTGAGAACTAGACACCCGGCGGCTTCCAGGGAGGTATGGCTTGCGTGGATCCCCCAACGTTTCCTTACCCAGAATCCCCTGCAAACCTCAATTTTTGCTGAAAAAATCACTTTTTTCACACATTTTGGGGTGGGAAAGTAGTGGCATCACCGGGCTCACACAAATTTACCACCACCCAGCGTTCCCCCAGGTCTCCCGGTAAAAATGGTGCTTCACTTGTGTGGGAGGCCCAAGTACCCGCGACAGGCAAGGGCCCAAAACGCAGTGAGGCGACATTGTGAAAGTGGCTCTAGGACTGACCCTATGCCGGAGACGATTGGGCGTCCTGGAGGTGGTCTCTTCTCTTTATGTATTTTAGGGAGGGAATAGAAGTACGGTATTTTTGGGGAGGTCGTTTTAAGGAACTCTGCTTCGTTACGTGAAATCCACCTGTTGGTTTCGGCTTCTTCTACCAAGATTTTTATTGTTTGTTGTAGTCTTGGTGTGGGGTCTGTTGTAATGATGGTGTAAAATTTATCATCAGATAGTTCCTTAAAACGACCTCCCCAATTTGCGGATTATTTTTTGAAACCACTGGTTCAAAAGACACCCACCTACTTGAAGTACACACATGACCTACTAAATTACCTTAAGAATGAAACCTTCTCCACTGACACCATGCTCCTAGTGGGTTTTGATGTAGAAAGTTTATATACCAGCTTGCCCCAACAAAAAACCCTGGAAACTCTTGAAGAAATACTTTTTGATCAAGATTGGTCTCACCAAACCCCACGGCACTTCATTTTACAATGCTGCGCTTTGGCACTCACTGAGAATTATTTTGAGTACGAAGGGAAACTGTACCAACAACGACACGGAACATCTATGGGCAGCACATTCGCGCCGAGCGTAGCAGGACTCTACGTGAGCGCCTTTGAGAAAATGTACATACACAATGTAAGGAATCCGTACCAGACTAAAATCCGATTCTGGAAACGATATATTGATGACATCATGGTAATCTGGGAAGGTGACCAACAAAGTCTAAGTAACTTTCATGAATGGATGAATAAACAAGACGAGTGCTTGAGATTTGCCTACACAGCTAACAACATGCAGCTAGACTTCCTCGACCTTACAATCTACATTGAACAGGATACTGTCAAGACACGAACCTTCTTCAAACCCACTGCCAGAAATAGTCTCCTTTCATTCAATAGTTTTCACCCATGCCCGCTAAGAGAAAAGTTACCATATAGCCAGTTCTTACGGCATAAACGCAACTGCAGTGACTTAACAGAATACAAAAAACAAGCCAACGAATTAAGCTCTAAGCTACTGAGAAGAGACTACCTGACGAAAATAATATCAAAATGTAAGAAAAGGGCCAGAAACCAACCCAGGGATTGTCTACTAGAAACAACACAGAGGAACCCTCCCGATGATACACCTACTTGTGTCACGACCTACAGTACAGCGAGCAATGCAGTTAAGAAAATAATTAACAAGAACTGGCGTATCCTGACCTCTGGAACCTTAAAATGGCATAAACCCAGATTTGCCAATAAAAGGACGAGGAATATAAAAGACATATTGGTACACACACGACCCCCAGTCCCCCCGAAGCCAATAAACCACTTGTGGGACTTACAACCAGTCAGAGGACACTACCCGTGTGGACAATGCTCAGTATGTCACCTGACGACATCAACCAAAGCTGTTCAACTAACACCTAACCTAATGTGGACCATAAGACAACATACAAACTGTAATACATCCCATGTTGTCTATATGATCACGTGCCCCTGCAACCTAAGATATATCGGTATGACGTGCAGGAAAGTCAAACTGAGGATTTGCGAGCACAGAAGCAACGTGAAGTGCAAACGAGAAACCACAAAAATGAGCAGACATTACATCGAACAAAAACACTCTGTGGATGACCTAAAATGGATCATAATTGAAACACTAGTAGGAACGAAAAACAATGCAGAGAAAATCCTATTTGAAAGAGAACAAAGATGGGTACACCGTCTGAGTACAGACACCATGGGCCTGAACAATAATATACCTTGGTTGAGCTTTAAGTAACGATTGAAACTACCGGTATATCGCTAAAAGCTCGTTATGTTCCTGATACCTGACTTGATTTATTTGTTCCTAATGTGCTAAGAGTTAGCTATGTACCCTGCTTGCTCCACATTTTTCTGACTAATGTGGCCACAGATTAAAAAAAAAACAATACATTCCTCTAAACTCAACACCCGACTCGCTATGATTTGACTTAACGCAGCCAAATCATCGTAAAAGACTTTACATTTCACTTTATACCAATCGTCCCCTTAATCGGGATCCCCCTTTTTCCAAATTCCAGTCCCTGTCACACTCCTCCGTAACACGCCTCATAGCGAGACATGAATAACTGTTACATCGCGGTAAATCTACCGCTGGTCCTACACCTTTTTCCATTACATTCTAGAGGAATACTACCCCTCATAGTCCTCCTTCAGTTTTCACTGTCAGTGCATAAATCGACCGACACGAGATCCCGCTCTACACGAGCCCTGGAAGCCAGCGTCAGCACAAGTCGTGCTTAGCCCACAGAAGAGGTAGGAGTAACTAGGAAGAACTCTTTCCCAAGGCAAGAAGTATCGATGGAGCAGATTATCTAACGGTACCCTCTACCATGCCCTCTCCCCTCCCCCCCCACCCCTTCCCCTTTCCCTCTCCCCCTTTATCGACCCAATTAGGCTACGCGCTACGGTGGCAACGCAGCAGCCTGAATTCCGGTGCTGCATTAAGGTAACCGTTTTGTTTTCTTTTAAGACACCGAATGAATAAGGGGCTCCGCTTGGTAAGAATATACACAACCGCATATGAGACTGGTGGGACTTAGTGACAGAACTATAACTTGGCGCTTTTAACTCCACGCCGTGTTCCAAATTACCACTATGGTTAAGATAGACTGAATGCAATAACTACGGTCAAAATAGAGGAACCGTCTACCGCTATGCATAAAGGAAATAATCACCCACTCCAACTGGTGTATTTCTGAATATCACACGTAATTCCCCTTCCCCCCCCCCTATGGCCAAACCTCTGAGGTATAATAAAGATTTGCGATTTGAATAGCTTGCCTTACAGTATGATAAAGAATTGCCATTTTTTCAAAATATCTGCTTTACCAGTACTTAGAAAAGTACTCGTATCATTGTTTGTCTCTTTCAAAACCATATGTCTCTTTTTTCTTAGGTAACATTAACCTTGAGGTACTGTTAGACCTCGTGTTTATGAAAACATTCATAAACCCTCCTTCAGAACTGGGCACTACCGGTTCTCACAACCACTAGGTCCTGAAGAACGCCCAACGACCCCCTCCTGGGGCACTGGAAGGGCAGAAACATGTCGACCTTTTTTGATCTGGACACTAACAAGTGCATTGGGTACATTATCTGACCTATTGCACGAGTATTTTTACTTTTTTTAAAAGTCTCCTCACACACCGGACAGAATAAAATATTAATTTTGAGGGCAGTGTGAGAAAGACATTTTTAACACCACTATATCACTTTTGCACATATATTCCTGATCACTACTGAAAAATCAGTGGTTCCCTCCACGTGGAGGAAGCATTGCACAAAAGAGACCCAATGATAATGCTGACGCGTATAAATAAGGCGGAGAATCAAGATAAACCGCTATACCACCTAAGATACGTGATTGAGGGTTCTCATAATACCTTTTTTAGGTATTGATGGTTAAAACGGTTTAAGAACCACCCTTTTTTCAGTTACAAGTGATCCATTCCCTTTGATTCGTAATACATTATAGGAAGAAGAATGGATGACTGCTTCTTCTAGCTCCCCCCCCCCTTTGTTGATTACAATAGCTAAGTAACATACTTCATAATATCGCACGCCTTTCACGGAGAAGTTAGAGTTCCAAATAAACTCCCCCCGAATTCAGTACATTTCTTTAAGGGTGTTAGCTTTCAGAATCACAGTTAGATTAGCAAAACAATACTGTAATTTGGGTAAGGCAGCCATTTTTGCAAATGCGATTCACCAATCATTAATAAGGGTAATTTCTGCCAGAAAGAGACACTCCTCTTCGGAGCTCTTAATTGCCGGTCAGACATTTGACATCAGACTCATTGTGGTATATCTGCACACCAAGATATCTGAAAGTGCTATATTTACACAAAAGGTTCAATCTTGGTAGGGTGTTTATCTCAGATTCTGTCAAACGTTTGACCAGAGCAGACATTTTACCTCAATAAGTTTACGAACCAATGCCTCACTAAAGCATCTCAACATAGCAATGAAGGGGGCATGTTCTGCACGTATATCTCACTAATATAACAAAATAACAACTACATATTTTGATATCATGTGAGATGTACTTCAAATGTTGCTGCTATCGCAATAGAAACCAAAAAACCCATTGCAAGTGCAAACAGAAGAGAGAGTTCCTATCTCAATTTTAGACCAGTTCTACACCGCATATCGCTATGAAACCTGGAATTTGGTGTACTGTATTATAGAGACATCCAAGTCCTGCACATAGCTTTTGGGCATGTACTATGGGATTTGGCCTAGGATATACCCAGCCAGGCCTTTGATAGCAATGTGCATTGAGCTTAGGGTGCAGACCTTGACTGAACCTCCACACAGCCCACTGTGCATGGTCATCTGAAAGAAGGCACTGGGTCTTTAGCCATCTCTTTATGGGTGGTCTCTTTTTGACCCATCGGTGATATTTCTGCCTGGATCTAAAGGACGGGGCCATTTACATCGTGCTGCTACTCGGCTCAATAATTACCCGAACAGGATCGTCTTTCTTACACAGCCGGCTCCTAGGAGTTACCAGGCCTGGTACTGGTTCCCCACCTTGTCAGCTTGCTGCCATCTGGCGACCTCATTCTTTGGACGATCTCCCCTCAATGTGTGGGATTCGCCTACTGTCTTTATCCTATACCTAGAATATCTGTCCATTTGACCTCCATCCGGACTTTTACCTCAATTCTCCGACGCAGACGTGATCCTTATTGGTTAGTCCAGGCGCTTCCTCTTTTGTCTTCCTTGTTATTGCGCCCTGAAGAAGGTGACACCCAACATTGGGGGCACACACCAAAGCGTGCGTCGGCACTGGAGTTCTTGTGTTCTTCTGTCTCCCTCCGAGATTGTTCATCTATGATATCAAAATTTTGTGTAAATCAATTGTATGAATATGTTGGTCTTATTTATGAAAATACATTGTGTAGACGCCACTACTTTGTTAACCAGGACCGTGTGGCTTTCTAGTACTGTCAACCTTGTTGTGGAGGGTGGGCTATCACAAGATGTTATTGTGTGAGTTTGTGTGCTGGATTGGTTTTCAATGTTAGGATATATAGGGAATGAATGAGTATGCATTGGTCTGATTGAATGGTTGTGTTGTACTGTACCTGTTGCGGCGTAGTTATCTGTTGTTGTTATTTATTTCACATTATCGTGCTTCATGTGATTTAATATAATAAACTTGATGTAATTTATTTCCAGTATATCCTTTGTTTCTGTTTACGTTGTTAACAAAAAAAGTTTTGATTTTGTGTGTTTTGTCCTGCGGGGGGAATAGGTATCTTTGCGTGTTCATATATATCAGTGATGATTAGCACTACAATAATAAGCTGTTAGGCAGTGGCATTTTTGTTGTGAGTATTTCTTTAGCCAAACCCGACACCCACCCCACATGCAATGAGAACCAACTGTGAAGGGCAATTGGCTGTGTGCTTCAGGCAGTTTGTGTCCCCTGTAATCTATGTCCTTGCTGTGCACAGCCTTCTGCCGGGCCTAACACCTTGATGCTATGTCCACAGAGGTGACTGCACCAGGGGCGGCTCCTCTGCTGAGGCGGAGGAGCGTCGTCCCACTGCTCTTCGAGAAGTTAAAAAAAGATAATAAGATAATGTTATTATCATTTTATTTTTCCTACTGCAGTGGCTCAGTTTGTTTCGTGTAGACGGGGCTGGGAACAGTGATGCCAGCGCACTGCAGGAGGAGTGGTGGCACCCTCAAAGTGCACCGTCAAACCATAATGCACACTTGGCATGCTCTTCACCTGCTGTATTGTACAGCCTGGGTGGAGAACATGCCCAGGCTCCCAGTTCCCATTTGAGCGCCAAACCACGGCGCTCAGACCAATCACAACGCTGCATTGCAGCGTTGTGATTGGCTTAGCGGTGCCTAGGAGCCCGTAAGTGCCCTGCTGCCGACTCCAGGAAGAGGATGAAGAGGACGGAGGAGAGTCGGCGGCCGTCCGTACTTAGGTTTTTTTAATTGTCCTTTTCATTCACCCCCACCCCATCCGGTAGAAGCTGCTACTGGACTGCATATGGCAGCCCCAGTACCCAATGCCCACCCTTTAAAAAGCCACTACATCCACAGAATTGGCCAGTGGCACTGTGGGCCTACTTTTTAAGAATGCTTTTCCTTATTTTATAAATATGGCTTTACAAACTTTAATAAAAGTCACCGCATCTAAAGGTTCGTTTGGGTCTATTTGGCTGCATTTTAAACCATGGCTCATGTACACCCTATTTTCTATTCTTTTTAACCGCAGGCCTTTTATTTTTCTTTGGGGGTTTCCATGTAGACGTGCCTACTAAAATCAGAGTTTATTTATTTTGTGGATTCCATTGCCACATTGGCATTGTGATACGAGACATAAACCATTGCTTTTCTTTTATCAAGGTAGTGCATAAAGCACCACATAATAATTTGTGTGAGCCAGAAGCTGGGCATTCTGTATCCTAAAGCATCCCTGACCTCTAAGGCAGTGCTTCCCAAACTTTTTAGAACCACAACCCAAATTGTAGAATGACACAGTTTTGCGAACCACTTAGCTTTAACGGACATGAGGCAGGGTGATTTTTTTAATGTAATAGTAGGAATGCTTTCAAAATACTGTGAATTACCAAAATAGCATACTCTACATTTTTTTTGTGTTCCCCTCTAACAGAAATTGTTGTAAATGTCACAACTATGACCACATCCTTCGATATGTTTTTATCAGACTGTGGCCAAGACAGTGCTCTGCCCATAAAAGTGGCAGATGGTGAACTGCGCTGGATCTGGAACAAGTTTTAGAGTGGGGTGCTGGACAGTGGCATCTGCTCACTAAAATCACAATAATTCTGAAACATCTTGGTGTTAATCCCAGTGAGTTAAACAAATTTGAAAAACCCCTTGCGAAGCAGAGTATTGGGTAATTTCTCATATCTATTTTTGTGTTAAAACAAGGCCTAGTCCTGCATTTTGGAGTGCATGTGTGGACAGAAGGTCAGATTCATTTTATTTTACGCATGGGAGATTAAGTAATTTGCCCAAAGCCAGTGCCAGGACTTGAGCATGGTTCCCCAGGACCAACTTGGAAGCTCAGGCCATTACGCCACATCAATATTTTCAATTTACGTGTGAAAGTTATAAACAAGTGGGATGATTGTGTATGATCACGTATAGTGCGCACATTCTCTCTTCAAAGGGCTTTGTGAAGTAAAAACAAACAAACAAAATACTGGCAGCTTTCAGCAGAAGTCTTGCTCTGGAATATTTGGTTTGTTTCCATCACACTTCAGAATTACAAAAAATGTGCTTACTTTTTGCTTTCCTAACTGCTGATTTATTCTGAAATATGTGTACAGTTTCTTTACAGGCATTTACATGTTGTTGTGTGTTGCAAAAAATGACATCCTAGAGCCCTTCCATTTTTGCACTCTGGACTCAAGCAAGAGGGTTACATGGTTCACTTTAAAAACTCCTCTGACTCTGCAGTCAGGGAAAGAAAAGTGAACAACAATCTAAAAGAATAAGCAGCAATTTGTCAGAGGACCTATCTTAAGATTTGACCCTTTCTTTGGAGAACAGCAAATGCGACATGATAAATACAAAATGTAAATCGTCTGGTGACCAACCAGAGGGTCGCGAACCACAGTTTGAGAAACGCTGCTCTAGGGAATCGGATATGGTGAAGTGTTGTGTTAACAAAAACCAATATGGGCCACCACACAAACTCTCTTGTTTTATGATCCAACGCACATACAGGCACAGCCTAAGCAGTCCCCTCACGCTGCCTCTTTTAGAGACATGGATTTGAGGTGTTTTGTTTCTTAATACAAGGGCGATCTCAGAATGTTGTTGAAGAGAAGTTGGGTGTGAATTTCAAGGGGTATCTAAAGAATGCCTCATTTCCTTCATACTATCGTGAATTGCATCTCATGGGACTAGTCTATATTTCCTATACCAGGTTTTTAAGCAAAGGCCACTTTTGGTTGGATTGAGGCTTTCACTGCTTCCAAACCTAGACATTCATGTGTAGCAGGAAGTAAGCAGTATTGGGTTTGAAACTCTACACCTTGTGTCTGATAGGTCATAGAAATATTGCTTTCAAGGAGCATGTTGACACAGTTTTGTAGAGGAACAGTGATGTGAAGGGTCTGTGCCCCCTTTTCCCCTACCACCATTTAACATCAGCACCTAGGACAGTTGAGAAACCTATCTCAAGTGGTAGTTTTGGAATTTGGGAAGTTGCTGTTAACTTGGGTCAATGTATAATAAGGCTTGAGATATATTTTATCTGGAATACAAAAATGAAGCATGAGTGTCTTGGAAAAGCAATTAAAATGTGATTGTACACTATGTGTTCCCTCCACTATGGTACATCTATGCGAGATACAACCCATAGGTTAAGGTTGACGCATTTTTAAAGTTGTTTTCCCTCTTTCTGTTTTGTCCCCTGAGAATATACTGCATACACAGCCAACAAGTGTGGGAATTAGTAAACAATGACAAATTTGGATGTGGGGCACATCACAACAAGACCAGATCCTAATGAAGGCACCATACTTATTCAGGGTTAAGGAACATGTCAAAACATTTTGGTAATCAAGAAGGGATATCCCCCTCAACATATGACTTTAATCGTGCTAATAGGGGTTCCAACATAACAGTAAGTTTCACCAGCGGCGGCTGCTCCATTTGGGCAGAGGTGCGTTGCTTCCCCTGCTGATGGCATAGCAAAAGCAAAAAATAAAATGGTAATAAAGTGACTTTATTACCATTTTATTTTCCACTCTGCCAGCGCTGCAGCGGAGTGTTAGGGCACGTGCCCCCCCCCCCCCCTACATGCCCTAACACTCAGCTGCAGGGGGCTGAGGGGACATTGCTGCAGTCAGAGGTGCAATAAGGGGCCAAATTTCGGGGGGGGGGCTACTAAAAAGATCTGGGGGGCTAATTCTTTCAGCAATAGGCAGAGTGGAGATGAAGGGATGAAAAAACAACAAAGCCTCGTTAACACTTAAATGGTCTTTTAAAGACCTGTGAAGTACTCGGGTGCGGCTGCGATAAGCTCAAGAAACTGTCTGTGTGTGTGCCTGGGAAGCTGTCTGGGCCCCGGGCTGACACACTCGAGGGGGGGCTAAAGCCCTTTGAGCCTTATGGGCGTTGCTCGCCTGGCTGCAATGCAGACTGGGAGCAGGGATGAGTGGTGCCTGACTACACCAGTTTCAACTGTGCATGTCACTTTGGCCAGCTCTCTTGCGATTGCCAGCCTGACATTCTACAGCGCAAAATGTTATACAGTCGGGGGGATAGACTGCTCAGGCCCCTAGTGCCCATATGAGCAGTGAGCCAACCAGCTAAAAGCTATCCCAGCACTGCTTTCATGCTGGGTAAAAGCATGAGAGCAGCGTCAGGATTAGTTAGGAGAGTTGGCTCTGGTGACGTCAGCGGGCCGTGCTCGGAGCTGGGGGACAACTCGGGTGAATTAAGGAGTGAGGCCCCCTGTCACAGGCCATGGGCAGCTTGGCACATGTCAGGGTTCAGTCTCGGCCTTCTTCCTTATGTCGGAGTCACACGAGGCCCATAACCAAGAGGGATCCGATTTACCAGCCGGTGCAAATCCTGCAATGTGTGGCTTCTCCCCGCAGCACCTCCCTTTGGCAACCGTATGTGCCCGTTCATCAGTTGGGGCCTTTTCCTTCAGGTACATGCAATCCGATACTATACCCATTTCTCTCACGGCCCACTTTCATCAGCGGGCTCAATGCAGAATCTCAACCACCGGGGAGACATTCGGTCTCTCCGGTGGGAACCCAATGATGAAGCATGTCACCAACTAGGTTGGTGAGTGAGGGTTCTTTTACAAACACAATGATTCACCTTATTTAACACTTTTCACGTGCTTAGTCGTGACGGATACACTCTTCCTTTGTTTACATATACTAGCCCTGGGGGACTAAGAGTGGCTCCAAATAATTTCCCTCTCTCTCCTGTTGTTAATTTATGATTTGGCAGCGCACAGCTGCGAGAGTCTTTTCTACAGATTCTGTCCTCACTATTCGACTAACTTTTCTCCTGAAATAGGAGTTCAATTTAGTCCTTTTTGCTTGGTATTATTATGGAGAACCCAGGTTTATCGTACACTGATGAGGAAGTGGACGCCCTATTGGCTGACCCTTCTCTTTTTTCAGACCCTTCTATTGCTCAGACCATCTCACAAACAACTGAATGGGATAAGTTGTCCGAGCAAAAACATGACCGTATTCGTACCATCTTACACGGCACAATCCTCACCGAATATCTACAGAATAATATCGCACCAAGAGGTCTGCTAGTGACTAATGCCCCCCGTATCTTTCTGGAAGACTCTGTTTTTAGAAAGGAGTGGGCCCAGATAGCATGGCATTGTACCCGCGACTGGTTGGTCCTGATCATTAAGACAGCCCTCAGACTTTCTGAGGCTTTAATGGTCGAGATCCAACTTACTGAAACTCATTTCAGAACAACCTTAACAGGCTATAAGAAAAAACTTGAAGAACTTAATAAAGAAATGAATGAATACAAGGACAATCTCACACAGTCTAAGGCACAAAAATTCCAGAAGGACTTGAAACGCTTTGCCTTTACAAAAGTCTACCCCTATGCCGAACCCAATTATACACCACCTCAGTGTAATTCCACCTACTCGGATAACACCTCAGATGATGATACATCCGCCACCAGTGGCTCCAGTGGCGGGAGCTTTAAGGGTAGACAGCGAGGTAGAGGTAGGGGTAGATACCAGCACTACCAGCACAACTGGCCAATGTTTCCCAATCAGGGTGGTCATTTTTCCAACCAATTCCACCAACCCCCACAGTTCCCGATGATGGGTTGGAATCCGGCCTTTATGCAGGTTCCCCCTTATACCCCCAACATGTATCGCCCCCCTTTTTTAGAGAGGGGGCGAAGGGGTCGGGGAAAGAGAAGAAGCCAGGTACACTGGGAACAGGACGAAGAGATAGGGATCAACACGAGGAGCAAATCGGGGGCACAACAAGCAGGGCCCAGCAACCAGAGACCCTAGTGACCAATTTATCTTCCCTGATTCTTACAGATGTAGAACAACAAGTCCTAGAGAAAGGACTAGGCTTTGTCCCCACAGCACGCCTCGAGTTTTTTAGAAAACTAAAACTCAAACATTTTTTTGAAAAACAACAGTCCAGCAATCCATCAACACTAGAAAGTGATACAGGACTACGCTTGAAATCCACTTTTACTCCACCCCCTCACACTGTTCCAGCAGAACTTTTTGCTTTTGAGCAGGCAGTGTTCAATGACATTGAGACGTATGAAGATACCGGCACATTTAAGAACATGAGTGCCGTTGAATTCCAGGCTTTACAATCACTTCAGTCTAACACCACGGTGGTTATAAAACCAGCAGATAAAGGTGGCGGTCTGGTTATTCAAGACGCCTCTGCTTATGACAAAGAATGCAGACGCCTCCTTGATGACAGAACCAGTTATACCCCTCTAACCACTGATCCATCACCTGAATTAAAAGCTATGATCGTTAACCTAGTGGAAGAAGCTGAGTCCAACGGATACATAAGTAGACATGAGGCTGATTTTCTCACAAAGAGTGAGGGCATCACCTCTTATTTCTACACGCTGCCTAAAACTCACAAAAATAGGATTCCACCTCCGGGGCGTCCGATAGTCTCCAGTATTGGATCTCTTTTGGAGCCCCTATCCATCTATTGTGATTTTTTTACTAAAACCTCTAATTCAGGCCACACCAACCTACCTAAAGGATACTAAAAGTCTGCTGTTACTCCTACAAGACATCACTTTGGCAGCTGATCCAACCTTTTTGGTTTCTTTAGATATAGAAAGCCTGTATACCAGCATACCCCAGGAAGATACCATCAGGGTTATTCATGACACTCTGGAAGCAACCTCCTGGGAGTTTCAGACATCAAAACAATTCGTTGTAGACTGTGCCACTCTTGCCTTGAAAAAGAACTTTTTTGAATACAAAGGGACCCTCTTCCTTCAATCCTCTGGTACATCTATGGGGAGTACCTTTGCCCCCAGTGTGGCAGGTCTTTACGTTTATGATTTTGAAAGAAAGTATATCCTGACCGCCACCAATCCTTTTTCGTCATATATATCTTTTTGGAAAAGATATATAGACGATATCCTAGTGATCTGGCAAGGACCTGAGAACCTACTTCTGAATTTTTTCACCTGGATCAATACCTGTGATCCTAACCTTAAATTCACCAACTCCTATGACCAAAAGGAAATCATTTTTCTGGATTTGGTAATTACCAAGTTGGAAGGGAAGTTGGTTACAAAAACTCATTACAAACCAACTTCGAAAAACAACCTTTTGGCTTTCTCTAGCTTTCACCCGCGACCCCTGAGAGAAAATCTCCCTTTTGGGCAATTTTTGCGTATCAGACGCAACTGCAGTCATATGGAAGACTACCGCTCTCAAGCAATGAGTCTTTCCAGTAAACTGAAAAACAGAGGTTACCCTGACAAGATTCTGAAACGGAGTTGTAAAAGGGCAAAGAACCAACACAGACAAGCCCTTTTGGAGGAATCAATAAGACCAGAGGAGGAAGTCCCCTTGACTTGCGTGACTACCTACAGCACTGCCTCCAATGCGGTTACCAAGTCCATCCGCAAACATTGGGGCATCCTTACAAGCAACAACTTGAAGTGGGAGAAACACCTTTTTTTGTTCAAGAAAGCAAGGAGTATCAAGGATGTCCTGGTACATACTAGACCAAAGCAAGGACTAACTGAGAATACTCCCTCTGTACTCCAAGCCTGGGGGCTCCCAAAGGTGACGGGCCATTTCTCATGCGGCTCATGTAGTGTATGTCATCTTACAAAAACCAGTAAAACCCTACATCTGGAACATGACAAAATTTGGACCCAACGGGCACACACTAATTGTAACTCATCCAATGTAATTTACCTGCTAACATCCCCGTGCGTAATAAGATATGTTGGAATGACTACGCGCAAAATAAAACAGCGTATTATTGAACACAGGAGCAACATCCGATGTGAGAAGAACATCACCAAATTGACTGAACATTTTACACATGTCAAACATACTCCAGACGACATCAACTGGACAGTAATTGAACAGATCAGACCAGGGAATAGGTCAGCAAATATCTTATTTGAAAAAGAACAGAGATGGTTTTATCGCCTTTCCACTCACATCATGGGCTTTAACGATAATATCCCCTGGAGCACGGTGTTAAAACGCTAAACATTATACCATGCTTCAAATATCTAATAACATCAGCAGTCTCGATTGACATTTATTGATATCTTTATTCACAATGGTTTAAAAGAAAACACACCCCTTTTCTTTCAGCCATTTTTTCAGCTATAGCTTTATTAGTCATGGCAGTATACTCTGTAACTACAAGCCTTTTCCAATAGTCGCTGTTAGTTAGACATACCATGTGACTATCGTGGCGTTTTGCTTACACTTTATTCCATTACATATGAAGTTGGACATTTGCTGATTTTTTGGTGCCTTCCGTATTGATAAAAATTCATTTCCTCGCTCCTCCGTTGACTTTGTCACGGGAGCAAAAGCCCCGATTTCAAGACCGCCCCCTTAGACCATCTAAGCGGTCTAGTTGTTTCCCTCCCATCAGACCTACCACATGACTAGCGTGATGACGCTTAACGTCTCCAGAGCAAAGCACTTCCTTTATCAACATCGCCCACGGGATGAATGTTAACATTCGAGTCTGAAGGAGGGACAACCAGGTATCCCGCGGGTTGGAGGCTTTGGCGTAGTAAGTAGAGGTTCTGGTTTTCCTTACCCTGCAGTTTCGCCATGACCCCGTAAGTTATTTTAACTTCATTATTTATTTCTCTCCACCCAGAGTTTGACTATAAGTCTGGCCCCCCCACCCGGACTCATGCTGTGACGTTCAAACGAACATCGCGTAAGCACCCATTGCTAAACTCATTACTCGTACCTTCTTTTGGGTTTACGGATCGGTGGGATCAGGCTCCGTTCTCCATTACTACATCCAAGCATTTGCTTTCGCCTCCTATAGTCAGCCATAGTTTGTTGCTGACTTACAGTTTGATGGTTATTGCTATCTTTCTTTGAGCTCAGTCACGTGAAAAAATTCACTTGTGCCCTAATCACTGCCAAATAGGTTGGCGCTCGCTCTGCACAGTTCATTTGGTCTTACTAACTTCACCACTACTGTGCCACGATATCTCACTATACCAGCATGGGCTGATACGAGTGTATATTCCCATATGTTCAGGTACAATGGCAACTCACTGTTTGTGTGCGCGAAGCTTGTTCACGAACTGTAAATTTTTCTGCCTTGTTTTCTGTTAATATTTATTTATGTTGTGAAGCATTGTTTGTTATGTTAGGTCTCCTCACCCCTTTTTTTTTTTGCTTCAACAGAATTGAAAGCTTTCAGAAATCCTGAAGGCATTTTTCCATAACCGTAAGTGTTAGCGGTTTCAGACACCACTGGTCAGGGTACGCCTTAGCGTGCGTATACCACCGTGGTTGTCCACAATTAGGTCCTGAAGAATGCTTCATGTAATATCGTGAGAAGCAGAAACATGTCGACCATTTTGCACTTCTACTAGGACGTAGCTGGTCTGATAATTACCAGAGTTCTCACGTCCACCTCACTCCTTTTTAACCGTGCCGAGTTTACCACCATTAAAGTTTTTCTTGGTTAAAACTGCAACACCTTTTTAGACCACCACCTTCACCAAATTGCACTGTCTTCACTCCAACAAAAACCAGCTCCGCTGTAAATCAGGCGTCGTAGCACACCGGGGAGACATTCGGTCTCTCCGGTGGGAACCGAATGATGAAGCATGTCACCAACTAGGTTGGTGAGTGAGGGTTCTTTTACAAACACAATGATTCACCTTATTTAACACTTTTCACATGCTTAGTCGTGACGGATACACTCTTCCTTTGTTTACATATACTAGCCCTGGGGGACTAAGAGTGGCTCCAAATAATTTCCCTCTCTCTCCTGTTGTTAATTTAGAATCTCAACCATAGCCAGATCAGTGGTGCATTATGTCTTATTCCCCTCGGCCCGACAGGGCGGCCTGGACTGGGGTTTCAGTGCTGCTGAGGCAGCAATGGGAGCGGAACCTCTCTGGCTGAAGCACTACACTCTCAGGTGAGAAATTACATATTTTATTTCAAAATCTCTGTATATCCTGCTTGCTTGCCCCATAACTTTAAAATGTCACCAGCCACCACTGAGTTTCACCCACCTGGCTGCATATTTTCTAGTAATGTTTTTCTTGAGAATGAACCATAGTGGTAGGGTTGCGCTAGTAAAAAAGTGGCAACACCAGTGTGGATGAGAAGGATGTAAAAAGGTCGCTATGATTTAGATGAAACTTCCCCCTTGCCTCCCATAGGTTCCAGCCCTTGGGTAATATGCTTTTACCTCAAAGTAATTTTATTCATTGATGAAAATCAGGTTAGTGTGTCAAGTGTAACCCTAGAACGGCATACCACTGTAATGGTTGAGGTAGGTCTTTACCTATTTTTGGGCATCACTCACAAATATGCACGTGTGGGGACAGAGTTTGGAGGGCCACAACATCTGCATTCAATTCAGTTTTCAAAATGTGCTCCTCTATAATTGAAAAGACTTAAGAAGGTGAAGACCTAGTTCAGTGCTCCGAGGTAGGATAGAGCAAATCATATTTTGCAGGACTCTTCACCAGCATCATCACTCAGGCTTTAGCTTTTTTATTTCCTTTACCTGCCCTTGTTCTTTGGGATCAGGAAATGTTCCCTTTGTCTCCTAATTTGTGCATTGATGTTTATTGTGTGTAATCAGGTGCCTACGCAGATCTAGTGAGAACAGAAAAGCCAGCAGCAGTACCTACTGGTAAATTAGAGCAGGTCAGCAGATACAGTGGGAAAAATCTTTTTTTGACATTTTCAGGACAGTACCTGTTTTCTGGCACTCTTACACATTTTGCATCCTTGTGAATGTTTACATGTCACTTACATGGTGTAACGGCAGCCACAATAAACAATTTCAGTCATGGCTAGCTAGTAAGATTACCTGGATCCATACATCCAGTTAGTATTGTGGGATCCTGAAGCGATCAAAATGTAAAAAAGCTCCCTTGTTGAATTTGATTAATTCATTTTACACATTTTTGTCATTGGCTAGAGATTTGGTGATAATCTGTAAATTAATTGGCAAAATATCATTTTCATTAAGCCATTGAAATGCACCGTACATTTTGTATAACAAAAGAGGAGTAAAAAACTACTAAACAGAAATTTCGTTTATATGGAGTGTTGCAATCTAAACAAGCAGGACCACAGTCTCTATCTACCCTCTTTGTTCCTATTGACAACATTATGTTTAAAAGATTCTGTTTGGTCATAGGCACTAGTAGCTAGTTATATTCATCTCCCTGGCTATGATCTTCAAAACTTACTAGGTGATTTCTGGTTACTAACCCAAACAACGAGTTCCCGACCGGAAGTTATCCACTTGGGTCTGGGAATAAATGTGACACATTTCTCAGGTGTGCAAAAATAATATGCATAGTTTAATATCAGTCTGAGCTTCTAAGGGTAATTATTATCGAGTGATATACTTTTGTATCTAGAAGTATAACTAGAAATTATTGAGCTTTGCTTCGTCTACTAAATTCAGTTTGTTAAGAGATAGAGACTGATTTATTAAGGGAAATTCTTCTTGAATTTACAATACTGTTAGTGGGATTATGCCCATTTTATGTGGATGCTTCTAAAAGCAAAACACCTCATCTTGGCCATCCAGTTAGACAAGGCTATTGTGCCTGCGCATAGCTTTAATAGGGATTGCTCCTGACCATCTAATTCTAACACTGAAGTAAAAACATTGATCCTCAAAGGAAATGGGAGTGACAGTCAGAAATATTTACAGTCCATTTGTTTCATCAATGCTTTGACAAATTGAGATAGAGTGTAACAGAAACGGGGAACAGAGTACCCATAGTGATGATCGATCCACCGAAGGCTTTCAAGTATTTCAGAATAAAGTCACACAACAAGCAACAAAGTTAGGTGATCTAGAACATTGTTATTGTTTCAATAAGGTAGGCATATTACGGTTGCCAGAGGGAATTAAAAAAGGACACATGGATTATTCCTGGACAATTCCTTTGCAGCAATGTTCAGTGAAGCGATATAGAGTTAAAGTCTTATGCTATCTAAGGCTAGGAAAAAGGGGGGAATCGTTTACAGCCATTATAAGGTTGCATTCTAAATAGACTATATGACTGACTCGCAGTCCAGAGGCAAATGCTTGAAGAGGTAAAGCATGAACTGAGAAATAAAAACTGTATATGCACTGCTTCCATTTGTCAAGCTCCATTTAGATGTACAATGCATGAGATGCTTTTTTGAACTCGCAGAGGGTGCACAGCATTATGTTAAATCTAAGTGGTAATTGATAATTTTGCATACCAGGGATTGAAGTAGGACAGGTTTACATGTTTGCATGTGAAGGTATTTTAACAAATCCTTTTGGTTTTTGCCCACGCTGTTGTTCCTTTTTTCCTTTTTTCCTTATTCACTCTTTCGTTGTTTATAAAATTTACCAGGGGGAACAAGAGTGATTTTCCCTCACCCTCTCTTTGTTGTTGTGATATTTTGCAGCGCACAGCTGCGAGGGTACTCCCCTTTTTTTGCCCTTTGATAGCGACTCTCCCTATCCAGTAGCACGGAGAATCTTGGTCTCTCGTACTCTAACGAGGAGGTGGACGCCTTGTTGGCAGACCCCTCACTCTTCTCTGATCCCTCGATCGCTCAGACAATCTCACAAACCACAGAGTGGGATAAACTCAGTGAGCAAAAAAGAGGGCGGATACGTACCATTCTTCACGGCACCATCCTTACAGAATACCTTAAACAACATAGCACCTAAGGGTTTGCTGGTTACTAATGCCCCTCGCATTTTTCTAGATGACGCACAATTTAGAAAAGAATGGGCGCAGATTGCTTGGCATTGCACCCGTGATTGGTTGGTGCTCATTATTAAGACAGCTTTAAGGCTTTCGGAGGCTATTATGGTAGCGATACAACTCACAGAAACTCACTTCAGAACCACCTTAACCGGATACAAGAAACGGCTAGATGAATTGAATAAAGAAATGAATGAGTATAAGGACTCTCTCACTCAATCCAAAGCCCAAAAATTTCAAAAAGATCTGGCGAAATGGTCCTACACAAAAGCATACCCCTATGCTAATCCAGATTACACCCCCCAGTGAGAAATGAATACAGCACTGACAGCTCATTTGATGGTTCCACTGCAAGTGATTCCAGTGGCGATAGCTATAAGTCACGCCAACGAGGTAGAGGCAGAAATAGACGACAATTCAATAACCAGACTTGGCATCGATTTCAACAAACGCCCTTCCAACCACCTCCTTTTCACCCTATGATGGGCTGGAACCCAGGTTTTCTACCTCATCCCCAGTTTCATCAAAATCAATACCGACCCCCTTTTTTAGAAAGGGGCAGGAGAGGTCGCGGCAGAAGGAGAGGCGCCAACCAAGTCCAGTGGCAACAGGACGAAACAGTGGGGGACAACACGTGGAGCAAGGCTCAACGAGCAGGCCCCAGCAACCAACGAGTCTGATCACGAACCTTTCCTCAGTGACCCTTACGGCTGATGAGACCTCTGTCCTCGAGAAGGGGTTAGGTTTTATACCTACAGCTCGTTTTGACCGCTTCAAACTCAAATGAAAACTTTCTGAATTCTTTAGGAAACTTAAACTCAAGAGTTTCTTTGAAAAACAGCCTCTAGATAACACCCAGCCCATTATGAGTGATACAGGGCTTAAGGTAAAATCTACTTTTACCCCACCGCCCCATGCTGTCCCTCCAGAGATCACAGCCTTTGAACAGGCGGTCTTCAATGATGTTGAAGCATTTAATGAACCTAACCTTTTTAAGAACATGAAGGCTAGCGAGTTCCAAGCTCTGCATTCATTACAATCCAACACCAACATTGTGATAAAATCAGCTGACAAGGGGGGCGGAGTAGTAATTCAAGACACCGCTGCTTATGACACTGAATGTAGACGCCTCCTGGGCGATCTCACCAGTTATACGCCCCTGTTGGTGGATCCTACCCCAGAACTCCGTACCATTATTCATGATCTTGTGAATGATGCTGAACTTCAGGGTCTTATTACTAAACAGGAGGCTTCTTTTCTAACAACCAGCAAATGCATCATCCCTTATTTTTATACGTTACCGAAAACGCATAAGAACAGGATACCCCCTCCTGGGCGCCCAATAGTGTCTGGGATTGGTTCATTGCTGGAACCTCTTTCACGCTACTGCGACTTTTTCTTAAAACCTCTTATCCAGTCAACAAGCACCTATTTGAAGGACACCAAAAGTCTACTTGCACTTCTACAGGAGATCATCATCCCTGATGGAGCTTCTTTTCTGGTTACCATGGATATAGAAAGCCTTTACACATGCATCCCACAGGATGATACTATCAGTGTCATCAGAAGTACTCTAGAGTCCAGTACTTGGAATTACAAAACTGCTCTTGCACTGAAACGCCATTTCTTTGAATACAAGGGTGACCTGTTCCTACAATCAACAGGTACATCTATGGGCAGCACATTCGCGCCGTCTGTGGCAGGGTTATATGTGTTTGATTTCGAGTGCAAACACATCTTATCTCCACATAACCCTTTTTCATCGAATATATTTTTCTGGAAAAGATATATTGATGATGTGTTGATCATCTGGAAAGGATCTGAAGAATCTCTTTTGGAATTTTACAATTGGGTAAACACCTGTGATCCTCACCTTAAGTTCACGCACACCCATGATAAGGATGAGATGATCTTTCTGGATGTGGTCATTACCAGAGTAGGCAACGCCCTACAGACCAGAACCCATTATAAACCTACGGCAAAGAACAACCTGCTGCACTTTTCAAGTTACCATCCTCGCCCATTGAGAGAGAATCTTCCCTTTGGCCAGTATCTACGTCTCCGACGCAATTGCAGTGAAGTTTCTACTTTCAAGAAACAAGCACAGGAACTAACTATGAAGCTGAAAGACCGTGGCTACCCTGATAAGATCCTCACGAAAAGTAACAAAAGAGCCCGCAACCAAAACAGGGATGCCCTGCTGGAAGTTAATGTGAGAGATGACCTGGACACCATACCTCTCACGTGCGTTACCACCTACAACGCAGCGTCTAATGCAGTAAGCAAATCCATCAGGAAGCATTGGAATATTCTGAAGAGCAACAAACACGAATGGGAAAAACCCTTGTTTTCATACAAAAGGGCAAGAAGCATCAAGGACACCCTGGTACATACTCGCCCCAAAGTACAGGATAAGAATCTGGATCAGTCCATTGTCAGCGCGTGGGGTCTTCCCCCAGTTGTTGGCCACTATCCTTGTGGTTCATGCAGCGTCTGTCATTTGACTTCTCCATCTAAGCACTTAGCACTTGAACAAGGTAAACAATGGACACAGAAAATCCATACTAACTGCAATTCCACAGATTTGGTCTACTTAATAACATGCCCATGCGGACTAAGATATGTTGGCATGACAAGTAGGAAAATCAAACAGCGCATTTGCGAGCATCATAGTACTATCCGTTGTCGTAAAGTGAGCACCAAACTCACTGAACATTTTCTACTTTTGAATCACACGACAAATGTCTTGAGATGGACAGTCATTGAAAGATTGAACCCAGGACCAAACATCCAACAGTTACTCTTTGAGAAAGAACAACGCTGGATTTATCGCTTCTCTACACGCCAAGTAGGATTGAATGATAACATTCCATGGAGCTCAGTACTGAAACGATGAATTTCTGACTAAGTTGACCCATTTGGAGCACTGCCACTCTTAGCCTCTGTTTAGCTCAGCTTGACTGAATCATGAACATCGTCATAACACTTTGGTCTGCACCATTGTGAGTGTTTCTCCATAGATTCAGTGGCCTTTTCAGTTTCCCAGTACAAGGGTTAATTAAGGATATTTTCATTTTTTTCCTCTTAACCCGTGACAATGCAGACTAATACATCAGGTTTAAGTTATTTATCTTTCCAAAACTACAACACCCATTGGCTAGTCACACTCACAATAACTAAATCTAATGTGTTCGTAGTAATCAGACGTACCACTGCTTGCTAGACAGCTTACGTACTTTGCTGCAAATTGTGTGTTTGCTGTTGATCTCACGATCCTAATAAAGTTCGTCCGCTCAACATTTTGCAGGTAGTACACGCCCCCACCTCTGATATCACACGCACGCATTGGGTATCACGTGATCGGTATCACAGAGTACTTACTTCCGTGTTTACCCAGTACCCATTAACATCCGGGCCGAGCAGGACTGATCCAGGTCTATTGCGGGAGTGTGCGAGCATGGAAGTAAGTTGGGGGTCCCCTCTCATAGTTTTTGGTTCCCTCAGCCTTTAAGATAGTATCTCTCAGCCGAGCAAGACATATTAACCTTTTCTTGTCACTTTTACAGATACTATAGCTCACTACCCCCCTCTCGGACCCATGATGTTAGTCGTACAGTGTATACGAGTAAGCGGACCATTGTTTTTCCATGCTACTGTATTTTTAATCACTTCCGTTAGGCATGCACTGGAGCAACAGCGCCTGGCAACTACCATGGGCGCCCTAATCAGCATGCACGACACGTTCACGAGTCAGCTCTCATTTTTGAACACAGCGGCTAATAGCCACTACTTAGACATAGTGTCTGCTGAAGACACAGAACATTATAATGTGATGCAGGCACAACAAGTGTACCGAGCTCATTACAAACACCTTTGGTGTTTTTATATGCTCACTGCTAAGACGAGTAACGCTCGCCTCTGGGCGTTAGTGGTAAAATTGCCATTTACACCCACCCCCGCTCCACAGCACGGGATTACCAAATTGTTTGTTCACTCGATTTCGTAAAGGACAGCAAGTAACCAACAAGTCACATGTACATGTTTTTTATGTGTGTTTTGTCTGTTTTTTCCTTTCCTTACAGAATTTATTAGCCCTGGAATAGTAAGAAGGCTTTTCGGTAGAACCGTAAGTTTTACCCCTTGATTTCCACTGGTTAGGGTGCGCCTTAGCGTGCGCATACCGCCGTGGTTTTCCACCTGGTCCTGAAGAATGCTTAGCCAACTGGGCATGACAAGCAGAAACATGTCGACCATTTTTTCTCACTAATTTAAATCGGACGAGCTTTGGTTATCCTAACCAACCAGTTCTAGTCCGTTTCACCTGTTTTTAATGGTTTTTGGTTTGCCTTGATTAAATCAGTTGTTGGTTAAAACCATTAACCTTTTAAATCCACACCCACCTTCCCATCAAAGACCAGCTCCGCTGTAACTCCGGCGTCGCAGCACACCAGGGAGGCACTCGGCCTCCTTGGTGGGAACCTGATGATGAAGCATGTCACCAACTAGGTTGGTGAGTGAGGGTTCTTTTAACAAATCCTTTTGGTTTTTGCCCACGCTGTTGTTACTTTTTTCCTTTTTTCCTTATTCACTCTTTCGTTGTTTATAAAAAAAAGGTATTTATAGCTCCATCAATGCATCTGTTTTTATTTGCAACATGGCCCATCCTGTGTTTGGATGGGGGGGAATGACTATTCTTATAGGTCAACTGAATAAAGAATCGCGATTTTATTTAAGACTAAGGGGGCTAGCATTATGCATGAACTTTTATTTACTTTTCTGAGAAGCAATACCATTAAAAGCTTTCAAATAGAACTTTCAATAACATCACAATGAATAATAGAATGTTCAGTCCCATATATGCTGATTGAAGTCCATCTTCCTCCTCTTTTGTTTGACCTTCTTCTTTACCACTCCAGAATCAAACTTCGACCAAAAAAACTATCCTCGTCTAGTTATCTGCGGAAAAAACACAACAGGATCCCATTTTTATTAAACTTTTAAATAAAAATAGCATTGACCTGCAACCAATTTGAGTTTATAATTACAAACCACACCATTACACATACTCGTTCTCACCCCCAACCCCCCTCCCCCACTTAGGTCCTTGGCCTCTAATAAAATCATGATTCTTTATTGAGTAAACCTATAAGAATTGTCATTTTCTGTCAAGACAGGAGGCTAACATTATGCATGTTCAAAGCTTTTCAAGGCATATCCATGAAACCTGCTCCAAAGCGTTATAGTACATTTTCCTAAATGTGTCCGCATTAGACCAATCTGACGCTTTTTGAACATCTTCCAACCGTCCTCCTGACATACACACCTTGCTCGCCATAGGCCGTCCTCCCAAATGAGCTGTAAACCTTGATAAATCCACACCTGCGTCTTTAATCACTGCTTTCACCCATCTTACAATGGTAGCATTTGATACACCCTTGAATAGTTTCACATAAGAGATCTATAACTGATCTTCCCCATCACATAGTTTCTCCAACACTCTACATTTATATTCCCTTAAACATCTTACCATACACAAATTTGGAACATTATCAAAACTTGGATAAAAAATTGAACGAGACAGTCTTAGTTCTCCTCCAGACTTCAAAAAGCACACCATTGGGTTGGTAAAATCTACTGGATATGTCCAAAACCCTACTGTCAGACACCCTCCTGAAAGAAATCAAACACAGCAAAGTTGCCATCTTCTACGACCACTCACGCACTCCCAAATATTGGTTTCCTGGCTGAGTCACGAATAATTAGAGTACCAAATCCACTTCCCATGATGTCTGATATTTTGCTTTCGGAGGTCTTTTAAACCCCTTTCATCTTTGTGCACACCAAGGGACTTCTACCAATAGAAATTCTTTGCACCAAAGAATGACCTGCTGCTATAGCCGACCTATAACAATTGATCGTTTTGTATGACAAACCTTTACCAAACAATTCTGCTAAACAATTCACCACTTCTACCTCATCTGCTTGTACGAGATACAAATCCCTCTCCAAGCATGAACCCAAACTATCCAAGCTCCTCTGTATTTCTTCTTTGTACCAGGTGCCATTGAGCAACTCAGAAGCTGTTCCCGAAAGGCGAGAGAATATGTCAGAATTCCTGACACTTTCCAAATTAGAAGGTTGAGCAAACCCACTGATACCAAAGGATGCTCCTCCTGATCTCCCTGTAAAAGTCCCTTGCATGACCGAATCAACAAAGGAGTCTCGATTACCTTTTCCAGCAAAGTTGGAAACCAAATCTGTGTTTTCCAAGAAGTAGTCAATAACACCACCTGACCTCTCTGTTCCATCACCTGAATCAACACTATCTGTATCATTGAAAAAGAGGAAAAGCATAGCCTTTCAGACCATTCCAATTCAGATTGAACACATTCACTGCCATCACTCCTGGATCCGGCCTCCAACTCACATAATCCTGTAATTGAGCTGTTAACCTGGACGCAAAAAGATCTACCCTGAAAGGTCCTGAAACAACCTAAATTTTCAGAAACAAATCCCTCCTTAGTTTCCAATCGCTGAAATCTGTCACATTCCTTGAATTCCAATCTGCTCTAACACTGGATACACCAGGTAAATACTCCGCCTTCAATGCAATTTTGTGTTATAAACAAAATTCCCACCTCTCTTTTGTCAATTCCACCAATCTCTTTGACCTTGTTTCTCCCAATTTGTTGATATAGGTCACCACGGATATGCTGTCCATCCTCAAAAGAAGAGAATGGCTCTCCAATTGCTTTCTGAGACTCTGTAAAGCGAAAATCCCTGTTTTCAACTCCAATTTATATGAAACTCCTTTTCCAGTGCATCCTAAACACCTACTGTTTCCTGACCTGAGCAACAAGCTCACCATCCTAATTTGCTCGCATCAGATTCCAAAATTCAATCCGGTTTTACTCCAAAAATCACCTTTCCATTCCATGTCTAATTTCTCTTCCCACCATTGCAACTCTGTCTTTGCATCCTGACTCAAAACTATTCTGTCTCCATACCACAGACCTCTGGATAAACCGGCCATCTTCAATCGTTGTAAAGCACGATAATGCAGTGGACCTGGAAAAATCGCTTGAATTGAGGAAGACCGAAGGCCAATCACTCGAGCAAATTCCCTCAATGCTACCTCTTCCTTCTTCAACAAGGACTTCACTTGCTTTGTTTTCCAGTGGCTGTAGTTGATAAGACTGTATCCTCTACAAAACCCCACGCTCTGTGTTGGTGTCAAAACTAATTTCTCCAAATGTATTATGAAGTCCAATTTTTCCAACAACTCCTGTACCATAACCAGCGGACTGTTCAACTGTTCCAGCACCTGTCCTATTATCAGAATATCATCCAGATATATTACCATCCGAACACCCATCTCTCGTAAAAACCCAACTACCAGTTTCAACACCTTTTGTGAAGAACCAAGGGGCTGCTGATAACCCAAACGGCAGACATTGGAATTGGTATAACACCCCTTTCCACCTGAATTGCAGAAAGTACCTGCTCTCCTTTCCTATTGGAATCGCGAAGTAGCCATTCTTGAGATCCAACTTCACCATTCAATCCTGTTCCTGAAACATGTGCACCCTTTCCATTTTGAAATGCCTGTACCTTACATACTGATTCAAGTTTCTTAGATTTATAACTGACCTCCAGCCCTTGTCCTTTTTCTCCACAAGAAAAAGTGTACTTACAAAACCTTTTTCCTTTTCTGCTACCTCTGCTATTGCTTCTTTTGCTAACATCTGATTGATGTCCCTGGCCACTAAATCCTCCAACTCTTTGTTGAATACTAACTTGTTTGGTTCTCTTACCTGATGAAGCTGAGCTCCAAATTCTGTTTGATATCCTCTCACAGCTTCAAACACTCACACATTCTTTGTTAGGTGACTCCACCGATTGTGAATCAACCTTAATCTTCCTCCCACCTTTATAGGGTTAGAACCAATGCATAGCCTCAGACTCACCTTATCCTGTATTGGAGTTTGGACCTCGTCCTCTGGACAATTTAAATCTTCCTCCCGTTCCCCTTGACTTCCTCCCGATCCATAACTACCATTCGTTTGGTAGCCATTATAGTGGGTCTTATAATTGGTGTGACTGAAAGGTTGCCCTCTCCTTTCAGCCCACCCAGAAAAACCACCCCTCTGAAAAAATCTGTTCATATTGAATTGCACTATATCCAAACTTGGTGAATGATTGTATGTATTTCCCCATGGACTTCACCATTCCTTCGCCAAATAAAAGACCTTTGGTGTCCTTAATTGACTCTTTTTTGGCCAGAACAGCCAATTTAGGATTATTTTGCATCAAAACAGTCTTCCGTCGCTCGACTAATAGGCCCGCGTTAGCGAAGCCTAAAAAACGTATAGCATATTGGCAGCAGCCTCTTGTCATGCCTCGCAGCCAGCGCTAACCGCAGCAGCGCACCAAAACCTACCCGCAGCCCCTACGCGAGCCCCGCCTGCCAACTCCCGTCAGCTAGCGAAGGCGGTGTTTGAGGCAATCAAAAGGGAGGGGTCCGCAAGGGAAATGCACTTCCCGTTCCATCACGGACCCCGCCAGGCCTCCCTTGATTTTCTCGCTATCCTTACCTGCATTCTCCGTTCAGCACCATAGTGTAGAGACGTCCTGGTTGTTTCTCTCCCAGCATCCTTCGGTACTCTGTTTCTTTCGGGTTGCAGTCTCTGCTTCCGGGCATAGCGTTGCCTTGGATTTTCCCTCGTCAGTCAACCAGATTGTTCTCCTCCTGAAGGCAGCGTTTCCCATGCTGTAAACTCCCGGTACCTGCATATTTCAAAAATACAAAAGAGGTATTTAAAAAAGAATCCTAGTTCTGAACTAAGGTAAGATGCATATTATATAAGTATCTAGTGGTATGTGATACTTATCTAATTTAGTACTTCTTCATTCTTTGTGGATGTGGAAGGTGTTTCCAGCCTTGAACTTGTTTCATTCCAATATTTCTTCATATCTCTCACTGCAATATAAAGAGAGATTGTCTTTTAACCACTTCTACTTCACTGTAAATTACGCACTTTGACCCTGCACCTTTTTGTGCCCTAAGTTTTTTTCCTTTTCTTGTTTCTCCTGACAAGGAAAATAAGTTTTTTTGTTTTTTCGTAGTTTTCAGGCGATTTATATGTTTTTTTTGTGGGTCAGTTGATTCTCTACGGTGGTTGTTGTTAAGGTTGGTATGTTTTCACATTTTTCATTGTTACAGCTTAAAGTCTGCAGTCCTTATGAATATAAAGTGTGTGTTTATTTTCTAGATACATTTTGTGAGTCTCTCGCTCCAGTTGTTTGATATTTCCTACATTCAACTGCCAAACTTGCAACAGGTAGAACCTTATAATAGCACATATGTATACAGCGGATCTCTAGGTCCAAAAGAGAGTCATACTTATGTGTGTGTTTCTTCCATTAGGAATCCTGGTAACATTGCATTGGACAGACCAGTGGACTCTACTCTTTCTCCCTTTCCTTGTTTTGTTTCCCCTTTGTCCCCACCTTCCCTCTTTGGCTTTGACTTTGTTGGGCGGAAGAGGTGGGTGACGGAAGTTGGGACCTAGCATCCGTTTTGTCTATTTCACCCCTGCGGAAAACCTAGGTGAGCCTCACAGAACGCGAAGCCCACGTTTTATATATTTCTGCATGGGTGTAATGGAGGAATGCCAGATAACATTAGCTGATGTGACACATATGATTGGGAATTTCCAAAACGAAACCTAAGTCTTTATGCCCTACGACACACCTCCCGAATCTCTCCGCCACCCAATCCGGTGCCTGGAACCTATGGTTCTTTTTTCACATCACACTCTTCTTCTTCTGGTAGTACGTCTCCCGAATATCACATTACAACCCCCTCCTCTATACCTTTAGCACCCACACAAAGGTTCCAAGGTGACTCAGCAAAATTTGCCACGTTCATTATTCAGTGCCAATTGCACTTCATGTGCAAAGCTTATTGCTTTCCCACCGAGCAATCTAAAGTAGCTTTTGTCGTGCCTTATTTGGGTGGTACAGCAGCTACATGGTCAATACCTTTAGTGCATTAATTCATGAATTGTGGTCATTACCTTTCACCTACAGATGTCAGCGTGCAGATAAGGAAGTTTTCCTGACAGGGGAGGACTGCTATTCCACAGTAGGACATTCCCTAATCTGCAAACAAGTTAAATTGCCCGGCGCCTGTAACGTGTTGGCACCTAATCTGGCTTGATTTTTAAAAGGTACGCCCGTCCCATCTATTTCTCCTGCACTAATTTTGCTTTCTAATGACAGTTATCTTATTTTGAATAACCACGAATGCTACAGATTACGGGCCGGTATCCCGTATATAGTAACCGTTTCACAATGTATTACTTGTTGTAGTGATCCAACGCAAGACTGGGAAAATGGGGAACAACATTTACCGATATCCTCCCTGCGTCGCAGACCAGACGTCACACTAGCTCATTCACACACACATTCATTGGTGGGCCCATAACACCAGCACTCATACGTCTCTCTCACGAGTCTGCACACAGGAGGGATGATTAATTCAAGCGCCGGACATGTGAGGGGAATACCTTATAACCTAAGGAGAGAAAAGTTATTTTACAAAATATACGTTAACATCCTTCACCTATAGATCCCTAGTCTCAAACATCAAGGCACTCCACCCACCTGGTCAATGGACCAATTTAGTTGGATTGGTTAATGGTGAATTAGAACCAGCTAAAACACATTTTAAGACTCAGAATCCTTATTTCCCTTAATGAAGCCACAAACTCATATTTCTTGTTAATCAATATTTGTTTATCTAAATTTTCATAATGATTAATATTTGCATTTCTTGGCTTGGGCGGGAAGCGAAGCGACGCTTCGGCTTCAGATGGCCAGACGAGCAGCTAATGATAAGGCGCTGGAAGTGGCGAGGACGTGGGGGGTGTTGTTGGAAGAGCTGCGATCTTGGGAAACGAGGAATGTGGAGGACGGGGACTCTGTAGATATGGACCGGAGGGTGGAACCTAGGTCAGGGTCGGCGGGGGCTACTGGGGAGTCCATGCAGGACGGGGCTACTTGGGTACACTCATGGAGGATTCGGTACCTGCACCCTACATTGACAGCTGTTGAGGAGTCTGGGTGGGAACAGGGGGCGCAGAGGGAGGACGCTGCGGGCCCTCTTTTTTCTTTTTTTCTTTTTCTTTTTCATGAGCACAATAATAGGGTTTTCCCGTTTGTCCGGTGTTGGGATGCCTCAGTTTCTGGGGCCCGACTGGCAGAGGTTGATGAGGGGTTGCTGCGGGCACACTGACTGGGGGAGGTGGGGGTAGAGAGGGTGGTGGGTGGGGAATAAACGGCGGGGACCTAGTAGAGTGGACTTCTCCTACTGTGTATTTTGATGGTTGGATCATATTATGATGTTATTGTGTGTAGTGCTAGTCCTCGGGATTCTGGTGGTGGAAAACTCAATAAAAATCTTTAAAAAAAAAAAAAGATTAATATTTGCATTTGTCTCATCAAAGTTTAGAATTTTTAGATCAATTCAAATAAATCGCAGAACATCATATTTACCTAATCTGTCCATTTAAAGTCCTCTAATTCATTGGC
Source organism: Triturus cristatus (assembly GCF_964204655.1). Lineage (NCBI taxonomy): Eukaryota > Metazoa > Chordata > Amphibia > Caudata > Salamandridae > Triturus > Triturus cristatus. Next base: position 1,031,317,594 of record NC_140592.1, read on the forward strand.
TCTGCATAACCAAATTTTGTCGTAAATTGTCCTGAAAAGCAGGCCAAAGCTCAAAGTCCTCTGCTCAGCACGCTACAGTCCCAATTTATCAAAGGACCAGAAATCGTGCAAGCATCTATCATAGCCCGTGGATTTAGAAAAAGTTTGCAGTCATCAAGTGGTCGGGCAGCATCTGGATCATCAGGAAAGGCGTCACGAACATAGCTTCGAACAAGGAAAAGATGAAGTAGTTGAGAGTGTGTGAGTATCCCTCCCTATTCTACTACGCTTTTTATAATAAAATCAAGTTAAAGAAGATACAAATTTAAGCTTTAGAACAGTCATGATTGGCTGGTTGAGATCGTCTGACTTTTATTCCAAGATTCTTAGTACAGTTCGAGGGGTGAGGTCATTGGTCAGCGAAGTGTCGGCTTGTTCCGGTTTACTGTAAGGTTGATTGTTCCCCTGTCTTGGCGAACGTCCCGTTTAATATCCTTGACCGGGTACATGATGTGCAAAGATCGCTATGAGGTTTAGGAGATTTCTCGCACATGCGCAGCTCACTCCGCGCCTCATGAGACAGTGGCCACTTCTGCGTGTGGTGACAGCGGCCATATTGGATTTAGGCCCAGATGCCAACTTAAGCGAAACAAACACAAAAGAATAATTAATTCATAGAAATGGTGATCCTAATGTTAACCCCTGGCTAATCCCTCTATGTGCTTGTATAACTAGCATATAGCGACATTTAAAGCAATTATATTCACCTTTTTCGATCCTCCTCGAGAGTGCAACAACACAAAGCAACATATATCGTGCAGCATTCTATTACCACATATACTATTGTTAATATGCGTACAAATTTTAGTTATAAGAGTTATTTAGCCATGCAAATAGCAAATCCCATGTGTAGTTTAAGTTTTAATAATGTTGATTAGTATACAGGCAACACTCAGTTAATAATATTATAATTAAGAGATTATATAATTAGTATTTTCAAGCAGAAATAGAGGAGGTATACAAATGTTTGCACTACCTGCTCCATCAATCCCCCCTTTGGTGATTTTATCACCACAATTCCTAAAATTTTGTAAATTTATTATACAAGAAAATGAATTCATAGAATTTTAGTTCACATTTCTGTTTCCCCAATTTCTTCTCCTCTTGCTTTTTTATACATACTATCTTTCATTTCTTCTAATTCTACTTCCTCAATTTCTCTTTCTCGTCTTTTATTTTCTTTCTTTCTCAAAGTTTCTCTCTTTAAACTTTTATGTATTTTCTTTCTTTTGCAACATAAACATCCTAGTCTTAAAACTAATACTAGAAAAATTACACAGGTTAGTGGAAATAAGATTTTACCTATAAATGTACTACCTAATTTTAATAAGAACTCTTTAATAGAAGACAATTTCTTTCCAATCTTTTCCCAGACACCTTCAACCTCCAGTGGTGCAATTTCCTCATGCAAATCAGTTATATTTTTAATATATGACTTTAGATCTTGACTTTCGTCTGGAATATAAGTACAACAATGTTGAACTTTCAGCATTCCACAGACTCCACCCTCTTTTGCCAAAACTATATCAAGGGCAAGTCGATTTTGCATTATCATGGCGCGCATGGCAACCATCTCTGTATTTACCAATAAAAATCCTCCAGCGGTGCTTGTTGAAAAGCGATCCACTACTGTTGATAATTTTCTAATTTTATGTGCATTCAGAGATATTCCCACTGCTGGTATCAATGCTCCAAAAATGTCTCCCACAATTTCTGACCAAGATTCTCTCTTTCTACGTGTTAGTTGTCTACCTAACTCATGTACACCATCTCTTCCTCTTCCCACATGGAATATCTTTGGGAAAACCAGGCCCACATAACATGTGCCAAACCAGTGATCTGGTAATGGATAATATGCTTTGTTCCCGCAGATAAAATATAATCGTGGAAAAACTGGATCATTTCCTCCTTTAAATCCCCATCCACCCATGATTCGATATGTATCATGGCAATCACTATTACCTACAAAATAATTATCATATGCAGTTTGATTCCTTCTACTGCACAACTTTCCTTTATGGGGCAAATCTAAAGCCATTTTTGGACTAGCTTCTCCTTTCAAATGTTTTTCCCTTTCAACATCCCAGACTGTCCTTTCCTCTCTTCCCTCAGATGCTTTCTTTTGCATTTTCAATCTCCTTTCTTCAACCATATCCAAGAACACTTTCTCCTCCTTCTTTAAACTACAAGTTAGATTATTTCTAAATATGGACTCTAATGTTAATTCTTTAGTTTCTAAGAAAAAAATCACCTAATACCTTTGCAGGTTTTACTTTATTCAATTTGTTAATTACAGGTACTTGTGAAAATATGTTATCTACATCTGAAAAGTAATATTCTAATTTCCCTATTTTGTAAAACAAACTTCCTATTACACTACATGTTATTCCATACGTTACTGGGAGGTGATGATAGGTCACTCCCTCAGATACAGATGCAGGTAACTGCATGCAGACGTAGCAGTCCCTCACGTCCATTGTCTTTACAGATTCATACAGTAATTTTAAAAATACATTGTTATAGAAATCATTTATAGACCTGTCTTTATGTAAATAATTTCTATCTATATTAGTCGGATATACTTTCTGAAACTTTTCTACATTAGTTTTATTCTCACTATGTCCTTCTATTGTTTCCAGTGTAACTTTAAATGAGATCATCAAAGCCAAAGCACTCCATAGAAGCATTAATAATCTTGTACAACAACAACACATTTTTAACCACCTTCTAAGAAATACACATTTCGTTTTTCTATTCTCTGTGTTTGCCATTTCGAAAACTGATCAGTGTCTTTGGACTTAGCCTCTTCTACTTCACAACTAGTTTTGTCTAACCCAAGGCTCTAAGCACCTACTTGGTTCTATCAGTTATGTCTTTTCCAGTAATTTATTGTCTTTCCATTGGTATTACTTTTGGTCTTTTCAGTTTGGCATTTGATTGTCTTTCACTTTTCTTTCACAATCTTGATATAGAACTTCCTGAACATCCCTTTCTTCTGCAATGTCAGACAAGATAACTCTCAGGATTTCCGATTCTTCGTCTTCCTCAACCACTTCTGGTACAGTCACCTCTGGATTTTCTTGGCTATCCGCCTCTTCTTTTATTTCAGGCATCGCCACATATGACCATTCCGGCGACTTATACTTCTGGTTACGTTTTCTTGTTCTCTTATTTTCTTCTGTTGTCGTTTTTCCCTCGTCTTTCAATTTTTCTTGACTAGATAGTTCATTCACTTGTTCAGCTCTGGATGAATTTACTCGTGTCAGTCGGTATATTAATCTCTTTATTTTGTTTGGCCAGATTTAATCTCTTGCTGATCTTTTCAATTTATTTCCCTTTTTGTTTTTCTCAGCTCTCCATGCACTTTTTCTCAGGACTCGACCTGGTGCTTCTTCATCACTGTCCTCTGATTCTGTTTCAAATTGATTTTTACTTTCATCTGTTTTTCTTTCCACCACTTCCTTTATTTTCCCTACTTCTGTCCCTCCTCGTGTTTCTTGCACACAATCTTCCTGCTGAGTAACCGTCCCTTCCTCTAACTGGATGTTCGAATTCCCTACAACTCCTTGGGGGTCTTCCGCAAAAATATTTCCCTCACTTTCTGTATCTGTCACCTGACCATCTGCTTTTGTTACTTCAGGTGGAATTTCTCTCAACTTTCCATCAGGAATTTCTTTATCGAGAACTTCTTTAATTGTCTCTTCACTGTTTTTCTCTTTTCCTGTATGTACCTGTGCTTGTTCAGTCTCTGAGTCTGAGCTGGTGTCAGAAATCTGCAACTTCCTCCTCAAGGTAATGTTCTCTGTTGTTGTAGTTAAAATCACTTGTCGTGGTTTTCCCCAACGTGGGACCAAACAGTTCCTTCTTCTGTGTACTTTAATTCTCACCCAGTCACCTAGGCTCAGATCAAGAGCTGGCTTCTTTTCAAGGGTGGTGGCATTCGATCCAACCTGATGAAACCTAGAATGTACGGCGTCAGCCAGCCCCTTACAGTAATCCAACACCAAGTCATAAGAGATAGGCAATAACTTGTTGACTGGTACGAAAACATGCCTCATTGCTCTCCCCATCACAATCTCGTGGGGACTCAAACCTGTGTTCCTATCTGGAATTGATCTAATAGTCATGAGTACCAGAGGCAAGACATCAGGTCATTTCAGTCCTGTGGCTAAACACATCTTTCCTAATCTGTTCTTAATAGTGCCATTTACCTGTTCTACCACACCAGAAGCCTCTGGCCGATAGGCACAATGCAGTTTTTGTTGTACATTCAATGCCTCACAAATTAGCTTCATGGTTTCATTATGGAAATGTTTTCCTCTATCTGACTCAATTGTGACTGGAAACCCAAATCTTGGGATGAACTCCCTCAAAATCAGTTTTTCTACTGTTATTCCATCACTTCTTCTTGTGGGATATGCTTCTACCCATCTAGAAAACAGGCAGACCATTACTAAAACATACCTCAACCTGTTACAGGGAGGCATCTCAATGAAGTCGATTTGCATTCTGGTGAAAGGCCCTCCTTCTCATCCTATCGTTCCTGGACTTACCACTGTTTTTCTTCCAGGATTGAACTGCTGACATATAAGGCATCTTTGACAAAGACTCTCAACTACAAGTGTGAATTTTGCATTGTACCATGTCTGCTTAAATAATCTAAGCATTGCATCTCTCCCTACGTGTGCTTGTCCATGATGCATCCGGGCCATGGCTGACACCATGCTATCAGGCATAACCTGTCTTCCATCCCGATAGACCCACACATGATCTGTTTCCCTTGGTTCACATCCTACCTTGACCCATTGCCTCATTTCCTCATCGCCTGCTTCTTCCTGTAACTGCCTCACTTCTTCCCATGTATTCACAATGTTAGTAAACAACAAGGGACATGAATTCATTTCCTTCTCTTGTGCCCTGTTCACCTAATTCTGATTTCGCGCACAATATTGAGCCATATCGTTTGCATACTGGTTCCCAGCTGCGATGTAATCTCCGGTTTTTGAATGTGCAGCACACTTCACAACAGCCAATTGCTTAGGCAGCTGTATCGCCTCAAGCAATTTCCCAACCACTTCAGCATTCTTTATAGGGGGTCCACTTGAAGTCAAAAATCCTCTCTGTGTGACCAAATTTGGCCAAAATCATGCACAACACTGAAGCCATACTGACTATCAGTTATCACAGTCACTCTCACATTCTTTCCCAACTTACATGCTCTGGTTAAGGCAAAAAGTTCTGCAACTTGGGCTGACTTTACTCCTTTTAGGTAAGATACTTCCATTACTGCTGCTACTGTGCACACTGCATATGCTGCACTCAGAGTTCCTTCATCTGTTCTCAAGCATGACCCGTCCACAAACATCACATAGTCACTTTCTGTCAAAGGTACATCTTTTATATCAGGTCGTGGTTTTGTACAGAAATCAAGCACATCCAAGCAGTCATGATCCACATCATCTTTGACTTCCACATTCTCAGCATCCGGCAATAATGTTGCAGGATTCACATTCAGACATCTTACAAGGCTTACATTCGGTGCACCTAATATGACCTTTTCATATTTAGTCAGCCGACTATGTGTCATGAACTGAATGCGGCTCCTTGTTAGAAGGATTGCCACATCATGAGGCACAAATACTCGCACAGGATATCCCATCACAATTCCTTCACTCTGTTCCAGACTCCTACTAGTGGCAGCCACTGCTTTCAAACAACCAGGTAACGCTACAGCTACTGGGTCGAGTATAGCTGAAAAATATGCAATTGGTCTTCTCAGTTTTCCATGTTTCTGTATTAATACAGAGAGTGCACATCCATTCTTTCGCTGCAGTATAGTTCAAACTCCTTCTCATAATCAGGCATACCAAGTGCTGGTGCCTCACACAAACTGTCTCTCAACTGTTTAAAGGCTGTTAACTCTTCTTTATTCAATTCAATGGGATCTTTTACATCACTTCTCGTCAGACGTACCAAAGGTTTTGCAATCAGGGAAAAGTTACTTATCCACTGACGACAATATCCTACCATTCCAAGAAACATTCTCACTTCTCTTTGCGTTATTGGGGCTCTCATTCCTTTTATCATCTTGATTCTCTCTGCAGTTATTTTCCTCAATCCTTTTTCAATGTTATGGCCTGAATATTGTACTTTTTTCTGGCAGAATTGCAATTTCGATGGGGATACTTAAAGTCCTCCATCTGCTAAATGATTTAGCAGTGCTATCGTATCCACTACACAAGCTTCTCGTGTTTTTGACGCCACAAGCAGGTCGTCGATATATTGCACTAGTACTGAGCTCTCGGACATCTCTAGATCTTCTAAGGACTTTTTCAATATCTGGTTCAATATTGAGGGGCTCTCTGTATACCCCTGTGGGATTCGGCACCATGCCAAAATGCGTTCGCCAAACCGGAACGCAAAAATCTGCTGTCTTGATGCAATGGAATGGAAAAGAAAGCATGACACAGGTCAATTACTGTGTACCATTCTGCATCATGTGGAATCTGATACAAAATCACAGATGGATTTGGTACAATAGGACAACATGCCACAACTATTTTGTTTATTTTTCTGAAATATTGCACTATTCTGAACGTTCCATTAGGCTTTTCAGGCCCATAATTGGTGAATTACATGGACTACTCATTATTTCTCTCAAAATTCCTTGTTTAATCATTTTCTCTATTATAGGTGTAACTCCTTCAATTATTTCAGGTGTCAATTTGTACTGAGTAATATTTGGGTAACTTATTCCTTCCTTTACAGTCACTCTTACAGGATCTACATTTTTCATTAATCCTACATCTTCTCCTGTGAAATCCGAGACCTCTGCCTTTACTGTCTTTTTCAGTTCCTTTGGTAGTTCTTCAGGGTTAAATATAGCAAACACCTCAGTAATCTTAGGTTCCATATTAGCCATAGTCTTTTTATATAGTACATCTTCATCAGGGGTCTCAAAAGCTATACCATTGGTGGTGCAAAATATAGTGCAATTCATTTTGCACAATAAATCTCTTCCTTACAAATTTACAGGGCTTGAATCACACACGACAAAACGGTGCATTTCAGAAAATTTCCCTATGTTGACTTTTACTGGTTCAGTGAGATACTTTTTAATCTGTCTGTTGGATACCCCAACTACTTGGATTGTTTCATCTGAGAGAGGAAGGATTTTAACATCAGCTGACCTGACAGTTGAACGAGTAGCACCGGTATCTACTAGGAAAGTAATATTTTTATCATTTGCCTTTCCATCGACAAAAGGGCATGTCTGGTCTACTTCTAGAGTTGCGCCAAGTACGCACTGTTCTTCCTCCCCTCTGCACCATCAATAGCTTTCTTCTGACTCACTCTCATCGTGTTGTAGCCAATACTGCGAAACAGCACTAGCGCGCGACAGTTTAGTTACCTGTTCTTCGTTGTAGAATCCTGTCTCATTACTGTATTTCTGAGGATTTATGCTCTGTGGAAAAGGCGGTTTTGGCTCCTGATTCTGTTAGGCAACAACCTGCTGCTGTCGCTGTGGTTGACAACTCACCTCTTTCTGCACCTGCGAATTCAATGATGCATTATCACCATTAGTACTCGGGGGAAATTTACACTCGGATTTCCAGTGCCCTATTCTTCCGCAATTATGACATGGCCACTTCTTTTTGGCTTCTTCTATTTAAATTGTCCCTTTCCTTTTCCAACATTAAATTTAGGTTTCATACCTGTACAATTTGCCTGTTCAATCAATTGAGCTTCCTGTCTTTCTGCCACCTTTACCTGTGCCCACATAGCCTTTTCTTTTAACTTACGCTGTTTGGCTTCAATTTCATCACTAAAATATTTTGCATGTCTCAGTACTTCATCTATTTTCTTATTTTGCCAGTCCACTGTATGCGGTTTAATCATTTCACTTATTTCTGGCCGCAGCCCATATACAAATCGGTATACAAAGTGATCACCACTGAACTGCTTATAGGCGAGGATTAACCTCTCATAATAAGCGTGTACCGATTCCTTAGCTTCCTGATGAGTCCTGTCAATTGTTACCCAATCAGTCTCCCTGGGAGGTACTTTGTTTTTCAGAAAGGTAATTACTTGTTCATATTTTTTCATCACCTCTGGATCAGGGGCACCAGTTTTTGGGTCTCTAGGGTATTCTTGTGTAGGCCAGTTTATCATAATCTTGCACTCTGTCCATAAATCTGCTGGTACTATTATGTCAAAAGACTATTTAAATCAATCCATAAAACTTTTGATAACTTTACGGTCCTATCCCATTGCCTATACCACTCGACTGGCTTTTCGCGTAGTTGAGGGAAATCATTGGTAAATGACAAAATATCTTGTCTAGTCCAAGGGACATGTACATATCCTCCTACTGGAATTTCTCTCATGGGACATTCTGTTACTACCTATTCTTTTTCTCTTACGGGGAAAGCTGCAAACGTTTTGTCCGAGGCATCATCTCGTTTTCGGAACCACCTCCTCTTCCATTTATCTACATCTCCCCATTTTCTCAACAAAATGATTATATCTTTAATCTGAGTTGTTCTTCCTGTGGTATTCACGTTTTCAATATCTTTTTCAGAAAAATCTACTCTGAATGGGTTTTGTAAAGCTTTTACTTTTTCAAAGTCTATACCCATTTCATTTGCCACTTCTTCTAGTCTCTCATGTTTTTTGTTTAAATCTGTTTTTATTGTTTTCAATAGAGTCCTCATAGTCATTAGAGACTAAATACATCATATAAAGCCAACCATACATTGAACCATTTAACAATAGCACATCATTACTTTGGTTGCATAGAAGTAGAACAAACACATGTGTCGGTGCCACTGTTGGCCTAGTTACAAGTTGAGCTTCGACAGGTTAAATACCATCATGCATTTATGACATGGTTCTATTAGTGTAGCATACAGAGTCTTCTCAAATGTGACAGCATACGGAAACGTACAGATGTTAACGAATAATCACAAAAGCTAAAAAAAGAAACCTCCAAACCAGTAACAGCAGCGTAATCTGACTTTTCAGATTTTTGTAAAATGACGCTCCTCCACCATACCCCCTTTCGTTACCCCCGCAACCCCGACGCCCCTCCTCGTGTCTTCCCGCAAGCTGTCCCCCATCTCCAGCAATCACAACCATGCCTTCCCCAAGCGTCAGACGGCATACATGCATGTATATGGTGTCACAGTTGCCCACTAACAGGCCATCCAGCATTCTCCGTTAGGGCCCTACTCCCCCATCCGGATCCCCCTCCGAGCCATCCCCCCCAGTGCGTGTCAAGGCCTGAAGCAGTCCCTCCCACTGTGTCGCAATAGGTGTCTTCAGGAGCCCCAGCGTTTCCTCTCGGAGAATTGCTATTCCTTCTGCTTTAGCCCACGCTAGGAATGAATACCTCCATGCCTGTATGTGTGGCAGGTCGCGTGCCTTCCACCTCTTCGTTAGCAAACGCTCGGCTACTACCAACCCCAAATCAAGAAAGCGAGAGGAAACTTTAGTAGCCAAGGTTCTGCGAAAGTGATGCAATAGATAAACAGGCCATTCAAAGGGTATGGTGTGGCTCGTGCACATGCACAGGGCCTCCCCTACAGCCCACCAATAGGAGTGTAGTTTACAACAGCTCCACAGCATGTGCACCAAACCAACTCCCAGCTCCAAGCAGCGAGGGCATACCACGTCTGTGCGGTGATAATACTGATTGATTTTTTCGGGTGTAAGGTATGCTCTATGGACTATAAACAGTTGTATTTGACGGAACCCCATGTTTCTGGGTATACGTGTTGGGCCTTGTAGTATCCTGGTATCCTGCCCCATTCCTTATCCTCTAGTGGTCGCCCCAGGTCCATTTCCCATTTGTGGTGTAGTGGTTCCAGACTCACCGCTGCGTGCGTGCGAAGAGATGCCGCAAACCATCGAACCAAGTGCCTGCCCCGCCCCATGACATAAAGTGTCACGATTAATGCGCGGTGCCTTAGGAATTTCCCCGGCGGCAGCCCCATCTCTTCAACCAGGGATTCATATGGTATGAGGGCACCATCCCGATACAAGTCACCTATGGTCTGTATGTCGGCTTCCTGCCACTCCGTGAGTTCAGAAGGTGTGATTACCCCAGGCCCGCTGGGGGAACCCTCCAATGGAATGGCCAGTGCATAAGGGATCAGTGCTCTGGTGAGGTAGAGACTGCGGCGGTAGCATTTATACGCCACCACCAGGAGGAGCGGTGTCGGCTTTGGGGCTCTGGAGGCTGGATGAAAGAGTTTGGTAATATCGTCTAGAGAGAAGGGAGGGAGCTATCCACTGTAGCTGTGCGGCCAGAAAGTAGTGTTCAAAACAAGGGGCCGCAAGGCCTCCTTGATCAGTTGGCAAGTACAATTTAGCCAACGCCATTCTATGACGCGCGTTGCCCCAGAGGAAGTCCCTAATTAGCTTGGTGAGTGTAGTAAAGAAAGCCACCGGAAAATATATAGGCAGGTTAGCGAAATGGTATAGAAGGCGGGGCAGGATCACCATCTTAGATAATGCGACCCTACCAGCAATCATTAGTGGTAGCGTTTTCCAGAAGTGTATTTGTGACTTGATGGCTGTCACGGCTCGACCCAGGTTGCCCTCGATAAGATCCACCGATTGGCGATATATCTGGATTCCTGGATAGCGGAAAGTATCAGCTCTCCACTGCACCCTTAAATCGCCCAGGCTATAGCCCGGGTCCGGTGTATCTCTCCCGAATGCATAAATGCAAGAATTGCCGACATTCACTTTGAGTCCCGACATAGTGGCAAAGTCACGTAACGTGCACTCTAGTTGAGGCGGTATATTTCCCACGTCTCTTACGAAGACCAATAGGTCATCGGCATACAGTGACACCTGGTGTGTCGCATCTCCTAGGGGTATTCCATCTCCCAGCATCGCCCACAGCGCTGCTGCCAGGGGTTCAATTGCCAACGCAAACAGGAGGGGCGAGAGCGGACACCCCTGCCTGGTGCCCCTGCACATTGGTATGGCGTCAGAGATGTATGGCCCCATTCTCACCCTAACTGTGGGATTTTTGTATAATAGATCAACCATTTGGAGAAAACCCGAGCCCAGTCCGTAACGCGACAGCACTGCCGCAAGATAGCCCCACTCCAGACAATCAAAGGCCTTTTCAAGGTCCAGCACTATACATCCCGCCCTCGGCCACTCCTGCACACTATCTACTGCCACTCTAAAAAACCTTCGAAAGTTCAGCGAGGTGCTATATTTGGGCATGAAGCCATTCTGGTCGCTGTGAACTAGTGCATGCACCACTGGCGCCAGGAGCTCCGCCAGCACCATGGCAAATATTTTAAAGTCCACATTGAGGAGTGTTAGGGATCTGTATGATCCCAGGTCTGCGGGATCCCTGTTCGGTTTGAGCATGGACACCCGATAGGCCTCACGCATCGAGGGGGGCAATGTGTGCTCTTCCAAGGCTGTGGAGTAAAGGGCATGCAGTCGCTGTGTCAGGGATTCCCGGTAGGCCTTATAGCATTCAGCAGGCAGGCCATCCGGCCCCGGGGTTTTCGCAGTTGCCATGCACCCAATCGCCTCCCCAATTTCCTCCAAAGTGAGGGGACCGTCCAGTGCCTCTTGGTGTTCCTCGGCGACCGTGGGTAAATGAATAGGCTCCAAGAAGCTCTCCAAATCGGGGCCCGAGCAGCGCCCCTTAGACCCATACAGTTGCGCATAATGATCAGACAGCACCCATGTATCTCTCGCTGTGTATACCCCAGGGTCCACTCAGGCGTGCGCATAGCTCCGATGGGGGCGTGACTGCTCTCCTGTCTGAGCAGCCAAGCTAACAAGCAGCCTGCTCTATCCGCCTTAGCATGGTTGCGCGCCTTGTGGGCTGTATAATTGTGACATCGCAGGCGTTCCATGAGTTCCGCATGTTGCGCTTTTAGATTCGCCAGACAGTCAGCGTGACGGCCTCCGCCCTCACCCTCTCGCTCGTATTGGAGCAATTGCGACTCGAGGCGGGTGAGCAACAGTTCTAGTTGTCTGCGTATATTCCATGTAGCACCAAGGCAATGACCCCTTATAACTATTTTGTGGGCATCCCATTCCACTAATGCGGTACTCACCGTTCCCTCATTAAGCTCAAAGTACTCCAGGACAGCTGTTCCCAGGGATGCGCGCAAGTCCGGGTCTTCCAGCGCAGCTGGCTGCAATCGCCAAGTGGGTATGGGGGGACAGCCAGGCTCCCAGTTCAGCCGTAGCCTCATAGGATTATGATCGGAGTGTGTCCTCCCTCAGTATTCCGCCTCTTCAACCAGCGGGGTAAGTGCCTGGGAACCCACCACCCTGTCTAACCGCACATGTAGATCATGCACAGCAGAGCAGTAAGAGTAGATACGATCATTAGGATGGAGGACCCGCCATAGGTCTAGTAGTGCCTAATGCGACAGCCAATCTGTAAGCGGCTGTGCATTTGAGACAGCTGTTGTTTTTCGAAGGGGTGGGAAAGATCTGTCCACCAGCACGTCCATTACCGAGTTTAAATCTCCACCCAGCATCCAGGGGAGCCCAGCGTAGGGGGCCAACTTTGTGGACAACTGCGCCAAAAATGAGGGTTGATCTGTGTTCGGGGCGTAAATGGAGCCTAGTAGGATTTGCTGGGCATTAAGCGTTCCCCGCACCAAAGTATATCAACCTTCAGGGTCCGTCACTGTGTCCGCGCAGGTGAACGGGGTGCCCGCCCTAACCCAGATTAATGTGCCCCTCGCATGCGCCGAGTATGTTGTGCCGTTCACTTGCCCCCTCCAGCACCTGCGCAATCTGTCTAATTCCATCTGTGTCATGTGTGTTTCCTGTAGAAGGGCAATGGACGCCGAGTGCCCCTGGAGGTATGCGAATATGGCGTAGCGGCACGCGGGTGTGTACATGCCACGTATGTTCCAGGTGAATATGTCAGTGCGAGTCATGTCTGATAGGTCGATTCGGCAGGGACGTCAGGGATAAAGTGTGCCCCAGGGTACGAGGGTCAGGGACCGGCATGAGCGTGTCGTTATGCTGTAACAAAAACGATATGTAAACTAAGAACATTGTAACATCTGGGGCGGGCATTTGGCGATACCCGTCCAAACCTCTGTAAGTATTGGGTAACGCGAATTAGGTCAGTGTGTTGCCTGTTGGGTTGCGTGGACTAGTGATATCATGCTATGGCTATCCCCTAATTCCTACTTGTGTAAAGGGCCATCCATGTAAACATCTGCTTCACTACGGGGGATCCGCGATACTTGTGTCTAATAGGCTAGCTAGGTGAGAGACCCCCCCCTTTCCCCCTTCTCAGGTAATATTGGTATCATGACCAGCGGCGGGCGTGTTGTCACTGTAGCACCCCTATCCGGGGTGGGTGTTTCATTTATCTCAGTATATCCACCCTCTCCTCCAGTATCAAAACAAATCAAGAACACATATGCTGACAAACAGTGTTCTACTTGCATGAGCTGCCCGTGCCAGAGTCCGTTGTGATAGTGCTATGTCATATAATGTCGTCTGCAGTTTGTGGGGTTACCACTGGCAGGCAAAGGTCCTCTGATGCCTCTGTCGCAGGGGATGAGGAGCCGCTGGGTGTCAGGATGTTGCATGCGTAGGAGTCCGGCCTCTCTGGGAGATGTGGGGAGACGAGAGTTGTGACTGCCTCCAGGGCGTCCTGCCTTTCCCTCCGTATGTCTTCCGGACTCGGGGCTGATGTCCCAGGCTGTATCTTTCTCACTATTCCCCGTCGCCTCTGCCTCCGGTGCCGCCTGCTGCTTTGATTGTCACCATCTGGGCCCGAGGGCCTCACTCCCGACCACAGGCCCGATCCCTCCAGCCAGTCCCACATCTCCTCGGGTGAGTCGAAGAAGCGGGTCTCCTCTTTCGTGACCACTCGTAGCCGGGCTGGGAATAACAGCGAGTAAGGCAGTTCCAGGGCTCTGAGTTGACGTTTCACCACTGTGTAATTGCTCCTACGCCTCTGCACCAGAGAGGTATAGTCTGGGAATAACATAACTTGGCTGCCGCTCACCTTAAGGGTATCCATCTTGCGTGTCTCACGAAGTACCACATCCCTGTCCCTATAGTTGAGCAGTTTAAAAATGAACGGTCGTGGTCTGGCTCCTGGTGGGGGTTTCTGCGCCGGGATGCGGTGAGCTCTTTCGACCGCAAACTGCATTGACAGTGTTCCTTGGGGCAGGAGATCGCGCAGCCAGCGTTCCATGAATTGCTCCGGACTTCTACCTTCTTCGCCTGCCGGCAGGCCCACCACGCGGATGTTATTGCGGCGGGAACGGCCTTCCGCCTCTTCTGCTCTGTCTTCCAGTTCATGGACGCGATCTATCAGGTCTTGCAGCGCCGCTGTATGACTTTGCGTGACCGGCTGCAGCTTCGACAATGTTTGGCCTTGCGTGGTGACTTTTCCCGCCAGCTGAGGTGGTCCGTGTGAAGAAGGGTGAAGTCTGAGGTGACCTTATCTATTCTGGTTTCCAAGGAGGTCCTTGTGTGTTCCAATGCAGTACCTATCTTTTCCACTGCTGCCAGCACTGAGCCCATTTTGGCTGCCAGGGCTGTGGACATCGGCTCTGCCGCCCCTCCAGTAGTCATGTTTGTGGAGTCCAGCGTGCCCGCGCGCGACGGTCCCTGTTGGAGTTTGGCTCTCATCCGGCCCATCACAATCTGCTGCGCCGTGGGCATTCGCGGTTTGGCCCTAGGAATGCAGCGAGCCCGCGGTTTGATTGCGTTCAGGGAGTGTCTCTCCCGTTGAGGCTGCGCGTATAGTATGACCAGTCGAGAAAGTTTGTAATAGCCTCACTATTCTCCTCCGTCTGTGCGCCGGGTACATGCACCGACCCTTGGGGCCCACTTGCCCGCTCCCCTCCAATTGCCTGCTGCGAGGGTAATGTCACCCCCTGTGTTCCTGCGATGCTTAGGCCTCAGCAATCCAGAGTGACCAAGTGCGGGCTGCCAGTCTGCGCAGTTACAAGGCGACGCCAATGCGGAGTTCCCCACAGGCAGTGGCCCACGTGAAATCCGGCGTTTACAGCGGCAGGATCTTCGATGCTCAGGAGCGGGGCCTGCCGCCTGTACACCTATTTCGTACCTCCACCGCGCTCTTCGATTACTGCAGAAAGGCCTTCGGGACACGGTGTGCTCACCCTGTTATATGCTGGTGTCACCGCGCGTTATTGACTGCGTCAGGGCCCCGGTGAAGGCTACCTAACCCGCTCCAGTCAGGGATTTCATTGCTTGGCGTCGAATGCGGCTTCCCGCCTGCACTGGGATAGTCCTGTTAGGGCTCGCCACTCCTCAGTACTGTAATCGCCTTTCCCACGGGCGTTAGTACACACCCACAACTTGTGCATCGCAGTCCGCCACAGCTCCTAGCCGCCACAGTCTTGTTCTCCGGTCTCCACCTTCCCAGTGTTGCCCCCACCAAGCCTTAACTGAATGTCTGGTAGTTGTCAGCCCCGTGCACTGCCCTGTAGCGCTACGCTCCACACTCACTGTGTGCGCGGTCCCAGACGGCCATGTCACAGCGGGCGCTGTCTCCTGCGGACCCCTGGTTCCTGAATGGTGCCTCCATCAGATGCAGGATCTTAACATGCAGGGGGAGCAGGCCACACTCCAGCAGTCACCACGTTACCGCCACCGGGCTCCTCACAATGCCAGTGCGATGAATTGCCCCGCCTCTCGCTGCCTGCTTCGCCGTCCCTCCGCACCACTACGATGGATCCACCAGGAAGGGGAGTGGTCGATCGGGGTCGACGTTCTCTGCTTTCAGCAGCGTTCTCGCCATCTAGCTTCACTGTTGACCGGCCCGGGCAGCGGGCTCGTATAGCCACTGGAGTTCTTCCCTAAGCGCTGGCGGCCATCTTATTATTCAAAGTGCCCGCGCGCGGGCTGCAGCGAACCGTGCCGCTTGGCCACACTGTCTCCGCCGCAGTCCCAGTGGGGCTCACCTGGAGTAGGACACCTTCCGCTGTCGTGGATGGCCATTTCCCAAAAGAAATAACCGGATTACTGGGGAATCGCCGCTAGAGCGTTACGGGCTCGCGTCGGCCATGTTGGCTAACTAGCCATGCCCCCCCACTTCTTCTAGTCTCTCATGTATACTTTTACATAAAAATAGTAATTCTTCATCCTGATAGGCTTTTAACTTCTCTGTGGGGATAGTCCCTACTATTAATTCCTCCAAAACAATCTTCAGCTTGGCCACATCTATAGATTGGGATTCGTTATCTTTCTGCTGCAAACTCCTTAGCCATTCACTTAATTCATCTGAAGTAGGCCCTATACTATCTTTCTCAGTAGTTTGTTGTGCTAATCTCTTTGGTGATCCTGGGACTAATTCGTCATTATTATTCTATCCACTAAACTTTGATTTACTGTCAAATTTTTAGGCGTACTTTGTTCTGGAATACCTGTTGTTTGTCTCCAAGGGTTCTCGTCTGCAACTTTTTCTGGTCTCTCATTTTGTTTATTACTGTTATAAGGAATCGTCATACAATGCCCACTATCCTTCTGTTTATCAAAAATAGGCATTACAGGTCCTAGTTACGGCTTCCAAATTTTTTGTCAATTCCCTAATTTTCTCAGTTAATTCTAAAGTGGTTTTCGCTAGTTCAGCTGATTTTTCATTACCTAATTTACCATGTTGTGTTTTCTCTATTTCTCTAAAAGGATTGTTTCTTTCTGTTTCTTGTGAAACTGATTCAAATTTTATATTTCATGGAGTCTCTCTCATTGGGGCACTTGGTGTCAATAATGTGGAATCTGATTGATAAGGGGGTGGATTTTTATAAAACATGTCGTCAAGAACATCATTCTCTGATTCATGCACACCATACCCTCTTGACTCGATATTATTTCTCTTTTCCATACATTTTCTATTGCTAATTTCTTCAGCACTTCTCACAAGAAACAAACCCTCAGTCATATTTGCGCTTCGCCATCTCTTCATTCTATCATCATGATTCTCCTGTCCATATGATTTACCAAACATATATTTGTACCTTCCGCCACTCCTCTGTCGTTCTCTGTCATGCACCTCGTCTTCCCATTCTGTCCATGCCTCAAACTGTGTTGGTCTAGGTCTCGGTTCTATATTCATCATTTTTTCTCTCAAATTTCTCAAAACCGCTAAATTAAATGAACCATATTCCGGAAATGTTAAAACTCCATCATCTTTTGTATACTTTGCCCAATTGTCCAACCAAATACAAGTATGGTATCCGTATTTCGCAACCATAAAGGATGCGGGCGATTTTGGTGGGGGAGGCAACTGTCCCTCTCTTTTCACAATCTGTTTGTCCTTTTTAAATAAACTCTTGATCTTTCCAAACCAGGACTTTTTTTCCTTTTCTGGTGGATCGTAATACATCATTTTGTCTTTTGTGTATCGCTATATTTTCCCTACGACTACTCTGTTTTTAACCAATTGTAGCGCGACTTACACTAACGCACCAATCCGGAGCGTCTATGTCACTTCAGTAATTCTCCAATCCCAGCGCGACTCACACTAACGCACCAATCCGGAGCGTCTACGTCACCCTGAAATTCTCCACTCTCAGCGCGACATACACTAACGCATCAATCAGGAGCGTCTACGTTTCTTACTGACCGGTCAATCCCAGCGCGGTCTTTCTGACGTCAGTTTTTCTTGCTACTCCTGCTTCTGCTGACCCCTCCTTTACAAAATTTATCGGCAAACTTTTTTACGTTCTTCTGACTTACAAATCTGTTAGTAACGACATAAAAATGCCACCATTATCTGTTTCACGAATTAAAGAATAGTTAATGACCCTTCTTACAAGAATTCCGTCTTTCCCGAGAGCAGCGCTTACCTCTGCCCTACTACGGAATCGTTACTTCCGTTGATAAAGTAGCACATCCCTCTACCTTACCCTTCTAGCAAGCATCAGCTAACCGTTTCTCCAAAATTAAGACACCTAGTTGGAGACGCTCTGCTCCTGAGAAATAAAACCAGAGTTTCACAATTATCCTGAATGCTATTTCATTCACGCTTTTTCATACGGAAAATGTAGTTCACACAGAATTCTGTCTTTCCCGAGAGCAGCGAACAGTCTGCCCCACTACAGAACATTAATAAAGTAGCACTTCCCTCTACTTTATCCTTCTAGCAAGCTTAGGGAACACCCATTACCTTTCCAGTGATAAACGTAATCAGAGTTCCTTTTGGACTCCTGGTACCTAAGACCAAAATTTCACAGGTGACCTTCGCTACCATACATTTCTCTCATACAGAAAATGTCCCAAATGGCAACACACGACGATGTTACCGAATCGAACCCAGACAATGCGTCGTGCAACTCCAATCGTCACACGTTTTCCCCGTGTACCTATAGGGCAACAACAATTCCGTCTTTCCCAAGAGCAGCACTTACCTCTGCTCTACTACGGAACCGTTATAAACTTCCGACTTCCTACATCCCACAAACCGTCCAACAACATAAAACTCGACGCGACTCAACATGGAGTGTTCATACATAAACCAATACTTTCAATAAGCAATTTACAAGCAATAATCACCAAACCAAAACAATAGAAACCATCATACTGCTACCAGAAAAACTGATCCAGCGCAAGACTGGGAAAATGGGGGACAACATTTACCGATATCCTCCCTGCGTCGCAGACCCGACTTCACACTAGCTCATTCACACACACATTCATTGGTGGGGCCCATAACACCAACACTCATACGTCTCTCTCACGAGTCTGCACACAGGAAGGATGATTAATTCAAGCGCTGGACAAGTGAGGGGAATACCTTATAACCTAAGGAGAGAAAAGTTATTTTACAAAATATACGTTAACATCCTTCACCTATAGATCCCTAGTCTCAAACATCAAGGCACTCCACCCACCTGGTCAATGGACCAATTTAGTTGGATTGATTGATGGTGATTTGGAACCAGCTAAAACACAGACTCAGAATCCTTATTTCCCTTAATGAAACCACAAACTCATTTCTTGTTAAATCAAGATTTGTTTATCTAAATTTTCATAATGATTAATATTTGCATTTGTCTCATCAAAGTTTAGAATTTTTAGATCAATTCAAATAAATCGCAGAATATCATATTTACCTAATCTGTCTATTTGAAGTCCTCTAATTCATTGGCTCTGCATAACCAAATTTTGTCGTAAATTGTCCTGAAAAGCAGACCAAAGCTCAAAGTCCTCTGCTCAGCACGCTACAGTCCCAATTTATCAAAGGACCAGAAATCGTTCAAGCATTTATCATAGCCCGTGGATTTAGAAAAAGTTTGCAGTCATCAAGTGGTCGTGCAGCATCTGGATCATCAGGAAAGGCGTCATGAACATAGCTTCGAACAAGGAAAAGATGAAGTAGTTGAGAGTGTGCGAGTACCCCTCCCTATTCTACTACGCTTTTTATAATAAAATCAAGTTAAAGAAGATACAAATTTAAGCTTTAGAACAGTCGTGATTGGATGGTTGAGATCGTCCGACTTTTATTCCAAGATTCTTAGTACAGTTCGAGGGGTGAGGTCATTGGTCAGCGAAGTGTCGGCTTGTTCCGGTTTACTGTAAGGTTGATTGTTCCTCTGTCTTGGCGAACATTCCGTTTAATATCCTTGACCGGGTACATGATGTGCAAAGGACGCTATGAGGTTTAGGAGATTTCTCGCACATGCGCAGCTCACTCCGCGCCTCATGAGACAGTGGCCACTTCTGCGTGTGGTGACAGCGGCCATATTGGATTTAGGCCCAGATGCCAACTTAAGCGAAACAAACACAAAAGAATAATTAATAGAAATGGTGATCCTAATGTTAACCCCTGGCTAATCCCTCTATGTACTTGTATTTATCTAGCATATAGCGACATTTAAAGCAATTATATTCACCATTTTCAATCCTCCTCGAGGGTGCAACATCACAAAGCAACATATATCATCCAGCATTCTATTACCACATATACTATTGTTAATATGCGTACACATTTTTGTTATAGGGGTTATTTAGCCATGCAAATAGCAAATCCCATGTGTAGTTTAAGTTTTAATAATGTTGATTAGTAAACAGGCAATACTCATTTAATAATATTATAATTAATAGATTATATCATTAGTATTTTCATGCAGGAATAGAGGAGGTATACAAAATGTTGCACTACCTGCTCCATCAATCCCCCCTTTGGTGATTTTATCAACACAATACCTAAAAGTTTGTAAATGTATTAAACAAGAAAATGAATTCATAGAATTTTAGTTCACATTTCTGTTTCCCCAATTTCTTCTCCTCTTGCCTTTTTATACATACTATCTTTCATTTCTTCTAATTCTACTTCCTCAATTTCTCTTTCTCGTCTTTTATTTTCTTTCTTTCTCAAAGTTTCTCTCTTTAAATTTTTCTGTATTTTCTTTCTTTTGCAACATAAACATCCTATTCTTAAAACTAATACTAGAAAAATTACACAGGTTAGTGGAAATAAGATTTTACCTATAAATGTACTACCTAATTTTAATAAGAACTCTTTAATAGAAGACAATTTCTTTCCAATCTTTTCCGAGACACCTTCAACCTCCAGTGGTGCAATTTCCTCATGCAAACCAGTTATATTTTTAATATATGACTTTAGATCTTGACTTTCGTCTGGAATATAAGTACAACAATGTTGAACTTTCAGCATTCCACAGACTCCACCCTCTTTTGCCAAAATTATATCAAGGGCAAGTCGATTTTGCATTATCATGGCACGCATGGCAACCATCTCTGTATTTACCAATAAAAATTCTCCAGCGGTGCTTGTTGACAAGCGATCCACTACTGTTGATAATTTTCAAATTTTATGTGCATTCAGAGATATTCCCACTGCTGGTATCAATGCTCCAAAAATGTCTCCCACAATTTCTGACCAAGATTCTCTCTTTCTACGTGTTAGTTGTCTACCTAACTCATGTACACCATCTCTTCCTCTTCCCACATGGAATATCTTTGGGAAAACCAGGCCCATATAACATGTGCCAAACCAGTGATCTGGTAATCGATAATATGCTTTGTTCCCGCAGATAAAATCCCCATCCACCCATGATTCGATATGTATCATGGCAATCACTTGTACCTACAAAATAATTACCATATGCAGTTTGAGTCCTTCTAATGCACAACTTTCCTTTCTGGAGCAAATCTAAAGCCATTGTTGGGCTAGCTTCTCCTTTCAAATGTTTTTCCCTTTCAACATCCCAGACTGTCCTTTCCTCTCTTCCCTAAGATGCTTTCTTTTGCATTTTCAATCTCCTTTCTTCAACCATATCCAAGAACACCTTCTCCTCGTTCTTTAAACTACAAGTTAGATTATTTCTAAATATGGACTCTAATGTTAATTCTTTAGTTTCTAGGAAAAATTCACCTAATACCTTTGCAGGTTTTACTTTATTCAATTTGTTAATTACAGGTACTTGTGAAAATATGTTATCTACATCTGAAAAGTAATATTCTAATTTCCCTATTTTGTAAAACAAACTTGCTATTACACTACATGTTATTCCATACGTTACTGGGAGGTGATGATAGGTCACTCCCTCAGATACAGATGCAGGTAACTACATGCAGACGTAGCAGTCCCTCACGTCCATTGTCTTTACATATTCATAGAGTAATTTTGAAATACATTGTTAGAGAAATCATTTATAGACCTGTCTATATGTAAATAATTTCTATCTATATTAGTCGGATATACTTTCTGAAACTTTTCTACATTAGTTTTATTCTCACTATGTCCTTCTATTGTTTCTAGTGTAACTTTAAATGAGATCATCAAAGCCAAAGCACTCCATAGAAGCATTAATAATCCTGTACAACAACAACACATTTTTAACCACCTTCTAAGAAATACACATTTAGTTTTTCTATTCTCTGTGTTTGCCATTTCGAAAAATGAACAGTGTCTTTTGACTTAGCCTCCTCTACTTCACAACTAGTTTTGTCTAACCCAAGGCTCTAAGCACCTACTTGGTTCTATCAGTTATGTCTTTTCCAGTAATTTATTGTCTTTTCATTGAAATTACTTTTGGTCTTTTCAGTTTGGCATTTGATCGTCTTTCACTTTTCTTTCACAATCTGGATATAGAACTTCCTGAACATCCGTTTCTTCTCCAATGTCGGACAAGATAACTCTCAGGATTTCCGATTCTTTGTCTTCCTCAACCACTTCTGGTACAGTCACATCTGGATTTTCTTGGCTATCCGCCTCTTCTTTTATTTCAGGCAGCGCCACATATGACCATTCCGGCGACTCATACTTCTTGTTAGGTTTTCTTGTTCTCTTATTTTCTTCTGTTGTCGTTTTTCCCTCGTCTTTCAATTTTTCTTGACTAGATACTTAATTCACTTGTTCAGGTCTGGATGAATTTACTCGTGTCAGTCGGTATCTTAATCTCTTTATTTTGTTTGGCCAGATTTCATCTCTTGCTGATCTTTTCAATTTATTTCCCTTTTTGTTTTTCTCAGCTCTCCATGCTCTTTTTCTCAGGACTCGACCTGGTGCTGCTTCATCACTGTCCTCTGATTCTGTTTCAAATTGATTTTTACTTTCAGCTGTTTTTCTTTCCACCGCTTCCTTTATTTTCCCTACTTCTGTCCCTCCTCGTGTTTCTTGCACACAATCTTCCTGCTGACTAACCGTCCCTTCCTCTAACTGGATGTTCAAATTCCCTACAACTCCTCGGGGGTCTTCCGCAAAAATCTTTCCCTCACTTTCTGTATCTGTCACCTGATTTTGTTACTTCAGGTGGAATTTCTCTCAACTTTCCATCAGGAATTTCATTATCGAGAACTTTTTAAATTGTCTCTTCCCTGTTTTTCTCTTTTCCTGTATGTATCTGTGCTTGTTCAGTCTCCGAGTCTGAGCTGGTGTCAGAAATCTGCAACTTCCTCCTCAAGGGAATGTTCTCTGGGGCAACGGTCAAATTTGGTTCTGACTCCCCCCTTTCAGAATGTTGTCCTGTTCTAGTGTCTTCAGTATCAGATTCAGAGCAAGTTTCTGATTCTTCAAAATACTCTCCTTCCTTGTTATCCACTGGGTTTGGAATCTGCAAGGTATGACTAGCATGGATCCAGTTTTTTATTCCTGCACACTTTACAGCTGTTGTAGTTAAAATCACTTGTCGTGGTTTTCCCCAACGTGGGACCAAACAGTTCCTTCTGTGCACTTTAATTCTCACCCAGTCACCTGGGCTCAGATCAAGAGCTGGCTTCTTTTCAAGGGTGGTGGCATCCGATCCAACCTGATGAAACATAGAATGTATGGCGTCAGCTAGCCCCTTACAGTAATCCAACACCAAGTCATAAGAGATAGGCAATAACTTGTTGACTGGTATGAATACATGCCTCATTGCTCTCCCCATCACAATCTCGTGGGGACTTAAACCTGTGTTCCTATCTGGAATTGATCTAATAGTCATGAGTACCAGAGGCAAGCCATCAGGTCATTTCAGTCCTGTGGCTAAACACATCTTTCCTAATCTGTTCTTAATAGTGCCATTTACCTGTTCTACCACACCAGAAGCTTCTGGCTGATAGGCACAATGCAGTTTTTGTTGTACATTCAATGCCTCACAAATTAGCTTCATGGTTTCATTATGGAAATGTTTTCCTCTATCTGACTCAATTGTGAATGGAAACCCAAATCTTGGGATGAACTCCCTCAAAAGCAGTTTTGCTACTGTTATTCCATCACTTCTTCTTGTGGGATATGCTTCTACCCATCTAGAAAACAGGCAGACCATTACTAAAACATACCTCAACCTCTTACAGGGAGGCATCTCAATGAAGTCGATTTGCATTCTGGTGAATAGCCCTCCTTCTCGACCTTTAGTTCCTAGACTTACCACTGTTTTTCTTCCAGGATTGAACTGCTAAGGCATCTTTGACAAAGACTCTCAGCTACAAGTGTGAATTTTGCATTGTACCATGTCTGCTTAAATAATCTAAGCATTGCATCTCTCCCTACGTGTGGTTGTCCATGATACATCCGGGCCATGGCTGACACCATGCTATCAGGCATAACTGGTCTTCCATCCCGATAGACCCACACATGATCTGTTTCCCTTGGTGCACATCCTGCCTTGACCCATTGTCTCATTTCCTCATCTCCTGCTTCTTCTTGTAACTGCCTCACTTCTTCCCATGTATTCACAATGTTAGTAAACAACAAGGGACATGAATTCATTTCCTTCTCTTTTGCCCTGTTCACCTAATTCTGATTTCGCGCACAATATTGAGCCATATCGTTTGCATACTGGTTCCCAGCTGCGATGTAATCTCCGGTTTCTGAACGTGCAGCACACTTCACAACAGCCAATTGCTTAGGTAGCTGTATCGCCTCAAGCAATTTCCCAACCACTTCAGCATTCTTTATAGGGGTTCCACTTGAAGTAAAAAATCCTCTCTGTGACCAAATTTGGCCAAAATCATGCACAACACCGAAGCCATACTGACTATCAGTTATCACAGTCACTCTCACATTCTTTCCCAACTTACATGCTCTGGTTAAGGCAAAAAGTTCTGCAACTTGGGCTGACTTTACTCCCTTTAGGTAAGATGCTTCCATTACTGCTGCTAACTGTGCACACTGCATATGCTGCACTCAGAGTTCCTTCATCTGTTCTCAAGCATGACCCGTCCACAAACATCACATAGTCACTTTCTGTCAAAGGTACGTCTTTTATATTAGGTCGTGGTTTTGTACAGAAATCAAGCACATCCAAGCAGTCATGATCCACATCATCTCTGACTTCCACATTCTCAGCATCCGGCAATAATGTTGAAGGATTCACATTCAGACATCTTACAAGGCTTACATTTGTTGCACCTAATATGACCTTTTCATATTTAGTCAGCTGACTATGCGTCATGAACTGAGTGCGGCTCCTTGTTAGAAGGATTGCCACATCAAGAGGTACAAATACTAGCACAGGATATCCCATCACAATTCCTTCACTCTGTTCCAGACTCCTACAAGTGGCAGCCACTGCTTTCAGACAACCAGGTAACGCTACAGCTACTGGGTCGAGTATAGCTGAAAAATAAGCAATTGGTCTTCTCAGTTTTCCATGTTTCTGTATTAATACAGAGAGCGCACATCCATTCCTTTCGCTGCAGTATAGTTCAAACTCCTTCTTGTAATCAGGCATACCAAGTGCTGGTGCCTCACACAAACGG